>NC_063173.1:20332267-21620767 GCF_023159225.1 Perognathus longimembris pacificus | reverse complement strand
CTGGTTTCTGCTTAGGCTTGGACAATAGGAGCCAACAGCAGGAAACCAGAATTAAAGAACAACATTATTTCTTCTTTGCTATCTTGCTGGCTCTAGGCATAATCTCTAACAAAAGCTATCCAAATGACAGCCATCCACAACTAAGTTTTTAAAAAGATGATCCTTCATATAGCTCGCAAGATAAACAGAAAGCCCACAGATTGGGAAAAGATATTTACCGGCCATACAACGGACAAAGGCCTCATATCTAAAATATATGCAGAACTAAAAAAGTTTACATTCCTGCAGAACAAAACCACAAAGAACCAAAAGCCCCCTCAAAAAGTGGGCTAAAGACTCAAAAAGAGACTTCTCTGATGAGAAAATGAGAGTGGCCAAGAGACATAAGAAAAAGTGCTCTACATCACTGGCCATAAAAGAAATGCAAATCAAAACAACATTGTGGGGCTGGGGATATAGCCTAGTGGCAAGAGTGCCTGCCTCGGATACACGAGGCCCTAGGTTCGATTCCCCAGCACCACATATACAGAAAACGGCCAGAAGCCGCACTGTGGCTCAAGTGGCAGAGTGCTAGCCTTAAGCGGGAAGAAGCCAGGGACAGTGCTCAGGCCCTGAGTCCAAGGCCCAGGACTGGCCAAAAAAAAAAAAAAAACAACATTGAGATTCCATCTCACCCCAGTAAGAATGTCCTATATCAAGAAAACTAACAATAGGGCTGGGGATATAGCCTAGTGGCAAGAGTGCCTGCCTCGGATACACGAGGCCCTAGGTTCGATTCCCCAGCACCACATATACAGAAAACGGCCAGAAGCGGCGCTGTGGCTCAAGTGGCGGAGTGCTAGCCTTGAGCGGGAAGAAGCCAGGGACAGTGCTCAGGCCCTGAGTCCAAGGCCCAGGACTGGCCAAAAAAAAAAAAAAAAAAAAAAAGAAAACTAACAATAACAATTGTTGGAGGGGATGTGGCCAAAAGGAACCCTACTTCATTGTTGGTGAGAATGTAAACTGGTTCAGCCACTCTGGAAAGCAGTATGGAGATTCCTCAGAAGGCTAAGCATAGAGCTCCCCTATGACCCAGCAGTCCCACTTTTGAGCATCTACCCAAAAGACCACAAACAAGAACACACTAAAGCCACCAGCACGACAATGTTCATCGCAGCACAATTTGTCATAGCTAGAATTTGGAACCAACCCAGATGCCCCCCAGTAGACGAATGGATCAGGAAAATGTGGTACATATACACAATGGAATTTTATGCCTCTATCAGAAAGATTAACATTGCCCCATTTGTAAGGAAATGGAAGGACTTGGAAAAAATTATACTAAGTGAAGTGAGCCAAACCCAAAGAAACATGGACTCTATGGTTTCCCTCATAGGGAGTAATTAGCACAGGTATAGGCTAGTCACAGCAGAGGATCACAAGAACCCAAGAGCTATACCCTTATGAATACAAAAGATGATGCTCAGTGAAATGAACTCCATGTTATGGAAACAACTGTTATATCACTGTTGTAATTACTTTCAACATGCGATGTGAAATGGTAGCTTCTATTATTGATGATCCTCTTGTATGCCCTTCCTGTGGTCGTACCTTCACTATGTCTGTATCTTATCTGAGTACATTGGAAACCATGTATACAGGTATTAGAACTAGGAAACTGTAAGGGAATACCAAAATTGAGAGACACAGGGTAAAAGAGACAAATGATTACAAAAGCAATACTTGCAAAACTGTTTAGTGTAAATCTACTGAACAACTCTTGGGGGGAAAGGGAAAGGGGGAGGAAGGAGGGGGGAATGAGGGAGGAGGTAACAAACAGTACAAGAAATGTATCCAATGCCTAAAGTATGAAACTGTAACCTCTCTGTATATCAGTTTGACAGTAAAAAAAAAAAAAGAAGAAATTCATGAAAGAAGTTGAAAAATTTCATAGCTGACATAAAATTAAAGTGATTACAATAAAACATTTTTAAATACAAAAAAAAAGATGATCCTTCACATGGATGTTTTAGCTACTACTAAACTCTGAAAATATCATTTCTACCCTTGTTCCTTCAGCTCCAGGTAAGCCAGCAGCTTTCTACCAGTCTTCTTACACTCTCATTCCCTATTCTTATTTTAACTGTGTTTGAGTGGATTATATTTCTATTGGCCCCCTTTATAATATGGGGATACTGTAACTAAGTTCTTCCATGTGTCATCTAGAAAACAACAAATTTAAAATCCGAACTCGGTTTTACCAACCTCAAGATTCATTCTCTTTTACTATAGTAGAGTTCAGTGTGCTAAGTGGATAATAATGACTTAGCCTATTTTTGATTTACAATTTTATAAGACTTTTCTCTCCAGAAATTAAAAGTATCAATCTATAAATAGCTTTTAGTTATTAAATAAAAATTACCTTAAAATATTTGTATCCATATAACCTGCATTTTATTGTCTCTGCAGATAAATTTTCTGGGGACAACTTTTCCTTCTTTCCTACTTAAAGATACTTTACTAACAATCCACTCCCTTCTTTTACATCACTATTCCAATTCAATTATAAGTATGCTGCAATTTCTCATGTCTCACACATATATACCTTACCACAATTGTACTTATACTAGATAAGACTAGTTTATGCTTGTAAACCAAGTTTATGGTTGTAAACCTAGCTACTCAGGAGGCTGAGACTGGGAAGATCACTGTTTCAGGCCTGCCCGGGGGGGGGGGGGGGGAGTTCATAAGACCATCTCAACAGAAGAAGATGAGCATAGTGGCATGTGTCTGTGATCCCATCTACATTATGAAGCATAAAACCGAAGTCTGGCAGACCAGGCCCAGGCCCTGGGGGAAAAAATGTGAAGCTCTATCTTAAAATAACCAGTGCATAAAAGGGCTACAAAGAGGAATGCTCAGTGATAGAAAGGTTGCCCAGTAAAGGAGTGACTCTTAGCACAAACCCATATACCAAAAAAGGGGGTGGGGGTTAATTCTCACTCTTTCTCCCCAAACTTACTTTTCTTTCTAGGACTACAGTACACCAGATTCATCAATTTTCTAACTCACTGGCCTATATATTTCAATTTCTGGGTCTTACTATGCATCCTGATTTTTCAACATTGGTGTGTACCACAGCTCTGCCCTTGTATTCTTTTTCTTTTTCATCTTACCTAAGCCTTGCAGCTATAAACACCTTCAATAATCTAATGACTCACAAATCTAGAAACCTCCCCTTGGGCTAAAGAATCATATATGGAATTATTTTTAACTGCACATTTCTAATTAACAGACATCTCAAATTTAACGTGTCCAAAACTCAACCAATCTTCCTTTTTCAAACATGTTTAACTAGTCCATTCCACCAAAAGACATATATTCAGGAAAAACATATCAAAAATGACTAAGTAACTTGAGATTGTAAGCCTTTAAGGAACATAATTTCACATGAGCAAAGAGAAGAAGGGTGGATATATTTAAAATAACTCAGTGTATATCCTACAAAATTAAGAAAAGGGAAGGAATTGAAGAAAAGGCTAGGAAGGAGGGATGAAAATGTTCAAAGAGATGAAACTGACCAAAATGCATTCTATTCATAAATTGCTTTGTTGAATTGCAACTCTTTTGTATAACTTCTTAAACATAATTTTAAAAGGAACATAATTTCCATTTTCTTCCTATTTTGAATAAAATGTTTTCATTTTAAGTTACAACAAATTTTTCAGTACTATTTAAGCAAGGAAAAAAATTAGATTAAAAGCAGCTAATATTTAGAAGATCTAAATATAACCTTTGCATGATTAATAATTACATAAGAAATATTCTAGAATTCTAGGCATGAACAGTACTAAAAGAGAAAAAACATGGACCAGACTCCTGTGGCTCCAGCCTATAATCCTAGCTACTCAGGAGACTGAGGTCTGAGAACTGCAGTCTGAAGCCAGACCAGGCAGACAAATCTGAGACTCTTATCTAAAATAATAAGCAAAAAAATGTAAGTGGGAGTTGTTGCTCAAGTGGTATAATGCTAGCTGTGAGTGAAAAAAGCAAAGTAGCAGCTCAAGGCCTTGAGTTCAATCCCCTTTCCTCCAATATCAGCACACACACACACACACACACACACACACACACACACACACACGTTCTCACTTCACTAGCAGAAATATACTACAAACTTAACTCCAGGTCTGGAAATAAACATGTAAAAGGTGATTCTAAGCTATGGTCCTTTTGGAAGATTTGAGACTCGCCTAAATTGGTGATTTAATAACCAAATTTAGAGATGTCCCCATGCATGTACATAACTCAAGAAGTATAATGATAGAGCCTAGCTCTCAAAACAGTACTTCCTACTGAAACAAGGCTAAGCTGTTCACCAAATGAACCCAAGGTACAAGAGGATCATCAACAAAAGAAGCTACGGTTTCACATGGCAAACAACTAGAAGATACCCAAACATCACTGATAATCAAGGAAAATAGAGGTCCTAAGTGGGCATACCTTATTCCTTAACAGAGCAAGTACAGCATATATTTCTGTTCTGATTTCTTTCATAATTTCCATAAAGAATGATGAACCAACCAAAGATACCAGACATAGGGCTGCGAATATGGCTTGGCGGTAGAGTGCTTGCCTAGCACACATGAAGCCATCAGTTTGATTCCTCAGCACCACAAAAACAGAAAAGGCCAGAAGTGGCGCTGTGGCCCAATTGGTAGAGAGCTAGCCTTGAGCAAAAAGAAGCCAGGGACAGTGTTCAGGTCCTGAGTCCAAGCCCCAGGAGTGGCAAAAATAAAAATAAACCAAAGATACCAGATGTAACAGTAAAATGGTTACATATCTCCACTGAGGAAAAATAAAAACAGCACATATACATTCTCTGATAGAAAATTCTAAGAATTTGGTTCCTTGTCTCTTTTGATATTGCTTTGTCTTTTTCTTGGCCAGTCCTGGGGCTTGAACTTATGGTCTGGGCCTGTCCCTGAGCTTCTTTTGCTCAAGGCCAGCACTCTACCACTTGATAGCACCTAGCTGTGACTTCTGGCTTTTTTTTCTGTTTATGTGGTATTGAGGAATCAAACCCAGGGCTTCATGCATGCTAGGCAAGCACTTGACCACTACGCTACATTCCTAGCCCCTCTGTGTCTTTTAATTAACCTATAATCTCTAACCCAAAACGCAGTACTGAAGAAGGGTAGAAAACTCTTCTGTGAAAACAATTTGTAAATTCAACTGGGTACCTATAGCTCACACCTGTAATCCTAACTACTCAGGAGGCTGAGATTTGAGTATCGTAATTTGAAAATAGCCCAAATAGGCCATGAGTCTCTATCTCCAACTAATCACCAAACAGCCACAAGTAGAGCAATGGCTCAAGTGGGAGAGTGCTAGCAGTGAGCAAAATGCTTAGGTATAGAACCCAGGTCCTCAATTCAAGTCGCAGGATCAGGAAAGAAAGAAAGAAAGAGAGACAGAGAGGAGGAGGGTGAAGAGGAATGGGGGGGAGGGGACGGGAGAAAAGAAAGAGACACTGAGAGAGGGGGGAGGGAGGGAGGGAGGGAAGAAGGAAGGAAGGAAGGAAGGAAGGAAAGAAGGAAGGAAGGAGAGAGAAAGAGAGGGGAAGGAAGGGAAGAAGGAAGGAAGGAGAAAACAGAAAAGAGGAAAAAAGAGAGAGGAAAAAAACTTCTCCATTTGGCCCAGTGTGTGTCTTATCATTTGAAGTAGCCAAACTACTTATGGGGTCAGGATCAAAATGACTGCTAACATTTCCTATTTTTAGAGAAACAACAGAAAGAAGTGTAGAAATATCTAACTATTGCTTAAATCATACATTTGAAAAAGAATATAAAATACCACCTAAACAATTTCTTTTTTTAATTTTTATTTTATTGTCAAATTGATGCATAGAGAGGTCACAGTTTCATACATTAGGCCTTGGATACATTTCTTGTACTTTTGTTACCTCGTCCCTCATTCCCCCCTCCCCCTCCCCCTTTCCCTCTCCCTCTATGAGTTGTTTAGTTGATTTACACCAAATGGTTTTGCAAGTATTGCTTTTGGAGTCAGTTGTCTTTTTATCCTTTGTTTCTCGATTTTGATATTCTCTTTCACTTCCCTAGTTCTAATACCAGTATAAACAGTATCCAGTGTATTCAGATGAGATACAGTGATAGCACCGAGTACAACCACAGGAAGGGGATACAAGAGGATCATCAACAATAGAAGCTATGGTTCACATGGCAAGTTGAAAGTAATTACAACAGTGATAACACTTGTTTCCATAACATGGAGTTCATTTCACTTAGTATCATCTTATGCGTTCATAGGGGCATAGCTATTAGGCTCTTGTGATCCTCTGCTGTGACTAGCCTAAACCTGTGCTAATTACTCCCTGTGAGGGATACCATAGAGTCCATGTTTCTTTGGGTCTGGCTCACTTCACTTAGTATAATCTCTTCCTGCAACAAACTAAAACTAGATCCTTATATATCACCACTCTGGCAAGCAGTATGGAGATTCCTCAGAAGGCTAAACATAGAGCTCCCCTATGACCCAGCAGCCCCACTTTTGAGCATCTACCCAAAAGACCACAAACAAGAACACACTAAAGCCACCAGCACAACAATGTTCATCACAGCACATTTTGTCATAGCTAAAATATGGAACCAACCCAGATGCCCCTCAGTAGATGAATGGATCAGGAAACTGTGGTACATATACACAATGGAATTTTATGCCTCTATCAGAAAGAATGACATTGCCCCATTCTTAAGGAAATGGAAGAACTAATCAATTTCTACATCTTAATGTCCTCAAAATTTCTATCTGACTTCAATTTAACTGAGAAAGAAGTTATTCTAAGTCTGGCAAGCTACAGGAACAAACGAGAAAGAGAACGTGTAGCTTTACTAAGCTAGGCATTCTGTTGAGAGATATATATGTAGAAAGTAACATTCAACCATCATAATCCTCTTGTTAGATCATTATCAGTATTGATTTGTTATTCTGGTTTTGATAAGATTTTGATAAATGCGTTAAATAATTCCTTTCTCCTTCCACATTTTACCTTAATTTGATCTAGACACGTCTCATTTTGTATCACTAGCATATTTTTTTTTTTTTGGCCAGTCCTGGGGCTTGGACTCTGGGCCTGAGCACTGTCCCTGGCTTCTTTTTGCTCAAGGCCAGCACTCTGCCACTTGAGCCACAGCGCCACTTCTGGCCATTTTCTGTATATGGTTCTGGGGGATCGAACCCAGGGCCTCATGTATATGAGACAGGCACTCTTGCCACTAGGCCATAGCCCCAGCCCATCACTAGCATATTTTAATGTTATATTACTTTCAGTAGCCTATTATTTTCTTCTCACGATAAGAATACTCTTCAATAGCCAGGAGCTAGGACTTCAAACCTGAGATACGAAGGTTGCGGTTCAAAGCCAGCCCCAGGAAAAAAAGGCCCTGAGATTCCATCTCCAAAATAATGCAAAGAAGGCAAGACTGGAGGTCTGGCTGAAAGAGTAAAGTGCCAGTCAAGCAAGCAAGCTGGTGTGTGCTCCAGGTTAATTTTCCCATTTTGATGAAACTAGGGCCAGAGTGACATTTCTTGCCTTTCTTTTCTTATACCTAATTTTATTCAACTAGGAAATCTATATGTAGAGACTGGGAATATGGCTCAGTGGTAGAGTGCTTGCTTAGCATGCATGAAGCCTTGGGTTCAATGCCTCAGTCTACATACACAGAAAATGCCAGAAGTGGCATTGTGGCTCAACTGGTAAAGTGCTAGCCATGAGCAAAAGAAGCTCAGGGACAGTACACAGACCCTGAGTTAAAGCCCCAAGACAGGCACAAAAAAAGAAAAGAAAGAAAATCTATATGTAGGCAAACAGTCCAAAAACAAATGAACTATTTGATCTTAAGTGAAACAGATTTTTTGCAAAGAAAACAGAATTTATGGCTCTACAATTCATCTTTCCAGTACATGTTTAGTTCCCTAAACCAAAGGTTAGGAGGACATCTGGCAACAAAACTTTACTTAGCAGAACCAGGGAAGAGGTGACATTGTTCAAAAAGAAATGTACTTTTATCTGACGTATGTAACTGTAATACCTTTGTACATTATCTTTAGAATAACAATCATTTTTTAATCTTCTTCATGCTTTCTCCATCTTATTGGCACCTTCCTATTTTCCTTGGTTTCTATTCTCTACTTCCTATTTCTTTAGTAAATTTAAAGAAAACCACTTAAAGGAAAAGTCATAGCACACCATAATGCAAATGTTTCTTCTTTCAAAGGTTTTTAGGAGAAGCAGCTACAAGTTTGTTAAGCAAGTAGCAATCATAAATTAGGTTACTTGAAAGAATACATTGCCAACATATAAAGATTAAGGTTCATAAAAACAGGTTTCCCTGATTGTGCCAAATGACTACATCTCTAAAGAAATAAAAGATAATTCTTACTAAAAGAATTATACAGAAAAGTGGTGCAGCTATGTTTAGAGGGTTTTCTTATCACTTGAGTTAAATGAAATAATCACTGCTCATAGGTAAACCCTAAAGTATTTAACAGAAATACATTTACCACACCTTTATGTGCCTTATTTTTAGAACTCAGTATTTAGTTTAGAAAATACAGATATTAAAAATAAACTCTAGCATTAACACTGATTTTAATTTACCAAGAATTAAACCTAAAAATCAATTTATACTAATATTTTCCAATTAAAATTAGAATTTCTCATTTTCATTTAGCATTTTTATTGGACAGAAATTATTGAAGTTACCAGGAGTATCTATTTGACTCTGCTAGGTACTAACTGAACAAATACACCTTGTCATGATAACAGGTTTTAATTAAGTAAACACAGATACTGTATCTATAGGAATCTGATTTTAAAAAGACAACTGAAAATATCTTGCCTTTTTGAAAAAGAAAATAAGATTACCCAGGGATCATCATGATATCCTGAACTTATAAAATAAAATGTACTCAACATTTTGTGCTTTATGTAAGGACTTTTTTTTAGCCATATACATACAAATTTAATGCTACATTTAAATAAAATTATACAATGTAGAGGACAACAATGCATCAGCTTTCCTTGTACAAAAGAACCTATCAGCCAGGCCACCAGTGGCTCACACATATAATCCTAGCTACTGTGGAGGCTGAGATCTGAGGATCATGGTTTGAAGACAGCCCAGGCAGGAAAGTCCATGAGACTCTTATCTCCAATAAACTACTCGGAAAAAGCCAGAAGTGGCACTGTTGCTCAAGTGGTAAAGCACTAGCCTTGAGCACAAAAACGCTCAGGGACAGTGCCCAGGCCCTGAGTTCAAGCCACAAGATCATCCCCCACTTAAGAAAAAGAGTATGCCATGCACTTTATTTTATTTCTGATGACCTTGTGCACTTTATTATGCTAACAATCACAAAAATAATCAATATAGGATGGACGGTTCTAGTAATAACTATTTTAACAGGAATTTTGTCATATAACAAAAAGTCCAGATATATAAAACAGATACATTGGGATGCAGCTGTTCATACTCCAGAGCACTGTTCACTTTTCCAAAGAGATTTCCTAAAGAGTTCTGTTAAGACTGGGAATATGGCCTAGTGGCAAGAGTGCTTGCCTCGTATACATGAAGCCCTGGGTTCAATTCTCCAGCACCACATATACAGAAAACGGCCAGTAGTGGCGCTGTGGCTTAAGTGGCAGAGTTCTAGCCTTGAGCAAAGAGAAGCCACAGACAGTGCTCACACCCTGAGTCCAAGGCCTGGGACTGGCAAAAAAAGAGTTCTATTAAATAATCTCATGTTTAAAATAGTATAATGATGGGCTTTCCTGTTATTATAAAGACTGACCTCAAGAAATGTTAGCATAATTTTTATTATTACTGATATCAATAATAATAAGTTCTCATGAATTATCTGTTGATATATTTAAGAGTCTTAAGAAGAGTAAATGTTAAAAATAAATGTTAAAGGAACTGGCTAGTCAAATATAAAACTAAATCATCAAGGGAAAAACAAATTTTGACATCCATAAATCTACTTGTGATTCATAAGAATAAGTCATGAAAAGTGAACTATCTCTCTATACCATGATATATGTTGTAAAGTTTCTGGTTCGTAATTATGATTAGAAATTGAACAATAAGGTAGTTGTTGGGGATTCATCTTGGCCTTAAGGGGGGAAGGGTGAGAAGAGTGCTCCCGAGACGCCCCCCTTCTCCCAGCCCTGGGGTAGTGTGGAAGTGAGCCACACCTATCTCCTTCTGGGTCCGGAACCAGAAGGGGTAGCTTTGAGACCATCCCCCACCTTGCGCCAGCACGCACGTGTGCTCTCCTTTCCCAGGCTTTGCCCAGAGGGCGGTACTATGGAAAGTGACGTTAACCCATGAGGGAGGTCCTTGGGAGCTGCTCTTGAATGGACAAGCTCACCAGCCTATTGCCAGCTCATGCTCAATCCTCGTCATCACTACTATATTACTATGAGCCCGTTCCGATTAAATTGGATTGCTCTCTGAAGCGTCTCCGAGATCCATCTGTGCCTGGCTTCCTTGGTGGGTAAGGAGGGAGGAAAAGGGGATCTCGTTCGGCCATGTGCACCTTAGGCTAGCCCCTGTCCCTTTGCTCCACCTTGGCTGCCCACTGGTCGGGTGCCCAGGGGAGAGGATGAAAAGGGGAGCACTAATAAGGGAGTAAGCTTAGCATCCCCGCACCAGGGGAGGTAAATCTAGCCCGGCAGGTAGTTGTGATCATATGGGGTGATTTTTCATTCTCTTTTCAATTAAATTACTTTGCTTCTATCAGGTAAAAGTAAAAAATAATTTTTCTGTCTAGTATAAAGTGTTAAAAACAGCACTGGATGCTAAGTTTGAGGGCATCAATAATGCTACTAGATCCCTAGACAATCTTAATTTTCACCTAAGAAAATCGGATAATAATCTCTCAGCCTTATACACCAAATAGTTCAATTTTTTAATGCAATAATTATTTGGACATCAATGTTATTACAGAGTAGACTTTATAAAGAGATGAATCCATCATTTTCAGGATCAAAGACACTTTGTTTTGCCAAGAGCCATTTGGACATTTATATTATCATCTGATGGCCATACAAAAATTGTCAGTTAGCAAACAGCTGCAAGAAGTCATTGAAAAGCATACAAGAACCATATGAGGCTTATGATTATGGGTGTTATAAGCCTTATAACACCCACAAGTCCTAGATTTAAAGCATTCAATTTTATTCTAATATTAAAATTCAAATATCAATTTATATTTCCATCCTTTTGACTACACTCTCTGATGGCAATTTTCTTGCTTTATATATCCTCAGTAACTAACAAAGTACATGATTCATTGGGTGGCACTGAACTATATACTGAAAGGACAAATGAGAACATAAAAGTCAACTATCAAAGTGACCCAAAAAGTATATGACCTGCTGAAATGCTTACAGAAACATCTCCCTTTTTGACATGAAATGTTTCCAGGCTTTGGAATAGTCTTTCTCAAATATTCTATCACAAATTATTAAATAGTAAGAGATTATTACACCACTACTTGATTTTTTACATAAATCTATAACACTACTGAGAAAGTCATGCAGCACAGATTTCATTCACAGGTGTCACAGAGAAGTAACAATAAATTACCATCACAAATTTTCATCAAGAAAGTAATTTAATGGCTATGCTAGTCTTAGTAACCATTCAAGCTGAGAAAATATATCATGATCATTACCTGTGCTACCTTACCACACTAGGAAACAAAACAAAATGCAAATGTATTCACACAAACACTTTCAATGGATTTCTTTAAAATCACAAAATAATGGCCAGGTACCAATGTCTCATGCCTGTAATCCTAACTACTCAGAAGCCTTAGATATGAGGATCATAATTTGAAGCCAGCCTACACAGGAAAAATCCATGAAGACTTTTATCTCCAACTAACCACCAAAAAGCCAGATGTGAAGCTGCAGCTTAAGTGGTAGAATGCCAGTCTTGAGCAAAAAAGGTATGGGACAACCAGACCCTGAATTCAAGCCATAGGACCAGCACATACATACACATACACATACACATACACATACACATACACATACACATACACACACACACATCACAAAGTAAGTCATGTCTTTCAGCTCTCACATAAACAGTGATGAGTGTGATTACCCTAGCTTTCGCTCTTTCACTGCTTTAATTCATCTCTATATCTTTAGTAAAGAAGCATCAAATTGTCATATTAATTTGATTTGATTATATCACTGACTTTCTCTAATTTCCTCTTTTCCATAAACATTTTCCTCTGTGCAGCTGCTCTTCATGCTCACTCCTTTTTATCTCCCTTTAGTCGTAAAATCATTTTTTGTTATTGTTGTCTAAGTTTGTATGTGTGTGCACACATGCACACATGCCAGTCCTGGTCTTGAACACAAAGCCTGGGTGCAGTCCTGAGTATTTTGCTCAAGGCTAACTCTATCATTTAAGCCATAGCTCCACTTCCAGCTTTTTGCTGGTTAATTGGAGATAGAGTCTCATGGGCTTTCCTGTTGAGGCCGGCGCAAACTGTACTCCCTAATTCTCATTCTCCTGAGTAGCAAAGATTATAAGCATGAACCACCAGAACCCAGCTAAATGAAAAGTTTTTAATGTATATACACAAGAAAATGTTTGGATAAATTCTTTTCAATTGGGAATGTGCCTTATAGATAGAGTACTTGCCTAGCATGCATGAAGCCCTGGGTTTGATTCCTCAGCACCATATAAACAGAAAAAGCCAGAAGTGGCACTGTGGTTCAAGTGGTAGAGTGCTAGCCTTGAGCAAAAAGAAGCCAGGGACAGTGCTCAGGCCCTGAGTCCAAGCCCAGGACTGGCAAATAAAATAAAATAAAAATACATGCATGCATATATACAAAGAAGGTGATATACAGAGGGGGTTACAGTTACATAAGGTAAGGTAATGAGTGCATTTCTTTTTGAACTGTTAGCCCCTCCCACATTTTTTCCACTTCCCTCCCCCAAGTAATAAAGTTAATAAAGTTAATATAGTCCAACATAGTGTCTATTGAGTATCACTGTTTCATTGGGTCACCCTCTGTTCTCACTGTTTCTGTGATTCCCCTTCCCTTCCCCAATACAGACAAATAGATATGAGACAGCGGGTACAGAAATCAAAAACAGTGACAACAGGGAATAAACCAAAGAGAAAAGAAAAAAGGCAAACAGTACAATTAAAAAAAAACAAAAACTCTTGCTACTATTTCTTGGAGTTCATTTCGATAAGCATCATTTTGTATAGTCATATTCACATTTCTATTGAGCCATTGTGAGCCTCTACTAAGATTATCCTAAACATACTGTAGTTATTACAAATGAGGGAAGCCATGCAGCCTATGTCTCTTTGGGCCTGGCTTACTTCATTTAATATAATTTTTTCCAAGTCTTTCCATATCTAAAATATACTTACACTTAAGCGTTCAACAAGTTAAACCCCTCTAAAACAAATCCTCAAAGAAGCAACAACCCCTTTAATAAGTGGGCTAACGACTTAAGGAGAGACTTCTCTGAAGAAGAAATAGGAATTGCCAATAGACACATGAAGATATATTCAACATCTCTAGCCATAGAAGAAATGTAAATCAAAACTACATTGAGATTCACCTCATCCCAGTTATAATGGCCATTACTAAGAAAACTAATAATAACAGACACTGCTGTGGATGTGGCAAAAGGGAACAGAGGAATGTGAACTTGTTCAACCACTCTGGAAAGCAGTACGGAGGGTCCTCAAAAGACTAAACATAGTGCTCCCCTATAACCCAGTAAGCCCACTCCTGGGCCTTTACCCATACGATCACAAACAAGGCCACACCAAAGCTACCAGCACAACCATGTTCACTGCAGCACTATTTACCATAGCTAAGCTGTGGAATCAACCCAGATACCCCTAAATTGATAAATGGATCAAGAAAATATGGTATATTCACACAATGGAATTCTATGCTTCCATCAAAAAGAATGACACTGGATAAATTCTTAATTTTAAAATCACCAAAAAAGAAACTCATGCCTTTCCCTCTAAAGAACCAAATTATGTTTCAGTTAAGTGAAGGACTAATACTCAGTTTTTTCCTACGAACCAAAAGCTAGTAGGATAAGAGGAAAGAAGAAAGAAAACAGGGATCCTAGGATCCTGACAAGCACTATCACTTCTTAATAGCAGATCACCAAGTAATGTATCAGGTTAGCTATAACCACAAAATAAGAAGCACAAAACAAAATGATAAATGAAGGAGAAAAATACTTGGAACACGAAGGAAATACTTCAGAATATGAAAGTCAGTAGATCATACTAGAATACCACACAACTTTTAGCAAAAAATGGTAAGAGGGTGAGGCAAAAGAACAGAAGAGAGATTTGAGGAGGTCAAAAAAAGACAGAAGCTTTTGTACTGTACAAAGGTAGTAATACTTAATGAAAGGTACGGCATTTACCAGAATCTAGTAAAAAATGCAAATAGTGATGTCAGATTGGAGTTGTAATGGTCATAACGAAGACAAAATCTGGTTATATTCGTTGTGTTTCCTTTACAAAAATATTTCAAAATTTTCATATAAACAGCCACAACTCCCAAAGAGCAAAACTTTAGAGATGCAGGAATGTAAGGAGAACTAAAGCAATTTAGTAAATTGACTAAACCTAGTAAGTAAACTAAAAATGCCACATTTCAAACTGTCTTTTTTTTTTAATGCAAGACATAATAAAAGGGACTTTTTTTCTTAATTAAAGCAGAAAAACGTAGCTTATTTCAGAAAAGTAGTACAATATCAAGTAAGGAAAAATTTTAACTTTTGGATGGTGTCAGTTTTCTGTTTCATAGTCTAATAAGGTTTGAAAAAAAAACCACTTAATACTAGAACTAAAGCTCAAGACAAGAAAGCCTAAATTACTGGTCAAGATTAATTATAATCACAGGTTACCAACACATGAGGTTACTGTTAATCTTCAATGGTTGTAGAAAATATATGTATATAATTAATAAATAATAGTTTTAAAAATATAAAGGTTAGTAAATAGTTGCCATTGTACCCTATGTCATACACCCTTAGACCACTTTAGTCATTACTAAAATTATCTTCTTAGGAAGATTCACATCACTTAACAGATTGCCACTTCAAACATACATCTTCCCAATATTCCCCTTATTGTTTCACTGCTCTCAAGGTCAATACAATGCACCACCTGGATTGACAAATGTAGCATGGATATGAAGGACAAGTTAACTTCCCAGAGAAGAAGGATAGCCATCTGCCAAATTTTTTAAAGAGGGAAAGATAAATGTTCTTTTCACTTATCCTTCAGACAGAAATTTAAGGAGGCAATCTGAACACATTTCATGGTATCTCAGAAGAAATTAGCATGAACAATCATTGCTTCCCTCTCTACTTTTCACTTCTCCACTTTCATACTCTGCTTTATAGGAACACCTACTAAATAAACTACCTACACCATGTCTCAGTCTTAAGCTTTACTTTTATGGAAACACAAAGAAAAATAATAAGGCTGATACTAACTGCTTATAAACCATATTTAAGAAATGCTTTGTCAGGTGAAAAGAATCTGGTAAAAAAAAAAAAAGCAATTAGTGAAAATTTTTAACAAAATAATTGCCTTTTTCCAAGATTTAGTATTAGCTGTCAAATCAAAGAAAAGAAATCTTAAATTTCTCAAAATACACTTATCAGATCAAGAGGGATAAAATATATCACAACACTGATATAAATCAATGGTCATTTTTAACTAAGGCTTCTTCAGGCTAATTTGTAGAGACAGCAAGTGCAGCACTGAATATTTCTAACTTGTATAACATACTAATGAACACTATTATAAATCACATTAATGATATAAAGTAATTAGATTTCCACTATTTCTCATTTATGTAAGTAAGAACATACGTAGAAAACAAAGTTTATATAAAAATAGGAAGTTGTTAAGGCCAAATGTAACTGCTTTAATATGAAGTTTGCTTTTTTGTTTTAGAGTACTATCATTTTTGTAAGAATATTGCTAAAAATCACTCTTTTTACATGAACTATCATGTATTTAGCAGAAGTAGCTGCCTTCAAAACTATCCCAAATAATAATAATGATTTTTTAAAAATTAAAAGGTAAAAAAGTTAGATGATGAGAATTTCATTGGAAAACATTTTTTTTCTATTTTGAAAAGAACATTTCCAAATAAATATCAACATTCTATTTAAATCAGAATTTAAAATTATTTCATAAGAAGTTTAATATAAGAATATATTTAGTACCTTTTTAAAGAGTGAGACATTACATATTGCACAAAAATGAATAAAAATTGTATTAAAAAAGCAAGTTAATGCATATTATGTGTGAATATTCAAGGAATATTATTACCTTGTAATTACCTCTGTACTGAAAAACCTTTAGTTTCTGAGAAAAATATTTTAAATACATAGAAAAGGAATTTGTGTTTTAATTTATGGATGCTGCCTCTTCAGGCCACCTGCCTCAAATAAAAACAGAGCCAATGATAAAATGAGATTGTGTCGGGGCTGGGGATATGGCCTAGTGGCAAGAGAGCTTGCCTCCCATACATGAAGACCTAGGTTCGATTCCCCAGCACCATGTATACGGAAAACAGCCAGAAGGGGCGCTGTGACTCAGGTGGCAGAGTGCTAGCCTTGAGCGGGAAGAAGCCAGGGACAGTGCTCAGTCCCTGAGTGCATGGCCCAGGACTGGCCAAAAAAAAAAAAAGAGATTGTGTCCACTCTAAAACATAAACAGATATATATCCATGAGAATAATTTATAACTCACAGAACTTACTGGTTACTCATTTGTTAACCAATTTCAAGTTTGGAATCCTAATGTGGAATTATGATATTATATTGTGAAATTAATCCTCAATATTTTAAAACTTAATTTTAAATTATATGGTCTATTTTTACTAGTATTACAAAGGAGTGCTATAAATAAAAGTGTACATAATCTTATAACATTCATTTACACTATAATAATACAAAATAGTGTTATAATGCATGTGATAGAATGATTAAATATTTAATCAACTAAGACAATTATATATTTTAATTCTCTATATCCAGTGGCCAGAGGAAGATTATTTCAAAAGGGTTTTCAAATTCTGAAACACAAGACTTAGTATACTTCTATTAAAATGTATTATGAAAGATCTTCAACTTTAATGTTTTACCTATTTATAAAACCAGTTATTTTTTAAAAAAACCAAGGAAAATTTTAAAGGAAGTTTCTTTTACAAGTCATTTTCCCTTACTCCCTGCACCTTGGCATACATATATCTATATATACTACCAGCACTAAATTTTGATTATTGTATAGAAATTCTGCATATAATGTTTCTTGAAAAAGATATTCAGTACATAAAGGTTTACAATGAAAATCACAAGCTTCCCTTTCATTCCTCTACCATGGAGTCAACCACAGGCAACAAATCCTGTTTGCACTGTCTTCTGACTACCCTTCAGTATGGGGAAATATCTGGCCCACTGGCTACATAGGGCCCATGAAATCATTGATACATGACAGACAGTAATGTAATCCTTCTCACTTGTCTGCAGTGATCATTCTTATGGCCTGTAATGACATTATACTTTTTTGAACTCAGGATGTGAGCATTGTGCTTGACCCTTTCTTTTTTTATCTCAAGACTAGTACTCACTGTGAATGCTTAGAGTGCTGTTTAATTAATCATGTCCAAGGGTAATTATTTGTCTTTTATTATCATTGGGCTTACTTGTAGATTTATTGACACATTATAATTATTAAAAATGAGAAAAACAATGCCACTTATGTTTCTTTGGGTCTGGTTTACTTCGCTTAATATAATTTTTTCCAAGTCTTTCCATTTCCTTATGAATAGGGCAATGTCATTCTTCTGATGGAAGCACAGAATTCCAATGGGTATATATACCACTTTTTTTTTATATAGTTAAGAGTATTGACTGAGGGATTACAGTTACATACTTCAGGTAGTGAGTACATTTCTGGTCATACTTGTTACCCCCTTTCCTCATTTTTCTCTGGCCTTCCTCCCCCCAACACCCCCTTTTCAACATTTTTTAAAACCTTCCCAATGATGGACATCGTCATTCTAGTCTACAATGCTTATAAACCTTATGAATATTAACAATAATATGTATATTTTTTCACTTGCTTAGTATAGTCTGTTCGCTTTTTCTATCATTTCTTCCCTCCCCCCACTACCCTTGAGTTGCTTAGTTCACTTTCATCAATATCCATTGCAGCTGTTGTCCCCCTCTACTGTATTTTTTTCACCCACTTTCCACACATTCTATGCCCTCCTCCCAGCTTCCTTCAGATGTGCACTTGTATAAACCATATGTGAAGTGAAGAATAAAGGGTCCTCTAATTATTAAGAGGTCCTTTGTTTCCTTATCTTTGGAGTTCTTTTCAGTCTGTATATTATTTTAGGTGCATATGAAGTAGTGCTTGGATCTTACTTTTTGGTGCATTTCTCCAAACTGTCCTTTTTCGCTCTCACTGTATATTGGTATTTTGGGTCCTGTTTGCTTTTGTTATGTCTCTTTGCAATTTGATTCTAACATCCGCGTATCAGGGAGACCATGTGCCATTTGTCTCTCTGTTCTTGGCTTGTCTCGCTCAACATGAATTGTTCTAGTCCTGTCCATTTCCCTGCAAATGCCATTATTCTATCATTTCTAATAACTCTGTAGAATTTCACTGTATATAAGCACATTTTTTTGATCCATTCATCTGTAGTGGGTTGTTTCCATATCTTGGCCATGATCATGGAAGTGCAGGTGTCTTTGTTGTATCCTGGATCCTGTTGCTCAGGGTATATGCCTAGGAGCAGTATGGCTCGTTCATAGGGTATGTCTATGTTTAGTTTTTTGAGGAACCTCCAGACTGATATCCAGAGTGACTGTGCTAGTGTGCATTCCCACCAGCAATGCAGTAGGGTTCCTCTTTCTCCACATCTCTTCCAGCATTTGTTGTGGCCTGAGTTCAGAGTATAGGCCATTCTGATTAGTGTAAGGTGGTATCTCAATGTTGTTTTTATTTGCATTTCCTTTATTGCCAGGAATTCTGAACATTTCCTCATGTGTTTCTTTGCCATTTTTATTTCTTCTTCTATGAAGTCTCTCTTCAGCTCCCTTGCCCATTTAGTGATTGGTTAGGTTTGGAAAGGATTAGTTTCTTGAGCTCCCTGTATATGATGGATATTAGGCCTTTGCTACATTGCTGGTGAAGTTCTTTTTCCAACTGGTTGGCTGTCTTTCTAGTTTAATAGCTATGTTGTTAACTGTGCAGAACCTTTCTTATTTTAATGTAGTCCCATTTGTCAAGTCTCCCTCCAATCTGTTGTGCCCCCTGAAACTTTGCTCAGAAAGTTTCTGCCTGTGCCTACAAGTTCTAATGTCTTTCCTACTCTGTTCTGCAGTACTTTCAGAGTTTCAGGTTGGATATTGAGGTCTTCAATCCATTTTGAGTTGATGTTAGTGCATGGTGACAGGCTGGGGTCTACTTTTGAGTTTTTTGTATGTGGCTGCACAGTTTTCCCAGCGCCAATAGTGCAAAAGGTTATTTTTCTTTCCATTGTATGTCTTTGACCCCTTTCTCAAATATCAGCTGGCTGTAAGTATTGGTTTTATTTCTGGATCTTCTAGTCTATTCCATTGATTTGGGACTGATTTTTTTTTCCCAGTACTAAGCTGTTTTTGTTAATATGGCTCTGTAGTAAAGCTTGGAATCTGGTACTGTGATACCTCCTGCATTGCTTATTTTGCCTAGAGTTGCTTTGACTATTCTAGGTCTTTTGTTGTTCTATATTAATTTTTGGATTGTTTTCTCTATTTCAGTAAAGATTGTCATTGAGATTTTGATGGTGACTGTGTTGAATTTTATATGCCACATTTTCTTGATCTATTTGTCCACTGAGGGACATCTGAGTTGATTCCATATCTTAGATATGGTAAACAATTCTGAACATGGTTGTGCTGGAGGCATAAGTGCAGGCTGTTTGTGGTCATTTGAGTAAATGTCCAGTAGCGGGATTTCTGGGTCATAAGGAAGAGCTCTATGTTTAGAAAGTCTTTTGGGGAACCTCCATACTGCTTTCCAGAGTGGCTGAACAAGTTTACATTCCTACCAACAGTGTAATAGCATTCCATTTTGGCTACATCTCCACCAGTTATTATTAGTTTTATTTAATAATGGCCATTCTAATTGGAGTGAGACTAAACTTCAATGTTGTTTTGATCTGCATTTCTTTTATGGCCAGAGATGTTGAACATCTCTTCATGTGTCTATTGGACTTCAGTTCACGTATAATAACTAAAAGTTTTCATTGTCTTATAGAAATTTTAGTTCTACCTTTTCATTTAAAAATGCATCCATCTCCTTGTCCCAAAATACTGAAATATATGCAACTGATGTCAACTTTAATTTATAATCTCTAAGTATTAAAAACTTTGCCCCAAGTAGCAGAGCTGTTTCCTCTTTAAAATGATTAATTCACAGAAAAAAAAACCCTCACATCCCCCCTCAAAAAAAACAAAAGACAGCTTCAAACTTTTTAAGAACATTAAACTTTACCTATACTTTATTTGTTCTTGATCAGACATCCTTTTCTCATCTTCTTTTCCAGGTTGTTTTCTATCCCTTGCTTTTTATGCCACCTTTACCCCAAGCTTTAGTTCATGGCCAGTCATGAGGTACATTCATGAGGTACATTCTATCAGTACCTAGTCTCAGGGAATTCAGCCCACATAAAAGGCTTAGACCCTGTCTTACAAGGGAGGAAAGCACCGATATTTGCTTCTTACTCTCTTCTTGGTTGCAAGATGTTATTCAAGAATAGCAATGATATATGCACATAAGAAAATGCATAAAATTTATTACTCCCAACATGTTAGGTGCTTTCTAAAACTCTAAAGATGCATCTCTTTTCTCTTCCTCACTGATATCAGATAATAATCAAGAAAGACTTAAACCCCATTTTCAAAGTCTCCCTGCCAAATTTTGAATTTATACTAATAAACCAGCATTTTTTTAATTTATAAAGAACACAAATTTGTTTCTCGTCATTTTAGAGGTTAAGAAGTCCAAGATCATGGGCTGGGAATATGGCCTAGTGGCAAGAGCGCTTGCCTCCTACACATGAAGCTCTCGGTTCGATTCCCCAGCACCACATATATGGAAAACGGCCAGAAGGGGAGCTGTGGCTCAGGTGGCAGAGTGCTAGTCTTGAGCGGGAAGAAGCCAGGGAAGGTGCTCAGGCCCTGAGTCCAAGGCCCAGGACTGCCCCCCCCCCCAAAAAAAGAAGTCCTAGATCATTTGTCTAGTTAGACTTCATCTCACAAGGAAAGGAATACTATGTGCTCGCAGGATTAAAGGCAGAAGGGCAAGAGAGCCAGTAAAATCAGCTACTTTTATATTGTATCTATTGAAGTTTTGTCAAAATGAGCTTGTATTGATGTTGGAAGTGTTCTAATATGGTATCTTTTCACCATATGTGGCTACTAAGCACTTGACATGTGGTCATTATGACTAAGGAACTAGATTTTTAATTTTATGTAATTACAGTTGAAGTTTAAACAGCTATTTGTGGCTATCAGGTACAGTAACAAATAATTACAACCTATCTCTTCTACACAACCACGAAAATGTTTCCTGTCACATTTCAGTCCTAGACAATATTGCTTTTCTTTCATACTCTACACCAGAAGGTCTAATATTGTACTTAAGTACATAGCTTGTAATTAGTTTTAAACACCTATAATACAGTTTTTTCATCCTATTCCTCACTATTTTCCTGCTTCACAACCTCATTAACATTTAACCTCATTAACATTTATTATATAGCTATTTACACTTGTTATTTATTACATGGCTCCAAATTTCAAAGGTTTTTTTTTACATCCTTCTTATATAATATTGCAATCCTAATATTGGCTTTGTACCACCTAGACCTCCCTATGTTTTATTTCCTTTCTTATACTTAGGAACTTTTCATCTTCTTTCAGAGTACAGAGGTATGAATTTCAGTGCCTATCACCTTCTACAGCACTGTGTCAGATTCACACTTAGCATGCATTTATAAACGTTTTTCCTTTAGCAAAACATATAGCATTCAGAGTCTCTGAAAACTGATCTAACAGGCCTCCACACAATTTGCAAAGGGTTAGAAAATCAACTAGAACTTCTTTGCTAACTACTGACTTCTGATTTACTGCTTGTATTAACATCAGAGGCAGAGTAGCTAGTTAATTGTGGCCTTTTAAGGGATAACACTATGTCTGGCACAGCATAGGAAATTTGTAAACATTTGCTTAACAAAAACTAAAGCAGGGGCTGGGAATGTGGCTTAGTGATAGAGTGCTTGCCTAGTATGCATGAAGCTATGGGTTCAATTCCTCAGCACCACATAAACAGAAAAAGCCAGAAGTGGTGTTGTGGCTTAAGAGGTAGAATGCTAGCCTCGAGCAAAAAGAAGCCAGGAACAGTGCTCAAGCCCTGAGTTCAAGCCCCAGGACTGGGGGGGGGGGGGGGGAAACTACAGCAAATGATAATGATGAAGAACACAGGCTTTGGACTCAGAGCTGAGCTTCTCTGATCTGGATCTTGTACTTGCGTAAGTGGTATGTAAAGTTATTTGTACATTCTGATTTTATTTCCGCTAATCTAAAAACTGGAGGTAATAATGGTATATCAAAAAGATCTAGCATACTTAATTTTGTGAACTGTACTTTTGGAGACGGTATTAGCCACAGGGCAGCTATCTCATCGAATTATCATGAAGGATTTAAATGAGGTAATGTCTTCAAAGAACTTAGTATACAGTGTGAACTCTATTTTAATTATTAATCTACTTCTAATTCTGGGTTTACTCTTTCTGCCAAGGCATAATAACTTGGCTCTAATCAGTAATTTAATAACAATTATTACCAACTGATAGATTCTCTCTAAACACAATTACAGAAAAGTTTACCTTATGTCTATTATTTAACTTTTCCATCATCTGAAGTCTGTAATAGGTCCAGACTTTATGATGTATGAATTATATCTCAAAGAAGACAATTTTGATGTGGGGTCAAAAATACTGTAACAAATTCCGTAAAATTAGAATTTTAAATATGTCCGTATTTTCTTTATTTTCATGAAAATGAAGCCAAGTGGTCCAAAGGTGATGATCCACATTGGTCATTCCAGTTATCCAGAAAGTAAAGAATGATGCTAGGTTAAAACAAGAATATTGTGCTACAAAAGTACTTGTACAGATAACATTTAGACCATTAAGATCAAAGCCCTTTATTATCAAAGAAAATTAAATACTGTAAAGTACAGAGTAGTTAATCTAAGGTATGTATGGAACACACTTCCTTAAAAATTTTGAGAGTTCTTAAAATAATTTGCAATGCTTAATTATTCTGTTTTTCAAAATTCAGAAATTATAACCCATTATGTGATACAGTCTGAAATATTTATCAGATTAAAATCAATGTATGCTAATTTAAGAGTTTAAAATTTTAAGAATCCAACTAGTTAAAAGTAGTAATAGATTTTAAAATCCAATCAAAGGAATTCTATACCATAGCATATAAAGAGTAAAAAGTTTGACCCCCAATGAGAAATTCTAGAAAAACTACTGTTGCACATTGATGAGACAAAGTATAAGTACAAATATACAGTTAGTTACAGAAGGGTAAACAATAATTACAGAATAAGAAAAATATAGGTTATTTTTACTTATAAAATCCACTATGTATTCTTTCATAAAATATTATGATGAAAAATGTAATTAAAGGAAAAGAAAGGCAATTGCAGGGGTCTGAAGGAAAAAATGAGGGAAGGAGTGACTGTTCAAAAACAAATGTACTCATTACCTGACTTATATAACTGTAATCGTCTCTATAACACTTTTACAATTAAATTTAAATTAAAAATAGAAAGGCAATTTCAATTACAACGTGTAGTCACAAAAGTAAATAATTTTTTCCTAGACAATAATATAGATTCATTTGGTTGCTGTTAAGTGTCTTTTCCTGGAATAGTGCCTATGGACTTTCTAAAAGACAGAATAATGGCAAACACGTGTTGCAAGAAGACAAAAATGCCTCAAGCTGTGGAAGGTCACATATATTACGTCAGATATGAACTTTATTCAACAATGGCATGTTTCAAACATGAACATGTATTGCTGAAAACAATAGATGTCAGCCTGTTTTTCACAGAAGGAAGTTAAAACAAAACTTTACTTGGTTTCCAAAACATTTACAATTTTTCATGCCCAAATAGCATTTAAGATGTTTTTTTGGTAATATAATATACAGTCACATTATTTTTCACTCCTGTCTTTCTTCTCTTCACGTTTCTTTCTTACACTTCATTATTATTATTTTCCTTTGATGTGTAGTACTCTAGCCTATTCCAAAGACCACTCAGTGATATCCTTGGTCTCTGCTTTATTCGTCCAGTACACTTAAAACCAAACACATTTTAATTTCTTTTCTGTTCAGTTTCTCCTAATTCTGCCTTAAATTCTTCCCATAATTACCATGAGTATAAATGTAATTATAATGAATGGAAAGAGAAAAGGAATTGAAAGAAACTGAATTACTCAGTTAACTTATCTAGGTGCCTGAAAGACAGAGAAAATATGCCAAAGAAAAATTCTAATTTTTAGAAAGCTAAAAAGTGAATGAATACCTAAATTCTACATTTAAAGTATGCTTCCTTATCTTAAAAAATTGGTCATCACAATGGAATTTTATGCCTCTATCAGAAAGAATGACATTGCCCCATTTGTAAGGAAATGGAAGGACTTGGAAAAATTATACTAAGTGAAATGAACCAGACCCAAAGAAACATGGACTCTATTGTCTCCCTTATAGGGAATAATTAGCACAGGTTTAGGCTAGTCACAGCAGAGGATCACAAGAGCCCAATAGCTATACCCTTATGAACACATAAGATGATGCTGAGTGAAATGAACTCCATGTTATGGAAACGATTGTTATATCATTGTTGTAACTACTGTCAATGTGCTATGTGTAACTGTAGCTTCTATTATTGATGATCCTCTTGTATACCCTTCCTGTGGTTGTACCTACACTATCTCTGTATCTTATCTGAGTATATTAGAAACCACGTATACTGGTAAACAGTGGTATATAGGGTAAAAAAATACAAACAACTACAAAAGCAATACTTGCAAAACTGTTTGGTGTAAATGAACTGAACAACTCATGGGGGGAAAGGGAAAGGGGAGGGGGGAGGGGGGAATGAGGGACGAGGTAACAAACAATATGAGAAATGTATCCAATGCCTAATGTATGTAGCCTCTCTGTAATTCTGTTTGATAATAAAAATTTGAAAAAAATAGGTGATCATATATATATCATTGATCAATACTACTAAAACCAATAATACCAAAAATATAATAAAACTATAAAGGCTGATCAAAATTATGTAGGATTAAAAATAAGGGAATCTGGTATTTCCTAATTTTATTTATAAGTACTTTCTTCTTTTTTCATTCTTCTGAAATCAGATTATCATAGTTTGGGTTTGTTTTTTTTTTCGGGAAAACCTCTCTATTCTAAAGGATTTAGAAAGTATTAATGTTGTGGTTCATTCCTGTAATCCCAGCATCAGGACAGCTAAGGCAGGAAGATAGTTGAGTTCAAGGCCAGTCTAGACTGCATAAAAAGCCCTGTCTTCAATGCCTGTTGGTAAACATTCCCTTAAAGAAAGAAGAGAATAATTACTAAAAACTCCCTCTAATTTCAGAAAATAAGCATGTTGTCAACCATGAATAAAACGGCATTTGATTCAGGCAGTACTAAATCAGAAAAGACAGCCCTCTCATTTCTGAGGAAAAATAATGTTCACAAACTTAGGAACTACAAGTCTGAGAGTGAATATTGTTTAGTATGCAAGAATTCAGAAAATAGGTTACACATACATTTGTTTAAATGATACTTGTACGTGTGCTCTAGCAAAATGAAAAGAATACACTAATAAGAGACAAAGTTAAATCCTGAATTATCAGGGAAGTTCAGAGGGCTGAGAGAAATATAAATACATGGGGAACAGAGAACTTATAATAGAGGAGATAACATCAGAGAAGATTCAATCCAAAGAGAACAGCATAGCAAAGACCATCTTTGAGTTAAGCTTAGATAGTGCTCTTTAATATAAAGGACAAGATTAATTTGTAAACAATGCCATTCTCCCATGGCAGGTCCAAAACATGCTGAATTTAAGATCTTCTAGGTGGATTCTTATGTCTCCATATTTTCAGCATTACATTACTTTTATGTGTAAAATATAATAAACTGGCCAAATTTTGTAGCATTTACCACTTTAACAGAATCATACTTTCAAAAAATTTTACTCTGGTAATTCCTACACATATCCTCACACTAAATGATAACATATCATTTTCAGTTTTTCACTAAATGACAACATATCATTTCCAGTTTTTTGTAATGTGTTCTTGTTTTCAAAGAATACCAAATGTATCAAGAACAAATTGAGTAAAATTCATTGAAAGTTTAAACTGAGTAAATTTCATTAAAACTTTAAAATAGTAAACAAATGTAAAGTGATTGTGAAGAGGCATAACCAACAGTTATTAGGATATGGATAAGATCTCCTTAAAATTCTACATATAAAATGCTTGGAACTGAGACATACTAACCAAGCATGACTGACCATTCTGTAATTAAGGCAAAAATCAGATGAATAACTGGAACATAGGCAACAAAGTCCACTGCACAACTGACATAAGCTAAAAATATTTATTTTAGCTAACTGTGAGGACACACAGCTGTTAAATCAGCACTTGGGAGACTGAGTCAGGAGATTCATGATTGAGGCTAGTATAGTAGATACTTCATATCAATAAGAAAGAGAGAGAAGAAGAGGAGAGGGAGTGGGAGAAAGAAAGGAATAAGAAAGGAAGGTAGTTTCTGACTACTTTTTGGTGGTTTTTGATGTTTATTAGTATATAATCAAATTTTGAGTCATTTAACCTAAGACCTGATTTTCTTGTATCTAAACTTAATGTGAAGTCTAATAAGTATCATATGCCAAATGATAATAGAAACAAGGTCATATGTAATCTCAAATATAACCCAAACATTTTTGTTCCTTCTATAAGACTTTGAAAGCAAAGTATCCAAACTGAATTTAAAAAGAAGTAAAAACCTAAGTATAGGTGATAGTGTTCAAACAGTACTATCAGTATGTTATCTGTAGTACCTTGATTTCACAGAACCTGCTTTTAATAAGTATCTAAAAAAAACACAGGACTGCAGTTATATAGCTCAGAAGCATACACTCACTTTGCATGTATGAAGGCTTACATTCTATCTCCAGTACCACAAATAAAAAGCCAAAGATCGGAAAATTACCTTCATTATAAATAAGAACACCTACACATATGACCAACCAAGTTTTTTAATATACAATTTTAATTTATGAATTTTTCCTTTTTGCTATCATAAAGTTTAAAAATTCATAAAATAATGACATAGAAAGAAATCAGATGCAGTAACAGCAGATACACTCTAGTAGAGTGTATCTCTGTCAGTTTCTGGATAGCTAAAAGCTGAACTTCGTCTAATGTTCAAGAAATTCTTTATCTGATGAGTATTAATGGACCACAGAGCTCAGTTTCTACTACACAATCTGAAAATATTTCTCAACTTACCTTCTTAACTATCTTTGAGGTTACAGTAATAAGTATTAGTACATGACTATAGGTCACTCAGGAAAATTCATCTAGGTCTTTAAACTGAAAGATAATGGTTCAATACAAGAAAGAACTAAGAATCCATTCTGCTTCCACAAATGGGAAATTATGGCAGCAGCTTCAAGGTAATGAAAAAATGAGGTAATGAGGTGGCACAGGTGCACTCATGTATGACAGTGAGTATTCAATACTGAACAATGAATGAGCAAGTATTCAATATTGAGTACTGACTAACTGAGTACTCAATATCAGTGGCAGCTGAACATGAATTCACTCCATGTTGTACTGTAATTCTGGCCATGGTTCTATTTTATGCCTTTTTCTACCTTTACCGTATGTTTTGAGCCTAATTCTTCAGATTTCTCAGTGATTCTGTAAATTTTTCAATACTTTTAGTTCTTAAAAAAAGGCCAGTTATGGGGCTGGGGATATGGCCTAGTGGCAAGAGTGTTTGCCTTGTATACATGAGGCCCTGGGTTCGATTCCCCAGTACCACATATACAGAGAACAGCCAGAAGTGGCGCTGTGGCTCAAGTGGCAGAGTGCTAGCCTTGAGCAAGAAGAAGCCAGGGACAGTGTTCAGGCCCTGAGTCCAAGGCTCAGGACTGGCCAAAAAAAAAAAAAAAGGCCAGTTAAATTTCTATTATTTGCAGCTAAAGATCCCTAACATATATATAGTACTATTTCATCATTTCAATCATTTTAGTCATGTGTTATTTTTATTAGGAAGTATTTGAACACTCCAATAAATGAAAAACAGATTCTGATTTTATATTAAAAGACTATTTGTATATTAAAACATGGAGATTAATGATAATCATGTCATTGGCATAGTAATGAAATTATATAAGCCAACTTCTAAATATCAATCACTTACTTCAGATGAGTTTGGCAATAAAAAACATTTCAGCAAACTTTCTTGGTTCTACTTAGAAATTAAAATACAAGCAATTATAAAAAATGATATTTTATTGTATAGTCATTGACTTTGCAACCAGGAGAGGATTAAATGAAAAAGTGAACAAAGGTAGTGGTGGAAAACATGAATTACTTTCACTAAAGCAAAATATTTCATTATGGAAACTTGAGAGACTACAGCTAATGTAGTTCCATCTATGACAGAATGTCATTTCTTTTCGCAGGAAAGTACACCAGTAATCTTTGAATTGAAATGTTTTTAAACAAAGAGTTAAAATAAATCAATTTATTGAATTGAATCAAATTTAATTTGAATTAATTCATTAGCTGACCCATGTTATTACTTGAAATGCCTAAAACAACTGAGCTATGAATCTGATTAATAAAAGAATTAATATACTTTCTTATTTGTTCATATTCATCAGTGGGTCTTTATTTTTAACATCTGAAAGTCAATGTCTAGGAAAATATCTCCAAGAAACATATGATCTTGTCCAACAGTAACAGAAATTACATGGTAGGTTCTTTAACCTAGGGATGCCTACAAAGACAAGCCAACTAATAAGTAATATTCTTAAGTAGCAAACAAGAATTAATGAGAAATTTAAGTCTTTAAGTAATTTTAAGTTTAGAATGGAAATATATTAATTTTTTACTTTATTTTTAAATTACCAAACATTAACACGGAGTGTTAATAATTTATGTATTTATGCTTATTTACTAAATTGTTATTAGTATGTTACTCATAACAAACTATAAAAATCTGACACATACAGCATAAGCCCTATAGTAAGGATATTGATAGACTTTTCAATAATAGATAAATATAAAAAAAACTTGTGGGGCTAAAATAAAAGCAGTTCTAATATTCCTTTTCAATTACAGCTATGAATGTGTTATTTTTAATACTATTTTATTTATACTCATGTATGAAAAAATGGCTAAAACTATCACATTTATGTACATATTGAAAAGAGGATTCTGTAACAAGTCATATTTAAATTCTATAAAGAACAATCCATTAAAACACTGATTGGTTATAGAGAGCAGAGTAAGAAGAAAAGGGTAGGCTATAATTTTCATTTTCATTAAACAGAAGCACCCTCTGAAAAGAACTCATTGGTGACATATATCTACAGTGCAAAGTAATATATATAAAGTTAGTGATTGTACTGACTTTATTACTTTTACTAAGCCATTTTATCTTCCTCACACTCAATGCAAAGAAATAAAATACAGTGGAAGAAAAATATGTCCTCAATATTATTCACAATAAGAGGGTCTGCTGCGCGCTTGCAGCCTGGGAGTCCTGTATGATAGGGAGCGCTCAGTGGCTCAAGTGGATCAATGCACCATTTTGATTCTGATCCATTGAATAGGATCCCATCTGTATGTGGTGACTGCACTAACTCCATGGGAGCTGTGACAGACTGAACCATTTCAGATCATCCCCATTATCCCCGGATCTCTCTAAATAAGAAAATATAATACCTGATCTGTCTATAAAGTACACCTATAAGCAGATTCTTTAGTGTAAGGTGGAAAAGGGGCCCTTTCTTACATACATATAGAAAAAAGTATTATTGTGGTCTAAAGATTGCTAGATTGACTTGTGTTTTTATAAGATAAGGTATACATCAAAACCATCATCAGATTAAGAAACTTCCACAACTTTGATCAATTCTTCAAACAATGGAGCAAGTTCCTTTTCTAGGCTGACAATTAGTCCTGTGTTGGCATTGCTACTGGCTATGAAACTCACCACGAGAGGTAAACAATTGAATTGAACTACCTGGTAGGTGTTATAGTAACAGATAATGCTTTTATTCTTTGAAAGTCCAAGTCTGCTCCCTTGGTCTGTTGCAAGGGCAAAAGTAGATAAGAAACCAGGTCGCAAAGCATTCTCGGGAGCATTATCATTGGCCACTTTGATAACAGGTACTCCATCTCTATCCCACACAACAATAGCATGGAGTCCTTCAACACTTGGTAACTTCTTATACAGGTCATCCGCCATGACGAACCCCTTTCCCTCGCAGGATCAATCTTGCTCGCCTGGGTTCCTCGGCCACCCTGAGTGTGTTATTGATCACTGCCAAAATCGAATATCATGGAACCAAAAGAGTGTATTTAAGAAGTGCAAATTTGATATGGTTACTCTGTCATTCTACATATATTAGGCCTTCTAAGGTAGCAAAGTGAATGAAGGAATAAATACTGATTATTGTAAACACAAGTAAGTTTGAAATTAAAGTTCACAGCCAATAGAAAGGCAAAAAACATAAAGGGAGAGAAGAATCAATTTAGGAAACAGGTCTATCTAATTACTAAATTTATTCTTCATTATTTAATTAAATGTCCCATCTAGCTCTAAAACTTGATTATTATAAAAAAAATAATAGAATGACAGGCACCAGTGGCTCACATCTGTAACCCTAGCTACTCAGAAGGATGAGATCTGAGGATCTGGTTCAAATCAGGAAAAGTCCATGAGACTCATCTCCAATTAACCACCAGAAAACCAGAAGTGGTGTTTTGGCTCAAGTGATAGAGCACTATCCTTGAGCTGAAAAGCCCAAGGACTGTGCCCAGGCCCAGAGTTCAAGCCCCATCACCGACTGAAAATAATAATAATAATAAATAATATTAATAAAGTTACCCACCAGCTAGCCCTGAATATACATTTATATCACAGATATAAAAGAAGGAAAAAGAATTCTTGACTTTACCAAGATGATAAACCAAAGGCATACATATTTAGCAGAATTAGAAGATGAAACATTTGTTTTCTTAATGTAGGGACAGAATAACAGCAGATAATAGCAAAAGTTCTACCATACACAGGTATAATCTTAAGAAAATTATTTTTCAGATCTCTAGATCTTCTGTTAAAGATAATTTCACCAGGGTGATTGTGAATATCAAATTTCACAAAAATAATAATTGTCAATATATGTTAGCATCTTATTACTAAAATTGCCATCTCTGTAACTGGCACTTGAAATAATTATCTATAAAATTAAAAAAATCATAAATTTGATTTACTGAAGAGTTATCATTTAAAGAAATAGGGATCATTTACCAAGGATTAAGATCACCTCAATTTTCTACCCCATTTCCCTTCACAGCAAAACCATCTCTGAAGTAACTTCTCACTATTGTTCAATCCAGTTGTACCCTGAGAACGTTTGTTCTCTTAGTTTCAATGGCATATCTCTCTTGGTCTTCCTCCAATTTGTCCAGGTCTTCCTAGACTGGTTTATAAATAGAATCTAAGTCCTATTTTATGCTCTAGCTACACTTTGTCCCTTAGTAATCTCATCTATTCCTATGGTTTTAAGTTCCCTCTACATGTTTATTGACAACCAAATTCACAGTTCAGCACTGAAATCTTTTATGAAACACAGACTTACTAAACATACGTACTGTGCACCAGTAATCATTGTAGGCTTCTCAACAAATATTATGCATCAGGCAATTTATTCTAGGCTTCTAGGATACAGAACTACAAAAGACAAAAAATCTTTGTATTCTAGATAGGGAGAAAAAATAAATATATAGGAGTTGATAAGTAAAATGTAAAACCAAATAGGTTAAATATGGAATATTAGTAGATTATATAGAGACAATTATTTACAAAGGATACTCAGGAAAAATTCCTCTTTACACAGTCACATCTGAAGAGAATGATTTTCAATGAGAAAGCAATTTATGCCTCATAAACTTTTTCTTTCTCAGGCTGGCCTCAAACCAGGTAAGTTTGTGACACTCTATCTCAACAAATGGCTGGACACAGTGGAGTGTGTCATTTATTGAAGTTATACCGGAAGCACAATGTGTATTTTTCCAACATAATTTCCCACGACCCTTCCTCTCAACTTTACTCATGTTTTTTGTTGCCTTTCTTTAGTTCCTAGATTAACTCTTCTGCAATAGAATCTTTCTTTTATCAAAGTCTCATAGCATGTTCATATCATTTACTCAGCTTGTAACCAGGCATTTATTTTATAGATGTCTCTTCCTCTACAAGGTAAAATGGCATCACATCAGAGTTTGTATCATACGTGACACTGGATCTTCACTGTCCTCAAAATATAAGAATTCCCCTAATATTTTCTGTAGGGATTTCTGAACCTGAGAAATTATACGTTAGCCATATGGTTCATGGGTGAAACTAGAGTCAAAGAGGTTTAGGTTTAAGTCCTGATTGCATCTGTCTATATAACCTTAGGAAAACTGAGGCCTGAAAGCCTAAAGAATCTCAAAGGATTCTGTGAGTACTAAATGACATATGCCCACAATATACTTAGCACATTTTCTAAAAGAGTGAAAAAGTTCACTGTTTGTAAACTATTGTTATTAGCTATTTTTCTTGCATTCAAATGACCAGATGCCATTTAAGTTGATTAGGAAAAGTATTTACTTTCCTTCCCTTTTCCTAATTATATTTATACTCTCAACTCTCTAAAGGTATCATAAATAAGATTTGAAAGTTTTGAAAACTGTATCTATTCAACATTTTATTCCAAGTATCTTCACCTAAAATTTATATCATAATTAGTACATTATTAGGTACATTTTGTGTAAAAAATACTAACCGCCAATCTAAACACTTTTTTATATATTTTTTATTATCAAACTGAATTACAGAGAGGTTACAGTTTTATACATTAGACATTGGATACATTTCTCGTTTTGTTTGTTACCTCGTCCCTCATTCCCCCCTCCCTCTCCCCCCTTTTCCCTTCCCCCTCCCCCCATGAGTTGTTCAGTTCATTTACACCAAACAGTTTTGCAAGTGTTGCGTTTGTAGTTGTTTGTCTTTTTTTACCCTGTATCTCTCGATTTTGGTATTCCCTTCCAATTTCCTAGTTCTAATACCAGTATACCCGGTTTCCCATATACTCAGATAAGATACAGAGATAGTGTAGGTACAACCACAGGAAGGTGATACAAGAAGATCATCAATAATAGAGACTACAGTTACATATGGCAAGCACTTTTTTTATCATACCATTTGTATAGGTCAAGAATTTGAAAGTAGCTAGGTGCTGGTGGCTCATGCCTGTAATCCTAAACTGAGATCTGAGGATCACAGCTAAAAGCCAACCTGAGCAGGAAAGTCTGTAAGGCTCTTATCGCCAATTAACCATCAGAAAAAAGGAAGTGGATCTGTGGCTCAAAGTGGTAGAGTGCTAGCCTTGAGTGAAAGCACAGGACAGTGCTCAGCCCTGAGTTCATGCCCTATGACCTACAAAAAAAAAAAATCTGAAAGTAACTTGGCTGAGTGCCTCTAGGTTAAAGTTCTCTTAGAACACTATAGCTAAACTATCAGCCAGGGCTGCCATCATCTCATACAGAACCATCTTGGTCTTCATATTTTGTTTTTTACCAAGGTACAATGAAAACATCTCCATTATTTTATAAAATTGCTATCAACTGATGCCACCCATTGTGCTATTTGACATCCCTTATAAGATACAATAAATTCTTCTTGTGTTCAATCTTTGGACAAAAATTTGTTCTTGACAAAATGTCATGCATCATTTTTATATTGAGTTTTCTTTTAATTTAATTTCTATTTTAATTTGACCAACGAGTTGGGACAGACATGTCACTTTAAAAACAAAAACAAAAACTAATCATTACCTGGACCTCTCTAGATTTTTTACTCTTCTTGTTCCTATATTTCCTTTATTAATAGTCTGTTTATCTTTTGTGACTAATAATCCTACTAACATTGTATCATTTCTGAACATTTACATATAATCTTAACTTGGAATTAGGGAGAATATGAACAGTCCATCATCAAATCAATATTTAATTTTACAACAGAATTCACAATATCAAAACATTTAAAACTATTAAATAAATTCACTTATTTCAAGTGTGCTTTCTTTGCTAAAGGATATATGTCAGACCTTCACAATGCCATCAAGGTACAAAGAAGCTAAAATCACAGAAGCTTTAGCACTATGCTATTATATATAACAGTCACTAGTATCAAGTGGCATTTCAAATCAATGAAAATTAAACAGAACTGAAATTATGCTGCAAGGTGTGTGCTGCCACATCTGTTATCCTAGCTACTCAAGAGCCGAGATTTGAGGATTATGGTTCAAAGCCAGCCTTGTCAGGAAAGTCCATAAAATACCTCACTTAACCACCAGAAAAAGCTGGAAGTGGAGCTCAAATGACAGCACTAGCCTTGAGCAAAAAACCTAAGGGACAACACCAAGTCCTTGAGTTTAAGCCCTGTACCAACACAAAAAACAAAACACCTTAACTTTCCAGTTCTCTCTGGCCCTGTTCTAAAGGTTCAATAACTGCATAGTAGTTATCATGATGTACAGTGCAGAACATCCTAGTGAACAGTGTTATGCTGAGCTACTCTATGTGGTGAGTATCTTTGACCATCAAACACAGCAAGAAATGGATAATCATATCTGTACAATATGAAATTTATAAGAAAGTAAACAAATTTAACAAGTTTACAATCAAAAGAAAATTGAAAAAAACTAAGTCTTGATTGATAGAAACAAGGTCAATAAATATTTTTATTCAAAGGACTCCAATCAATGCAAATGTTATAAAGAAAAAAATGGAATTGTAAAAGGTAAATATAATATCAATGTGACAAAATATTGTAGCACAGCACTATAGAACATATATGTGTAGTATATACATATATGTTAAATATATCATTTATGAACAAACTTGTCCTTACATATGTTTTCATAAGGTACAGAAATTGGAAGGAAAAATAAGAAACTAACAATAATGCTTATTTCCAGAGAATAAGACTTTATGAGTCCAGATCTTGTACTTACCCTTTCAAATCTTACTACAATATGTGAATTATTAAAACATGTATAAATTGTTTGTAATATTTAAAATTTGGAGAATTTTTAAATATTAGAAGTAAATTAGCTATGACAAATGAAAATGAAATAAAAACAATCATCTGCTAGCAAAAACATGAAACTGTTCTTTCTATTCTATCAGGAATGTCCATAAAATACTTATTCAATTAGCCAAAGATAATGTGCACATACACATAAATGTTTTCCTTAATAAAATCTGTTGATAGTCAAAACCACAAAATTTTCAGATGGCTGACTAGAGCAAAAAGTACTTGAGGTCTCTGACCCTTAAACAAAAAAAAAAAAAAAAGAGGAAAAGCATCTACCAAAAATGGCACAAATTAAAATCATAAAACCCATGACACACAAGTAAATTATTAAATGAATAAAGCAAAGCAAGGAATCAATACTCCAGTAACAAAATAGAAAATTATGTACTAAGGATGTAGCTCAGTAATAGTGTATTTGCATAACATGTGATAGGACTTAGGGCTTTTAAGAAAGAGGGAGACAGGAGGTTGTAGCTTAGTGGTAGAGTGCTTGCCTAGCATGCATAAAGCCCTGACTGAGTTCAAGCCCCAGTACTGGCAAAAAAAAAAGGTCCATTCCTAACTTTAACATTGAAATGTTTAGAGTATCCAATTCTAGGTTCCACATCTGAGGAATGATGTAAATAATATCTTTAAATAGATATTTTAAAAATCATTTCCTCAATTATTTGTGTTGACATATTATGGTAAAAGCATCTAAGCATTCTGCCACAGCTGGAATCAAGATTTCTACTTCTGGGAAGTTTGAAGCAGTTCACTACAGATCAATGTTCCTGCTGGTGAGCATTAGAAAATGATCATACTTTTACGAGAATTGAAGATATATTGGAATAGCTGAGGACCAGATCAAGATTCCAGGGAGAGGATGGATATATAAAAATGAACTAAAGAGAAGCAATTATTATTCCTGGGGCCCATTTGCAAATAGGGATATATACCACAACAATAAACGTTTCAAAACACAACACTGGCAAAGCGAAAAGGAAAACCAAGTTTATAATCACAGTAAAAGTCTTTAACATACCATGCTGAATAGATAGCAGTCAGCAAACTTGAACTAATGAGTTCAAGTGATTTCCCAATGCACATGGAATATATACCTATATAAGTTGATCAAATGTTGGTATATAAAGCCTGAAGAAACTTCAAATGATTCATATTGAACTATAAATAAAAATACAGAAAGATAATTTAAAACCCTCCAGATATTTAGAAACTAAACAATAGCCTTCTAAATAATCCATGTAACAAAAGAAGGAAGTAAAATTTAAAGAAAGTATTTTGATTGGAATAAGAACAAAGATGAAGATCAAAACTTGTGAGATTCTGCCACTGGGCTCTCATAGTAATATTAGCAAGATCATCCATGATGATATCTGTTATAGAAGTTTCTTTTTTTTGTCCAGCAATTAATTCAACATATACCAAGTAGTATTTGGCCAGGCACCAGTGGCTCATGCATGTAATCCTGGCTACTCACAGGCTGAGATCTGAGGATCGGGGTTTGAAGGCAAACCAGGCAGGAAAGTCTGTGAGACTCTTATCTCCAATTAATCACTAGAAAACTCAATGTGGAGCTGTATCACAAGTAGTAGAGAACTAGCATTGGGGGGGGGGGGGGGAACAAACAAAAACTCAAAGACAACACCAGGCTCTGAGTTCAAGCCCCAGGACCAGCACTATAAAATCGAATCAAGGGGCTGGGCTTAGTGGTAGAGTACTTGCCTAGCATGCATGAAGCCCTGGGCTCCATTCCTCAGCACCACATAAACAGAAAAAAAAAAAGCCAGAAGTGGTGCTGTGGCTCAAGTGGCAGAGTGTTAGCCTTGAGCAAAAAGGCCAGCAACAGTGTTCAGGCCCTGAACAAAAAACAAAAAAAAAAGAAAAACCAATCTTTTGCTGTTTTTAACAGATTTGCATGAAAAATATGGAATAAATATATTAATCACTATCTTTTCTGTGTGTGTGTGTGTGTGTGTGTGTGTGTGTGTGTGTGTGTGTGTGTGTGTCCCCTAGGGCTTGAACCTAGGGCCTGAATGTTTACTGTCCTGGAGCTTTTTTGCTCAAGGCTAGTGTTCTACCACTTGAGCCACACAGCTCCACTTCCACTTCCAGCTTTTTTTGAGTAATTTAGGGAAGATGGGCTATTTCAAAACATTATTTCTACAATCAAAGAATAAATATAGAAAACGTTTTAATTATATTTACTATCTCCAAGTAGTTTTACACTGGAGTTACCATTCAACAAATTAGTTTGAGTGTAATGCATCTTGATCAATGTCACTCCCTTGTTTTTAATAATATAGCCATAGAAAGAAAATGGAAGAAGAGTAGAAAATGAAAACTAAATCCATAATTTCATGAAAGACTTACTTACGCCAAAAAATTGGCAGAAGAGCCACATTATTTTAAATTATGTTGATTTTAAAAAGAAAAGAAAAAGAACTAAGAGAAACTGCCTTTGGGGAGCAGGACCAGGGACTGGTAAAGAACCAGCAAGAGAATTTCTACTTTCACCTTAAGTCATTTAGTACTATTTGATTTTCAACTATATACATGTATTGCTTTGAAATAATTTTTTAACTGAGTAGAAATGTTACATTAAGGGGCTGGGGATATAGCCTAGCGGCAAGAGTGCCTGCCTCGGGTACACGAGGCCCTAGGTTCGATTCCCCAGCACCACATATACAGAAAACGGCCAGAAGCGGCGCTGTGGCTCAAGTGGCAGAGTGCTAGCCTTGAGCGGGAAGAAGCCAGGGACAGTGCTCAGGCCCTGAGTCCAAGGCCCAGGACTGGCAAAAAAAAAAAAAAAAAAGAAATGTTACATTAAAAATATTCAGCCTTTTGAAACTATTTTGATTGCTTATTGTAAGAGGATCAAATTAAATTAAGATCTAAAGATAAACACAATATAGATATTATCTACTACTCCTTTTACCCATGTTTATACTCAAGAAGGTAAAACTTCAGAAAATGCTTTAAAAAAAAAAAAAAGAAAGAACAGGTGATATTGTCTCCTGACTTAGTAAATGGTAATCCCTCTGTACAACACCTTAACAATAACAGTAACATTATATATATTTTTTTTTTTTAAAAAAAAAGAAGGGCTGGGAATATGGCCTAGTGGCAAGAGTGCTTGCCTCGTATACATGAAGCCCTGGGTTCGATTCCCCAGCACCACATATATAGAAAACGGCCAGAAGTGGTGCTGTGGCTCAAGTGGCAGAGTGCTAGCCTTGAGCAAAAAGAAGCCAGGGACAGTGCTCAGGCCCTGAGTTCACCACCTAGGACTGACAAAAAAAAAAAAAAAGAAAATGATAAAGAAAAAATGAGTTAAATCTATTAATTCATGTCTATGGCAGAAAGCTACATTATGAACAAATTCACTTATTTTGCCATTAAACTACACAAAATAAAATGTTAGGAAGATAAAGCTCAACATTTACAACATTAAGATTAAAAATAATTCTTATCACTTAAGCACAATCAATGAACTGAATGGTCATAGAAATGTTGTGAGGATAACAGACATTCAGATCTGTTATCTAAATGGTAAAAAATGATAATCCAAGCAGAGAAAAAAAAAGTACAAATTTAAATTCTACCATAGATAACATACAAGTAAGTGGGACCTAGTAACTGGTTAGTACATTTAACCACTTTTAGTTTCAGTTTCATCTCACTTCTCTTCAAACTGACCTTTCGCCCTTTCATTATCAGGTTCTCGTAAAATAAATAAACGAGGATAAACTACAGAAAAAGGAAAGCAATAACATCCAGACATCCTCAACAGCAGAATAAACTCATTCTTAGAGATCTTGCCAGCACTAGCTTCCCACACTTACTGTCTGAATGAGAGAAGTGAAAACACAGAGTAAAACAGTGAAAACTCCATTTGGAACTTTTTTTTTCAAATTCAGCAAATGTTTTGAGAAATAATACACAAAGTCTGGGAAACACTGGCAGGCTTTTTCTATGCTAGTTTTTAATATACTATATTCTTCTTAAGCAAATACTGTTGTCAGTCCATAAATGACTTAACATCCAATTTTTCCTTTCCCATACTATTTTTGACAGTTTATGTTAATAGTTGATTTTTCACTTTTATAGCATTATTATTTTTTGTGTGTCTCAGAATTTTGAATCAACTTTTGGAGCAAATGTTTTCCAAATCCATCAATATGCTGAACCTACAAAAACTACACTTCAATTATCCAGTACAAATAGTTTACTACCAAGTCCACTCATATCTAGAAACTTATTTAAAACCAAATCCTTAATTCTCATGCTAATTAATCTTACTAAATTTAGAGTCCACATCATGACCTATCAGAACCATTGAACATAAAGAAAAAAGCATCTGTGCTTCCTGACAGAACTGTAAGAAAAAGACCAGTAAGCCAATATTTTACCTCTAGTCTTGAAGATGATTCCAAGTACAATAAATGCCTATTCCTTTAAAGAAAACTACATCTCCCTTGTTGAAGATACACATAATTAAAATAGGATTTTTTTAAAAACATTACATTATATATGTCAAGAAAATAATCCTACTGAGATATTCATATTACAAATACTATAAAGGTTAAGTGAGCTCTTGAAAAGCTTCTCCCTCTAAAATCCTGAGATTATACCACAGAACATTCTTCAGCTAAAAAGCATTATTTTTACTAACATTATTTTCTTGTTGGTTTCATCAGATAACACTTCATGCTTTAAAAATGAGAAGTTGTTACAAAGGGAGTCAGACCTCATAATTAAGTTAACTGGAAATGAGACTTATTGAGGTTTTTATATGAAGCAAATAAAATAACATCATTGACACAGTATAAATATTAGTGACTAAATAACATTAAAACCTGCTGGAAATGCATTAAAGCGCAAAGCATTTCCAATACCATCCTGAAGAAAAAAAAATTACTTAAGTGGCCACAGAACGAAAACTTATCAGAAATAGTTGTTTGAAACCTTGAATTTCTTAGTAATCAACAAACAAGGAAGAGCTTTGTAATTTGTATCCCTTAAAAGAAAAAGATGCTTCCACATGAAATAAAAGTTAAAATTTTTTATATAAGAAAGGTTCTCTAATGAGAATGTTTCAAATTGGGGAAAAACAAGGTACTAGATAAGTCTTTAAAGTCACATTAGATTTCATGTATGTAAGATTTTTGCTTTATCCTTGGGCCTGTCAGTTTAGGGTTCACCAACTTTAACCTATCATATGTGTATTTGGAAAAATAGTAATCCCAGTAAGTTCCAAGTAACTATTTCTTTCCAAAGAGAAATAAAACTAACTTGTTCAATTTGGGGTGGATGGTCTTTTCATTTCATAGAGCCAAAAGAATCATAAAACTTAGCTACATTAAGTCATAAATAACTAAGAAACATTTGTCAAGACTGTGCTCTTCAGATAGGCAGAAAGTAAATCTTGAAAAGAAGTTTACTTCTTAAAAGAAAACTCCTAACATTTCTTAACACATACACAATATAACCACCTGACCAGTCATTTTCCTCCATGTGCACTATGCAACAAGGACTTTGAGGTAAGACAGAATTAGTATTTAATTCAGATCAGTAACCACCAGATGTCTAATGATGCTTGAATTTTCTAAGCTTGAGTTTCCTTAACTGCAAAGAAGACAAGTATAAATATTTTGATAGCTACTTTTAAAAAGAAGAAAAAAAGATAAACATAAAACTTAGAAGTAGCAAAACTCAATCTTAACACAGTTTTGTCAGCAAATAGTGAAAAAGGAAACACTTCTTAAGTTGCCAGTATAACCTAAATAGCAATACCAGACTAGAACACAACCAGAAAAGAAAAACTTACAGCCCAACATCTGTCAAAAACACAGATAAATTAGATTTTAAAAAAATTGCCATGTCAGTACTAGGCTTTGAACTGAGGGTCTTGCGCCCTCACTTGGCTTTTTTGCTCAAAGCTGGTGTTCTACCACTTGAGCCACACCTCCACTTTGAGCTTTTTGATAGTTAACTGAAGATAAGAGCCTCAGGAACTTTTCTCCCAGGACTCGCTTGGAACCAAGATTCTCAGATCTCAGCCTCCTGAGTAGCTAGGATTACAGGTGTTACAGCATCCAGCTACGATGTAATGTAATTTTCTAAAAATGAAAGTAATCTTTTAGCAAAGAAAATCTAGCAATAAGTTAAAAAAAAAAGTGAGTTTAGGTAAAAAAAAATGTTAGTTCAACATTCAGAAATAAAGCAAAGTTAGCTGGGTACTTACCGGTGGCTCACACCTGTAATCCTAACTACTCAGGAGGCTGAGATCTAAGGATTGTGGTTCAAAATCAATACAGGCAGAAAAGTGCCCATGAGACTCTTATCTCCAATTAACCACTCAAAAACCAGAAGTGGAGCTACGATTCAAAGTGGCAGTATACTAGTCTTAAGCAAACGAGCTCAGGGACAGAGGGCAGGCCCTGAGTTCAAACCCCACAACCAGGAAGAGGAAAAAAAAAAAAAAAGGAAGAGAAATTAAGCAAAGTAACTCACCATATTAACAAAATAGAGATATCCTACCATCATCTCAATAAATAAAAACATTTCTGTTTGGTAAAATTTAACACTTATTTCTCAGTTTCTAAGAATGCAATCAATAGTAATATACACACAGACATATACATACATGCATACACACACACACACACACACACACACACAAACCACGTAAAACTAACACCAATGTCATTGGTAAAATATTGAACATGTTTTCCTAGGATGTAAGAGAAGAAAAAGATGGCTCACTATCATTACATCTATTCAACATTATATGAGAGGATCTAACATGGGGAAAAAGTCAATAAGTTGATGGGGAAGTGTAAGGGCTCAACAGAAGTAAACAGCTTTTCCTCATAATAACATGAATATTGTAGATGGGCCAGAGAGGGGAAGGGGAGGAAGGGGAGGGGAGGAAAGAGGAGGGGACCAGAGGGGGGAGGGAAGGGAAAGAGGCAAAAGAAGAGGCAAGGCCAAGTTAAAACAACAAGGAGGGGCTGGGGATATAGCCTAGTGGCAAGAGTGCCTGCCTCGGATACACGAGGCCCTAGGTTCGATTCCCCAGCACCACATATACGGAAAACGGCCAGAAGCGGCGCTGTGGCTCAAGTGGCGGAGTGCTAGCCTTGAGCGGGAAGAAGCCAGGGACAGTGCTCAGGCCCTGAGTCCAAGGCCCAGGACTGGCCAAAAAAAAAACCAAACAAACAAACAACAAGGAGTTATACCTGCAACACACTTCCCAGAGTGGCCAAGCACTCATTCATTCAAAGTGTCAGTAAGAATGTGGAACAAAGGACATTGCCATCAAGTGCCATTGGGTGAGTTAGGGTGGATAAATTGGTACCATTTGGAAATTTCTGAGGTAAGTCATGTATGTCCTCTGTAATAAACCTAATCCTAGGTATGTAATCAAGAAAAATTAGTATATACATGTCAAAAGACAAATAATAATGTTCACTATAACTTTATAATTTATACACTGGTAATATATGGTACAATAAGGATGAATTTTCTATGCCAATTGTCTTGTTATGTTTATCTGTTTTGTAGAGGGTAAGGGGGGAGCACAGAAATGGTGAGACAAAGGCTGAACAAATGCAGCAGTGATACTCACTAGAATCTATGTTGAAAATTAACTATACAACTTATAGGGTATATGACAGGAGGAAAAAACTGGGAGACAGTGAGGGAAGGAGTGACACTGCTCAAAAAGAAACATACTCATTACCTGACATGTAACTGTAACCCCTCAGTACATTGCCTTTACAATAACAATTTTAAAATGTGTGTGTGTGTGTGTGTGTGTGTGTGTGTGTGTATTTCTTCTGGCCAGGTGCCAATGGCTCAAGCCTGTAATCCTTGCTACTCAGGAGGCTGAGATTTGAAAACTGAAGTTCAAAGCCAGCCCAGGCAGAAAAGCCCATAAGCCTCACATCTCCAATTAACCAACAACAAGCCAGAAATGGAGGCAAGAGTTTGTTTTCCTGACCCTGGCTTACCTCATTTAACATGATTTGTTCTAGTTCCATCCATTTCCCTGCAAATGACATTATTTTATTCTAATAGTTGTGTAAAATTCCATTGAGTAAAGAGGTACCACACTTTTTGGATCCACTCATCTACTGTGGGGCATCTGGGCTGCTTCTGTACCTTGGCTACTGTGAATAGTGCGGCAATGACCATAGATGCACAGGAGGCCTTATCATATCCTAGCTCATGATGTTCACAGTAGATGCCCAGGAGTAGTATGGCTGGGTTGTAAGGAAGGTCTAGGTTTAGTTTTGAGGAGCCTCCAGACTGCTGTCAAGAGTGGTTGTACTAGTTTACATTCCCAACAACAGTGCAGTAGGGTTCCTTTATCGCCACATCCCATCAACATTTGTTGTTGTTCGAATTCATAATGTTGGTCAGTCTTTCTGGGGTGTGAGATGGAATCTCAGAATGGTTTGGTTTGTGTCTCCCTCATAGCCAGGGATAATGAACATTTCCTCCTGTTTCTTTGCCATTCTTACCTCTTCTGAGTCTCTCTTTAGCTCCCTTGCCCATATAAGGATTGGCTTATCAGGTTTGAGAGGGTTTAGTTTGCACTGGGATACAATAAACTATACAGAATTCTAGATACTCATACACAGTGAGACCAAAAGAGGATACTCTTAGGAAAGAAACAAAGACTCAATGCCTAAGTGCCTCTTGATATTGATATAAAACAATATATAAATATATATACTGAAGTGAAGTCCAAGATATGGAAACAAAATATTTTTCCCCTTTCTTTCCTTTTTTTAAAAGTCTTTAGTTTTTGATGATTCTGTCTTCTTTATCTTATGTATGGTGTATTGAAGTGTGTATCTTCAGAATGGATGGGAGGGAGGATATAGAACTCAAGGGAAAAAGGGGTGGAAAACGCAGCAGTAGAACTCAATGGACACTGTTGAAAGTGAACTATACAACTCATTGGGTAGAAACAGGAGGGAGAGACTAGGAGAGAATGAGAGAACAAAGACACTGTACGAAAGGAAACGTACTCATTACCTGACTCATGCAATTATAATCTCTGTACATCACATCTATAATAATTATAATAAATTATTTTTAAAAGAAGTTTAAGTCTAGAATTTGAAGGTACATGTACTTTTTTAAAAGAGATATTTAATAGAGGAGTTAGTCACCTTCTAACCTATTCAGTTTGCATAAAGGCATGCACAGTAAATAAGAAATACAAGCTGGGCACCAGTGGCTCACTCCTGTAATCTTAGAAGACTGAGATCTAAGGACTGCGGTTCAAAGCCAGCTGGAGCAGGAAATTATCTCCTATTAACTACTAAAAAAGCCCAAAGTGGAGCTATGGTTCAAGTAGTAGAGCATTAGCCTCAAGCAAAAACAGTGCTTAAGGACAGCCCCCAGGACCTGGGATCAAGCCCCAGGACTTGCTATAGAGAGAGAGAGAGAGAGAGAGAGAGAGAGAGAGAGAGAGAGAGAGAGAGAGAGAGAGAGAGAGAGAGAGACAGAGAGAGAGAGAGAGACAGAGACAGAGACAGAGACAGAGAGACAGAGAGAGACAGAGATAGAGAGAGAGCAAGAGAGAGAGGGGGGAGGGGGAGGGAGGGATGGGGATGGGGAGGGAGGGAGGAATGAGGGAGGGGGGAGGGAGGGAGGGAGGGAGGGAGGGAGGGACGGGAGGGACGGGAGGGGAAGAGGGAAGGGAATACAGTCATGCTTTAAAGAAAATGGTACCATTTATTTAGAGTTAGTAGTATCTCAAGAATTACACCAAGGCTACACATTCATAGCCAGTGTAACCTTATTTAATCCATGCAACAAAGGTATGGGTAGGTATTACTATAACAGTTTTGGAGATGAGAAAACTGAGGTAACTAGATGGATTAAATTAAAATGATTTAAGTTTATAGATACATTTTGATTTGTATAAAATATTTTTCTAAATATACTGACAAAAGCAATATTTAGATGTCCCACTTGGCTTTCCTCAGCATCCTACTGAAAATATCCTATACAACCCTCTGTCATCTTAGCCCTTTATCTTTCTTCATAACAAATATTGTGTGATACAATATTTAAGTGCTCATTGCTTATGCTCACCTCTAGAATGTAAGGTTCAGGGATGCAGAGGCCTTGTCCTTGTTGTTCACTGTTCTGCTCCAGGTTCCTAGACCCATGCCTGGCAGATAATAAACTCTCAAAAAATATGGATATATGGGATGGAACAAAGTAAAACAAAAAAAAAAAAAGCCTTACACCTGACACTCTATTATGTACTCTTTTCCATACCATCTATAAAACTAAGAAAATAAATGTAATTTCATGTTTCTTCTTACCCAAATTATATAAACTTATCATAAAAAGATGACATATCTATCTATACCTTTATTTTTTGTGTTTCTTTTTTTAACTAAATTTTATTTACAAGGTGATGTACAGAGGGGGTAAAGTTACATAATAAGGTAGTGAGTACATTTCTTTTTTTTTTTTTTTGCCAGTCCTGGGCCTTGGACTCAGGGCCTAAGTACTGTCCCTGGCTTCTTCCCGCTCAAGGCTAGCACTCTGCCACTTGAGCCACAGCGCCGCTTCTGGCCGTTTTCTGTATATGTGGTGCTGGGGAATCGAACCTAGGGCCTCGTGTATCCGAGGCAGGCACTCTTGCCACTAGGCCATATCCCCAGCCCCGTGAGTACATTTCTTGTCTTATTTGTTACATCCTCCCTCATTTTTCTTTCCCTTCTCTAGTTCAAATAAGCATATATACAATATCCAGTGTACCAAAATCATATACAGTGACGCCAAAGGAAATTCACCTAGTACACTAAACATAATGACAACAATAAAATCCTCTTGTTTCCATCTCTGAGAGTTAATTTTGCTTAGCCTCATCTTATATAATCATATGTACATAGCTGTTGAGCTACTGTAATCCTCTGATAGATCTATCCTATACCTTTTAATGTTTATTTAGTAATTTTTTGGTCTATCTATACATTTAAACTGCTTTGGGGCAACTATCTCATTTGGTCCAAGAAAAATTGGAGGATGACTGAATTTAATAAATTAAACTAATGCAAATAATTGTCTTCCACTTATAACATAAAAAAACTTTATCTTAACTATCCAAATGAGAGCTTGTTAAAATTATACTATGTAAGACCAGCTACATGTAAAATACATTAGGTTTATGGGGCTGGGGATATGGCCTAGTGGCAAGAGTGCTTGCCTCGTATACATGAGGCCTTGGGTTCAATTCCCCAGCACCACATATACAGAAAACGGCCAGAAGTGGCGCTGTGGCTCAAGTGGCAGAGTGCTAGCCTTGAGCAAAAGGAAGCCAGGGACAGTGCTCAGGCCCTGAGTTCAAGGCCCAGAACTGGCCAAAAAAAAAAAAAATACATTAGGTTTAGAATAATTGCTTGGGAGCATTCAACAAATAAAACAATAATAAATGAAAAGTGATTATAGTACTCAGTGCTAACAAAAGTTTTTTGTTTTTTTTGTTGTTGCTTTTTTTGCCAGCCCTGGGGTTTGGGACTCACTCAGGGCCTGAGCATTGTCCCTGGCTTCTTTTTGCTCAAGGCTAGCACTCTACCACTTGAGCCACAGCTTTTTCTATATATGTGGTGCTGAGTAATCGAACCCAGGGCTTCATGTATGCGAGGCAAGCACTCTACCACTAGGTCATATTCCCAGCCCAAGTTAGCACAGTTCTAAAACAGTGATGACTATCTAATTAGTCACCTTCACTGAATTCCATTTTCTACTAGTCTTTTTTTTTTCTTTTTTCTATGTCATGATCCTTTTACCTCCCTACTCTAGCTACTATCTCTGAATTGACTTAGCCACCGCTTTTTCCTTCTGTGCTACTGTACTTGTAACTTTTCCTTTCATTAGCATATTTCTATGTCCACCCATCTTTGAAACTTACAAAGAAATACACAAAGAAAAATTCTCTAGACTGCTTTCCCATAAGTTTATTGTTCTAAGACTCCATGGCTACTTTTCATAAAAAAGTACCTAACCTCCAATTCAAACTCAAAACTTCTTGTTTATTTCTGAAGGTCAGTAGTACTCCCTAGTAACAAAATTCAGCTGTTTTCCCAAGCTACATCAAACCATCATTTAAACAAGAAGACAATCTTTTTTTTTTTTAATTTGCCAGTATGGTCCTTTTATTTCTTTTTTTGTATTAACAAATTTGAGTTGTCTTTTCTTGTATCAGATACCAGTTCGGATATTCAGTTCTGGTTAATATATCTTTTTATTTTGCTTTTTCCTTCTTTAAATTGCTCTACCTTTTGTTTGTTTGTTTGTTTTGTTTGTTTTGTTTATTAATTGAACACAAATTTTTTTACAAGGTGTTGTGCAAAAAGGGTACAGTTACATAGTAGGGCAGTGTGTACATTTCTTGTGATATCTGCTCTTAACTTCCATAATTATTTCTCAGGTTCTGTTGGGCATGAGCTTCATATAACTTTGGGGCTGTCTTTAGAGGGAAAGAAGGCAAAATTATAAATACAAATTATAAATACAAAAGTAAGTACATATATACACTGAGGGAAGAAGTCAGAATTTTAAAAATTCAGAGAAGCTGCAGTTTGTTTTTTTCAATAAACTCCCTGGAACACTTCTAGAACAATTTTTCTGCAGTTTTATTATATCTTTTGCAATTCTGTCATCATACTACAAGGATATGAAAGGATTTTTTAAAATATTGAAGTGTTTATATTTTAGAAAATATTCTTTGAGCATGGTGCCAGACCTGCAATCCTAGTTATTCAGGAAGCTGAAGCAAGAAGATAAAGATTAGAAGGCAGCCCAGGCATAAAAGTTCATGAAATTATCTCCAATTAACTGACAAAATACCATACTGGAGGTATTGCCCAAGTTGTAGAGGCCCAGCTGTGAACAAAAAAAGTGGAGCAAAAGAACAAGGTTCTGCTTTCAAGTCCCTGTATCCCACAAAAACAAGGGGAGGAGAGAGGAAAGGAAGAGGAGTTCTTTGTTATCACCAACTTACTGATAATTTCATGTAACATTTTAGTACTGTAAAATTTTAGGAAACTTGGGCTATTGCTTTCATTTATAAGGTATCAGATTTAAAGGAATTTTTTCCCAGACTAGACTTTTCTGGTTCTATATATTTCAAAATTCATTTCTCTAACCCTGTTACATTGGTCTAGTGTCAGGCAATGTAGGACATGCTCAATCACCTTATGATCTCTGGCATTGCAACACTGCATCATAACTGAGTCCACACAGTAAATAAAAGAATATTTCCAGATGTCTAGGAAGAAGAGCTACCAAAATCTTTAACTGTACAGATAGTCCTCAATTTACGATAGATTTAAGTATGTTTTTTCAATTTTTCAATAGTGTGAAAGTATTAACACATTCAGTAGAAACCACACCTTGAATCTTGATTTTGATCTTCTCCTGATCTCACAGGTTATGGCAGCAGCAACACAGCACTGGTCCCGGTCAGCCACAGGATCACAAGCATAGCAACCAATACTATATTGTGCACTGTTAGCCGTATTTTTTTTAAATATTGCACTTTCTGTTTTTGCTTTCTTTCATGCCTAGAAAATGCCCATATCTGTTCTTTACCTTTAGTACAATATTGAATATATTACGTGTGATATTCAATACTTCAGTATAAAATGGGTTTTGCCCAACTGTAGGCTAGTGTAACAAGCTATGCATGTTCAAGTGCATTTTTAACTTATGAGGGGCATACTAGGGTATAACTCCATGGTAAATAGGAAGATTTCTGTGTTGAGATGTAACATGAACTGAATACCATTCATACTAAATGAAAAACCTAAATTCAACTTCCCCTTATCTGAATCCCAAAACTGTCTGCAGCCACTCCAATGCCAATCACATGATTGTTCAAGAATGAACAATCTGGGCTGGGGATATAGCCTAGTGGCAAGAGTGCCTGCCTCGGATACACGAGGCCCTAGGTTCGATTCCCCAGCACCACATATACAGAAAACGGCCAGAAGCGGCACTGTGGCTCAAGTGGCAGAGTGCTAGCCTTGAGCAGGAAGAAGCCAGGGACAGTGCTCAGGCCCTGAGTCCAAGGCCCAGGACTGGCAAAAAAAAAAAATAATGAACAATCTTAAATACCTTAGTTTGGGAATCTTACAGAAACATATAACCATGTGAATAGAGACCTTCAAGCTTCCATTTAATTAGATCTATAGGTCAGACTTGGTGGATTAAACCAATAATACCAGCACTTGGAGATGCAGGAGGGTCACAAGTTTGAGGCCAAAATGGTCTATATAGTGATTTCTAGACCAATCTGGGTTATAAAGCAAGATCCACTTTAAAAAGAAAATAATTAAAATAAAATAGGTTCATGGTAAATCCTCAAATCCTGCCCCTCCTAACTCTTGGCTGTCTTTGTCATATACCAACCTCTAAATGCAGATACTTCCCACACTAGTCACTCTTCTAAGAACCTATTCAATATAGGATTTCTTTGCATCACAGTGTCTTTAATTTTTTAAATTGATATCTATATTCTTTATTATTTTTCAATAACATCCATTCTCAAACTTCAACTATGCCTTCTAAGCAAATAACCTTCTGACTAAAATCTGGCAAGTATATGTTCGTGGACACAAAGGAAAAGCCAATTTTGTGAACTGCATGAATTCCAGGGCCTAAATACTCAGGGGCATACCAAATAATTTCTAAAGCATAGCTAGTGCTTCACTATCTCTCAAAGGTACAAACCTGCCACTTCTAATTGCTCAGCATCCTTTTCCACCTACATAACAAAAACAAAACTTCACCAAAAAGAAATCCCATAAACCTTGAAATACTCTAAACTGAATTTTAATGCTCAATAATGTTTTAAATGCTTGGTAATAATTTTCATAGCAACTGTTGAGAAAATTAAGATACAATGAGATTACAAGCCCTAGTCAAGACAAATACAGATTATTTCACCTCTAATAGCTTAAATTTCCCTCTTTAAAGCAAGCCATATGGCTCATTAGCCATGTAGATCTATACTAATAACTTAGTGAATCAAATTCAGTGTCCTACATGAAGAGAGCATAATTAAAATACAAAGTCATCTACTTCTAGCTAAAACATAGGAACAAAAACAATACTTGAGAGAAAGCAAATAAAAAAACACTATAAATAAAACTAAGTCATTAATAAGTGCAATAAAAATGCCCATACACGTATCTTAAAAAGTTTGTATACAGAATGTACTTAGACAATACAGAGTACATATTCAATCAGATAGCCTTGATCCACTGAAAGACCTCATTGTAAACACACTACTGAACAAGAGTTCCCAAGTAAATAGAATTGCTGACATAGTGTCAGCACTTACACACAGATAGTGACGTATATCTATTTGCTTTCAGTTGCTAGGATTCAGTGTCCATTTTTCTCTGTGCTTGAAAACATGCAATTTTTTGATGATTTGAAGATCCCATTTTGAAACAGAAGATTGGTGGATTGCTTGATGCATTAAAAAAAATTAATTCAAATCTCTCCTTGAAAAACACATTCCCCCTGTGGTAATAATGTAAGTAAAGGTGGGGCTGGGAATATGGCTTAGTGGTAGAGTGCTTGCCTAGCATATATGAAGCCCAGAGTTCAACTCCTCAGCACCACATAAACAGAAAAGGCTAAAAGTGGTGCTGTGGCCTCGGATACACGAGGCCCTAGGTTCGATTCCCCAGCACCACATATACAGAAAACGGCCAGAAGCGGCGCTGTGGCTCAAGTGGCAGAGTGCTAGCCTTGAGCAAGAAGAAGCCAGGGACAGTGCTCAGGCCCTGAGTCCAAGGCCCAGGACTGGCCAAAAAAAAAAAAAGTGGTGCTGTGGCTCCAGTGGTGGAGTGCTAGCCGTGAGCAAAAAGAAGCCAGGGACAGTGCTCAGGCCCTGGGTCCAAGCCCCAGGACTGGCAAAAATAATAATAATAATTAAGGTGAAGATTTTAATTTTTTGTGCCATTCCTGGGGCTTGAACTCAGAGCCGAGGCACTGTCCCTGAGCTGCTTTTGCTCAAGGATAGCACTCTATCACTTGAGCCACAGCATCATTTCCAGCTTGTTTTGGTAATTTGTTAGAAATTAAGAGTCTCATGGCCTTTCCTACCCCAGGTGGCTTTGAACCTCAATCATCAGATCTCAGCCTTCTGAGTACCTAGGATTACAGGAGTAGGCCATTGGCACACAGCAATTTTATTTCTTTTCCCAAGCAACACCCAAACAACACAATTTCAGTAAAATGAAATGAAACTACATTCTCAAGTTACTAGCATAGAAATAAAATTCTAAGTGCACTTACAAAAAAATTCTATCTACTCAGAATTTTTAAATATGTATTCATATATAATTAAAATTATATATTTTGTTACCAAAAAATAAAATATGCCTAATAGTAGTTCTAGTTAGCATCCATCTCATCTTTTGAATTATAAATTAAGATTAAATGTTAATCAACTACTAATAAACTGCCTACCATTCACCTGAACTATGAAACTAGCTTTCAACCATTCAAATAGTTCAACATTTATATACTTCAAGATTCAACTTATTCAACATAAAATATAAATTCATTATAAAATTATTATTTAAATAACCACTGAGGAAATTCTTTGCCTATAAACTTTTATATCTTCACTACATGACAATATGCTTCACAAATCAGAACATATCTTAGTAGGAAGCACTTTAAGTGACTATTTTCTTAATTTTATTCAGTGTTTATCTTATTCATCCTTATATGTAGTAGTAAAATAAGAATACTTGGAAGAAATTTTGATCAACTTTAACAAAATCATCATGAAAACAAAGAGAATCGAAATAAACAAAATAAGCAAGTATTTACAATTAAAATATATGTATATTAGTTAACAAAATTGGTTTGTCTTAAGTTAAATGTTATTTTATAACATAAAATAAATATAATTGTAATTTAGTCTTTATCTTCCTCATTAAATTTTAGTCATTGATGAAAAAGGTATTTTCCTATCACTTAAAATCAAAAATATCTCACTTAAAATAAATGATTTTAAAGAAAGAGGCTTCCTTCTGCATCTTCAAAACTAACCACTATTTCGTTTTTAGTTAATTCTGAAGTCTAACCAATTTCCACTATCACTGACATTATTTTCTTTATAGTTTCAACAGCCTTTGAAGACACAACCTTAAAAGATAACAAAACATAGGAAGTAACCTGTGAAAGATCCACTAGTTTGAATATGTGTCCTACTGTTATGTGCAAAATAAACTTCAATCTTATTTGAAGTACTGTATTTGTATCAGGTTAATCTTTATCCTAACAAATATAGCACTGAAACTAGTTCTTGGTTTTGTTTTCCTAGTCTTTTTGACTTGTTTTTATTGCTAAGACAAAAAAAAACCTGCAGGCGTTCTCTTCTCAGTAGGTTTGCCTTAACTAGATACTGACTGTGTATATTGACTCTCTGTACAGTATGGAGAAATATTTTTATTTCATCTCAAATCTAGGTTGCTGTAGTCATATAACTTACTGTTACCATTTTTAATAGCTATAGAAAGTCCTGAGCTCATATAAAAGTAATTGTCATGAATTCACTTAATAGGAGGTTATTAAGTACTAAAATGATAGCTGAGTGCTACTTGTAATGTTAGGGATAAGAAATGCAGAAGATAAAACATTGTCCCTATGACTTAAAAAAAAAAAAAACACCTCAGATTCTGTGAGGTCATCAATAACTTATTTGTACTTAGGAGGCTGAGATTGGAAGGATCACAGTTCAAGGCCAGGTAAGGCAGAAAAGTTCCCCAGATCCCTTTCCTCATTTCAATTGATAATTGGGTGCAAGGATGTGTACTTGTTATCTCAGCTACTACAGGAAGCTTAAAGCAGGCAGGTCATAGTCCAGGCCTGTGACTAGGCAGGAAACAAGATCCTATTTCAAAAGTAACTAGTGCAAAAATAGTCTGAGGTTATGGCTCAGCAGTAGAATGCCTGCCTAGCCAAGTGTGAGGCCCTAAATTCAAACTCAGTACCACCAAAGAAAAAGAAAAAAAAAAGCAACTCATTAGTTAAAATACAATGTAAAGGTATTTTAACAATATTATTCATTCTATAAACTACTTTTTTAATAGGCACTCTATCCAGTTTTTAATGACATGTAGAGGTGGAATAAAGGGAAAAAACCACTTGAGATCATTCAAGCTACTATTATCTCTCACTTGACAATAGCAACAGCCTCCTGTCTTCCTGCTTCTACTGTAGCTACTTCCTGCCAACAGCTCGTAAACAAGTCAAAATAATCTTTTTTAAAATACAAATTGTATCATAAAATTGTCTCATGACTTCCCATTAGAATGTAATTAGAAAGAAATGCAAACAGCAGAGTCTCTAAGGCCATATGTGATCCACATTTTCTTCTACCATTCTCCAGCCATTCACCCCCAGCACACCAACGTCTTTCCAACCACAGGGTCTTTACCTGGGTAATTCTTTGGTTTAATATTTCCCCCAACATGACCAGCTCCTTTCCAACATCCATGCTAGTTAAACCATTACCTTTTCAGACAGGACTTCTCTGACAACTATACTCCCTGTACCTCTACGACCCCAAGCTTTAGTATCCTTCATCCACTGTTCCAGTTTACAACCTTCATGCATCACAGTGTTTAAACTACCTGAAGTTATTTCACTGTGTTTTTATTTTTTAATTCCCTCTGTTAGAAATTTCCAAAGCACCATTAGAGCAGAAACTTAGGTTTCTTACAGTACTAACAACGGTATCTACAACAAACTCTGGCACATTTATTAAATAAAGAAGATGATATTTAAATTATATTGTTGTGAGACAATTAGAAACAAAATTTGGCAAGTAGCACAAAGATACATAGGAAAAAGGAAATTAAATGTGAGCTTCAGCTTTTACAGATTTGGAGGATAAAGTAATAGACTATTACATGTGGATGATATCCTGAAGATTTCATCTAATTTTGGTCAATGTGAGGCATGAATTCACTTTTTAAAAATGCCCATTCTGTTCCTGAACACTTCCTTTGGCATGCACATTGTTATCTCATGAACTAAACTAATGTATTCTGAGATAAACAATTTGAAATGATGAAATTTTTTCATATTAATTCCAAATCTGTCTGCCTGTTATTTAAACACACAAGTCTTAATTCCATTAATAGAGGTTCACATGAAAATAGAAAGCTTAATCCCTTCTTCAGGTGGCAGCCTTTCAAATATCTAAACACATTTACAATATCCTCCTAAAATAAAAACCAAGTATCACGCTGGGGATATGGCCTAGTGGCAAGAGTGCTTGCCTAGTATTCATGAAGCCCTGGGTTCAATTCCCCAGCACCACATATACAGAAAACTGCCAGAAGTGATGCTGTGGCTCAAGTGGCAGAGTTGCTAGCCTTGAGCAAAAGAAGCCAGGGACAGTGCTCAGGTCCTGAGTCCAAGCCCCAGGACTGGTAAAAAGGAAAAAAAAAAAGATATATATAGATAGATAGATATATACATATATCTATATATATAGAAATATGTTATATATATATATAATGTTAAAAAAAACCAAGTAACCTTTATTGATAGTACATCTAAGGCCCTGAGTATTTTATAGGAATCATACTTATTGTGCAAACAAGAAAACTGATACAAAACATCAAACTGGAGAGAACTGAATCAAGAATTCCAAAGCCTAGCACCAGAAGCTATATTTTTAAATGTAAGCTTCACTCTAAAAACAAAACAAAAAAAACCCCTCATTTTCTTAGTCCTATTTGTCCTAGAACACTATGACAGAACACTCAGGTAATAATGTTAAGGTACAGAACTTGACCCACTATCATCTACCTCTTCATGAAGGCAGCATTAACTTTCATGAATTTACAGTCATGACATAAATAAGACTTAATAATAAAAGAATAAGCGATATAAAGCATTTCTCTATAAATATTAAGCTAATTTTTTTTATTTTATGGCCTATTAAACCTCTTTTTTCAGCTTATACTACCAAATATCTGAAATACTTTCCATTTTCTGAACATACTCTTTATTCCTATACTTTTCCATTTTTCTTCCTAAAAGGCTCTCCCTCCACAGCTGCAGAGGTTCTTATCTTCTATGTCCATAAAAAGCTAATTTCATTTGTCCTTCAAGATCCATTTTTCACTCTTTTTTGTTGTTTCCCAAGAGGCTTTGCCTGTATCAACAGCTCCCTTTGCCCTCTGTCTTCTAAGTGGATCCAACCATGTAAAACAATAGTAAGAAACTGGAAAACTGACAGAGTAAAGTTAGTTAGTGAGTGAGCTTGAAGTATTTACCCTTCCTAGATCACATGTAAAATCACCTCTAGTTAGCAATACTGCGCTTCTGTAAAATGGTCACAATCACTCTGAATGTTGGTAATAATTCCTTATTCTGACTCTGTAAGTTTAAGGGCGATAAAGGCTTCCCATTGTTGCCACCTAAACACTTCAGCACACATACTGGTTTCCCTTAACCCTCCACAGTTATAAATCAACTCTTCCTAGTTAAGCCCTCCACACTTATAAATCAACTCTTCCTATTTAATTGTACAATCCATTTACTCCCAAGACACTCATAACACAGCAATACTCTTTTTACATAAGCCTTCTCTGGATTTTATGTATACTTTATTTATGGTCCTTTTTTTCTTTAACTAGACCACATTGAGTTTCTTGAAGGTAAGGTACTTTTATTCAACTTTGAGTTTCCAAAATCATTCATTTATTCCCCATAATAAGCACTACATGAATTTTTCAAGAATGAGTGAAAAACAAAATAAAATTACATTTCCAAAATAAAAACACTTTGTTACATAAGAAAATAACATAAAACTCAAATATCAATATCCAAAAGGATTCAGAATAGACAAAATAGATGGACCCCAGTGACTCATGTCTATAATTCTAGCTACTCAGGAATCTGAGATCTGAGGATCATAATTCAAAGCCAAACTTAACCACTAAATATCCAGAAGTGAAGATGTGGCTCAAGTGGTGGAGTGCTAGTCTTGAACCAAAAAAAAAAAGTTAAGCAACAGTGCCCAGGCCCTAGTACTGTACCAAAAAAAAAAAATTTTTAATTGACAACATTAATTCAGATAAAGTTCAGGTTTACAGACATCTTAGATAACTGTGAGAGCACATGAAGAAGCCAACTAGGATACTAGAAATATTCTGTTTCTGTCTGAGTAGGAAATACATAGGCAAAAACACATGTAAAGATTCAAATTCATTAAGCAATTATTTCACTTTATAGCAAGGGGTGGGCAAGTCTGGTTCATATAAGGCCCTTGAAATCATCTGGTCTGGTCTTTGCCAAGGAACTCAAAATTCAATAAATCTAGCCATTGTACTTACAGCAATATAAACTATAATTAAGTAAAGCAAGATAACAACATAAATATTGAAGGACAAGCAAGGAACATCCATGATGGGATAGACAGAACATATTATACGTATGATGGAACAGATATGTATGCTTCTCACTGGATACCTATACTCCATCTGGTACACAAATCAGGTTATAAAATCTAAATGGCCCTTGACAGAAAAAAGAAAAGGTTCTCCATTCCTGCTTTACAGTATGCATGGTAAACAAAGGAAGAGGTGCCGCTGTTCAAAAAGAAAGGTCCTCATTACCTGGCCTATGTAACTGTAACTCCTCTGTACATCACCTTTACAATAAAAATAAATGCCTTTTTCTTTTGTTTTTCTTCCCCATGGTATTACCCCTTATGTCACTGTAACTGATTTTGGTACCTTGGGTATTATATACATTTATCAGAACTAGGGAAGAGAAGAACATCAAAATAGAGAGATAAAGGGTAAAAGGCAAACCAATGCAACCACAATACTTACAAGACAATATGCTGTAAACTAACTGTACAACCAGGGGTGGGGGTTGGGGGAGGGGGAAGAAGGGAGGAAAAGAGGGAAGAGGTAACAAGTTAGATGTACTCACTGCCTTATGTATAAAGCTGTAATCCCTCTGTACATCACTGTGACAATAAATAACTAATTTTTTTTAAGAAAGGAAATAATACTTTAACTTTTGCATGGAGGTAACGTAGCTAATGACCCAAAGGCTCTTGACCAAAATAAGTAAGAAAGATCTCTACACAGTGGAAACAGATGTTGCAAAGATTACATACGACATTCATGAGAAAGACTTTTCAAGCATTTTTCCCTTTTTTTTTTTTATAATTCCATGGGTTAACAGTTTTCTGACTTACTGTTGATAATCAGTAACAAAGTGAGAAAGGAGAGGTCTGTTAAAGATTGATAACAGGAAGAAGTAACAGCTAACAGTAAAAAGCAAGCAAAATAAACATTAAAGAACAGATAAAATTGAGATACATTATTTAATAAATGGCAAAGCCTTTTTTTTTTTGTCCAGTCCTGGGCCTTGGACTCAGGGCCTGAGCACCATCCCTGGCTTCTTCCCGCTCAAGGCTAGCACTCTGCCATCTGAGCCACAGCGCCCCTTCTGGCCGTTTTCCATATATGTGGTGCTGGGGAATCGAACCCAGAGCTTCATGTGTAGGAGGCAAGCACTCTTGCCACTAGGCCATATTCCCAGCCCGGCAAAGACCTTTTTGAGCCCACTTAGACATCTTTGTATCATAGGTACAATAAAACAGTGTTAAAATGTCAACCTTTACTTAGCAGGAAATGTTATTTTCATTAGATTTGTTCAGTAAATAAGAACAGGAGGGCTAGGAATGTGGCTTAGTGGTAGAGTGCTTGCCTAGCATGCATGAAGCCCTGGGTTTGATTCATCATCACCACATAAACAGAAAATGCTGGAATTTGTGCTACGGCTCAAGTGGTAGAGTCTTAGCCTTGAGCAAAAGGAAGCCAGGGACAGAGCTCAAGTCCTGAGTTCAAGGCCCAGGACTGGCAAAAAAAAGAATAGAAATGGGAAAACATGTAACAGTCATAGCAAAAATTTATTTAAAATAAAAATGTATTACTTCTTGTCAAGTTTTTGCTAGCTGACTAATAAGAACGTGTTTAATTTAAAATAATCCCATTTCTAGCATTTGCTAAATAATAATTTACTATTATTTTCCTCCTTGGTAAATAATAAAAATCCACAAATTTGCATTAAGCGGGCAAATATCTCCCTCGAAATTTAAAAAAAAAAAACAGCCAGGTACCAGTGGCTCATATTTGTAATCCTAGACACTCAGGAGGCTGAGATCTAAGGACTGCAGTTTGAAGCCAGCCCAGATAGAAAAGTTCATTAAGGATCACCAACTAATTACCAAGAAGCCAAAAGTAGAGATGTGGCTCAGCAGTAAAATGAGACCCTTGAAGGAACAGTGCCCAGGCCCTGAATTCAAGCCCCAATATAGGCATAAGATAAAACAAAATAAAAACGATGCAATGTAATCCCTACCCTCAAGTTACGTAGTTCAGTTTTTATATAATGTACATTGGCCATAAAGACTGTATTTTAGGCTCCATTTTTAAATTATGTAAACTCCACAAAACTATGCAAAAACTGTGGTTGCAAAAAAAAAGAAGACATAAACATTAAATAAATGTGCAATAAGTGTCAGTATTACCAATGGCTTTTTCTTTTTTGAGTACACTACTAGGGTTTGAAGTCAAGAGCACCACATTTAATAGACATGCGCTGTACTGCTAAGCCATGCCTCCAGCTCTTTTCTGCACTTGTTATTTTTCATATAGGATCACATTTCCTGCCCAGACATGCATCTTGACCATAACCCTCACTTCCCACCACAGTGGCGATAACAGGCACATGTCATTGTACCCAGCCCCTTGGTTAAGGTTTTCAGGTGAATTTTTCTGCCCAGGATGGCCTTGAACCATGATCATAGTCTATCCACCAAATAGCTTGGATTACAGGCATAAGTCAATGGTGACCAGCTACAAATAACTTCTATTTTCATGAGAGTCAACCTCTTTTCCTCAATCCTAGTACTTCTATAAAGAAGACTTTTCCTGGTCAGGTGCCAGTGACTCATGCCTATAATCCTAGTTACTCAAGAGGCTGAGATCTGAGATCACGGTTCAAAACCAGCCCAGACAGAAGTCTCTGTGAGACTCATACCTCCACAAAGTAGAAGAGTGCTAACTGAGCAAAAGAGCTCAGCAACAGAGCTCAGCAATAGCACCCAGGCCCTGAGTTCAAGCCCCACAACCAACAGCAACAACAACAAAAACTATTCCTAAAATACTTTTGGCCTCTCTCTACCCATTTACTTATTTTTCTCCTAGGAGGAGTACAATGACTTTCTTGATTATTAGTTTAAACTAAAGAATTACATAACTCTCCCCTTGCTTTTGCTCTTAGAGGCTTACCTACTAGCTAGAAGCAGAAGTGCTCTAATTCACCTCCAAGGATATGTTCTCTCACAAAACAAGAAAAATGTGCCTGGCTCTGACTTATACTCAGGTTAAGTCTACCTAACTCAACATTCAGCATTAAAAGTAAAAAATAGGGGCTGGGGAGATAGCCTAGTGGCAAGAGTGCCTGCCTCGGATACACGAGGCCCTAGGTTCGATTCCCCAGCACCACATATACAGAAAAACGGCCAGAAGCGGCGCTGTGGCTCAAGTGGCGGAGTGCTAGCCTTGAGCGGGAAGAAGCCAGGGACAGTGCTCAGGCCCTGAGTCCAAGGCCCAGGACTGGCCAAAAAAAAAAAAAAATACCTCCATAAATAAACTATGTCCTGTAATGTCACCTCTATCAAGAATAAAGAATGATAATTAAATCTCAAATCCATCACCTTTTTCACTTAGCAGGAAATATGAGTGTTACTTAAGATCTCTCAGATTTTACAGTATTATACTATCTTTTACCTTAAACACATGAGTATAGCAGTATAGTGTCTTTGCACAATTCTTCAGAGCTCTTATAGCTCCTAACAGAATGTCCTAGTAATATTTGCTGAAGGAATAAACTATCAGATATTAAAACTACTTGGCACTTCGGGGGGAAGGGGTAGTCGTAAGGTTTGTTTGCATTGCTTGTTTCTGAGATGAAACTCTATTTTGGCCAGAATGGCCTTGAACTCCTTGACTCAAATGATCCTTCAACCTCAGCCCTTTGGAGTATCTGAGGTTATAGGGTATACCACTGAACCTGGCTTTATATGTTGCCAGGTATTTTTTAACAACAAAACAAACAAACAAAAACTAATATAAACATAGTCTCAGTGGCTGTTTCAAGTACTAGATATCCTTTAAATGCTTCCTTTACGAGATAAGACTTCCAATACAACTCTATTGAAAAGAGATCACACTTCAGCTTTCCACAATAAGGTACTAAGACTGGAAATACAGCATTCATGTAATTTTATCTCACAGCTAATTTCTACATCGTCTACCACATAAAAACTTCCTAAGAATAAAACTATCTTTTATCTATCTATATTTTTCCCCATAGTACCTATCATATTGCAAGCTACTCAGGAAGCTGAGATCTGAGGATCATGGTTCAAAGCCAGCCTGCAATTATGACTTTTTTTTTAATTGACCATGGGACTTGAACTCAGGGCCTGGCTACTATTTGAGCTTCTTTTACTCAAGGATAGCACTCCACCACTTTGAGCCACAGCTCCACTTCTGGTTTTCTGGTAGTTAATTGAAGACAAGAGGCTCACGAACTTTGGCTCACGAACTTTCCTGCCCAATGTAGTCCCCAGCCAGCTAATAAAGACTTTCTATTAACTGTGCTCTGTCCATGTGATCTCTCTTGGTTGTCTTCCTCACAACAGTGTCTCATTCTCTCTTAAAATATCATATTGAACTATAATACCCTCACTGTGACAGTATGACACAAAGCATACATGATGAGATCAAACAAATGAGACAGATAACATAGGCATTATAATGCAGCATTAAACTACTGCATAATTGTTACCTGAACACAAGCACAAGAATACCATATTAGTCGACCATATTAGTGGACATGAGAGTCAATACAACTGCTGAGTGACAGACTGGAGAGTAGAATATACAGCATGAAGATGCCAGCTGGGTGCCCATGGCTCATGCCTGTAATCCTAGCTACTCAGGAGGCTGAGAGCTGAAAATAAAGGGTAGAAACCAGCCCAGGCAGGAAAGCCTGTGACACTCTTATCTCCAATTAACTACCATAAAACCAGAAAGTGAAACTGTGGCTCAAGTGGTAGAGTACTATCCTTGAGCAAAAAAGCTCAAGGACAGAGACAGTTCAAGCCTCAGGACTGGCTGGCACGCACACTCACACACACACATACACACACACACACATACACACACACACACACACAAGACAAAGGAATAATTTAAATACTGAATGGAATGGAGCAAGATAGCACAAGATTTCATCATATCACACAGAACAGTGTACAATTTAAAACTTAATCATCCATTCTGGAATTTTTCATTAGGTATTTTTGGATCATAGGTAACCAAAAACATATGTTATGGTTTGATTATGAAATGTCCCCCACTGGGTCATGAGCTAAACAGGGTCCTCAGGTGTTGGCACTATTTTGGGACATTATAAAAACTTTAGAAGGCTGACATAGTGGGAAGAAGTAGGTCACTCGGGGCATGTTTTCAAAGGTTACACCTGTCCCCTTGTTCCCTCCTTCCTCTCTGCTTGAAGTCAAGTCTCTTTCTTTACTGAATCTTGTCACCATGCTGTTGTGCCTCACTATGGGATCCAGAATCAATAGAGCAATGATTGTGAACATTTTTGTAAAGTGTTTATGAGAATGTAAAATAAATCAGCCAGCTGAAGAAAACAGTACATTAGCTCCTTAAAATATCAAAAATAAAATTATCATGCTATTCAACAATTCTACATATGGGTACATTCCCAGAACTGAAGGCAAGGATTCAAGCATCCATAATTGTCACAGAAAATTATTACTCACAACAGCCAAAAAGTAAATGAAACCCAAGTGTACATCAATAGATGAGCAAGTAAAATGTGGTATCTACTTCCAGTGGAATACTATGTGCATATTTTACCACAACATATATACACACATATACATATTACATCATATATATGTATATATATATATATATATATTCAGTATACAAATGAAAGCCAGCCTGTGATTACATATTCTTGGGAGAGATTTATTTAGTCCTTCCTCATCAGCTTGTGTCAAGGTCAAAGTAGGCTTTCCATCTCCATGTCCACACTTATCACGTACCTTTACATCACAGGAAGTAGGCCTCACTTTGGACACAGACACACATAACAGAAGTAAATATTCAAGGTCTCTAAAGATGGTCAAAACTCTTCAAACTAAAGTTGGCTTTTATGTCTACTAACCTCTCAGACTTCCTACTTGCATGTTTTGGAGGTACCACAAAACACAAAGTATTACATACACAGGCAAATATTCTATCCCAAGCATTACATACCCAAGCTTGATATTTTCTTTTGTCAGTTCAGCAATTCCTCTCAACTCATTTTTAAATGTTTGATAAACTGCTCTGCTTGGCTAGAGGATTATTCCATACTGAAAATTATACTTAGTGTATTGTTATTTTCTAGGACTAGGTAAGTGCTTTTGAACGTATTCATCTTAGTCTCTAGATGCAAAATAAGACCTAATACTTAGCTTACAGGACAAGTGAGACTAACACAATGAGAACTCCATAATTATATCATATTATAAAAATATCTCTTGTCTGGGTATCAGTGGCTCATACTTGTAATCTTAGCTACTAAGCAGGCTGAGGTCTGAGGGCTGTAGTTCAAAGCCAGTCCAAGCAGGGAAGTCCATGAGACTCTAAACTCCAATTAATCACCAAAGAGCTGGAAGTGGAGGTCTGGCTGAAGTGACAGAACACTACTAGCTTTGAGGTACAAAGCTTAGGGACAGTGCCCAGATGGACTTCAAGCCTCATGATTGGCACTATATGTGTGTGTGTGTATGTGTGTGTGTGTATGTGTGCGTGTGTGTGTGTGTCTTATCCTATAATATATTGCTTTTATTACCTATATTCGTTTTACCATGGATACAGACATTTCTGGTGGAGAATAAAAATACTTTGTTCTTCTGTATATATTGACTGGTGACTGAATGCTGCAGGGTGCTTAATTTAATCAGTATTTACATATATAAGTATATATATATGTATGTATGTAAGGTAAAGGGAAGATGATACTGGACTAACTTTGGAAACATGTTTGTAAAGTCATTGAAGTGAATATTTTATTTTTATTATCATATATTAACCATACAGAGGTTGCATTGAGACATTTCCATACAAGTATATAATGTACTTTTTATCATACTTACCATATTAGTCTCATTCCCCTTCTCTATACTCTACCCCCTTCATGTGCCTGCAGTAGGTTTTAAACTAAGGGCCTTGAGCTCTAACTTGGCTTTTCCTCTCAAGTTTCATTCTTACCCTTATAGGTAATTCTAATAGGTTTTGTTATGCTGTTTGCATACATAAATGCAATGTACTTAAATCATATGCACCTCCTCACCATCCTCTTTCCCCTCTCCCCCTCCCACCAGTTTCTCCCACAAAATGACTGCCCTTTTACATCCATGTTAAGTGTTTTCTAGGTCTAGATTACACATATGACAGAAAGCATGATATTTGTCTTTATGAATCTGATTTATTTTGCTTAACATGATAGCTTTCAGTTCCATTCATTCTCCTTTTCAAGGAAGGTACATACTAATTTCCATTCTCAGTAATATGCTATCATGGTTAGTTCCCTGCCTTCTCACCCTTTCATTGGCTCACCCTTACCATTATCCTTGTTTGTTTCCTTGATGGTAGTCATTCTAAGTAAAGTGAAGTAGAATCTTCGGTGAATTCATCTTTTTGTTTCACCTCAGCAAGAAATTGTATTTGAAAATTAAAGCTCAATAGATGCATGTTTTTGACTGTCTTCCTAACTGCTCTTTTCATAATGCTATCATGATACATGGTTTATGCCTGTGTACTATATCACTTACCATACTGAATTGTAATCATTTACATTTTTGTCTTCATTAGAGTATGTTTTTCTTGAAATAGACTGCATATGTAATTTTAATATCTCCAGAGTGAGCATATGAAAATATCAATTTGTAAAATATATGTCAAATCTGACCATACTAATTCTTACTTTCCTACATTTGATCTCTAGATACTTCCATGTAAAGAGCTCTTGTGCATGTTTTTTGTTCTTTTGATAAATCATTTCATCCAATTTGAAAAGTTTATTCTCCACGTGGAAGTACATACAAGTTTAAAAAGTAAATTACAACAATAGGGAGAAACTGATAAGTTCACCAACAAAGTAAGATTATTAACACCCTTCCTAATTATCTATGAGTCAAAAATATTTTTAAAAACTAAGGAAGTCTAGATGTGGCATCACAATCCTCAATCTCAGCTATTTGGAAGACAGAAATGGGAGGATCTCAGTTCAAAGTGCCAGCCAAAAAGTAAGAGACCCTACCTGAAAAATAAACTAAAGCAAAAAAGAGATGTAGATGTGGTTCAAGTGGTAGAGAGCTAGCTAGGCAGTCTCAATTAAAACAACAACAACAAAAAAAGCACAGGTCTCACCAAATTTACACCAGTTATTGTTAGCAAGGATTCACTAATTTCTCTTAAATCATATAAAGCATTACATGTGGCCAGGCTTGAGTGGCTCACATCTGTAATCCTAATCCAGTCAAATCTCCATAGGCTGAGATGAGGAACTAAGGTTTGGAGCCAACCTGGGGAGAAGAGTTCACGAGACTTTTCTCCAACATAGCCAGCAAAAAGAGAGGCTAGAGGTGAGCCTCAAATGATAGAACACCAACTGGACAAGCAAGTCAGCAAACTCAAGGCCCTGAGTTTAAAACTCCAATACTGCCTAAATACTGGAGTAATGGATATAGACAGATAATATAAAGCATATAACTAGATAAAGATACACATATGTATATATACATAAATACATGTGTAAACAATCTTTTATGTATGTATGTATGCTCATTCAAAACTTAAATTCTAATTACATACATTTAAAATTTGCTAAATGCAAGTTGTATGAAATATAAATAAGAAAGGAGCAGTCAAACAGTAAACTGTAGGGGCTGGGGATATAGCCTAGTGGCAAGAGTGCCTGCCTCGGATACATGAGGCCCTAGGTTCGATTCCCCAGCACCACATATACAGAAAACGGCCAGAAGCGGCGCTGTGGCTCAAGTGGCAGAGTGCTAGCCTTGAGCGGGAAGAAGCCAGGGACAGTGCTCAGGCCCTGAGTCCAAGGCCCAGGACTGGCCAAAAAAAAAAAAAAAAAAAACAGTAAACTGTAGCTGTTGGAGGAGAAAACGCCTACAAAGAGAAGATAGTTCCTACAAAAATTAATACTAGAGAAAAAATTAAAGATTGTAAAAGAAAAATATACTGAATATACATTCTTCTGCCTCAAGTTATAAAAGCAAGCTCCTAACAACCACCTAAATAAACATGGACTAGTGTCTAAATAAGAATATGAATACCTACTCAATGTTAAAAACTAAAGAAATTCTTTCCAGACAAAAACCAGCCTTCTTCAAGCTGTAGATAACACAATTGTTCAGTTTGTTTTGCTTGAACAGAATTCTTTCAGGAAAAGAGGCAATGGTTAGTTCATTTCTGTTTTTCCTGTTCTTTCTACTTTCTCCTCCTTCTTCCACATACATTATGTGGTTGGCCCCAGATAGTATGTAATTTTGAGTCTAGTAGAATCCTGACAAGTCATTCTGAATTAACCATACTAGATATAAAATTTTTCTTCAAGGTCATTATTAAGAACTATATTGAGCCAGATGCTGGTACCTCATGCCTGTAATCCTAGCTACTCAGGAGGCTGAGATCTGAGGATCACATTTTAAGCTAGCTTTGGCAATAAAGTCCAGGAGACTCTTATTTCCAGTTATGTACCAAAAAGCTGAAAGTGGAGCTATAGTTCAAGTGGTAGAGTAATAGCCTTGAACAAAAAAGCTAAGGGGCAGCAATCAGACTCTGAGTTCAAGTCCTAGTACCACCACACACACACACACACACACACATAAAGTGTCTCCTGACTGTCCACTCTCTCCCTCTCTCATATCCCCACTACCTCCTTTATCCAAGGACATTGCCTTTGATCACCTAAGTAGAGATACCTGGAAAATACAAGCATAGTTTCAAAAAACTATGACTATGTAGGTACCTATGATTTTATGGAAAATATAAGTGGACTATAACTCAGGACTGAGATTCTAGACCTTATTTTTACATTATAGCATAACCATGAACCAATATTTTTACTTCTCTGGGATTCAATTTCCTTTAAGCAGATTTCAATTAAATCCCTGATAGCGTCTATATAAATATTTATATTAAAATAGGTTTTATTGGAATGTATAGATTCTACCAGCTTTGGATGGGATATAGAAAGACAGGAAATTGTGCTAGGAAAATAGTTGACGTGGTAATTAAAAGAAAAAAGAGAAAGAGAATGACAGAAGAGTCAACCATGGAGAAGATAGAGGCTGAAGACAAAGAAAATTGCATTACATTCAGAGCATGAAAGCAAAATTTTATAAATGTTACTAGTTGGTGTGATATAATTAAATTTTCATATCACACATTGCCTTTACTTCACATGATTTGTCAATTTTCACTCCTAAACATGGCAGGTCTGTTACTATGGAATTTTGTTCTCCACTTATATATTATTAATATTTGAATATTAATTAGCTGTCCAGAGACTTTAACTTTATTTGTTACTTGGAAAGAATTTTCAGCCAGGAATGGAATGGAAAAAGAAAAACAAAAAAGCAGTGAGAAATTCAATAACAATAAGCAGCCCTCAAATAGCTAGAAACAAGGATAGATTCAGGGAGCAGGGATCCATATTTCTAAAATGCTTCTTTAAAATAGAAGGATTCAGGCACCAAAGGCTCACACTTGTTATCCTAGCTACTCAGGACATAGAGATCTGAGGATTGTGGCTCAAAGCCAGTCATGCCAAACCCAGCCCTGAGCAAAAAAACGGAGAAGAGTATCCCAGGTTCAAGCCTCAGTACTGGTGCAAGAAAAAAAAAAGAAAGAAAAATAAACTAAGGACAGGTTATAAAGCACTTTGAAAGCAGTATTCAAAGGCATGAACTTTATCCTGTGGACAATAAAAGCAATGACTATTTTTAAAGTAAGACAAGTGACTTAATCAAATCTATGTTTTTGAAAGTTTAACTCTGATGGCATAGTACAGTTATGAAACAGAGTATAAATTGTTATGTAAGGTTACCATTAAAAAAAATAAAAGTATCACGAGCCAGGTGCCAGTGACTCACATCTGAGAGTCTAGCTACTTAGGAGGCTGAGATTTGGGAAAGTCTGTGAGAGTCTTCTCTCTAATTAACCACCAAAAAGCTTAAAGTGGAACTGTGCCTCAAGTGGCAGAGCATGAGCCTTCAGCAAAAAAGCTGAGGGACAGTACCCGGGCCCTGAGTTCAACCCCTAGGACTGGCCCCAAAATAAATAAATAAATAACATGATATTGGAATAACATACACACTTTAGTCATAAAATAAATTTCAAAAAAATAAAATAAAATAAATTTCAAAAATTCTACAATATTATTAAAGTAATTCAGTATGGTACGCTTTGTAATTTGCTTGGGGGAGGGGTAGATAAATCATCACACTTTAAAATTTCCTTTTTTAAAGTCATCACACTGCAAATGTACACTTTTTCAAATAAAATTAACACTTTAATATTTATGGGCTTGAAGGCCACAGAATTTTTAAATATTTACCTAACCATTTAGAAAGTACTTGGCATTTTAGGTATAGAAAAATATGTCACACACTAACTTACACCTTTCTAAATCTCATATTTACCTAATCACACGCAAAACGATGTGGTTGAAAACTACCTGTAGAATATATATTTAAAATGGCATAGAAATGTAGCTACTTCAATTTCAACCAAAGCTTTCATGTAGACAAGGGATGTTTTTTAACTTCCTCTTAGTTCCAGCTGACCCCCAGCAGACAGACTTCAAATTCAAACTTAGTGCTTCTTTCTATTAACCCACCAAAAAACACAGTCAGAAGTAATCAAAGTTAAACTTTAAATCTCTAAATTTTTTAAAGATTCTGAGTTAGGAACAGACATACAGGTAATATTAAAATCAAATATTTTATAAACTTAAGTGTTAAATCAAATCTTTTATAAATATGCCCAATTATTTTTCAAAGCAGTACATAATATAGCATCCCAAAAGTTAAAAAAATTACTTTAAATCTATTCTTGCATAATTAAAAACATTTCATTGATAGGGATTTTCAAGTCATTTTCAAAGATGATAATAAAAAACATTTAGGTTTTAAAAAATGTTGAACTATAATAATCACATCATCACAAAAATGAATCCACATTTCTCAAAGGAAGAGCTGTCTATGCAAAAAATACAAAATATTTTACCAATCATTATGCCCTGAAAAATGTTGGTCAGGAATATCTACTTTCATATTAAAATAAAACTTAAATACTAATTTGTGACCCCACCAGCTTTTATTTACACCTTACAAAAGGTGTAAACTAACTAATTTTAGAATTGAGAGGTGTTTTGGAATTCATCTACTGGTGTCCCCCAGTTAACAAGAGACTACAGATTGTTTACTGACATTTCTAAGGTTAAATAAGACTTGACCTGCAATTCTCTGCCCATGACTCCAGGACATTTCCACCTAGAACAAATTCCACCCAAATCCTTTTTTTTATTTCTTTCTGTAACAAGAAAATGTATTGCTCCTGGGTTAACATTTAAAAAAAAAAAAATCCCAATGGTGGTATTTCGTGGCATAAGCCCCTGAGGCATAAACCCCTGAACAATGTTTCAATATATTTTAAAACCACCAAAATGTTTCTCTTCAGAGTAGAAAGTGGATAATGGTTTTCTGCACTAAGAAAATATGCTCTCCTTAAAAGCACAAATTTTATTTTCCCTTAGTACAGATAATAAGAATGCAACTGGTTAAAGGTTGATAAAGGTATCTGTAATGGAAAGAGAATCACACTAGGATTACAAGACAAGAAGTTTTTAAGCAAGTCATAGTGGTCCAGGTTTGTGACTCCAATTACTCGGGAGGCAGAGTAGATCACCATTCAGGGCCAGACCTGGCAAAGTTAGCACAAGACCTTACCTGAAAAACAAACTAAGCATAGTGCAAGTGGTAGAGTTGCTTAGCAAGCATGAGGCCCTTGGTTGGATCCCTGACTCAGTAGTTGGAAGGGAGGAATCTATAAATTTTCGATTAAGAAGGCACACATATATAGCCATATCAATAAATTACAACTAAAATGTGTTAAACAGTAGTACTGTTACATTTGGGAAAACTGTTTACAAATGTGGTTAAACTGTGCTAAAAGACTATCTCAGTGTTAATGCAATCTATTTCCATATACTCCAGTCAAATATTATTTGATACTATGAAAATAATTGCTACTATTTTGCTGTAGAGTATATTCTTAAAAAAATCTTTTCACTTGATAGCCATTTCCCTAGGCATTGTTGATTATTACTGGTAGTAAGCCTAAAAAACAAAAGTTGTAATTTTTTTCCAAGCATGTGACCAAAACAATTACAAAAATGAATGCCTTGGATGTAGTAAAAAAAAAAATTGTTTCCAATATTTGGGGTCTCAGTGTAAAAAGATATGACTATTGTATAAAATCTAAAACCCGAGGATATAAACTATTATTGAGAACTTCTACACTTATCCACTAAGCTGTGCAGAACACAGCACTGAGAAAATTAATCAAACCCTAACACTACCACATTCTAGACCTAATAAAGTTGAATCATCTCAAAAAAATCCTCAGTTCCCTCAACTCTAAACTGAGGGTAATGTCATCTACCAAATGGAATCTTTGTGACGACTTGAGACAATACATGTAAAGCATTTTTTGCACTTAACTTCTCAATAAACAGTAGTGACAGTCTCTTGATGCAGAACAGGAAGGCTTCCTAATGCTATGTACATAAAAGTTTTACCTGATGATTTCAATTTCGCTAAAAAAGTAAAATAAAACTAGGACAGACTACAAGGTGAAAAAATGAAAAAGTTTTCGGCATCTTTCCAGGCATTGCTAAGTTTAAAGGTTGAATTGCTAAAACATTCTCCTAATTATGCAACAAGACCATTTAAGAAATTGTATTCGCCGATACTGCTGTCTTTTCCCCTAGATAAGTCTCAGTTCCAAAGCTCATTTCTGTTCTTGGTCTTCTCAATTATCATCAGTAATAAGAAAACCTCACTGCTCAAAATCCATAAACACTCTCTTGCTTTAAAGGCAGGAGGTCTTCTTTGGGCAGACATCATCTCCTTAGCAGCAGATAGATAAGCAGCATCAGAAAGTTCTGTACCAGACAATGCTCAAGTGGAAGTAGACAAACTAGCAAAGCACAAATAAGTCGTCTCATTCTTCTAAAAACTCACCTACAGCAAAAAGCAAGGCTTAAAAAAGTGCAGCAAGACTTTAGTGGGCTATTTCATTTCAACTTAGTGTTTTTTTTTATAAGGTAATTGTTTTTGCCTTTTTGACAAGCTCCCAGTATTTTCCAAAACCTTTCCAGAACATAACATGGACGCCCCCCTTGCAAGTTGAGCAGCCTTCAAATGCTCTGATGCACCTGGGGGGGGGGGGGAGGGGGGGAAAGGGGGAGATGAACCGAGGTCCTCCTCTCCCTCCTCCCCCCACCCCACTCACGTCCTCCCCAGACCTAACATGCGGGATCACCCTACCTGTTCTCTGGAGATACAAGGCAGAGAAGGTCTCCTGAACACTTTGCCACTGCCATAGTAAGTGGCCGCGCTTTCTCCCAGGGACACGCAGCTGGACCTCCGGCGGGGTCTGATCACAGGCACTTTATCATCCGCAGCACTCGACAGGCGGGGATGCTGCGGGGCTTCCCTGATGTGAAAGAAGTGATCCAAGCCCAGAGCTAGCAGGCAGCCGACGGCCCCGGCCAGGCCAGAGAGCAGCGGCCTGAGCCCGGCGGGCAGCGCCCCGAGGCTGGCGAACGACACCCACCAGACGCAGCAGGCGAAGAGCAGCACCAGGATGCTGTGTCCGAGCTTGCCGGGGTGCGCGAGCGTCAGCAGACCCACGCAGCTCAGCACCAGGACCAGCCTGCCCGCCGGGGGCGTGTGCGGGGCCGCGGCCGCGTCCCCCCACGGCCAAGCCCCCCACTGCCACGCCAGGAAGTCCCCCAGGTAACAGCAGGCGGGCAGGGCCAGCAACCACCACGAGCCGCCGCCGCCCCCGCCGCGGCCGGGGCCCGGCGCCCGCTGAGTCCGCGTCAGGAAGCAGGTGAGGAAGAAGAAGGCACAGGCGATGCTGAAGAGCGGGCTGAGGCAGAGCGAGCACACGCTCAGCAGCGTCCGCAGCCTCGCCGCCCCGGCCGCCCAGCTCTGGGGCCCCGCGCCCGTCAGCAGCAGCAGCGGCGGCGGCAGCAGCAGCAGCGCAAGGACAAAGGCGGCCAGGGCGCCCAGCGAGAGGCGCGCCGGGGCCGAGGGGGAGCCGCGCCGCGGCGGCGGCGGGCGGGCGGTCGGCGGCGGCGGAGGCGGCTCCACGTTGCAGAAGCGGCAGAGGTGGAAGAAGAAGCCGCGCGGGGGGTCCTGGCGCAGCGGGCTCACGCAGCCTTTCACGTAGCCGTTCCGCAGGCTCTCGGGGGGCGAGCCGGCCCCGTCCGGCGGTGGCGGCGGGCACCGCATGGCTCTCCCGTCTCGTTCGTCCTTCTTCATTAGCCCGCGTCCGGGCTGGGAGGCCTCGGGGCGGCCGCGGGGCTCCGCGAGCCCCGTTTCAGATCTCAGCCCAACTTTCCCCCCTTACACCGCGTCTCCGCGTTCGAGGCTCCGAGCGCGCGTCAGGGCTGCGCCCGCCACCGCTGCCCGGGATCCCCACCGCCGCGCGGGCTGCGGAGCGGCGGCGTCCGCGGCATGCTGCTCAAGAAAGGGACCGAAGGGGCTTCGCTCCCGGACGACGGAGGCCGCCTCCACCTCCTCCGCCGCCGCCTCCTCCTCCTCCTCCTCCTGTTCCCGCGGGCACCTCTAGGGACTGGAAGCCCGGGTCGCCTCCCAGCTCCCGCGCGGGCTGCAACAGTTAGCTCACCGCCCCAGCCTGGTCCGTTGGGCGCGCGGGCGCGCGAGCGGCCAGCGGGCGGGCGGGCGGGCACGCGCTCCTCCCCCGCCCCTCGGGGACTCCGGCCCGGGAGCGCGCCCCGCCCGTCGCCTGCGCGTGCCCGAGCTCCGTCCCGCGGCCACTCGCGCCTCGGCTAGCCCGGGCTGGGGTCTGCCAAGCCCTGACCCCGCGAGCTGAGCGCGCCCAGGTTAAGGAGAGCGCGGTCGCGGCAATCGGAAGACCGGGCAGTGACTGGCCGAGACGGACCCTGTCATCTGCGGGTGGAAGGGCGAGCCCGCCATCCTGGAACCCCGAGCGCACAGTTTCCCTTTGAGGGTAAGTGATGGACACCCGAGCCCAGCCAAGGCTCCAACAGGTCCACTACTGAGGTCTCAGGAGAGGAGGTGTTTGTGCCCCCCTCCCCCAAACACACACACACACACACACACACACTCACACTCACGCCAGGGAAGAGTCTTGGAGGGAGGAGTAGGGGCTGAGCTCAGAGTGGGCTCAGGGACTGTGTGAGCTGAGCCTATGACCCATTGAAGGGGCGGCATCACCAGGGAGGAGATGGAGAAACCCTAATCACAGTCCTCAACAGCAACTTGGATTGTTGGGCAAGGATCCTCACAGTGACACCTAAGAGAGTGTGTGTCCGTGGATCACACTACGGCAGCATCTATATTATGTAGAACATTTTCTTCATCCAACCAGTCTTCAGTTTTATATCCTTGCCACATAATGCACTGATTCACATCCTGTATCTCCAACACAGCATGCATTTGCCATCACAAATGTTCTTTCCACGTAGACTTTTTTTTTTTTTTTGCAGTAACAAGGTGTCCTAGAGAGGAGGCATGGGAAGAGGGTCCTTGACAGTGGTCCTCCCTTTCCGAGACCACTCCCAAGATTGGACCCATTGATCTTGAAAGAAGCCAAAAGAAAGATGCTGTCTGTGAAAGCTTGGTAGAACTAGCAACATTAGAAAACATGGACTTAAAAGTGGGAAGAAAAGAACTTTGCTGTTCCAAAGGGACTGTTCTGGAATCTAACCAATCATAACTGCCTTAGAGAGAGAACTGTGTTTCCCTCCACAGAAACTCTCCCTTCAACTTCACGACAGGCCTGCATTTCTCAAAGAGCTAATGCCACATTTTTCCAGGGAGATGAGAAACATTACTGTGTGGTAAATCCCACAAACAGGCCTATTTTTCACCAATTAATCTCTGCCCACAGCCATGAACTAAAGCAGACCATTTTCATGTATGGTATTAGTTCACATACATAATAGAAATCATTGAAAAATTAACTGAAGAATTGAGCCCCAGGTGAAAAAAAGACCAGAATTCTCATTCCTTTTCTGTATATTAAAGAGAAAATAAGAGTTTTATAATTGGTTGTCCTAAAATATAGAAGTCCATTGGGTCTTTTCTCCACCATCTGAAAGAAAAAGGAAAAAAATTACTCATTTCAGCAAAACTAGGGAAACTTTTTTTTTTATCTTGTGCTTAGAACTCACAAGCTTTAAGAAGAAAAAACGCAATAGAAAACATTCAAAACTTCTACAGAAGAGCCACCAACCTTATGGAAATGCCCATTATAAATTTTCTTGAAAAATCTAAACATTCACATAGTGAGAACAAAGGAGGATATTCTTAGGAGAAGATCACAAGGGCTCAATAGCTATGTGCATAAGAGCATATTGAAATGAGCTACAAGAAATTGAAGAAGTTTTTTATTATGCTGTTTGAGATTCTTTGCTTTCCTTTTTTCCTGTCACTGTTTTTGAGTTATGTTTCCTTCGTCTTATATATAAGTTTTATCTGATTTGGAGAAGGAAAAGGGAAGCACAGAAATGGTGGGACAATGGGTGAATCAATTCATCAGTGAAACTCACTAGACACTGTGTTGGAAATAAACTATACAACTTTGGGGGAAGGGAAGCTGGGAGGGGAAAATCTGAGAATGAGGGAAAGAGTGACACTGTTCAAAAGGAAATGTATTATTATCTGAATCATGTAATTGTAACTCCTCTGTACATCACCTTTACAATACAATTTTTTTTTTTCAGTCCCGGAGCTTGGACTCAGAGCCTGAGCACTGTCCCTGGATTCTTTTTGCTCAAGGTTAGCACTCTGCCACTTGAACCACAGTGCCACTTCTGGCCTTTTCTATATATGTGGTGCTGAGGAATCAAACCCAGGGCTTCATGTATATGAGGCAAGCACTCTTGCCACTAGGCCATATTCCCAGCCCTACAATACAATTTAAAAAATAAAAAATATACAGTTTCCAATGTACTCAGATATACTGGTATTAGAACTAGGGAAACGAAAGGGAATGTCAAAATTGAGAGGCAAAGGATAAAAAGACAAATGACTCCAAAAGCAATACTTGCAGAACCATTTGGTGTAAACCAACTGAACAACTCATGGGGAGAGAGGGAAAGGGGGAGGGAGAGGGGGGATTGAGGGAGGAGGTAACAAACAGCACAAGAAATGTACCCCAGGCCTAACTATGAAACTGTAACCTCTCTGTACATCACTTTGACAATAAATAAATAAAATAAATCAATTTTCCTGCAAAAGAACAAGTGGATTAGAAACTTAGAATAAATTTAGATGAAATTTTTGTGATTTTTTTAAACCTGAGAATTGGACTTTGTTAAACTTGAGATAAGATTAATATGACAATGAGAACAGTAGTAAGCTAGAAATTCAGTTTCTTGAGTTTTGGTTTCAACCCGGCCAACCATACTCTGGCATTAACTTTTACAGGCCTCATTCTTCTCAAATGTACAATGAGCAAGTTTAATTTAAATGTCTTTTGTATTCCCGTTGATCTTAAAAAGCTATAATGCCGATGTGCCAAAAAAAAAATACAGACGTCCTTAAAATTCACTTTCAGAATGCCAAAAGCAATGTTTGAAGTATTTATACCATCCAACTAAACCAAATTTTTAGTATTGACACGTAAAACATAAAGGAGTTCAGACAAAGAACTGTTGTCTAAAACTAAAATTAAAAGTTATCTTCATAAAACTAACTTCTTTACTCCTTAAAGTTCTTTCGACTATTATAGATCTTTACATGGCTGAAAATTCAACTCTGCCAATAGCCTATTATTGAAGCATATCCCTCTAACCCAGAACCTGAGAGAATTCTAAAATAAAATTTAAGAATGTGATCAAAGACCACCAGAAGTTTTGTTTAGATAAAAATATGCACAAAAAGATGTTCTAGCTATATTTATAGCAATTCCCTTCTCTGTTTACAGTCTTTATCAACGATTATTACCAGGCTGCATTTCTTAGAGGTCAAATTATTTAATTGTTCTACCAAACTTAAACAACTAATAGATTCACTTGTCTTTTGTCATTTAGATTTTAATAACCTAGGACTACTATCTGTTGTGATAAAGGACCTAATTTAATAGACTACCTTTGATTTCTCTTAGCACTGTATACCCAGCCTCATTTTACTTGACTTTGACTTCTCTGATAATCTCAACTGGTAATCTGTTCACTTTCAGAAGCTTTCTTTACCAGTTTGATGATCCTGAAACAGAATCCTGGTCCTCACCATCCATCTCTCAAGTTATTTTGAAACAATATAACCTGGTGAGTACTGGTTGGTGGTGGTTGTTGTTGTAAACAGGTCCTTATTCTCAAACTCCAAAGACCCAGAGTTGTTCTGTATGAGCCAGTTTTATAGGAAGAGCATTTTGAATACACACCAGTAAGCCATTAATGTTCCATTTAACTATGAGTGTGCCCTCCTTAGATCTTTTCATTATTAGATCTTAACACTGTCCCTAAACACTACTGGTTCAGCACTTAGAGACCCTGTTGTCACTCACTGGCAAAACTTCTAGATGTCATCCCATTACTGGGCTTATAGCCTAGCTGTTAAAAACCTTTATCTGAGGCCTTTGATGCTAGTTATCATTTCTTAGGGCTTTTCCCTGTCTTTAACTCCTAGTCCTAGATTTGAACTTGGATCCTCAGAGAAGCCAAAAACAATTGTATCCCATGTTAGGGCTCAGCCCCTTTTCCCTTCCTGTCTTCCAATAAGTGTACTTCCATATCCCTAAGCCTTTACTTCAACCTTTGTTTTAAGACAGGATTATTTCCTAACTCTAAAATATAGATATTAAGAAATTTTATGTTTACAGCAATGTTTCCAGCAATTCATTTCCAAAACTCAAATATTTTAAATGGATCTTATGAGTTACAACTTTGATAACTATATTATAATTATTATAAAGGAATATGTGTAAGAAGGAATAGGACAAAGTAGGATAATGTTTAGGATTCTGGCCATTAATGCTTGTCAGATAAAAATCCAAAACTCAAGCAGGATGAGGATTTGAATCCTCACGATGGTATAGAGAGCAACCTCTAAATATTTGTTAAGAGCAACTAGAAAAAAGAATAATAGCAATTCTTAAAGCTCTTTCATCACCATTCTCATTCTACATTCTCATCTTTTAGGCCATGGTTTTGAACATTTTTTTCAAAAGAAATATAAGCCAAGAGCTGGTGGTTCATGCCTATAATCCTAGCTACTTAGGAGACTAAAATCAGAGAATTGAGTTTCAAAGACATCCCAGGCAGAAAAATCACTGGTTAAACAGCAAAAAGCCAGCTGGAGGTATGGCTCAAGTTGTAGAGTGACAGGTGTGAGCAAGCAAGCCAAATGAGAATATGAGGCCCTAAATTCAAGCTGAAGTTATACTATTAGTAATACTAGCAATAATGCTATTAGCATTGGTATTCAGAGAATACTAGTATTCTCATGCTATTAATACTAGAATCATGTAACATTCAACTAAGTTCCATGAAAATGTTGTAAAGTCTAGTAAGGATGACAGAATTGACAATTGATCGGAAAATAAAAAGTCTAGTTTTCTCTAGAATAGAAAGAATCCTCCTGTTTTCAATGTGCTGTGGTAACTCTGGTGCCTATGCATGTTAACAATATCTATTTTTTCTAGTTATTTCCCATTTCAGAATCTGCATCTCACTTTTGCTCTGTGTGTGTGTATGTGTGTGTGTGAGAGAGAGAGAGAGAGAGAGAGAGAAGGGTGTGGTCTCTGTCCCTGAGCTTTTTTTTTTTTTTTTTTTTTTTTTTTTTTTTGCCAGTCCTGGGGCTTGGACTCAGGGCCTGAGCACTGTCCCTGGCTTCTTTTTGCTCAAGGCTAGCACTCTGCCACTTGAGCCACAGCGCCACTTCTGGCAATTTTTTATATATATATGGTACTGGGGAATCGAACCCAGGGCTTCATGTATGCGAGGCAAGCACTCTGGCCATATTCCCAGCCCGTGTCCCTGAGCTTTTTTGTCAAAGCTGGCAGCTAGCACTCTACCACTTGAACCACAGCTCCACTTCCAGATTTTTGATAGTTAATTAGACATAAGAGTCTCAGACTTTTCTGTCCAGGCTAACTTCAAACCTCAATCCTCAGATCTCAGCTTCCTGAGTAGCTAGGATTATAAGCATGAGCCACTGGCATCCAGTTACTTACTCTTTTAGTTTAAGTATGTATTGAGTGCTCACTATTTAAAGATGCTAGATTCTACCTAGCATATTTTTGAACTTTCTCTGAACTGAAGCTTTATCTGAGAGATAGGGCATAATATACATAAACTATGAAAGAGGCACAACAGAATACAAGAAAGGCTACAACTTCTTCAGGAATACTAAAGAAAACAATTTTCTTCCAGAATGTCTTTACTCTGTGGCTGTCTCATTTTATTCTAGTTGCTTCCTCCTCTATAAGTTCTCTCCTTGACTATCTTCTCTTTATGTTCCTACACTCTCTATTTTTGTTCCTAAATTTGATTATCTGGCTTCTTCTTTTACTTCTGTTCTCCTCTGCTCCTCCATGAATATTAACCTCTCTTCCTTAATGAATGCATTTATTTATTCAACATTTAATAAATGCATGGAATTGTGCTGGACACTATGCTAGATGACAAAGATACAACAATGAAGGTTTGGTTGGTTCCACAGTCTAGGGGAAAGTGAGACATACAAGGAATACTGAAACCCAGTGTAATGGTAGCTGAGATAGAGAAGTAAGTGATCTCAGTGTACTGGAGAGCTCAGAGGTAGGAGCACCTACCTAGACCATGGTGGGAATAAGGAGGAATGTGCTGGGAAATACAGAGTATGTTGTATGTGGGCTTAGTACTGAAAGATAAATAGAAGTTACATAAATACAGTAGGGAGCAAAGGAAACAAGCATATTGAAAGCTCTACAGGAATGGAATCCTGGTATATTTGGTTAACTAAACATCTTACGGCTCTAAAGTATAAGGAAGAGAAAAACAAAAGCTAATACTAGATAGGAGGGGACTAAAGAAATGGTGTTGTTTTGTTTTACAATGGCTACCTGTGAAATATAGTTTTCTAACATAATTCTGTATTATTTCACGTTAGTTCACTCTTCCTGCCTAGTACAGTACTCTGCCTATAGCAAGAGCTCAATATGTTTCTCATGTGTATTTCTCAAAAATATTTAAGTAAGTCTAACTTGTATGTCTTTCTTTTGCTTTATCAGTCAATGAGTAGTAACAGAAAACCTCAAAATGTGATTTAATAAAAAGTTTCCATATTGTTGTTAAGATTTTTTTGTCAGTCATGGGGCTTGAACTCCAGTCCTGGCCACTGTCCCTGAGCTTTTTTTTGCTCAAGGCTAGCACTGTTCCAGTTTTCTGTTGGTTAATTAAAGTTAAGAGTCTCATAGACTTTCCTGCTCAGGTTGGCTTGGAACCATTATCCTTATATCTCAGCCTCCTGAGTAGTTAGGTTTATAGGCATTAGCCACCAGCTCCCAGAAAGAAATACTTTAAAACCTACTTTCACAAAGTCAGCAAAATGTTTACATATACATACCCATGTTTACGTTGTATTTAATTTCAAGCATAAAGTAAGTGTTTAAGAAATGTATAAGATTTTGTTTTAATTAAAGTAAGGATAACTGAATTTCTTTGCTATAAAAGAGTACATTCTAGTACTTGAAGCCCCTTTTTCATTTTCTAGTCTTCAAAGAGCAACAATTATATCTCTGTCACAAATTCACTACTATATTTTTAAAATATAACAACTGGTATTTTCAAGTTGTCTTAAATCCCTGACTATTTATTAATCTGAAATTTCCTAGATTTTTTTTGTTTAAACCTAAAACCTGAACCTTGAACAATAAACAGCAATGTAGACTCTTTCCAAGTTTTCCTGTTCCCTCCTTAGACAAGCAGTAGTTTCTTCAGCTCTGGCTATCCCAGCAGATCTGAAGGATCACAGCCACGACGGTGGCAGCCTACCGTTGACACTGAACTTGTGGTTAATTGTGGAGTTCTGCCACAAAACCACCTCACTACCACAAGCTGGATACTTGCCCAGGAGAGTGACAAACTGCCAGGCCAAGCAATCTACAGGAGGCAGCAAGAGCAGACTTCATTTTACCCCAGGCAGCAGGCATTTCTAGATTCTAAAAGAAACCAGCAATGGGACACACCACAGAAAAATTTAGAAGTATGCCTTCTCCATTAAACCTACTTGAAATTATATTCATTCCTTTTTGCAAGAGAAGCTCAATTTATTATCTAGCATTATCAACAAAAGTAAACTATTCATTATTTTCATATAATGCAATTGGAATAAAATTATAGCTGCATTATTCTCAACTGCTACATGAACCACCTACTCTGATCATTGCAATAGACGCAAATAATGTATCTTTGTGTTACTAAGCTGCACACAGCAGCATAGATGCTCTGGGAATTTTATTGGAAAGGCAAAGCAGCATGCAGTGAAGGAAGGAAACTTTAGCATCAATCTGATCTGGTTGCCACTTTGTAGTTACTTGACCTTCCAGGTTATTGATGTCTTACATTACCTACCTCCTTTATGAAATGAAGATAACATCTTCCAGCTCTCAGGGTTATTATTATGGCTTAAATAAAGTGGCATATGTAAGGTAACTCACAATGAGTACATGTTCACTAAATATATGTTGGTTCATTTTTCTTGCATCTACCCTGGTCTTTTTTTAATTCCCTATGGATTTCCAGAATTCTACTGATCCTAGATTTTACCATGACTTCCAGGTTATGCTACCTATTCAATTCTCTCTCAAGCTACTCTCATTGTTATTTGATTCCACTAAGCCTTTGCCTTCCTAACACTGGAAACAGATAACAGCTCTCTTTTATAACAAAGTAAATGATGCAGGGGCTTTAATGGCTCTAATTACTGTAAATGCCAATTGCTTTATTTTTAATGACTATGTGTTATTATTATTAGCTTTGTATATCTCAGAACTTAGCCCAAAAATTGATTTAGAAATTGTAACCCCTTTGTGCATCACCTTTACAATAAAAATTAAATTATAATAACAATTAAATTTTTAAAAAATTGATTTAGGGCCTCTATGTAATAAAAAGGGTGGAACAGGAAAAATTCAGGCCTCAAAAATCAATTTCACCCATAACAGCATTAAACACTGTTAAAACAAGGAAACATTTATGTTTTGCAAAAAATTATTTATTCATTTATCTTGTACCAGGCCCCACTTAGATACTAAAGCTATAAATGTGAATAAGGTATAACCATTGGTTTCTGTTTGGTAGAAAATAACTAAAATACAGTACACTGTATGTTACTAAGCCCCACACACACAGTAGGATAGAAGCTCTGAGAATTTTCACTAAGTATAAAATGCTCAGAGATCTCAGCAAGGACATTGGTAGTACAAGAAGAAGTAACAGAGGAAGAGAGCCTGGCCTAGTTATAGATGAATAAACAAGGTTTTCCCAGGTGGGCAACAAGAAGGTAAATAAAGCATCCAGAGAGCAATATGTGCAAAGCCACAGAAACATCACAGGCATTTCTGGTACTGTAACTAGGTTGATATGGTTTAGGATAGAGGGATAATGGGTCTGACAATGTAAGGCTGCATATACATGGGGAAGCCAAGTTATAGGACGCCTTATAAATCATTCTGGGAAGTATAGACAGCTAGATTCTGTGAGCAATAAGGAACTGTAAAATGATTTTAAAGCTAAGGAGAATCACAGTTGATTTTTTTACTGCATTTCAAAAATCAGGGCTCTGCCAGCTGCCAGTGGCTCACACCTATAATCCTAGCTATTCAGGAAGCTGAGATCTGAGGATCGCAGTTTGAAGTGAAACTAAGCAGGAAAGTCCATGAGACTCAAAAAAAAAAAAAAAAATCCAGGAGTGGAGATGTGGCTCAAGTGGTAGACGCTAGCCTTGAGTGAAAAAGCCCGGGGATAATGCCCAGGCCCTGAGTTCAGACACCCACCAAAATAAAAGGAAGGTATGAGCCAAAGTCTAGGAAAATCATTTAAGAAACCATTATAAGCCTAATGAAAGATAACATTGTATAAAATAATGACATTAGATTTGGAAAGGAGGGATTTAATTAATAGATAACCACAGAACTTTCTGATCATTTACAGTGGGTTGACATGGGATTGTGAATAAGTTCCTCTGCTCTAGCTTATGTGACTCGGATACCTTGAAATCATCAAGGTATGAAAGTACTAGAGGAGTAGTTGAGAATAAAGATTATAGTTTCATTTTGAGTAGTTGATTCTAAGTGAAGATGTTCCCTGCTGCTAAAGATATATGAATCTGAAGCCCAAGAAAGCAATCTGGGCAGGAGATAGATATTGGAATTTTTGAGTGCATAGAAGCAGAACCCATGGAGAAAAGGAGATACCTTCTACAAGAGTATATAATATGAGAAGCAAAGGGGAACAGTTACCAACTTTGAAAAAGACCAAGTAAGGGACAATGGGTAAAAGGATTCTCGGGATGACTACAGAGGAAGTAGCAAAGAGAGAAAAGAGAACCAACAAGCATGTCACAAATCAAAAATGAGGAAAGTTTCAAGGATAAAAACACAAAATACAGTATTCTACAAAGATGAGGACAGGAACGTATCCACAGGAAGTCTTTGTTGACCTTGTGTGAAATTGCTGCCATAACCTCAGAGGCCAGATTGCAGTATATTGACAACTAGATGGATACTTTTGACATTAATTACCAAAAGAAGGTTTAATTCTGGAAAGGTGGCCAAGAGAAAGCATTACCTTTAGTTTATTTTATTAGTTTTAGCTTTAAAAAGCACCATTTAAGTGGCTTACTGATACAATGCAAAGCATGTGTGCATGCACACACACACACATATAAACACACACATTTTTCTCCTGAATAGAAAAATATATTTGTTAGGCATGATGGCGCATATTTATAAACCTAGCCACTCTAGAAGCTGAAGCAGGAAAATCAAAAGTCTAGACCAACTTGGGCAGCTTCACTGTCAAGAAAATAAGGACTGGAGATGTAGCTCAATAGTAGAGCCATTGCCTGATATGAATGAGGCTGTGTAAAAAGAAAAATAAGTTTTAAATAACAGGTTTACCTAATGATATAGCTACTATCTTTGCTACATTTTATTTTTTTATTTTTTGGCCAGTCCTGGGGCTTGGACTCAGGGCCTGAGCACTGTCCCTGGCTTCTTTTTGCTCAAGGCTAGGCACTCTGCCACTTGAGCCACAGCGCCACTTCTGGCCATTTTCTGTATATGTGGTGCTGGGGAATTGAACCCAGGGCCTCATGTATATGAGGCAAGCACTCTTGCCACTAGGCCATATCCCCAGCCCCTCTTTACTACATTTTTTAGGAACTAGTGTTTACTTGTATTTATACTTACTATACAATTAAGAAACAGAAAACATGAGGCACTGGTGGCTCACACCTGTAATCCTAGTGACTCAAGTGGCTGAGATCTGAGGATCTCAGTTTGAAGCCAGCCCAGGCAGGAAAAGTCTGTGAGACTCTTATCTCTAATTATCCACAAAAAGCTGAAAGTGGAACTGTGGCTCAGATGGTAGAACACTGGCCTTGAGGGAAAAAAAAGCTCATGGTTGGTGCCCAGGCCCTGCATTCAAGCTTCAGTACTGACGTGCATGGCAGTGATATACAGATATGGCAGTGATATTGCAAATTCCTACGTGGCTCTGAGAAATTCTTTTAACTGGACAGTTTTCCAGCTTTGACGAATAGTGCAATCTGAGTCTGAGTTTTCTTATACCCATTTGAAGTCAATGAGACGTCTCCCTTCAAAAAAGAAAGTTCAGATAGTAAAATCATTTAAGTGGATATGTTGATATTCTTTGTTTAAAAGCACTTTATTTTCACTAGATTTAGGGTTAGTAAACATCCAACTATATCTGCTAAATTAAAAGCAAAATATTTATACAACTAGAGAATTTTTAAATGTTTGTTCAGATAATTCAGACCAAACCAGAAATCTTTTATGTCATTTTCCTGCTAAATAACCAAGATTAGCTGTAAGGTTTCAGTTTTAACCTAACATCAATCTCCACTAGAATTATGCTTGGACTCTTCCCAGTGACAACTCTTCTAGCAAGGTTTGGTACTTTGGTAACTATATTAAATGTAAGAGCAAACTGTGAAAAATAACAAGAACCTTTATATAAATTTAAGGATTCAAGACTATATTCTGTGGATGTGTAACCATATTTGAAAGGATCATCTACTCTAATATGAACAAGACTTGAGACAAATGTAAACTCTTTAACCAGCAGATTTCCTGGGCATGGCTGGTTTTATTCCTTCATGAAACTCCTTTTTACAGGTGAAAAGGTTTACATCAGATTTCCCCTCATTATAACCTCTCAAATGTTGTAGGGACCAGCAATCCACTCTCTTTAAACAAATACCAGCCAACCAGGAAACCATGAGTTTTTATTGTGCTATAAAATAGACCAGACATTTCCAAACCTTCATAGGAATGAACCTGACTAAATCTTTACTAAAAATAGTTTCAAAATAAACTGTGGGCTCCAAGTTTCTCTAACAATCAAAATTCCTTCATCAGTCTCTCTTAGGCACTTTATTCTTTAAGAGTTGAATTGCAGACAGTTTTTCCAGCCACATGTACATAATAAGAACTAAAGGCTATACCTTATTTACTGAAATGTAAGAATGGAGAAAATTGTTAGCTTCATACTCTGTACCCTACTGGTCCCTAAATCATGACCTATCTCATGTTTCTTTGGCACAGAAAATCTGAGCTGTGCAAAGAGAATCTTCTCTTTGATAAAACACATTAAGGAATAAAAGAAGATGCTATTGGAAGAAAAAAATGCACGAATATGACCATGGAGCCATTGTTTCATCATAACAAAGTTGAAGAATTGTGAAAAAAATATAAAGTAACCACACAATAGTGGGCTTTCTGATCCTCCAACTCTAATTTGCATAGTAAATATGCAAGTAGTAATGACAATATTCATTTTATAAATGAGGAAATTGAGTCCACCATACATCTAATAATAGAGGGATCCAAGTTTGAACCCAGATTCTATGACTTCAGAGCTCCTAAGTTGTTTTCAATGGATCAGTAATTGCTTTTTTTTTTTTTTTTTTTTTTTTGCCAGTTCTGGGGCTTGAAGTCAGAGCCTGAGCACTGTTCCTGGCTTCATTTTGCTCAAGGCTAGCCCTCTACCACTTGAGACATAGCGCCACTTGGCCTTTTCTATATATGTGGTGCTAAGGAATCGAACCCAGGATCATGTATGCAAGGCAAGGACTCTACCACTAGGCCATATTCCCAGCTCAGTGTTTGCTAAATTTTGGTACACAAGAATCATCCAGATAACCTTTACTCTGATTGTAAAAGTACAATTTACTAAACTCCAACCCCAAAGATTCTGATTTAGTAAACTGAAGATGGGACTGAGGAATCTTTATTTGTGCCATGCATCTCAACTATCCTTGACACAGGAATTCTAGGAACTACAGGAACCTAAAATAGACCATAAGTTTTTACTAGACCCAAGAATGTGCTTAAGAACATACTTAATGATGAGTGTCATGGACTGAATTGTTCCTCAAAAAACTATACATTGAAGCTCTATACTTCAATGTGAATGTATTTTGAAATAAGGCCTTTAAAGAGGTGATTAAGGTTAAATGAGGTTGACCATAAGGGTGGGACCCTATGCAGTATGACTGATGTCTTTATAAGAGGAAGAGACACCAGACGTGCACACACCCAGATAAAAGGCCATGTTGAGAACATAGTGTAAAGGCAGCCATTCTCTAACTATGGAAGCCTCAAGCTTCAGAAAAGCCAATCTTGTGAACACCTTTATCTTGAACTTCCAGCCCTATAGAACTGTAGGAAACATAATTTGTGTTATTTAAACCACCTGTTCTGTAAATTCTGGTATGGCAACCCTAGGAGACTAAAACAATGAACCAAATTAACTTCCTGATTCTCCTTAACTATACATTTCTGTCATATATCACAAGCTGTTCAAAAGAAGATCTCTAATTATCATCACTGTCACAAAAATTCCTACCTATATGACATTTTATAATTTATAAAGCCTTCTTACATGTTCTGCTGCACCCGGACTTTGTAACCGACTATAAACTAACCAAAACTCAGTAAGGCAGTAGGAACCATTGAGGTTTGTTACACATTGTAGAGCTGAATGGAGAACTTCTGAGCCCAAGTCTTAAGTGATATTTCTAATCGCACTAGAAGTGTGAATAATAAAAGACATCTGAGAAAATGACTTTCTGTAGCTCTAGAGATTAAATATTTTATGCCAGTTTTCTAGTTGAGTAGGTAAAGTAACTCTAGGCATGCTCAAACATCAATAGCAAAGATGACATTAGAAGACTAAACAAGATTTCTAATGTTTGGTTTGCACAATTGGTGAGGCAGTAACAAGATGCTTTATTTATATGGATCACGATTGTCGTTTTTATCCCTTAGGACACACCCTTTTGAGCAGTTTTCTAGTAGTCAAAATAGCTTTATTCAAATGCTAAGTAATAAATTTGTAGAATGCCTAACTGTACAACAGAGTACAGCTTTCTATTTAGGTTAGCAAAACTACCAGAAAGTTTTAATTGTTATTCACAGAAAGTCATGTCAACATTGCACAAGAAATTTCTAGAGATCCACTACAGCAAGACAGAGTCTAAGTCTAACTTCTTCCTACTTCATATTCTTACCATTTTCTTGTTAGCTAAAGTCTCATTTCCCCAGTGGCATTAAGAAGTGCTTGTTTCCTCTGAGAAGCAGATTTTGAGGCAGAATTAGACATGCAAGAGATTGATTGAAGGGAATGCTGTGAAGGCTGAAGGGAAGCTAGAGAAAAGGCAGAAAAGGCTTCAGACTATGATGCAAGTCTAACACTAGTGAAAGCGGAGGAAGAATTAGATAGAAAGAGTCTTAGACTACAAAATAGTTGTAAGGAACATTCAATCAGTCCACTGCAGAGTCCTTAGGTCAGAGTCATCTGTTACAGGAGTCTTTGTTGAATAGTAATAGGCCTATATTGGTACTTCCACAGTCATTGAATAAGAAAAGCCTAAGGATAGTGCAAAAACGGTAGACGAGCAGGGTGCCCATCACAAACACCTGTAAGTCTAGTTATTCAGATGGCTGAGATCTGAGGTTTGCAGTTCCAAGCCAGTCCAGACAGAAAAATCTGTGAGGTTCTTATCTCCAATTAACCAGCAAAACAAACAAACAAAAACCCACAAGGTATGGCTTAAGTGGGACAGCACCAAACTTGATCAAAAAAGGTAAGGGACAGCACCTTGGCCCTGAGTTCAAGGCCCAGTACTAGTTCAAAAAAGAAAAATAGGAAAACAGGTAGAAGGCAAGGGCCCAATGGTCAGTTATGCTTCCAAAGCAGAAATTTTAGCAGCACATTTTCATGGTTGCTACAGACTGCCTCTTGTTCTAGATCTGATCTAGATTGTCTGCTATTTTATGCAGAGAGAAATCTTAGAAGAGGGGTTAATGAGATGAACATAGACCATAATGCTGCAGTGTGCTTAGGACTACAGCTGGTATTCATCCTCTCCCACTTCTGTTTTCCACTCTAATTACTCTAAAACCTCATCTGTCTCCTTAACAAGTCTTTGTGGGTTACCTTGAGATGTGATACAAATCTTCATTCCTATGGGCCTTCACCCTTAGCAATCACACCCTTTTCAAGTCAGGAAGTTTTGCATGAGCTTATGCAGTTACAGTAGTTCTTGTAGTTGAGTTACCATCAAGTGACAGTGATCTCACTACAAAATAGTGACAGCTAGATGCTGGTGGCTAATGCCTGTAAACCTAGCTGCTCAGGAGTCCGAGATCTGAGGATTGCAGTTCAAAGCCAGCCCTGATAAGAAGTCTGTGAAACTCTTATCTCTAGTTTATCATGAAAAAGCAGGGAGTGTGGTTTAAGTGGTAGAGTTCTGGCCTTGAGCAAAAATCTCAGGGACAGCAGTCAGACCCCAAGTTCAAGCCCCAGAACCAGCATACAAAAATACAAATACACACACACACACACACACACACACACACACACACACACACACACACAGAGTGATATCAGCATTGGCCTCTGTTGGAAAGGTTGGACATTCAGAAACATCAAAAGCTAGCTCAGCCATTGTGATGAGAAGTTCATTCTACTGGGTTTTGGCATAGCCTGTCTCTGCCAAAATACCGCTTTGTTAATGCACCCATATGGAAGTTGCAGGATAGCCAATGACAAAGGCTGGCTGGCATTTATCTGTTATTTCTATTTTTCTATATACTTGATTATTCATTGCCTCTTTTGTGACAGATGGTTTCTGTTGAGCCATAATGTGTAACACAAAATTGTTCCATTCATCTTTATGCTTCTACCACAGAACTTCTTATCTCCAGTCTTCCAATTCTTTTCATTATATGTCCCTAAGAAGATAGCCAGACACCTGGCCATTTCTCATGTATGAATGCTCTTTCCATAAAAAGTTGATGGCTAGGTACCTTGTTCACAGCTCAACTGATTGGGAAAAATTCCACTCTTAAATGCAACCATTATAGAACAGACCTACTCAAAGACCAAAAGTATGTTTTCCCTTTCTACTTGGTCTGGCAGGGTGCCCCATATGGCCACAGTACTAAGAGTGGGAAAAGTGCTTGATAATTGTTGTGAGGGACATGTCAGTCTACTCTATTTGTTCATACATTTACTACAGTCTGTGTCCTACTGATTCCCAACCCCAGACACATTGTTTCCATATAATAATGGACTAGTGCTGAGTCTATGCAACTTTGCAATTTCACATATCCAGTAGGTCTCAGTTTTGTGATTTGCAATTATAGACCCATGTTCACCTAGTACCACGTGGAAAAAATATTCTGCTTCTACTAGTCCTAACAACTCACCAAGAGGTTTTTGTTTTTTTCTCAAAAGACACTTAATTCTGAGACAAATAACAAGACTTTGATCCAGAATCACAGGGGTCTGTATTGTTAGTCTTCCAGTGGAACTTGTCCTAAAACACTGCATTTTTCTTTCCTCCAACAACATAAGATCTGCACCACTTGGTCCATATAATTTCATACAAGTGTCAAATTCCTTAATCTTCGTAAGATTTCTCAACCCTGTGGCTCACCATGCTAACTAAAGCCATTGGCATACTAGCCTTTTCTTGCTTATCTTGAACAATCTGACATCATCAGTGTAATCTATCAGTGGGCTGTCCAGAAAGGACAAATCTCTTTGGAGTACATTATAACAGAGGGCAGGAGAGTTAATATAGCCTTAAGGTAAAAGTATAAGTGAATATCACTGCTAGTTCACAGGAATGCAAACTGTTTCTGATCTTTTGTTAGAATATTAAAATCTCAAAAAAGAAAAGTTCTTAATACCAAATTCCACATTAGTATGTGTGCCTAAGGTCTTATTACCCTGTTCTATCTATTAAACAGTGTCCAGCAAAACAACTGCAATTGAGCTATCAACTGCTCCACCCTGAACTAAAAGTCAAAGAAAGTACTAACTCTTTAATATTTTTCTATCTAGAGTATCTACTGCTTAGCAAACATTCTGTAAGAAGTTTATAAATGATTTCTTAAGTTAAATATGAATTTCAAGAGGATACCTACCAAATTAGGTTGATTTGATGACTTGACTCAACTTCATAGGGTTAATATGATCATTAGATAGTTACTAAATAGAAAATGTTTACAATGGTAGCACATAAAAAGCACTTGGTAAGCTTATCAATTATGTTTCTCCAGGTCACAGAGAACCATCAGGTATGATAGAGAAATGTGACGTTATAATAATTCCCTAACCAAAAGTTTAAATGAAATGTGAGCGATATGTGTTTCCCTTTAAGTAGAAGCACTTGGAATAGTTTTCCTAAGGTATGAAGTTGTCAAAAAATTCAAAAGGAAAATGAAAGCAAAGTAATAAAAAAATAATTACTTATAGAAACATAGATTTTACCTAAAGATGGAAAAAGGTGTCATCCAGGAACAAATTCATTACCAACATTACTATTTTAAGATAATTTTATGGGATCTCAAAGTTGAAATTAATGCTTTTTTCTAATAATAAAGTGAAATACAATTTTGAAATGAAACGAGTGAATTCATAAATGCTATCCACAAACATGATATTTCCATTACCTATTTCTGTATAAAAATAAATCAACACTTCAAAGACTGAGTCAGGAGGATCAAAAAGTCAATGCTAACCTGGATTTCATGTCTCAAATAAATGAATAATTAATACATTAATTTTTCATCTCAGAAAATATAGAGCAAGTAGAAGAAAATTATAAGGAATAATAACAGGATACACATACAGTCATCATAAAGATAAATGTCATTTTCGTGTATACTGTTATCATTTGAGAAGACTAAAAGCTGCTGTCCTCTGACATTAGCCTGGTAATCAAATATCAAATGATCTTGGTAACACTCAGGGAACTGCCAATTCTCATAAAATTTTCCCAGTAATTGTCACAGTAAGAGTCATGAAATACTTAGATACTCTTAAGAAGAAATTCACATTTGCTACTTTTTTTTGTCTGAGACTAGGACTGATGCTTTCACTCACTGACAGGTGCTCTACCTCCTGAGCCATGTCTTCAACACCCATGCTTGCTACTTTTTTTTTTTTTGGCCAGTCCTGGGCCTTGAACTTAGGGCCTGAGCACTGTACCTGGCTTCCTTTTGCTCAAGGCTAGCACTCTGCCACTTGAGCCACAGCGCCACTTCTGGCCATTTCCTGTATATGTGGTGCTGGGGAATTGAACCCAGGGCCTCATGTATACAAGGCAAGCTCTCTTGCCACTAGGCCATATCCCCAGCCCCAATGCCTGCTACTTTTAAAAGAGATCTAGCAAGACATTATTAGACAAAATCGACATATGGATTATTTCATCTTATACAAAAATTCAAAAAAAAAAAAACAACCCAAAGCCAATGTGACGAATCTCCTGCATTTATTCTGCTATTAATATGGCATTTTACAACTAGACTTCCATGATCTCAAAACTTAAGAAATTTCTCATTTGCATTATTGCCAATATAAATATCGCTTTCATTGCAGAGCCTTCCAGAAGAGAATCAGCACATTTAATTTATTCACCCAGTGAGTCAGTTGCTTATTAGCACTTTTGACATCCAGATGGTCTGAGACAAAGACAATACCATGGATAAATTCCCAAGTGTAGCCAGTGGAAACTCTCTTTTGCAGAGGGACTCTAGTTTACTGGGCTGTGGGCCAGCACATGGGTTTCTTTCGCAACATTCCAGCACTGCTGTGGCCTTTTCTATAACACTTGTGAGTCAAGTCACCTGAGAGGCCAAAAGTTAGGCTGACTGTATAGTCTGAACTATGAAGACTAGAAGTAAATCTAAATGAACCAATAACCTGGATCTATGTCATGAGTAAACAGAGGCATATAAGGTTGAGACCCTATAAAATTGAGTCAATATTAGTTATAGAGGAAGTTCTATTGGTTCTTTTTTCTGTTGTAGTTGCTTTTAAAAAAGAATTCAAATAGAGCTATTTAATATGTTATAATGCTTAAAAATGTCCTTTTAAAATACACACAATATTTGGTACCAAATAGAAAATCACTATTGTTTTTACTGTAATATATGTGAAAATCAAAAGTTTTTGCCCAATATCATTCAAGTAAAGTATCACTATTTATGGAAGGGAGATAGACATGTGGGATCTGATGACATGTAGTCATCTTATCATGATTATTAAAATAAAGATAAGTAACTTTATTTTGCTTTAAAACCCTTTAGTTGTGATTCCCTGATGAAAGATTCAGCCAGTATTCATTGCCTAGAAACTATACATAGCAAGAGCTTAGAAATCCAGTGGTTAAACTTGTAGGGTATTAGGACAATGTTCTCCAACCTCTTTGAAGTTGTGACGCTGTATTTTGTTTGTTAGATTTCACAACTGTTCCTCCCACATGCCCAAGGAGGGGAAAAAAATCAATCTATAATATGGTGTATTTAAATGAACTTAATCATATTTTGCTTCAGAACTTTATTGTTTTGTTCGTTTGCTTTGGTGTGGTTGTTGTTTTTTTGGGGGGGGGGTTGCCAGTCTTGGGGCTTGAACTGTGGGCCTGGGCTCTGTCCCTAAGTTCTTTTGCTCAAGGCTAGCACCCTACCACTTGAGCCACAACACCACTTCCAGCTTTTTTCTGTGATTAATTGAGGATAAGAGTCTTAAGGACTTGCCTATCCAGACTAACTTTGAACTATAAGCCTGCTGAGTAGGATTATAGGCCTGAGACACTGGTGCTGGCTGGTTTGTTTGTTTTTGTATAATTACCTCTTCTTTGAAGTCTAAGTCACCATAAAGCCTAGACTAGAATTAACCTCCCCTGATGTATTCTATTAGCTCTTTATATACATCTATATTAAGCTAGGTAATGTTAGCTCCTGCCTGTAATACCTAGCTACCCAACAGACTGAGATCTGAGGATCACAGTTCTAAGCCAGCCCAGATAAGAAAGTTGTGACACACTTATCTCCAGTTAAACACCAAAAAGCTGGAAGAGGAACTGTGGCTCAAGTGGTGGAGTGCTAGTCTTGAGCACAAAAGCTCAGGGACAGTACCAAGGCTCTAATAGAGTTCAAGCCCCAGGACTGGGAAAAAAAAATCTATATTAGGGTAAAAAGAGTACATTTACTGGTTTAATCTTTTTCCATGATTTCTGTGCAAGAACTATGAATATTCATATATTCAAAATTTCTAGCTCATGCTAGAAGAAAAGTCAATAAATATTAGTTAAATTAATGAACTGAATGAATGAAGTAAATTAATACCTTAGAAGAAGAAACATATCAAGATGACAAAAATAACCAACTAGAGAATCATTATTCTCATGTGAGATCCTTTATTCTAAAAGTCAAATCTAATGAAAGAATTGAGAATTTATAAAATCACTTCTAAACTATGAAGTCCTACATAAATATGCAAATGTCATTGTTGCTTATTGATTAGAGGACTTTAAGAAATAGCTTCTGAATTTTTGACTTAACAATGTATGAACATGAGAATGAACTTGGGTCTTTGGAAGGACCTCAGAGGACCATGTAAAGATTTGTAAGCAGACATGTTAACAAGAAGTTATCTTGTATTATGATGGAATTTGAGCACTGGAAAAACTAGAATTGGCCTTACCAAAGTCTTTCTCAAATACTCATTTCTGGCTCTGGGCCTTGGTTTATAAATGACCTTCTTTTAGATGCTTGTGATTTGGACAATTCTGTGTAGCATTCCATAAATATGTGTTGCCAGGTACAAAACACACAGGCTTGGCTGCTCAAGGAAATATGAGTTACATTTGGGTAACTACTGAGAGACTAAAATAGCTGATGTATTTTTGAAGTGACCATTGGTTGTAAGCTTCATTGGTTCTGGAAGAGGCAATAAAAATATCAGGGCAATTTGACAAGCTACTGTGGTCCAAATAGACATTAGAGGTAGCCAAAATTCACAAATTATTTCAATGAAGCTAGATTCCATTAAGTCAATCAGTAACTAAGAATATAGTTAATTGAGATACAATCTCAAACTAGAAAAACAGGATAAATTAAAGAAGTAAGATGAATAATCTCATTTCTCGATAGTCACATGCTATCAGATGGCAGAATCTGATGTCTGAAGATAAAGCAGGCACATTTCAAAAATGGAAAAGGAGGCCATGGGCTAGTGCATGAGTAATTCCATTAAAGCAGGCAAATAGGAATCTTTCTGAGAAGCAGATGACGTCTTCACAAATGGTAATTGCCTAAGAACAACTAGAATATAGTTGTTATGCTACAAGCTTAATCTGCTCAATGTTGCATAGCTAGTAAATTACAAACTGGATTTCTAAAGCCAGGTTAACATCAAAGCCCATGTCCTATACATTGTGCTTTTTTCTGCCAGACAGTGTACTTGTCAACCTTCCAGACTGTGTTATTCCTTATACCTTTTTCAAGGCCAGTTTCAGGAAATCCATGAGTCAGAGCATCAGTAACAGGGATCTTCTTCCAATTTGCGTGTGTGTGTGTGTGTGTGTGTGTAACTATATTAAAGACAGACAATGCAGAGGCTAAAGACAAACTCACACCAAGTTCCTGGGTTTCTGAACGTAAGACAAGTGGATGAAGTACTGAAGCAATTAATCTGTCTGTGAGCTAACAATCTTGAGGTAGGGAGCATTATGGAATTTGAACACATGGCCTTTCATTCTTAGGCTGGTGCTCTACCACTTGAGCTTTGACTCCAGCTCTGCTTTTTGCTTGTTACTTTGGAGATACAGTTAAATGAACATTTCTGCCCAGGCTAGCCTCAAAACACAGTTCACCACATCTCAGCCTCCTGAGTAGCTGAGGTTTATAGGCAATGACCCACCAGTGCTGGACTGAGTAATCATGAATTCGAAACCGAAAACCACAATGTATTTTTTAAAAGTACTAGAGCTTGAACTTGATCTTACATTTTCTAGATTGAAAGAGTAGTGCTGAGCCAGACTCTAACTCTTAGTGTGAAATTCTTCTGTAATTTCTTAAAAACTAGGTAGAAACATCTAGTCATTTATTCTTTTGACAAGTAAATATTGAGGCTCCCCATACATCAGCCTCTTGAAATAGAGAGTAACAGCTGTTAAAAAAGCACATGGTTGAAGAAAAAAGTAAGTATAGGCATACAAGCAAATAATTACAGTATCAATGTAGCATTGATATTGGGAACCATAACAGTAATAAATATAGAGATGCTCCATTGGGGGAAAACAATCTCTACTGAATTTCTGATGTTCCCTTCTATGTAATCCAAAGGTATTTCTACAGGTATAGGATTCTGAAACTTCCTCCCCCTCTCAACAACTTTCTTCTTAGGAAAGGAGAGATTCCTTAATCTTATTGATGATTATTTAAAAAAATAATAAAAGTGGGACCCAGGCACTAGTGGCTCACACCTGTAATCCTAGCTCCTCAGGAGGCTGAGATCTGAGAATCATGGTTGGTTCAAAGCCATCCTGGGCAGAAAAGTACCTATGAGACTCTTATCTCCAATTAACCACTCAAAAACTGGAAGTGGCTCAAGTGGTACAGTGCTAGCCTTGAGCACAAAGAGGCTCAGAGACAGCGCACAGGCCCTGAGTTCAAACCCCACAACTGACAAAAAAAGTCAGACTGATGTTTAGCTCAAGTGGTAGAGCACCTGCCTAGCATGTGCAACATCCCAAGTTTAAACCCCAGAACTGCCAAAAAAGAATAAAAAGAAAGTAGACATTCTACACCAAGACCATTCACTCCTTTCCTCTCTCAGCATCCAGTCTTTCTCCAAAGAAGAGAGCTTCTATTCTGTTCTTTAATGCCCTAAATTTCACAGAAGCCGATCTCATGTAAGCAAGCCTATAGAAACTCAAGCATTGTGACTAGGACTAATAATATCTGTGCGTGGATTTGTTGTAAAGTGTGAGTTGATACATATAAGGCACCTAATGCCTGTCACAAAGTAAATACACCAGAAGTTTGAACTATCATGACTATTAAAATTTTAGCCTTTGTAAGTCTTAGTCTTTTCTTCCCAATGTGTTGAAAACTAAGGCAAAAACATTACAAAGGAGAAGTACTGTTCATTGAGATCCTCCAACTCTCAGCTCCCAACAGTTATGGAAGCTTAGGAAATTTACATAAATATTAGATTCATTACTCCTTCATTTATAGTTTTTAGCTTCTTACTAGATGAAATTAGGAGGACTATCAGACAAATGTCAACTGCCAGGACAAACATCTCAGACTGTATCTATACGTAAGACTGACATGGAGATCATTACCTGATCATGTCCTTTAGGTTTAAATGTATTTTCCAGACGTTGCTCTTCCATCTAGCCTCTGGAGATGCTACTCTGTTTTCAAAACCCTTCTAGGAAAGAAAGACTCATTCCTATCTAGCTACAATGGTCCCTAACCTGGATTCAGACCTCCCCTAATGGAATTTAATGGGAGAAACAGGTAAGTAAGCTACTATATCTGGAATGTGATGCATGTTAAATTAGTGTCTTCAACTAAAGACATTTCTAGGGCCAAGCACTAGGGGCTCGTTCCTGTAATCCTAGATATTCCAAAGGCTGAGATCTGAGGATTGCAGTTCAAAGGCATCCAGGGCAGAAAAGCCCCATGAGACTTTTATCTGCAATTAACTTGAGCTGTTGCTCAAGTGGTAGAATACTAGACTTGAGCAAGAAAGCACAAGAACAGTGCCCAAGCCTTGAGTTCAAGCCCCAGGACCAAAGAAAAGACATTTCTAAGTGGACACACGAGAGAGGGCCCTTCAGGATAGGAAACAGATGGCATATTCAAAAGGAATGATTAAAGAAAGTCTGATAAAAGATTTGTTCATATGGTATAGGCAGAGTTACGGATAATGAAGCATTAACACTGAAAAATTGCTACCATCACTAAGCCTGATGAGGCAAAGAGGCATTATTACCAAGATCCAGAAACGAAGCTTACAGAAGAGAGAATGTGATGGGAATTTTGTTTTAGTATTTTAATGCACCCCCTTACAATTCAAGGCCAGGAGTAAAGGAAGTGAGGGAAATATTGCTATATTATCATGATCACTCTTCCTTAGATCTTCCTCTAGAACTTCTCATTGTTCCAATCCACCAGAAAGTCACAGTAACTACTGCTATGCAAAGAGGTCAACTTCTGAGTACAGAGGGAAAGTACAAAAAAGGTAGAGAGGGAATCTCAAAGTATACCAACAACACAGGCAAAACAGAGAACAAAAGAACTAAATCTGCCTAAAGATTGAAGAAGACCTTTTAGAGGAGATAATAGTTGAATTAGGCACTGGAGAGAATAGGGATTTACCAAGGAGAGAAGTGAATAATAATAGTCCAACCAATGGTAGAACATATACAATAATTCATAGACATTAAAAGAGTGTGCCTGGTTTATTTAAACCAGCAATTGCATTTGGCACAAACATGTGATAGTTGCAAAGAGATGATCCTAAAAAAAAAGTAGTTAAGACTGTAAAGATTGTAAATGCTCTAAAATATGCTAACGTGATTGGAATAAATCCTGTAGTGAATGAGAATTCAAAGATTTTTCAAAGAGAGAGCAACATGAGCATAACTGAGTTAAAAGAAGATCACACTAGTGGCAGTGAATAGGCTGGCCTGGAGCAGTTTTGAAAACTGAAAGCTGTTTGCTCTTTAAATTTAAACCCATTCATTTTGTAAATAAAATCCAAGTTTCCCATAACAGTTTCACTTTGTTACATAAACCCTAGTGACATATCCTAGTGCTATGTAATTTTTCAAGTGAGGCATACGCTAATACTGGGAGCAGCAAAGTTCTTTCCCTCATAGTAGATACATAATAGATGTTTACTGGAAGAATAGAAGAATGGGTAGGCAAATGGTTAAGTGAAAGCAATAAATTATATTAAAGGAATGTTGATTTTGCTACAGGCGTGAAATTCATATTAGAAGTATGTAGAAAACAATAAAAAAGAATTAAAATGGTCATGTTTCACTTTCACTGTGGAAGACAGCTGGGATTAAACAACTATGTTTCTCCTTGGTGTCCAGCTGCCTCAACTTTTTATTTTTTTTGATTGGTCATAGGGCTTGAACTCGGGGCCTAGGCGCTGTCCCTGAGCTCTTCCCCTCAAGGCTAGCACTCTATTACTTGAGCCACAGCACCATTTCCAGTTTTCTGGTGGTTAATTAGAGATAAGAGTCTCACGGACTTTCCTGCCTGGGCTGGCTTTAAACCGTGATCCTCAGATCTCAGCCTCCTGAGTAGCTAGGACTATAGGCATGAGACACCAGCACCCAGCTTTTAACTCTTTTTAAATATAAAACAGACAGAAATATTTTTCTTCCAGTTTTTCATTGGGTTAAATTATACTAGGTATAGGGTCTCACAACCTTGCTTATTTTGTGTATTTCAGTATAATTATTCTGAAATCTGAGAAATGTGGTTCTGATTACCCAAAACCACTGGAAGTCTGCCATTAATAGTGCATAATAAGACACAAATAGAACAAATTGACTTTTGACTCCCAACTTTATTTATGACCACTATGTGAGTGAATATACCTATTAAAAACTATGTGGGATTGGAGGTGTGACTTAGCAGTAAAGCACCTATATAGCATTCACAAGACTGTGGACTCAATTCTGTGTGCAAAAAATAAATAAATAAAAAGTAAAATTACAGGCTAGACTCTAGGCTCTATTTTGTCAAATCTTCTTTTCAAAATTATATTTTCATTAACATTTTAAAAATTCAGTTTTGTGTGCTTATTATTTTGTAACATTCGGAATGAGTCACTGATACCCTCCATTCTTTCCCTAACCTCCATTTTGATGGAGTTTTTCTTCCATGGGTAACATCAGCACCATGCCTTTCATCATTCATCCACCCACGCAACCATCCCACTGAAGAAGGAAGTATAGCTCAGTAGAGCCTAAAGAGGACTGGACCTCAGTCTAATACTGTCCCACAGACCCAGATCATTTGATATCAAGATAAATGCTCCCTACCACTAAATGACTGAGTTAAAAGTAGCAGGAAGCAACAGAAGAACCAAAAATGCTTGGCAAATTTTAAATTTCGTTGAGTAATTAAAATATATGTATTTTTTATGTCTCTCTTTAGGACATAAGTGTCTGAGTAAGACAGTCTGTGTCCTTGTCGTCTATGTGTTTTCCTCAGCATATAATACAGTTGCAGTTGCCAGTAGAATAAAGAAATGGCCCCATTCATGATTTTTCCCTATTTCTAATTTTTTGTTGTATTCAATTTTTCTTTAATGAATATAAACTACATATATAAGAATAATTAAATGTGGTCCCATACTGTAATGATTATCATGTCTTGCTTTACGTGTAGAAGAAGGTCCTGGATTCAAACCTCAGTGGAACTATAATGTACTTCTACCATTTGCAGGTGACTCATGCCCTTAATCCTAAGCTACTCAGAAGGCTGAAATCTGAGGGTCACAGTTTAAACTGAGCCCAGGCAGGAACGCCTGTGAAACTCTTATTTCAAATTAGCCATCAAAACAAAAAACACAAAAACAAAATAACAAAAAATGGAAGTGGAGCTGTGGCCCAAGTGGTAGAGCATTGGTCTTGAGAAGAAAACATTCAGGGACATTGCCCGGGCCCTAAATTCAAGCCCCAAGACCAGGACTGATGATGATGATGATAATAATAATAATAATAATAATAATAATAAAATTCCTAATATTTTGTGTTTTAATATAAATATTTTCTACAAATATATGGTATTGTGTATAGAATAGTCAGCCTACCATATCTGTGGGTTCCTCATCCTTGGATTCAACCAAAAAAAAATTTTTTTTTTTTGGTTAGTCCTGGGGCTTGGACTCAGGGCCTGAGCACTGTCCCTGGCTTCTTTTTGCTCAAGGCTAGCACTCTGCCACTTGAGCCACAGCGCCACTTCTGGCCATTTTCTGTATATGTGGTGCTGGGGAATCGAACCCAGGGCCTCATGTATATGAGGCAGGCACTCTTGCCACTAGGCCATATCCCCAGCCCCCAACCAAAATATTTGAAAAAATATTTGATCAAAATATTCGATCAAAATATTTGAAAAAATTATATCTTTTAGCTATGTACATATAAGCATATAAGATGATGCTAAGCAAAATGAACTCCAAGATATGGAAACAAGAAGTTTCTTATTGTTGTTGTTATTGTAATATGTGAATTTTTTTCTTTTCTATGGTTTGTCCCCTATTGTTACTGCATTTGATTTCAGTACCCTAGGTATTGTTTATCTGAATTAAGAAAGGGAAGAGGAACATCAAAATGGCGAGACAAAGGATAAAGGGCAAATTAATGCACTAGCAATACTCACAAGACAAATACTGGAAATTAACTGTATAATTGGGGGTCTCACGGGGAGGGAAGATGGGGAAAAAATGAGGGAGGGGGTAACAAGTATGACAAGAAAAGTACTCAGTACCTTACATATGTAATTGTCACCCCTCTGTACATCACCTTGACAATAAAATTAATTTTTTAAACCACATCTGTATTGAACATGGACAGACTATACCCTAAATAATATAACTATTGTGTAGCATTTACTTTGTATTAAGTTGTATAAATAATCTAGAGAATATTTAAAATATATGGAAGGATGAACATGAGTTCATATGCTTCCCCATTTTACACAAGACATCTGAACATCTCCAAATACACACACATACGTAGTCATAGCTAAAGGAAAGTAAAGAAATAGTTTTAAGATGACTTATAACTAAATATAGTTTCAACATTCTTATATAAATTACTTATTACAATATAGAACATTTATATGCCAATTGTGTATCTCTATTATAAGCAGATGGTTAGCAGAAACTGAAATGAATGTTTTAGTTGTTTTCCTATGACACAACTGGGTGAAAAGCAGAACTACACAGAAGTTTCATAATGAAACTTCAAACCACATCAGACTTGTCTACTGTCAGGTTTTGTTGCATTCCCTCTAACTCAACCCAGGCTCTCTGAGGTTGGCTAACAGGGCAAAGTTTGAGTCAAAACCACTCCCTTTCTTTGAGCTTTGGAGATACATTTAGACTTGTAGGGGAAACTGAAAGAAATAGCAAGGTTTTGTTTTTTCTTCCCCCCTCAAGACATGACAAGTTTGTCACATTCACATTCCAAATTCAGCACAACAAATAAAGAAATTCCTGGTTACGTTTTAGAGAATCCTAAAATTTTGCTCTACTCAAAATGTGGTATTGAAATTTAAGACTCCCTAAAAGAGGGAACAAGTTAGGAAGGAGGCACAGGGTGAATAGAGATGGGGAAATAGGAAAGGAAGGGAGGGAGGGAGGAGGGAGGGAGGGAGGGAGGGAGGGAGGGAGGGAGGGAGGGAGGGAGGGAGGGAGAGAGGGAAGAAGAAAGAAGGAAGGAAGGAAGGGAGGGAGGGAGGGAGGGAAAGAAAGAAAGAAAGAAAAAAGAAAGAAAGAAAGAAAGAAAGAAAGAAAGAAAGAAAGAAAGAAAGAAAGAAAGAAAGAAAGAAAGAAAGAAAGAAAGAAGAGAAAAGAATAAATCACCGAGGAAAGAGTATTATACCAAAGATTAGGATAATTACAATATATGGTCCTGATAACCCAGAACAAAATTTCATACCTAATATAATCATGCTCATTTGTCTGGGTACTCGTATCTGAAGCAGATACCCATAAATGATCATTTAAAGGACAATTTAAGGCATAATGTTTTACTGTAAAAGTAAAAAACAAACTAGCAGAACAGAAAAATACGCTGTTGCCAATTGTTTTCCTTTCTCTACCATTTATGGCTTCTACTATAGCAATGCCTGTGTACAACAAACTGAAAAATAATTTTTCCTTCTCAATTTTTCAATTATTTTGCTATGTAATAGTCAACACTTATTGAATACCAACTTTATTTTAGGCACTATGCTAAATATTTTGCATACTTTATGGGAAAATACATGCCTCAGTCCTAATATTTCCTTCCATAGGGGATAGATAACATGCATGAGAGAGACTTCCTGGGCAACATCTACACTATAGTTAACAAAGAAAGGAGGAATTGTCTTGTCTTTTCTTTTCTTTTTTGTCAGTCAGGGGACTTGAAATCTGGTCCTGGGCACTGTGCCTGAAGAGCTCAGAAACAGAAAACTTCCAGTTTTCTGGTGTTTAATTAGAGATAAGGGTCTCATGGACTTTCCTGCCTGGGCTGGCTTTAAACAGTGATCCTCTCATCGCAGCCTCCTGAGTAGGTAGGATTCAGGTGTGAGCCACTGGTGCCGAGCAAGAGGAAGGATTTTCAGTAGTTTAGGATGAAGAACATGGAACATGACGAAAATCAAATAAAAACATTACAATAGGTACTTACCAACTTTTTTTCTAAAAAGCATTGGTTCCTTACTTGTGCCCACAGATTACTGGGAACCGAAAGAGGCTTGGCATCCTTGCCTCTATTTCACATGTCATCTTTATTCTGAATTCCTTTCTGTCCCAAAATACATTGAGTTCCAGAAAGGAGAATGAAACTATCCCCAAGGAAAGATACCACAGAATCTAGCAGGATAGCCTACCTATTCCTAAGACAATAACTTCCTTGATCAAACTGTTTCAGGTCAACTGATGACTCTGATAACAACTTTTCTAGAACCCTATGATAAAGACCAGTCAGACTATACTTTTCCTGGACTGTTTAATAATTACGTATACCTCTTGCCCCTTGCACCAATTCCTTTTTTAAAACCTAAATTCATGTTTGTACCTGAAAGATGTACTGATATTCTAACTTTTCTTCTTCTCATGGATACCATGTAATAAATCTCCTTTCTCTGCCCTTCACTACTACTTATCTCATTACTTGTCATATTGGATGAATGGCTAGACCTAACTTGTGGAACCCTTGTTCTAGGCTTCTAGCCTAGAACTCCTGGTTATAATCTATTCCTTTCTTCTTCATTCTCTGTAAGATATTTTAGCCTGAAAAAGTCAAAATGTTCTTTCTAGTCTGTTCGTGGCAAGATCAGTAGTAATAGAGGTCCTGGTCTTACAAGGATGAGAAAGGGCAGTGGTAAATCAAGTCTAGACCTGGATTGGGTGTTGATCTACAAGGACACTGTTTCCTGGGAACATTATGAAGCTCAGAAAGGTGAAGGAAGGATTTTATTTGCGCTTAGTAAACACAAAATTCACATGTTTTATATGTGTGATGGTTAATCTTGATTGCCAACTTGACTAGATTGAAAAATACCTAGGTTAGTAAAACACACCTCTGGTGTGCTTATGATGGTGTTTACAGAGAGGATTTTCTAAGGAGGAGATAGGACCAGCCCTGAATGTAGGCAGTACCATCCCATAGGCTGGACAATCAGGTGGAATAAAAAGGGATCAGAAGGAAGCAAGCTACCATGATCTCTCTCTCTGTTTCCTGGTCAACATTATGTGAGCTGCTCTGATTCACCACACCTTCCCTGCCATAATGAACTAAAACCTCTGTAACTATGAGCCAAAATAAATAATTCTTTTTTTGTTGTTTTTGTTTTTCTGCCAGTCTTTGGTCTAGAACTCAGGGCCTAGGTACTGTCCCTGGCCTTTTATGCTTAGGGCTAGCACTCTACCTCTTGGCAATAATTCCACTCCCTAGATTTTTGGTGATTAATTGGAGATGAGTCTATGGACTTTTCTATTCCAGATGGATTCAAATCACAATCCCCAGATCTCAGCCTCCTGAGCAGCTAGGATTATAGGTATGAGCCACTGGGGCCTTACAATAATTCTTCCTCTTAAGTTGTTTTTCTCAGGTATTTATCATAGCCACCAAAAGTCTAGCTTGGGGACTAGGAATGTGGCTTAGTGGTAAAGTGCTTGCTTAGCATGCATAAAGCCCTGGGTTCAATTCCTTGCTTCCATGTAAACAAAAAAAATAAATACAATTTTTTTTAAAGTCTAGCTAACATGATATGCTTGGACTAGGGGGAGACTCCACAAAGCAAAACTTAGAGAAATACATAAGGAAAAATGTGTATCTGGATAAGAAAAAGAAAAATAAAGTCTGTCCGAAAGCAGCTGAAAGTTAATGTTCAAGTCCAGCAAACAATTCTCGTTTTTCCAGAAATACAGCTGTAGATGTATGTGCATGAACACGACTCTTTCACCTATCTCATGCCATACAGCTAGCCTGAATTCTCCTTCCCCCCATTCTTGGATTAATGAAATGTTTTTATTAAAGCCAGCATGAGCTCTTTCTTCTGTCTGGTGTTGTGCCTGATGTTCCTGGGCAGAGCCTTTTCCACCATAAGTTCATCAGTGTCACTGGTGTCTCAGTTTGGTGTGTTTGTCAGATCTTTCTGCAGACTTGGTTGTCACTTCTCTCTCTCCCATTAGATTATAAGCACAGTGAAGGCAAGGGCTATATTTCCATCATGCTTTCTAGAACATTTGTAAGCCTAATTGCTAACACATAGTAGCGCTGAGTAATTTATGAAATCTAAGGTAGTAGTGCATAAAACAAAGCAGCAGTGTGTTAAACAACTAGGATACAAAAGAAAAGACTATAGTCATGTTAGCCACAGGTAATTCTAGCACCTGGAAGGCTGAGTTCGGGCTATTTGGGCTACCATAGCAAGTTCATAAATAGAATAAGCAACAGCATCCAAACTTAGGTCCCTCTTCCTTCCAAGCCTCTGTTCTTTCCACTACTCATGGCATCTGCTGAGATCTAGCTAGGAAAAGAAAATCTATTGGAGGAAGGCGAATTGTTTATAACAGATAAATAAGAGAGTGAAGAAGCCAAACAGAATGGTGAAACAATTACAGATTAGCAAAAAGATCAGTAAGTCATTCACTAATTGCATGGGTGATACTGGAAGGAGGGGGCGTTACCACACCCCTGGATGCCTAGGCTGTTGGGCAGATGAAGCAAAAACCAATAGGGGAACTGCCCAAGTAGAACTGGGACCAGGAAGGGAGAGGCTGCACAGTGGGAGACTGCCAGACTCCACAGGAAGCAGGAAAACAGAGCGTAAGAAATACCCTGCCTTCTCCCTTGCCCTGATGGCCAGCTTTTTAAGGTGCTTCTCTTTGCCTGTTCAATAGCATAAAAACAATTGCCTGTTCAATAGCATAAAAACAAGAAGGCCCTGAGAGGCAGCAGCAGAGGAGAGCAGGGAAGTGGGGGCATGGATCTGAAATTCGTGCCGACATGCATCCTCTCTTCCTGAAAAGGATTATGAAATGAAATAGTATTTAATCTGGGGCTGGATGCATAGCCAAGATATTCACCAAAACTTAAAAGAAGAGAAAATTGATGATGGCTTCAGGAGCAAAGAGAACACCCTTCAGAAAGCAGAAAGTTAATAGCTGGGATTTGGGTTCAAATGGTAAAGCACCTGCCACTAAAATAAATAAAGATAGAAAGTTACACCAGTTCTTACAGGAAGGAAGATCTTCTGAAGGTGAAGGAAGTAAGCAAGTGTTTGTGACAGGAATCCCCTAAGTATTTTCCTATGAAAAAATGCTGTTCATTTTGTGTGTGTGTGTGTGTGTGTGTGTGACTGTGTGTGTCTGCGTGTTTGCATGTCTGTGTGTGTGTGTTTGTGTATCTGTGTATCTATGCACATGTGCTATATGGGGCTTGAACATAGAACCTCAAACTCTTACTTGGCTTTTTCTCTCAAGGCTAGTTAGTGCCCTACCACTTTAACTACATGTCTGCTTCTGGATTTTTGGTAGCTAATTGGAAATAAAAGTCTCTGGGGCTGGGTACCAGTAGCTCCCACCTATAAGCTTAACTGCTGAGGGGGCTGAGACCTGGAAATCAGAGCTCAAAGCCAGCCTGGGCAGAAAAGGCTGTGTCCCAGGTAAATACCAAAAAAGCCAGAAGTAGAGAGCTGAGGCTCCAGTGGTAGAGTACTAGCCTTGAGAAGGAGAAGAAAAAAAAAAAAAAAACAACTCAGAGACAGTGCCTTCCCTGTGTTCAAGCCCCAAGATTTAACTTCTCAGCCTTTGAATGTTGATCCTCAGATTTCAGCCTTCTGGGTATCTAGGATAACAGGCATAAGCCACTAGTACCAGCTATTTGTCTTTTTACTCAGTAGATAAAATAAGGTATCTATAAAACACGTGCAATATAAAAATAGTAAAACATATATATACTATACAAGCTCAAAGAGTTTATAGAAAAAATTGTGGATATAATATACATAGAAGAAATTTACCATTATAACTACTTTAAATGGAATTCATTGGTATTGGTTATATTCACAGCATCAAGCAACCATTACTTCTGAACCTTTTTCATCTCCCCAAATAAGAAAAAATTTGTAACATAATTTTGTCATACTAAAATAAATCATCCTTTTGAAACTTTCAAAAAAACTCTGAAACACAATCATTTGACATTCTTCTTCCCCACCCCCATAATCAATTTACTATTAAATCTATCAGAATATAAGATGTTTGTTATGGAAACAAGTGTTATATTACTGTTGTAATTACTTTCAACGTGCCATATGAAACCATAGCTTCTTTTGTTGATGATCCTCTTGTGTCCCCTTCCTGTGGTTTTCCCCCCGCTATCACTGTATCTCATCTGAGTACCCTGGATACTGTATATACTGGTATTAGAACTAGGGAAGTGAAAGGGAATATCAAAATCGAGAGACAAAAGATAAAAAGACAAACGACTCCAAAAGCAATACTTGCAAAACCGTTTAGTGTAATCCAACTGAACAACTCATGGGGGGAGAGGGAAAGAAGGAAGGGGGAGGGGGGAATGAGGAAGGAGGTAACAAATAGTACAAGAAATGTACCCATGGCCTTATATATGAAACTGTAACCCCTCTGTACATCACTTTGACCATAAATAAGTTAATTATTATTTAAAAAAAATAAATTTAGTAAGATGGAAAAAAGAATATAAGATGTTTACCCACTATTTAGAAGGATGTAGATAGATAGATTATCCAGGTAGATAGATAGACAATTTTACTAAAAGGTAAGGGTATATAATGGAACATCATTGGTAGAATCCAGAGTGAGTATTCTGCTTGGTGAAGTTTTTTAATTTTTTTGTATGCTTGAATTTTTAAAAATTAAATGTTGGTGGAAGGGAAGTCTAATTCAGTTGGTTTTGTTAGTATCTGGGCATCAAATTTTTGTTTTGGGGGGATTTTTTTTATTTTTTTAAGACAAAGTCTCAAAGTCTCAACCCAGGATGACCTTGAGTTCACTTTGTAGCCCATTCCAGCTTAAATTTGTGATCTTCCTGCCTCCGCCTCCCTCATGCTGATATTACAAGAGTAGGCCTCCATACCTGGCTCAGATTTTTTTAAGTTCTCTGGAATGATTCCACTGTGCAGCTAGGGTTGAGATTCTTTACACTAAAATACATACTGGGATCACAGAGCTAGGGCATGGAGTATACAGAAGAGGCAGTAAAAGAACCTCTGTGTGGTTATCAGAAATGGGGCCGCCAGGCTGGGCTTCTGTGTATATTCACTTAGGGTTGATGGCCTGCATTTAAAAGAAGAAAGAGAGAAATAGCTACTGTGTAAGTTATTAAAAGCATCAGTCTGATTAGGGTTTTCTAAAGTTCTTAAAACAAGGCTGAAGTGTTCATACTAAATTCAAGCTTTCAATTTGATATGAGTCATCCTTGCAACGTTTCCTGTAGTTTTAAAAGTATCGGTTCATTCACAATGATTAAAACTTTTAGCATATTTGTTACCCTGAACCCTGAGAAGTATAAGAGCCATATGCAAGATTCTATGCATGTAAAAATATTTTCAGGTGTTTCTGTCTGTGTGGTAGAAAGGAGATGAAGAGAGAGGCCTGCTCAAGCAAAAAAAAAATTTATCATCTCCTTAGAAGCCATGGGTTAATGAGTCAGTAGGGGAGCAACAAGAGAAAGTGAGGCCAGGGCGAGAATAAAAACTAACAATCAGCTAGCTGTGAAGCTTGAAATTTTCACAATTCCGGAGGTGTATTTGTAACCCAGTGAATCAATTTTTAAAAAAGATGTAACTGACACTCCCCAGAAAACTGATCTCTGTACTGCCTAATTATAATATTCCCTCCAAAGTAGGGTTACTACTACTTTCCAAAATCCTTCCCCCATCCCCAGGTACTTTAAATCTTACCCTAGGGGGTTCTGTAGTGTGAACAAGGTTGTTTGTCCCAGTAATAAATTATCCTAGTCCACTTAACCATGTGAAAGGAGAAACACTAACATCTGATCCCTTGTCATGAGACCCCATCTTGGCTCAATATAACTGCCAGCTGGAAGCAAAACAGGGCCCAAGGGCAAAGGCAGAATGGCATATGAGGAAAAGGACCAAAGGTCAGTCTTGGAGCAGCTATATCTCAGGTAGGATCTAAAGGGAAACTGCTGGGTTAAAAGCAGGAAGCAAGCAGAAGTTCAGGAGCCAAAAGAGTTCAAGAACACACCAAGAACGGGGATACAAAACAGAGACTAATAGGAGGTTGGCTATGAATGAGACCAGAATACCTTAAGCTCGTTCTTTTTTTTTTTTTTTTTTGGCCAATCCTGGGCCTTGGACTCAGGGCCTGAGCACTGTCCCTGGCTTCTTCCCGCTCAAGGCTAGCACTCTGCCACTTGAGCCACAGCGCCGCTTCTGGCCGTTTTCTGTATATGTGGTGCTGGGGAATCGAACCTAGGGCCTCGTGTATCCGAGGCAGGCACTCTTGCCACTAGGCTATATCCCCAGCCCCCTTAAGCTCGTTCTTGTTGAGAGCTTGCCCTGTGATGCCCTGGATAAGTAGACTAACAATTAGGAAGTGCAGGCTAGGACAATATTAATAAAAGAAGGACCAGGAGTCCTAAACTATGTGATTGTACAGCATATTAACTGATCCTTGCTTGAATGACCCCACGCCATCCAGAAGAGACTAAATGTGGTATCTTCTATTTTCAAAGTTGAGAAGTATGTGAAATAATTTAGAAGAGTTTGCAAACAACATGTTTTGGTTTTAGTTTTTTGAAAAAGAGGTCCTTTTACCCTTCAGAAACAACACATTTCAGCTATGAGGAAATTTCATGTATGTATAAGCCCACACGGCCTCCATAAATCTGGGTAGTTGTGGCAGTGGTTCAGAAAAGCGGAGGCCTAGCTTTTGACTTTGGATGACGCCTTTCTTCCAGCTACTATGACAGCTATTTTCCTTTCTCCCTTATTTTGAAGTTGGTAAGATATATTAACATTCTTATATGACATTGATTTCAGTCCAACATTTATGGAACGTTTGAGGAAGGGCTGTAATGATCTAACATACACCCTGAGCTTGATTCACTATCCCCTAGCTATGAAACAGTGTAATTGAGCTTCTTGGATACTGTCACCGAGGGGCAGAAAGGAAATGCCCTCAAAGAAAAGAGGCTGGGAAAGCAAGGGGGTAGGAAGAATGTCCCAGCAGATACCCACCACCATTGATCAAGTTCACATATGTTGTGAGTGACATAGCAGGGACCTAGAGCCATGTTTTCTGTCATTAAATGTTTTGTATTTTTCTCCTACTGTTGTGCCTTCTTTGCTGCAGAAAGCGTTTATAATTACTGCCAAGCTCCTGGTGTTCCACTGTCTGCCTTCTCTCCTACCCTGCTTTTACCCTCAGCCGGGAGTCCACTTGGGTGGAAATACAGCTTATAATGGACTCAGAGTTAATCATCTGCAGGTTTCCTCTGATAAGTCACAGTATGTTTGCTGCGCTCCTTCCAAGAGTCAACAGCAGCTGTGGGGATGTGCCATCGGTGGCCTGTGGCATTCCGGGCGCTGGCCCAGATGGGAGACAGTGTTGCTGGGGAGTCTATCTGAACACCACCATCTGGAATGCCTCTGTTGCCCTGAAGGCACTTGTCTGCATCTGAAAAGGACACCGCTTAGAGATGCCAAAAATTGCGCCAAATTCACTGGATGTACATGGCCTGACGTCAATGGAATTTGCTCATAATTTAGGCCTCATGTGTGATGTACTGTCTGAACTCAATGATCTGTCAAAACAATCAAAGAGGAAGAGAAGAAGGAAGGAGAATGGGTGGGGAGGGGAGAAGAAAACAGGAGGAAGAAGAGAAGTAGAAGGGAAAGATGAGGAGAAAAAGAAGGAAGAGGAAATTGACATGGCCAGAAGCTGTGGCAGGACAGGTTCAGTTTTTGGCTCCTGGGGCCAATAGTCCCTGTAAGTTTGTTGAAAGCATCCGTGCCAAATAAAACATGGCCTTTTAAAGCACTGAATTACGTGAGTGCAGAGCTGTTAAAGTCAGTGTAGCAAAAATCCAGCTGGGTTTGGCCAGTGCCACAAAGTACAAAATGATGATCACTTGTACTGCCAAGACCCAAGTTCCCCAGATGTGGTGGCCTGAGCAGAGCTACTTGGATATATGTCCAACTCTCCATTCTTTAAAATGAGGAATCTGCTATTAAGAAATGGACATCTGCTGTTTTCACTTGCTCTGTGTCCAGAGGAGGATTTATTGTGACACTAACAATGCTTAAGCTTCAGAGCTTTTCACTTACATGGGTCTCTGAAAGTGCTGGAAGTTATGGGGTGTTGTAGATGGGGAAAAGAAGCCAGATTGCAGTCAGCAAGTATTGATATATTAGCCTCTCTTGTAAACTGCCTAAATAGATCATAAAAAAATAACTTGTAGCTCCAAGATTTTGTTGTGATTTACTTTCTCATTCAAATTCAACTTGCTCTTAATACCTATTTCAAAATTATCTTATTAGAGAGGGACACAAAATTAAAAGTTTCAAAGCCTGACTCTATCCCTACCGGCCTCCTTTGCTGTTCTTCTGGATTTCCCCTTTTAGAAAGGCAGATAGCAAGAGAACAATAGACTTCATCAATACCTAGATGCAAGCATTGAGGCACAGCATTAAATCTCTCTTCTCCCCTCTGTCACATGTGTTTCCCTTTGTCCTCTTTCCTTCCATCTATCCATTAACTGTATAGCTTCCCCATGTCAGAGCTGGTACTTTCTAGTTGTAGCACATCTGTCATCCCCACCATTTCTTATGTGTTGTCACTGATATTGATGAAAACCTGCAACAAAACTCCACTTGTTTATGCTTAAGATGGGAGAATGAACTGAGGGGTTCCAATCTGTGTCAACCCACACACATGATGTCTCCATACTGGAAACCTCTGTCTGTTTCCAACCGTTCCTTTTTCTCATGCCTCTGCCAAAGATTTCCTATGATCTGCTCCAATATGAATTCTTTACAAAGATTCAAAGTCTGGATCCCACTGTTGCTAAACAAAGCATATCAGATTTGAAGCCATCTTTTCATGTTTGGACAAACATTTATTGAGCATCTATGAGGCACTGGAGATTCAGAGATGCAGTTGACAAAGTTCTATAATTAGGTAGAACACCAGGCAAACAGCCCCCATGAACAGAGTGTTTGAAATCATAGCAGGGAGAAATGCCAAGAGTAGAAAAAGATTTGTGAATGTATATGCAGAAAAAGTGGTCTTTATGGGTGTGTCGATAGGAATTTCTAGGCAGAAAAGGGAACAGAGCATTCTAACCATATGGAACAACTTGATCAAGGCTAGAAAAAGCAATAAAGGACATGATTTGTTTGGGAAATAGCAAGAATTTGATCAACAAAAGCAAGCAGTCTTTGAGAGTGATAAAAATAAATTAACCTTGAAAGGTACGACTCAGAGGCTAGCTTTCAGATTTTTTGTATGCTGTGTTAAGGCATCTGAAATTCACCCAGTATTGAGAAGGAGCTAGTGAAAAATCTCAAGCAAAGAGTGACATGAGTATATTTGTGTTTCAGATGGGTCCCAAGGATAATAGTGATATTCTCTTATAATAATAAGACCCTTTGTTCTAGATCTTCTCTTTGGATTTGAGATTCTTCAGATTAATCCAACTTTTAGTCTCATCATCACTACTGGTAGATTTTTTAAAAATCTCTTCCCTAAGTGCATAAAACTATTGGCCTTACCCATCAGCCAGGATCATAGCATTCCCTCCCAGAAGCAATTCTCAACCATCTGTGAGTGTGTGTATTAGAGGAGAGATATAACATTTCCCCATGGAGGGCAGTTTCAAAAATCCACATGGCTCTGTGCCACACTCTGGGGAGTCAGAAACAATGAGATAGACCGGGATTTGGGCAAAGTTTATGCTTTTAAAGATCTGGAAATGAGAATTATAACTAAGATACAATCCCTCTTGTTTCCATGGTAGTTTTGAAAATGCTATACAATCTGGTTCATACCTTAATAATGAAACCCCTTATAGTTGATTAAATGTTGGCTCCAAAAGAGATATGTCTATGCCCTAATACCAAGCATCTGAAATTTTTGGCCTTATTTGGACAACAGGTCTTTACAGCTGTAATTAAATTAAGGATCTTGAGATGAGATCATTCGGGTGGACCTTAAATCCAACAGCAAGCATCCTTATAAGAGAGAAGAGGAGAAGACAGGGAAAAGGAAAAGATCATGTGAAGATGGAAACAGAGATGGTTTATATCGCCACAAGACAGAAAACTGGAGTCACCAGAAGCTGGACAAAACAAGGAAGTGTTCTCTGCTGGAGCCCTCAAGAGTGTGACCCTGCTGGCACCTTGATTTTAAATTTCTGATCTAAAGAAGAAACTAGATATAGATATATAGATACACACACAGGTTTTGATTAATTTTCTGACATCCTTAGCAAATGCATTTGTTTTTCATTTGTATTGATATGTTTTAATTATAACAGTAATGGGTTTTATTATGATTTTTCATACACGTATATAATATACATAATATATATATATATTATATCTTCCCATTGCACTCTTAAGCCTCCTCTTCTGCTTTATCCCTTACTTCCTCTCTTAGCCTCCCTTCTGCTTTTCAATACAACTTCTTTCAATAGGTTATGTTTATACATGGCAACTCTTCAAAAAGGAGAGTATTTTCCCAAAGTACTGTCTGATGGTATAATCTAAATGAATTAAGACAGGGTAACTCAATCCCCCTAAACCAGTTATTTTCCTTCTCTACCTAACCCTACTTTCACAGAATGTTGAGATACTTGAATAAGATTAAACAAAACAACCTAGCCAGCAACTGAAAAGCAAGAGCTCAAAGGTTTATCTGTTTGGAAAAAGGACCTAGCTCATGCTGCGCAGACACTTTTGTGAAGCAAGGCTTTCCAAGACAGAGCTAGGATATGACATGCAAAGCCCTGGGCTTGTATCAGTCTCTTTTTTTTGCATGTAACCCCTTAGACCCATCTGATGTCACTCCTTTCCCCTAGCCTTCTCTACTTCCTGTTTACGTAACTGCTGCTTCCTGACCAAGGGAACAGGGTTTCAGCCAGGCTGCCTTTCCCCTGGCCCCACACCAACAATACCTTTTTTGCTCTCCTTCTTTATTGGGTTTTTCTTGTAATAGAAGCCATCACATTAATGCAGAGCAAACTGCTTCTTGGTCTTCTCCTCACATAAGCACATCAGGTACCATGTATAAAGAAATCTGTCTTCTCTATTTGCTACAATAGCCCCTCTAAGCGATTGGTACCTGTGTTTTCTTCATTCTAATATACCGCTTATTATCCCCCAATTCTCAGGCTCAGCTCTGTCCTATTTGTATAACACAGTCCAAGGTTTGCAGTACAGAAATACATTATATTCAACCAGAACACCAAGTGGGGAGATTATTGAAATGATCTAATTCATTGTTCTTATTGTGAGGCAAAAAAATCTAGGATTTTTTTTAAACAAATAATATTTGAACTTGTGGGCAGGCATAGATATTGAGGGCTGGGAAGGGGGTGAGGGAGAATTGCAAGTGGTCATTCTTTCTCCTATAACTTCAGATTTATCTCCTTATGACAATATAAGGAAGAATGTGGACTGTAGAAACTGTCTGAATTCAACTTCTGACTTTGCTACCTATGAGCTATGTGACCTTGGATATATAATTTAGTCTCTCTGTATCTCAATTTCCTCATCTATAAAACCATGGTGATAATACTTACCTTCTCAATAGACTTGTTAAGGGGAATAAGTATTTAGGCCAGATGCCAGTAACTCACTCCTACAATCTTAGTTACTCCCCTTAGACCTAAAGGATCTCAGTTGAAAACCAGCTTGGTCATTAAAGTCTGAGAGACTCCATCTCCAGTAAAATGCCATAATTGGAGACATGGCTCAAGTGGTGGAGCACCAGCTGTAACTAGAAAACTGGTCAGAGATCAAAGCCCTGAGTTCAAGCCCCAGTACTAGTGAAAGAAAAGGAAAGAGAGAGAGAGAAAGAAAGAGGAAGAAGGGAGGGAGGCAGGCAGGCAGACTTAAATTGGGTTATGCCAGTAATGCTTATGAACTCCTCCAATACCATATACTTGGGAGACAAAGAGGAGGATCATAGTTCAAAGCTGATCAGGACAAAGTTAATATGAGACTTCTCTTTAAAAGGAAAAAAATTAAAAGCAAAAGAACTGGGAGTGTAATTCAAGTGGTTGAGTTCTTGGTGTAGGAAGTATGAAAATCTGTAGTCAATCTCCAGTACTGTAATAATTAATAATAATATAATTGTATATAATATATATAATATAATAATATACTTGTATATAATAATATAATTATAATTGCATTAAGATGATTCAGTTGTTACTATTACTTTTCTTTTTGTTTTCATTACCTACTGATGGGATTGCTAAGTCAGTGAAGATGATGTAGACAGAAGTGAGGGCAGGCCTCATAGTATGACAGTGGAAGCAGGAACAGCACAGAATGGAATGAACACCATTGCTGAAAGGAGAAAATTTGTAGCATTAAAGCCTGTGCTCTCTGGGACAAGAGCACCCGAATTTAGCGCTTGCCTTCACTACTTAATGTTGGCATATCTGTGAGCCAATTACTTGTTTTCTCTTTTGTAAAATGGAGACCATAATCATAGTGACCTATCTTATGGGGCTATCTTGTGGAATCAAGTGAGTTAATACATAACATGCTGATTTCTTACCAAGTGGCTAGCACTTGGCAAGTGTTAGCTTCTGTTTTTATTGGAGATGAAAAGGTCAAGGAACTGAAGGATCATTTGTTAGCTAGAAGTTGACATTCTCCAAGTGAAGCAAAGTTTGAAGTCACAGGAATACAGTGAGCTACATGTAAATGTCTTCACTGAATGAGGAAGTAGTTTTTAGTTTTTAATGAGTGTCTTCTTTACCTTATGTATGGTATATTCACGTGTATATCTTCAGAAGAGTGGGGGGGCACCGAATTCAAGGGAAAAGGACTCACTGGACATTGATAAAAGTGAACTATACAACTCTGTGGGTGGAGACAGGAGAAAGAGACTAGGAAAGAATGAGGGAACAGAAGGTACTGTACGAAAGGAAATGTACTCACTACCTGACTCATGTAATTGTAATCCCTCTGTACATCACTTTTATAATAACAATAAAGTAAATTAATTTTTTAAGACAGTTTTGTTTGGATTGACAAGGAGTGAAGCACAGACAGTGCAATTGAATGCAGATTCATGCATGTAGAAAGCACAGACTTCTGAAATATCCCTGAAAGATGAAGAAAGCTTATGTTATTCACACTAGGGTTATAGGCATGGCTCAAGTGGCACAGCACCAGCCATGAGCAAAAAAAAAAAAAGTCAAGGGAAAGTATGAGGTCCTAAGTTTAAGCTCCAGTAGACAAAAAGGGTATACACTACCTGTCTTTGGAAGAAAGTTTTCCAGACGCTACCATACAAGACTTCTGCTTGGGGCTGGTAATATGGCCTAGTGGCAAGAGTTCTTGCCTCCTATACATGAAGCCCTGGGTTCGATTCCCCAGCACCACATATGTAGAAAACGGCCAGAAGTGGCACTATGGCTCAAGTGGCAGAGTGCTAGCCTTGAGCAAAAAGAAGCCAGGGACAGTGCTCAGGCCCTGAGTCCAAGGCCCAGGACTGGCCAAAAAAAAAAAAAAAAAGACTTCTGCTTGTATCTCTTTGGTAAGAACTTAGTCACATGATTATACTTAGTTGTAAAGAAGGATGAGAAATCCCAGGCAGTTTTGTGCATAGATATAAATTAGGAATCCTGCACTGTTGAAAAAGAAATGTACTTATTACCTGAGCTATGTAATTGTGACCCCTCTGGATATAACCTTCACAATAAAAATAAACTAAAATTTAAAAAAATTAGCAATCCTAATACCTGAAGTAAGATGAATGTGGGTGACAAGTTGAGGCCTTGTTATCTAAGTTATTCATTGTAAAGATGGGATTTTTTTATTTTCTTGTTTTGTTTTATTTTTAGTATTAATTTTTGAAGATTACTAAAATGTAACTTAGGAAAGCAGAGATAAGAGTTGTCCATCTACCAGGAAATGGAAAGACCTTCCATGCTCATGGATAGGTAGAATCAATATCATGAAAATGGCCATACTGCCAATGATGATATACAAATTCAATGCAAAACCTATCAAAATTCCAATGACATTCCTTACTGAAATAGAGAAAACAATCAAAAAATTCATATACAACAGCAAAAGACCTAGAATAGCCAAAGCAACTCTAGGCAAAAGAAGCAGTGCAGGAGGTATCACAATACCAGATATCAAGCTTTATTACAGAGCCATAATAACAACAAAAAAAAGCTTGATACTTGCACAAAAACAGACCCAAAGATCAGCGAAATAGATTAGAAGGCCCAGAAATAAAACCACATACTTATCACCAGCTGATATTTTGACAAAGGAACCAAAGACATACAGAAAAAAACATAGCCTTTTCAACTATTGGTGCTAGGAAAACTGGGATGCCACATGCAGAGAACTCAAAGTAGACCCCAGCCTGTTGCCATGCACTAATATCAACTCAAAATGAATTAAAGACCTCAACATCCAATCCAAAACTCTAAAAGTACTGTAGGACAGTGTAGGAGAGACATTAGAATTTATAGGCACAGGCAGGAACTTCCTGAGCAAAGTTTCAGGGGCACAACAGATTGGAGAGAGACTTGACAAATGGGACTACATTAAAATAAATAAGTTTCTGCACAGCTAAAGACATAGCTACTAAACTAGAGAGACAGCCAACCAAATGGGAAAAGAGCTTCATCAGCAATGCAACAGACAAAGGCCTAATTCCATCATATACAGGGAGCTCAAGAAACTAATCCCTAGAACACAGAAAACAAAGGGGCATGATCTCCCTGATATATGACTGTTAACAAAGGGAGACGGAGAGACAGTAGAGACCAAGTCTGTGAATACTGTATATGTGCTTGATACATTGTATATTGCATATGTGTCTACCTGACCTAGACAAGGGATGGAAAAACAGGTTGTAAGATATCACAAGAAATGTACACACTGCCCTACTATGTAACTGCACCCTCTTTGCACAACACCTTGTAAAAAAATTTATGTTCAATTAATAAAAAAATGCAAAAAAAAAGAAACTAATCCCTCCCAAACCTAATAAACCAATCACTAAATGGGCAAGGGAGCTAAAGAGAGACTTCACAGAAGAAGAAATAAAAATGGCAAAGAAACACATGAGGAAAGGTTCAGAATTCCTGGCAGTAAAGTAAATGCAAATAAAAACAACCCTGAGATATCACCTCACCCCAGTCAGAATGATCTATACTCTGAACTCAGGCAACAACACAACAAATGCTGGAGGGGACACAGAGAAAGAGGAACCTTACTGCACTGCTGGTGGGGATGCACACTAGCACAATCTCTCTGGAAAGCATTCTGGAGGTTCCTCAAAAAACTAAATATAGAGATACCTATGACCCAGCCATACCGCTCCTAGGCATATACCCTGAGCAACAGGATCCAGGATACAACAAAGACACCTGCACTTCCATGTTCATTGCTGTACTGTTCACAATAGCCAATATACAGAAACAACCCAGATGCCCCACTACAGATGAATGGATCTAAAAACTGTGGTACCTGTACACAGTGGAATTACATGCAGCTATTAGAAATGATAGAATAATGGCATTTTCAGGGAAATGGACAGGACTAGAACAAATCATGTTGAGTGAGACAAGCCAAGAACAGAGAGACAAATGGCACTTGGTCTCCCTAATACACGGATGTTAGAATCAAATTGCAAAGAGACATGACAAAGCAAACAGGACCCAAGATACTAATATACAGTGAGACCGAAAAAGAACAGTCTTGGGAGAAATGCGCTAAAAAGGAAGACCCAAGCACTACTTCATATGCACCTAAAATAATATACAGACTGAAAAGAACTCCAAAGATAAGGAATCAAAGGACCTCTTCTTAGTTATTCTTATAGTATTTAGAAAACCCTATATTCTTCACTTCACATATGGTGTATACACGTGCACATCTGAGGGAAGCTGGGAGGAGGGCATGAAATGAGTGGAAAGCGGGTGAGAAAAATACAGTAGAAGGGCCCAACAGCTGCAATGGACATTGATGAAAGTGAACTAAACAACTCAAGGGCAGCCGGGAGAGGGAGGAAATGAGAGAAAAAGAGGGAACAAGTTCTACTAAGCAAAAGGAAAGAAATGTACATATTATTGTTAATGTTCACAGAGTTCATAACCATTGTAGACTAGAATGATGATGTCCATCATTGGGAAGGTTAAAAAAATGATGAAAGCTGGGGGGAGGAGTTGTTGGGGGGAGGGAAAGTGGGAGAAAAATGAGGAAGGGGTAACAAGTATGACAAGAAATGTACTCACTACCTTAGGTAACTGTAACCCCTCCATACATCATCTTGACAATAAAAAAGTTTTAAGAGTTATCTGCCAAAGGGCTGGGAATATGGCCTAGTGGCAAGAGTGCTTGCCTCCTATACATGAAGCCCTGGGTTCGATTCCCCAGTACCACATATATAGAAAATGGCCAGAAGGGGCTCTGTGGCTCAAGTGGCAGAGTACTAGCCTTGAGCAAAAAGAAGCCAGGGACAGTGCTCAGTCCTTGAGTCCAAGCCCAGGCCTGGCCCCGCCCCCCCAAAAAAGAGTTATCTGCCAAGCATGGTGACACATGTGTGCAGTCCCACCTATCTGAGAGGCTAACACAAGAGTACTGACTGAGCAAACAAATTCAAGGGCAGCCTTGAATTCTCACACACACAAAAAAAAAGCAAATCAACAGAAAAAACAGACATGACTTTCATTTTACCCTTTGTTAAGATTATGATCCATCTTGATATTGTAGCAATGAGATGCTGGCTTCAATTTTGCCAAGCTGTTATCTCCTTTACAGATGCAAATAAGTAACACTGCAATAGAAGTTTGCTTACTGTGAGAGTATCACATTGACTCATGATCAAACAATCAGTGACCTAGCAAGGCAGACTCTGAAAAGATAGCCTAACTGAATATGATCTTTGAAAGTTATGATTCTCAAAACGATCTGTGAACCATTTCATACCTCTTTCACCATCATCGGATAAGGGTCTCCTTTGCTGTCACCACTTCCGCCTCATCTTCTACATAATTCAGACTTTCTCTCTGCTCATATTCTCTGAGGTGCAGACAAGTGCAGGGAGACCCTTGTTTCTTCAGTAATTTAATAACTCCTGCATTATTAACTAAGGAATATCATCCTTCCTAAATTGCCTGGTGCAAATCCAGTGAATAACCAAGATATTGAAAGAAATGATTGATTTACTGAAGATAAAAAGACAGACTGCCCAGAAACACAGGATTAGAGTGGTTTGATACCAATTTAATAGCCTGCCAACAGCAAGTTTAGCCAAACTTCTCCCCACATGTTTTCTATTGAAATATTAAATCATTTCTCAAATGTGAAACTGATAACTGAATTGCTTTTGAACATGAGGAGGGTGTAAGCCAGTCCACTAAGATTGCTTCATGAAAAAACTCTCTACTACTATCTGAGAAGTCTTTAGAGCTATCTCCATGAAACCATAAGGTATTTCACTCTCTTCATTGATGAACTGTCTATATAGACAAAGAAAACAGCTTTGAGTTAGACAAACCTGATATGGAACAGCAAGTTCTACCTCTTACTGTTGAACCTTGGTCAATTGATGAGATTGCCTTCCTGCATTGTCATGAAAATTAAAGTGAGTTTATGAATTTGAAATTGATGGCACAGAGTAAGTTTTCTATGTTAGCTCCCTCCCTTCTCTTCCTTCCCTTTAAAATAGGAGGGCACCTTTATCACCTTTCTGTACCATGCTGGCAACTGTAGATATAAATGTGGGCCTTTATGCATATGTCTAAAGACATACAGTATTTGTAAACAGCCCCTGGCACTGACTGAGTTAATAAAAGTACTATTCAATAACATTATGACAGTATAAATAGGTGCATGTATATGTGTGTGTGAAAGAGAGAGAGAGAGAGAAGAGAGAGAGAGAGAGAGAGAGAGAGAGGGAGGGAGGGAGTGTTAGTTCAAGCCCCAGTCTTGAACTCAAGGCCTGGGCATTATCCTTGAAGTGTTTTTTTTTTCTTTTTGCTCAAGATTAATGCTCCATCACTTCAGCCACAGCTCCATTTCTGGCTTTTTTGGTGATTAATTGGAGATAAGAGGCCCATGGACTTTCTTGCCTGGGCTGGCTTTGAACTGTGATCCTCAGCTCTCAGCCTCCTGAGTAGCTAGGATTACAGGTGTGAGCAACCAACACTCAGTGCCAGTACTGAGACTTGAACTCGGGCCTTGGAGCAGCCCTGAGCTTTTCTTAATCAAAAGATTAGAGCTCTACCAATTGAGTCACAACTCCACTTCAGGCTTTTTGTGGATAATTAGAGATAAGGGTATCACACAAAAAAAATTTAAAGCATATCACAGACTTTTCCTGATGGTCTGGGTTCAAACCTCAATCCTCAGATCTCAGCCTCCTGAGTAGATTACAGGTATGAGCAACCAACAGTTTAAACAAATTTATTATGCTTGAAATTCTCATTGAAGAAAAACTGAATATATTAACATATCACAATAAAGAATATGAATGATGTTACAAAAATTAAGAGTTTATCCTACCCATCTATTTTAGGCAAGGAAATCAAAATACCTTTGTGCTCATTGAAATGTACTGTGACTCATTTTTTTTAATTTATTTATTAATTTAACAAAATTTTTTGACAAGGTGTTGTGCAAAAAGGGTACAGTTACATAGTGGGGCAGTGTGTACATTTCTCATGATATCTTACGCCCTGTTTTTCTATCCCTTCTCTAGGTCAGGTAGACATATATACAATATACAATGTATCAAGAACATAAACAGTAGCCACGTGGCCATGCCCAAGAAAGTTCACCTAGGGCTTTAAATGTAATGTCGATATTAGACCGTATGTCGACAGTAGTCTTGTATGAACGTACATACATAGCTTTTGAGCTATTGTATTCCCCTGAGAGGTCAATTTTTGACCTTTATATGTTGAGTAATTGTTTGGTTTTAGTTACATACTGTTGGGTCGCTGCCCCAATCCTGTGGGGAATACTATTTGACAAGCAGTTTTTGGTTTCACAGACTTGGTCTCTACTGTCTCTCCGTCTCCCTTTCTTAACAGTCATATATCAGGGAGGTCATGCCCCTTTGTTTTCTGTGTTCTAGGCTTGTCTGGTTCAACATTATTTGTTCGAGTTCTGACCATTTCCCTGCGAATAACAATATTTCACCATTCCTAATCGCTATGTAGTATTCCATTATGTATAAGTACCATATTTTTTGGATCCATTCGTCTGTGGAGGGGCATCTGGGTTGTTTCCATATTTTGGCTATTGTGAATTGTGCCACGATAAACATGGAAGTACAAATATCTTTTTGAGGGGCTGGGGATATGGCCTAGTGGCAAGAGTGCTTGCTCGTATACATGAGGCCCTGGGTTCAATTCCCCAGCACCACATACACAAAAAATGGCCAGAAGTGGCGCTGTGGCTCAAGTGACAGAGTGCTAGCCTTGAGCAAAAAGAAGCCAAGGACAGTGCTCAGGCCCTGAGTCCAAGCCCAGGACTGACCAAAAAAAAAAAAAAAAGGAAAAAATGTATTTTTGATATCTTGGGGCTTGCTGTTTAGGATAGTTGCCTAGGAGTGGTATGGCTGGGTCATAGGGTAGGTCTATGTTGAGCTTTTTGAGAAACCTCCATACTGTTCTCCAAAGTGGTTGTACTAATTTGCACTCCCACCAACAATGGAGAAGGGTTCCTCTTTCCCCGCACCCCATCCAGCATTTGTTGTTGCCTGAGTTCAGAGTATAGGCCATTCTAACTGGGGTGAGGTGGTATCTCAGGGTTATTTTTATTTGCATTTCCTTTACTACCAAGGATGTTGAACATTTCCTCATGTGTTTCTTTGCCATTTTTATATCTTCTCTTGTGAAGTCTCTCTTTAGCTCCTTTGCCCATTTCCTAATTGGTTTATTGGGCTTGGAGGGGCTTAGTTTTTTGAGTTCTCTGTAGATGACAGATATTAGGCCTTTGTCTGTTGCTGTGCTGGTAAAGATCCTTTCCCATATTGTTGGCTGTCTTTCTATTTTGGTGGCTATGTCCTTAGCTGTGCAGAAACTTTTTAATTTGTAGTAGTCCCATTTGTCGAGTCTTTCCCCTATTTGTTGTGCCCCTGGGACTATATTCAGGAAGTTCCTTCCTGTGCCTATAAGTTGTAGTGTCTTTCCTACTCTGTCCTTCAGTAGTTTCAAGGATTCAGGCCTGATATTGAGGTCCTTGATCCATTTTGAGTTGATCTTGGTGCATGGTGATAGTGTTGGGTCTACTTTGAGTTTTCTGCATACGGCTGTCTAGTTCTCCCAGCACCAGTAGTTGAAGAGGCTATGTTTATTCCATTGTATGTCTTTAGCTCCTTTGTCGAATATCAGCTGACTGTAAGAGTGCGGTTTTATTTCTGGATCTTCAATTCTAATCCATTGGTCTTCCAGTCTGTTTTTATACCAATACCAGGCTGTTTTTGTTATGATGGCCCTGTAATAGAGCTTGAAGTCTGGTATTGTGATACCTCCTGCACTGCTTTTTTTGCCTAGAATTGCTTTGGCTATTCTAGGTTTTTTGCTGTTCCATATGAATTTATGGATTGGTTTCTCTATTTCAGTGAAGAATGTGATTTTGATAGGGATTGCATTGAATTTGTATAACAATTTGGGCAATATGGCCATTTTCACTATATTGATTCTGCCTACCCATGAGCATGGGAGGTCTTTCCATCCCCTTGTGTCTTCTTTGATTTCCCTTATTAGATTTTTATATTAAATAAGTCCGTCACATCCTTGGTTAAGTTGATCCCTAGGTACTTTATTCTTATTTTGGCTACTGTAAATGGAATTGTTTCCATAATTTCCTTTTCTGTTTGTATATTGCTGGTGTACAGAAAAGCTGCTGACTTTTGTGGATTGATTTTGTATCCTGATACTTTGCCAAATTGGTTTATTAGGTGTAGGAGTTTGGGTACTGAGTTTTTTGGGTCCTTCAGCTATGAGATCATGTCGTCTGCGAATAGGGATAACTTGATTTCTTCCTTGCCGATGTGGATCCATTTGGTGCCCTCCTCTTGCCTTATTGCTATGGCTAGGGATTCCAGCACTATGTTGAAAAGAAGTGGGGAGAGTGGGCATCCTTGTCTTGTTCCTGAGTTTAGGGGGAATGATTTAAGTTTCTCTCCATTTAATATGATATTAGCAGTTGGTCTGTTGTATATGGCTTTTATTGTTTTGAGGAATGTTCCATCTATTCCTGTTCTCTCCAAAGCTTTTAATAGGTATGGATGTTGTATTTTGTCAAAGGCTTTTTGGACATCGACTGAGATAACAATGTAATTCTTAATTTTAGATCTGTTTATGTGGTGAATTACGTTGATTGATTTACGCATGTTGAGCCATCCTTGTGACTGTGGGATGAAGCCTACTTGGTCATGATGTATGATTTTCTTCATCAGTTTCTGGATCCTGTTAGCTAATATTTTTTAAGGTGCTTTGCGTCTGTGTTCATTAGTGATATTGGTCTGTAGTTCGCTTTTTTTATTGGGTCTTTGCCGGGTTTGGGAATGAGTATGATACTAGCTTCATAGAATGAGTTTGGGATTTCTCCCTCTGTTTCTATTTCACGGAAGAGTTTGAGGAGTATTGGTATTAGCTCCTCACTAAAGGTTTTATAGAATTCATTGGTGAATCCATCTGGGCCTGGGCTTTTCTTTGTTGGGAGGTTCTTGATTACCCCCTGTATCTCACTGTAAGTTATTGGTTTATTTAGTTGATTTATTTCTTCTTGGTTCAGTTTGGGCAGTTTGTACTTCTCTAAGAATTGATCCATTTCTGTAAAACTATTGTTTGTTTTTTTTGGCCAATCCTGGGCCTTGGACTCAGGGCCTGAGCACCATCCCTGGCTTCTTCCCGATCAAGGCTAGCACTCTGCCACCTGAGCCACAGCGCCCCTTCTGGCCGTTTTCCATATATGTGGTGCTGGGGAATCGAACCAAGAGCTTCATGTGTTGGAGGCAAGCACTCTTGCCACTAGGCCATATTCCCAGCCCCAAAATTATTGTTTTTTGCAGAGTAGAGGTTTTATAAATAGCTCCTTATGATTGTTTGAATATCGTGTGTACTTGTTGTAATTTTTCCGGTGGAGTTTTTGATTTTACGTATATGAGTCTCTTCTCTTCTTTTTTTTTAAGTCATGCAAGGGGTCTGTCAATTTTATTTATTTTCTCAAAGAACCAGCTTTTAGTCTTATTTATTTGTTGAATGGTCTTTCTATTTTCAATCAGATTTATCTCTTCTTTAATCTTTGTGATCTCTCTCCTCCTAGTCGTTTTAGATTCTGTCATTTCTTGTTTCTCCAGTTGTTTTAGTTTCATCGTGAGGTTATTCACCTGCTCTCCTTCCATTCTTTTAATGTGAGTGCTGAGGGAAATGATCTTGCCCTCAGTACTGCCTTAGCTGTGTCCCATAGGTTTCTTTGTGATGTGTTTTCATTGTCATTGTGGCTTATGAATTCGTTGATTTCATCTTTAATTTGGTCTGTGGCCCAAGTGTTGGATAGCAGTGTGGGGTTTAGCCTCCAAGAGTGTGTATAGCCTCTGTGGTATCCTTTGTTATTGAGGGTTACCTTTAATCCACTGTGATCAGATATAATACATGGGATGACGTCAATACTTTTGTATTTGCTGAGTTTCTTTGTGTGGGCTAAAACGTGGTCTATTTGGGAGTATGATTCATGGGCTGCTGAGAAGAAGGTGTATTGGGTCTCTGTAGGGTGGAAGGTTCTGTATAGGTCTGTCAGATCCATTTGGGATACGGTGTTACTTAGGTCCTCAGCTCCCTTGCTGATCCTCTGGGTGTTGGATCTGTCTCTTGGAGAGAGTGGGGTATTAAAGTCACCCACTATGGTTGTGTTTGCATCTATCTTGTTCTGTAATTCTGTGAGAATTTGCTTGACATATGTAGGGCCTCTTTTGTTCGGTGAGTATACATTTATCACCATGATGTCTTGATTCTGGATTTTTCCTTGTATTAAAATGTAGTGCCCTTCTTTGCCTTTTTGAGTTGATTTCAATGAAAAGTCCAGCTTGTCTGAGATCAGGATGGCTACACCTGCCGTTTTGGTAGGTGCGTTTGCTTGGTAGATCTTGCTCCATCTTTTCATTTGGAGCCTGTTTTTGTCTCTTGTAAGGTGGTCTCTTGTAGGCAGCAGATGTCAACTTTTTGTTTGCGGATCCATTCTGCCAGTCTGCTCCTCTTTATCAGAGAATTTAAACCATTTATATTTAAAGGGATAAAGGTGTTTTTTCTCCTTCCATTTTCTTGTTGGGCTGTTTTTTCCTCTTTTTTTTTTTTCTTGTCTTTAGTGAGCTGTTCTTTCTGTTGGGCTTTGGCTATTGTAGTTTCTTTCTGTTTCTGTCTGTGTATCTTGTACAGTCTCTGTTGGGTGGGGCTCCCCTCTTAGAATTCGCTGTAGGGCTGGTTTTTTATTCACATACTCCTTTAGCTCCTCTTTGGTGTGGAAGGATCTGGTTTTCCCTTTGAATGTGAACTCTAATTTCGCTGGATATTTGATCCGAGGTTGCATATTGTTAGTCTGAAGTACTTGGATGGTGTTCTTCCACTCACTTCATGCTCAGTAGGTTTGTGTGGAGAGGTCTGCTGTTATTCGAATCCTCTTCCCATTGTAGAAAATTTCTTTCTTCGCTTTGGCTGAATTCAGAATTTGCTCTTTAATCTTGATGTCTGGAGTCTTGAATATTATGTGCCTTGGGGTGGCTTTTCTGGGGTCTGGCCTGCCAGGTGTCCTATAGGCTTCAGTTACCTGGATGGGGTCCCTTGTGAGATTGGGGAAGTTTTCTGCAAAAACTTTATTGAGAACATGATTAAGCCCTCTGCTCTGGTATTCGGCTCCTTCTTCTATTCCAATTATGCGCAGATTATATCTCTTGTCTTTGTCCATTAGTTCCTGGATTAGTCTGCTCTGAAGCTTCACCGTTTCTTGGAGTGTGGTCATTTTCTAGTTGTTGTCGGCTGCTTCATCGTCCAGGCGAGAGATTCTGGATTCCATATGGTCAATTCTTTGTGCTGTGGATTCAATTGCAGAGTTTATGGATGTCAGAGAGCTATTTATGGTTGTCAGATCAGCTCTGATTGTGGAAATTTCTTCCTTTAAAGAATTGTATTTTAAATCTATTTTTTCATGCATTTCAATTCTCAGGATGTTAAGGTCTTCCTTAAAGGAGGTTTGCATTGTATCTGTTTTTGCTTCCATTTCTTTAAAGAAGGCTTGCATTGTATCCATTTTTGCTTCCATTTCTTTCTTGGCTTCCTGGGTGTCCTTCAAGATTTCTGCTCTAAACTCCTGGAATTGTTTTCTGATTTCATTTCTGACGCTTTCCATCATTCCTGTTAACATGGCCTCATTTGCTTTTTTATTCTCCATCTCCTCTTCAGTCGTGCTGCTTTTTGGAGCTGGCGAGTTGGCTTGCTCTTTGATGAACTGTGTTATGTTTCTTTGTGATTTGTGCATCTGGAGATCTGTGGATGGCTTCTCGGGTTTGGTTTATAGCCCTTCCCTCCCTCCTGTGTAGGCGCATCTACCAGAGTAGGTGCTGCTGCTGTGGCCCTGCCCACCTGTGTGCCGTGCGCCCGCTACAATAGGCGCTGGCGCTGTGGCCCCGTCCAGAGCAAGCCCCGGGTTGTTGGGTTGTGTTTGCGCCCTCCTGCGAGTCCGTTGTGGGGGGCAGTATGTGTGGGGCCCAGTGGGATCGACTGTCCAGGTGCAGGTTAGCGCCCTCAGACCTCGCCTCTGCTGCGAGGGGCGGGGGGCGTGATCAGGCCCAGGTGTCCCTGCTGTGCTGGTATTGCCCACCAGCACCTGTGATTTTAGTTGTAAGAGTCCATGAGGTCCAGGCGCCTCGGGTGGGGCTTGCACTGCCGGCCGTCCCCCAGCCCTGATCCTGGATTGTGTGTGTGTCCCACACAGCCGTTGGTCCTTCAGGGGGTGGCGAAGTGTCATGGTGGTGTCCCCGGCTCCCCCCCTTCTGCCACGCTGGGTTCCCCAGCCGCCGTCCATCCGATCCCGGTGTGGACCTGAACTTCTCATCGCTGCCGTTGCCGTATGTCTTGGTCCGCACTCTCCCTAGTGTCCATGGGGTCCCGCCGTCTGGACTCTGCATTCCTGGCAGCCTGTCTGCTGATCGTCGGGTTCCCCTTTCCCCGCCTGGCCCTGTTCGGGCCAGGGTCAGCTGGTGGGGGGAGGGTGCCCCAGAGATTCTCTGGCTCCGTGTAGGTTTTCGGCTCTTCTTTTTTACTCCTTTGTGTTTTCCTGTGTATCTCCACTGCTTCTGTCTGCTGGTTTTGCTGGGTTCTTGATGGGGTGTTGGGTGTTGGAGTTCCCAGCTCACTATTCAGTTGGAGCAAGTCGGGGTGCCTCCCTACTGTGACGACGCCATCTTTCCTCCCCCCTGTGACTCATTTTATATGAAAGTCAAATGACAGCACGATAGCCATTTAAATCAAACAGAGACCACCTCATACAAGCATGTGACTCATGGACACTCTTGTCCTAATTCTAGGACCAGAGAGCCAGGCATAATGGAAAATGAATAATGGCCTCTGAAGACATCCATGTCCTAATTCCTAGCATCTACAAATATATTATGTTCCATGGTATAAAGATTCATGGAATTATGGTAAAAGTATTTTATTGCAAATGGAATTACCAACAAACTGACAGAAAGGTCCTAAGCTAGTTACCGCTAGCCTTTCACATGGCACTTAAACACTTCCCCAAATACCTCGCCTCTTAACCTCATCACAAGGGAGTTAGGTTTCAACATGAATTTTGGAAGGGACACATTCAAACTGTAATAGAAGGAAATATGACAAAAGTAGATGCCACAAAGGGCAACAAATTGTCTTCTCCAGACCTTCTGGAAAAAAAAAATCTCAGCTCTACTGACAACTTGATTTTAGCCTAGGTCAACCATTTGGGTTTTCTGACGACCAGACTGTAAGATAATACATTTATGTCATTCAAACCACTGAGTTTGTGATAATTTGTTGTAACAGCAGTAGAAAACTACTGCTTTAGGTGATAGGCAAACCTAGGGTGACTATACAGGACTGTGTTTGAGTGTAAAAGAAAACTGAGTTGAGTTGCAAGAAATGTGTCAAAGAAGATGAGGATGTAAAGATAAATATGTCAAGGCTTAAAGTAGTCTAGTCACCATCTTTCTGACTTATTGATTAGTTCCTTGGCTCAATTCAGTAAGACCACTTACCCTCAAGACTTATAGAAGTAGAGAAGCATGAATTGCCAACTAACATTCCCAAAGTAAGACATTCATGCTTTTCCTAGTCAGTTCCTCCGTTATTGGGAACTAATGATATTTTTTTTAAAAAAACTGTAATATTCCCTGCTAGGGAAACCTGCAGACAAGGCATTTAGAGTATCTGAATTGCTTCTGGTATAGAAGATATCGTTCATACATCCTTGCAAGTGACCATCTTCCTCATAAATTCCTAGAAACTCAGTCTTGTTTGTTTTGTTTCTCATAGCTGAGGGAAAAAACGGAAGAAAGCCTCACCACTTACAAGCAAATACCACAAAATGATATCTTACTAGTGTTAACAATTGATGCCATTTGAGTTTCATAAGAATACATCACATAGACCTTTATAGAGTCATTTTTTTTCATTATTATGATCCCATAAAATACATCTTACAAATACATCTTACAAATCAAAGAACTATTAAGAACATTTAAGGAGGCATCCCCAAAATACAGAGGGCAAGTGGTACTGTTCAATCTTACTCCAAAGCCCATGTCTTCTGTGCTTTGCCACAGTCCCAGCACATCAGACACTACAAGACTGCAGAACCAGGTACAGGATGGAGAGCTCCAACTCCTGGGAATTCTAATGCAAGAAATAAATTTAGACTGAGAATTATCTCTAATAATAAAATAATAACAAACATGTTTCAGAAATTCAACAATAGCCTTTCACTCCAGACTTCCTGTTACATGGGTCTCCTAAGTGGCATTCCCTCCTTAGACTCTCAATCAAATGTGTGTATCTATTCCTGGTCTAGTTCCCACCCCCAATTCCCTATGTCCTCTCAAACCTCACTTGCCATGAATGATGGTGAGAAAGGAAGGGAAGGAGATAGGAGGAAAGGAGTTGGGCTAATGTGATAGAAGGATAAGAGTCTATGGCATAGTGGACAGCAATGGTACCCAGCCCAGGTAGAAACTGTACAACTGTACCCATATGCCAAAATAAGTCCTTTCTCCCTCATTTGTAATCTAAGGTTCTTGGTAGCAGCACAAAATATCTAACTAACACAGGTGTCATTCTAGGTGTCAAAGCATTCATTCAAGATACATACTGAGCACTAACTCTATAGAAACAAGTCTTTCATAAAGTCCTTCCAGAGTAGAGATGGCTGAGACTTTCTGAACTACTGTAAGTGCCTAAGCTTTGAAACGGATTGAAGAATTTGCTTTACTCCTAAATTGCTTTAAGTCTGGAAAGTCTAATATGCAGTCATGTGCTTAATCTTACAAGGGCATATGTCATTATATGAGGAAGATAAAATTTTATCTTGAATTCTAATTCTGACCAATTCAAAGTGGCTACCTAGAGTCCTGTGTTAGAAGGGAACCCTGGGGCTGGGGGTATGGCCTAGTGGCAAGAGTGCTTATCTTGTATACATAAGGTCCTGGGTTCAATTCCCCAGCACCACATATACAGAAAACGGCCAGAAGTGGCGCTGTGTCTCAAGTGGTAGAGTGCTAGCCTTGAGCAAAAAGAAGCCAGGGACAGTGCTCAGACCCTGAGTCCAAGCCCCAGGACTGGCCAAAAAAAAAAAAAAAAAAAGAAGGAAACCCTGTTTAGGTCCTGAAAGAAAAGAAGCTATGATAGAGTGATATTATCTGCCAAAATTTAAGAAAAGGACAAAGACAAATGTGCCACACATGACTATCTTGGCTCAAATGTAGAAAAATTACATCTCTCACAGTTGTTTCATGCCTGCTCATTTCCCAAGAAGTCAACACATCTGGGAAAAGCAGCATCATGCAGTCGGATCAGTGGAAGCTGAACCAAAGAGCTTTTCTTTCTTTGTAGAAAGATATCAGGGTGAGACAGAATCCCATAATGTGGCCAGAATCATAAACCCATGGTTCTTCACAAGCATAACATGCCACACTTTTCATTTTTCATAGACTATGTTCTACATAGTCTTTGTGAGGACTGAGGATATGGCCTAAGTGGTACAATAACTGCCTTACAGGGTAAATTCAAATTCAAATGCCATCAAAAATAAAAAAAGAAAAGATCTTTGGGAACTCTGATTTAACATTTGCTGATGAACTATTACTACTATGAGAAAGACCTAAAGTTAGGTTCCTGAAAGCCTCTGGTCACATTTTCATCAATCAATGTATGACTTTGCCTTATTTATATTTCTAACTCCATGTTTATAATATGTTGTTATTGGACATGATAGAGCACACCTATAATCTCAGTACTCAGGAGGCTGAAGCAATAGGATCATGAGTTTGAGTCCAACCTTAGCTACATAGCAAGACCTGTCTCAAAAAGTAAAATAAAATTGTATACACATATGTATATAAGTTCTGACCCATTAACATTGTACTCATGGCCAACAATACTATATGACACCCTTAGTTTCTCTGTAAAGCACATCTAGTCTTCTTGTACTTAAGAATAGTAGATAGCCCTTTAGCACTACAGTTGGGCTATTGAAAACATACCATTGATTAGACTGCAAAAGGATCTTCCTTATAGTGGAAGAGCTGAAACAAGAAGGCAAGACCTGCCCTGTTTGACTTCCACTGCAAATGTGCACATTGGACAACCAGAAATTTTTCCACTTGGCACATGCTTGTGAAGAACCACAAAAGTTCCGTTAGTCCTTTTTGTTTACAAATAAATATTATCAAATAAGTGTGCAGTCACGGAATCCATGAGTAATGAGAATCAGCTGTGTGGATCTTAGTAGTGGCATCCCTCAATACTACAGATTAAATGAGAAAAGAAGTGTGAAATACTTCCTTTGATTCCAGTTGGTTCTTTTTTTTTTTTTTTTTTCTGGCCAGTCCTGGGCCTTGGACTCAGGGCCTGAGCACTGTCCCTGGCTTCTTCCCGCTCAAGGCTAGCACTCTGCCACTTGAGCCACAGCGCCGCTTCTGGCCGTTTTCTGTATATGTGGTGCTGGGGAATCGAACCTAGGGCCTCGTGTATCCGAGGCAGGCACTCTTGCCACTAGGCTATATCCCCAGCCCTCCAGTTGGTTCTTAGACCAAAACAACTGCCTTTTTGCTTTCTATTCCTTATCTGCCATGCTCCAATCTGTGAGATAAGTAGATAGTAAGAAATTTATCATCTTTATCCTTGGGTCATGAACCAAAATCTACTCATACTAGCTAAAGTATAATAAGGTGGTGATTTGAACAGATACTAGAAACAATCTCTTAGGACACTGAAGTGCTGGTAACAACACAAACAGGCCACCCCAAGATGGGAATGACACAGACCAGAACCAGTTCCTCTTCTCACGGGGTTGCATCCTCCACCATCTGTGCTTCTCTCTGAGCATCTGCTATGCGTTTCTGCTGCTCAGCAGACAGGTTTCCTCTGCTTTCTCTGGCTTCCTTGCACCCTTGTAATTTGGCTCTTATGTGGATCTGGCTTCTATGATATTGATGACAGCCAGACACTCTATGGCTGGGGCACAATTGTCATGTCTGCTTGTCTAGCACCAGTCTTCCACTTCTTATAACGATAGCTTATAACATTCTTTGCTCCAAGATTGGCCTGCTCCCCCCTTCCCCCACACACAGAAGCACATATATACACACATCCCTCTCTCCTGAGAATCTAATCTTTCTTGGTTATCTTCTATGTCTGTCATTACTCTGTGTATCTTTTTGCTTCCTCGTGGCTTTTGTTTGCTCAGAGCTCCTGTTTATTCAGTTTCTGCTTACTCATAAAGTCTGAATACTGCTTTCCATGCCTTTCGGCTTCTACTCACACTGATTTTTTTTCTTATCTCTCCAGTTTTGATTCCTGGAAGAAAATAAACTTATTGGCACAGCTAACTGCCATATGTTTAGACAGAACTTTCACACTAGGACATATTCTAGGCTAACTCCAGCCTATTTACGGCTGTCCCTAGGCAAGGGCCAGGCACTGTCCAACAAGGAGGTGATAGAGTTGATAGGTGATAGAGCATAAAGATGCTATAGAATGTACCCTTCTAAGTTTAGGGACTTGAATCAAACTGGTTACCCAGACACCTCTCTTCTTCTAACACTCCATGTCTAATCTATGAACAAATTCTCTTAGCTTTACCCTCAAAATGTAATTAAAATGCAACACTTCCCACTGCTACCATTCGATTCCAAGCAATACTGCTTTTCACCTGCATAATTTAAATAGCCTACTAAAAGGCAACTTGCTTTTGCCCATAGTCTATCTCTAATACAGCAGCCAGAGTGATCTTTTAAAATCTGAATCACAGAGTTAGTTGGGCATGATGCTATGTACTTATAATCCAGTTACTTGGGAGGCTGAGGTGAGAGAACCACCTAAGCCCAAAAGTTCAAGGCCAGCCTGAGCAAAAGATAGATACTTTAAACAACAATAATAAACTACTAATTTTTTTTAGGACTGAGTCAGGTTGTGTCATTTGCCAGTAACTGCCCTTTCACTCAGAGTAAAAGCCAGTGTTCTGGGCCTCATTACCTCTGACCTCATCTGTACCACTTTTCCCATTGCTCACTCCACTCCAATCATATGATCTCGTCTTTCCTCAGATATTCTAGGTATGCTTCCACATACGCATTTGCTCTGGCTGCCTCGGCTGTCCAAAACACTTCTTAGAGATCTTGCTTTGATTAACTCCTTTGTAGATTTGTATTCAGGTCTCACTTTCTTCACAAGACTTGCCTGACTATTTTCAATTTATAGCTATAACAATAAACACATAGTCTTCAGCTATACCAAGGAATCAAACAGTTGGATAACTCTTTGTGAAGTTTATGTTCTATCAGGGTACTGTGTTATAAACTTCCAAACTGATTTTCAGAGTTATATATAACAGCAGTTGGACTCCTGAGAGAAATGAAAACTTATATTCACATAAAAATGTGTACATAAATGTTTGCAACAGCTTTGTTTGTAATATTAAAAACTGGAAGTAATCCAGATATATTTCTATGAATGATTTTAAAAAGTTTGGTATATCAATATCATAAAATTTTAATAACAACAAGAACATATTACAGGTACATGTAAAATATGGATGTGAGAATTATGCCTAGTTTCAAAATTCCAGAAATCTACACACTGCACTATTTGATTCATAGTATACTCTTGAGACAATAAAATTATAAAACTGGAGAACAAATGAATGGTTTTCAAGGTAGAAGACTATCCAAGTAGCTAATGAGAAGAAGGGGACATGATTGTAAAAGGCCAACAGGAAGGTCCTTGTAACAATGAAAATGTTCCAAACAATGTCAATATACTGATTGTGATACTACATTGTGATTCTACAAGATATTGGGAAAAACTTGGTAAAGGATATAAGATATCATGTCTTATCATTACATGTCACTTTATAGTTATCCAAAAAAAAAGAGTAATTAAAACTCTCCCAAGCTAGGGATGTGGCTCAATGATATACAAGTTGCTCAGCATGCATAAGGCCCTGAATTTGATCTACAGAACCTCAAAAAACAAAAAGAAATGCCAATTTTAGCCAGTTTATTGGTGAAGCACACCTGTAACCCTAGCTATTCAGGAGGCTGAGATTTGAGGATTATGATACAAAGCCAGCCCAGGAAGGAAAGCCCATGAGACTCTTACCTCCAATTAACCACGAAGCCAGAAGGGACTCAGAGTGCTAGCATTGAGTGGAAATCTAAGGGACAGTGCCCAGGTTCTATAACAGTACACAGACTCACACAGACACACACACACACACACACACACAGAGAGAGAGAGAGAGAGAGACACACACACACACACTAGCATTAAAATACCAAGGACTACATTTAATGGTAGTTATTTTAAGGGAAATGAAAACTCCTTTAGTATGTCTAATCATTGGTTGTAAGACTTCATTTCAATTTCAGAAATGCTAAAATGTGGAAAAGCATACCTTACAAACTAGAAAATATATTAAATATTTTATTTGTATAATTCTACACATCCCACAAAGAGAATCATTGGAAGAAAAGACACAAAAATTCTAGCAATGATTATCTGTAAGTGGGTACTCCTTTTTTTAAGCTTATCTGCATCTTCTCATTTTCCTACAGTGAGCATGTACTACTTAGGTAATTTCAAAGGCACAGTACATTTTATGACATTAGTCAGAACAACCCATAATCCACTGCTTGAGAACCTACAATCAATCCTCAAATAGTCATTTCAGTCTTTAATATCATAGAAACCAATAGCTCTCAAAGCAACCCAGGCACCTCTAATTGTTTGAAATGAGAGCTGTTGAAAGCAAAGGTCTCTGCTGTTGGTGCCTTTAGAGGACTTAAGGACATAGATTTAGTTTCTGCACAGGTCAATTAACTTGGCGTATTCACAGAGGAAAATGATAACTGCATACTGCCTGCCTGGCTCACAGGGGCCAGGCACTACTCAAACATTTTCCACAAGAGACACAAACATGTGAAAGTAAACAAGCCATGAAAATCCATCTCTGCTAGGCACCCTTCCTCACACTGGACAATTCCCCATTTCCTCAGTGGTCACTAGGAAATACAAACAAATTTTTAAATAGTTGTTACAATCAACAGTCAGAAGCAAAAGAATAAAAAGCAATCCCCTTTAAAATGGAGGCTCTAAAGTCCTATTCAACAGTTTAATGTGACGTTAACAAAAATCAAGAAAACTCTGAAACCATACTGGCAGTATAAATAAAATCATACTAGATTGCATAATGTTTCCCATTTAATTCAAGTGTTTCATGTGATACTAGAGTTTCAAGAAAATGGCAAAATGATTATAAAAGGTAAGTGAATCAAACATATTTGAGTCAAAATATATTTGTTAGTGTTGCATGAGGAAAAAGACAATGCAACAGAACATTTACATGGATTTTAAAACATTGCGATGTTATAAGGCCTTAATGATCAAAATTCAATTAAAATTGAGAAGCTTTCCTGAATTAGCATGGTAAAAGAAACATTGAGGAGGAGGTGTAGGCTAAAACCCACTCAGAGGCCAGGGTAGTATCTTGGGGAGGGTTTTTGGTTTGCAAGACACAGAGACCTCCTTCAAGGTGCCTTAAGTAAAAAGGCAGATTCTAAGACAATAATAAGCTATTTCATCTTATCTGAGGACAGAGGCAAAGAATTGGATCTCACTGCTCTGAAACTGTGAACCAAGGCAAAGCACATCATGACTCAAGAACCTCCCCCACTGGGCACTGGTGGCTCATGTCTGTAATTCTAACTACTCCAGGAGGCTGAGATTCACTGAATCACAATTTTAAGCCATCCTGGACAGAAAAGTCTACAAGAGTCTATCTCCAAGTCACCAGGAAAATACTGGAGTAAAGGCATGAATTAAGTGGTAGAGGGCCAACTGAGTGAATGTGATGCCCTGAATTTAATCCCAGTACCAGCAAACAAACAAACCACAAGAGCCTGTCATGGGCCCTTTCTGAACATCCGAGTGACTCCTTACCCCACATCCCACCTACCTAGCACATTCAGCTTGAAGTAAAGGCAACTCTGGAAGGAGCTTTTTGTTCTCCCAGTCTTGCAGGCAGTAATAGCCCTCTGAATAGAAACCTCTGATTTCCCTAGCTTCCCCTTTTTGTTTTTCCAGCTTTCCAAGAGTTGTGTAACAAGCTCCCTGTATAAATCCTTTCTGCATAACTATTCTAAAGTGGTTTCTGTTTTTATCTTTAAGCCCTGACATTGTGAGCTTCAGCATTGCCCTTATTTTAGGGTTGATAAGTAAAGAAAAACTATAGAGATTAGAAGAAAGATACCCAAACAAGCAAAAAAAAAAAAAAAAAAAGGAAAGTCTAACAGGAAAAATACAGAAAGAAATCAATGACCAGTAGTTACTGTGGAAACCAATGAGGTCAAAAGCTAAAGGCAGAAGCAGTTGCAATCATGGGGAGAGATTCCAGGGACAGGACTGAGACAGACGAGTACAGAGAGAGCATTTCAGAAATGCCAGGGAGCAGCTACAGAAAGCTGTGCTTAAACAAAGATTTGGACAGTGGTCATGAATAGTCACAGAAATGGACATGGGAACAAATTCCCTTTGTCTGTATTTGCTCTGATATGGCATATTACTCTGAATACCCCTTATTTTTTTTTGTTTAACAGGTCGTGTTATTACTTTCTTCCTTTTGATTAAAATTTCTCCTGCTGGGTGAGATGGCTCAAACCCATAATCACGGGTATACAGAAGGCTAAGAGCAGAATGATGGCTTAAGACCAGCACAGCCAAAAAAGAAAAGTTCACAAGACTTCATCTCAATTAATAAAAGGCTAGGTTAGGCAGCTCACACCTCTGATCCAAGTTATGCCCAAAGCATAAATAAGATGATTGCATTCCAAGAAGTTCTGGGGGGAAAAAGTGAAAGAAATCATGAAAGCAAGATGTGGAGAATCTGCCAAAAAAAGTGCCAGGCCCTAAGCTTAAACTCAAGCACCAAAAGGAAAAACAAAAGCCTCTCACTTTCTAAACAATGAGGTGACTAATTTGTGTTGATGGTAGACATAGATAAATGAAAACAAAAATATTAAGTTCATCAACTACTTAGGGCTAATATCTGTTAAATTTCCCTTCTATAATTTATGTTTGTATGTTCATTTGAGTAAGTCTGTTGTCACAAACCAACTTTAAAACCAATTTTATACCTATTCCATAGGCAGAAATAAGAAAGAAAAAGATAAAGCCACACTTTATTCTATATGCCACAATAAATTAAGAGCATTTTAACAAGAAAACTACCATCTATTTTATTTGAAGATAAGAAATTTAAATAAATTATCATAATGTGGAAGATATCTAATAAAATATGAAAGGCAATACAATAATGTACTTTTCCTAACAGAAAATAAGATAACAGTAGCTCAGGGATAGAGCATTCATCTAGTATGTATTGGTAGAAAGTGAAAATAAACACATGGATATACTTATTAATTAGAACTATGCAAATAGGATATCTGTACAATAATAAAGATTTTTAAAGAAAGCAAGTACAATCTTGTGAGTAAAGGCATTCTTCAAAATGTTTAGAAAGGTGTGCTGAGATTGAGACTTGTAGGTTAGTTATACATAAAATCATAACATATACAAGTTTCTGATATATTTTCTCAGATAATCAATTATGGGGCATAGTTAAATATCTCATGATTATCCACCCTCACCTAAGCCATTTCCACTCCAAAATGTCTAAGGTTGTTGAAATCTAGAACAAAAATGCCTGTTTGTTATTGTGAATAACAGTGAATACTGTGGTATATTGCCTGTATTATCCCTTCAGAATTGGGGTACTTAAAAGTGTCTTTCCAAGAGTTGCCTACACTGGGGCTGGGAATATGGCCTAGTGGCAAAAGTGCTTGCCTTGTACACATGAAGCCCTGGGTTCGATTCCTCAGCACCACATATATAGAAAACAGCCAGAAGTGGCGCTGTTGCTCCAGTGGCAGAGTGCTAGCCTTGGGCAAAAACAAACCAGGGACAGTGCTCAGGCCCTGAGTCCAAGCCCCAGGACTGGCAAAAAAAAAAAAAAAAAAAAAAAAAAAAAAGAGTTGCCTACACTGAAGAAAACTCCTTTGCCCAAACTCAATCATGTCCCTCTTCTTGGGCATAGCCCCTTCCAATAACTGTTTAATGACGGGGGACAGGGTATGAGGTCAGACTCAAGGAAGGAAACCTCTCATGGATCATCTCAACACAGGAGCCTTTCTTGCTGGGAGTGACTCCTCCCTCTGCCTACTTGGCCACCAGAAAATACTGACACCTTTCTTCTAGTTCTTCCAGGAGACTAGCCAGCCACCTGGCGGACACGTGATTACACTGGAAGGAGCAGTGGTTCATTTTGACAGGATTAATACATATTCTAGGTATGGGTTAACCGTTCCTTCTCTGAGGGCCCCAGCCCTCACATCAGATCACAAACTTACATAATATATACATATATATTTTGTTTGTTTGTTTGATCATGTCTGTGTCTGGGCACTGTTTCTGAGCTTTTCAGCTCAAGGCTAGTGCTTTACCACTTGAACCACAGCACCACTTCCCATAATATTTTTACTGGGCCTGGGAATGCACTTCCCAGCATAGTAGTGAGAAAGGCCACATGGGCATGGTACCCACTGTTTGTATATAATGCAGCTTCTGTATAAGGAATTGTCAGCATGATAGAGTTACAAAATGGCTTTTCAAAGTTCCAACCAAAGTGCCACTTTCTGTGATATCCTGTAAAGATAGAAGGACATCTTACAGCATGCAGTATATAGACCCTACAACTAAAATTTCTATGTTTTCAGTAGGTCTAAGCACAGTTCTGGGATTCAAGGGTAAAGTAGTATAAGTGGCCCTAGGCTCTCCTTATCATTACTCACAGGGACCCTGAAACTCTGGGCTCCATGAATTTAGAGTGCTTTGGATTGACTGGGGCATCTCTTGTAATCCCTTTGCCAAAATGAAACAAAATCGCAGCCTTTTCGTCAAACCTTGAAGGTAACCAAAATCCCAGCCAACTACCACCTAAATAAGCAGAGCTGAAGTTGAAGGAAACTAAAATGATGATCAGTCATGACCTTCAGACCAGGAACACTACTAACAGCCATTATTTTAGGTTGCCCAATTCACCCTCCTCTTCTAAGTTTCCCCAGAAAGAGTCCAAACAAGATATTGGAGAGCTATTCCTACAATTCCATACAAAGTAAACAGAGGCAGCAAAAAGGGTGGCTGTAATTGATGCTACAACATGCAACTCTGATTCTCCTTTTGTAGTAATCACTCCCTCACCTTCTAGAAACACTGAAAATGAATGAGTTTCGGTTGAAGAGTCACCTCACCCAGGTTCACAGTCTCCAACTAATACCTAGGTATGAAGGCCCAGTTTTCTTTGCTCCAAAGCAGATCAACTCCAGCACTCCCTGTAGGATAGGCTGAGAGACCTTTGTTGTGATCTCATTACAGCCCAACTCCCATCCATTCCTACTTCCTTCACTACTCCTCTGGTATTAAATCCCTGGATACTCATTCAATAAACTCGCTACATGCAAATAATCATTTCAGAGTCTATTTCTGGGAAACTTAGCATACAACTGTAACACTCATTTTGCTTTTGTTTTTAATAGAAAAATCTATTTAACACTTATACAAAGCTTCATGTGTATAACAGTATATAAATATTAAGAATTCCTGGGTGATCTATGTGCAGAAAGCCTCATTAACCTTACAAGCAACACTGAAACTATTTTTTTCTCCTTTTAGAGAACTTTTTTTTCCTGGCAAATACTGAATGTTTCTGTCTAATGGTCATTTCCTTTTTCCTTCAGCTCTCTGCTTGTGTCAGACTCTGAGCTTTCTCCTGTCATGTTTCCATAAAGTCACTGGGCCCACGAGCTGTCACTTGTCTCCCTCCACCCACAGCCAAATAAATGAGTTCCAGATTAAGAGAGTTGTGGGAATCTTCCCAGCTTGCTGGGAACCTAAATTCCTCTAACCAGCAGTCACCATCTTGTTTCTGCTTTTCCTGCCCCTTTCTCTCATGATTAGAAAGTTACTTCCAGATCCTACTGCACCTTCAACTTGCTTTCCCATTAGGATTTCAACACTTTTTTTTATAGTGAAGCCTCATACCTGAGGCTTCTTACACTTTTAAGCTTCTGAAGAACAAAGCTCTAAATGAGAACTAAATTCCTTCCTTCCTTTCTTCCTTTTCCTGCCTTCTTTTCCTCAGCAAAATTTTTATTCACCAGTTTTTATTCACCAATTCTAAGTGAAGTTCATCTACCTTAAATGAAGCTTAAATGAAGCTAGGTTATATATATACATATGTGTATATATATATATGTTTATTTAAGGTTATTAATAGATAATAGAAGCCAGATGCTGGTGACTCACACCAATAATCCTAGATACTCAGGAGGCTGAGAGCTGAGGATCACGGTTCAAAGCCAGCCCCTGTAGGAAAGTCCATGAGACTTTCCACTAACCTACAAAAATAGCCAGAAGTGGAGCTGTGACTAAAGTGGTAGAGGGCTAGCCTTGAGTACAAAACCTCCGGGACAGTGCTCAGGCCCAGAGTTCAAGCCCCAGGACCCGCAAAAAATAGTTATTAGAGACATAACTTTTCCCTCTCAAAATTTTGCTAGAAGCCAAGGTTGGCAGCAGATCACTGTCTGACTGATCTTGCATTTGCCTCTGGAGTAGCAAAGAGCTCATGCCTGTAGGTAGAGAGATTACTTTCTGTGTAAGGTATTCTTTCTGTGTAAGAAGGGCTCCAGGTTTTGTAAAAGTCCACTGTGTTTAGTGTAGTACCATGTAATGTCTCCAATCGGTAGTTTTTCTATCAACCAACCCACTCCCTTTCCAGTGGCTCCTTTAAGACACCAGACCTTCCTGCGCACTTCTAAATTTAAAAAAATAAAAATATAAATAAACAAAAAAATCCATGAAGCTGGACCATCTCCATTCACATTGTTGTTGACCTTGGTCCTAAAGCCTGGAAATACTTCTCAACCTTTCCCAAGCCTCCAGATTTCTGAGTTGACGGTCCATTCTTCAAATAATAAACATGCCTCTCCCTCCAGGCATAGCAATAAAATTAATTACTAATACTCATTAGCATATTATTTTAGGGTTTTACAAATGTATAAAAATGTGTAGAAAAAAAGTGAGCAGAGCTTGAGTTTTTTTAATACTCTTCCACTTGCAGCAAGTTTGTGCTTACCTTCTGTACTGACTTTATGGGCGTCACTTTTCTAACTGACTTCAATCTTTCATTGTGCTCCTTGTCTCAGTTAATTTACTTTTGCAGTAATCAATACCTGAGGGAGGATGATTTATAAAGACTAGAAGTTTATTTTGGTTCATTATTTTGGAGGCTGGAAATATCAAAAGTATGGCAGTGATGATTAACAAAAACATCAAAACATGGTAGAAGGATGAATGGACAAACCACAAGGAACAGAGACAAAGCACAAAGAACAGATTTGCCTTATAGCAACTGATAAAAATATTTCAATCCTTTTTAATGACCTATCACCTGTTAAAGGAGTCAGCTCCAAGTGCTGTCATGAAGGTAATCAAGTTTCAGCATGATTCTGGTGGGAACAAGCCACACTCGTACTCTAGCTTCCTGAACAGGGATTTCAGCTTCAGTCAACATGGGACAGGCCAGAGAAAGTTAAAGAAATAATGACATATCAGTCCACAGAACTCTGGAAAACTGAATGAAGGCACGAGGGACCTCTGAAAATGGGTTGTGAGAGCAAAGAGAAGATTTTTTGATAGTCTTTATAATGACTGGTTAGGTGTCCAGCAATCCTTCCAAACATAGTATAGCTGAAGAACTACTGTTCCATTTTAGGTCCCTCTTCCCCTTCCTGAAAGGACTATGACATACCTGTGAAGCCCCAGTTAGTAAACTCTGCCTAGCCACAGTAAGCACTTACAATACTGCATCTGTGAAACAAGAACACAATACACCTTAAAGCAAAACAGAATAAAAGAAAAAACAGAAAAAAAATCAGGGATGTGAGGAGACTCTCAGGAGAGCAAAAAGAACTTTTAGAAAGTAAAAGTATGATCACAAAAATTTTAAAATTCAATAGAGGAATTAAAAAATTAAAAATAAGAAAAATAACCCAGAAAAAAATGGAGGAGGGTAAGAAAACCAGATCAATTCAGTTTAAATGACCTAATAATTTAATCAGGAGTTCTAGGAAAAATTGGGCCGAGAAGCTAGGCAGCAGCTCATGCCTACAATCCTAGCCACTCAAGAGACTGAGATCTGAGGATCCTGGTTCAAAGCCAGCCAGGACCGGTAATTCCCTGAGATTCTTATCTCCAATTAACCACCAGAAAATAGGAAGTGGTGCTGTGGCTCAAGAGGTAGAGCCCTAGCTTTGAGCTAAAGAGTTCAGTGACAACACCAAAGCCCAGAGCTCAAGGCCCATGACCTCCACCAACAACAACAACAAAAAATGGGTAGAGAAAATGAAGAGGAAGGAATTACTAAAATAAGGACACATAGGATAATTCCTCAAAACTGAAGAAAATGTGTTTCAAGATTGAAAGGGCCAGGTGCTGGTGGCTCAAGCCTATTAATCTAGCTACTCAGGAGGCTGAGTTCTGAAGATCTTGGTTCAAAGCCACACCAGGCAAAAAAGTCCCCTAGAGACTCTTATCTCCAATTAGCCACTCAAAAACCAGAAATGGAACTGTGGCTCAAGTGGTAGAGCCCTAGCCTTGAACACAAAGAGCCTCAGGGACAGTGTCGAGGCTCTGAGTTCAAGCCCCATGACCAACAAAAAAATAAATGAATAGAAAAAAATTTTTAGAGATTGAAAGGGCCCAGAGGTGAGTTCATTCTTTACAATGGAAAGTGCATCATCATAAAACTTCAGGAAAACAAGATCTTAAAAATTGACAGATAAGGGCTGGGGATATGGCCTAGTGGCAAGAGTGCTTGCCTTGTATACATGAGGCCCTGGGTTCGATTCCCCAGCACCACATATACAGAAAATGGCCAGAAGTGGCGCTGTGGCTCAAGTGGCAGAGTGCTAGCCTTGAGCAAAAAGAAGCCAGGGACAGTGCTCAGGGCCTGAGTTCAAAGCCCAGGACTGGCCAAAAAAAATTGACAGATAAAAGAATTGTTTTTAAAAAATCAGGCCCTAGTGGTTCATACCTATAATTCTCACTACTCAGGACTCTGAGATCTGAAGGATTAAAATTTGAAACTAGCCCAGACAGAAAAGTCTTTGAAACTCCTATCTCCAAAATAACCAACAAGATGCAGAATTAGAGGTGTAGCTCAAATGCCAAGGGTGAGGCAAAAATTAAAAAACAAAAATTAAGCAAGTGCAAGGCCCTGAGTTAAGCTGCAAAAAATTCTCCTCAAATTTTATAGAAGGTATTAATGTCAAACTCTTCTCTGTGGTTTTTTTTTTTTTTTTTTTCCAGTCCTGGGCCCTGAACTCAGGGCCTGAGCACTGCCCCTGGCTTTTTGCTCAAGGCTAGCACTCTGCCACTTGAGCCACAGCGCCACTTCTGGCCGTTTTCTGTATGTGTGGTGCTGGGGAATCGAACCCAGGGCCTCATGTATACAAGGCAAGCACTCTTGCCACTAGGCCATATCCCCAGCCTTAATGTCAAACTCTTAAATAGCAATATTGAAGGCTAAGGGAACAAAAGGCAATGTTTTCATAATTTGGAGGAAAACATTTCCAACAGTCTATATGCCGACTGTAATACAGTATGATGCTAAAGACATTTCCTGACATTCTAGGTCTTAAAAAAATTACCTTCCATGAATTTTTGCTCTGAAAATTATTACAGGGTGAGCTTCATGAAAACCAATGAGTAAACCAAGAGGAAGATATGAGATCTTAGGATAAAGAAGATCAAATAAAAAAAGAGGGAGAAGGAATTCCCAAAATAATGGGAAAAGGAGTTCTTAGCCATCTGAGTAGCTGGCATAGAAAGCAGCCAGTTCAGACTACAGATGGAAACCATAGTGAAGAACTCCACAGTGACATTAAAGATAGATGTCTACAAAAAAAACAAAAACTGATTATAATGCTTGGGCATGGACATTGGAGTTTGGAAAAGACAATTATTGGCCTCAAGGAAAACAAAGTGATGTGAAATGACATGAAGAGCAAGTAACTCATCTATGAACAATATTTTCCTAGGCTTAATAAGTATAAATACTAAAAGCAGATAAATCAAAATGGTGTAGTATGATTATAAAATGGGAAGATGGAAACAGGTGAAGAGTATGTGTTATAGAAGGTGATGTCAGGAAACTAAATGCTAACTTCCATATTATGAAATCCAGAGATACCATCTAAAACTAAAAAGTAAAGAGAAAAAAATGTACAAGCACCAGAAGTAGTAGCTACAGGTGTGATAACACATTTAGCTGTGTAGAGAAATCAGGGGTGGGTAGGATGGGCAAAGGGTCTGCCATTTTGTTTTTGTTTTTGTTTTTTTTGGCCAGTCCTGGGGCTTGGACTCAGGGCCTGAGCACTGTCCCTGGTTTCTTTTTGCTCAAGGCTAGCACTCTGCCACTTGAGCCACAGCGCCACTTCTGGCCGTTTTCTAGATATGTGGTACTGGAGAATCAAACCTAGGGCTTCATGTATATGAGGCGAGCTCTCTTGACACTAGGCCATATTCCCAACCCTGCCATTTTGTTTTAAAGTTGAATACTTTATAGCTGACTTGTCAATTACATGCTTATATGTTTGGACTTTTAAAAGCAAAGAGTAGTTTTGGAGGAAATAAGGGAGACTAAAGTTAAAGTAGAGCACAATAAGATGATATCATAAGTAATACAAGGTCCATGTTCACCATTGCTAAAGATAGGCTGGAAATTTGGTGCTGAGCTTTTTAGCAGCTAGCACAAAGTAGGAAATGTAATCATTTCTACAGTTTCACAATGTCCAAGAGATAAAAACAAACCACTTACTCCGGGGAAAGATATCTATTTCTGGTACTGAAATCTTAGAAACAATTCTCCCATCTATCTACCTAAGGAGGACACCATGTGACATAATGAACCACATCCTTATCAACTTTCCCACAGTACATGCAACAATCAGTTCCATAGAGCTATTTCTTATTATGCCTCTTAACATAGGTCCATGGCAACATGCCAATGAAAACAATTCTGAGAAGATATGAAAATGTGTTCAGTGAAAAGAAGCAATAAAGCATAGTGGTTAGAGATAGCCTGGGTTCCAAATCTCTCAGGTAATTTACTTAGTTACCCTATGCTCAGTTTTCTTATCAATGAAATGGATGCAAATATAACCATTTCATAGGGTTTTATGAAAATTATGCATGAGTTCAAGATTATACCACATTTCATGAGTTTGTGCATGTGAAGTAAGCAGAATAATGCCTGGCATATCTATGAACTTTAAAAAAAAAAGATATCCATTATTTAAGCTGAGTGAAGTGGACTATGCCTGTTGTCCTAGCACTCAGGAGGCTGCAGTAGCAGGATGCTTAACCGTGGAGTTTAACACCAGCCAGTGCAACATGTTGAGACCAAAGCAAAACAAAATACAATACAATACAATACAATAAGAGGATATCCATTGTTGAGACATTTTTAATGGGCCTTGTATGGTAAGGCAAGAAAACATCATAGCCAAATATTAACTTTGTGTCACTGGAAATTCATTGGCTACAATCCTCTGAATCTATGTTCACTTTGAGAATGTCCTTGCCAAGACAGCTACAATATCCAAGGGCTTTGGGTAGTATTTCTCTCTCTCTCTCTCTCTCTCTCTCTCTCTCTCTCTCTCTCTCTCTCTCTCTCTCTATCTCTCTCTCTCTCTCTTTCTCTCTCTCTCTCTCTTCTCTCTCTCTCTCTCTCTCTCTCTCTGGAATAGTGGTTTGTTTGTTGGTGGCTTGTTTATGAGAGGGTCTCACTGTGAAGCCCAGGTTGGCCTCAGGTTGGCCCAGGACTGGCCAAAAAAAAAAAAAAAAAAAAAAAAACAAGAGGTAGAGTGCTAGCCTTGAGCAAAAAGAAGCTCAGGGACAGTTGTGCGCATGCCCTGGGTCCAAACCCCAGGACTGGCAAAAAAAAAAAAAATTTACACTGTGATTATAATTGAGGATTAATTGCTGCATGCACAGTGAAAACGAAATCTGCTCAATACAAATGATCTCACAGTAATGTCGCTGAAGTCATATTTTTTTCCAAGAGTTGAATCACAGTTAAATGTTGTTTCACTGGGCAGATTTTCTGAAATGTGGTATATGTGCTGAGTTGAGATATCTAGACCTCAGATTTGTCAATATCCTAATTATCATAACCTAACTCTTCACATTCTTGGCAGAGAAGTCATAAACATTCTAATAAATATTCCCAATTTGCAACATGCTTAAGTATGATCCTGTGTGATTCCTCATTGTCTATATTTACATTGGAAAATGCTGTATTTCTATTTTATAGGAAAGGAAACATAATTAGCAATAGACTACAGAGCTGTTTTTCTCATAATAAGCTTAACAGGTACTAACACTCATGAAGCAAGAATAAAATTCAAACTGATCCTCCACTTTAGACACCATTTAGTTCCTTTTGCTTGCCTTACATGTGATCATTTTCTTTTCTAGTCTTCTTTAGGTATCACAAGCAAGATACCTATCATTAGTACTAATAAGATCTTCCCAAACAATTAATTCATTACATCCAATAAAACTAGATCAACAAGCCTCTTGGCTGATTTTGTATCAGCCAAGATGTATGTAACATGATAAATTGATTTGCTACAACACCCTACAATACACACCCTACAATACAGCACCCTACAATACACACCCTACAATACACAATTCCAGAGTAACTGCACTGGAGTTTCAGGATTCTAAATGTAATATATGGAAAAATGTAGTTTAAAGTTCATTTCACCTGGTTGTGGGATAAAATTTAGGATTACATTCCTATCGAGTTGTACTGTTTTATTTTTATTTTCTACTTTGACTATTGATGCTACATACAAATCCTTATGAACTACATGAATATATTTGTTTAGAGTTCTGCTTGCCTCTAACTCGGGCATAATAACCCTTTTATTTATATAAGCCTGAAATAATAATAATAATCTGCTATTTGTGTTCTGCCCTGTCCTTTGAGAGGCAGAAATGCAGTCACAGACACAGAGGACAATCACATGGCCTCCATTGCCTTTCAGCATGATTAAAAGTAATGACTGTGCTCAGAATCTGAGCAGATGACCATTGCATCCAAGGTACATTTTGTTAAATTCAGGACAATAGGAAATAGGGAAAGATAGGACCAAGAAGAGTTAACCTATTTTGTTTTGCTCAGAGAGGAAAAAAAAAAATCCCATGTATTATTATATATTGACTCCATCCTCTTGCATTTGGAACATTAGGGCAGAAACTGTTCATATTGTCATGACCACAGCCAGAGTTCTAGCCTCCAGCACATGCTGTAACCCTCACCGAGCAGGGAGGATGCAGGAGACCCAAGGGCAGCTGCCTACTGTTGCTATGGAATATGAGGTGGCAAGAATGTCTCATTACAGGAAACAAGAAAATCAGATTGCTGAACATTAATGGGGCTCACCCCCAAGGAACTAAAGCGAGATTTAGAAGCCTTTCAACTCACTTATCACAATGCTTTCAGTTCTTATTTCATTGCAGTGAAACAATAATAAACATTGAGCAAAGGAAGTTAACTTGCATCTGGAAGATTTTATTAAATTAAACAACAAAAAAAGTTGTACACATCCCAGGCAATAAATTTCATATTAAAATTCATAAAAACCCATAGGCACATTTCATCAGAAGCCAGAAATAGACTTTGTAATGCATCTTTTCCAGTAACGACTCTATGAGTCTAAATTTAAAAAATAAAGACAAACAAAAAAAAAAACAGTAACAACGACATAGCAAAGTTAGGAATCACAGGGATCTATCTTGAAGCACAAGTAAGCAGTATCCTTTTTTTCTAAATTGAAATTTATTTTAACATTTTTATAACAAGTATTTCTTAAACTCAAAATTCTGTAGTCAAAACACATTCTTTTTAAATTTTGGTGTTAGGGATGGAAGCCATGGCCATGCGTATGCTAAGCACATGCTTTACCAATTCGAAACCACAAATTCTAAACCACAGTCTAGGCTTTATTGTTCTAACAAGCACCATACTACATGGTGAAAGTCATGTGAAAACAAGTTAAGAAGAGGATTCAGGTCCAGGCATAGTAGTACACAATTAAAGTCCCATCTCTCAGGTAGAGATTGGGAGGACCTCAATTCAGGATCAACCCAGGCAAAAAGTTAATGACATTCCCATCTCAAAAACAAAGCCAGGCATTGTGGCTCATATCTATAATCCTAGCTACTCAGAAGAGTAAGTCAAAGGTGACTTGTAAGGTGACCTTGGAAAAAGCATGACGTCCTATTAGAAAAAATAAAATAAAATCAAAAAGGTCTAAGGGTGTAGTTTGAATGGTAGAGTACTCAAGCATGAGTCCCTGAATTCAATCCTTAGTATCACCACAACATCAAGAAAAGGAGGTTCCAGAAATTTCTTTGCCCCTACTTTTAAAAAAATGTTCAGAATATCACACATTTCTTTTTTTCTTTTTCTTTTTCTTTTCTTTCTTTCTTTTTTAATTTTTTTGCCCATCCTGAAGCTTTAACTCAGGCCTGGGCACTGTCCCTGAGCATCTTTTTGCCATAGCGCCACTTCTGGCCTTTTCTCTTTATGTGGTACTGAGGAATCGAACCCAGGGCTTCATGCATGTTAGGCAAGCACTCTACCACTAAGCCACATTTCCAGCTGCTCCATTTTTTTTTTTTTTGGCCAGTCCTGGGGCTTGGACTCAGGGCCTGACCACTGTCCCTGGCTTCTTTTTGCTCAAGGCTAGCACTCTGCCACTTGAGCCACAGCACCACTTCTGGCCATTTTCTGTATATGTGGTGCTAGGGAATTGAACCCAGGGCCTCATGTATACGAGGCAAACACTCTTGCCACTAGGCCATATCCCCAGCCCCTCCATTTTTATTTTAAAAATTATTTTACCCAATGTGTGAACATTATTATATGACATTAGGCTGCCCTTTGAATATGATAGACGCAAAGAATTTGGCTGCTCGTTTGTCTCCTTCCCACCTCTTGGTGACCATGTGTGTTAGTGTCTGTCTGAATCTTTATGGCATGATCCAGTAAGCTCCCCCTCCAAATGGAAGATGGGTGAATTTGCAAAGTCCAAAATTAGTGGTTCAAGCTTGGTCATCTCACCCTATCTCCATTGGACCTCAACAGGCCTTCCAAGGCAAATTCTAGAAAATATTCCCTCTGAGTAAATTTCTAAATCCACATTTCTTCTAGAGCTCTAAACAACAATCATTCCTGTACATTAACATCCCCCACCAAGAAAGAGAATGGAGTCATTTAGTTGCACGTGAGTTCTTTGGGTACTGTGGTGGGGACAGGGCAGGCTCTAGTCAAAAACACTTCATGAGCTCCCATGAGAACAGAACTCCCCATGGGAACAGAACTCTTGCCCTGTCTTTTTAGAACTGACCCATCTAACCGTTTAAAACTCATTCTCTTGCACCTAGTCCCCTTTATCAAAGTAGGGAAGAAATAGTAGGATTATTAAAAAAAAAAAAAAAAAAAAAGCACTGGACTAAAACTCAAGAGGACTGAATTTTAAACTTTAACACTCTATTGAGGCCTTTAGTCAGGGGTTGGTGGGACCTCGCCCCCTCAAGGAATTCTGTCCACAGACACAATGCAAGGTATGTATGAATTTGGAAACAAAATTACATCATTTATTTTTATTTACCTCTAATAAACCTAATATTTCCTTCAGGGAAATACTACCTTTGCCCTGTTTTTCTCCCTCTCACCTACAGACTTAGATTGGCAAGCAGTCTTTCAATTTTTTTTAAATATGATTTCCTTGTTGTTTTTTTTTTTTTTTTTTTTTGCCAGTCCTGGGCCTTGGACTCAGGGCCTGAGCACTGTCCCTGGCTTCTTCCCGCTCAAGGCTAGCACTCTGCCACTTGAGCCACAGCGCCGCTTCTGGCCGTTTTCTGTATATGTGGTGCTGGGGAATCGAACCTAGGGCCTCATGTATACGAGGCAGGCACTCTTGCCACTAGGCTATATCCCCAGCCCCTCCTTGTTCTTATTAATGTGTTTTAGAGAGGGGTTACCATTTCACAAGTCAGGTAGTGAGTACATTTCTTCTTGAACAATGTCACCTCTTCCTTTGCTTTTTCCCAGTTTCTCCCTCCTGACCCTGCCCACAGTTGCATAATTCATTTTCTACATAGTATAGTATATACTGAATACCACAACTGAGTTTGTTCAGCCTTCCTCCTTCTCTGTACCTCCCTTTGACTCACCCAAAAAGATTAAAAAAAAAAAAAAAAAGCAAAAGCAATATCAACACCACCACCACCAACAACAACAACAAAAAAAAACATTTCAATAAACAGAATTTTTTGTTGTTTGTTTGCTTTTTCTCAGTCCTGGGGCTTGAACTCAGGGCCTGAGCACTGTCCCTGGCTTCTTTTTGCTCAAGGCTAGCATTCTGCCACTTGAACCACAGCGTCACTTCTGATTTTTTCTATATATGTGGTGCTGAGGAATCGAACCCAGGGCTTCATGTATGCGAGACGAGTACTTTACCACTAGGCCATATTCCCAGCCCAATAAACAGAATTTTAAATGTTCAGAAGAGTTATGCTTTTGTGTTCCTCCCCTCAGAGGATTCTCCTTTAGTCAGACTGTTCACGTGTGGATGTCTGAAGTCCTGTATAGGTTGTCATGTCCAGTTGTAATTTAGATCTAGCTTCCATACATGAAAGCCCTTCAATTCTTAACATAGATAAGAAACCAAAGGATATTAGCAATTCTTGTAACTTTTGCCAGTAGAAATCATAGACATTTTAGCCGGGCACTAGTGGAACACACTGGCAATCTTGCTATTCAGGAGACTGACATCTGAGGATTGTAGTTCGAAGCCAGCCAGGGAAGGAAAGTCTGTAAGACTCATATCTGAATGAGCCGCCAAAAAGCCAGAAATGGAGCGGTAGTCGAATATTAACCTTGATCAAAAAATAAATAAATAAACTCAGGGACAGCACCCAGGCCCTGAGTGTTCAAGCCCAGGAATGGCACCAAAAAAAGAAAAAAGGAAAATCACAGACATTTCCTTTTGCCTTATATTCATTGTAGCTATCATATCCCCTAATCATTACTTCAAAAACAATAGATAATAGACCCACTGCTATATCTTATAATTTAACGTGTTATTAAAGAAATACATTATGATAACAGAGATTTGATGTTTTAATATTCTGATCATGTGATGCCAATAGAATTTGTTCCCGTTGAACTCTCGGGTAATTTTTTCAGTCCTGGGCTTGAACTCAGGGCCTAAGCACTGTCCCTGGCTTCTTTTTGCTCAAGGCTAGCACTCTACCACTCGAGCCACTGCACCACTTCCAGCTTTTTCTGTTTATGTGGTGCTGAAGAATCGAACCCAGGGCTTCATGTCTGCAAGGCAAGCACTCTACCGCTAAGCCATATCCCCAGCTCCAGATATTTTATTTTTTAAAACATCTTTATTGAGAGATAATATAGAATTGACCTAGTTAAAGCATACGTTTCACTGGCTTTTATATATTCACAAAATTGTGAAATCATCATCATACTTTAATGTTTAGCACACTTTTCATTGCCACAAAAATAAACCTGTACCCATTAGCAGTCATTTATCATTCTCTTCCCTTTTATCCTTCAGCTTTTCAAGATTTTAGTTGTTTGCCTTTCTTATAAAGAAATATTTCATTATACAGATATACCATATTCTGTTAATCCATGTTCATTCATGAACATTTAGGTTGTTTCCACTTTGGGGGTCATTATTGTTACCAAACAACTGACCAAGGTTGTTTTGGCCCACACTGATAGAAATTATTCATCGGGGTGGAGAAGCCCTGCCAGGGTTGGCAGTTCTTGGTTCTTGAGTGTCTAAGGCTTAGAGCTGGACTGGCTCTAAAGAGACTGGCGATGGGAAGCTTATAGCTCTAAGGACTATGAGCCAATCATTCTAGGCTTTAGAAGCCAGAGAACTATGGCTTTAGTTTCTCAGGTCAGAAGCTTATTGCTCTGAGCTTTAACTACCATTTGCCCCAGCATTAGGCAGATACTGAAATCTTCAGCTTCCAGCAGCAGTGATTGGCAGCAGCAGGCAGTAGTTGCTAGTTACAGCATCTCAAGGGGCTGTGACTTTGTTGGAATGCTCAACTTCTAGAGCAGCTAATGTTGTAGTTTCATGCCCAGGGTGTCTGAACCCTTGGCTTCTTAAGACTTCATACTATATGCTTCAGAGCCCCATTCTCCCCTCCCTTCACAAAAAAAGACTTAGTACCACCTAGAACTCCTTGAGAATAACCATGGCCCACAGTTTTCATCTTCAGTTCTTCACAGCCTCCTTCATCTCTGCTGCCTCTGCTTCCAGCTTCTGGTAGACTCTCCAGAATTCTTCAGATGCCCGTCACCACTACTGCCTCTGCTTGCTGCCACAGCTACTGCCACTTTTATTGCTCCCACTGTTCCACTGCTGTTTCCACCATCTCTTCTTCATTAGTGTATCTCAGATCTCTTAGCTCATGATAAAGACCAAACACAGGAAAGAAAAGGCCATTGGAGAGAAGCGTCTGCATGGGCCTCATGTTACAACACCAGGGGGCAGCACAGGAGGGTTTCTCCTGGCTGATGAAAAGTGAGCCCAACAACCTGCTTACACAACAAGAAGCCAATGTGGGACAAAACTGCTTGGACTCACAGCATAGCCCTTCTTGAAAATGAAGGATTGAGTTTGCGCCAATCACAGGCCTTATGCTATCCCACTTGGGGGAAATGCCTTCCCTTTGGCTTGAATGAAAATAACTGTGGTGTCATCTAAAGTTCACAGAGGATGTCTTGCTTAGAGAGTGCAGCTTTCCAAGGCCCGTGTAATGTCTGGACTGGTTGATTTAAGCATAGTCACCTACCATTGCAAAGGGTCCCAAATAACCACGTTGCTATTAGAGCAGTCTAGCTGGTTGCCAATACTAAGGCAGCTTGGTTGAATTTCCCACTCAAAGTGTTGTACAGGTTCTCCAGTCCATGTAGACAGAAACAAGATTCAAGCAGGTGAAAGAAAATTGATGGCCTGATAGGAATGGTGGTCATGCTTTTTTCCAAGCTCCCTGTCCACAAACACATCCACCAGCACCCTGCCCAGCAACTACACAGAAGTGGCATCTTGCCAAACATGGTTAGGTGGCAGCACATTCCTATGTGGTCTCAAGCTTATATGAATATGCTGAATCTTAGTTCATGGAAAGTACAGCACTAAGGACCTCTGGAAGTTATGGTGAGGGAGCCTGACTGACTCCATTTTCCCTACACAGGTATATGGGAAAGGCCTGCCAAGCACCTTACCCTTGACCGTTTTAGTCATTCACAGAAAGCATTAAAAGAATGTTTACAATAAAGACAACAAACATCAACATAGAACTAATACTTCTAAAAGCACTTACTGATACTTAAGAATGAGTAGCCATATTTAATTACTGGCCCAGGACCCTAGAGGAAGATGGATTTCTCTGATCTGGCTCATTATGAATAATGCTGTAATAAACACAGGTTTTGGGGAGTAGCTCATAGGCAGCTCTATGTTTAAACTTCTGAGTAAGACCAAAATGGCTACACCATTTTACACCACCACCAGCAGTATTTAAAGGTTCTCAGGCCTCTGCAACTGTTATTAGTACTTAAATCGTCTTAGTAAGTATGAAATGGTATCCAAGTGGACTTTTGCTTTGCATCTCCCTAAAGGCTAATAATTAGCATTTTTCTGTGTGCTTATTTGTCATGTGTATTTTTTTGTTTTTTTCTCATTTCTTTATTGTCAAAGTGATGTACAGAGGGGTTACAGTTTCATATGTAAGGCAATGAGTACATTTCTTATCCAACTTGTTACTCATCCCTCATTTTTCCCCTGTTTCTCCCCTCCCCATTTCCCTCTCCCCCCAAGAGTTGTACAGTTGGTTTACACCATATGTGTATATTTTCTTTGGAGAAATATCTTTTCAAATCTTTTGCCCATTCTTTCACTGGGATGATGGTGATGGATGATGATGATGATGATGATGATGATGATGATGATGATGATGATGATTGAACCATAAGGGTGTTTTTTTTTTAAATATGTTCTGGATCCTTTATCAGATGTGTAACCTTCACATTGATGAAAATCAACATTCTATTCCTCAAAGCTTATGATCTCTATGAACTTTAACAATAAAACCATTTCTTCCAGATTGAGTGATATGTATATTTCTTACCTTTAGTATCATCTGTTCCTTCTTTCTCTCTCATTCTCACCCTCCCATCACCATATATTGTTTTATTATGCATGTTGTATTAAACTTTATGTAGTATTTAAGAAAAGGGTCTAACTTGCTGTGCCTTATTTTTCCCCCTTTGGTTTTCTTTTCTTTTTTTTCTTTTTTCTTTTTGCCAGTCCTGGGGCTTGGACTCAGGGCCTGAGCACTGTCCCTGGCTTCTTTTTTTTTTTTTTTTCTCAAGGCTAGCACTCTGCCACTTGAGCCACAGCGCCACTTCCGGCCTTTTCTGTTTATGTGGTGCTGAGGAATCAAACCCAGGGCTTTGTGAATGCTAGGCAAGCACTCTACCACTGAGCCATATTCCCAGCCCATATTGTTTGCTTTATACACTTTATTCTGAGAGGAAATTCATAGGCTTTGCCAGCCTGTCAAATGAAAAAGAACCTGGACTACAGGTTTATTTCTCTGGACCTGAGTTTCCTCTCCTATAAACTACATGGTCAGGATTAAATTGAGAAACTACTCCAGCTCTCTGTTGAAAGAAAGGAGGGCAAGGGAGAAGAGAGGGAAAGGAAGGGGAGGAGGAAAAAATAGGGACAGGGGAGGAGAAGGGAGGAGATTAGAGGAGAGGAAAGTTTGTTTAAAAAAATACCTACTTCTGTGTGACACCAGCTGCTTTCAAGTTATTTTTGTTTGTGCAAAGGAAGCCATTGTCTGGCAAATGTAGGCGTCTCAGCTTGAGTTTTGAGAAGTATGTTAGGGGCAGACAGCAATATGGGAAGGAAACTATTTTCTCTTAAGCACTCAATTGCCTTCAACAAGTTACCAACAAACTGGAAAGTTTGTTGCTTTATTTTATTTTGTAGACACAAACAAATGCCAGCTTTGGGAAGGTAAGTAGAGTGGGCTTAGGCACTTCAAATGAGGAAGGGGATTGTGTATACAAAATGAGTAGGAGATGTGCTAAGCATGTAACTGAATCACTATCACTGAAGCCATCAAAAGGGAACCAAAAAAATCAGAAAATACAATGAAATGTTCATTTATTTACTTGTTTGTTTGAGATGGAGTCTCTGTATGCAGCCCAAGGGTCTTCAACGTGAAATCCTACCTCCACCTCCCAAGTGCTAGGAGTATCGGAGTGTACCCTACATACCCAGCTTTCAGACATTACCAAAAGGTCAACACAGCAGCTATCTTAGTTCTTGTGTCTCTCAAGAGAATGACTCCAGCAAGATGGGAACTGCAGTGAAAATCAATTAGGAAGGGAATATGAAACCAGAGTATTAGACCCAGGCTTACACTCTTGGGATTCCACATGTCAAGTATGGCCACTTGCCCTTGTACATTAAATAAAGGGCCATCATGAAGGACTGAGAAAAGAGGTTTATCATGTGCCACGGGCATGCCGTGGGAAGACAACTCTTCAGGTCATCTTCACCTGTCTTTGGTCTGCAGACATGAGCTTTAGGTTTAAATGAAAGAATTAGGGGCAATGGGTGAAAGGGATGCATGGTTACAGGAATGGCCTGGACGGTCATTATCTTGGTTCTGGTTCTGAAGGGTTCCAGAGAAGTTGTTATCACTGTCATCATTTGGGGGAGCAATCTGGTTCCTATGAGATGATTACTTCTGCTTCACAGTGGAGCCTCAATATGATAGGTAATAGTTCTCACTTGTGGGGGGTGGTCTGTCCTGCAAGGCTCAGCTGTTCCTTCGGGATAGTTTCAGTCATTTATCAAGAGGATGTTATGGACCAGTCCCACCCTTCCAAGATGACTGCCCGGTGACTACAGAGAGAGTGGCTTAGAGCAAAAACAAAATGGAAGCAGGGATGCCAAACTTTTCTCCTACTTTTAGTTAATTCATGGGCCTAATATTTTTCAACTAAAACAGTTTATCTGTTACAAACACACTTTCAATAGGTGTAAAGCAGGTTATTCGTAGGATGAGAATGACAACATTAGTCTTTGGGGTTTTAGAACTTATTGAAATAACTGTATAAAATTCCTACCCACTAGGTCCAACCTACAGGGCAGAGGTCATCTGTGAGTTGGGAAATTTTAATTACAATGTTTTCTTGCAGATACTTTGTAATTTCTTCCTCCCATGGTCACTACTTATATTTGTCTGGTATCTAAAATTTTCTCTTTAAGGATTGGAGGCTTCTATTTATTTATTTTTTTTATTTTTTTTATTTTTTGGCCAGTCCTGGGGCTTGGACTCTGGGCCTGAGCACTGTCCCTGGCTTCTTTTTGCTCAAGGCTAGCACTCTGCCACTTGAGCCACAGCGCCACTTCTGGCCATTTTCTGTATATGTGGTGCTGGGGAATCGAACCCAGGGCCTCATGTATATGAGGCAGGCACTCTTGCCACTAGGCCATATCCCCAGCCCAAGGAGGCTTCTAAAATTTTGCAATTTTAGGTTTTGTTTGCATATCCCCTTCACTCATGGCTAGCTGCTACCCAATATACCTATAACACGAGCTACTCAAGAGGCTGAGATTCAGATGCTCATGGTTCAAAACCAGCCTAGGCAAAGAAAGTCTGTGAGACTCTCCAAAATAACTAGGGAGGGCTGGGGATACGGCCTAGTGGCAAGAGTGCTTGCCTTGTATACATGAAGCCCTGGGTTCGATTCCCCAGCACCACATATATGGAAAACAGCCAGAAGGGGCGCTGTGGCTCAAGTGGCAGAGTGCTAGCCTTGAGCAAAAAGAGGCCAGGGACAGTGCTCAGGCCCTGAGTCCAAGGCCCAGGACTGGCAAAAAATAAAAAAAATTAAAAAATAACTGGGGAGAGAGGGAGGGAAGGAGAGAGGGAAGAAGGGAGGGAGGGAGGGAAGAAGGAAGAAAGGAAGGATAGATACATAGATAAGGGATGGAAGGAAGGAGCTTTTTCTACAATTTTACAATCATTACTCTATATTCTTTTCTTTTTTAAAGAAAGTGTCACTGGGCATGGTGGCATAGATCTACAATCCCAGCACTTGGGAGGCAGAGGCAAGAAGATCATGAGTTCAAGGCCAGCCGGGGCTACAAAGGGGAGATCCAGTCAAAAACAGAAAGAAATAGAGAAAAGAAAGAAAGAAAATAGATCATGGAGGATTTTTAAATAAAGATTGGCTAGGTCTATTTGTGGCTCACACTTGTAATCCTAGCTACTCAGGAGACTGAGATGGTTCAACACCAGCCTGGGTAGGAAAGTCCATGATACCTGTCTCTAACCTCGAAGAAGTCTAAAAGTGGAGCTGTGGCACAAGTAGTAAAGTGCCTTGAGCAAGAAGCTCGGGAATGGCATCTGGGCCCTGTGTTAAAGTACCCCAGGCAGGACGGGCACACACACACACAAAGGAACTAAAATGTGATAATTTTTATTTTCAAAAGCCTTAGATCCAAATTCTAAAAGCAATTTATTGTATGCATAGTAACGCTTCTTCAAATCTCTTTCTGCACAGTAGAAATACTAGAAATTATAAATAAAAGGCTAAACATACAGTTGTAAATGTTTGGTTTCAAATGGAATTTTAAAGCTGGGTCATGTGGCACAAGCCTGTAATCCCAGCTACTTGGGAGGCTGAAGCAGCAGGATAACAATTTTGAAGCCTATTTGGGTAACATAGCAAGATCTTGTATCAAACGTTTTTTCCTTCTTTTTGACAGTAGTAGGATTTGAACTCAGAGCTTCACACTTGCTAGGCAGATGCTCTACCATCAAGCCATGACTCCTTCCCTTTTTTTTTTTTTTTTGCCAGTCCTGGGCCTTGGACTCAGGGCCTGAGCACTGTCCCTGGCTTCTTCCCGCTCAAGGCTAGCACTCTGCCACTTGAGCCACAGCGCCGCTTCTGGCCGTTTTCTGTATATGTGGTGCTGGGGAATCGAACCTAGGGCCTCGTGTATCCGAGGCAGGCACTCTTGCCGCTAGGCTATATCCCCAGCCCCACTCCTTCCCTTTTTTGAGATAGGGTCTTACTTTTGCCCACACTTGAACCTGGACCTCAATCCTCCTATTTCAAGCTTCCTGTTGTAGCAGAGATGACAGTTGCATACCACCGCACCAGCTATTTGAGAAGGGGCCTTAAGAACTTTTGAGGAGCTGGCATTGAACTGCAGTCCCCCTCCCAATCTTAGCCTCCCCTGAGTAGCTAGGATTATAGAAATGAGCCACTATGCCTATTTCAAAAAACATATTTCAATCAAGTTTTAAAAGGACCTTGGTCAGCAGCAACCCCACTTTTGGGTATTTATCCAAAAAACTACAAACAAAATCAAAGTAAAGCCACCAACACAACAATGTTCATTGCAGCGCAATTTGTCATAGCGAGAATCTGGAACCAACCCAGATGCCCCTCCGTAGACGAATGGATCAGGAAAATGTGGTACATATACACAATGGAATTTTATGCCTCTATCAGAAAGAATGACATTGCCCCAATTGTAAGGAAATGGAAGGACTTGGAAAAAATTATACTAAGTGAAGTGAGCCAGACCCAAAGAAACATGGACTCCATGGTCTCCCTTATTGGGACTAATTAGCACAGGTTTAGGCAAGTCACAACAGAGGATCACAAGAGCCCAATAGCTATACCCTTATGATCCCATAAGATGATGCTAAGTGAAATGAACTCCATTTTATGAAAATGATTGTTATATCAGAGTTGAAACTACTTTCAACATCCCATGTGTATCTGTAGTTTCTACTATTGATGATGTTCGTGTATCACCTTCTTGTGATTGTATCTACACTATCTCTGTAATCTTATCTGAATGTATGGGAAACAGTGTGTACTGGTATTAGAATTAGGAAATTCAAAGGGAATACCAAAATTGAGAGACAAAGGGTAAAATACAAGAAACAACAACAAAAGCAATACTTGCAAAACTGTTTGGTGTAAGTAAACTGAACACCTCAGGGGGGACAGGGGGAGGGGGGAGGGGGATATGAGGGACAAGGTAACAAACAGTACAAGAAATGTAACCAATGCCTAATGTGTGAAACTGTAACCTCTCTGTACATCAGTTTTATAATAAAAACTTTAAAAAAAAAAAAAAAAGGACCTTGGTCAGGTTGGAATTTCACAGTACAGCATTCGCCTAGCGGGCACTAGGCCCTGGGATCAATCTGTAGCAGAACCCCAAAAACAAATAACAATAACAGAAAAACAACAACAAAAAGGGATAGTTGTAGAAGGACTATCATATACCCTTAATGTTAATAAATCAGCCACTCTGATATATGGACCATCTAAATTATCCATGTGATGGCAATTTTTTTTTGTACCATGTATGACAACTTTTATTTTATTCTATTTTTATTCTTATTATGGTGCTAGTCCTGGGGCTTGAACTCAGTTCTTCAGCACTGTCCCAGAGCATTTTTGCTCGAGGCTAATGCTCTACCACTTGCAATACAGCTCCAATTCTGGCTTTTTTGATAGTTAATGGGACATAAGAGTCTACAGACTTTGCTGCATGGGCTAACTCTGAACCATGATCCTCATATCTCAGCCTCCTGAGTAGATAGGATTGTTGACATGAGCCACTGGGGTATGATAACTTTTTAAATGATATTCGTACTCCCTTATCAAAAGGGGAGGAAATTCCCAAGAATATCCAAAAATAAGACTCTCACTTTTCTGTCCTAGCACTTCTCCCTCAGGCTCCCTTCCAAGAGGTACAAAGGGAGTAGAGACAGTGAGAAACCCGGGGAAGAAGAGCTCATGAGCCCTGCCAGTCCGTTAAAGGTCAGCTCAGAAGGGACAGTCAGTGAGAGGGCAAGGCAACGAACTGCTCTTGAGCTGACAAAGCTGGATGGCAGCCAAGTGTCTCCTTCCTGGGCCACAGAGGAGCTCTGGAAACACAATTCTGCAGACCCTGCACAAGATGAAAATGCTCTGTAAATGCAAGGTCTAGTTTCCCCTTTATTACATGAACAAACTGAGCCAGTTTTCACCAAGGGGTCAAGGGACAGAGGACAGAGAATCAAACTACTACGTGCTGATCAGAAACTCAGAAGCCTATTTGGAAACACTGAAACTCAATAAAGACATCTTATTAGCATAAGACAAGGGTTGTGAAATCTGGTCAAAGGGTTTTATGCAAAGATGTCTTTTTTTTTTCTTTTTGTCAGTCCTGGGGCTTGAACTCAGGGCCTGGGCTGTCCCTGAGCTCTTTTGCTCAAGGCTAGTGCTCTACTGCTTTCAGCCACAGTGCCACTTCTGGTTTATGAGTGGTTAATTGGAGATAAGAGTCTCAGTGACTTTCCTGTCAAGGCTGGCTTCAAACCAGGATCCTCAGATCTCAGTCTCCTGAGTAGCTAGGATTACAGACGTGAGCCACCAGCCCCCAGCTGCAATGATGTCCATCCATACACACACACACACACACACACACACACACACACACACACGTATATAATCCTCTCACAGTGATGGGAAAAGTAGAAGAAAACACCACATTTTAACTAAAGGGAAAAAACTATTGTCACATGTTAACTCGTAGCTTATATCTTATGTAAGTGAATATTTTCTTTTTCATTTCAACACAGAAAAGGGACCCCTAAGTTTTTGCACATGATCCACATGAGAGAAAAGTAAAGTTCTTTTCACAGAAATATAGTGTGCTTTTAGAAGAGCAGCAGTAAACCAACATTAGTTGACTTAATCTAAAACAATCAGATTTTCTAAGAGGAAAAGTTGACATCTAACTCCACATGTTAGTTCTCTTTTTATTATTTTTAACTGTATTTTTTTGTGTGTTTTCTTTTTTGGTACTGGCAATCGAACCCAGGACGTTGCACTTGCTAGGCAAGCGCTTTGCCACTGAGCTACATCCCAGCCCTCTCTTTTTACTTTTATAATCTTTTTCTCATTTCCTTTCTGGTGGGAATCGTATTTTGCTGCTCTGTAAAAACACAATTATGTGAAGAATGATGAAAGGGGTGACATCGATCAAGAAGCATTGTATTCATAACCTGATTTGTTGAACTGTAACGCCTTTGTACCACCACTTACAAATAATAAAAATAAATTTAAAAACAATTGCAAACTTTTCAGGTATCAGTTATTAGAAAGTATGTGTAAAACTTAAACAGAGACATTGATATCCAGAAATGGCAATCTTTTTTTATCTTTGCACATTTGGGTGAATAGGGCTTATTTTCTGGAAATGTGCATTGAACCACAAGTGACACAGTAGCTCTCCTGAGAACATAATCTTTCCTAAATGCCTGTCTAGCTCACTGTGTTTCTCAGGGGAAAGAATCCTGAGGATTGGGTCCAACTGGGAGGAATGTTAGCCAGGGTGGCCTGAGCAACATAACTGGATGCACAGTCCAAATTTTCATCATCTTACTTGCAAGGAGACAAGGTCAGGGCACAGAAGGCAACATTGTGCATTTGTGGGAGGGGCAGAGGCCAAGGAACTTGTAGGGAAGCTGAAAACAAGGGAGTGAAGATCTGATCAGAGCTGGACGGGTAGAGAGAGTCAAGGGAAGCATTTCAGTGCCAAAGCCACAAATGGAAGCCTATGCCAGAGTGCCCCTTTTATGTTGGCTGTTGACAGAGGTTCAGCAGCTTAGAGTAGCCACCCATCACTCCAGGCTAAGCATTGAAATCAGTAAACAGATAGAAATTTGTTTTATCCTCTCTTTTATATGCTTCCTTTTATCTCTGGACTCTTGTGTTTCTGTAATCCTTTAATTGTTCCTCCCATTAGTCCTGTTTTTAAGTTCTGTTCTTTTGGCTCTGGTTTCTTTTTGTCTTCCCCCCTCTGTCATCCCCTCTCCTCTCCTCCTATTTCTCTTTCCCTTTCTCGCTCCCTCCTTCCCTTCCCTTCTGTCTTCCTATGAGAACAGTCTACCCGTTAGCCTTCTGTAGGCCTTTGGTCCCTTTAGTTGGTAAAGTTGGGTCTATAACTAAGACTTTATGTTGGTCGTTACATCTTCAGGTCTCTAATCATGTCTGTGGGAAGTGCGATCGCTTGGCAACAGGCATAAAAATAATTTAAAAATAACAGTGAGCACAGAAAAATAAGACAAAAAGCCTGACATGGAGTCATGGGTTTTGTCTCGAAATATCTGTTCTAGCCAACTGAGACACACCCTTGCAAATCATTCTAGGTGGAGGAAAACAAAGCCATAAGGAAATTCTGCCACACATATGGAGTTTACTCTTATAGACTACCTTTCAGTGAAATTTCTACATACAAACAAAACTTTGACAAGCCAAATAAAAACAATGGTTGCTATTAGTAAGATGTTTAAGGGCACTTCTCAAATGTAGGCACATTTGTTTTCCTGGCACAACTCTTCAGAGAAGTTCCCACTTAAATCCATGTATGGCCATTTTATACATGCCATTACACATTCTTGCATGCTAAACCTTAGTCATGTCAGCAAGCTAGTTTTTAAGTAGGGTTTTTGTTTGTGTTGTTTAGTTTAAACAGCAGAACCGCTCTGTGTATACAAATGCTCTGGAAAGGCCCAAGTCAGGTATTGGGTGTAGGCACAGAACAAACCGCATGGCCTGCCTTGGCAGCCCTGTTCTCACCTGCAGGCTGCCCACACACTCCTTCAAAACGGGCTTGTCTCATGCCAGTTGGCTGGCAGAACTGCTGAGAGAAGAAGCCTGTTATGGGTGAGGGGAGATGACCAGGTGAAGATTTTCTAAACTCCTCTTCAAGCTTAAAGCTTGATTCAACCTTCCAATTCACATTGGAAGTCCTACCTCTTATTAAAAATCTTGGGCATTCAAGAGTTAAAGGGGTATGGAAGCTGGTGTAGCCTGGGGCTGTCATCCAAGCCAGCTGAGCAGGCAGCAGGAAGGGTTTGGTTCTGGCTTGGCTACAGACAGGCCATCTGGATGCAAGAAAAGCCTAGAATGCCAGCAGCAGCTTTTCTCTTTGGTGTTAGGCCTCATTGAGTCCAGCCTGGAGAGAGAGTGGTTTAAGACTCAAACTGAGATTTTTCTTTGAATAGGGACTTGATATTTTGAATTTTATATAAAACAAATACTCACTATATTATGTATGTAAATATGTATATATATACATATATTTTGTTAGGCAAAGAGAGTCATAGGGAACAATGTACGCACAAGTCAAATACACTCAATAAAATGTTTGCCTCGTATGCACAAAGACCCATGTTTTCGCCCCAGAAAAAAACAACAACAGTCTTAGACACAGCTGTAAGCCATATTTGCTAAAAGTAAAAATGGGTAGAAACAATTGTGGTTTATATATTTTTGTATAAATAATAACTTTGCTAGGAATCTGGATTAGTTATCTGAAAAAAATAAGTTTTTTATATTGTACTTTTCTGGCACTCATAAAAAATATTTTATTGTTTTTCCTAAGGTCACTTGAACAATCAATGTTTTCACACTGGAATTGCTTTAAAATTTTTTTCATTTTAGCTGGGTGATAGTGGTATATGCTTATAAACATAGCTACTCAGTTCTGAGGATTGCAGTTCAAAGCCAGTTCAGGTAGGAAAGTCCATGAAACTCTTATCTGCAATGAACCATCAAAAAGTCAGGAGTGGAGCTGTAGCTCAAGTGGTAGAGTATTAGCCTTGAGCAAAAGAAGCTCAGGAATAGCATCTAGGGACTGAGTTCAAGCCTCAGGACTGGAAAAAAAATAAAAGTAAAAGCAAAATTATTCTTTCTTCATTTCTTATTCCTAATCATACCACGTTTATAATTAGTTGTATTAGGCATAATGTTAACATGGATGTAATTCCTTTTGTAGGAATTTTTTCTCTAGTAAAATTGGAAAAAAAATCTTGAGAAAATTGTAGCAACTTCCTACTCCATAAGATTCGTGAACATGCACTGTTTAGAAACTACTCACTTTAAAAGATTGGGCCTATTCTTCCTTAGCAGTCTATGTTTGATTTGTATGTGTAAGTCTTAACAAACAATTAGAGGAAAAGGGAGAATGTAAATTCACTTGGACAAAACAAAGCACAAGGACGGAGGATATTATCCTTAAGAAAAGTTTACCTTAAGGAAGAGAAAAGAGAAAACACATGTTTCTTTCTCCATGCTGTGTATAGGGCAGGGGGTGGAGGTGGGGGGAGGGGGGGGACGACTTTTCCACTCCTAGGCATTAATTGCCACCTAGCAGCAGAGAAGGGAATTGCATAGTTAGCTTGGGAATGGAAACCTCAAAAAAACATCAATATTACATGGGCACTTTACTTTTACTGTGAACAGTATCTCAAGAATGATTAGCCTATTGATGGACCAGGGATTGATTTTTTTTCTTGTCATGAGAAAAGAAAGAGAAATAAAAGAAATGAAAATGTTTGGCTTACTTTTAAGGACATCCCTATTGGAAGTGGTTGTGGCTCAGAGCTGTGGAACACTGGCCTTGAGTGAAAGAGCTCAAGGGCATCAAGCAGGCTCTGAGTTCAAGCCCCATGACCAGTAGGGGAAAGGGGGAGAATAAATATCTACTCATTTGCCACCTTTGCCACCTCAGGTATAAGCCAAAAGAAAATAAATTCTGGAGTCGTTCCTGACAGCAAAAGTTGCTAGTTGTGGCCAATGAGAGGGAGAAATACTTGTTTTTAATACAGAAAGCATTTTCCTAAATAATCATAGATTTTAAAGAAATGATAGAATATATTTTATTGTGCTATGACAGTAAGAGGATGTTTAATTTGAGATATTTTACAAGGCATAAAACCATTTCCAAGGCAGGCACAGGTTCACACCGGTAATCCTAGCTACTCTGAGGATCACATTTCAAAGCTAGGCTGGGCAGGAAAGTCCATGAGACTCATTCCCCAATTTTAACCACCAAAGTACTGGGAGCTGTGATTCAAATGGTAGAGCACTATCCCTTGAGCAAAAAAGCTAAGGGATAGCTAAGGGATAGGACCCTAAATTGAAGCCCTTGTGGCATACCAACACACACACACACACACACACACACACACAAACACACACACAAACACACACACACACAGAATAATGATAATTTCCAGACCAAACTAGTACTCAAACAATGAAAGGAAGAGGTCCTTATTTCATACTCCACTAGCCATATTTTTATTTTTGAAGCAGTTAACCACCCTGAGTGTTAAAGGAGATCATCTATTATTTTGTTTCATGAATCCTGGCAACTAAATAAAAATAAGTAAATGATTTCCAGAATGTCTAATTGACATCCCAAACTCAAAATGTAAATGAATATTCAGTGTCTCTTTCTTCAAAATATGTTCCTCCTTTCTCTCTCCTTCATCTCAGTTCACTTAATTCTGTTCTTCCATCTGTTCAGGCCCAAAACACTAGAATCATTTTTCAATTCTCCTTCTCTTACACACCATACCCAACTCATTAGCAAACTATTGTTGGCTTTGTCTTCAAAACATATCCAGAATCCAACCACTTCCTACAAAGTCATTGCCACAACTCTGGTCCAAAATACTGTCATCTTTCACTTGGATACTGTAACAACCTTGATCTTGTTAGCATGCTTGATTCCTTATTTTCTGTTCTCAATGCAAGAGTCAGGATGATCATTCTCAGATGTCATGCATGCCATTCCTGTTCGAAATCCTCTAGAAACTTTTTGTCTCAGTCAGAGTCAATGTGTTTATTATGGCTTATCGGCCCTAATTAATAAATAGGGCCTCTATGATTGCATCTTTCGTTCAAGGATTTTTTTCTGTTGTTTACTTAAGTATTGTTAGTATCTTAGTAATAATGCTTGACATATATGATTGGCAAATACATAGTTGAATGAATGAGAAATGTCTGACTCCAAAACTTATCCTTTTATCAATTCATTTTATGTATATATTTATACCCATGGGAATGGAAAACAGTAAGCTACACTCTTTAGAGAATCTCAAAGTCCCACTTGTAGACCACAAAAAGAGATTGGAGATTTGGTTCAGACTACAACCTGATTTTTAACAAATAATTGCAAAATTGATCAGTAAGGTATTCTAGAATAGGTCAGTACAACAAGGCCACTTACCCAATTTAGAGACTATTGTTAGTTATTTCAGGATTTTTTTTACAATTGAAAATTTCTTAAGCCAAGCTAAAAATTTCCCATAGACCTGTAACATTTATTGCTCTTAACTATCTAGATGACATGCTGAAAGAATTGCTCCATTTCTGGAAACTCTTCTAAACAACTCACATGTGCCAATGCATCTTCACAGTCATCTCTTTTGGTCACACGATGAGCAAAGGAAATTGTATTATGCAATTTGAGTACAGCTCTGAATTATTCTTTTTCTCCAGAATACATATTAATTCCTATTTATTCTCTTCCAAGTGTTAGCTCCTACCAGAAGAAAACCCTTGCTTATGATTAATCAGTAAAAAAAAAGGGGGGGGGGTAAATATTTGGGAATAAGTGTAGGTAACGCTAGTTTAGAGTAAGCTATTAAAAATTAGCCAAATAAACTATGAAATATTCATTAGACAAAATGTCTTATAGACAGTTAAAAGCATGTGGCAAGCTGGTATAGGAACACATAATTGCAATCCCAGCAGTTGGGAGGTGGAGACAAGTTACATAGCAAGTCCCTGTCTAAAAAAGACTTACACACACACACACACACACACACACACACACACACACACACACACACACACACGACAGGCAAAAACATTGGTGATGTAATGTTGGTTTGACCTAAGGCTACTTTCATATAATTTTAACTCTTAGCCTTTATGTTTCTTAACATAAAGTGAACTGTAACACTACTTGATATGTAAACAGCAACCATAACCTGGGAGTATCATAGTCTAACAAGTAGCTGTGTCTCAGCCAATTACAGAAACTAAATCTGCAGCCAGTCTGAGACCCAGACCTGCCAAACCATGATCATATAAACCAGATGCCAACGGCAGCCAATCAGGTTATTTCTTTATGCCAATTTTCTGTATAAACACAGCCGTAGTGTGTTATATTCTGAACCATTTTGTTTCAGACTATTGCCAATTCATAAATTTTCTTGTTTCCCCCTCATCTTGCTCCCTACCCTTTTTTTTTTTTTTTTTTTGATGGGGATGGGAGCAGTACTGGGGTTTGAATTCAGGGCTTCCCACTGGAGCCCTTCTTGGGTTTTCTTTTTTATTTTACCATTTTCTTTTAATTTTCCCCTTTTTGTTGTTATTATATAGGTGATGTACAGAGAGGGGTTACAGTCACACAAGTCTTTTTTAACAGTGTCACCCCTTCCCCATTTTCTCCCAGCTTTCCTCTTCCTACCACCCTGCCCCCACCACAAGCTGTATAGTTCATTTTCAACATAGTATCTAGTGAGTATCACTGCTGAATTAGTTCACTCTTTGTCCCACCATTTCTGTGCTCTGCTTATCCACCCCAAAATAGAAAATCCTCCTTTAATCTTACTATATGAATGTCTAGGCTACTTTATAATTTATCATATCCAAGTGTATTTGTTTTGGCTTTTACCATCCAGTGTGTTTACTTCTATTAGGCACTTCCTAGTTACAACAAATGAGGGAAACCATGCAATCTATGTTTCTTTGGGTTAGTCTTACTACTCTTAATATAATCAGTTATTTTTGACATAGGATATCTTTCTACCTGGGTACACAACACCATTCTACCTATTTTAGACTTCCCATTCTTGCTAGGATGACAGGCTGCTCCCAAGTCCAGCTTTCCTCCAGAATCTCTTGGACTTTTCTTTCTGGTCTGGCTTTAAAATACAGCCCTCCTAATCTCAGACTCTCGCATAGAAGAATGACAGGAGGAGTTGTCTCATGCACTTTTCAGTCTGGGCTGGTCTTCAACACTGATCCTTCAATTCTCAACCTCCCAAGCAGCTAGAATTATAAGCACAAGTCACCCATGCAGCTAAAAATCTTCTCCCTTATTTTTTATTAGTTTACTGAAAGTATTAACTTGAAGTCACTAATTGAGAGATTTACTTTTATAGATGAGTTGACATTTTTACTTGACTAGAAATGCTATTACATTTGTAGTATATTACATTAAAGGAGCAAGCAAAGAAAAATTAAATTCACTGGGTGTATGTTAACATATGGCGGTAAAGAAAATAATCAAGTTATTTGCACTGGTACTCTTCACGTGTCATTTATTCGCTATACCAATTATAGTCACTAATGAGAATACCATAGTGAGATTCATGGAGGGGGAGGAGAGAAGCAACTTGCTTTTTTGTTCAGAATCTACTCTTAACTATTCTGAAAAAACAATGCAACAATAAGTCCTGATATCACTTACTAATGATGTTTAAAGAAGTACTGCTTTGTTTGCCAGGTACACGACCTTTCTCGTTTACAAGGGGAACTAGCAGTGGGTGGATGTGTTAGGTTGGCAGCTGCTTGCAGAGCTGTCTTAACCTATTTCACTCGAGGACTTAACAAAAGACGACCTAAAAGACAGAAGTTCATAAGAAAGTGAAGTTCAAAGTCTAGTGGAAGCAACTGATAAAAATGAGAGGTCAATGATAATTGAGCTTTGAGTATATGAGCTCTCCAGGGACTAAGAATTGCAGAAGAGGAAGCTTCTACACAAACTACTCAAGGAAGGGCATAAGCGTCCACTATCATCACTATTCTGTGGCCTTTTCTGCACCCTAGTTCTCAATTGTACAACTTCGCAAGACTGTGCCCCGTGGAGAGGTCCAGTCACAGGTTCAAATCACACCAGTCTTAGCATAGTCCCCAGCTCCAAGAATGAGCGACTGGCGGGAACCTACAACACACCGGGTCTAAACCTGAGATCACAGGACTCGCGAGACCACCGCTGGCTGGCAATTGTAGCCCAGGGCCCTCAGCCAATAACGGCGCTCGGGCTTCCAGAGGCCACGCCCACACCCCATTCCCTAGCCCGCCCCCATCGTGTGGGTGTTTTGAGGGCGGGGAGTCCATCGATAGCTCTGGAATAGACGACTCTGTCCTGCGTCCGCCTCTGTCGTCTAAGCCACGCAGCCTTTCTCAGTCGATCGCCGAGCTCTTCGGATCGGCCGCGCTTTTCCATTCGCAGCTTTGCTAGATCCTCTCATCCAGGTCGGCGCAGGAGCTATGGTGCGTTGAATCTCAGTCCTTAGGAGGTTTAAGGCAGAGGTCTGCTGACCCGTGGGTCGGTGTTCCGCCTCTGTTGTCACCTTGCCGTCGAGACCTGGGGCGGGAGAGGGGCCGTGGTAGCCTTGCAGACTCGAGAAGACTCGGGCTGTGATTCAGCACCTCCGGGCCAGGCCCGGCCCGGCACCGAGCGGTCGGCTGGGGCTGCGGCCTGCCCCGCGCGGTCGTGAGGCCTCCGCGGGGCCTCTGATCTCTTGCTCCGCGATCACTGAGCAGAATTCCTTCAGTGGGGGGATTCTCAGCATTTCGCAGCCGACTACTTGTCTTCTGAGGGGAAGGAAAGGCCTCCCAGTTACGGTGCACCCAACCCCCTCGGTTCCTGGAACCCGCGTCCATTTACCTCGTGGGTCATTTTAACTTCTCTATCCCCCTGCGCTTGGTACGAAAAGGCCCCTTCTCAGCATTTCGTCCAGTCGTTTGGTAATGGGAGGTGATAGGAGAGGTACAATGTGGGCCTTCGGCTTCCCTTGAGACCGCCACTCCCAACTCTAACCCCATGATTTTCCTCCCAACTAATAATGTTATTAGAGCTATAATGGTTCTGCCCCTGTAGCTATTTGTATTTATCTCTAACTTCCAGAGGACATTTTTAAAATTATCCACTGATGAATATTGATTGGCACAAGTGAGAGTTTCAAATCTTAAGTCAGGCTCATCTCTAATGGTAACATAAAGATAGATCTGCAGATAAGGAACTGTGGGACTAAATGTTGGACATTTTAGAGAAAAAGATGGGAAAGACTTAAAAGACAGATTTGTGGGCTATTTAGAGTAAAAGCCTTAGGGGCATTTGTTAGGGCCTGGTCTAGAGAACAACATATAAGCTAAGTAGAAAACTTGATGCCTATGAGCTTTATGGGTTGATGCCCATGGGGAGTGCTATAGAGAGTGACAGAACAGAAAGGGAAGATTGGATGCCCAAAATGCTCCACCAACAGCTCATGGTAAACTTAGAACTGGCTTCCCCTTAAGTATGGTGGTGATATTCCATCAAGGTTGCATTAATTGAACTGCTTTAATGTTGAATGGGAACACGTGAAACATGTAAATATTGTAAATTGGGATTTGTTCTTAAATTAAGAGGGCTTTTTTTTCTTTCAGTTTCGCAACCAGTATGACAATGATGTCACTGTTTGGAGCCCTCAGGTAAGTAAGATAACGTTTCATTCCACTTTTTTTTTCCTTTGCTTCACTTTCTTTTTTGACACAGGATATTATTCTGTATACCCCAGACCTCAAAGTCTTCCTGCCTCAACCTCCCAAGTGTTGGTATTACAGGTGTGGCATGACTATGCCCATATGTCTTGTGCCATGTCTATTAAGTGGTTTTTCATACCTGCAATAGATTTAGGAATTTGTGACATTGTAAATGAGGAGTAAAGGCCTTAATTCCAACTGCTCAAGGCACTAAGGCTAGAGGATTGCTGAGTTTGAGGCCAGCCTGAGCAACTTACTAGGACCCTGTCTTAAAAAAAATAAATAAATAAAAAAGCCGGGCAACACTGGCTCCTGTTTGTAATCCTAGCTACTCAGGAGGTAGAGATGTGAGGATGGTAGGAAAAAGGAAGCCCAGGCAGGAAAGTCGGTGAGACTATTATCTCCAAGTTAAAAAAAAAAAAAAAAAAAAGAACTGAGATTGCAAGCTGTGAGAAACTACAATATAATCATTTTGGATTCTTCTTGTAACATAAATGTATACATCTCTTTAATTTTAAAAAATCATTTGATCTTTATTTTCACTGTGGTTTGGAAACATTTCTAGTTTTTAAAACAATCTCTGAAAGTGAATTTACAATGTTTTATTTTACTTCTTTAGGGAAGGATTCATCAGATTGAATATGCAATGGAAGCTGTTAAACAAGGTTCAGCCACAGTTGGTCTGAAATCAAAAACCCATGCAGTGTTGGTTGCATTAAAAGTAAGTAAAGAAATGAATATATTACTCCTTTGGAAAATAACTACCAAATGAAATTTTCACTTTATAAAGAAAAAAATCATAAATTTTTCTTAATGTCCTATAACGTCTCTGTTTAGAGAGCACAGTCAGAACTTGCAGCTCACCAGAAAAAAATTCTCCACGTTGACAACCATATTGGTATTTCAATTGCGGGACTTACTGCAGATGCTAGACTGTTATGGTAAGTATGATCATGAAAAACAAAACAAATATCTCTATTGTAACTGATTACTTTTCTAGAAAAGGTCTAGCTTGGGTATTTTAGGAAGTTGTCTACTAGAACTTTTATAAATTATAACTAAGATTGTGAATATCTCAGTAGGTTTGGATTAGCTACTAAATATTTCCATTTATTTCGTATATTAGTAACTACAATTAAACATTATTATTGTTACTGTAGCGAAGTCACTGAATAGTCTGGTTGTTAATACATTGTATATATGTCTAAAAACAGCTTGACACTTTTGTCTGATATTTAAGGGTGAACCAGACTTGCCTTGCATCAGAAATTATTTAACTTTTTTTTTTTGCCGACGCTGGTACGCTGGTGGCTTATACCTATGATACTAGCTACTCAGGAAGTTGAGATCTGAGGATGGCTATACAGAGCCAGGCCAGCAGAAAATTCAGGCCAGGCAAGAAAGTCATTGAAACTCATATCTCCAATTAACCACCAAAGAGCTAGAAGTGGAGCCCTGGCTCAAGTGGTAGAACATTATTAGCCTTGAGCAAAAAACTCAGGGACATTGCCCAAGCCCTGAGTTCAAGCCCCAGGACTTGCACAAAAGACAAAACAAAAAAACAATTATTTTTTGCAGAGGTCAATAATAGGTAATTGTGGGATGTAGAAAAATGACTAAGACATGGATTGTGTTCTCAAGGAACTTTAAGGTCTAGTCTATATAAAGGGAAGTGCAGAGTAACAGGGAAATTTGTTACCATCTAAAAGATGTAAAGATTATTTTTGGCTAAGAAGCAATGTGTAACTGAAGAGATGTGACTTCGGCATCACAGATTGAATTCTCACTCTATCACTTAGTGTCTGATTGGATAAATAGACACTTCCAGTATAAGATTCTTATAAGATTATAGCCTCACAGGTATAGCACTTAACAAAGTGTATTTCAGAAAGGGAGCATGAAAACACATGTACACATATTGATTGACGGTGAGCAGAAAGTGGTCAAAGTGAATCTCTATTTGATTAAGGAAAAAGTACAATGGTAGGTTCAGAGGGTAATACCATTGTTTAAGATTTTTAAATAGTCAGCTCTCAAGTTATACCTTCCTCCCTTAAGTCAACAAGATAGCTACAGCCTGAGTTTAGCTACTTTTGAAGGTCTCAGTTGCCTCATGTGGTTAGAGACTGCCAAAATAAGCAGTCAGTTTTCAACTGCTTTGGCAAATTAAAAATACTGAAGAGGGGCTGGGGATATAGCCTAGTGGCAAGAGTGCCTGCCTCGGATACACGAGGCCCTAGGTTCGATTCCCCAGCACCACATATACAGAAAACGGCCAGAAGCTGTGGCTCAAGTGGCAGAGTGCTAGCCTTGAGCAAGAAGAAGCCAGGGAAGGTGCTCGGGCCCTGAGTCCAAGGCCCAGGACTGGCCAAAAAAAAAAAAAAAAATACTGAAGAAATATCTTGGTTCCGTTGGTCAGTATTTGTTCATCAGGTGCTAAATATGTATCTAGAGGGTAGGGTGCTTGGCTAGAATGTAGTGCCCTGGCCAGCCTCAGGAAAAAGCAAGAGCCTATCAAAAATGACAAAAGTAAAAGGCTTGAGATGTTACTCAAGCAGTAGAGTCGCCTATATATCTCCTGTGTGTCTCACAGTGGGAAGCTCTGAGTTCAGACCCCAGTACCAACAAAAAGAAAAACTTCATGTTGCTCCCCCAGGTTAACATAAAAATCCTTATGGCCATATCTTATCTTTCGCATTTGTTCATATGGGCGTAATCCATGAAAATGTTTAGAAAAAAGAAAAGTGAATCAAACTGCTTTATTACTTGGATTAGCTCTCTGTGATATGAAATCACTAATTTTCTTGTTTCTCTTTTAGTAATTTTATGCGCCAGGAATGTTTGGATTCCAGATTTGTATTTGACAGACCACTTCCTGTGTCTCGTCTTGTTTCTCTAATTGGAAGCAGTATCCTTTTTTTGTTAACATTTATGAATGTAAACCTCGAAAGTCTTTGGTACTTAATCCTTGTGTTCACTAGGAAGTAATAATACCATAAATAAGACTGTAACAGCTTTAATTGGATGCTCTTCATTAGTCTTTTTAAGCAATTGGTATTTTTCAGACATAAATAAGCTCAATTTCAATTGTAGATTAGAATGGCAATGTCCATCATTGGGAAGGTTAAAACAAAAAGATGAAGGTGGGGAGAGTGGGTTGGGGGGAGGGAAGGCAGGAGAAAAATGAGGGAGTAACAAGTATGACAAGAAATGTATATATATGCACTACCTTAAGTATGTAACTGTAACTCCTCTGACAATAAAAAATAAATAAGCCCAATATTAAAAAAAACTGTCCAAATACCATTCTCAGAGGAATTTCAAGTTTCTAATTGCTCTAGGTATCCCCCAGTGCTCTGAACCTCTAAAACCAAAACAAATGAGGTTCTACATGAGAAGAGATCATTTGGCTAACATGTTTTCTTGGGGTACAAAGTTAATGCATTGTGTAATATTACCCCCAAAAATACTGTCCTATTGTATTTCTTCTTGTGGACTATGCAGTAATTAAGGAAGATGCTAAAGATCTTGGTTTGTATAATTTTAACGTAAAGATAGTATCTTATTCTTTACTGAACAAGTTCTTTAACTAGTATAAGAGACCCAGATACCAACCCAACGGTATGGCCGAAGACCATATGGTGTTGGGCTGCTCATTGCTGGCTATGATGTAAGTTTATATAGCATTTTCACTATTTTAAGAACTATAATGCTGAGCATGGTGATACATGTTTGTAATCCCAGGTACTCGGGTTAAGGCAGGAGGATTGCAAAGATGAATCTGGCCTGTGCTACATAGTAAGACTCTGTCTTTTAAAAAAATAAACAAAAACATCCAGGTACCAGTGGCTCACACTTGTAATCCTAGCTACTCAGGAGGCTGATTTCTGAGGATCACAGTTTGAAGCCAGCCTAGGCAGAGGAGTCCCCATGAGACTCTTAACCTCCAATTAATCACTCAAAAACCAGAAGTGGCACAGTGGCTCAAGTGGTAGAGCACTAGCCTTGGGCACAAAGAGGCTCAGGGACAGTGCCCAGGCCCCAAGTTCAAGTCCCAGGACTGGCAAAAAAAATAAAAATAAAAATAAGTAAACAAAACAAACAACTGAGCAGAAAATACTTAAATTTTTATCTCAAGCAAGGTCAAGAATTTTTTTTGTTTGTTTTCTATTTTGTAGGATATGGGCCCTCACATTTTCCAAACCTGTCCGTCTGCTAACTATTTTGACTGCAGAGCTATGTCCATTGGAGCTCGTTCTCAATCAGCTCGTACTTACTTGGAGAGACATATGTCTGAGTTTATGGAGTGTAAGTAATAACTTCTGATTTGTTTTGCCTCCTCTGGTCTGTATATAGTAAATAATGTATCATCCTAAGAAAAATATTACCTTTATATGGTTTCTTTATTAAATGAAGCCCTTAAAGTATTTAAATGATTCTATCACAATTACTAGTTTTTATTTATCAATAGAATTTTTTTCAGCTGTATCCCCAACCTTGAGATTCTTTTTAAAAAGAATGGGTTGCAGTTTCATAAGTCAGGTAATGAGTACAGTTTTTTTTGGACAGTGTAACTCCTTCCCTCACTCTCTCCCAGTTTTTCCCTCCCATGCTCACCCACAAGTTGTATAGTTTATTTTCAACATAGTGTCTAGTGAATACCACTGCCACATTTGTTTTTGTCCCTCCATTTCTATGCCCCCCCATTTATTCTCCCAAAGACAGGTACCTTGAAAATTTTGATTCAGTATGCCTCAGCTAGAGTTGAGACCCACTGTACAGGTGCTATGTTTACAACTTTTGATTTTCCGTGATTCTGTTCATATTTTAGGCCACGTATACATTTCTGCACTAAATAGTCCATAGATGAGTAAAAGGCATTGTACCTAAGTTAAAGGAAGGGCTGGAATATGGCCTAGTGTCAAGAGTGCTTGCCTTATATACATGAAGCCCTAGGTTCGATTCCTCAGCACCACATATATAGAAAAATAGCCAGAAGTGGCACTGTGGCTCAAGTGGTAGAATGCTAGCCATGAACAAAAAGAAGCCAGGGACAGTGCTCAGGCCCTGAGTCCAAGCCCTAGGACTGGCAAAAAAAAACCCAAAAACTTAAGTTAAAGGAAGCCAGTGCCATGGCTTGAACTGAGGGCCTTGTGCTTTCATTTTGCTGGCCCACCACTGCCACTCTACCACTTGAACCATGCCTCCAGTCCAGCATTTTGCTGACTAATTGGAGACAAAAGCTTACAGGCTTTTCTTCCCAAGGCAGGCTTTGAACCTTGATCCTCTGATCTCAGCTTTCTGGGTAGCTAGGACTATAAGTGTAAGCCTCTAACACCTGGCTTTTTTATTATTATTATTAATTAAAGTTTATTGACAAGGTGTTTTGCAAACGGGGTACAGTTACATAATAAGGTAGTGAGTACATTTCTTGTGATATCTGTTACACTCTCATTTTCCTTTCCCTTTCCTAGTTCAGGTAGGCATATATACAATATCCAGTGTACCAAAATCATATACAGTAGCCACATAGGTACACCAAAGGAAATTCACTTAGAACATTAAACACAACGACAACAATAGAATCCTCCTGTGTCCTTCTCTTGGAGTTGTTTTTGCTTATCCTCATCTTATATAATCATGTGTACACAGCTGTTGAGCTATTGCGATCCACACTGATAGTTCTATCCTGGATCTTTTTATGTTTGTTTAGTATTAGATACATAATGTAAAGTCGCTGACCCGAACATGGAAGTCATTTGAAAAGAAGTTTGTTATTTTGCAGACCTGGTGTCTACTGATCCGTCCCCCTCCCCAACAGCCATATATCAGGAGACCATGCCCCTTTGTTCTGTGTTCTAGGTTTGTCTCACTCAACATTATTTGTTCAAGCTCTGACCATTTCCCTGCAAATACCAATATTTTATCATTTCTAATCGCTATGTAGTATTCCATTGTGTATAGGTACCACATTTTTTGGACCCATTCATCTGTAGTGGGGCATCTGGGTTTCCATATTTTGGCTATTGTCAGTTGTGCAGCGATAAACATGGTCTTTTTACAACTTGTAATATAGTAGTCTGAAGGGAACACCTAAGATCAATGAATGTAGTAAAGAATAATTACGTTTGTTTTTTTTTTTGGCTGGGATTGGGTGCCGTCCCTGAGCCTCTTTGTGCTCCAGGCTAATGCCACTTCTGGCTTTTTCTGAGTAGTTCACTGAAGATAAAGAGTCTCATGGACTGACTTTTCTGCCTAGGTTGGCTTTGATCTCAGTCTCCAGAGTAGCTAGGATTACAGGTATGAGCCACCTGTGCCTGGCTTATTATCTTATAAACATTACTTGAAGCAGATTTTGTTGTAGGATGACAATAGGTAACTGAGAAAATGGAGTTGTAGGACCAAATAAGCTTGGAAGTACTGGATTAAAGTTGAACTTTTTTTTTTTTTTTTTTTTTTTTTTGGGGGGCCAGTCCTGGGGCTTGGACTCTGGGCCTGAGCACTGTCCCTGGCTTCTTTTTTTTTTTTTTTTTTGGCCAGTCCTGGGCCTTGGACTCAGGGCCTGAGCACTGTCCCTGGCTTCTTCCCGCTCAAGGCTAGCACTCTGCCACTTGAGCCACAGCGCCGCTTCTGGCCGTTTTCTGTCTATGTGGTGCTGGGGAATCGAACCTAGGGCCTCGTGTATCCGAGGCAGGCACTCTTGCCACTAGGCTATATCCCCAGCCCCCTGGCTTCTTTTTGCTCAAGGCTAGCACTCTGCCACTTGAGCCACAGCGCCACTTCTGGCCATTTTCTGTATATGTGGTGCTGGGGAATCGAACCCAGGGCCTCATGTATATGAGGCAGGCACTCTTGCCACTAGGCCATATCCCCAGCCCCGAACATTTTTAATTATGATAATTTGGTTGGGATCTTTATAGGTCTGATCCTGTGCCCTCATTAAAATAAGTTATGAATGTTATTGGTTGCTACTTGGAGATTGATTGTACCAATAGCATTAAACTTTTAGCTGTTTTTATTCTGGTAAGTTTAGTGTGAAACCAAAAGCTATATTTCAAAATATAGACTTAATAAAAGAGGCCAACTATGATGATGAAATTAAGAAACAACTGTTCATTTATTTTTATAGGTAATTTAAATGAATTGGTTAAACATGGTCTGCGCGCATTAAGAGAGACACTTCCTGCAGAGCAGGACCTAACTACAAAGGTAAATGTTATGTTTTCCAATTGTAGATAGTAACATAACAGTTTAATCTTTCATTGATTATTAAGTAGTAGAGTGTATGCTTCATTTTGGTGTGGGAATTGGTGCTTGCATGTTTATTTGTTCATGATAAGGTTTCACTATGTAACTTAGACTGGCCTAGAACTCTGTATGTAACACAATTTGGCGGAAAATGTTTGGGCGCCTATGTTCCCAAGTTCTTCACTAAATTGACCAAACTTGGATAGTCACTTTTAAAAACAGTTCTTTTTGGTATAAAGCAAAGAAAAAAATCCAATAAATTTCATTGTGTTTTATGCATCCACATACATGCTTTTCTGCCTATCTTAGATTTCTTCCCAGTAGATTACAGACAGAGCAGAGACTTTAGGAAACAGTTCTCTGTTAAAGAAAAGTAGAAGCTGGGCACTGGTAGTTCATGCCGATAATCCTAGCTACTCAGGAGACTGAGATCTGAGAGTCACTGTTTGAAGCCAACCTGGGGCAGAAAAGTCCCATTTGTGTTCCCAGGTAGATAAATCTTTATACTAAAGTAGTTAACAAATACATGTATAGAGCACTTATCATGTATAGACACTTTGTAGGAATTGAGAATATGTAAACACAACAAAAAGCCTTTCATTAACCATAGATCTAAAAGGGCCAGGGTAGGAAAAAATGTACATGTAAACTATATATAACAGATTATAAATACTGTAGAAAAATAAAACAGCTTAACAGGTGAAAGAACAACCAATTGAGGACAAGTAGGTAAGGTAGTATTGTAGATGTCATTTAAAATAGAGTGATTATGGGTGACCTAAAAGAAAGTGACATTTGAAGAAGAGATCTTCTAAAGGAGTTAAGTGAGTCATACAGATATCTAGAGCCAGATTATTCTAGGGAGTGTAAGTACAAAGGTCTTGAAACAGGAGTTTTCTTGTTTCTTTAAGGCAAAGAGATTGATGATAAAGAGGAAGGAAAAAAGTCAGAAATAACATGGTGGTTATACTGTGTATTACTTTTGTAGATAAGTTGCATTTTATTCTTAGAGGTTAAGCATTTAAGCAGAAGAGTACCATGATTTGATTTCTCTTTTAAGACACTTCATGGACTCTTTTTTTCGTTTTTTGCTAGTTTGTGAATGTGGTAATGAGAAATCAAACCCAGGGCTTCATGCATGATAGGAAAGCACTCTGCCACTAAGCCACATTCACAGCCATTTGTGGGCATTTTGACAAGATATTGTAGTAGAGACATGGGCAAGTACAATTTTAAAACTTAAGACAGTCATTCATGTGAGAGATGATGGTGCTTGGGAGCAGAGTGATAGAGATATGTTCTGAAATTAGAGCAAAAAAAGTTTGCTCCACCTTCCAAGGAAAATATTGCTTCTAAGTTCTTAACTTCATTAACTATAAGGAAAGACTTATGCGTAAGTAGAAGGAGGAACTGGTTTTAGATTAGGTAGTAATTTTAGCGTATGTAAAATTTCAAATGCTGTTTCTTTGTCTAGCAACATAGACAAGCAGTTATTATCAGTACTTCCTAGACTTCTATGGAAGATGATTTAGCCCAGAGTTTGAACTTTTTTTTTTTTTTTTTTTGGCCAGTCCTGTGGCTTGGACTCAGGGCCTGAGCACTGTCCCTGGCTTCTTTTTGCTCAAGGCTAGCACTCTACCACTTGAGCCACAGCGCCACTTCTGGCCGTTTTCTGTATATGTGGTGCTGGGGAATTGAACCCAGGGCCTCATGTATATGAGGCAGGCACTCTTGCCACTAGGCCATATTCCCAGCCCCCAGAGTTTGAATTTTTGATCTTTACATAAAAGTGACAAGTAGACTAGATGAGATTCTTAAAGGGGTCTAAATAGGCAAGCAGTTTGAGGACTGAACTGAAGACATTCTAGCCTTTAGAGATTGGGAGAACTCAGAAACTCAAAGATGGTTAGAGAGGGAGGAAAACTTGGGTAAAGAGAAACCCTTGGAAGCAAATTAAACTGCAGGAGAAGGGAATGGAAAACTGCTAGTAGAGCAAAGGAAATATGGATTGGTATTAACTATAAGGTTAGCAATAATATTGTCATTCAGTTCATAAGACAATCAATGGCTTGGTGAGGCAAAAGCCTGATAGGAATGGAATATGGTGAGAATAGGAGAAAGGGAATTGGAGATAGCTCTTTGGAGAAGATTTTTCTATTGAGGATCAGAGAAATGGACTGGTGACTAAAAAGGATGTAGTAAGGAATTTTCATTGGTTGGGATTTTTTTTGTAAGGTGGAAAAAATTACATCATACTTATGGCATTGCAATGAAAAAAATGAATGTGAAGTGACATATTTAGTTAAAAATGGCAAGAACAATGTCCTTTAACAGTATACAAATAGAATGGTTGGCTTTTCTAAGGAAATTGAGCTGTTCATATTGATGTTAACAGGAAGGGAGAGAATCTAAGAGACGTAAGTACAGGAATGAAGGGATTTATTAGAAGCTGTGAGAAATGCTGTCTGTTTCAAATGCTTCTTTTTTCTTAGTGAAATAGGAACAGTTTTTTTATGAAGAACGTTAGAAATTGTTGTCAAGGACAAAGGAAGAATGAGGTAAAGGTATAGTTTATCAGTAGAACACTTGGATAGTATGCTTGAGGTTGTTGTGGGTTCAATCCCGAGCACTGAGGAAAAAAAAAAAAGATTGAATGATATAGGAACTGGTATTATATGATCCAGAAAACAGCCACTAATGCCTACTTGAATTTAATAATCAGAAGTATAAAGCCATTTTTATGATCATTGTATAATTATTGAATATCAGTGTGACACTTTGTAGCTCGCATCATCTTATAGACAGTAAAGTCTTGAATTCAAGAGCTATCTGAAAATTTATCCTCTTCTGACCCATCATTTTAACATGTGCATTTTTGTCACTGAAATTATTTTGTTCACCTTTTTCACTTCCCCTCAGAATGTTTCCATTGGAATTGTTGGTAAAGACTTGGAGTTTACAATCTATGATGACGATGATGTGTCCCCATTCCTGGAAGGTCTTGAAGAAAGACCACAGAGAAAGGCACAGGTAATTATTCTTAACGCAAGAAACTTTTTTTCTAGAAGCTGCTATTCCCATCACAACTGTCTGAATCTGCCATTTTTTTTTCCTTTACTGAAATAGGCTCATAGTTCAAATAGGATTAAGAAAATTAAGAACTGAGAAAAATAAAATATTGGCATGTCGGTGATCTCCATAAACTGATGAAAGAATGGTATACTAAGGGAGGAATCCAAAGTGTAATCAACTAATGTATTGTTTATCAAAATGAATATCAGGAAATAGAAACATGTTTTGTGGGGGAGGGGGTAAAGAGAGGCAACAAACAAATGCATTCATTATAGCCAGTGTACATAATATAAAAAGTGAAGTACAGCCTGGTGCTGGTGGCTTATACTTAATAATCTTAGCTACTCAGAAGGCTGATATCTGAGGATCGTGGTTCAAAGCCAGCCTGGGCAGGAATGTCTGTGAGACTCTTACCTCTAATAAACCAGAAAATAATAAAAGATTAAAATAAGAAAGGCTTTTAACTCTTGAGTAAGAGTAAGTATGATATTATGTAGAACTATTGAGTGACTTTCAGAACTGAGATTGTATATAACAGGATCATGTACTAAAACTGATTATCAAAAATACATTCTGACTTTTCTAAGTTTTTTTTTTTTTTTTTTTTTTTTTTTTTTTTTGGCCAGTCCTGGGGCTTGAACTAAGGGCCTGGGCACTGTCCCTGAGCCTCTCTCTGCTCAAGGGTGGTGCTCTATCACTTGAGCCACAGCAGCCCTTCTCGCTTTTTCTGTTTATATGGTACTAACAAATCAAACCTAGGGCTTCATGCATTCCAGGCAAGCGCTCTACCACTAAGCCACATTCCCAGCCTAGTTTTCTAAGTTTTTATAATGTAATGTTTATGGTTCAGAGCATATATTGATGAAGTGTTCATTTTACATCTTTTCTTGTTTTTTTTTTCCTTTTAAGCCTACACAACCCGCTGATGAACCTGCAGAAAAGGCTGATGAACCAATGGAACATTAAGTGATAAAAGTGTGTTATCAGATATATGAAAATGCAGAAGTACATACTAATGACAGTAATCTGTACTTTGAACCAACAAATGCAGAGTGGTAGAATGGTATGTTTTAGGAATCAGTCCAGAAGGAGTTTTTCCCAAGCAACTTCCCTGAAACCATATGATTGGGTGCATTTTTTTTTTCAGAGGGACTACATTATCATTTTCTAGAATACATGGGTATCTATACCAATGTTTTTATATGAAGAAAAGTGTCTTTGGGATTTAAAAGACACCTGTGAAATAAAATTATTTCATCTCCTATTGTATTGGGTTTTTAAGTCACTTCAACTGTATGTAGTATGTATGTATTACAACTGGCCATTTGCCAGATTATATTGCTTTATTTTTAATGATACAGAAGAATACTTATCTACCACAGCCTTATAATCATTTTCCATTGTAGAGATTGGCTACATGAAAATCCATGAATATTTCACAGTACAAATTTCAAGATACAAATTTGGAGATTCTTATTAAAACAAACAAGAAAGCTGGGCACCAGTGGCTGGCTCACACCTATAATCCTAGCCATTCGGGCAGATATATGAGAGTTTTGGTTCGAAGCCAACCATACAGTCAAATCCTCAAGACTGTCTCCAGTTATCAAGCCAAAAGTCTAAAGTGGAAGAGTGGCTCAGTTGGTAGACCACAAGAACTCAAGCCTCCATTACTTAACATGCGCGTATGTGTATATACATGTACGTGTGCATGCGCACACGCGCGCACACACAAGTACTACCAAAAATAGATTAAGTGAGGGACTGACTGGAAAAGTGCATGCTTAGCCAGGACTGTGGCATTGGTTCAGTCCCCAATACACACAGAAAATAGCAAAATCATTAACATTTGAGCAGTTTTCTGTCTATCTAGCAGATAGCCATGGGTATAACTCTAGTCTGTTGGGAACTTTTACAAAAATGCCAACTGAGATATTTTAATCTCAAAGCTCTTACACAGCTCCACCTCTGTCTATTTCTATTATTCCCATGAGCTATGTACTCAGGTAGTATAGAGATTTTTTTTTTATTTTTGGTCTTAGACCTTGCAAAATGAAATTCTACAAAATCATGGTTTTTTTTCCCTCAAGAAATCCAGAATTTGGCCTGGTGATTAGTTTTCTAGTCATTGCCACTCAGGATGTTTAGATCTGGAGGAAGCTAGAAAAGTTGTTAAAATTCCCATCACCAAAATAGCCCAGAGAAAGCCAGGCTAGAGATGTGACTCATGGTAGAACACCAGCTAAGCTAGCAAAGCAAGCTCCCTCACTTCCAAAAAAAATCCCCCAAATTTTGATGCTTTCTGTACAACTTAGTTATTTTCTGTGGTAGTACATCTTTCTAGTGATGAGATATGTATTTATAGTTAGTAACCCAGATTTTACACCTAATTTTACTAATTAGCTGCAAATGGCTCTAGGATTCTTAGCTCTATTTTACTGAAACCCTTGGGAGAATTATTGTAGTATGAAGTGGGAAAATTTATAGTACCATGTAAACTCAATGATAAAAAAAAACTTTTTAAGTCTCTCAAAACTAAAAACAAGTTTAAGTCTTTCTGTTACTTCTTAAAGGGAGAATGGTAAAAAGAGTTGGAGGAAAACCCTTTTGAGTATTGGAATGTATGAGATGTCAGTGTTCTGGAGTAGCCTCACAGACCTGCCATTCAAATACCATGAAGGCATTTGAACTACAATGGAGTTACATCAGAAGTATATAACTTTTGATACATAAAAAACCCCGATGCAGTGGCTCATGCTGATAATCCTAGCTACTGGGGAGGCTAATATCAGGATGATTGAAGTTCAGGGCTGATTCAAGCAGAAGTATTCATGGGACTGTGGCTAAATGGAAGCAGCTGGGCATGATAGAGCACTCCCAGCAGGACTCTTAACCTCGAAACAACCATTACAAAAAAGGGCTAAAAAGCCGGATGCTGGCGGTTCACATCTGCAATCCAAGCTACTCAAAAGGCTGAGATCTGAGGATCTCACTTCAAAGCTATCCCAGGTAGGGAAAGCCATAATACTCCAATTATCGGTGATAATCTCCAATTACCCAGCATGTCATAAGAGGACCTGTGGCTCAGTGGTAAGGTGCTAGCCTTGAGCAAAAAAACAGGGACATTGTCCAGGCCCTAAATTCAAGCCCTCAGACTGGTACAAACAAAAAAATGGTTGATGCTGGGTGGATTCTGGTTTATGCTTGTAATCCTGTCTCCTCAAGAGTTTTTATGTCTAGAAGATCTGAGTTTAAGACCTGCTCTGGAAAGAGAAGTCTATGAGACTTCATCTCCAAAATAGCTAGCGAAAAGCAGGGCTGGTCATGACTCAAGTGGTAGAAAGGCAGCTGAGCAAGTAAAGTCAAGTCATTGGGAGGCCCAGAGTTCAAAGCTACTGCCAAAAATATAAAGAAAAACCATGTATGGGATTAGAGGAGTTGCTCATAATTAAGATTCTGTAAACATGGCTCTTTTGGGTGCTCAAGTAGTTGCTTTGCTTGCTGGTTCCAAATAACAAATTTCAAAATAATTGTACCTTCCATAAATGAGGTACTAGTTGTGTTTTGACTCCCAAAGTGAGTTGAACCTGTTTAGTAAAGATGGATTCTATCCGACCATTTTCGAATACGGTTAAGATTTCATTTTTCCAAGTTAATAATTGACCAGAAAACTTTTTTGAAGGGGTAGGGTGGGCAACAAAAAGTGAGATATGGAAACATAAACAGGCAAAACTTAAGTCGCTATGTAAAACTGATTCTATCTGTAAGGGCTTTGGAGATACGTGAAGCCACTTAAGAATTACTTATCCTTCATGCATAAAAGAAATGCAGATTGCTGGATGCTCAAATCGTAAAAAGATCATTACTACATTGCAGAACTTACACCAGAGCAACTTCTGAGGTTCAAGCAACTCCAGCTCAATTGAAAAGGAGCTAGTTCACATCACTGAACATGTTGAGAACACTGAAATAGGGATTCATACAATTTAGTGACCGTATAAAAAAAAAGAACTGAAACTATTTGCCCAATAGTAATTACTTTCCCAGTTTACTGGTGGGAGAGCCGGAAGAAGGCTCCCTCAACCCCTAGATCCCACAAGTCCAGTGCTGGACCACAACAGCACTGTAAAATTGTTTCTCCTTCTTCAAGCCCTTACTCCCTTTGGCCATTTTACTTCCTGGAAGAACAATTTCCAGTTAACGCGTAGATGAACACAGTGCTTAAAGCAGCGCTTGTAGTAACAGGGAAAGCCATACATACTGTTCCACTGAGCTCTGAGTTAGCATCCAACCCGAGAGAGGGAGGGGCGGGCGCGCGGAGTTACTTGTAGTGCGCAGCCGCAGGACGGGGCAGGCTTGTCCACTCTGAGATGCCGTAGACGCCAGGTGGCCGCGGCCCGGGTCGTTGCCCCACCCACTTCCACGTCAGCCGAGAACTGGGAGCCTTCGCTGCCGGGACAGGTTGTAGCGGAGGTCGACGGTCCCGCGGTTACCGCCGCCGCTGCCCCACCGGAGCCAGGTAGCGGGTCTGGAACCCCCGGGGCTGAGGAGTGGTGGGCCGCGCCGAGGCTGGGACACTTCCTCTGGCCGGACGGGAGCTGAGCGAGAGCGGCTAGGCCTCTCGCTGGAGCGCGGCTGAGGGGAGGGGCGGGCGGAGGCCGGGACTCTCGGCCGGACGCCGGGCCCTGCCGGCGGGCCCGGAATCTTCTCACTCCTGGGACCCCTGGGAGCTCGCGCTTGGAGGTCGAGGCCTGCTTGGTTGGGGAAAAGGCAGAGGGAGAGGGCGGGCGGGTGGGGAACGCGGGCTGGCAGCGTCCGCGACGGCTTCGAAGGCCGCAGGAAAGCACTGGAAGGTCTGGGCTGAGTATTGGTGCACCGGATCTCGGTGGTGTGCAGTCCGCTTTGTGCGTCGTGTTGCGGATCCCCGTTCTGTCATCTGGCTTGGCGGCCAGGAGTTGTGAGTTGTCACCGCTTCGTGGGCCTTAATTTTGCCGTCCGACGTTCACCCAGCTGCTGGGTGGGCGCGGGGCGGGGGGGAGGGCGGCCGAGGAGAGGCCGCAGCCTGGGACTGACAAGTGTGCTTTCCGTTAGAATTTGTTTTTCTGGGGGAACATAACTTAAATTTAATTTAATTCACATTTAAAATTTACATGCCACGTGAAGTGAACTTCTAGACAACAAGCATCACTACTATGGGACTTTTTATGATAGGCAATGATCTCGCTGTATTTGTTTTTCTAGATTTTCTGGCATCTGTCATCCTTGAATCTTGCATTGGGGTTGATTATAATCAAAAACCATGACGGCTGCTGAGAATGTGTGTTACACGTTAATTAACGTGCCAATGGATTCAGAACCACCATCTGAAATTAGCTTAAAAAATGACTTGGGTAAAGCTTTTTCTTTTTTAATTTGAATTGAACTTATTTTTAACTAGGACTTTAAAACATCAAGTTGAACATATTAATGGTGTACATGTATGTATACATTGTGTAATGTTTAAGTTAAATCAGGTTCAATATGTCCTTCAAACATTCATGGGTTTCTTTATAGTGAAAATACTGTGTACAGTGCATTCTTATTATCTACAATCATCCTACAGAACTTCTTACTCTTTTTTAACTGTAATCCAGTGCCCCTTGATCAATTTTCCCATTCTGCATTCTCCCATTTTCATCCCAGGCTCTGGTAACTTACTGTTGTACTCTCAACTTTATGATGATCTAGGTAAACCATAATAGTATTTTGGAAATGGGATGAACAAAGTAAATATAAGACTACTTGTGTTTTATGTGTCTTAATATCTAGAAATGCTTAATTCTCATCTGAGTTGTTGGGGTTTGTAGAATAGGTTGTGACAAATGAAAACTTCTTGCTTTTAGATTGTAGCATTAATTTATGGACAATTAATAGCTCAGTTTGGCCTAAGAAGCTACAGAAATATAGTCCTCTAGTTCTTAGATATCCCTCAAAAAAACCATAATTGCTTGTGGTATAATGTATTATACTTAAATGTAGTTGACAATTCTGTGTTAATAATACGTTGGCAAATGTGAATTGGATTGTTAATTCCTTTGTTCAGTTAACTTCTTATACTTAGTAAAGCAAAAAAAAAAAAAATTGTTCTTCAACCTCTTCAAACAAATGAAGTCAGTACTTTTCCCTGAAAGTTTAAGATTTTCATTTTGAAAGCATTTTTCTGAAGAAGAAAACAAGAACTGTCTGCTGAATGTTTATACTGTATCTCCTTTAAAAGGGAATACTGGCCATACCCAGAGACAACTATCTGTAATCTCCGCTACTTAGAGGGATAAAGCAAGTGATCACTAGTTCAAGGCCAGTCTGGGCAATTTAGCAAAACTGTCTCAAAATTTTTAAAAACTGAGGTTGTGATTCAGTGATTGAATAAGAAGTGCTGGGTCTGTTGCCTAGCTCCTACTACTGGAGCAAAGAGTGAGAGTGAGGAGTGTAGTCTGTAGTGCTTTTTATTTGTTTGTTTGTTGCCAATCCTGGGGCTTTAACTTAGGGCCTGGGAACTGTCCCAAAGCTTCTTTTGCTCAAGGCTAGCACTCTACCATTTGAGCCACAGCTCCACTTTTGGATTTTTCTGTTTCTGTGGTACTGAAGAATCAAATCTAGGGCTTCATGCATGTTAGGCAAACACTCTACCACTAAGCCACAGTCCCAGCCCTATTTTATTTTATTTTTGAGTCAGAATCTTGCTAGGTAGTTCATCCTGGCCTAGAACTCTCTTTGTAGCCCAAGCTGCCCTGAAACTCATGATTCTTCCATCCCAGCCTACCAAGTGCTGGGATTGTAGCCCTTGTGCCACCTTGCAATTATAGAATGTGATTCTGTCAAGGAAAAAAAAATAATAGAAGTAATATACTTTCTCAAGTAATGATTCTTCAGTTGAACTGTGAGAAATACATATAAATTAAACTGCTACACACTGTTCTAAACAGTGGAATGAAATTTTTCTTTAAATATTGAAAATAACTTTGTACTTTGCAGTTGGAAAAGAGACTTAATATTTTACTTGCGTATTCTTGTCTCTTTATAGAACACTTATCCAGTCCTAATTTACTTAAAATTAGATGTCTGTTGGGGGTCTGTTTTTGTTGCTGCTGTTGTTGTTGTTATTTTTAAATTCTTGGTGGTCCTGTGGATTGAACCCGGGGCCTTCAAGCCAGGAAAGTGCTACATCCCCAGCACCTAAAGTTCTATTTTTGAAAATAGAAAAGAAGCCCTCTCTGTAACATTTATCTGATATCATTAGATACAAAAGCCACACATATTGCTCTTTTTTATATTCATGTAAGATAATTGGAATGTAAATGACTAAATATGCTCTATTACTATTTTTGATCAGAATTTACTTTTATAAATTACTAGATTACGCAAAGTACTTAAGACTATTATAGCTGGAAAGGTAAATAACAAACCTTATTGTAACTGGAATAGTACTCTCATTTTAATTGCTACTCTCTTAACTACCCTCTCCCAAATAAGTAGTCTCCAATTTTGCCTTAAAGAAAAGTTGAGATAAGAAAAAGTTTAGAAATCCTTCAACTATTTATTTGTCTTTATTTACTGGGTCTGAAACTCATAGTTTACATTCTCCAGAGTAGAAGTTACCTAGTATGTTTTGGTGACTTGAATTGATCTTGAAATTTTCCATATTTGTGATAGTATTCATTGAGAAAAGTAGTTTTGGAAATCTTGAAGGTATAGAAGGGTTCACACCTTTCCTTTCAACTTGAGTTGTTGAAATACATGGAAATTGGAGTGAGATGCTTAAAACACAAATTGTATAGTTTTTTTTATAAAGTTGCTGTTAAACATTTTTAAGTTGTTACAAGTAGTAAACTTTTAGGAATGTGCTTATTTGTAAAAAAATAGTAAAAAGTAAAAAAAAACACTGAAACAAAAGAAGCCATTAAGGTCATAGTGATAGTTTTATGGCTTTTGAACTTTGTATTTATCAAGCAGTATGGAAAAAACATTTAAAGATCTGAAAAGGGATGGGAATGTTGCTCAACAGTAAAGTGCTTGCCTAGCATGGGCAAAGCTCTGAGTTCAATCCCCAATACAAAAAAAAAGCAAGAGTTTTGGAACTAAGAGTAGAAAATTTTATTTAGGCTGAATGACAATTTTAACCAGTTAGAACTTGGCTGGGAATATGGCCTAGTGGCAAGAGTGCTTGCCTTGTGTACATGAAGCCCTGGGTTCAATTCCCTGGCACCACATATATAGAAAATGGCCAGAAGTGGCGCTGTGGCTCCAGTGGCAGAAGACTAGCCTTGAGCAAAAAGAAGCCAGGGACAGTGCTCAGGCCCTGAGTTCAAGGCCCAGGACTGCCAAAAAAAAAAAAAGAACTTTGCAAAAAAAAAAAAAAAAAAGAACTTTGGGGATGGGAATATGGCCTAGTGGCAAGAGTGCTCACCTTGTATACATGAAGCCCTCAGTTCTCTAGTATCACATATATAGAAAAAAAAGCCGTAAGTGGCACTGTGGCTCAAGTGGCAGAGTGCTAGCCTTGAGCAAAAAGAAGCCAGCAACAGTGCTCAGGCCCTGAGTTCAGTCCCCAGGACTGGCAATCAATCAATCAATCAATCAATAAATAAATAAATAACTTTGCCTAGTTAGTGCAGATAACCAGAGGGTATTCTCTGTTCTGCGGCATATAAAAATATCACAATAATTTAGTATTGCTATAGAGTCTTCAAGGGCAAGATAAAACTTTCGTTTTGGCTATATTGATTCTTTTGAAGCTTAAGCCCTTTCTGTAGCCCTACCAAGTGGTCATGGATAGGCTCCATCTCTTGGACAAGAGGAACTCTATCATTTCTCATACTAGGTCTAATTCTGCTTTATGGTAACTTCTCACTAATTCTAATTCTTTTCCTCATAAGTAAAGTGTCTTTAAGATTTAGAGATAAATGACTTGTGCAAAGAATACAACATAAGCTGGATGCTAGTGGCTCGTTTGAGGATCATAGCTGGAAGCCAGCCCAGGCAAGAAAGTGTATGAGTCTCTGATCTCCAATTAACCACCAAAAAGCCAGAAATGGAGCTGTGACTCAAATGTTAGAGTACCAGAACTAGCACACTCACAAAAAAGAAAAAAAAAAAGAGATAAACAACTTGTTTGTGGTAGAGCCAAGTGGCAAAACCTTGTTATTTGGATTTGTACCTTTATTACCTTTTATAAAAAAATCAAATTTGAAAAGCAAAACATAGTTGCCAGTAGTAAAATATGATTTAATCAGTTGTTTTTTTTTAATTATCTGAGGAATTTTCTTTTGAATAATTGTGTTTGTTTTGTTTTTGAATTATTGAATCAGAAAAAGGAGATGTGAAGTCAAAGACAGAAGCTTTGAAGAAAGTAATCATCATGATTCTGAATGGTGAAAAGCTTCCCGGGCTTTTGATGACCATCATTCGTTTTGTACTACCTCTTCAGGATCACACCATCAAAAAACTACTTCTAGTATTTTGGGAAATTGTTCCTAAAACTACTCCAGATGGGAGACTTTTACATGAAATGATTCTTGTATGTGATGCATACAGAAAGGTAAGCCAGACCATAATTATTTCTGAATATTGCTTTGATTTAAAATCATTGTAAAATGTATCATAGTTGAGTGCTTACCTAGTAATTTCAAGGCTCTTAATTCAAACCCTAGTACTGCCTCCTCTCAAAACTATATTGTAGGGGCTGGGAATATGGCTGAGTGGTAGGGTGCTTGCCTAGCATGCATGAAGCCCTGAGTTCGATTCCTCAGCAACACATACACAGAAAAGACCAGAAGTGGTGCTATGGCTCAAGTGGTAGAGTGCTAGCCTTGAGCAAAAAGAAGCCAGAGACAGTGCTCAGGCCCTGAGTCTAAGCCCCAGAACTGCCAAAAAAAACCAAAAACACCTACATTGTAAAAGCGGTGGAATGAACTTTGTGGTAGATTGTCCACGTGAGCTTTGATAAGATGAAAGCTGTACATGTTTGGAATTGAAAAGGTAAAGAGTTATTGTAAAAAGTTCTAATACTTCTTCTTAGGAATTTCCTGTGCATTTTATAAGTTTTAATAAAAATGACACATGTATATTAGATAGGTAAGAGAGAGGTAAAAGTTGCTATAATCAATGGAATGTGATGGTCTTTTTCTCGAACTTATACTTTTCAATGTTAAGCTTTATATTTAAAATTGGATTTTTATAAAAGCTGAAACTCACCATTTCATATTTTAATTGTTACATCAGGATCTTCAGCATCCTAATGAATTTATTCGAGGATCTACTCTTCGTTTTCTTTGCAAATTGAAGGAAGCAGAGTTGCTTGAACCTTTAATGCCAGCTATTCGTGCTTGTTTGGAGCATCGACACAGCTATGTTAGGAGAAATGCTGTTTTGGCTATCTATACTATCTACAGGTAGGTATTCCTTTGGCTTTTCTCTGTGAAGACATTTTAATCTGTGAGACCAGAGGGGTCAGAATTTCAGATTATATCTAAAATGTTTGCAAATATCTCCTGACCAGCACAATATTTTTTCCTTACTATCATTAACTTGTGCATGTAGAAAAGTCTAAAAGAGTTGGCAATACCAGTCTAGCTTCTGCATGACAACAATCCCCTGAAATTAAATAAAACTAGGGCCATTTAACATTGTTCATTTTACAGATCACTCTCAGTTGTATGTGTTACCAGTCCAAAGACTTTTGATTTTTATACCTTGCTTTAGAATTTTGGTTTTGTGTGATATAACTTTTTGTACTTAAAGGCTTTTTAATGAGAAGGGCTGCAGTTCTTCACTAATTCCTGTTCTTAGAAAGCTGAAGATTTAGGTTGGCCTACTGGTACATGTAGTCCCATGTACTTGTGAGCCTGAGGCAGGAGTGGCAAGTTCAAGGCTAACCTAGGCTGTGTAGTTAGATCTTCCAGAGGTCTTGGAGCCTAGTGCTAATTGCTTACACTTGTAAGCCTAGCTACTCAGGAAATTGAGATCTTAGAATTAAGGTTGGAAGCCAGTCCAAAGAGGGGGAAAAAAAAAAAAACCTCATGAGACTTATATCCCAATTAACCAGAAAAATCCAGAAGTGAAGATGTAGCTCAAATGGCAGAGTGCCAGCCTTGTATTGAAAAAGCCAAGTAAAAGTATGAGACCTTGAGTTGACCCCAGTACTGACACCACAAAAGAAAAAAAGGAAGAAGGAGAGACAGAGATTGAGACAAGGAGCTTAGGCTGAGGTAGTTGTTCAAAGGGTAGAGTACCTGCTTTATAAGCACAAAGCCCTGAGTTCAAACTCAGGCACTGGGAGAAAAAAAATAAGAGGTCTTGTAATGAGTCCAGTGGTAGAGTTCTTGCCAAGTGTGTGCTGAGCCTAATCCCTGGTACAAAAAAAAAAGAGAGAGAGAGAAGGGTGAAGGTATTAGAGTTCAAGAACAATTGAAAGACCAGTTCACAAGATGTTTGGTTTTTATAATCACTACTTTTTGATCTGTTTTAAAGTAGAATATTATTCTTATAAGTACCTTAAGTATTTATAATATGTTAATATGCTTGATTGAAATGTAATTCGTAACTATCTTAGTATTGAAAACACTAGGCTTTATTTGCTAAGGAAAGTCTGGTTAATAATGTATTTATTTGTTTATTTGTTACCATACAATCTACAACTTTGAGAATTTAAACTGTTGGCCAAACATAAAAATAGGGACATTTATAAGCAAATGGAAATTCAAACTGAATTTTTGAAAATATGATAATGGATTAGTTCTAAATTTAGATAAAGTGACACTATATTATAACTTGACAGGTATTTACATAAATATGATTAGAGGAGAAGTAGGCAGGGTATGGATAGGTAAAACAAAACTGGTCAAAATTAATAATTGTCAAGAACAGGTAATGATTTTTGTTAACCTGTTGTTTATTCTGTGTACTGAAAATAAAAGTAAGTAAATAACGAAGTGGCTATAGTGTTCAGTTAATGAAAGCCAAAGGACTGGTTTTTTTCCCCTCTAATAATTATTAAGAAATAGTTGAAGGGCTGGGAATATGGCCTAGTGGTAAAGTGCTTGCCTCATGTACATGAAGCCCTGGGTTCGATTCCTCAGCACCACACATATGAAAAGCCAGACGTGGCGCTGTGGCTCAAGCGGTAGAGGGCTAGCCTTGAGCAAAAAGAAGCCAGGGACAGTGCTCAGGCCCGTTCAAGCCCCAGGACTGGCAAAAAAAGAAAAGAAAAGAAATAGTTGAGACTTTGTGAATTAATGAAATAATGACATTAATACTTCGTTCCTAAATTACATGTAAAACAACTGTTAGAAAATTAATAAAATGTATGTTAAGTAATTCTTTTTTTCTGTATTGGAATGGAAGTGATAATGACAATACATGAAGATATAACATTTTCATCTCCAACTTCTAATTGACTTAAAGTTCCAAAAGCAAAAGGATCAATAATGTTACAAAGTCAAAATTTCGGTATTGTTGTGAAAGTTGCTAAAATAACAAAGTAGATGTTGATTAAATATGGATATATTTGTTTTACTTAAAGAAATTTTGAACATCTTATACCTGATGCTCCTGAACTGATACATGATTTTTTGGTGAATGAGAAGGATGCAAGTTGTAAAAGGAATGCATTTATGATGCTAATTCATGCAGATCAGGTAAAGTACTTTTTAAAAATACTTTTATGACTGTAAGTAAAAATACAAAGTAATATATAGGTCTAGTAGGTCTAGTCATGTTTTCATTTAATAATATTGCTGGTGGGTTGGGGGGTGTTTTGGAGACATTTTTAGATTTTTGGATTTATTTCGTATAAAATGCTTTTTCTTAACCCTTATTTACTTTTTTAAAGTATATAATCAGGCATTTCAGAATAGCCTCTTCATAGTTTGGGAATTTGTAGTGGTGGTTGTTTCTGGGAAGAGTGGACCTTGTATATGCTAGTGCATATGCTACACTTGAGCTACACTTCTATTAGTATAAACCCAAAATTGCTCAATAGAGAAATAAATTGTTTTGGACTTACCCTTAGGCATGTTTATGGAAGTAGGGTGGCCTTTCATGTTCATATGTATCCTTAGTAAGCCTTTTGACTTTTTTTTTTTGCCAGTCTTGGGGCTTGAACTCTGGGCTTAGGCACTGTCCATGAGCTTCTTTTGCTCAAGGCTTGCACTCTACTACTTGAGCCACAACATCACTTCTGGCTTTTTCTGTTCATCGTACAGAAGAATCCAACCCAGGGCTTCATGCATGCTAGGCAAGCACTCTACCACTAAGCCACATTCCAAGCCTAGACCTTTTGACTTTCATAAGTAGATGCCAACTCTATGTCCACCTCTACTGATAAGTAAAATACATAAATTCCTTTTAGGTTAGCAGTATCTCTTGAAGCATTTATCTAGTCTTCATTATCAAAATTGGGGAAAATGCATGAAGACTAAAAGATATAGAATCTATCATTCCTCAGAAAGGTTAAGTAATGTTTTTATCCCCCTACTTACTCTTACCCCCTGTCACAATTTTACATTCTGTCTCAATAATTTTAACACTAAATATTTCATATGTTAAGTCACTGGGCCCTGGTGGCTCACTATAAGCCTAGCTACTCCGGAGGCTGAGATCTGAAGATTGCAGTTCAAAGCCAGCCAGGGCAAGAAAGTCTGTGACACTCTTATTTCCAATTAACTACTAGAAAACTGGAAGCAGCACTGTGGCTCAAGTGGTAGAGTGCTAGCCTTGAGCTGAAGAGCTCAGGGACAGCACCCAGGCCTAGAGTTCAAGCCCCAGGACCTACAAAAAAAAAAAAAGTAGACTCATGTGGTATTTGCTCTTTAAGACTATTTTATTTCACTTAGCATAATGTCTTGAAGGTTCATTCATGTTAAAATGTCAGAATTTTCCATTCTTTTAAAAGCTGAATGATACTCTGTTATAATCCATATTTTATTTTTACCTCCATCCATAGATATTTAGGTTTCTTTGACCTTTTACCTTTTTGGCTGTTGTGAATAATGCTCTTAAAATGGTTATACAAATAGCTACTCTAAGTCTTTCAGTTATTTTGAGTATGTAGTTGGAAGTAGAACTGCTGAATCTGTGGCACTTCTTCATTTTTTTGAGGATCCAATCCACCATACTGTTTTTGATAGCTGTACCATTTTATATTCCCACCAACAGTGCACAAAATTTCCATATTTCTCCATGTCTTGGCCAACTTCATTTTTTTACACTAGCCATCTTAAGGGTTAAAAGATGGTATATTGTCATTTGTTTCCCTAAACACTATTATGAAAAAGCTGTTGATAAAAGCCGCAGTGTTTGCCCTCTTGTAGTTTTGGTTTTATGGTGTTTACCTATAATAAAGAAATATAATCCCCTATGACCCAGCAGCCCCACTTCTGGGCATCTACCCAAAAGACCACAAACAAGAACACACTATAGCCACTAGCACAACAATGTTCATCGCAGCACAATTTGTCATAGCTAAAATATGGAACCAACCCAGATGCCCCTCAGTAGACGAATGAATCAGGAAAATGTGGTACATATACACAATGGAATTTTATTCCTCTGTCAGAAAGAATGGCATTGCCCCATTCGTAAGGAAATGGAAGGACTTGGAAAAAATTATACTAAGTGAAGTGAGCCAGACCCAAAGAAACATGAATTCTATGGTCTCCCTCATAGGGAATAATTAGCACAGATTTAGGCAAGTCACAGCAGAGGATCACAAGAGCCTAATAGCTACGCACCTGTGAATGCATAAGATAATGCTAAGTGAAATGAACTCCATGTTATGGAAACAAGTGATATATCACTGTTGTAATTACTTTCAACATGCCATGTGAAACCGTAGCTTCTATTGTTGATGATCTTCTTGTATTCCCTTCTTGTGGTTGCACCTGCACTATCACTGTATCTTATCTGAGTACATTGGAAACTGTATATAGGAAAGTGAAAGGGAATACCAAAATCGAGAGACACAGGATAAAAAGACAAATGACTACAAAAGCAATGCTTGCAAAACTGTTTGGTGTAAACCAACTGAACAATTCATGGGGAGAGAGGGAAAGAGGGAGGGGGGTGGGGGGAATGAGGGAGGAGGTAACAAACAGTATAAGAAATGTAGCCAGTGCCTAACGTATGAAACTAACCTCTCTGTACATCACTTTGACAATAAATAAGAAAGAAAGAAAAAGCCCACGTGGAAAAAAAGAAATATAATCAGAAACACTTCAATTAAATTTATTGATATTTTTACTAGAAAAGTATTGAGGCTTTCTCCCCTATGTAGTATTATCTGATAGACGAGCGCCTACAAGGTTTTTCTCCTAGGTCTCACTCAGTATTATAAATAATTATAATTTTAAACAGCTGACTTTTGTGTTTGTTGGTTTTAAGTTTTTGGTTTTAGATGAATATACTGAATTATGCAATGCATAGTATTTTTCTCTTGTGCTAAAAAATTCAGATACCAGGGCACAGTGTCTCATGCCTGTAATACTAGCTACTTTAGGAAACAGAGATTGGGAAGATTTCTTTTCAAAGCCAGACTAGGCAAAAAGTTAGCAAAATCTCGTCTTAACAAAAAGTTGAATGTGGTAGTATGTGCCTGTCAACCCTATATGAGAAGCTTAATAAGGAATGCCCAGGTTTAGGCTGGCCCAGGCAAAAATACGAGACTCTAAGCTTAAAAATAAAGCAAAAAGGGCTTTGGGTGTGGCTCAAGTAGTAGAGCTCCTGGCTGACAAGTACAATTCCTAAGTTCCAACACCAATCCCACCAGAAAGGAAAAAAACAGTTCATACTTCAGGCTGTTATATTAGTATAAATCTGAAATTGCTCAAAAGATAAAAAAATGGTTTTGTCCCATGTAATTGACTTTTTGTCTTACATTTTTCTGATAACTCTTTCTTCACTCTTTTTCTCCAATTAGTTTCTCCTTGCCCTGGTTTTCTTTATTTTTTACATGATTTTTAAGCTGCATTGTCATTGTATTGAATGAGGTGGAATGTGATAAATATATTCTTACTATTTTGAAGGATCGAGCTTTGGATTATCTAAGCACCTGTATTGATCAAGTGCAAACATTTGGAGACATTCTACAATTAGTTATTGTTGAACTGATTTATAAGGTAAGAATGGTAGTTTATGAAGGGTAAATAAAATGAACAGTTTTAAGAGAAGCCTTAATAGTGTTTTCTGTTGCGTCACTTGTTAGGATAATATGTTTTAATTATAGAAATGTTTTACAGTATGGCCTAGTGAAGCCCTTTTTTTTTTTTTTTTTACTTTTGGCTTTATACACACACATCTCCTTCCTTTCTTATATGTAAAGAATTCTGTAAACATTCACGGCAATGTAAGTACAGCTGAGAAGAAATCATTGTGGAGTGCCAAGTTCACTGACAGACTGGGAAGTAGACTTCAGGATAAAAGATTTTTCTTAACTGTACACCAGACTACAGTAAAAACAAGTACAAAAGTCATAAGTACTTTTTGTACAAGGCAAGTACTCTTGCCACTAGGCCATATTCCCAGCCCATAAGTACTTTTTGTACTCCTTGTTTTTAAAATTGAGAAACTTAATACAGTCATACATATTTCATTGTGCTTTACAGAAAATTGTGCTTTGAAGATTTGTGGCAACCTCTGTTGAGTAGTATTTTCCAACTGCATATCCCTAATTTTGTGTCTCTGTCACACTTTGTTAATCCAGTTAAACTTACTCAATATATCTATGATGAACCACACTCAAGACTGCAACTTAATTGTTCTGACTGTTCCACCAGTCTGCTGAGGCTCCATTTCTTTCCTCTTCTCAGGCCTCCTTATTCTCTGAGATATAACAATATTGAAAATAGACCAGATAACAACTCTGAAATGCCGAATAATTTTTCAAATGAAAGAAAAGAGACATCTGGACTGGGAATATGGCTTAGTGGTAGACTGCTTACCTAGCATGCATGAAGCCCTGGGTTCAATTCCTCAGTACCACATGCACAGAAAAAGCTAGAAGTGGCACTATAGATCAAGTGGTAGAGTGCTAGTAGCTTTGAACAAAAGAAGCTCAGGGACAGTGTCCAGGCCCTGAGTTCAAGCCTCAGGATTGGCAAAAAAAGAAAAGAGACATTCCTCATTCAAAAAGCTTGGCTGAACACTGGTGGCACATGCTTGTAATCTTAGCTACTCAGGAGGCCGAGATTTGATTTTCGCAATTCAGAGCTATCCTATTCAGGAAAGTCCATGAGACTTAACTTCCAATAAACTACTCAGAAAAAGCCAGAAGTGGTGCTGTGGCTCAAGTGATAGAGCTCTAACCTTAAGCAAAAGAATCTCAAAGATACCACCTAGGCCCTGAGTCCTAGGACCAACACACACACACACACACACCTTAGTGTTAAAATTTCAATGTAGGTTGAGCATAACCCCCCAAAATTTGTGTTAGCAGTATAGACCTCAGTGTAGGAATGTAGAAGTAATGAAACATTTTAAGAGTTGAAGCCTAGTAGGAGGTTATTGGAGACACTACCTTCAGAGAGATGAAGATAGTTCTCCTGGGACCCTGAATTCTTTTTTTTTTTTTTTTGGCCAGTCCTGGGGCTTGGACTCAGGGCCTGAGCACTGTCCCTGGCTTCTTCTTGCTCAAGGCTAGCACTCTGCCACTTGAGCCACAGCGCCACTTCTGGCCATTTTCTGTATATGTGGTGCTGGGGAATCGAACCCAGGGCCTCATGTATACGAGACAAGCACTCTGGCCACTAGGCCATATCCCCAGCCCTGGGACCCTGAATTCTTGTAAGCTCAGGAACTGTGTACACACATACACACACACACACACACACACACACACACAGCGCTCATTGGTAAAGTGTGTCTCTAGGAAATGGACAGGACTAGAACAAGTCATGTTGAGCAAGACAAGCCAAATGGTGCATGTTTTCCCTGATATGCAAAAAGAAATCTTTAAAAACCTAGAAATATTGGTTCTTAAGTTAAAAACTCTGCAGTCCCATAAGCTGACATCTGTAAAAATACTCCATTTGAAAAAATTATCAGAACATGGTTTGTGGCTCAGTGATAAAACATTTGTCTATCATACATGAGGCCCTAAATTCAATCCCTTTAAAAAAACAAAGGAGGCTGGGGGTATGGCCTAGTGGCAAGAGTGCTTACCTCATATACATGAAGCCCTGGGTTCAATTCCCCAGCACTACTTATACAGAAAACGGCCATAAGTGGCACTGTGGCTCAAGTAGCAGAGTGCTAGCCTTGAGCAAAAAGAAGCCAAGGGACAGTGCTCAGGCCCTGAGACCACGCCCCAGGACTGGCCAAAAAAAAAAAAATTTAAAAAGCAAAGGAAAGTGTCCCTGAAACCAGTTGAAGCCTAAGTGTTTTCTTTTCCAGGTCTGTCATGCTAATCCATCAGAGAGGGCTCGTTTTATTAGATGCATTTATAACCTGTTGCAGTCATCTAGCCCTGCTGTAAAGTACGAAGCTGCTGGGACATTAGTAACACTTTCAAGTGCACCAACTGCGATCAAGGTATTATGGGACATAACAGTTCACTAGAAGAAACTGCAGATTTTATGGAATTATTTGTCTCCTTATATATTTCAACCTTTCTTCTGTTTTACTTCCTGCTTTCATACATACAAGAACATAAAAAAGATAGGAAAACAAGACAATTTCTAGTTTCTGGAGAATTGTAGTAATATATTTTTATATATTTATAAAGACCTCTCTTCATGCTTAATCACAATAAAACTAGATCTGGAGGAAATGAATGTGGATCCTACATAATGACTCCTAAAAAGGGTCAAATGAAGATTTTTTATAATGAGATATGTCTTTCTCTTCTTTAATTTACTTCATCAATACTGTATCATCTTAATATATTCATGGAATAAAGAATTCTAGAATACCAGATTGTATAAGTGGGAGAATTTGTCTTGCTCCCTTAAGATTTTTTTTTTGGGGGGGGGGGGGCCAGTCCTGGGGCTTGGACTCAGGGCCTGAGCACTGTCCCTGGCGTCTTTTTTTCTCAAGGCTAGCACTCTGCCACTTGAGGCACAGCGCCACTTCTGGCCACTTTCTGTATATGTTGTGCTAGGGAATTGAACCCAGGGCCTCATGTATACGAGGCAAGCACTCTTGCCACTAGGCCATTTCCCCAGCCCCCCTTAAGATATTTTTAAGCCTTTAAAATAAATTTATGGAAGTTACAAAAGACAAAATCCCCATATTTTCATTATGTAGCTTCCCATAATATTTGTAGCGTGTGTAACTCATACAATGTTCAAAACTAAGAAGTTTAACATTGGAAAATATTGTTAAGTGAACAAAAGACTTCATTCAAAGTTTTTCTGTGAATGTCATTCTCATTTCAAGATCCAGTCCAGGATCCCTAATTGCTTTTAACTGTCTGTCTTAGTTCTCTAATCTGTAAAAGTTTCTGAGCTTTTCCTTCTTTTTCATGCTGTTACACATTTGAAGAATACTGGTCTGTTTTGTTTATAAAATATTTTTAGGGGCTGGGAATGTGGCTTGGTAGTAGAGTGTTTGCCTAGCATACATAAGCCCTGGGTTTGATTCCTCAGCACCACATAAACAGAAAAAGCCGGAAGTGGCACTGTGGCTCAAGTGGTAGAGTGTTAGCCCTAAGCAAAAATAAGCCAGGGGCAGTGCTCAGGCCCTGAGTCCAAGCCCCAGGACTGGCAAAGAAAAAAAAAATCTTTAGTGTGAGTTTGTTTTCTATTAGCCATTGAGGTTAGGCATTTTCCAATAACTCTTCTCCTTTTATTATATATCAGGGAGTACATAATATCTGTACATATATTACTACTACTGGTTATGTTAACCTTGATCAGTTTATTAACATAATGTCTGCCAGATTTCTCTGTTCTGATTTTTCCCTTTATAACCAATAAACACTACAAGGAGATTGAATCTGCTAATATACTGTTGTACCTCAAACTTAACCCAACTAATATGAGTACTTGTAAGTCAATTTTCTCAGTAACAATTATTGGCATGTTATTCTAATATTGATTTTCTATTTGATTCATTCTATATTCATTAATTGGAATTTTATGTAAGGAAGAGTTGTCCTGTTTCCTCCTTTCTTCTTTTCCTTCCCCTTTTTCTTTTCCCCCCTCTCTCTTTCTCTGTCCCTCCCTTTCTTTTTTCTTCCTTTCTAGCACTGTGAATACTTTATTCTATTCTGGCATTATCATTATTTTGTTGATTAGATTATTCCCACTTTGACTATTGAGAGCCTTTTCAGAGTTTTTTCCTTTATCTTTTGCTTTTAAATTTAGTCATTTTATAGCCAGGCACTGGCGGCTCATGCTTTGTAATCCTTACTATTCAGGAGATTGAGATCAGAGGACTGAGGTTTGAAGCTAGCCCTGGCTAAAATATCTGAGATACTCTTATCTAACTAATCAGCAAGATGATGGGCAGGAGGTGTGATTCAAGTGGTAGAGTGCCAGCTGTGAATAAAACAGCCAAGTGAAGGCAAGAGGGCCTGAGGTCAAGCCATGGCCAGTACTGGCAAAAAAAAAAACAAACCAAAAAACAAAGGTCATTCTAAAATATATTCTATATTTTTCTTATATAATTGTTCTAAACATCTACTAAAATATTTTAATAACTAAAGTTCATTTTACATTTTTTAATTTTTCTAGTGATACTTAGATATGAACTCAAAGCTTCACGCTTGCAAGTGTGCTCCTGCTCAACTCAGGGCTTTACATTTACTAGGTCAGGTGTTCTGCTGCTTGAAAAATGCCACCAGCCTGATATTTCTGATCAAGTGTGTTAAACTTTGACCTGCTGTTGAAATAAGTTTAATAGCTCTACTAATTGCCATTTTCTTTCTGTTCTTTTCTTTGTTTCTCAGTTTCAACCTTTAACTTTTGGCTTTAAGTAGCTATTTTGCCTGTATCAGCCTCTTCTTTTTAATTTATACTTCTTCTAATCATTTGTAATATTAAGAATTTTGGGCTGGGGATATAGCCTAGTGGCAAGAGTGCCTGCCTCGGTATACCCGAGGCCCTAGGTTCGATTCCCCAGCACCACATATACAGAAAACGGCCAGAAGCGGCGCTGTGGCTCAAGTGGCAGAGTGCTAGCCTTGAGCGGGAAGAAGCCAGGGACAGTGCTTAGGCCCTGAGTCCAAGGCCCAGGACTGGCCAAAAAAAAAAAAAAAAAAAAAAAAAAAAAAAAAAAAAGAATTTTGATTGGATCATATTTTCATTAAATAATACTAACGTTTATTAAATTTAAGAAGTAAAGATAAATGTTCTTCTGAACAAAATGCATAAACACAAATGTAATAATGCCAGTGAGTGTACTTTGGTTTCTTAGGGACATGTTTTTGCTTATCTTCAGATTCTGTGCTTATGATTTATTAAAATGTATTTCTTTTTTTATATATAGGCTGCTGCTCAGTGTTATATCGATTTAATTATTAAGGAGAGTGACAACAATGTAAAGCTCATAGTTCTAGACCGATTAGTAGAATTAAAAGAACATCCTGCTCATGAAAGAGTCCTTCAGGTAAGTGTTACCTGAAGCAGAAAGATCCAAAATGAAATACTTTTCAAATTTAGATCATTTCTAAGCCTTGCCATTTTAGTTAACTTAAAACTTTGAAGACTTAGCAGCAGTCATCTGCAGTACAATTCTAGTGCTGGGGAATATAGTTTAATGGTAGAACATTTGCTTAGCATATGTGAGTCCCTGGGTTTGAACCTCAAGCACAAAAAAAAAACCAAAAAACCCAAAGCCAGATGTCAGTGGCTTACATCTGTAATCTCAGCTGATATCTGATGTCTTTAGTTATTAGCCTGTTGATATCAGTTTGAAGCCAGCCCTGGCAGAAAGATTCCATCTCCAGTTAGCCAGCTGAAAGCCAGAAAGAGAGAGTGAGACAGACAGACTTAAATCACTACAGCTTTGTAAGTCTTATTTCATGACATTGATTCATTGAAAAGATCAGACTAATTGTCCTACAAAATGCTTCTTTTCCATGTGGCTTGTTCTGTTGCAGTATCATTAGTTTTTTCCTAGAAAATGTAAGTTGGGTCTAAAACTTGATAGAGTCATAATAGATATCATCAGTTTGAATATAGGCTGTGTGATATTAACACAATACAATACAATAGTATTACATCAGAAGACCCAAGCTATATAATTCTATCTCTAGGAATTTTGTTATTAATCAAAGGTTAAGGTTGTAATGGATATAACCCATCAATATGCAGTTAAGATTTTCTTATGATCCTAAGTTGTTAGCTACCATTTCCTGAATGTGAAGCAGGAAATGTTTCTCTTTTTTTCTCCATTTCTTCCTACATGAATCTTGTTGTACCAAAATAAATCTTTACTAAGACTTAAAAAAGGTTTTTTCTTCTTGTGATGAGAAATAATGTTGTTAATGCTCCTTTTTTTTTTTTGCTTTTTTTTTTTAGGATCTGGTAATGGACATCCTAAGAGTATTGACCACTCCAGACTTAGAAGTACGCAAGAAAACTCTTCAGTTAGCGCTAGATCTTGTGTCTTCTAGGAATGTTGAAGAGGTAAGTAAAACTCTGTTGACCCTTTGTATGTAGTCAGGCCAAATATGATATAATTTTCACTTACTTTTACTTCATCCTATAGCTGGTTATTGTCTTGAAGAAGGAAGTAATTAAAACAAATAATGTATCTGAGCATGAAGACACTGACAAATACAGACAACTCCTTGTACGAACATTGCATTCCTGTTCTGTCCGATTTCCAGATATGGCTGCAAATGTTATTCCTGTGGTATGTATTCCTGAATATCTTAATTTTTAAATTCTCTAGAAAATCAAAAAATTTTATTGCATTTATTAAATGTTAAACTAAAATCTCAACTATCTGAGTCGTTAAAACGCATAGTAAAAAGTGATTTTTATGTTCACCAGTAAGTTGGGTAAAAACTCTCTGACTTCTTTTTCTTACATTCTTATTAAAAAGGCAGACAAAACACAGTGACAAAAAAAGTAACTCTGTAATAGAGCACTTGCTTAGCATATGTGTAGTTCTGGGTTCAGTCTCCAGCATCACAACTTAAAATAAAAGAGCTTCACATACTGTCTGAAGTGATATTTGTGTTTATTACAGTTACCCAAAGTAAGATCATTCTATAAATGAGTGTGCATTCATATTTTTCTTATTTTAGTTGATTTTTATGTTGATTATAATTACTTAAAGTAAAATCATGCTATAAGTATGTGTGCATTTATATTTTTTCTCCCAGCTATTTCTTTCAAAAGTTAGCTAATAAAATTGAATTAGTTGTGAAAAAATTCATAGAATTTCTTTCTATCAAGTGTAGATATCCAGGTGCTGGTGGCTCATACCTACAATCTTATCTACTCTGGAGAGATCTGAGGATCACAGTTCGAAGCCAGTCTGGCAGGAAAGTCCATGAGATTCTTTTTTTTTTTTTTTGGCCAGTCCTGGGCCTTGGACTCAGGGCCTGAGCACTGTCCCTGGCTTCTTCCCGCTCAAGGCTAGCATTCTGCCACCTGAGCCACAGCGCCGCTTCTGGCCGTTTTCTGTATATGTGGTGCTGGGGAATCGAACCTAGGGCCTCGTGTATCTGAGGCAGGCACTCTTGCCACTAGGCTATATCCCCAGCCCCAGTCCATGAGATTCTTATGTCCAGTAAACTACTCAGACAAATGGGAAGTGATGCTGTGGCTCAAGTGGCAGAGTGTTATCCTTGAGCACAAAGAGGCTCAGGGATAGTGCTCAGGCCCTGAGTTCAAGTCCCAAGACTGGTTTTTAAAAAAGTAGATTATACTAATTTGAAGTTTGGCCTTTGAATTTTTTTTCTAAAATGACTAATTTTAGTTATAACTTAGGAGTATTGTATGTAAGTTGTAGATCTCTCTCATAATAAACTTTACTGCGCCTAGTAAAGCCATTTTTAACTTTTCTTTGTATAACACTGTCTTTCAATTTATATTTTGTTAAATATTTGTAAATTATGATATTGAAAATATTTTAAATTTGGTTTTTGTTTGTTTTTGATCCATCATGGGGCTTGCACTCAGGGATTAGGCACTATCCCTGAGCTCTTATTCTTAAGGCTAGTGCTCTACCACTTTGAGCCACAGCTCTACTGCGGTTTCCTGGGGGTTAATTAGAAATTAATCATGGGCTGCCTTTGAATCACAGTCTTCAGATTTTATCCTCCTGAGTAGCTAGGATTACAGGAGTGAGCCACTGGTACCAGGCTAACTTTAATTTATTTCTTGGTTTAGGTCATTTTCTTCCTGGATATTGTATAAACTATTAATCCTATTTCCTTTTGTTCTTTTAGTTAATGGAGTTTCTCAGTGACAATAATGAAGCAGCAGCTGCTGATGTCTTGGAGTTTGTTCGTGAGGCCATTCAGCGTTTTGATAACCTGAGAATGCTGATTGTAGAAAAGATGCTTGAAGTCTTTCATGCTATTAAATCTGTCAAGTAAGTTTAAAAGACATTTAAATGTATAGTCAAGTAAGAGTTTAATCCATTTTTATTTTCAAAAGTCATTTAATAGAAAATAGAATGAAGAGGAGATGATTCAAGACAAGTCAAATTAGGACAATGGAAGAATAATAGCAAACATCACTATATGTTCCATGCATAATCAGTAGATGAAAAAAAGTACAGTTAATTTAGCTAGGTTTTTCTATTCTGATTTCAAAACATTGTGAATCTTAAACTAATGTGCATATTTTCTAAGTGGCATCATTTTTGGATATCATTGTTATTTATGTCTTTTAGCATTTATTAAAGAAAAAGACAAAATGCAACCTAAATCAGATCTGCACTTCCCTTTAAATTAGCCTTTGCTAATGAAGGATTATAGAGTACAAATTTTGCTTTATATAAAACATCTAATAGATTCACTGTAAAGACTTGTAGTATACCTGCTTAGATAGGAAGACAGTACAAAATGTTTTAATGTGATAGTGTGATGATAAGTAGTTGAGCAAGATTTTTCATATGCTTTTGAAAGCATAATCTCTTGGAACTTCAGCTTCTATAATTGGATTTTTCTAATGAATTCAACTAAAATCTTTGGGAAAAGACTACCAGAGACTATTCAGCTTAACATTTTATTTTTTATTAGCATATGTTAGTTGTACAGAGAAGTTTGGGTTTTTTGTGTGGGTTTTTTTTTTAATTTTTTTTTTTTGTGCCAGTACAGGGGTTCAAACTAAGGGCCTGCATATAGTCCCTTAGCTTCTTTTTCTCTTTGCACAAGGCTAGCACCATATCACTTAGCCACAGCTCCATTTCTAGCTTTTTGGTGGTTAATTGGAGATGAGTTTCTCATAAATTTTCCTGCTCGGGCTGGCTTCATACTACAATCCTCAGATCTCAGCCACCTGAGAATCTAAGCTTGCAGATAAAAGCCACAAGTGCCTGACTGAGAACAATTACTTTAAAAAATAATTTTATCATTACGATTAATGTGTTACACAGAGAGGAGACCATTTCATAATTCAGGTAATGAGCATAATCTTTTTTTGAATGTCACCTTTTCCTTTACCCTAGGAGAACAATTATTTTTATTGTGATTTCTGCAGAGAAATGTAACTTATTGTTTGTATTCTTTCTGAAATGAACTCCATAGTCAGTTACCACCACAGAATCTTGTATTCTTCTTTTTAGGTAAATTCACACTTAAATTCTCTGCTTTAAGATTTGTATTCCACTTGCTGTGGCTCAAGTGGCAGAATGTTATCCTTGAGTAAAAAGAAGCCAGGTACAGTGCTCAGGCCCTGAGTCCAAGGCCCAGGACTGGCAAAAAAAAAACCAAAAAAACAAGATTTGTATTCCAGGTCTGTATTTCAGATTTTATACTTTTGCCTTAGGATTTATCGAGGAGCCTTATGGATCTTGGGAGAATATTGCAGTACCAAGGAAGACATTCAGAGTGTGATGACTGAAGTCCGCAGGTCCCTTGGGGAGGTATTTTTCAATTTAGTCCATTTTGCATGGTAGTTTGTGCTGATGATGGGTTGGAGATAGAGTGCTTATCTAGCATGCATGAAACCATGAGTTCAAAAGTTAGTACCATCTCTTCCCCCTTAAAAAAATCTGCCATTTATGTTCTGACATTTGTTTTTGTGGATATTATTATTGTTTTGTTTTGTGTGATGGTACTGGAGTTTGAACTCAGGGCCTATGTTTACTAGCAGTCATTCTACCACTTGAGTCACACTAGCTTAGCCCTTGCTTCTTCAGAACACTAAAGTAAATGCATTTTAATTTCCAAGTCAATTAAGTCTCATTGGCTAGGGAAATTAAGATATGCCTTACCCCCACAAAAACCATAATGCTTATCTAGATTACTTATTCACTGTTAGCTAAGATTTTGTTAGAACAAAATTGTTATGACTAGAAAAAAAGGAAAAGGTAAAATTCTGCTTTAGCCATATGTTCTGAAAGAATGCCTTAGAACAAGACTTTTAATATTTATGTACTAAAACTGGCAATATTTCCTTGTGTGAACAACCTTATAGTAGAACACAATGATCAGTGGGCTGCTTATCAAGAATTCTGGATTCTACTCCAGTCAGTCAATTTTTGTTTCTTAATTAACTGGACTTCAGATTTTTCACCAATAAATAAAATATTTTAAAAGGGTCAATTTAAAGACTTTTTAGACTATTAAATTGGGTAATAGACAATAGACTAGTATTAGAAATAAATATAAGCAAGGCACTGGTGGCTTATACATGTAATCTTACCTGCTCAGAAGGCTAGATACTGAAGATTGAAGTTCAGGGCCAGCTTGGGCAGAGAAGTCTCCATCTCTAAAATAATCAGCAAAAGAAGCAAAACTTGCCATTGCTCATTCCTAATCTTAGCTGCTCAGGAGATGGAGATCTGATGATCTCATTTGAAGATAGCATGGGTAAACAAATCCTCCTGACTCAATTAACCAGCAAAAAGTTGAAACTAACCCAAGCAAGCACCAGTGCCCCACACCTGTTATCCTAGCTACTCGGGAAGCTTTGATCTGATGATATTCCGGTTCAGAGCCAGCCCAGGCAAAATCAAATGGCTTTTATCTCCAATTGGCCAACAAAAAGCAAAAACTAGAGATGTTACTCAAGTGGTAGCCATCCTTGGGCAAAATAGGTAGGCAAGAGTACAAGGTCTTGAGCTCAAGCCCCAGTACAGGTGCACCCGTGTATACACACATGCACGCACACACACATACCACTGGAACTAGAAGAAAGGGTCAAGTGGTAGAGTGCCAGTTAAGAAGGCTAGCATGAGGCACTGAGCTCAAACCCTGGTACCAAGGGGACGGGGGTGAGAAACCATCCATCAATTAAAAGAGTTGTTAATAAGTCATTTGCTATACAGAAGGCATTCTCCCAATGGGAATTTTGGAATTTGGAACTCTGCTTTCAATTGTCTTTTCTTCAGGCTAGTGTAGTGGCAAGAACAGGAATTTGAAGTTGTATTTTTTTTATTTGAATCCTTACTGTACCATTTATTATGTTTCTGGTAAAGGTAATTAAACATCTTCAAGCCCCACTTTCTGAATCTGTTAAATAGAAATTTTAATTCTTTCAACACAAATTACTTCATGTTTAGGAAGTATTTGACACAAAGTAAATGCTTCTTAGGTTTTATTCCTCTTTATCTCTTCCCTTGAAATTTCAACCAAAACATTGTTCATCCTTCTGATTGTTTGAATGTAATTTTGCTTGCTTTTAAATCATTGTTTTCAATTGATTTTTAGATACCAATTGTAGAATCAGAAATAAAGAAAGAAGCTGGTGAATTAAAACCTGAAGAAGAAATAACTGTAGGGCCAGTTCAGAAATTGGTTACTGAAATGGGTACCTATGCAACTCAGAGTGCTCTCAGCAGTTCTAGACCCACCAAGAAAGAGGAAGACAGGTAATTTACAATACCTGGGCCCTATGAGCTAAACTATTTGCATTATTATTCTTGTGTAAAAAAAAATAGTCATGATTTATTAGTTTGCTTTTATGGTCAAAGTGAAAATGTTAGCCAGTTAAGATACTTGAAAGGAGGAACATGTTTAAATTTTCTCCCTAGTAATTATGTCCATTCACTTTCATCTGTTTTCACTGAAATAAGTGGGTTCTGTCTAATACAATTGTATTACTCACAGAAAAACTGCTCAGTGTAATCAGGCACCAATGGTTCATGTCTGTAATCCTAGCTACTCAGAAGGCTGAGATTTGGAGGCTCTTGGTTTCAAGGCCAAATAGGGCAAAAAAGTTCATTAGAGCACATCTCCAAAAGAACCAGCAAAAAGCCAGGCTAGAGCTATAGCAACGTAGTACAGCTTGAACCTAGTAAACCTGAGGCCTTAAATTCAAACACCAGTAGTCCCCCAAATAAAGCTGAAAACCTGCTAAGTTGGTTACTATGATGACATTCAAAAATTGTTTGCTGGGGGGCTGGGGATATAGCCTAGTGGCAAGAGTGCCTGCCTCGGATACACGAGGCCCTAGGTTCGATTCCCCAGCACCACATATACAGAAAACGGCCAGAAGCGTCGCTGTGGCTCAAGTGGCCAGAATGCGAGCCTTGAGCCGGAAGAAGCCAGGGACGGTGCTCGGGCCCTGAGTCCAAGGCCCAGGACTGGCCAAAAAAAAAAAAAAATTGTTTGCTGGGGCTGGGAATATGGCCTGGTAGCAAGAGTGCTTGCCTCCCATACATGAAGCCCTGGGTTCAATTACCAGTAGCACCACATATATACAAAATGGCCAGAAGTGGCGCTGTGGCTCAAGTGGCAGAGTGCTAGCCTTGAGCAAAAAGAAGCCAGGGACAGTGCTCAGGCCCTGAGTCCAAGGCCCAGGACTGGCAAAAAAAAAAAAAAAAAAAAAATTGTTTGCTTATTAAAGCATCTGGAAAGAATTTGAGATTTCTTTTTTTTTTTAATGGTATATGTTTCTGAGGACATCTCAGGAACCCAGGGCCTTGCACATTCTAAGCAGGTGCTCTTATCATTGAACAATATCCCCACCACAAGATTTAGCAATGTTTCTCTTTTTATTTAATTTTTTATTCTGATTATTTTTTTAATTTGGTTTCAAACTGTGATCTTCCAAATCTCAGCTGAAAGTAGTTAATGTTATAGCTATTAGCCACCCAGTGCCTGATTTGATTTAGCATTTCTAATCATCTGAAAAAAAATTTATGTTTTATTCTTTATTATGCTATCTTTCTATACTGGAAATGAAAATGATACTTAAAACACTATTGGAGACTCGTAAGAAGTCTGTCTCATAAGGTTTTTTAGAAAATTAGCACACATTGGTCGTATAAGGGGAGTTTCATTGCGACATTTCCTCACAATACAGTGTATCCCAATATAAGAAACTCACCCTGCTCTTATTTTTTCCCATCCCACTCCCCCTTAAAACAATTTCAACAAGTTTCACTGCTGCATTTTTTATACAAGCAAATGAACTACTTTGACTGTTCATCTTCATTCTCAAGCTGTCTCCCCCCGCATCAGATCTTGTCTGTCTTTAATTGTATCAAAGGATTTCTCTATAGTATTTCAAGTGTGCCTGTATTGTATTTTGCTCAGAATAATCCTTAATTGCTTTCACTTTTCCCACCCTGTCTCTTGTAGTCTTAAACTTGGAGATATATTATCTCTATTTAGTGGAAAGGAATTTGAGACCTAGTCTATAACCTACTTCGTAAACAGAGAATCTAGGATTTGAAAGTAGCTCCTTCAAATTTAAAAAAAAGAAAAGAAAAGAAAGTAGTTCCTTCAAAACACACACCCTAATTACTTTTCCTTTCCATTCATTTGGCTCTTCAGTCATTTGAAGACAAATGTTAAAAGGCATGTCTTCCTTTTTGTTTTCCTTTTGAGAACTTAGAAGTGAGGTAGCTGAGTTCCTTATCACAGAAGGATAGCTGTATGGTGGCTTACCTGTATCACCTATACAAAAGTTGCATGCTGTTTAAGAAGTTGGCAATTTTTGCTTTTCTTGATCACTTTGCAGACCTCCCCTGAGAGGATTCCTTCTGGATGGAGATTTCTTTGTTGCTGCCTCCCTTGCTACAACCCTGACCAAAATTGCATTGCGCTATGTAGCTTTGGTTCAAGAGAAGAAAAAGCAAAATGTAAGTTGTTATACTACATCCACACAATAATTGACTATTGAGCAACTTATATGTGTAACTGAATAATAAAGTTAAAAAGTTAATGCCGAAGTTTGTGTCAATTAAAAAAAGAGATTATGTTTAATAGGGAAAAAATAGAACAGTAGAGTAATATGACTGTTGACAGAGTAATACAATACTAATACCATGTGACTGGTCTGTTAAAGGAGATATAAGGGTTTATGAACTCATTAATATTTGCTAGTATTAGTCAAGAACCAGTAAAGTGACTGCCTGTATTTCTCCAGCATATTCATATAGTTATTCATTGTCTACTTTATCCGAAGTGGCTTTTAAATAATTCTCACCTATGGATTGTACCCTGTCACAGATTCTAAGCATTTGTTTATATTGTAAATAATAAATAACAGCACATTGTAAACATTAGCACATTAACTTTAGCATATTAACTGTTAATATTAGCATATCAACTATTAGCATATTAAATATTACAAATAGTACCTTATTTCCTTCCTACCAACCTCAACTCCCATCCTTTGTCCTACATGTCACACCCACAGATCTTTTTTGTTTGTTGTGGAGCTTGATCTTAGGGCCTGGGTGCTGTCCCTCATAGTTCCACTTACAGTTTTTTGGTAGTTAGAGATAAAAGTCTCATAAACTTTCCTGCCCAGGCTGACTTTGAAACTACTATTCTCAGATCTCAGCCTCCTGAGTAGCTAGGATTACAGGTGTGAGCTGCCAGTGCCCAGCCATGTATCATTTTTTTTAAGCCATATGATACGTTGTTGCTATTTTTCTTATAAATAGAAATATTTTCTTAAAAAGAAATCTGCTTTCTTCTTTCAGGTTTCTGCTCATAAGTGGGGAAGGGGCATTCTTATATATGTGAATATTACCTTTTCTTTATTTGTGTCATAGTTGATTTTTTTTTCAAATTTTTATTATCAAACTGATGTACAGAGAGGTTACAGTTTGATACTTTAGGCATTGGATACATTACAAGTAATGCACTTGTACTGTTTGTTACCTTGTCCCTCATACCCCCTTCCCTCCCCCCCTTTTCCCTTTCCCCCCATGAGGTGTTCAGTTCACTTAGACCAAACAGTTTTGCAAGTATTGCTTTTGTAGTTATTTGTCTTTTTTTTAACCCTGTGTCTCTCAATTTTGGTATTCCCTTTCAATTTCCTAGTTCTAATACCAGTATACATGGTTTCCAATATACTCAGATAAGATTACAGAGATAGTGTAGGTACAACCACAGGAAGGTGATACAAGAACATCATCAATAATAGAAGTTACAGATACACATGGGACATTGAAAGTAGTTACAACTGTGATATAACAATCGTTTCCATAACATGGAGTTCATTTCACTTAGCATCATCTTATGTGTTCATAAGGGTATAGCTGTTGGGCTCTTGTGATCCTCTGCTGTGACTTGCCTAAACCTGTACTAATTATTCTCAATAAGGGAGACCATAGAGTCCATGTTTCTTTGGGTCTGGCTCACTTCACTTAGTATAATTTTTTCCAAGTCCTTCCATTTCCTTACAATTGGGGCAATGTCATTCTTTCTGATAGAGGCATAAAATTCCATTGTGTATATGTACCACATTTTCCTGATCCTTTCGTCTACTGAGGGGCATCTGGGTTGGTTCCAGATTCTCACTATGACAAATTGCGCTGTGATGAACATTGTTGTGCTGGTGGCTTTACTGTGATTTTGTTTGTGTTCTTTTGGATAGATACCCAAAAGTGGGGTTGCTGGGTCATAGGGGAGTTCTATATTTAGCCTTCTGAGGAATCTCCATACTGCTTGCCAGAGTGGCTGAACCAGTTTACATTCCCACCAACAATGAAGTAGGGTTCCCTTTTGGCCACATCCCCTCCAACAATTGTTATTGTTAGTTTTCTTGATATATGACATTCTTACCGGGGTGAGATGGAATCTCAATGTTGTTTTGATTTGCATTTCTTTTATGGCCAGTGATGTAGAGCACTTTTTCATATGTCTCTTGGCCATTCTCATGTCCTCATCAGAGAAGACTCTTTGTAAGTCTTTAGCCCATTTGATGAGGGGGCTATTGGTTCTTTGTGGTTTTGTTTTGGAGGAATTTAATCTTTTTAGTTCTGCATATATTTTTGATATGAGGCCTTTGTCCGTTGAATGGCCGGTAAAGATCTTCTCCCAGTCTGTGGGCTTTCTGTTTATCTTGCGAGCTAGGTCCTTTGCCCAGCAGAAACTCTGCAGTTTGATGCAGTCCCATTTGTCCAACCTTTCTTTGTTTTTTTTCAAATTTTTATTATCAAACTGATGTACAGAGAGGTTACAGTTTCATACCTTAGGCATTGGATACATTTCTTGTACTGTTTGTTACCTTGTCCCTCACACCCCCCTCCCCCCCAACCTTTCTTTGATTTGTAGCCTTTCTGGGTCTTTGTTAAGGAAGTTCCATCCTGTGCCAAGGAGCCTAAGTGTTTCTCCTACTCCTTTCTTTAGTGTTTTCAGGGTGTCTGTTTTGATTTCGATGTCTTTAATCCATTTGGAGTTGATTTTGGTGCAGGGTGATATATAAGGATCTAGTTTTAGTTTGTTGCATGTGTTGAACCAGCTTTGCCAGCACCATTTGTTAAAGAGGCTTTCTTCCAAGCTATCGTTTTAGCTCCTTTATCAAAGATTAAGTAGGCATAGTTCTGTGGGTTCATTTCTGGGTCTTCAATTCTGTTCCATTGGTCTTCAGGTCTGTTCGGTGCCAATACCAAGCTGTTTTTATTACTATAGCTTTATAATACAGCTTGAAGTTGGGTATTGTAATTCCTCCAGCAATGTTCTTTCTGCTTAGGATTGTTTTTGCTATTCTAGGTCTTTTATTGTTCCATATGAATTTCTGGATTGCTTCCTCTATTTCATTAAAAAATGGTGTTGGGATATTAATGGGTATTGCATTGAATTTGTAGATAGCCTTGATAGCCTTTGGCAATATTGCCATTTTGATTATATTAATCCTCCCAATCCAGGAGCATGGGAGGTTTTTCCATTTCCTTAGTTCTGACTTAATTTCGTTTTTCAAGCTTTTAAAGTTCTCATCAAAGAGGTCTTTCACTTCTTTGGTTAAGGTTATTCCTAGGTATTTTATGTTTTGGGGGGCTATTGCAAAAGGAGTTGCTTTCCTGATTTCCGCCTCGGTCTTCGGGTCGTTAGCATAGAGAAAGGCTGTTGATTTTTGAGGGTTTATTTTATATCCTGCAACTTTGCCAAAGTTTTGAATCAGCTCTTGTAGCTTGGGATAGAGTCTATGGGATTCTTTAGGTATAGGATCATGACATCTGCGAAGAGAGAAAGTTTAACTTCATCTTTTCCTATTTGGATCCCCTTTATATTTTCTTCTTGCCTAATTGCTCTGGCTAGGAATTCTAGTATTATGTTGGAGAGCAGGGGCATAGTTGATTATTTTTTAAATACATTCTTTTAAATGAGAAGAAAGGCTTAGGTTTGGTCACATATTTAAAGTTTAAGGTAATCTTCATTTCTTTGTTTAAATTTATATTTACATCTGATTTTTTTCCTCCCAAGCAACTTAATTATTCTTTTTTTTTTTTTTTTTTTGGCCAGTCCTGGGCCTTGGACTCAGGGCCTGAGCACTGTCCCTGGCTTCTTCCCGCTCAAGGCTAGCACTCTGCCACTTGAGCCACAGTGCCGCTTCTGGCCGTTTTCTGTATATGTGGTGCTGGGGAATCGAACCTAGGGCCTCGTGTATATGAGGCAGGCACTCTTGCCACTAGGCTATATCCCCAGCCCTTAATTATTCTTAAAATACAAGTATATTGGTGAAAAATTCTCTAATAACCTGAGTCCTATACTCCCAGCACTCAAGAGGCTAAGGCAAAGGATCCCAAGATTGAGAACAGTCTGCTTTTTCTCAAAAGAATGGAAGAAGAATTTTGTCTGCTTTCATTCACCCAAAACTCTTACTTTGCTTTTATCTTTAAAAAAAGTCTCGTGCAACACTCTTACTTTGCTTTTATCTTAAAAAAAGTCTCGTGACCGCACCAGTGGCTCATGTCTGTAATCCTAGCTACTTAGAAGTGTGAGATCTAAGGATTTAAGTTCAAAGCCAGTCCAAGCAGGAAAGTCTGTAAGATTCTTATCTCTACCAAAGATTCTTATCTCCACCAAAGATTCTTTTTTTTTTTTTTTGGCTTTTTCTATTTTTTTTTTCAAATTTTTATTATCAAACTGATGTACAGAGAGGTTACAGTTTCATACGTTAGGCATTGGATACATTTCTTGTACTGTTTGTTACCTTGTCCCTCATGCCCCCCTCCCTCCCCCCTTTCCCTCCCCCCCCAGGTGTTCAGTTCACTTACACCAAACAGTTTTGCAAGTATTGCTTTTGTAGTTATTTCTCGTTTTTTACCCTGTGTCTCTCAAATTTGGTATTCCCTTTGAATTTCCTACTTCCAATACCAGTAAACACGGTTTCCAATATACTCAGATAAGATTACAGAGATAGTGTAGGTACAACCATAGGAAGGTGATACAAGAACATCATCAATAATAGAAACTACACATACACATAGGACATTGAAAGTAGTTACAACTGTGATATAACAATTGTTTCCATAACATGGAGTTCATTTCACTTAGCATCATCTTATGTGTTCATAAGGGTATAGCTATTGGGCCTTGTGATGCTCTGCTATGGCTTGCCTAAACCTGTACTAATTATTCCCAATAAGGGAGACCATAGAGTCCATGTTTCTTTGGGTCTGGCTCACTTCACTTAGTATAACTTTTTCCAAGTCCTTCCATTTCCTTACAAATGGAACAATGTCATTCTTTCTGATAGAGGCATAAAATTCCATTGTGTATATGTACCAAATTTTCCTGATCCATTCATCTATGGAGGGGCATCTGGGTTGGTTCCAGATTCTCGCTATGACAAATTGTGCTGCGATGAACATTGTTGTGCTGGTGGCATTACTGTGATTTTGTTTGTGGGCTTTTGGATAGATACCCAACAGTGGGGCTGCTGGGTCTTAGGGGAGTTCTATATTGAGCCTTCTGAGGAATCTCCATACTGCTTGCCAGAGTGGCTGAACCAGTTTACATTCCCACCAACAATGAAGTAGGGTTCCCTTTTCTACCAAAGATTCTTAATCACTACCAAAAGGCCATAAGTGGAGCTGTGGTTCAAGTGGTAGAGCTCAGACAATGCCCAGAACTGCCCCTCACCCCCTAATCTCTGCATGGTAGAATTATGCTTTTGTTATATTTTTGTTTATGTTTAAATTTATTCCTAACATAAACAGAACATGCACTGGTTTGGTCTCCAGTGCCACAGAGAGAGAGAAAAAGAGAGAGAGAGAGAGAAAAGAAAAAAGAAAAAAGTCACTTATAGCACTTAGGTACAAATGTCATTAATATTGTAATGGAGAGTTGTTGTTTTTAAAGATTATAAGAATAATAGATATCCTTCTTCCAAAAAGAGTTTAAAATTGCTTTTTATCTGTGCAGTACATTTTCCTCAGTAGGAAAAGTTGCATTTTATGTTTCAGTTTTACTTAACCTCCCAACATTATCCCTTTTTTTTAAGCTCTTCTTAATCATATTCATTGAACTCAGAATCTACCACTTGGTTTGTTTGCTCGATTGGCATTCTGCCACTTGAACCACACCTCCAGCCCTGCTTTTTGCTTTGTTTTTTGTGGATAAGAGTCCCATGGATTTTTCTGCTCAGGCTGGCCTTCACTTGAGATCTTCTAGATCTTAGCCTCCAGAGTAGTTAAGATTGCAGATATGAGCCACCAGCACCCAGCTTATATTTAGCATTTGTTATTTGTATTCTTGATGTTGGCTGTTCTTAAATGGCCAAGAGTGGTATCACTGGATCATAGGGTAGTTCTATGGTTAGTTTTTGTGAGATCTCAAATTGCCTTCCAGAGTGGTTGCATTAATTTACATTCCCACCAACAAGGTAATAAGATTCCTTTTCCTTGCTTCCCCACCGATATTTGTTGTTTGTATTCGAACTTAATTGGCATAGGCAAGATCTTCCTGAGTAGAATTCCATGGGCTGAGCAAATAGGACAGAGAATTGAAAAATCAGATTGCATTGAGGTAAAAAGTTTCTGTACAGTGAAGGACATAGTTACTAAGCTAAAAAGACAGCCTGCAGACTAAGAGGTAATCTTTGCTAGTTATATGTCTGACAGAAAAAGAGTAAAACAAACGAAATGCCCTCCAAAATCAATAACCCAATTAATAAATGGGCAAAGGAGCTAAAAAGAAAATTCTCAGTAAAAAGTGCCAGTAGACACAGGAAGAAATTTTCAACATGTCTGGCCATAAAGAAAATGCAAATCAAGACAACATTGAGATTCCATCTCACCCCAGTAAGAATAGCCATCCATCAGCAAGGATACAAACAATAAACACTGTTGGAGATGTGGGGAAAAAAACAACCCTATTGTGTAAGTCACAATACAGGACTTGCACACTATATTCATTGCTGGATTATCCACCATAGCCAAGTTATGGAATCAGCCCAGATGCTCTACAGTGGATGAGTGAATGAAGAAAATGTGATATACATACATACATAAACAAACATACAATGGAATTTAACTCATTCATCAAGAAGAATAATATGTCATTTACAAGGAAATGGATGGACCTGGAAAAAATACGTTAAGTGAACCAAGGAAGGCTCAGAGGACAAAAATTGCATGTTTTCTCACCTATGTGGATGTTAAATCTAAATTATAGTTATGTGAAAACATATATGGCCATATGGATATATACACAAATCAACAAGTTTGATATAAGCAGGGAAGGATTCCAATGATGTAACTCCTTTGAATATCTAACTTACAGTTTTAACAAAATAAATAACAGGAAGCTGAATCATGTTTTGTCAGAGTGGAGAACAAGGAAAGGGGGAGAGATGAATAGAGAGAGGAAGAGGGTACCCTAATATCCAGTGTTCATATGTGAAATGGAACTAGGTAACTGGAGAGGATGAATGGAATTGGGAGAGATGGAGGAGGAGGATGGAAGGATTGATCCTGATCAAGATGCATTGTACTCACAAACTGACATGTTGAGTTGGAACCTCTTTGAACAACCATCTGCTTTGCAAAGATTATTTTTTTAATTCTCTGGAGCAATAAAATGTGAGTGTGATTGAAAACAGGCAGGAAACTGGTCAAGATTAGAAAGAACTAGGCAAATCAAATTCATGAAGTTAGATTTAAAAATAAAATAAAAATATTTTGAGATAATTTAGTAAAAGTAGAAAGAATGGACACAATGATGTTACAGATATAGTCTAAAGGATTTAAAATCTTATCCAAATGAAATTAAAGGTTACCTGCATATCTTGAAATGAGTTCTAATAAAGTGATGTCATTGTAACTAGGGAATCATTAAATAACCAGTTTCTCTATTATTCTAGTCTTTTATTGCTGAGGCTATGCTGCTCATGGCAACTATCCTTCATTTGGGAAAATCCTCTCTTCCTAAGAAGCCAATTACTGATGATGATGTAGACCGAATATCCCTGTGCCTCAAGGTTTTGTCTGAATGCTCACCTTTAATGAATGACATTTTCAATAAGGAATGCAGGCAGTCCCTCTCTCATATGTTATCTGCCAAACTTGAAGAAGAGAAGCTATCTCAAAAGGTAAGGTGTACATGAGAAGGTCATAATGTGCTTTGTGGGTTATCAGTTTGGGGCTTTTAAAATTTTTGTTTATTTCTCCATCCCCATTTGTGAAGCTGTTCTTAATAAAGGCCTGCAAAAGTTCATTCTTTACATATAAAGAAACATGTGTTGTTTTTTCAACACAGAAAGAATCTGAAAAGAGGAATGTGACAGTTCAGCCTGATGACCCTATTTCCTTCATGCAACTAACTGCTAAGAATGAAATGAACTGCAAAGAAGATCAGTTTCAGCTGAGTTTGTTGGCAGCAATGGGTAACACACAGAGGAAAGAGGCAGCAGATCCCCTAGCATCTAAACTTAACAAGGTAACAAAATATCAGATATACTACAAATTGTTAAATTTTCTAAGAAAGCAATGAGGAAGTTGCTGATCCTAGCACTTTTTAAAAAGAAAAGTAGTTATGGGCTGGGAATGTGGTTTAGCAGTAGAGTGCTTACTGAGCATGCATGAAGCCCTGGGTTTGATGAGCAAAAAGAAGCCAGTGACAATGCTCGGACCCTGAGTCCAAGCCCCAGGACTGGCAAAAACAAAAAGAAAAGTAGTTATATAGAATCAGATCTTTTGTTTTTGGTTTTTTTAATAGTACTAAGGATTGAACCCAAGACCCTCCATAGCTATAACCTCAGCTCTAGCATCTGTTTTTAAGTCACTGTGATTGCTAATCCTTTAAAATGAGCTGGTGTAATGGCACATGCTTGTAATCCCAGTACTCGGGGGACTGAGTAAGGAGAATTACGACTATGAAGCCAGCCTGGGCTATGGTAGTGAGTTCCAGGCCAGCCTGGGATATGTAATGAGACTTTGTCTCAAGCAAACAAAACTTGAATTGAAATTCGAAAAACTGACAAAATACTTTACTTATATATGATATTACTATAAATCTACTAGAGGGCTGGGAATATGGCCTAGTGATTAGCGTGCTTGCCTCGTATACATGAAGCCCTAGGTTTGATTCCTCAGCACCACATATATAGAAAAAGCCAGAAGTGGCACTATGGCTCAAGTGGTAGAGTGCTAGACTTGAGCAAAAAGAAGCCAGGGACAGTGCTCAGGCCCTGAGTTCAAGCCCCGGGACTAGCCAAAAAAAGAAAAAGAATAAATCTACTAGCTAATTTTATTATATGAACTAGTTGTGTATGTGTCATAGACTTAATAATTCATATTAGGGGAATCTTCAGAAGTTAGGTTTTTAAAGGGAAGCTGAATATTCAGGATTCTGACCTCTTCCCTACACCTAGAGTAACTCCGCTTTTTTTCTTTTGGTACAGGTATTGGGGCTTGAACTCCGGGCCTCAGCACGGTCCCTTAGCTTTTTTTGCTCAAGGCTATTGCTCTACCACTTGAGCCACAGCTTCACTTCTGGCTTTTTTGGTGGTGGTGGTAGTGGTGGTAGTGATTAATTGGAGATAAGAGCCTCATGGTCTTCCCTGCTCTGACTGGCCTTGATCTTCTGATCACCATGATCTTCTGATCTCAGTCTCCTTAGTAACTAGTATTACTGGTGTGAAGCATTGATACCTGGCCATGTTTATATCTTATATTTTTAAAAATATAATTGTATTATTATTGAGGTATTATACAGAGAGGTTACCATTTCACAATCACGTTTATATTTTTAATATATTAAAAATCCTTACAGGATTTTATTAAGAACTGAAGTCAACTATTCTAAATATATATCAGTTTAAGGATCAGAGCCAAGTACAGTGGTTCACACTTGTAATCCCAGCACTTAGCAGGCTATTAGGAAGATCCCGTTTAAAGCCAGCCTGAAATTAAACTAGTGAGAAAAAACAAATCAGTGAGTTATGTTAGTCCTTCATTTGTTAAGTGAGTAAACAATCTCAAATTGATTTTTATGTTCAAGATAAAGTCAGTAGCAGAACTGAAACATATGAAACATTTTCTATTAAAATTGGAAATTAATAGCAATAGTTTTTTGAATTGTAACAATTATAGAACATAAAGTTTAACATTTTCACCATTGTAAGTGTATAATTTCATGACATATTAACTTTACGTAGAGCTGTCCCTAGAACTTTTTTCATCTTGTGAAACTGAAACTACACTACACCCATTAAACACATGCTCATTTGCACTTCCTTCCTGCCTCTAGCAGGGATTTTCTATGATTGTGACTATTTTAAGTACCTCATATAAGTGGAGCCACTTACCATTCATCCTTTTTGACTGACTTATTTTATTTAGCATAATGTCTTAAAGGTTCACTCACGTTATAGCATGTTTCAAAATTTTCTTATTTTTAAATACATAGTTCATATTGTGTACATTTTATTTATGATTTGATGAACACTTGGATTTCTTCCACTTTGGGTTCTTGTGAATATGCTATGCATTTGGATGCATGAATATCTGTTTTAAGTTCTTGCTTTCAGTGAATTTAAGTAAATACCCAGAAGTAAAATTGCTGGTTATGGGGCTGGGAATATGGCCTAGTGGTAAAGTACTTGCCTCATATACATGAAGCCCTGGGTTGATTCCTCAGCACCATATATATAGAAAAAGCAGGAAGTGGCTCAAGTGAGTTCTAGCCTTGAGCAAAAAGAAGCCAGGGACAGTGCTCAGGCCCTGAGGACTGGCAGAAACAAAACAAAACAAAACAAAAAATTGCTGGTTATAAGGCAGTTCTTTTTTGCCTTGTTGGGATTTTGTTAGGTAGGTGCTCTATCACTTGAGCCATGCTCTCAGCCCTCATATAACAATAAATTTTATTGAAGAATGACCACACCATTTCCCTCTCTCTCACCCTTTCTCCCTCCCTTCCTCCCTTTCTTCCTTTTTCTCCCTTGCTATTTTTGTTTATATGACAAGGTCTAATACAAGATAACAGAATATTACCCAAACTGACTTGTAACTCAAGATCTCCCTGCTTCAGCTTCCTAAGTGCTCAGATTATAGGCATGCCATACTGCACATGGCTTCATACTATTTGGGGTTTGTTTCATTTTTTTTAAGCATACATTAGCTGCACAGGGAATTCCCACAAGGTACTTTTATCAGACTCACCTGCTCTATCATTCTCCCTCATCCCTCTTAAAGTTATTTCAACAGGTTTCATTGTTGTATTTTCATACATGTATATAAAGTACTTGACCATACTTATCTCCTTTTACCCTCTCCATTTAACCCCTCCTCCCCACTCCCACTACTAAATGGGACCTTATTTTATCTTTTTATCACTTAGGGCTCCATATTATTTTTGAAAGCAGCCGTTATTTTAATTTCCACCAGCAGTGACAATAATCCCAATTTTTTTAACACTTGTTATTTTCTGTTTCTTTGTTTTGTTTATTCTAAAACTATACTCATGGTGTTTGTGGTAGTATCTTATTGTGGCTTTAATTTGCAGTTCCCTAATAATTAGTGATCATTTTATAAGATAAGCCATCAGTCTACGGAGAAATGTCTGGTCAAACCCTTTGTACATTGTTTGTGTGTGTCCATCCATGTGTGTCCGTGTGTGTGTCTGTCCATCCATCCCCTGGAGCTTGAACTCAGTCTTGGTGCTGTCCCGAGCTCTTTTACTCAAAGCTAACACTCTACCATTTTGAGCCACAGAACCATCCTGATTTTCTAGTGGTTAATTGTAGGTAAGAGTCTCAACAACAACCAAAAAAAAGTCACAGACTTTCCTGCACAGGCTGGCTTTTGTTGGGATCCTTAGACTTGATGGAGGGGCTTGACGCCCCTCCCCCAAGCCCTGGGGGAATGCGGAAGCCGGCTACCCTCTCTGGGTCCGCCCTTGCACCTAGTCCCCAACTCTCCAGCCAGCCCAGGCCAGCCCTGCGCCTACCAGCCCCGTCCTGGCTCAGTGCTCTCAAGTGACCTTAGCTCAGGGAGATCATGTGACAGCTTTCAGCCTATCGGCATCCTGGCCAATCCCCTTCTCTAGGAATCATCCCCCGGTAACTTTGTCTTAATAAAGCAGTTGGTTCTTGAAGCTGACCCCGAGATTTGCGTAAGCCTGACTTTGCCTATTGGTAAGGGGGTGGGCACGCTTTCTCGGATTGGCCGTGCGCGGCAGGACGGTGCTGGAGAAGAGTAGCTGAGCCTTGTTCCCTACACCGGGAGAGGCTACCGAGCCCAACAGGCTTTGAACCACAATCCTCAGATTTCAGCCTCCTGAGTAGCTAGGATTACAGTCATGAGTCACTGGCGCCTGGCTCTTGGTACATTTTTTAATTGTGTTATATTCTGGATGTTGACAAATTAGACTTAAAAATACTTTCTGAGACTCTGGTTTACATTTTTATTCTGCTGTTAATTTCCTTTAATGCACAACTTTTCTATTTGTTGTTGTTGCCTATTTGGTAACAGTACTACTTTCTTTTGGTCAGGCATAGGCTTGAACTCAGGGCCTAGGCTCTGTTCCTGAGCTTTATTGCTCAAGTTTACTGCTCTACCACTATGAGCTACAGTTCCACTTCACGTTTTCTGGTGGTTAACTGGAGATAAGAGTCTCATAGACTTTCCTGCCCAAGCTGGCCTCAAACTGTGATTCTTAGATCTCAGCTTCCTGAGTAGCTAGGATTATAAGTGTGAGCCACCAACACCTGGCCAGTGGTATACCTTAAATAGCACTTTAAAATGAACATTTAAATTTGGAAACTTTAAATCTGGGGCAAGCCATTTATATTTTTATCTTTATTGCATTACAAGCTATTTATTTCTTGCCATATGATCTGTGAATCCTGAGGCTGAATAGCAAAGATTACCACTTATCTGAATTTTATTTGATTCCTGAATTTTAGGAAGCAAATTTTGAATTTTAGATACTACACTGAGGGATTTAACTGAGAACATACCCAGATGTATTCTGTTGCTAAATTGGAATCATGTTTAGTGCATTTGCTAAATATTTAACATCTTTCTACTGTTGAACACTAAGCCAAGAATCAACAGGTGAACTTAAAAACTAGTAGATGGGCTGGAGATACAGCTTAGTTTATGGAAGGCTCTGGGTTCAATCCCTGTTTAGAACAATTGCAAGCCCGTAGGTGCCTGGATGTCACTTTTTTTTTCCCCGGGCCTGGCTCTGGAACTCTGAACCTGGGTCCTGTTCCTGAGCTCCTTTTGCTCAAGACTAGCACTCTACCACTTGAACCACTTGAACCACAGATCTACTTAAAAGATTTTTCTGTGGTTAATGAAGAGTCTTTACAGACTTTGCTGCTTGGACTGGTTTCAGACTGTGATCCTCAGTTCCCAGCCTCCTAAGTAGTTAGGATTATAGGCGTGAGCCACCAGCACCCAGCTTGGATGTCACCTGTTAAATTACGGCTTTAAGTTCTATAACTTTCAGTGTTAAATTTCTTTCTAATTGTTCCAGTTTCCTTTTTCATTCCTGAATTATAAACCCATTTTATTAAGTCTATCTTACTGTGATATATGTCTGTTAATTATTAGGCTTAATGATTTGGCTAGGGATGTGTTTAGATAAATTCTGTAATTCATTTGACTATGTCTCTATTTTTGTTTTGCCAGGTCACCCAGTTGACAGGTTTCTCAGATCCTGTATATGCAGAAGCTTATGTTCATGTCAATCAATATGATATTGTCCTGGATGTTCTTGTTGTGAACCAAACCAGTGATACTTTGCAGAACTGTACATTAGAGTTAGCAACTCTAGGTAAGAATAATTATCATCAAGGAAAGAGGTATTTTATATAGTAAATTTTAATAATAGATTGATTATAAGAAATGGTATAAAAATTGTCTTCTGTGACATTTTGAATCAAGGATTAGTTTTACATGTAGAAGGTTCCTTCAAGTCCAACTTTTTAAACTTTTGTCACACTGATTTGTTTATGGTCTTGGCACATTCAAATGGATTTAATTCCCAGTTTCATCTAGCACACTTCAGATATATAACTAGAGCTGCTAAAGTTACTTCTTTACTAAGAAGCTCACTTAATTTTTTTATTTCCTTAGTACAGATTTAGGTATTTTCTGAACCCGTGTTGCTCCTTATTATATGTGTACAAACTCATTATTACACTTAGCAGCTTGTGATTTTTTTCTTACGAATAAAAACATATGAAGATACATTGCATTCATAAATAGAAATATCACAGTTGGACCTCTTGGTTCAGCTAATATATGCTAGTAAAAAATGAAGAAAAAAAGACAAGAGTCAGACTCTCTGACTATTATTTTATCTAGATTTAAAAATGTGAAGTGTTGGGAACTGGGAATGTGGCTTAGTGGTAGTGCTTGTCTAGCTTGCATGAAGTCCTGGGTTCGATTCCTCAGCACCACATAAACAGAAAAAGCCAGAAGTGGCACTGTGGCTCAAGAGGTAGAGTGCTAGCTTTGAGCAAAAAAAATCCAGGGATAGTGCTCAGGCCCCTGAGTTCAAGCCCCAGGACTGGCATTAAAAAAGAAAAAAGTGAAGTGTTTATAGGAATGGCACAGGGCCCTCAACAAATTCCAAGTGACGTATACAATAATAGTAAAACAATATCAAAACAAATCATACTCTTTAGATGTGCTCCAGAGGTTCACATCTATATTCCTAGCTACTCAGGTAGCTGAGATCTAAGGATCACCATTCAAAGCCAGCTCAGGCAGAGCCATGAGACTCTTTTCTCCCATTACCTACCATAAAGCTGGAAATAAGGACAGGCTAATGTAGAGGCCTAGCCTTCAGTAGAAAAAGGCAACTAAGAGGTCAAGATCCTGAGTTCAAGCCTTAGTATCAGCACACATAAAAAGAAAACATACTTCTGCCTTGCCTTCTTCAGCATAGCTTGATGATTTTTCTTTAAGAATATACAGCTCCTTTGTTTTCATCTTTCTTTGTAATGAAGTATAGGCATAAGCTCTTGGAGAAGTTTATATTCATTCATTAAAATAAAAAGACAGTATACTCAAAGTACTCCTTTCACATAAGTTCATAGTTATTCTGAAATCGTTTTACCCTTAAAAAGAAAATGTACAGACTTATAAAAATAATGATATTAAATTATTTATTTTCTCCTCCTAGTATTTGAATCATTTACTTTTCCTCTTGTTTAGCTAAAAACTAAGTTTTATTCATTCTGTGTTTTATCTTAGTATATTTATTTTGAAGATGCAGTTGTTTTTTTTCTCCTCCAGGGGATCTGAAACTTGTGGAAAAACCATCTCCTTTGACTCTTGCTCCTCATGATTTTGCAAACATTAAAGCGAATGTCAAGGTAGCATCAACAGAAAATGGAATAATTTTTGGCAATATAGGTAAGGTACTATTTTATCATTTGTGAATTAATGTTTTTATCAAAGAACTTTTATAATGAGTAGTTATGGGCATGAGAAGGACCACAAGAATCCATTTATTTATCAATTATGAGGCACTCTACGGTGCCAAACATTATACTCAGTTCTAGATAAAAGAGGTGGAGGCATAACTCAGTAAATACAAAAAATTATCTAGGCAGAGTCACTGTCCTCAGGAAACTACAAGTCCAAATGAGGAGGTGGATAGGAAATAAATGATTAGAATTCAATGTGATAAAGACTAGTCAATATATCTTATGCTTTGAGATCATATAGAAAAAAATAATATAGTGTAGAAAGTTGTCTAAAGAAAGGATTTCTTATCAAAGGGTAACATTTGAACTGAGAATAAAACCTGCATTGACATGTGTAGCCAAGCATATTCTAGAGATTAGTTTGTACAGCGTCATTCAGTCAATAAGCATAATTTCTCAAAATTTCCATCACAGTGATAGAGGTACAGTATTGAGGAACAAAGAGGACTACCTCCATATAGTTGATAAGTAAGGGAAAATAGATAGTTTGTAAAATAGATAGTGCAGTATTGCACTGTGATGTATTTCTTCGCAGCACACAACTCTTTGTTTTTTTGTTTTTTTTTCAAATTTTTATTATCAAACTAATGTACAGAGAGGTTACAGTTTCATACATTAGGCATTGGATACATTTCTTGTACTGTTTGTTACCTCATCTCTCATTCCCCCCTCTCTCCTCCCCCTTTCCCTTTCCCTTTCCCTTTCCCCCCATGAGTTCACTTAGACCAAACAGTTTTGCAAGTATTGCTTTTGTAGTTGTTTGTCTTTTTTTTACCCTGTGTCTCTCAATTTTGGTATTCCCTTTCAATTTCCTAGTTCTAATACCAGTATACATGGTTTCCAATATACTCAGATAAGATTACAGAGATAGTGCAGATACAACCACAGGAAGGTGATACAAGAACATCATCAATAATAGAAGCTACAGATACACATGGGACATTGAAAGTAGTTACAACTGTGATATAACAATTGTTTCCATAACATGGAGTTCATTTCACTTAGCATCATCTTATGTGTTCATAAGGGTATAGCTATTGGGCTCTTGTGATCCTCTGCTGTGACTTGCCTAAACCTGTGCTAATTATTTCCAATAAGGGAGACCATAGAGTCCATGTTTCTTTGGGTCTGGCTCACTTCACTTAGTATAATTTTTTCCAAGTCCTTCCATTTCCTTACAATTGGGGCAATGTCATTCTTTCTGATAGAGGCATAAAATTCCATTGTGTATATGTACCACATTTTCCTGATCCTTTCGTCTACTGAGGGGCATCTGGGTTGGTTCCAGATTCTTGCTATGACAAATTGCACTGCGATGAACATTGTTGTGCTGGTGGCTTTACTGTGATTTTGTTTGTGGTTTTTTTGGATAGATACACAAAAGTGGGGTTGCTGGGTCATAGGGGAGTTCTATATTTAGCCTTCTGAGGAATCTCCATACTGCTTGCCAGAGTGGCTGAACCAGTTTACATTCCCACCAACAATGAAGTAGGGTTCCCTTTTGGCCACATCCCCTCCAACAATTGTTATTGTTAGTTTTCTTGATATATGACATTCTTACCGGGGTGAGATGGAATCTCAATGTTGTTTTGATTTGCATTTCTTTTATGGCCAGTGATGTAGAGCACTTTTTCATATGTCTCTTGGCCATTCTCATTTCCTCATCAGAGAAGTCTCTTTGTAAGTCTTTAGCCCATTTGATGAGGGGGCTATTGGTTCTTTGCGGTTTTGTTTTGGAGGAAGGTAATTTTTTTTGTTCTGCATATATTTTTGATATGAGGCCTTTGTCTGTTGAATGGCCAGTAAAGATCTTCTCCCAGTCTGACAGCATACAACTCTTAAGTGCTATGAAGTTTGACTAGGCAGAGTGGGAGTCAGTGAAGAATTTCGCTATTTCTCAGAGTGGTAGGATTTAGAGGGCAAGAAAGGCTAGGAAAGGCCACATGGGGAAGTTTATGCTTTAATTAGAATCTACAAAAATCAGTAGTTGTCTACAAGTAAATTAGGTTGCTGCAGTAACAAAAAGTAGTTTGGGAACCTGGAGATAAGAGGGCTTGGAGGATGATAGTAAGAAAAAAAATGAAGGAAGGCCATTGGAAGCCATATTTTAATGGCCATAAGGTTCTCAGACTTTGTTCATGGAAATAAAAGGAAGACATTGAAAAATTATAAATGAGCAGGCTACATGATTAAATTTTTCTACTGTAGTACTGTCGAGGAGACAGGAAGATTAAATAGTAGACTATCACAGAAGTCCAAGTGAGAGGTAACAGAAGGCGTAAACCAATAGAGTAATGGTAAGAACGCAGGAAGAGCTTATTATAATCAATGTTAATAAGGAAATCATTATTGACTGAAGAGGAAATGGCTAAAGTAGCCTCAGATTTGTGAATTGAATTTATTGGATTGTTGTTTATTTGAGTCACCAAAACAGAATATAAAAGAGAAGATGAAATTTGAAAGAAAATGCTAGACAAGTGCCTAAAGATAGCCAAAGACAGTTTGACATGAATCTGGAACTTGAAAAATCATTCAAATAATAATTATTTGTTTTAAAGCTAACAAAGCAGTCTGGATTGTAGTTCTGTTATCAAGTGCTTCCCTTGCACATACAAGGCCCTAGGTTCTATTTCTAGTGTGACAGAAGGAAAGAAAGGAAGGAAGGGAGAGAGCGAGGGAAAGAGGGAAGAAGAAACATAGAGAAGGAAGCATAGGGAGAAAATGCTATAGGAAGGACATGAGAATGGCTCAGTGATAAATTTCATGAAGCCTTGGGTTTAATCTCCAGACAAATAAATAAAAGCATAAAAACCAAAGAATTCATCCAGAGAAAGTTATGAAGAGTGTAAAGGGAACATTTGAAAACAGAATCCCAGACAGTGGTAATATTAAAGATTTTGGTAACAAAGAATCTGAAATGTACTTAGAAAAGGTAAAATCTTCAAGAAGTATCTGAAACTTCAAAAGTCAAGTAGCCTGTGTAAGATATCACAAGAAATGTACTCACTGCCCTATTATGTAGCTGTACCCCTTTTGCACAACACCTTGTCAACAAAATTTAATTAATTAATAAAAAAAAAAGTCAAGTAGCCTAAAGTACAAAAGAGAGTCCTTTGGATCTGTAAGTATTTGATCTTAAAACACTTGTATAGTATAGTGTGTCCTGGGTACTGGTGGTAGATTGAAGACTAAATAGTTGAGGAATTAAAGATGGTGAATGTTGGCAATTCTAAGTTTAATACCTTGCCTTTTATAGTAATAAGAGGGAATAGTGGTTAGAAGAGAAAAAGATGAGATAGAACTACTTTTTTCTGACTATTGAACTTGTGAGGTATGGGCCTACATCAATTGCAGCCAAGACTTTTGGTTTTGTTTTTAAAAAATAAAAGAGACCTATGAGTATATTTCTAGAGTGTAGGGGAACACAGTTAATAAGGTAATGGAAAAGAAAAGACATAATACTGAAAAATTGAGCTCCTGAACTGAAGCAGGAATCACAGATGTTGGGAAGATCTGAAGAGAAGAGGTAGCACTTCTCTTATATGAAAAGAGGAATAGACATTTACTTTTAAACACGGTGCTTAAAACTAAAGGACGGTATTCTTGGTAACGTTCAGTTTTCGCAAAATACAGAAGAAATGGGAGAATAACAAGAGCAAAGGTAGACTACATTCAGATTGTAACTTTCTACTATGGAAGAGTCATAGAAGCAAACAATCTTTTATGTACTAAAGCTCAACATTATTTACTCAAAAATATTAGTTTAGGGTCTGGGAATGTGGCGTAGTGGTAGAGTGCTTGCCTAGCATGCTTGAGGCCTGGGTTTGATTCCTCAGTACCACATGAACAAAAGAAAATAATAAAGAAGAAATTTATAAAACAAAAACAAAGAAAAATTAGTTTGGAAAATGGAAGAGTAGGTATGAGGCAGGAAAACAAATACATTAGCTGATCACTCACTATGGGAACACAGTACTACTTGGGTATCCACTTCAACTCATAGCACACCACAGTTGCTATTCAGATACTCAATACATTAAACTATAACACCAACAAAGCAGGTATATGATTTTAAACTCTAGCCTATTAGTTATGTGACCTTGAGCAACTTATTCAACTTTTCTCCTATTGTTTCTTCATCTGTAAGGTAGAAAATACTTAAGTATTTAGACTAACTCCCAACTTGCCGTACTACGTAAATATCTGCCACTATCATGATTATTATTTGGATAGATTAAAAAATGTAATTGAAGTTTTCCTTTGTGATTATGGACCTTTTGTATATGTGTATTACAGTTTATGATGTTTCTGGAGCAGCAAGTGACAGAAATTGTGTGGTTCTCAGTGATATTCACATTGACATCATGGACTATATCCAGCCTGCAACTTGCACTGATGCTGAATTCCGCCAGATGTGGGCCGAATTTGAATGGGAAAACAAAGTTAGTCTTTTATTATCTCTTCCTACAAATTAGCTTTATATAGAAATCATGCAAGTAGTTTGGTAATTTTCTATTGCAAATAGAATAAACTAGCAGTTCTGTAGTTAATCTTATTATTTAAAACATTATAGATACATTTCTATCCTTTCTGTGTATGAACAATAATTTCCCATTGAATCTAATGTCTGAAAGAGACCTTGCAGAATCTGTGACCTGCTAAGTAAATCTGTTGCTTTGAGCTTTCATTTATTTGATTATTTTATATATCTCATGTTCATCTGTGAAGTTATCTACATTCAAAAGCACTAATACCAGCTTCCTAGTGACAGCTTGCATGTCATCTGCTTTTTTGTTGTCCACTCTTCCCATAAATAATTGGAAGTTCTGGTATAAAATAATAGTGATTTGTAAAGTCTCGTCATATGCTTTATGATCTTAATACAGTTTTTTTTCCTTCTACAGGTAACAGTTAACACCAATATGATTGATCTAAATGACTATTTACAGCACATACTAAAGTCAACCAACATGAAGTGCCTCACTCCAGAGAAGGTAAAATTTGACTGGAACGTTCTTTTTTTTTATTTGTTTTTTGTTGTTGTTATTGGACATGGAGCTTGAGTTTAGGGCTTGAGTGCTGTCCCTGAGCTCTTTTGCTCAAGGCTAGTGCTTTATGTCTTTGAACCACAGCTCTGCCTAGTCTGGCTTTGAACCATAATCCTCAGATCTCAGCCTCCTGGGTAGCTAGGATTACGGGTGTGAGCCACCAGCTAGCCACAGGCACCTGTAGTATAGTAGTTTCCTGGCTTTTTTATGTTTCATCTAGTGTCTACTTGTTATAATTCAGCTTATGAAAAACTTGTTCTGTTAAAAGAATTCACTTTTAGAATGCCTTAATCTACTTAACTTTCTTTTCAAGTATATTAATCCTGCACATTCTTGGTGAGGTGACCCAACTGACTTCTCAAATTTGTTTTGTTCTTTTTGGTCTTTGATCATTTCAGATAGTTTTTTTAGAAATATTTTTTTCTTTATAAAACTCTCTTAGTGTTACAATATCTGTATTATTAATGCAAGAATTTGTGCTATCAGGCAGAGGATATAACTCAGTGATAAAGTGCCTAACACACACACACACACACGAAACAACATTTGTTGCAAAACAAGTTGGTTTTAGTTCATATATTAGATTATTTGGTAAATGCTGAGTCGGCAAAATTATCTTTTCCTTCATAGAATTTAAAAAAGAGTTTGATGTAAGAAATAAGCATAGATTCTGCAAATACAACTTGATAAAAGTACTGTTCTTTAAAGTCAGGTTTGCTGTAATAAAATACACAGTAAAATTCACACTTTTTATGTGCATAGTTGTATGAATTTTGGCAAACTATAATATGATCCTATAACTACCACAGCATGAGAGACACATATACTTTGCTGTTTGTAAACTACTAGAAGATAAAAATAAAATTAGAAAAATGATACATACATACATATGTGTCTGTGTGTGTACTGGTGCTTGAACTCAGAGCCTTTCACTGTCCCTTGCTTTTTTTTTTTTTTTTCTCAAGACTAGCATTCTACCACGTGAACCACAGCTCCACTTTTGTCTTTTTGCTAGTTAATTGAAGATAAGGGTCTCATGGCTTTATCTTCCCCCGCTGGCCTCAAAGTGAGATCCTCAAATCTCAGCCTCTTGAGCAGCTAGAATTACAAGTATGAGCCCCAGAGCCTGTTGCAACTAATATTTTAAATAGCAGTTCTCATGCTTTTTGGTTTTGTCAGTGTGTAGTTCTCTAGTAAAGTATTCAGTTTATCACAAATTTCTTCCAGGCACTTTCTGGTTACTGTGGCTTTATGGCAGCCAACCTTTATGCCCGTTCCATATTTGGAGAAGATGCACTTGCAAATGTCAGCATTGAAAAGCCAATTCACCAAGGACCAGATGCTGCTGTTACTGGCCATATAAGAATTCGTGCAAAGAGTCAGGTAACAATACCTTTATTTTGAGAGCATCTTTGAACTGAACAAAAGGGAGAGAATTTATGTCTTTCCTATTTCCTATATAGCATAATAGCTCCTGTCATATTTACATTATGTGTATGGATGGTTTTCAATAAAAATACTACTTTGCATCCTTAAAATGGCCCATTTCTTAGGCCTTGTTGTTATTTGTCAATCATGGGACTTGAATTCTGGGCCTAGCTACTGAGCTTTTTTGTTTAAGGCTAGTGCTCTGCCACTTTGAACCACAGCTACACTTTGGGTTATCAGGTGGTTAATTGGAGATCAGTCTCACAAACTTTTCTGCCTGGGCTGGCTTTGAACTGCAGTCCTCAAGTCTCAGCCTTCTGAGTAGCTAGAATTAAAGGTGTGAGCCACCAGCACCTGGCTATTAATATGTTCTCCAAACCAGATTGATTGCTGTGGGATGTTTGTCAGATAAATTGTCAGATAAATTCTGTATAGTTTTGCTTTGTTTTGTTTAAAGCACTGTTGTTAATCTATCAATAAAATAGACTCAATAATGTTTTGCTAAGTCTGTTTTGTACACTCTAGGTTTTGATATAGTGACATAGAATAGAGGCGTAGTTAAACTGGAGTAATAATAATAGTGTACTATTTGTACATACTTTCAGTAATTATAGATATTTGCATTCTTCTTTACAGGGAATGGCCTTAAGTCTTGGAGATAAAATCAACTTGTCTCAGAAGAAAACAAGTATATAAGAATAAACAAACAAACCCTGAAGCTTTATAGTTAAAATTTAGGTATGGGCTTACTGGATTCCCTCATCTTTTATACTCTTTAATGCTTTATGTTATATAGGAGCTGAGTTCATGCTAAATGCATACTAGCCTATAATTTATAGTGTTTCCCTTAAATCAAGATTAAGTTCAAAATTTGTCTTTTGTCTTAACAGTCCTAAATTCTCTCCTCAAAGTATATAATGTTTTCACCTATACCAAGACCATTTTCACAGTACAATAAACAGATTTATTCATAAATTTTTGTTACTTTATAAATAAATAATTACTTAATTTTAATATGGACCAATGGATTTCTTTTAAATCCCCATTATAAATTTAAGTTACTTTTTCTTATTTGACAGTACTGGTGTTTGAACCCAGGGCCTCTCTTTCTTACTCAGCTTTTTGCTGGTTAACTTGAAGATAAGGAGTCTCTCCAATTTGTCTGCCCTGGCTAGCCTTAAACAGTGATCCTCAGATCTCAGCCTGTATGAACCACTGGCACCCAGCTTAAGTTACTTTTTAAATCATGGATACATTCAGCTTTATTATGAGAATTTATAAACTTGGTATAATATAAAATGAATCAAGCCTTGATTTACATGATCAATATTTATTTATATCATATAACATCAGTCCCTCTTAAATGCTTTGTATGAAGGTCTTTTCTCAAATTTATCTCCAGGGAAAAAGTACCAAACCAAAAAAAACAAAAACAACAACCACAACAACAAAACAAAAACTTGAAAAAAAGCTTAAAGTTTTCATGAACCTTGACTAAAATTCATATGATGTTCTTGATTATCCTAAATCATAATGCAAAGCAGATAATCCAAAATAGATATTTTAGTCATTCACATTTAGCTTTGAGTATTCTATATTTGTTAGAACTCAAATTGGTTCTAGCCCATTACTAAAGCTATCTGGGAAGATTAACTCTAGGAGATTCAACTAGCTATTTTATTACCTCTTCCTTACACATCATGTTTTTATCACTTTACTAGAGTTGGGCACATCAATCTCCCTCCCCATTATGACTCCAAGTGTGTTTCTGAGTGGAGTTTCCCTGTTTTTTGTGCTAGTTTTTTTTTTTTTTTTTTGGCCAGAAATGATTGAGGTAATCTTAACTTTTAGCTGAATCGGCACTGAAGCCATTATTCTTTGTTTCCATCTAGGAATTTAGTCTACATTTCCCATAAGTCCACAGATAAGTTCTGTGAAAGAGTGAAAGCAGCATCTTCTATTCCAGTGAGAACAGAATGATATATTGTGTGTAAGAGATTTATATTTTGTATGATGTCATGAGCTTTGAAGCCACTTGCTTTTAAAATATTTTAAATATTTTTAAAATATTTTTAAAATATTAAACTAGAAAAATACAAAGCCAATGGCTACCCAAATAGGAAAGATAGGAGGAATGCATTTAGTCTAGAGGGTAAAGACTTATGATGGGAGAAGACGAACTGATGCAACTTTATTTGGATTTAGATAATTTCCCACATTCTTCAATTGAACATTAGTTTCATTAGATGTCATTAGATATTCTGGGAGAAAAAAAAGGATCTCATAGTAGTAAATTTGGGAACAGCTGCTTAGTGTCTCATACTCTGGATTTACTGTGAATATTAGCATATTACATACAGATTCTGAAAGATCCTACAGTAAAGAAAGCAGATTAGTTTGGTTTAATCCAGAATATTCTAATCTTGCTTGACCAAGGAATCCTTTCTTAGATTACCTATTGACTTAGTATATGGGTAGTAGTCTTGTATTCACAATCAGTTTAAAATTTCAAGGAATTATACCTCTATATGTCCTAGAGTATCTTAGGTTCTTGTTGTAATCAGATTGTCTCAAGTTGCCTTTTTTTTCCCCCTTTGAGACAGGATCTCTCTATACATACCAGGTCCATCTGCCTCAGTCTCCCGTGTCCTAGGATTATAGATATCCCTGAGCTTTTTGTTGTTGTTTGAGGCTAGCACTGTACCACGTGAGCCACAGTTCCACGTTTAGCCTTTTTGATGGTTAATAGGAGATAAGAGACTTAAGGACCTGCTCCTCAGGTCTCAGCCTCCTGAGTCGCTCAGATTACAAGCATGAGACCCCGTGCCTGGCACATGACCATTTTTAAAAAAATTCATAAGAAGTGGGGTGCCAGTGGCTCATGCCTGTAATTCTAACTACTCAGGTGGCTGAGATCTGAGGATAACAAAGCCAGCCCAGGCAGAAAATCCATGAGACTCTTCAATTAACCACTAAAAAAAGCCAGAAGTGGAGCTGTGGCTTAAGGGTAGAGTGCTAGCCATGAGCAAAAAAGAGCTAGGAACAGCACCCAGGCCCTGAGTTCAAGCCCCAGGAATGTTTAAAACACACACACACACACACACACACACACACACACACACACACATATATATATTTATTTAAAGAAGGAAAAATAAAAGGGAAAAAAGTTAATGAAGTTGAGTTGCAGAAGTTAATTGCAGTTGAAGCTGCCTACTTCATTAGCTTATCTTCAGCTGTATGTGTGCAACTTCGAAGCACTTTTGTTTAGAGGAGCTGTTTACACTGTGCCCTCTATTTGAATACAATATACATACATTCAGAAGTGTTAGGTGCTCACATAATTAGGACGATAATGTCTTGTTTTTGTTTTTTTGTTTGTTTGTTTTTTTTGCCAGTCCTGGGGCTTGGACTCAGGGCCTGAGCACTGTCCCTGGCTTCTTTTTGCTCAAGGCTAGCACTCTGCCACTTGAGCCACAGCGCCATTTCTGGCCATTTTCTGTATATGTGGTGCTGGGGAATTGAACCCAGGACCTCATGTATACGAGGCGAGCACTCTTGCCACTAGGCCATATCCCCAGCCCGACCATAATGTCTTGTAAGAGACTAAATGTTATCTAAAACAAGGTACAAGCTTAATATGTTAATGTATTGAATGAATTAACTGTAAATATTAGGACAAAATTTGTTTCACTACTGTCATGACACTAGAGGGAGCTCTGTGCAATTATTTTCATTTGTAGATTAGATATGATTAGTATTTAAAGTTATTATTAGAAGAGATGGCAAGGTCATTTTTTTTTTTTTTTGGCCATTCCTGGGGCTTGGACTCAAGGCCTGAGCACTGTCCCTGGCTTCCTTTTGCTCAAGGCTAGCACTCTGCCACTTGAGCCACAGCGCCATTTCTGGCCATTTTCTATATATGTGGTGCTGGGGAATTGAACCCAGGGCTTCATGTATAGGAGGCAAGCGATCTTGCCACTAGGCCATATCCCCAGCCCATGGCAAGGTCATTTTTTATTAGCAAAGTAATTCTCAAATAAAAACAAAGAGTATACAGTAAGATGCATTGAGGAATTGGCGCTGTGGCTCAAGTGGTAAAGTACTAGCCTTGAGGTGAAGAGCTCAGGGACAGTGCCCAGGCCCAGAGTTCAAGCCCCACGACTGACTAAAAAAAAAAAACAAAACAGGATACATTGAGCTGTTTATCTACTTTCTAGTAGAAAAATTGCATTTTTGTTATAAAACAACTTTAGCTAGGCACATGGCACATACCTGTACTACTAGCATTTGGGTTTTGTTTTTTGGTTTTTGCCAGACCTGGGGCTTGAGCTGTGTCCCTGAGCTTCTTTTTGGTCAGGGCTAGCACTCTACCACTTAAGCCACAGCACCACTTCTGGCTTTTTCTGAGTAGTTTATTGGAGATATGAGTCTCACAGACTTTCCTGCCCAGGATAGTTTTGAACTGCAATCCTCAGATCTCAGCCTTCTGAGTAGCTAGGATTATAGGCATGAGTCACCAGCCCCTGTCTAATACCAGTATTTGGAAGGTGAGGCAGGAGGATAATGAGTTCAAGTCCTGTTTAGGCCACATAACAAGACCTTGCCTCAAAAAATAAAAATAAATTTGAAATACCAAGATGAATAGTAGTATTTTGCATCATCTCAAGGTTTTCTACATGATAGTTTTTCTTTTTCTCTGAGTCCGGTCCTCAAATTAGGGTTAGTCAGACCAACTTCTTGCTTTATGGTAATTATTTAGATTCTATCAAAGGGTATATTTTGTATCTCCAGGAGCATAAAAAAGTTACCAGTCGTAGTAGAGAAGTTCAATTTAGAATCAGCAATGTATAAAATCCTTTTTGGCCACTCCATTGATAAAAGCTAACACATTGGATTGGAGATATAGGAGATATAGTCAATAGGAGAGTGCTTACCTAGCATCCACTATGCCCTGGGTTGAATCCCCAGCACCAAAACAAAAACAGTATAACTTACTGGATGCTTACTTGAGACAAGCAGGTGACATTTGAGTATTGTTTCCATGACACAGTCCTTACAATGATCCTTTAGGGAAATTTTTAATAATGTTATCACTCACAAGTGATTACATTCTCACGAGAAGTTCAAGGCTAAATATGAGAAAAGAACCCAGATATAAAACCAGGGTCCCTTGCATCTAGTCACATATTGTATCATTTCTTTGTGCCTCAGTTTCCTTATTGTAAGGTGCTCTGATGTCTAATTCACAAAACTGATGAAAAACAATAATTGGTGCATAGCAGATGTTCATTAATAAGTGTTCATTCATTTTCATCCCCATTAGCTTTCCTTATGTTACAGGGGAAACCTATTTGCATTGAAACCTATTCCCACTATCTATAAACCTCTCTCAGAATTCTTTATTTTATATCCTTGTTGAAAACTTTCTGTTTTTGAGACAGAGTCTTGCTTTGTATCTCTGGCCTTAAGTTCTCAATCCTCTTTGAGTACTGAGAGTACAGGTGTATGAACTCAGTACTGACCCTTACCATTTGAGCCATACAGATCCACTTTGAGCCTTTTGGCGCTTAACTGGAGAAAGAGTTTCACAGACTTTTCTGCTGGGCTGGCATGGAACTGTGATCCTCATAGCTTCCTGACTTCTTTAAACACAGGAATGTTGTTAAAAGAAGCTTAATTTCTTGAGAATTCTTTAATTGAGGTGTAATTGACCCTCAACTTCGTAACTGTTGTATTAACTGTCTTTTAATAAGCTCTTGGCATTTTACCTCTCAGCTTGTTATTTGAGCTAAATGTATGCATCACAATCCACCCTCCTCATGTGATAGGAGATGTCTATGATGATGTCTATTAATTTTAAGATGACAGTTAAATGACTGGTTCTTTAAAAAATTTGAGCACCAAAGATACCATGCATTTGGGTTATAAAAACAGTATAACATTTAGGACTACTCACTGATGGAAAGTCACATATCTGGCCATATCCTTCTGGCAGTGACAGGATTTCTTTGAAGAGTCTGCTATGACAAAAGAATGCAAGAAGGATTTGTGCCTTATAACTAGGGTCCTATATAAGATTGTAGGATTTTGAGAAAACTTATACTGTTTATATTCTGGAATAACTGTGAAACCGACAACATAAAAATGGAATATAAGACTATGGACTGAAATAGCTCTGAACGAATCTACCTAAATCTAACCCAATTCGAATCCCAGTTTTCTAAGTAGCTTTGCAAAAATAGGCAGGTATATCCGAGTCTGTCTCATCTGTAAAGTAACAGTTTAATCAATCTCCAGGGTTTCTAGCTTTAAAATCCATATAGAAAAAAGGCCTTATGTTTTTACTGCTACCTCTCCAGCAAAATTTTAACTCAGTCTCCTCCTGGTTATTGCCCACAGATAGCTCAAATCAACACTGTAAAATGGGGCTTGGAGTACAGTTCAGTAATAGAACTCTTGCCTAGCATGCATGAGGCCCTGGATTTGCTCTCCAGGTCTCCAAAAAGAAGAAAAGTGAGAGAAAAAAGAAGGAAGATAAGAGAAAGAAGAAACAGGAAAAAAAGGAAGGAAGGAATGGAGGAAGTCATTTATGCTAGGAAGGGAGGGAAGGAGAGAAGAAAAAGGAAAAGCAAGATACTTAGACTAGAAACCCATTAGTTATCCTTTATTCTCTTACCTCATCAGATATCAAGCCCATGTTCTTCATTATTCATACTAAAGAGGGTGAAGCAGAAGGATGGAAATTCAAGGCTAGCCTCGGTAGGCTACATAAGACCCTATCATTGTTTTCCTATGACCAAATGAATTAATCATGTAGCCATAAAGATTATAAGGCTAAGGGTATAGTTCAGCAGTACAGCACATTGTAAAGGCCTTGGGTTCAATCTCCAGGACAAAAACAAACAAACAAAAAAACCCCGACAAATTATACCATTTGAGGAGGAGGGGGATTATACCATGGACATGGCCCATGAAATAATATTGAGAGAAAGCTTTCTGTAAGAATGTATGTCTCTTCCATTAAAATGAGTTCAGATATGTTTTAGATAAACTGGTAATCTTTCCAAGTGAACAGAAAATTGAAATATGGGCTGGGAATATGGTTTAGTTGTAGACTGCTTGCCTAGCATGCATGAAGCCATGGGTTCGATTCCTCAGCACTACATAAACAGAAAAAGCCAGAAGTGGCACTGTGGCTCAAGTGATAGAGTGTTCGCCTTGAGCAAAAAGAAGCCAGGGACAGTGCTTAGGCCCTGAGTCCAAGCCCAAGGACTGGCAAAAAAAAAAGAGAGAGAGAGAGAAAAGAAAATTGAAATAGATGATTAGTTATATATCACTAGTAATACCATTAGTACAACTTGAAAATTACTGGCATCTCCCCCACCCCAGTTACTAGATGTGGCTAAAATATTTCATCCCTGTAGTTTCTTTTTTTTTTTTTGGCCAGTCCTGTCCCTGGCTTCTTTTTTTTTGCTCAAGGCTAGCACTCTGCCGCTTGAGCCACAGCGCCACTTCTGGCTGTTTTCTGTATATGTGGTGCTGGGGAATTGAACCCAGGGCCTCATGTATATGAGGCAAGCACTCTTGCCACTAGGCCATATCCCCAGCCCCCTGTAGTTTCTTATTCCAGCTCTTATGATTTTTATACCTGTGATCTCGATCTCTTGGACTTCACAGTACCTGAAGCCTCATCCTGTTCTGGGCCCACCCAGAGAGTTGGCATCTCTTATGAGAATGTACTGCATTCCCCTAGGAAGGTGGAGACTGACTTACTGGACTTCACCAACCAGCCAGTAAGGAAAATGCCCAGTTGACTGAAAGAGTCTGTCTAGCAAAATGGCTATATTTTACTAAGCTGTGCAAATCATTTCTTAAACTCTAGCAGTATAAAAAAATGAACTTCATGGATCATAATCAGCTGTTTATGGTCATACTTTCTTTTAATGACCCCTTGCTTTGAATAAAGGTGTGGTTCTTTCTGTTAGGCTAGGAGTGTGGTTTTTCAGCTACCCTAGCTAAAACGCAAGTATTCCACAGCTACACAGCTATAAATAGATAATGGTGATCTTTTTCCCAAGTCCAAGGAAACACAAGTTGATAGAAAATTTTGTTCATTTTATGTGTTTTCTCTATATTTTAAAGGCTTTAATACCTGCTACAAAAAATTTAAAACATAGAAGAAGCATTATGAGAATATTTGACTAGCTTAATGTTCATAGTCTTAATACCTTTGTGGCTCTGTGTGTTCTTGTTGGTTATCTATTATTGTGTGTATGTACTTTTTGCTACAAAATTGTTTTTATCCACCCGACTAAATGTGTCAGTATTTCATGGTGAGACCCATAGCTTGGATGTCTTGTAAAATCCAAATTCTCATGCAGTTCATCTAGATCATTTACCATAGGCCACTATTCAATAGAATAGGCTTTGGAATATAAGTACAGATCTAACTTCAGGAAAAGTCCTGAAGAGTGTGTCCTGATTTTTGGCACTCAGTCTCTAAGATTTTTCCCCCATTACCCAGTAGAAGGTGTAAGCTAGGTTCTGACTGATATTTCCTACTTTACATCGTGTTGTGCCATTTTGAAGTTACTTAGCTTAGGATACAGTCTCGTGTCATATATCTTATGGGCACAAAAACAACTAATCAGAATACTAGTTACTTAAATCTTTTACTTGAGCTTAAGGAAGTTAATGCCGTTGGTTTTTACTACTTCTCCATTGTATATTACAATTATACTTTGATTTGATTTTGAATGTCCCTTTGGTATGTTCTTAGTGTCTTCAATGCCTTTGACTGTTCTAATTCCTCTGCCTTATCTTCAACCCCTGATACTCTGTTTTCAACTTCTTTTGTTCTATCACCTATGCTTTCAACTGTTTATCATAGGGAGCTCTTCATGCTTTGTAGCTCATTATTGATAGTGTCTCTCTTGTCCTACACTTTCTTCATTATTTTGTCTTGCTGTTTGATCTTCTTCTCTTGGTATTCTTTTAATTTCTTGAGGATTTGCTTTTTTATTTCATCAGTAATCTTCATCAATGCTTTAATAATTCTTCTTGTTAGCCTTTCTTCTGCATTCTCATTGGTCCTCCCTCCCCTGTGTTGTTACTTTTTAAGCATGGGATATTGTTTGTTCATCAATTTTGTGATTTTTGCTGTGATTTACATGTCTGTGTTTAGGATTTGTAATGGTCCTTCAGTGTAGCTAAAGCGTTCAGTTGTGATGAGTGGTGATTTGAGAGCTTAACTATGAGTGGAAAAGATTAGGATTTTAAGGCAAGCAAAGGGTGAGAGGAATAGTTCGCCCAAGAGATCAGTAAGAAAAAGAAATGCAAGTTTTATAGAGGAAAGAGAAGAAGGAAGAAGGAAAAGAGGCAAGAAATGAGAGGAGGGGGAAAAGAGAAATATAAATTTGCACACCAGTAGCTCACACCTATAATCCTAGCTACTAAAGAGGCTGAGATCTGAGGATTGTGGTTTGAAGCCAGCCCAGGCAGGAAAGTCCATGAGACTCTTAATCTCCAGTTAACCACCAGAAAACTGGAAATGCTACTGTGGCTCAAGGTGGTAGAGTGCTAGATTTGAGCAGAAATGCTCAGGGACAGTACCCAGGCCCTGAGTTCAAGCTTCACGACCAACAGAGAGAGAGAGAGACAAAGAGGGAGGGAGGGAGGGAGGGAGGGAGAGAGAGAGAGAGAGAGGAGATACCTGGAAGTGGATCTGTGGCTCAAATGGTAGAGTGCTAGCCTTGAGCAAAAGAGCTCAAGGACAGTACAGTGCCCAGGCCTTCTCAAGCCCTAGAACAAGCACAAAAAAGAAAAGGAAGGAAGGAAAATAAAATATTTATTAAAAAAGATAAACTATGCAATCTACTCCAGTGAAGAAATGAAAATTGAGAAGTGATAAGTATTAATCCCTAAACACTAGAGCACACAACTGTAAGCCTAAGCCAGGTGCTGATATACACTTGAGTACCCCTTACACTTTTTAAAAAGAGAGAGGAGAAAAAAAGAAAAAGGTAGGCTACTTAAATCTTACAATAGAAAACTTACCAACTGCTTCAAGAACACAAAATTGATAGCTATCAGAGGAAATTAGGCATGGTTTCATAAAGTAACATTTGAACAGAGCCTTGAAAAGTAAAATTAACCTGCTGAATAACAGATAAGAAATAGTGAAAGGCCATTCCAGCCACAGAACAGTTTGGATAAATCACAGGTATGTAGCACAGAGAAGTGTTGGCAGGCAGAGACAGATGGTGTGGCTAGAGGTGGCTTCCAAAGGTCAGATCAAAAGGACAAGCTGAGAGCTGGACATGGGAGTACATAACAAGACAGGCTACTGAGTTTAGGGACAGCCTGGGTCACATAGGGAGAACCTGTCTCAAAAAGCATTTGAACTTCAGCTTACAGAAAATGAAAAAGTCAACATTTTAAGGAGGCAAGTGACTCAGAGATTAGCATTTAGAAAACAAACTAGACCAGATTGGAAGTGTGGAGAAGCAGTTAGGATCCTGTTGTAGAAATGACTTCAAAAGAATGAGTTTGAGGGCTGGGGATATGGCCTAGTGGCAAGAGTGCTTGCCTCGTATGCATGAAGCCCTGGGTTCGATTCCCCAGCACCACATATATAAAAAATGGCCAGAAGTGGTGCTGTGGCTTAAGTGGCAGAGTGCTGGCCTTGAGCAAAAAGAAGCCAGGGACAGTGCTCAGGCCCTGAGTCCAAGGCCAGGACTGGCAAAGAAAGAAAGAAAAAAAAAAGAATGAGTTTGAAAGAATACGAGGTGGAGAATAGAACATAGTGGAGCAAGTAGGGACCTTAAAAAAAAAAAAGTTAGAGGGCATGAGGGACAAGGCAACAAACAGTACAAGAAATGTATCCAATGCCCAACGTATGATACTGTAACCTCTCTGTACATCAGTTTGATAATAAAAATTTGAGAAAAAAAAAAGTTAAAGGTCTCTGTGAGCTCAAATGATGCTCTGATAAATGGGTTGGGTTGCCAAGTCTACTTTTTCCTATATAAAATCAAATGATCTTGATAGCCTTCCTTTTTTTGTTTGCTTGTTTGTTTGTTTGCCAGTGCTGGGACTTGGGACTCAGGGCCTGAGCACTGTCCCTGGCTTCTTTTTGCTTAAGGGTAGCACTCTACCACTTGAGCCACAGTGCCCCTTCTGGCTTTTTCTATATATGTGATGCTGAGGAATCGAACCCAGGGCTTCATGTATATGAGGCAAGCACTCCACCACTAGGCCATATGCCCAGCCCCAGCCTTCCTGTTTCAAAGAGTTTCTGAAATGACAATGAAAAGTAATCTGCAAATGTGTGTGCCAAGGGGCAATGGAGAAGTTAGTAATGGTATTGTCAGAATGGTCATCTGTAGAACTAATATCATGTGGTCAGATGAATTGAATTTATCTCATGTGGATTGTTTTCTTATTACTTCATGATTCTAAACCATATCATTGCCCATCCTGCCCCCCCCCTTTCTTAAGATGAGCAATACATTTCCATCAAGGGGATTTCCAGGAATGCTGGGGAGGCAAGTGTGGCAAAGAGAAAGTATGCAGGCTTTGGAGTCAGATAAACGTGGAATTAAGTTTTCCTCAGTAATTTATTAACTATGATCTTAGGCATGTCATGCCTTTCTTTGTGGGGGGTGGGTCCTAGAAAATAGAAATGAATAATGCCTACCTTGGATAGTTATTAAATGAAAAAATGTATTGTCAGTATGAGGCATATAAAAAATGTCCCATGCTCCCCTCTCCCCTCCCTCAGAACTCAGAATTATCTGGTTCTCATATCCCAGAAACATTAAATTATGCCAGGGATTTGGATATATACAAGACATGTTCATGTTTTGAATGTGGTTCAAGTAGTGGATCTCATGCCTGGTAACTGCAGGGTCCTGAGTTTAAACCCTAGTGGTGTGCTCTCAAGCCCACCTCAAAAACGAATGTTCAGCTGCTCTTGTTCAGCTGCTATATCTTCAAGCCAAAGTCTTTTAGACTGAGTGGTCATCGAAACTATCAGATACTCTATGGAATTACTTTAGAGCATAATTTGTGTCATATTTTTCCAGAATGCCTCAAGCCTTATTACTTTACACTTCTTTCAGGAGGTTACTCACTTATCATAGACTTCCAATCAGCTCATACATATACACTGTGTCATATTCCCCTGGCAGTGACATCATCATTTTTAATGTGATAGCTACTTTTCAAAAATAAAGACAAAAATTTGAAATGGTATTTATTTATATGTATAATATATAGAATTATATACATATATAATATAAATCGAATATATATAATGTATTATATATGTACATATATATGTTCCTGACTCTCTAGGTACAATCTCAAAAAGTAAAATCACAGTTAATCTCTCACTCAGTTCCATCCAGTAGCATAGCTGGATTCTGCCTTCGTTTTTATGGTTAACTTTTTTTTCAGTGCTGTAAGTCAAACCCAGAACTTAATAGGTAGTAGGCAAAAACGCTACCACAGAACTCTACCCCCAACTCTTTATTGCTTAACACTTTTTTCCACATGAGGTATTGTATTCTCACACACATTTTTTTAAATTTTCACATTCTATTTTTTTTAATTGAGCTCCCTACTTTGTGCAAATACAGTTCCTGTCATGGCGTAGTGAATGAGACACTAAATCTTTTGTGACACTAAATCATTTGTGAGCTTGCAAATAGTTGTTCTGTAACAACTATCAAATAAGATATTTTCATAGTGGATGAGTGCTAAGAAGAAAATGAATATGTTAGTGGGATAGGGGCTGGTAGATAGGAGGATAACTGTAAAAGGGAGGTAGAATCTGAGGTAGAATGAGTGTGGCATATTTAGAGACAAAATTGCTGGAATTACCCTTTCCCTTCTTGTGATAGAGGAATCAAGTGGTAGCAAATGCCATAGGCATTGTAGTTACAGACAGGTAAAAATTGCTCTCTGAGCTGTGACTCCCAGCTCACCTGAAGGGTTGTTGGATTCTATTTCTAAACATTCCTTTTAAATGTTTTAGCTTATATTTTACAGTTCTAGGGATCAAGCCTTGATCCCCAGCTAGGCATAGGTGCAACCACCTAAACTGTACTCCCAGTCCCATGCCATTTTCTTTAAAGTAGAAGCAAGCCATCCAGAAGTTCGATGCAGCTGCCATTGTTGCATCTTTACTGTTGCACAGAACCTGGCTGCTTTGTCCTAGCCTCTGTGTTCTCCCCAGTTAGAAACCAAACCAGGGTCCTTTTTTCCCTTCCTTTCCCTTCCCTTCTTTCCTCCATTTTCTTCCTTCATTCCTCCCTTTTCTCCCTTCCCCCCACCCCCCCTCTCTCTTTCTTAACAGCATCTTGCTATGTAACCCAAGCTGGCCTTGAACTTAACATCCTCCTGCCTCAACCTCCTGAGTGGGATTACAGATGTGTACCACTATGCTCAGCTAAATGATGACCTTTTGTTCCCTCTTAAAAATTAGTTACTAAGTAATGGCTATTCACTGAAGATAAAAAAAAAAACAAAGACAAAAATAAGAAATACTGGTTAATATTTTAGTTTGCATTTATATTTTAATCAAAGTATGAACATAATAATGGGATTTGACAGGTTTTTGTGTTTGCCAGGTTGGCACTCTGTCACTTGAGCCAAATCCCTAACATCCTAATATGATCTTATTCAATGATATAAACAAGTTCTAAGGCAAATAAGTCAGTGTCCACTTATATAGTACTTTAATTTCTAGCCTGACAGTGATATACCATAATTAATTTAATCTTTTTACCATTTGGGGGAGAAAATCAGCCACCAAGTACTTTACACATATTAGAAATATTGGTAATTTTGCACACATTCTTTCTGAGGCAAAACAATGTTAAGTGACTTTGCTAATACTACACAGTAATAGTGCTGAGCAGAAATGACATTTGCTAAGCATGTACTATGGGCTACATACTATGCTACTCTCAGTAGGGAGACTTTCCCTATTTCTCTTAAACTTCACCATTCAGAATTCTAGCCTTTCGATAACTAGTGTGAAATAGGCACCTGCATATCCACTCCACAAACACCACCCATAATGTGTACAGAAATTAGGGAGGCGGAAATGGACGTTCCAATGTCAAACACTGGTAGACATCATTTCCTTGCCTTAAGTTGTGCCTTGCCTTATGACATATTCTTCAGTGATGGCTCTTTCACAATGAGTGTTTTGCCTCTTACCCTCTGTGATGTTCATCTATCATGGTGATGATTGCTTATTAAATAGCAACAGGGCCTAATTTTGGGTAACCTCATTTTCAAGAATGAGGTGGGTTAGTGGGTTTCCTAATGCCCTTGAAAAGTGGGTGAAAGGAACAATCAGAGATTGGGGGAAAGGGGAAACACTGAGATAAAGAGGGATTCTTTTTTTCCCCCAAAGTAATAGAGGAAAAGGATGAGGGTTGGAGGGAATTCTAACAATCTCAAGTGTGGAGCAATTAGTGTGTGTGTGTGTGTGTGTGTGTGTGTGTGTGTGTGTGTGTGTGTGTGTGAAGGGGGGAAGAAGGGAGATAGGGATCGAGAAAGAGCACAGTCACAATTCCTCTAAAAATATGCTGACTTCCTGAGAGCAGTTCACAAATTGACCCACTGGCCTTTCATTGGTTGCCAAATAAGGTATGGCAGCCAGCCAATAGCAGACATCATCAGAGAGTCTGCAAGAGTCTAAGAGGCAGAAACAGAAGCCTGATGATGCCTCATATCTGGGAGATCAGAGCTGTGCTTTTACACCCTGACAGCAAGTTGTTGACAGCAAATTGTAAAGACCTGAAGCAAGATGTGATGTTTCCATGGTAGCCTGGCCTTAGCAAAAGCAGGAATAACATGCTCCACATTGGACTACACAGGCTTCTTTTCATTCTGGTTAGAGTGCTAGAGATTCAGAACCTTAAGTGCATGAGAGGCTCTGGGTTCTAGCTGAGTCTGTACTGCTAACTACAGAGAGTGGAGTAGCTTTCCTCTCCTCTGATTTCAAGGCCCAGATTCTGAATTGTTCCTTTCTTGGTTCTCACACATGCTATGTCACTACTACATTACATGGCACAAGTGACAGATGTCTGTCACACACTGTGAATCCCAAAGTATGGATTATGTCTGATTCATCTTATCAGCTAACCTGGCTCAGTTACTGACAGTAACTGACAGTAAGTAGCACTCAATAAAAAGTTTTTTAAACAATTGAACCTACTTTTATTTCTCCATACTTTTGTAAAGTAGAAATGTATCTGCCCTGCCTTCTTCCCAGAACTGATCTAAATTTAGTCAGGAATCAGGAATGTTAGTCCAAATGCCACCTTGTACTCACAGTACAAAAATGACAGCAGCTTGTATGCATAGCCCTTTAAAGTTCGTGGTTCCATTCTGCATCCACTAACTCAAAATGACCTAGAAATAGTCTGTTTCACAAATGAGAAAACTGAGTTCAAAAAGGTACAGTAATTGGCTAAGCTGCTTAGTACCTAAGTGATAGCCTTGACCTTTGACCAAGAATATCTTCTCTATTATATGGTGTTACATTTACTGCTGGAACAATTCTTGATCCTACTGAAAATCAAGCAAAAAGACAAAAGCTTCTACAAACTTTCAGTTCATAGAAAGGTTACTATCTCCACTCTTAATGGAAATTTGATATACTAGGTCACACTATATGTTCTTTCAGTCTTCACTGGAGGCTGACTGTTCACAAAGGGCTTCTTTTGGCCTCTTGACACTAATCTACCACTTCACTTATCCCACATGCAAAATAATGCTTCTAAATTGAGGCTCTTCACCAACAAGTTCAGCCCATAAGACTCTCTGTCTTGGATTCTTGACTTGATGACTGATCCAAGAATAGACGGTCCAGGCTCTGTGGCTCACACCTACGTAATCCTAGCTACTCAGGAAGCTGAGACCTGAGAATTGCAGTTCAAAACCAGCTCTGGCAGGAAGGTCTATGAGACTCTTGTATCCAATTAATCACAGAAAAAAAGAAAAAGAAGTGGTGCTGTGGCTCAAGTGGTGGAGTGCTAGTCTTGAGCAAAAGGAACAAGGATAACTCCCAGGCCCAGAGGACCTAGGACCAGTATGTGGGGGGGGGGGGGGGGCGGGGAATAAAAGAGGAGCTCAGAGGCTCATGCCATCTGTTATTCTGTCTTTACAGTAGTCATCTTCTGAATAGCTCAGTTTGTAAAGATTTTGTTACCTGATCCAGGCACAGTGGTTAATGCCTATAATCCCAGCTACTCTGGAGGCCAGAAATGGGGAGGATTGTGGTTCTTGGCTAGCCTCAGAAAAAAGTTAGCAAGACCCCTATCTCAGCATGGTAATGAAAGCCATTCATCACAGCTATGAAGGAAACATAAGTAAGAGAGTCACAGTCCAGACCTGCATAGGCAAGAACAGAAGACTCTATTTGAAAAATAACTGAAGCAAAAATGACTGGGACATGACTCATTGTAGAGTGTTGCCCTAGAACCTTGAGGCCCTAAGTTAAAATCTCAATGTTGGGAGGGGTAGGAAAAGGGGAGGTACTTGGGATAGTCCCTATCTCAAGTTTTGCTGTTACCCAGATAACTTCACTATGTGGAACTAAGCTTGTTATTGTTGGCAATTGTAACCGTCACTTCAGAGCCACTCCAGCCATTCATTTCCATAGCTTACTCTGGACCCTCTCATGACCTTGAATTGTGCTCACTTTGGAGTCCTTAAGGCCCCATATCCTGGCTCTCTAGCTCTCTTGCTCTTCTATTCCCAACATACGTGCTCCTTAATATCCTAGATATCGGGCTGGGAATGTGGCTTAGCAGTAGAGTGCTGCCTAACATGCATAAAGCCCTGGATTCAATTCCTCAGCACCACATAAACAGATAAAGCCAGAAGAGGTGCTATGGCTCAAATGGTAGCGTGCTAGCCTTGAGCAAAAGGAAGCCAGGGACAGTGCTCAGGCCCTGAGTCCAAGCTCTAGGACTGGCAAAAAAAAAAAAAAATTACACACACACACACACACACACACACACACACACACACACCTCCTAGATATCTGAGATAGCTGAGCACAGTGGAGCCTGCACATAATCCTAGCAACTCAGGAGTATAAAATCAATGGAATAGAAAGGCCTTGTAGGTGGAGAAGTGTCTCTGAAGACCCTGAATCAGGAAAGCAGAGATGAAAAGGAGCCATGTTCAGAGATCGTGAGGACAAGGCTGAGAATACAATGTCAGCTGAATCTTTGGGTCATTTTAAGAATTTTGAACAAATGTAGTTTATTTGTTTTCATATTACTTTGTTTTGTTTTTATCAGATGTAGGGCTTGAACTCAGGGCCTGGGCACTATCCCTGAGCTTTTCTGATCAAGGCTAGCACTCTAACACTTTGAGCCAGAGCTCCACTTCTGGTTTTTAGGTGGTTAATTAGAGAGAAGAGTTTCACAGCCTTCCTGCCCTAGCTGGCTTTGAACCTCGATCCTTAGCTCTTAGTCTCCCTAATAGCTAGGTTTACAGTCATTAGTCACCAGAATCCCACAGTTTTTGATGCACAGAATTGCATGATCTAATATACACTGTATTTCTGTGCTTGTGTGTATATGTGTGTACGTGTGTGTGTGTGTGTGTGTGTGTGTGTGTGTGTCCTGAGGCTTGAACTCAGTCACTGTACCTGAGCTTTTTTGCTCAAGGCTAGTGCTCTATCACTGAGCCACAGGTCTGCCTCTGACTTTTTGGAAGCTTATTGGAGATAAAAGTCTCACAAACTTTCCTGCCTGAGCTGGCTTCAAAGTATGATCCTCAGATCATAGCCTCCTGATTGGCTAGGATTGCAGGCACGAGCTACTGATATCTAGCTCTATTGTTTTTAAGAAAAGATTTTGCTTTATACAGTAGCTCAGGCTGGCCTTGAACTTGTGATCCTCCTGCCTCAGTCTCTGTACTGGGATTACAGGCCCATGCTACCATGCCTGTCTTGCATTCTTTTTTTTTTCTTTTTTTTTGCCAGTCCTGGGGCTTGGACTCAGGGCCTGAGCACTGTCCCTGGCTTCTTTTTGCTCAAGGCTAGCACTCTACCACTTGAGCCACAGTGCCACTTCTGGCCGTTTTCTGTATATGTGGTACTGGAGAATCGAACCCAGGGCTTCATGTATACGAGGCAAGCACTCTTGCCACTAGGCCATATTCCCAGCCCTCTTGCATTCTTTTTTTCGCGAACAGCCAACCTACTTGTGGTAGGGCAAAAGGGTTTATTGAAGGTAAATAAACCATACAGGAGGCTATTGTAGTCCATTTGAAGGCTACTGGATTAGTAGTGGAGATAGATTTGAGAACCTTCTCAAATTCCTAAAGGCCCTTCTTCTGGTCCTTCCCCTATTACCACACCACTTTTGAAAATTGACTTGCTTCATACTTCATAGGAAATTTTAAATATCAGGTGTGAATTTCCTCAGTTTCCTGCCTCCATACCCACAAATATAACTAACTATACTTCCCTCACTTCCTTCCTGCCAATCTCAAAGAATCAAGCCTCTTTTCTGAGACCCATCCTTAAACCTTCCACCTCATTCAACACCAATACCCTGACCCATTGCTTAGCCATGCCCTCTCCTCTAAATACAATTATATTCCTAGTTCGAAAAGTGAAACTAAGTTATTTACCTCTTTTCACGCTAGGTACTTCTTTAATCTCTCTCCTTCCCTTTATAGCAAATGCTATGTAGTCTCTTCTGCCTGTGGGAGAGAGAGTGTTGCTCACCAAATATTCCAGATGCTCCCCCGTGTTTCCCAGAAACTTTGCTGTTAAGCAGGCCTTAGGTGACTCAAATCTCACTCTGACCCAAAGCGTAGAATAGCTGGCACAGGATCCTACTGTGATCACTTTATTGCTGAGCACGTTCTGTCTTCTAGAAGTTGCAACTTTTGATTGATGGAACTAGAGCTGGAAGTTTAGCTTAGTAGTAGAGAGCTTGCCCAACATTAGATTCTGGGTTCCTTCCTAGTATCTGACAAAAATAAATGGAAGTGTGGCTCAAGTGGTAGAGTGCTAGTCTTGAGCAAAAAAGGTAAGGGACAGTGTCCAGGCCCTTAGTTCAAGCACCAGCACAAAACAAAAAATAAAGCTAAAACAATGAATTAAATGCATCACCTTTATATTGTTAAAATATCCAGAGGGGCATGAATCAAGATAAAGTTCAAATATTAAAGAGAATATTAAAGTCCAAATATTAAAGACAAGATTACATAAAATAGACTTCATTAAAACTTGATACATTTATAAAATTGAACTGTGTATTTAAAATAGTTGCGTTTTCTAGTAGGGGTATTCTATCTCAATAATGTGAAAATGCTAATGGTGATGCTTTTCTAGATCTGGGAAGGGAGTAGCAGCATCCATAGGTAAAGAGGGAGAAGGCTGTAAGAAATCATATACAACTCTGGCTTCAGCAAAAGAAAAATGTTTTAAGTATAAGGAATTTACTGAAAGGACACTGGGGCAGTTCATAGAATCCAATGAATTATTGAATAACCAGAACTTAGTAGGGAAGAATTAGGGCAGCTCTGGGGATTTTGGTGGTAGAAGCTAATGGATCTTTCTTTAGAATCTGCTATTAATAGGACTCAACTCTAATCATGACTCCTAGCCTCCAAGTCTTTAATCTCAGTTTCAAATTCCCAAAAGAGTGTTTCATTGGTTCAGCTGAGGTTAGGTACCCACTCCTTGATCAATCATCCCTAGGTGTAGGGGAAAGGATCAAATAGCACAGACCTGAATGCAGAAGGTCTTTCCCTATAAATGTGATCCATTTTGCACATTTAGACAACAACAGCTATAAAAGCAGGGCAACTAATAAAGCTAAGAGTTACTTCTTTTAATTAAGTCAAAAAAAGTAAAGTCCAAAACAGTTTCTTTTATATTATGTGCAATTGAAAACAGAGACCAGATAACATGTAGGATGATTATTTGCAGGTATAAGAAAATAGAGCATGATGGGGATGATAGATAGATAGATAGATAGATAGATAGATAGATAGATAGATAGATAGATAGATATAGATAGTCCTGTGACAACTGTAAAGCCAACCTCTGAGACCAGAAGGGATTGAGAATTTTGAAGGCCTTCTCTCAACATACTCCCAGAATGATGAGGGTTTCCTGAAAAGGTCAGTCAGTCCTAGCTTGACAGGAATTCAGATTTCTATCCTGGGTGTAGGATAATTTGACCCTTAGCTTTCTGGGAGCTTAGGGATAGACAAAAGCCTATGCAAATTGTATGTCATTTACTGCTTACCTCTACTTCCTAAGCTAAGGAAGTCATTTATTACTTGAATAAGGTCTATCATATGGTTGGTGCTTGTGACTTTAAGAATATTGATACCTGACTTTGTGCGCGCACACCCCTGCACCCTTACTCAGTAAATACCTTGTAAAAAAGACCTTGGGCACCTGAAGCTGGTGGAAGGTGGTACCCCAAACCTCAATTCCATGGTCTGGTCTGGTCTGCTCTCCATTACTGCCTTACTGCCTTGTCCCCAGTCTCAGCACGTTACAACAGGGTCCTACATTTTAAAAAGGAGCAGATGCATCTCCATTACATTTGATTTTGCCTTATAAGAATGCAAATCCAGTATCTCCAGATCTTTTCTTTTTTTTTCCATTTTGCACTGGGGATCAGCCGCAGGATGTTGTGTATGTGCTAGGCAAGTGCTTTGCCAGTCTGCCAGATCTTTGAAGGAAATCTAAACACTTAATTTTTTAAATTTATTTTTTTATTAACTAGTTGTACAAAGGGGGTTCAATTCCACAAGTCAGGTTATAGGTACAATGTAGTTTGATCCATGTCACCCCTTCAATCGTTCCCCATGTTTCCCCATCTCATCACCACTCTGAAGTTCTATAGTTATTTTTACATACTATACGTTGAGTACAGTGACTACATTCGCTCACCCTCCTTCCCTCCCTCCATTCATCTGCTCCCCTGCTTCTCCCCCCCCCCGCCCCCAACATATTTCAACTTCCTGGTATTCATTTTCCTACACTGTTCATTAGTTTTTCAGTAGAGTTACACCATTGGGCTCCTCTCTAAGTATACCATACTTAAGTCAGTTTGTGTCTAAATGCATATAATCATATATATGCTGTCATGTACGTTTGTATTTTAGGTCTAACTTCCACATATGAAAGAAAACATTGTTTGCATTGTCTCACTGAGCCTGACTTACTTAATATAATTTTTCTAGGTCTATCCATTTCCCTACCAATAATGTAATATTATTCTTTCTGATAAATGAGTAAAATTTCATTGTATATATGTACCACATTTTCTTGATCCATTCATCCGTTGTAGGTCATCTGAACAGTTTCCATAACTTGACTATCATGAATAGTGCAGCAGTGAACATGGATGTGCAATGATCTTTACTGTATCCTGACATAATATTCTGAGCAAACACAATTTTTATGTGAAATTCCATAAAGAATTTTTGAAGGCCAGAGAAAAATCTCTACGGAGTATTTGCCAGTTTTCAATTTGCAATTTCTTATGCACATATTACTGAAAGATAGAATGTGTTGAGATAGATATAAGTTTGTACTGCTTTTAGGATCTTGGATAAAATATTTCCTCTTAAACCTATGTAAAATGGGTATAATAATCCCAAACCTCATACTTTATGCCTACAGATTAATGTGTATGTATGTGTCTGTGTGTGTTAAGAAAAATTTTGGTAAGGATGGTGAGTTGAATGTACACATCTAACTTTGCTCCCTTCTTAAAAGCTCATTAAAATCACAATAAGTTATTTAGAAAAGCTGAAATCCTTAAGAGTAGTAGGGAAAAGGAGAAAAAAAAAACCAATAACCAGAAACAATAAAATCATAGAGGAGGAATGAGGGAGGAGGTAACAAACAGTACAAGAAATGTATCCAATGCCTAGCATATGAAACTGTGACTTCTCTGTACATCACTTTGACAATAAATAAGAAAAAAAAATAAAATCATAGAATTTGGAAAGCAAGTGGATAAGTAATAACTCTGATGTGGCTAGATCCAAGAAACTAAATCCTACTAGTAGAAAGAGAAGGCAGAAATCCAACCTGATCTATACTAAAAAATCCTTACAAAGCACCAAGTACTGAGAGCAATGAGGTAGTAATTAAATTTAGGAAATTTGTATGAAGATTATTTTGGAAACAGATTCTTAACAGTTTTGTTGGGTTCGGTTACTCATACCTGTAATCCTAGCTACGAGGAAGATTGGCAGGATCATGGTTGCAGGCCAGCCCAGGCAAAAAGTTTGAGAGGCCCTATCTTAAAAGAAAAAAGCTGGGTGTGGTGGCTTGGGCTTGTCATCCTAACTATATGGGAAACATAAACAGGAGAAGTTTGATCCAGGTCAGCTGGGGCAAAAGGCAAGACTCTATCTCAAAAATAACCAATGCAGGGATGGGGAGTAATATAGAACAATGTCTGCCTGACAAGCTCAGGGTCCTGAGCTCAAACCTCATTAACTACCAAAAAGTAAAATTAAAATGCTTCACTACTTTAATCTCCTCAGTGATTGTTCTTGTCCAGCTCTAGCAGATGACTGAAGGTTTATTTTCTAGAAAATTAAAAAAAAATAAGTCCTAGGGTTATGGACTACCTGGCACAGTTGTAGAATGCTAAATGTGTATCTATTGAGACTCAGTGCCCTTCCTGGTTGCCAGAGTACAAGCACCCTAGGCCTCCACCCTGCAGACACAAAAGTTGAACATTTTTCTGCAGAATCTGTTCAGTAAAAGAGATACCCAGTAGAATAGCCTGGCAGTGGAAGTCCCTTGACAAATGGCCTAGTCAAAACATCCCACCATGAACCACTAAATCAACAGGCCTCACCCACACTCCAAGCTTCCAATCATTGTTTTGCTGTCCCTTCTTAAGCAAGAGCAGACAATCAAAGAATAACAAATATCAGGAGAAAACTTCTACTAGTAAAGGTAAAAAACCAAACAAAAAGATAAAAGTAATTTAGAAACCACACATTCATGACTCAAGCCTGTAATTCTAGCTACTCAGATGCTGAGATCCAGCAGACTGGGGTTTGAAGCCACCCTCGGCAGAAAATACTGCATCTTCAGTTTGCCAGAAAAATAGCTAAGCTGGTTGGGCACTGGTGGCTCATGCCTGTAATCCTAGCTACTCAGGAGGCTGAGATCTGAGGATTAGGGTTAGGAGCCAGCCCCAGCAGGAAAGTCCATGAGACTTTTATCTCCAAGAAACTACTCCAAGGCAGCCGGAAGTGGTGCTATGGGTCAAGTGGTAGATCACTAGCCTTGAGCACAAAGAGGCCCAGGGACAGCAGGCCCTGAGTTCAAGCCCCAGGACCAGGAAAAAAAAAAAAAAAGCTAAATCTTGATCTACCATAAAAAGAAGTTACTGTGTTATATCTAAAATCAATTAATTAAAATTAGCCGTAACAGCATGTTATTTAGGAGAAAAAGAAATATATAAATGCCCAGAAAAGATAGTCAAAAGGGTCTAAAATAGTTACTTTTGTGGAAAGGGTATTGAGGATGAAGAAGGAAGAGGTGGGGCAAGGGAGTTTGGGGGGTTTATTCATAGGCTTTGCAGTTTATATGCAGTTTTATGGTTTGCATCTTAAATATCCCTTCAAGGCCTGTATGCTAAAGACTTGGTCACCAGCCTGTGGCATAATTAGGAAGTGGTGGAATCTTTAAGAAGTAGAGCCTCATTGGAGAAAATTAGGGCCTTATAGGCATGCCCTTAAGGGGATAGTGGGACACCAGCCCTCCTCCCATTTGCTTCCGGTACCCTTGAAGTGAAGTTTCCTCTGTCCTGTACTCCTTGCCACGATGTGCTTCCTCACCATGGGCCCAAAGGCAACAGGGCCAAGGGACCATGAAACCTCTGAACACTGAACCAGAATACACCTTGCCTCTTATTCCTTAAATATTTTCTCACAGCAACAACAACAAAAAATACCTAACAGGAATGACTTGCTGTTTAAAAAGCCATGTGGTGGAAAAGGCTTTCTTAAAAGGCAAATGTAAAAATATAAATGCAATAGAAAATTAAAATAGAAAAAAATTAAATTTGATTAAGTCATAGGTAAAACTTACATAGAAAATAGCATAAGGATAGATGCTAAAATGAGAGAAAAAAAACCACAATAGGTATGAAAGAACTATGATCCCAAATGCAGTGCAAACTCTTACAAATAAGCAATAATGACATTAAAGAGTAAAAATATATAAAACATACATTAAAAAAAATCTACCAAACAGGAAATAAGAATGGTTGAAAACACATGCAAAAATGGTTACTCTCACCAGTTACTGGGAAATTAAAATTAAGATGAGACATAAAAAAGGATACAGAAAAAGATATGATGAGATACAATGTTTTAACCATTAGATCTGCAAACCTTGGTAAGTCTGCCAAATAGGCTGTATGGAAGGTAGGCTTGACCTCTCTTGCCCCTGCTAATGGCTGACTACAATGACCATTGAAAATAAATGTAGATTAATCTTAATTCTAGACTCTAGACTCTACTTTTTTTTCAACAAACATTCATTCATAAATATATAGGTAGGTACAAGGATCTCTTTTATTTATAAATGATAAAAAGCCAAGAATATTTTAATAGTCCATCAATAAGGAGGGATGGTTCTGCATATTATGCAGCAAAGAAAAGGAAATAAAAAGACTCAATCCCCAGCACAATAAACAAATAGCAAGTGTTTAGAAGAAATTGCTTATATTACATATTTTAGAGACTAGATTGGCAATGAGAAGGTTTTTATTTCCCATTTGACATGCTTCTTACTGTTTTGGTTGTTGTTGTTTTTACAGTAAGCAGCTAATTCATAATTATAGAAAAAAATACAATGTGCTACCCCTTGTTTCGGCCATTGGGTCACCTAAACAACTGCTCCCCTTCACCAGACTCACGTCCTGTGTTAGTCTCTTAGAGGTTTGAATGACAGCAGGACCCTGTGGGTTCCACACTGGTTTCTCTTCTCACTTTTTCTCATTCTCCTATCTTCATGCCATCGGCAAAGAGCAGGAAGCTCCAGTTCTTCTAGGAGTCAGCCTTTGTCCTACTCACCAATAAGCCTCTCTTGTGTGCTGCTCTGCACTCTTATTTCTAGGTGAAAAGCTCTCCACAATTCTCACTCTATTTCAACTAGACCCACTGCCACCCTACTACCACTGTGACTGCTAAAGATTATACTTGAACCACACAATTGTAAGTCTCATTATTATGTGTGGTTAAAAGTTGGACACAGCCCTGAGTTCAAGCCCCAGGACTGGCAAAAAAAAAAAAAAAAAAGATGAACACAGGCCAGATGCCCATGGTTCACGCCTGTAATCCTAGCTACTCAGGAGGCTGAGATCTGAGGATCGCAGTTCAAAGCCAGCCTAGGCAGGAAAGTCCATGAGACTCTTATTTCTAATTAACCCCCAGAAAACTGGAAATGGTGCTGTGGCTCAAATGGTAGAGCGTTAGCCTTGAGCTGAAACGCTCAGGGACAGTGCCCAGGTCCAGAATTCAAACCTCTCAATGGACAAGGCAGACAAACCTGCCCAAACTTCTCCACATCTGAATAAGATGGGTCAGAAAACAACCAACCCTTTGCTATGGAGGGAGATACTTTCTCCCATCTCCCAAGGCTGCTTTTGCTATATAAACATCCTTAGAAAAGATAGTTTGGGGCTCGGGATGTAGGTTAGCTTGGCATGTGTGAGGCCATGGGTTGCATCTCCAGCACCACTGAGAGTTAAAAAAAAGTTTAGAACATGAGGTAATGTGAGATAACTGATCCATAGAAACTGTGAGACAGTAAATGGTTAAATGGTTGTTGTTTTAACATTTTTTTTTTTTTTTTGGCCAGTCCTGGGCCTTGGACTCAGGGCCTGAGCACTGTCCCTGGCTTCTTCCCGCTCAAGGCTAGCACTCTGCCTCTTGAGCCACAGCGTCGCTTCTGGCCGTTTTCTGTATATGTGGTGCTGGGGAATCGAACCTAGGGCCTCGTGTATCCGAGGCAGGCACTCTTGCCACTAGGCTATATCCCCAGCCCCTTGTTTTAACATTTTAACATTTTGTTATACAGAAATAGATAGCTAACATGCTTGTACATAATCTATAACTTCTATGGTTTTACCTGCACTGCTCTTTATTTCTTTGTGTAGATGTAGATTTCTATCTGGTGTAATTTTCCTTTTACCCAGGGTAGTTTCTTAAATATTCTCCTAGTGCTAATTGCTGGTGACAATTTCTTTTTTTAGCTCTTTTGAAATGTCTGAGTTCTTTGTTTTCTTCTAAACACATCTATGTAATTAACTAATTTGTTTGTGTTTTTGTTTTAGTGGCAGTACTAGAATCTGAACTCAGGGCCTTGAACTGACAACTTTGTTAACTGGCATACAACTACTGGATCTATGCCTCCAGCTCTACTTTTTGCTTGATTACTTTGGAGATAGAATCTCTTAGACTTTTCTGATGAGGCTGGCTTCAAACCTTGATCCTTTAGATCTCAACCACCTGAGTAGCTAGGATTACAGATATAAACCACTGGCACTTAGTTTTTAAAAGATAGAAACTCACTATGTAAACCATTATGTCTCACTATGACTCCTGGGCTGGCCTCAAAGTCATCTTCCCAACCTAGGATTACAGGCATGTATCATGATGCCCAGCCTCTAAATCACTTTATTGAGGTATGATTTATATACCACAAAGTTTATACATTATTAATGTTAATATCAATTCTGTGATTTGGTGTGTTAATAGTTGTACAGTTATCACTACAAACCAGAGTTACAATACCCTTATCATTAAAAGTTCCCTGATAACAGTCCATCTTTTCTCCTATCCCAAAATATGTGACTACTTAATTTAACATCCCTTTACACTTGACATGACACTAGACATGTCATATAAATACTAATACATATAATATATTGCCTCTGATTTCATTCACTCAGTATCATGTTTTTTCAGATTCATCTCTTAGTATATATCTAGTTTATTATTTTTAAATTATAGAATCATATTCCTTTGCATGTATATGCCACAGTTGGTTACTCATTCATCTCCTTAAGTTTATGCTTAACTTTGACATTTTATTTCTTTGTTTTTGTTTGTTTGTTTATTTTTTGCCATACTGGGGATACAACTAAAGTCTTCGCTCATAGTAGGAAAGTGCTCAACCACTGAGCTAGAGCCCCAACCCTTCTTTGTAAATTTTATTTTTGAAACAGGGTTGGTTTCACTGTGTCCCCCAGGCTGTCTTCAGTGCTTGGTTTTCCTGTCTTAGTCTTCTGAGTAGCTGGGATCACCATACCTGTCCTATGAATAACTTTTTAAGAAACTGACAAACTATTTTCCAAAGTGGTTATGTGGTCTTGTATTCACACCTACAATGCATGACTCTTGTAGTTTCCCTATATCATCAGTGCTTGGTATCTTTCTTATTATTGCCCCTGTGGTGAGTGGATTAGTGCCCTATTGACACCCAGCTTGATGCTCTACTTTTTAAAAATCTTTTTTCTTGTTTCATTTTATATAGTTTCTATTAGTATGCCTTGGAATCCACTAATATTTTCTTCTGTGGTGTCTAGTTAGGAGTCCTATGTACTATATTTTTTCATCTCAATATTAGATTTTTAGCCATTTTTTAGTTTTTATTTGAGTCTTTGTTTTTTACTATCCCCTTCTCTTAAGTTTTATTCTGTTCTCTTGAACACACGAGCTAGAATATCTTTTGTATTTTTCTTAACTTCTAATTCTATCATCTCTGTCATTGTGGGTCTGCTTCTATTCATTGGTTTTTCTTTTCATTGTGGGGAATAGTTTCCTGCTTTTTTTTTTTGTATGTCTAGTAAGTTTGATTTGATGCCAACGTTGTGAGCTTTACATTGCTGGGTACTGGACTCTTTTATTTCCTTGTTATGAACTTTGTTCCAGGATGTAGTTGACTTACTTGGAAATAGCTTGGTGCCTTTGAGGTTACTTTGAAGTTTGGGGAGCAGAATCTGTTCTAGGACTAATTTGACTGCGTTAAATAGAAGGCAATATCTTTCTGGAGTATTCTCTCCAGGCTTCTTTAAGATTTCTTTGCTCTCATTTTTGGGAATAGGAACTACATCCAAACTTGTGTGAGTACCAAGATTTATTCCGCCTGCTTCTTTCATGTGTTCCTTTCTCATTTTCCAGTGGCTGTTTCACATGCATGAAATTATCATACTTGGGTGAAAGCTGAAGGCAATCCCTCTGCAGACTTCCAGTGCTCTCTCCTGTGTTGCTCTGATTTTCTTCCCTGTGGACTCTAGCCATCTTGACCTTCTGAACAGGTGTTCTGTCTCCTCAACTTAGACAATGTGCCAGCTTTGTGCACTAGAGTCTGAAAATCTCTATACTCTATAGACTACTGAAATATTAAGACATATTTTTAACCTCCTTTTTCAGGAGTCTGTGTCCTGCACAGAGAGAGGACAGAGGACACAGTCTGTCTCTGTCTAGTGACTGATGCTTAGTTTTATCATTGTTTTAGGCAAGAAATTAAATTCCCACCTCAACCCAAAGTAGAAGTCCTTTATTTCAATAGCTTCCTATACTCTCAAGAGTTCTCTCATTGTTCAAATTTGATACACTCACTGAAATGGTCTAAGAACATCAAGATAAAATGTTTTGTTTTGTTTTTTAAGTATAAGGCCAGGCACTGTGGCTCAAACCTGTAATCCTAGCTTCGTGGTTTGAGGCTACCCTGGGCAGAAAAGTTTGCTAGACTCCATCTCTAAATAAATAAATAAATAAATAAATAAATAAATAAATAAATAAGGAAATAAATAAGGAAATAAAGAGGTAGAACTTTTGTGGCCTAAATTGTAGAGCATCAGATTAGCAAGTGCAAGGCCCTGAGTTTAAATCTTAGTATTACCTAAAAACATTTTTAGTATAAAATTTCTCATAATTCCCCTATAGTAATAATACTGATTCATATTTGGGGTATTACAAATTTCTTTTCATTCTTCTTTCTGTCTTTTGAAATTGTGTGGAGTTTTTAATTTGTGTGTGTATGTGTGTGTGTGTGTATGTGTGTGTATGTGTGTGTGTATGTGTGTGTTAGTGCTGGAGCTTGAACTCGGGACTTAGGTGCTTTTGCTTAAGGTGAGTACTCTACCACTTGAGCCAACACTCCACTCTACTTCTGGCTTTTTTCCCCCAGAACTAATATATTAGAGACAATCTCATGGACTTTCTTGCCTTGGCTGGCTTTGGACCATAATCCTCAGGTCTCAGACTCTAGGTTGCTAGGATTGCAGGCATGAGCCACTGGTTTCTAGCTGAAGTTGTATGTTTTCTTATTTGATCTCTTTTTAGCCTATGACACTACTGATCACTCGCTTCTTACATTTTATTTTGTGCTCTATTAACTTCTGGGAGGTACTTCTTTCCTGATTTTAGCACTTTAAATACCTAAGAGTCCTCTCTTAGTCTCCTTCACAAACTCCTCTTCCCTCCTGTGAACCCTTTTTTGTTTTTGTTTTTGCCAGTCCTAGGCCTTGGACTCAGTCAGGGTCTGAGCACTGTCCCTGGCTTCTTTTTGCTCAAGGCTAGCACTCTGCCACTTGAGCCACAGCGCCACCTCTGGCCATTTTCTATATATGTGGTGCTGGGGAATCGAACCAAGGGCTTCATGTACACGAGGCAAGCACTCTTGCCACTAGGCCATATTCCCTGCCCCCTCCTGTGAACCCTTAATACTGACTTTCTTCTTGCTCCTCTTCTCCTATAGCTACCCTCCCACAGTGATCTCATCTTTGACCTGTGACTTCAGTTATCATCCATCTGTTCATGACTCACAAATTTAAACTTCCTAATCTTTCTTTACATCTCCACAGCCAATGCCCTAATGTACATCTCTATTTAGATATGTCACGTTCCATCCCAGATGGAACTCACTGTCTTCCTTAAGAACCTATCCCATGTCATGGTTCTGTCTCGTGAAGGCTGCTAACATCTGACTTGCTTGCAAGCTAGAAACATAGAAGCCATGGGCATCTCTTCCTTGTTGCTTCATAACCTTTCTTGAACATTTAGTATAGGAGTCTAGTTCTTTATTCATTTGTATACTGAATATGTTCTCTTCAAACCCATTCTCTAGCTCCCCCACATTCCTGTTATTTGTGCCTTCATTTTCTCTCACATGAACTATTGCAACAGACTCTTATTTGACCCCTGGGTAAGTGCTGGATGTATTTTGGTCTATGAAAATTACCAAGTAGATCTTATCACTCCCTTGTTTGAGGGGCTCCACTCATGCCCAATCACTTTTAGGATGAAAGCCAGGGCCTTTAGCTTAGTACATGTCAAGTCCCTCACATTCTGCCTCCAAAACTCCCTTTTGGCCCTTCCTTCCTGCTCTTCCCACATGTATTGCTCCTCAAACACAGCATCCCTCTGCCTTTAGAAAGCAGCTTCCTATTTTGTTTCACAAATGTCTTCTCATATTTTAATGGCACACATAAATGAACATATTGCCAGTTGAGCCTTCCTTAGAACCCCTCAAGAAGTATATCTCCCTCATCCCTCCCTTGCTCTGGAAGATCCTTCACTAACCCATTGCTGCTTTTGGCTCCATGGGTCATAGTTTCTCCTACCATTTCTCCTACTATACTGTGCACTCCAAAAACAGAGACCAAAAGCTGGAGTGGTAGATCACATCTAAACTCCTGACACTTGGGAGGAAGAGATGGGATAATCTTGAGTTCAAGGCCAATCTGTGCTACATAGAAAAATCAAGGCTAGTCTGGGTTTATAGTGAGACCTTGTCTCAAAAAACAAAAACCCCAAACAAACAAAAAAAAACCCCAAGGGTCATCTTATTCCTCTGTGTCTATACCTCTCTAGCCAGGGCTCAGCATAGTGGGCACAATTCCTTAAGCTGAGATCCATGGAGAGCCTTTGGCAGATGACTTGGGCTCTGGTCCTGTGTGTGAAATTCTGTGTTTTGAGGGCATTTCCCTGGAAAGATACATTCTAGTCACTAAATTTTCAAAGGGGCCCTCAATTCACAAATAGCTAATTATCCATAATTTAGGGAAACACTATAGCCAACAAGTTGTTTTTAGAAACCTGAAAGTCAGCCAGAGCCTAAGCTTCACCACAAGATTGGGATGACTGCTGCAACCCAGGCCCATCAGTCCTGCAATGAGACCAGAGCTGGAGGAAGGGAGCAACAGGCAAAATGTTCCTATGACCTCCATTCTTGTCTCTTCCCCCATGTTTCTCTTACTTTTGCTTCCTTGTAAACACATGTATCAGAATGAAGGCAAATTTGAGGCTTGAATACACAAATGTGCATACACACACACACACACACACACACACACACACACACACACAGAGAGCCAGGCAAGCACTTCATACATATTCATATGCATACACACAGATAAACTGGCCACATGCAACCATGCCTCACTCCTGCATGTCATACGTACCCACACATAGCCTCACATGCATGCATCCATGCGTGTGAAACTCCATGGCCTGGCTCTCACCACTCCTTCCTGCAGAGAGCAAGCACTGGCCCTGACTTGGGGCTGGAGGAGAATGCTGAGTGGAGCCATCTGTCAGGCTGAGGTTCCTGAGCCCCGCCCATCCTGCTTGAGCTCAGGCAGTCGGCATGCTGGGCATGCAGCCTTGCTATTCTCTCCCGGCTGAATCATGCTGAATGAGCTGGCCTGGTGAAGAGTTTATCAAATCGGAACAGAATTTTGGCAAAACAGATGACTTGTGAGCTTGGCATTTGTGGGCTTGGGAGGTGGAGACCTGGGTTGAGTGAATGGAAATGGGGGAAAATATGCTTCTAGATATACTGAGAAATGACAGAGAACTTATTTCAAGAAGCTCTGCATAAAAGGAGCTCAATGCCAGAAATAATATAAACAAACAACAACAAAAACTGATTCAAATTCCTGCTCTGAGACCTAACAGCCAGATGGTAACTTTGAACCCACTAATGTATCTCTTTGAGCCTCAGTTTCTTCTATATAATCACCCTAATAAAAATCATCTAAATCAAGCTGAGCACTGGTGACTTAAGCTTGTAAATCCTAGCTATTCAGGAGGCTGAGATCTGAGGATTGAGGTTCAAAGCCGCCTGGATAGGAAAGTCCATGAGACTCTTCTCTCCAGTGAAACACCAAAAAAGGTGGAAACATGGAGCTGTGGCTCAAGTGGTGGAGCACTAGCCTTGAACACAAAAGCTCTCAGACATAGCACCCAGACCCTGACAAGCACTTTCAAGCCCAGGACAAGCGCGTGAATGTGTGTGTGTGCATGTGCACACACACACACACACACACATCATCATCTAAATCATCTAAATCATCTAAATCATAGATTTGGGAACAAAATTTTCTGAGCTATTAATTGCTAGCTAACACAATGCACTGGCATAGGACAACGACTTAAAAGGTGGTAGCCATTATCATCAGAGATCATGCAAGTCCAAAGAGAACATACATACCAGCTGGCCTGGCCTAACTATCCTTTATAACCATCAGCCTCTCCCAGTGGGTAACCAAGCATGGTGCCCTGACATGATGGCCAGTCTTCTCCTGAAAATCATATGCCTCAAGCCACCTTGCACTTTGTTCCTCAGCCCCAATTCCTTTGCAGGCTGGACTCAAAGCTTCTGTCCTTTTGCCTCAGCTTCTTAAGTGCTGGAATGACAAGCATGCACCACCACTCAGCTCACATTTCCCTTTTGCATCTCAGAAGCAACACGGCCTTAGTGACATCAATCTTCACCTCTGCACAGCCCCTCAGGCTGCTCCTGCCTCTGGCTGCTCAGCTCACAAAGTTCCCACTACCCCCACTACCTAGGCTGGAATAATAATAGTGAACATAATAGCCATACATGGAATTTAGGCAACCTTTATTAGGTGCCAGAAGCTTTCAAAGCAAATCCACAACTTCATAAAGTAGATATTATTAATATCCTCATTTTTCAGCTGAAGAATTTGAAGTACTAAAACATCAAGTAACTTTCAGCCCACGTCCAAGTCACAATGTCTAAAGCTTCAGAGGTGTTCAAAATTAATGAAACAAAATAATTATGGTAGAGCTAGGATTTCCCATCTGCAAGTCCATATTGCCCTCAAAGTCACATTCATTGACCAACTGTATGAAACAGATACTATGCTAAATTTTCACTATGTCCTACATTGTTAGCCATCTGATTAGGTTCAACTTATGTGGATACTGAGGCTCAGAGAAATTATATAATTTGTCCAAGGTGAGATCGTAAGTTATGAAACAAAGAATGAAGACTAGGCCTGTAGGGCACCGGAGTCTTGCTCTTACCTAGCAAGCAGCTCTCTTCCTTCTCTCTGCCCAGCTGGCTGTTTCCATTGCTTCCTCCAAAAGTTTCCTCAGGTTTGGTCCTGGGCTGAGCCACAGATGCCATCCTGGTGATCTCTAAGCCCAGACTTCCTTTTTGCTGTGGGTGGAGGAGGACCACAGTCGTGGGCTGGAGGGCAAAGCATTGGGCTTTCCATGCTGCTCTGTCTAGAGTAGAGCAAGCATCTCTTACACGGGGGCTCACACAGCCTAGTAGTAATGGGGAGGGGGGTATAATCCTACTTTTGGTGCCGCCTAAATCACTGTGCTGGTTTTAAGATCATGAGAGAAGTATGTATAAAGGATTAGTACACTGTTAGCTTTTATTCATTTTTTATTTTTTTGCCAGTCCTGGGTCTTGAACTCCAGGCCTGGGTACTGTCCCTGCACTTCTTTTGCTCAAGGCTAGCACTCTACCACTTGAGCCACATCTCCATTTCTGGCTTTTTCTGTTTATGTGGTTCTGAGGAATCGAACCCAAGGCTTCCTGCATGCTAGGCAAACATTCTATTACTAAGCCACATTCCAATCCCCCATTTTTAGCTTCTTATAGATCTAGTACCCAACCAAAGTTCCAGCCTTGATTCCCAAAACTTTCCACCAAACTTGGGAAATCTCCAAAGGATCTTGTCCTCACCTTTGTCTATGTTTTTCTACATAGCTGAAAAGCCTTGGCAATCTACAGCCAGACACACCCATTCTTGTCTGACACTCCCTTGACACCTTCATATCCCACAGTCTGACATACCAAATGGTCTAGAATACATGCTGCCTTCTAAGAGGCACTCCAGAAAGGCTGCTCTTGACGTGATCTATTTTTCTTACCTTTTTTGTGGTACTCGGGTTCGAACTCGGGGCCTTGTCACTTGTTAGGCAGGTACTCTGCCATTTGAACTACATTCTCCCAGCCCTTCCTTTGGCTTTTGTTATTTTTCAAATAGGACCTCACTGTTTGCCCTGCTGCTTCCTGTGTGGTTAGGATAACAAGTACATGCCACTGCATCCAGCTTTTATTGGTTGAAATGAGGTCTTATGAACTATTGCCCAGGCTGGCTGCCAACCACTATTCTCCAAATCTCAGCCTTGTGAGTGGTTAGGAGGATTACAAGTGTGAGCCACTATACCCAGCTGAGTTGAGTTTTAAAGATCAAATAAAAGTTCCTAGACAGAGAAATGAATGTGGGGAAAAGGTGTCCCAGAAACAAGGCACTCTAGGGAAAGGAAACAGGATTATATACAATTATAAAATAAATAAGAGCATCACCATTTCCTCTTCTTTGGCTTCTTTTTTTTTTTTTTTTGGCCAGTCCTGGGCCTTGGACTCAGGGCCTGAGCACTGTCCCTGGCTTCTTCCCGCTCAAGGCTAGCACTCTGCCACTTGAGCCACAGCGCCGCTTCTGGCCGTTTTCTGTATATGTGGTGCTGGGGAATCGAACCTAGGGCCTCGTGTATCCGAGGCAGGCACTCTTGCCACTAGGCTATATCCCCAGCCCTTCTTTGGCTTCTTCTCATGCTTCTTCCTCTTTCTTTCCTGCTACTTCACATAGCAATAGAAACATCATACTGTCTAAGAGTACAGGCTCTGAGCTCTGCAAGGTTTGGTTCTACCACTGACTACCCAGCTAATCATAAGGTCACTTACTTCTTAAAAACAAGGACCATAATCGTATTTGTCTCAAGGCTGTCAAAAACAGTAAATGAAATTATCAATATAAAGGGTATGCCTGGCACAGGATAAGTCTCAAGAAATGTTAGCTGCCATTATTTTTATTGTCATAGTTAAGGACCTTTAAGCACCAAGGAACAGAAAAACCTAACTAGGACTGGCATAAACAGTAAGGAGCCTGTTTGTGGCATATAATGGGGAGTGTTAAGTGGAGCAGGCTCAGGGCATGGAATAATCAGGGCTCTGGCTCCATTTCTCTGCAAGCTCTCCCTGTTCTGCACTCTTCTTTGTATTGACTCTGTCTGTAGGCTGGCTTCCTGCATTGTCCAGAGATGGCTATGTCACCCTGTTCTGAGCAACGGACAACATGCTTCCTTGTTCATGCCCATCACAACAGAGAAAAAAATACCTCCTCCCCCAAACAGAAATATAAATCCCTCCTTTGAGTCTATCTAGGCCAACTTAGGTTATGTGCCCGCTCCTGGAAGAGTGACAGTGAACAGGGACTCCCTGTTTTGATAGGCTTCAGCCTTCTTTCCTGAATTTGTCATTGGTAAGTAAAGTTGGGCTGCCATGATTTCCTCAGTGAAATTGGGATCTAATTGGGAAGAATACACTGGATGTTTGCTGGAAACCCAACAGGATCCTTGGCAGCAATGCTGTGTATGTGTGTGTGTGTGTGTGTGTGTGTGTGTGTGTGTGTATACAAGTCCTGAGTCTCAGGACCTGGGTGCTATTCCTGAGCTTTTACTGAAGGCTTTACCACTTGTTCCACAGCTCCACTTCTGGATTTTTAAATAGTTTATTGGACTTGAGAGTCTTGCAGACTTTCCTGCCTAGCTGGCTTAGAACCATATCCTCAAATGCCAGCTTCTTGAGTAGCTAGGATTACAGGTGTGAGCCATTGGTGCTCAGCCATTTTATTTGTTTGTTTTAGCTTGCTCATTCATATGGATCTCTTAAAACCTTGACTCAAATGGCTCCTAAGGATATCTTCCTCTGTGTGTGTGTGTGTGTGTGTGTGTGTGTGTGTGTGTGTGTGTGTGTGTGTTTATTTGGGGCTCAAACTCAGGTCCTTGTGCTCTTGCTTGGTGTTTTCACTCAAAGCTGGTACTCGACCATTTGAGCCACACCTCCACTTCCAAAGATATCCTCCTTGACCATGCAACTAATTCTAGAAAATAACACACATCTCCTACCTCTCACCCCACCCATCCTCTGCACTCCCTTGCTTCCTAAGAGCGTTCACTATGCATTGATCTACAAACCTACTATCTGCTTTGCTTTTTTCATTAACTTTTTGGTACTGAAGCGGCTGGGGCACTATTACTGTTTCGTTCAAGGCTGGTACTCTACCATGTAAGCCATACTTACTCTGGTACTTTACTGGTTAATTGGAGAAAAGAGTCTCACAGACTTTCCTTCCTGGGCTGGCTTCAAACTGTGGTCTTTAGATCTCTGAGTAGCTAGCATTATAGATGCATGACACCAGTATGTAGCTTAGCTTTGCCTGTAAAATATAAATTCCATGAGAGAAGAAGCTTTGATATGTTCAGTGCTGCACTTCTGGAGCCTAGAAGAGTCCTGGCCCACAGTAGGCACACAGCAGCAATTCGTTGAGTTGAATGGACCTGTGATTCAGATCAGAGCCAGACTACAAGAATCTCCCCACAGGCTGGTGCCCTGTGCTGGCCGGAGAGGCGCTTGGCCTTCACAGCCTCCAGTCTTCTCTCCCTTTTCTTCCTTAGCCTATTTCTCCCATCTGCCGCCTGTTTCTCTAATGTCCATCTGCTGAGTAGGCTGGTATTTGTTAATGTTTGCTTTCTTCCTACATACTGTTAATTAAAACTCTTTTCTTCTCCCCTTTCCTGCTGATAATCTTTTATTTCTACATTCAAAAACAGCAAATATTCATGCTCAAATAAGACCAGAAAACCTCAGTAGCTTTTATATCCTGCAAAGATTTAAGTCAAAGCACGGCCATTTTTTTTTTTTTTAGCACAACATGGATGCTTTTGTATAAGTGTCTGAAAAAATGTATGTGAACTTTTTCAATGCAGGCATTTCTGAGACTGCTATTTATGCCTTCCTGAATCTGTCCTCTTGGAACTCTTTAGTAAGAGTATATATATGGTATTTATACAATTTATATGTATATAAGTTATATGCATATATAAATTTTAAAGAGAAAAAAGCCTCTCTGCTCCCTTCCCTATCACTCCTACCCTAAAACCTGATATACAGGATATGCAGGATAGAGCATTCCTTTGCAGAGTGACATTTTCTGACTTTAAGAACTGACAAAAGAATGCTAACAAGCTGAGAATGGGACTCAGTGGAAAAGCATATGCATAGCATGTTTCAGGCCTTGGGTTCAATCCCTACCACGAAAATAATAACGTTAATAACCATAATGATTGGGAAAACAGCATTTACCCAGTTTCCCACATTGAATCATCCCCACTGTTCTTTCCTTAGTTACACAGTGAACATGGGCTTCTAGGGTACTGCTTGTTCCAGTCACAATGAGTCTCTGCATCTTCTCTACTCAGTCCCCAGTTGTGACCACTGTTAGAAGCCTAGTGAGTGAGCTCTAAACCTTTCCTTTGCACATGTGGTGTGACCACCAGAGCGTCAGTTCCTCATGTGGTACGAGTTATGGTGAGGAAGCAGTGACCCAGGCAGGGCCTGAATGCCTAGCTTCCCTTGCATCCAGGTGTGGCCATGTGTATCGTTTTTGCCAGTGGAATGTAAACAGGAATATGTAAAATTTCTAGGCCCAAACCTTCAGGAAGTGAGCATGACTTCTTTGCACCTCTTTCTCCTTGTGCTTGCAGAAGCCCTTGGGGGATGGCAGAACCGAAGGATAAAATGACCCTGAATCTTCGAGTCACTGAAGGGAAAAGAGCCGCTTGCCAAAACTTTGAACTGAATGGGAGGGAGAAGTAAACTCCACTTATATTTGAACCTTTATGCACTTGGGGTTTATTTTTCACCACGGCTGGCAGTATATGCCAAGCACATTCTTTTTCTTTTTTAGTGTTATCCTGGGCCTCACCTATATTAGGCAAGTGACCTACCACTTGAATCATGCCTTTATCCCTTTTTTATTTCCATTTTGTTTTGTTTGAGATAAGATCTTATTACCTTTTTGCCTTAACTGGCCTCAAATTCTACATCTTCCTGCTTTGCAGCCCAACTAGCTGGAACTGCAGACATATATCACCATGTCTGATTTCAGGTTATTTTTGTGATAGACTGTATTCATCCACACACATTTAAAACAAGTCAAAACAAAAGACAACATGGTGTTATTTGGTACAGGCTGAGAGAAGATAACTCAGAAATACAACCAGGAGGTAGAAAAGCCAGAACTAGAAAACTTGGTAGCCCCAAAGCCTATTTTTTTTTTTTCAGTACACCCATTGCAAGTGTTACACTGGCCTCCACCTACCTCTTTGATGGGCGAGCTTTGGAGAAGGTGTCATTTGTTAGGCATCTCTGATGACTCAGAAGAGCTGCATTCCCCTCTGAGGTGGAACCCAGGTAGGACCTGCCCACCCAACAGTCTGTGGCTTCCTGCCTTCTTCAGTTCAAGGTTTCTCAGACAAGGAGGAGCCTGAAAACTGCTCATCTTTCCCAGAAGACATCGCTTCATTTGACAAGTACAGCCTACAAAGGCTGAGGGCAGGAAGTATGGGGGTCATGGTAAACAGCACAGTGCAGACTGGAAAAGTCCAAACCTAAAAGCTTCCGTCAGCCCAACATCAATGTCCCACTGGGGCCTCAGAGTTTGCAACCAGTTAGTTGGTGTCCCCAGAGAAGGCTCCATCCTCCTTGTTCCAAATGCTACCAGAAAGTGAACTAGAGGAAGCCAGATGGTCTCAGCTCTCTGAGCCTTCCAGGAAACTCAACAGTTCTAAGAAGCCCCCATTTCCTGCGTTACACCCACAGCCTGGTCCTTGGTAGAGAAAGGCAAGGAGGTCTTTCTCCTTTCACCCTCTGCTTCCCCCGACCCTGGGACCTCTCCCTGCACACAGCTGCTCACAGAAACAGCCCAAGCAACCGGATGGGGTTGGATGGGAGGCTCCTCAGTTAATATAGACTCTGGGATCTTCTACCTATGTTAGGCCCCTCTATACTCAGTACTCCCAACTAAGCACCCTCAGTCTCTGACTAAGGGAAATACAGGCCCAGGGGAGAGCCAAAGCAACAATAAGCCAAAAGGCATTGCGTGGTGATTGTGAGATTTAGTAAGTCAATGTTTCTGCCCAGCGCTGGTGGCTCATACCTGTAAATCCTAGCTACTAAGGATGGTGAGCTCTAAGGATTACAGTTCAAAGCCAGCCTGGGAAGGAAAGTCTCTGAGATTCTTTTCTCCAATTAATCGCAAAAAAGCTCAAGAACAGCACCCAGGCCCTGAGACTGGAATGTATATACATACATACATACATACATACATGCATATGTGTTTCTCAGGATGAGAGTCACGTCGTATGGGTGTGATATAGATTATTTAAGGTTTCCACAGGGACACCAACGTTAAATAATGTTAATTTTCTCCTTTTTCAATACTTTTGATTATATACAAAAAGATTCATCTAAGCGAACACTTTACTCAGTGCTAGTAGGCCTTTCATCTTCTTCAATACTCATTTAATACAACAAGACATCAGAAAAGTAGAGAGAGAATAATAAATAACATTAGAAACAGAAATGGAGGCTGAGACAATTTGTCATAGCTAGAATATGGAACGAACCCAGATACCCCTCAGTAGACGAATGGATCAGGAAAATGTGGTACATATACACAATGGAATTTTATGCCTCTATCAGAAAGAATGGCATTGCCCCATTCCTAAGGAATGGGAAGGACATGGAAAAAAATTATACTAAGTGAAGTGAGCCAGACCCAAAGAAACATGGACTCTATGGTCTCCCTCATAGGGAATAATTAGCACAGGTTTAGGCAAGTCACAGCAGAGGATCACAAGAGCCCAATAGCTATACCCTTATGAGCACATAAGATGATGCTAAGTGAAATGAACTCCATGTTATGGAAATGATTGTTATATCACTGTTGTAATTACTTTCAACGTGCTATGTGTAACTGTAGCTTCTATTATTGATGATCCTCATGTATCCCCTGCCTGTGGTGTACCTGCACTATCTTCGTATCTTATCGGAGTATATTGGAAACCAGGTATACTGGTATTAGAACTAGGAAACTGAAAGGGAATACCAAAATCGAGAGACACAGGGTAAAAAAGATAAACGACTACAAAAGCAATACTTGCAAAACTGTTTTGCGTAAATGAACTGAACAACTCATGGGGGGGAAGGGAAATGAGGAGTGGGGAGGGGGGAATGAGGGAGGAGGTAACAAACAGTACAAGAAATGTATCCAATGCCTAACGTATGAAACTGTAACCTCTCTGTACATCAGTTTGACAATAAAAAATTTTTAAAAAAGAAATGGAGGCTGGGGATGCAGCTCAGTATTCGAGGACTTACCTAGAAATGAAACTTGGATTATAACAAATATTTTCTACTGTTCAGATAATTTTTAAGAGATACACTTTCACAAAAGCAGCACAATCTTATGCATCCATGAAAAATCTAGTAAAAACTAGCAGAACAGCTACTTTTGGACCCACATTCTGAGAGAGAGCAACTGAAGGTCCAGCCAGTGGAGAGAATTCCTGGGATACCAACCTCAAGCCAGAACAGAGGGCTTAATAGATTTATTAGAAGGTGTATACCTAATCTTCACTGAGAAAATCATAGCCTTTTAATGGAAAAATATTAAAACAAAACCTAGACAAATGAAGAGATACAGCATGAACTGGAAGAAGGCTTAATATCATAGTGTATGAGACTGTTGTGTTTATATATAACTATAGATAGATAGGCATCTATCTATCTAGAGAGAGAGAGAGAGTGATCTCTCTATATATAAAATAGTAGCCCTCAGGAGGCTGAGACAGGAGGATCTTGAGATTGAGGCCAACTGTGCTTATACAGTTTGTCTCAAAAACAAACAAAACCACAAAACATGAGAATATACAAAAGGATATATATATGTACATATGCATAAGATTGTCATGTCATGCAATCTCAATCGATATTCTGAGAGGGTGAGTGTGCATGTGTCTTTGAACACTTGGTGTAGAGTTTATTTGGAAAAGAGAATAGAGTGGCTTTCATAGGGTGCATTTAGGAAAATCCTTCCTGAAGATTGATGTGTGGGGTGTGAATGGAGCATTCCAGCAGTCGAGCCAAGGTGCTGAGACAGCAGCTTGCTAGGAATGCTCTAAGAATGTGAAGAGGCCAGAATATGAACAGAGCAGGGGAAATGAGCGAATGAAGAAAGAAGGTGCGAGAACTATCAGGATTCTAAATGTATATGGCTTTGGAAATTGTGGCTCCTTTGCTTGCGGTCCTGAAATTCACTTGAAGAAGGGAAATTATTGGAGTATTTTGAGCAAAGAGTGAGTTAGGTTAATCATTTGAAGATTTTGAAAGAGTTGACACTTAAATAAACAGGTTTGCAGGTAGAACCGAAATGCAGTAAAAAGCCACGAATGGCTAAAGTTTGGGAGATCTTTTTTTTATTAAGTATAATTTCATGCATTACAGAATTGGTCCTTCCAACTCAGCACAACACAAACAGAATGAGAAAGGCCTCTTGGCTTTTGGAGCCAACAGTGACAAACTTGGAGGAGCAGCAAGCCAGGCCTGAGTCTTCCTCTGTTCCTGCTGTGGCTGCTATCCCAGGGAGTCTCTCCACTAGCTGCGCCTCCTGTTACTGCCTCTCAAAGAGCAGGTCCAAAAGTAGCTGCTCCACTAGTTCATGAAAAACACCACTAGCCTCAAAATTAATGAAGTATAAAGCAGGCCAGAGCTAATACCAGACATGGTGGTGCCTGTCTATAAATCTCAGCACTCAGGAGGCTGAGTCAGAAGGATTGTGAATTCAAGGGCAGCCTAAGTAAATCAAAATCAAAACCAAACTGAACAAAACTCAGAAGATCAGGAATGAAAGGGACTCACTCACTCCACCGAGAATTCTAAAAGCAATGTCCCTATGGAAAACCATTCTTCTCTCAAAAAGTTCCGTCCTTCTCTGTCTGGAAATAGTGTCATTATTTTTCATTCAGTTAATCAACAAGCATGCATTAAGCACACATGGCCTGACTGGATTCACTGTGATAAGAAAACTTGACATAGGCTCTGTTTTCCTAGAGCTTCTAGTCTAACCTGAGGAAAAGACAATAAACAGCAAAGGTGTTATTACAAAACATTTATTTCAGTGCAGGAAATAAATAGAATCATGTGTTAGCACAAGAGTCAGCATATAATCCTGGTGGGCAGGTCAAATCTGGCCTACTGCCCTTCTTTTTGTAAAAAAAAAATGTTTTGTTTGTTTATGTATTACCCAGGCTTGTTCATGCTCTCATGGAAAATTGGAGTCATTAGTGAAAGAGACCTATGGCCTAGCTAGGATTGTAGTCAGGGGCTACTGCTACCCAGATCAGACACCCAGAACAAACACAACAATCTGCAACCTCTGGATGTGGAGAGATGATTGGTGCTTGAAAGATACTAGTATTTTACTTAACTGAGGAAGACTGGTGGGTAATTTTCTTTTCTTCTTTCAACATTGTCATAATTACCAAATCATATTTTTTGTAAATACGTGTGGTAAGTCTATGCTTTCAGTTGGATGAGCACTGTGTTAGGAGAGAAAAATCAATCAATTTACCTCAATATGGGGTCAGGAGACAGAAAATGGAGAGAAAGCTAAAGAGACAGAGTTCTCTCCTGGGTCTAAGTATAGTATGAGCTATACTACTATGGTATGAGTTGGTCTGTGTGGCCTGGAAGACCATGCCTAAAACTCTAAAGAGACATAAGGCACTTCACAACAGGTGTTCTCTGGACTTCCACTGCACTGGACTATTAATGTGACTCAGTCACTTCTCCTGAATGTCTGTATATCTTCTCCATATTCTCACTACTAGCTCCTAGTTTCTCTTCATTGCTATTTAAGAAAGCAGACTTACAACTTTTTTTTTAGTGAAAAAAGATAGCTATCCCAGCTTCTCTGTTTGTGCCTTTCATATTGTATGTCACTGACCAGCCTATGGCTTTGTTACACTTGGCCTTCTACTTCCATCTGTCAGGTCAGTTGTAGCCCGAAGAAAATAATGTCACAGGGCACAAGCAGGGTCTCTAGCAAGGACAATGAGCAGTTTTCTCCTTTATGAGGGTCTTAGATGTAATCATTGGGTTGATTAACATGTTAAGTACCTCTCTATATGTCCACATTAACAGATGATCTCTACATGCCCTTATTGGTGATGCTGTGATTATCCCACAGCGTAGGGCTTTAGCTCTTGAGGGCCTGGGTCTATGACCTTGAATGGACTCTTTGTAGCCAGAAGTTTGAAGATGACTATGGCTGCTTGGCTCCCAACTTTACTAATCCCAAATTTAGAGATATACAGTAAGGAAGAGCTTTCAAATGGGAGTCTCAGAAACACACACACACACACACACACACACACACACACACACACACACACTCCAATGCAGTCCCTTGAGAGGAAGCCTGCTGCTGGAGAATTTCTGATTTTCTGCTCTGGGTCTTAGTAATTCAGGGATGATGTGGTTGAAGCCTGAGGGAATACTTTTGCAATTTCACCCCTGACAGCTTTGGCTTGAGCTCTGACACATGGGCCACCTCTGACTCAGAGCTGAGTTAAAGAATTAAATCTGCTGCCTCCCAAATCTGGCAGAAATGGAGGTGGGTGTTGGCTGAGAAGGCCCTAGGAATCTTCTAGGCAGGCAGAATGGGCTTATTTGGTCCTGTGACAGGGGAGGGGAGCCTGGAAATCTTCCATTCTCAACATGCCTTCCCCCAGCTGCTCTGAAACCCCTATAATAGGCCCATAAACTTTTCTTACCTGAAGGCGTTGGTCTCAATTAAATGCAATCCCACAGATTTCCCAAGACCATCCTTAAAAGTGCTATCAGTCCTATGGGGTTTACAGAACACTGACTTTCACACACTTTCTGCCTATTGGGAGAGGACGAGAGTGCTTCCCTGTACTGAGATCCCATAGGTGTGCATGCGCGTGTGCTGCAGACAGAATTAGAAAGTGGGGTGAATTGTGGCTCCACTGCTCCTAAAGGCATGGTTGAGCTTCTAATAAGGACCAGAGTCTTAGCCTGGATGTCCCATTTACTCTTTGTCCTTGTCTGAGCAAATTGCTGCATTTCTCTGTGCCTCATTCTTCCTTCTTTGTAAAGAGATTGAGTAGGGACTTCTCTAAGGGTCTTTCCAGTTCCTCACCTCAGGACCTGAAACAAATTTCCTCCTGGAGGAGAGCCAGTGAGAAGAGGAAGCTTCCTCCCAGGCTTCAAAAAGTCCAAGTGGCAGGAGTCACGCATGCCCAGAGAAGTATGCGAGTTCTTGTGACTAAACTCAGACTGCCCCGGGCCTCGTCCCAAATCTCATCTCCAATCCAATTAGAAAGCAATGTCCGTTCTTTTAAACACTCTATCCCTATATGCTGGAAAATTGTCCCAGAAGCTCTAAAATTATGGTGTCTGCAAGTGCAAAGAACACTCATGGAGTTGTACAAAACACAGAGTGGCCTAGCTCCAGCAGCAGCTGAACCAGGGCAAAATGTGGGCTCGGGGTTACTAGTGGGCACCATTAACACCATGCAGGGCTGCAATCGGATTTCTCATCCTGTGCTTTTTTCCATTCTAGCATCTCACTAATCCCTAGATTGTCAGATTGATGGCAAATCCAACAACTACCTCAGCCTTTTTGGAAAGCCTCGAAGGAGCTAGGGCTCCCTAGAAAGAGGGTAAGAACCTACAAGCTTCTAGAAAACTGGGAGTTTCTTCCACAAGCTCAGTTTGTACCAGTACACATAATGCCTAGACTCATTCTCACCCCAGGGAGGGGAAGACTTCAGAAAGAGCAGCAACTCAAAAGCAGATGTGTGGCAGTGACGTCTTCCATCTCCAGCTGGGTGGTAGGGCTGCCACCTAGGAAGAAGATTCTGCTCCTGAATTGTGAATCTGGTTTCAGTCATGAATCCTGCTTTTTCTTGAACACCTTCAGTGAGCAGAAACTTGCGAGCAGAACCTTACCCCCTTCCCAGGCATTATTCCAACTTCAGCCAAATACTCAGCCTTCCTTAGAGAATTTCTCCTTCTCAAGTAATATGTGTATCAATGCCTAAGGTTCTTCCTTTTGTTTATTTTATTTTGTTTTTGTCAGTCATGGGGCTTGAACTCGGGGCATGGGTGCTGTCCCTCAGCTCTCTTGCTCAAAGCTAACACTCTACCACTTTGTGCCACAGTGCCACTTGTGCCTAAGGTTTTCCTAAGGCCTAACAACTTTGCCCTTTCCAAAGTTAGGAAGGTTCCCTCAGGTCTGTCAGCTAACTAAGTACATGCTTAGTAAATATTTTCGAAAGGAATGACTGAAATGGGATGGGGGTTGGATAGGCACAGTCAATTTGAAAAGAGGACTGCCTTAGCAGCAGGTTTTGCTTCTAGTTTGTATTTCAAATAGGCTCTCTTTTGGCTAGGCTGGTCTTATTCTGTGATCATCCAAACTCCTCCCAAGTATCTGGTTCATGCCTCAATACCCACGTCTCAGATGATCACCTGGTAATACCCCTTTCATGGGATATCCTCCAACCCAGGATGGGGGTACATGCCTGTAATTCCAGCACTGGGAAGGATGAAGCAGGAGGATTGAGAGCCCCAAACCAGCCAAGCTACAAAGCAAGACTTTTAAAAAAAATCTTTAGGGCTGGGAATGTGACCTAGTGGTAGAGTGCTCGCCTTGCATATAGGAAGCCCTGGGTTCAATTCTCAGCACCACGTAAACAGGAAAAGCCGCAAGTAGTGCTGTGGCTCAAGTGGTAGAGTGCTAGCCTTGAGCAAAAAGAAGCTCAGGGACAGTGTTCAGGCCCTGAGTTCAAGCCCCAGGACTGGCAAGAAAAAATCTTTATATTTTAACAGGATATATTTTAACCTAATAATAATCAGAATAATCTGACATAAACATATTCCTAATGTCTGGTCAATTTAACAAATTAAGATATATAATTTTAGGTCAATTTCTGACTCCGAGGGAAATATGTTAAATAAAGCTGAGTTTCTTGTTCTTTTTTAAACAGTTTTTCCTCATGAAGGTCTCAAAACTCCTGAGATTTATCCTTTCTTAGGAAAAGCCTATTACATAAAGAAACAACAAGAACCAGAAGAAAATAGATGCTTTTAGATAGGAGAGAAACAGTGGTACCAAGCCCACGATGAGCTCATTATGGCTATTGAGCACTATCTAAGCTCTGTGTTCTGCTGCTAGAAGGAAGAATGGTTATGGATTAGGCAATTGTCCTTGCTTGGTGAGAGGATATTTGTCTCTAGAAACAAACTTGTGATTCAAGAAGAAATTCATCAGAGATTCTTACATAAAAGACACTAAGAAAGAGTACAAACAGCCTCTTCATTCGAGGTATAACAAATACCTCCAGGTAAAACACAGCCATATTTGAGGAGCTACTTTCAGAACTCCACAGAATTGGGTTGGTCTCAAGAAAGAAAGAGGAGAAATGCTTTGGGGGAAGATGTTAGAACCAGAATGGAGGGTCATAAATGATGTCTCTTACGGAGGTTGTTGTCTGTCCTAGGACATCAGATTTGGTTAGTAGTGGATTAGTAGTATGCTCTGAGTAGTTACATGGTGTGTGAACCACACTGGTTCCTGTGTTGCCTCCAGCTTCCATTTTAACAGAATCAGGATGTGTTCAGCTACACATTTCTTCCTCAAACAGCCCTGAGCATTGGGGAAAAGAGAATGTGCTTTCTTCTCCCAACCCTAACAAGGAGGCCTAATGGTCAGGTGTAAAGATAGTCTTGTTCCCTTGCCCAGGATTAGTCCAGGAATATAAAGATGATCCAACTTGGCCACTAGTGCTGAGAAGCCTGAAGGAGGATTCCCGGAAGGGGTGTGTGTGTGTGTGTGTGTGTGTGTGTGTGTGTGTGTGTGTGTGTGAGAGTGAGAGAGAGAGAGAGAGACAGAGACAGAGATACAGAGAGAGAGGGAGAGAGAGAGAGAGAGAGAGAGAGAGAGAGAGAGAGAGAGAGAGAGCGCCAGGAGAGGTGCTGTCTGTTCTTCTAGATTTTGTGTCATACCTGCAGCTCTTCTAGGCATCTTGCAGCACCAAACCTGGCAGAAAAAGAGCCAAAAAGAACCTGGATTCTTTTTTTTTTTTTTTTTAAAGCAGGTTCTTGCTGTGACAGCTGACCTGGAACTTGAAATTCTTCTCTCCTGAGATTACAGGCATGGACTTGGTAAAAACTTGTATTCTTTTCCCTCTCTCTTCTACTCCTCCATTCTTTCTCTCTCTGTATCTATCTCTCTGTGTCTCCCTATCTCTATCTCTATCTCTGTCTGTCTGTCTCATTCTGGGCTTGAAGTCAGGGCCTTCTGCTTTCACTCAGTTTTCTTGCTCATGGCTCCATTTACCACCTAAGCTATACCTCCAGCCCAATATTTCCCTAATTAAACAGAGATGGGGTTTATAGACTTTTCCACTCAGGCTGGCTTCAAACTTTGATCCTCCAGGTATTAGCCTCCTAAGTAGCTAGTATTAAAGGTGTGAGTCACTGGTGCTCAGCTAGAACTTGGATTCTTGGGGGGGTCATGGGGTTTGAATGTAGGGCCTGGCGCTGCCCCTGAGCTCTAGGCTAGTGCTCTACCACTTGAACCACAGCACCACTTCTGGTTTTTGAGTGGTTAACTGTAGATAAGAGTCTCATGGGGACTTTGCTGCCTGGGCTGACTTTGACCCGCAATCCTCATATCTCAGTCTCCTGAGCAGCTAGCATTGGTGTGAGCCACTGGCACCTGGCTAGGTGTATTCTTGATAACGTCATTGAGTTTTACTAAGTCAACCAACCTGGGAAACTACCCTAAAATTACCCTTTTATCTGCCTAGGTATGTAGTAATATATTTTCTTTAAAGCAACTTTTAATTGGTTCAGTCACTTGCAACTGAAAGTACACACAGTCCAAATATTTATTGGGATCTAACTATTTATCATATGCTGAGGGAAGTAGTTTTGAAAGATAACACATCTCTGTTCCCACATAGCTCTCTTACTTATCATGGAGGAGGACTGGCCCTTAAAGATTCAATTTCAAAATTGCTTATTTAATCATGATAGAATAATGGAGAAAGGGTGGAAGTGATTATCTGGTCTTGACTGAGAGGACATATTTCTTCCTCAGCCTCTCTCTTAATAGGAATTTTAAATTTCAACTGTGCTTTCTAAGAGGGAGTTTGTATTCAGTTCCAAGCATTCCTTCTTGGCAAGGGGCTTGTAGCATCCATCTGATGACTAAAGAGAGGCTTTAAATATAAGATCAGGGGCTGGGGATATGGCCTAGTGGCAAGAGTGCCTGTCTCTTATACATGAGGCCCTGGGTTCAATTCCCCAGCACCACATATACAGAAAACGGCCAGAAGTGGCGCTGTGGCTCAAGTGGCAGAGTGCTAGCCTTGAGCAAAAAGAAGCCAGGGACAGTGCTCAGGCCCTGAGTCCAAGCCCCAGGACTGGCCAATAATAATAATAAATAAATAAATAAATAAATAAATATAAGATCAAAGGGCAGCAAAAACTTTAAGGTTCTGTGAAAATTGTGTATACTGAATTCCTGTTGTTTTCTGATTGGGAGAAGTCCAACCTGTGGTTTGCCTATGATGAATGAATCCCAATTCACTAACCAGCAGTGGCAAGGACATCTGGGAAAGATGACAACTACAAGAGCTGGGGACAGAGAGTGGGGATTGTTTGCAGCAAGTCAATCAAGTATTACTTATGTGATATCTTGTGCTAAGTCATTGATTTGGTGGACTTCTGATGATAACACAGAAAAATCAAAGTCTTCTTCCTCAGCTACTCACATAATCCAGTCATCCCATCAAGAAGAATAATAAAGGAAAATACAGTCTCCATCTTGGAGGACACAGGGAGAGATCTGAAATGAGAAAGCAGGTATTTGGAGGAAGATAAAGCTGTTATGTCAGAGATGTCTGGCGCCTACTGCATTTCTCCTTGGCCTCCTTCTGACGTCTGCCCCAGCTCAACCCCACCTGAACTGATAGTATCATGCCTCAAGTATGTGGCCCGCATCTTTTGTCTGTACCCTGGAGCATCTTCAATGTTACCAAAGCTTGGCTTCTGCATGAGTGGAAATACATTTGAGAGTGTGTGTAAAATAATGCCATTGGTGTAGGTCTCAACCAAAGGGGACCAAAGGAAGCATAGTTTCCAGTGTTCAGTGGTACTAGAAGACCACTCATTCATTCAGTATTGGTGCCAGGATTGATCCCAGGGCCAATAAGCTACATCTTCAGCCCTTATTTCTGATTTTTTTTTAACTCAAGACCTTGCCAAACAGGGGCTTTATTACTAAGCTTCTAGTGTCCCTTCTTTTTAGTCAAGGTCTCCACTATGTAACCTAGTTTGGTCTCAAGACACTCAGGTTCAGATGTTTTTCCTGCCCCCAGCTACTACAATATCTGAGACTACAGGTGTGTAACACAACTCACAGCTCAGGAATGTAATTCTGAGAAACACAATCCCTCATCAGTACTCACTGCCACAATTGCAACCTTACCAGTATAGCCTTTTTAATTAGCTGTTTTGTTTTATTTTTTCTTTGCCAGTCCTGAGGCATGAACTCAGGACTTGGGTGCTGTCCCTGAGCCTCTTTGTGCTCAAGGCTAGCCCTCTACCACTTGAGCTACAGGACCACTTCCACATTTTGAGCAGTTTATTGGGGGTAAAAGTCTCATGAGGACTTTTCTGCCTGGACCACCATCGAACGGCCATCCTCAGATCTCAACCTTTTGAGTAGTTACGATTACAGGCATGAGCCACCTGCATCTGGCCAGTGTGGCCCTGTATTGCCTTTTCCTTTTCTCCTTGGCTTGCTTTCTTCCACTTCTTTCTTGCTGTTTTCTAAGATCCCCGAACATGCCTACTCCTGAGATTTTGTATCAGAACTTTGTTTTCAGGGGAAACCAAAGTAGAGTAAGAGACACTGGCAGAGGGAGGCACTAGAAACAAATTAATTTCCTTGGTAATATAAGAAGGTTCAGGAATTGGAGGCTCAAAATGCTTTGAAAGCAAGGGTGAGAACCCCCAGTGAAAAAGACACCCTCTAATGGATCATTGGAATAGCATATGCCTAGCACTCATGAAGTCATGGGTTTGATTCCTAGCACCAGAATAAAACCAGGAAGTTCTCTGTACAAGCTGCAATGAAGCCTCTGGTTACAAATTTACAAGTATTATTCCAATGCTTTACTACTTTCTTCCTCTAGGAGAAAATTACTGCTGTTTTTGTTGTTGTTGTTGTTGTTATTTGTGTATTTTATGGTGTGTGTGTGTGTGTGTGTGTGTGTTGGTGATACTCAGTCTTGTGCTTGGCAATAGCACTGACACACACCTCCAGCCTAGCTTTTCACTGGCTATTTTTTTTAAGTTAGGGTCTTGTTTCCCACACAGGTATGCCTTCCACCTACTCGAGGCTTTCCAATGCCAAGCGGATCACACATACACACCAATTCCCTCTATAGAGATAGTTACAAAGATTTTTCTGCCCAGAATGGCCTTGAACTGTGCTTCGCTCCTGTGCTCTAGAGGATTCAGCCATGAGCCACTAGCTCCCAGATGGAAAGTTAATATTTCTTTTAAGCAATCTCAAATCCATAAAGAAGTCACAAAATATAGAAATTCCCCACCCCTTGCCTATATTTGAAAGCAAGGTGGTGACATAATAAACCATCATCTCTCCTACGGATCCACAATGCAGTCATCAAAGTCAGGAAATTGACCTCAACACATTACAACCATCTAATCTTCAGACTCCAGGCAAGCATCGGCAGTTATCCTTGAGACCTTCTTCAGCAAAGGAGCTAGGTTAGCACCACACATTGCATTTGGTTGTCACTTTAATCTGCATTTGTGGCCTTGAAGCATTTGTAGATGATAGGTCTAGTTACTTTGTAAATGTCTCTTGATCGTGGTTTGTCTAATTTTTTTTCCTAATTAGATTCAGGTCATGCATAGCTGCGATGATGTTTGTTCTCATTACATCCTAGCAGGTGGCACATGGCTTTTTTTGCCCTGTTAACTAATTATGTTCACTTTGATCATTTGATTAAGGTGATGTCTGCCAGATTTCCCTGCTGAAAACCCACTCTCTTCTCTTTTGTAATTAATAAGTACTTTGTGGCAGGTGTTTTGCAGCCATGCAAATATACCACTTTTCATCAAATTTCCAACTCACTCATCTTATTCATTTATTTATATAGATCAGTATGCGCTTAGGGTTTCCAATTTTATTAACTGGTATGTTAGTACATATGTGCGTATATATTTATTATTTTATGTGATTTTATTGTTTATATGATTATTATATATGATTCATTATATATGCTTTGTTATTATATTTTGTTTTATTTAAAGAAGTCTCACTCTGTAGTTCAGTCTAACCTTTAATTTGTAATCCTCCTGCATCTACTTTCCTAGTGTTGGGATTACAGGCATGCGCTTCCACACTCAGTTTACACACACACACACACACTTATTTATTCAGCCTGTATTTCAAAGCTCAAGGCTAGCACTTAATCCCTTGAGACGCACCTCTATTTTCAGCTTTTTTTGGAGGGGGTTGTAGGGCTTGAACTCAGGGCCTGGGCACTGTTAGTGAGCTGTTTTTGCTCAAATTCTACCACTTTGCACCATAACACCACTTCTCATTTCCTGGTAGTTAATTGGAGATAGGAGTCTCACTGACTTTTCTGCCCCACCTGGCTTTGAACCGTGATCCTTAGAGCTCAGCCTCCTGAGTAGCTAGGATTACACATATAAGGCAGCTCTTGCTTTTTTGTTGTCCTTTTTTTCCCTTTCTTTCTTTCTTTCTTTCTTTCTTTCTTTCTTCTCTTCTCTTTCTTTCTTTCTTTCTTTCCTTCCTTCCTTCCTTCCTTCCTTCCTCCCTCCCTCCCTCCCTTCCCTCCCTTCCTTCCTTCCTTCCTTCTCCCTTTCTTTCTTTCTTTTTTTTTTTTTTTGTGTGTGTGCCAGATCTACGCTTGAACTTTGACCCTGGGCACTGTCCCTGAGCTTTTTGCTCAAGGAAAATGCTCTACCATTTGAGTCACAGCTTTTTGGTGGTTAATTGTAGATAAGAGTCTCACAACTTTCCTGCCAAGGCTGGCTTTTAATCTCAATCCTCAGATCTCAACCTCCTGACTAGCTAGGATTACAGGTATGAGCTACCAGTAACTGGCTTTCCATTTTCAGCTTTCTGCTAGTTAACTGAGATAAGGGTCTTATGGATTTCTCTGTCCAAGTTGGCTCTGAACTACGATTCTCAGAGGTCAGCATCCTGAGTAGTTAGGATTATATGTGTGAGTACCAGCACCTTGCATAGTGTGTGTGTGTGTGACTCTTATAAGGAATTTGCTCATGCAGTCATGGAGGCTAGGAGAGCCCATGATATGCAGTCAGAAAATTGAAAGCCCAGTAAAGCTGCTAGTATGAGTTCTAGTCCAAGTCCAGTTTCAAAGGCAACAAAGACTGGTGTGCCAATGGGAAGATAGAGATAGAAAGAAGCCATTCTCTGCTGTGTAGCTTTTTTGTTCTATACCAGCCATCTATAGACTGGATGAGTACCCCCCCGCAAACCAACCCCCATAGGGAAATAAGTCCGTTCTACTCAGTCTACCATACAATTGTTAATGTCATCCAGAACCACCTTCAAAAACATACCCAAAATAATATTAGCCAAATAGCTGGTTTGTTCTGGATTTAGCCAGCAGAAGTGCCTATAAGCTAGCTTCTATGCCTTTGTAAAATTTTAAATGATGGTTCTAGGATTTGAACTCTGGGCTTCCACTCATCTGGCATGTGCTTCATAACTTTTACTTGAATTGACTCAAGTGGCAGAGGGCTTCAATTCAGTCCTCGGTGCCACCAAAAGAACAGCAAAACCTTATACGTCAGTATGAATTCCACTATGGCTGTGAGGACAAAGGTTATATGCCTCAGGTTCTGTTGGAATCTGCACAGTGTTGACAGCTTTTCCTGGGTCTCTTCCGATGCTCCGCCCCACTTTTCCAAGATGAGATCCTGTTCTTCACTCCTGGTTATAACTGTACCAAGACTACTGCATTGGGAACAACTGGCCAGGACAAAGGGAATTTTCTGAGTATGAAGGAAACTGAGAGGGTGAGGATGAAGCCTTCTGGAAGCCTGGCATGGAGAAAATTGGGCTTGCCCCCAAGGAGTTAGGGAAGATTAGACAGCCAGATGCCCAGCTCTGTGACTTATCATTTACATGAAATTATCCCCCTCAGGCACTAATGGATGATTCTGGAGACAGCTAGTATTTTGCATAATTCCTAGGAAGCCAGAACTAAGTAGGGATCAAGAAGCATTCCCTTTATCTTCTAAGAACAATAAAGACTTTTTGATTAAAATGTCATTATACAATTAAGAGCAGAGGCAGAGGGACACCTGGTTGTTCCCCATGGAGGAGTCATTCCCAGAGACCTTCTGGAGTATCCCAGAAATAAGAGAGAATTCCAGCTTTCAGAGTTTTATTCCAAATACTTGCCTACACCTGGATCAGACAGTGTAACATCTTCCTAGCTCTGGGCTCCTTCCTCAGGCATCATTTACAGAATGTATGGAATTGCTCCCCCACCTGCGTCTCTTTCTACTCCTCTTTACCATCAGACTTCTAGGAAGAGTTGTCTCCATTTCCTGCATTCACTGGCTCAGTGAATGTCATTCAAGGTCATTCAACATGAACCTATGTGATATCTAACATTTTAGTCTCCCCTCTCTGGAAATCTTCCTCTGGGTTATGTACTATCATCCTCTCCTGACTCTTTTTGTATTTTTGTGAGCTCTGAATGTATCATTCTCCTGAGGAGCTCTCATCCTCACTTCATTCCTTAAAGGCTGTTCACGCAGGGCACTGTCCTTGGCACCCTTCCCTTCTTGCTCTGGATGATCTCACCCATTCCTTTGGTTTTAACCAATTTCTCACATGCTGACAACTCCCAGCCCTGTATCATTTTTTTCTGTTTCCAGACCTTGTATTGTTCTACTACATGCATATGTCATGGTCCACCCATTAGCTTACTCAATTAAGCTAATCGTCAGCTCCTTCAAATTTGTTCCTGTGGTGATTTTCAGTTCAGGAGGTGATAAAAAATAAAACTCTTAGGGCTGGGGATATGGCCTAGTGGCAAGAGTACTTGCCTCGTATACATGAGGCCCTGGGTTCAATTCCCCAGCACCACATATACAGAAAATGGCCAGAAGTGGCACTGTGGCTCAAGTGGCAGAGTGCTAGCCTTGAGCAAAAAGAAGCCAGGGACAGTGCTCAGGCCCTGAGTCCAAGCCCCAGGACTGGCCAAAAAAAGAAAATAATAATAATAAAAAATTAAAAAAAAAAACTCTTACTCAGACCCCAGACAATTGTAGTCAATCTTGGTATCAAATACCAGTGACAACTTAATATGTCCAATTTATTCTGTCTTTTCAAATTCCTGCTCTCAGTGACCTGCTTTCAGATTTCATTACCTGCTTTTAGGGCTGTCTCTGCTTCTTATTTTTCCCTGCTTCTGCTTTCTCTTCCATATCATTCTCTTATAATATACCCAAACTGAAAATCTATTACTCCATCACTTGGTTGAAAATCAGATGGTTTTTTAGTGATGCCTTATCTCCCTTAGGATAAAAATCCTTGCCATCACTGGTGGCTCATGCCTGTAATCCTAGCTACACAGGAGGCAGAGATCTAAGGAGCTCAGGAAGTTTTCTGCAACCCTCTTAGGGATAATTAGGTCACAACCCTCATATTGTTCACACATCAAGGGGTACCTTCCTCTGTTGTGGCATTTAAGACCAAATCTTTATTTGTTTTAGTTTTTTTTTTTTTAATTACAGCCAATTCAGTTTCTGCTACCAAGGAGCAGCCAGTATGTCCTCATATCCAGTCTCCTAATGCAAACACTAACTTCACCCCTGCAAGCCACATTCAGCCTGTTTTGGTCCTTAGGCTAGGGCAAGGAAGATAATAATAGCTAGTCAGCTACATTCCATGGAGATGGGGTGTCACAGCTCTTCTCTGTTGAAACATCTAGTTATGCCTGGGCTTGTTGTCATGGAAACATGGCTGATGCTATGAGCATATGGGCTGGAGCCTCTGCCTTTCACATTCCCAGTGAGAGAGAGGAGCTGGTACTTGAGAACAGCAAGATGACGTCTTATATTCTCTTCTGTGCTTGTAGAAGGAAGGGAGAGCCTAGATCATTGTGGAGATGGCTGGAGTACGACAAACTAGAATTTAGAGTATTCTGGTCCCTCTGTGAACAGTCCCTGAACCTAAATATGTGCAGATGGATGTAGGGAGGCTGGAGGAGTTGAGGAGGAAGGAGATGGGGAGAACAAATATGTAAAGAACACTCAGTCACTGTGTTCAGGTTCTTTATGACTTATAACAACAATGTGTACAATAATTAGTGTTTTTTGTGTTTTTTTTTTGGCCAGTACTAGGCCGTGAACTCAGGGCCTGAGCACTGTCCCTGGCTTCTCTTTGCTCAAAGCTAGCACTCTGCCACTTGAGCCACAGCGCCACTTCTGGCCATTTTCTGTATATGTGGTACTGAGGAATCGAGCCCAGGGCCTCATGTATACGAGGCAAGCACTCTTGCCACTAGGCCATATTCCCAGCCCAATAATCAGCATTTTTGAGCCTGGTAAAGTATGTGTACTTTACATCATCCTTTCATTTAATCCATATGAAACTCAGATGATCAGTAGATCTCATTGTTTTCTCTATTAATTCTCAAAGAAACAAAACAGGAATCTAAGTAAATAGTTGCCAAAATCTATGCAGGTAAAACAAGGTTACCAGGTAAGATTGTCCAGCCCTAAAATGTCTTCATAAATCTATCCTAGAATGTCTTTATATTATGGCGAGTGCTTTCAATTTGTCATTTTGTTCAAATACATTGCACTGCTATTAGACTCTTAGTCCAAGCAGGCTGCTACAACAGAAATACCTTGTTCCTAGTTCTAAAGGCTGGCAAGCCCCAGAGCAAGATGTCAGCCTGGTTGGGTTCTAGTAAAGAACATTTTCCTTATGGACAGACATCTCAATGGACCCTCACATGGGGGGAAGGGCTAGGCATCTCTTTGGGATCTCTTTTACAAGGACAAGGTAGTAATCCCATTCCTCAGGGGTCTTCCCTCATGACCTTTTGACCCCTCCCCAAAGCCCTCCTCCCAATACCACCATCCTAGAGGGTAGGATGTCAACCTTTGGGTTTCAGGAGAACAGGAACATTCAGACTGTTGCAATTTCACCCCAAGCTTATAAGAATCTGCAGAAGTGCTTCTCTGAAATCTCCTTACCTATAGTAAATTAATATAGTATAATTGGCATGATAGATTGTGACGTAGAAACATTATTTCCATTTTACAAATGAAGAGTCTTAAATGGCTTGGCCAAAGTCACATGGCTAGTGGTTAAGGAACAATTGAAGCCAGTGAGTGATTCTTCAAAGCCTGGGTTCTGCTTCTGCTCTACTGCACTTGTACTTTAGGGAAGGCTGCCACTGTCTGCTCACTGAGTTGCCAAGTAGAGCTGCTTCCAAAGGCCAGTCCTCTCTGATCAAGACCCCATCTCCCCAACTGCTTTCTCAGTTTCAGAGACAATCTTAGCCTGTCCAGATCGAACCAAACCAAACCCAGCTGCTACAACTCAAAAACTCAAACCAAAGTTTTATGTGTAGAGGTGAAGTCAAGATCTTTCTTCAGTAGGGTACCAGTGGCTCACAGTTGTAATCCTAGCTACTCAGGAGGCTGAGATTTGGAGGGCTAGGGTTTGAGGCCAAAATGGGCAGATAAATTAATGAAACTCTAGTTCCAAAAATAAGCAATAAATAGCCAAGTTGGAGATGTGGCTCAAATGGTAGCGTGTCACTGTCTTTCACTCTGTTTTTTATTTATTCTTATCACATGAAATTATCCATCATTTTCCCCGAGTTTCTACTTCCTCACTCCCCTCCATCCATATTTTATTTCCATCTTTTATCTGGGTTACTGAAAAGTCTCCACTTTCCACTCATGTCCTTCCAAATTTGGGTCTTCATTACTACATACTCTTATTATCACTCTTTTGCTTTGGTCACTTCCTTTTTCTATTTAGAGACTATCTAAAGCCTTTACCATAGGTTATATACACACTACAATTGGTTTTGTGTTCATGTAGTATCCTCTACTTAGCCTTTGCTGCACCTGTTATGTGTTCATTTACTCTATGGTATGACTAGTTTCTATGAAAATTGTTATTGGGCTAGACCTTTCACTGTAGTCCCCTCACCCCCTCTACCACCACTCTGTCTTGTGTTGGTTAGAGCAAGAAACAAGATTATTGCTTTTGTGTTTGTCTCTATGGTAAATCTTTGTTTATATATTTGTGTCCTTTACTGAACTCCAAGCTCCTTGGGGAAGAACTGGGCTCAAAACCAAGTCTTCCTGACTCCCAAACCTAAATTTCCTAATTCTTGCAGCAGGACAAGAATTAGGAAAACAATTGTGTAGATGAGGAAACTGAAGCCTGAAGTGGCAAAGGGACTTGCCCAACATCACAAAGAGCCAGGGCAAAAATCCTAGCTTTCTTCTTCAGTTGGCAGCATGGCTACTAGACTTTGTGGTGTCACTACAGTCCCTGTCACAACCTAACCTTGAGTGAGGGTCAACTAAGATGGAAGAGGGTGGTGAGTATCCAGGAAAAGGGAGAGGGTAAAGGGAAGCCAAGGGTTTTGGACTGGAGGTCAAGAGGCCTCACCTGTCCATCTGATGCATGATCTTGGGTGAGTCTGGATTCTTTTCTCAGCCTTCTTCACTGCCGGTAGAATCTAAAAAGGGAGGTGGCACTTATAATCATCCAGTCTGTCAGTGCCAACACTCCATAATGGGCTCTGTAAGGGAATCCATCAAACAAGGAGAGCAGACTTTCCCAGAGTGTGGCATGCCCAGCTGCCACATCGATGATGCTCAGGTAGTCAGAAGAGGAACATTTTCTAACTTAATGGTTATGTTTCTAATTAGTGTATGTTTGGGGAAATACATAACAGATACATTAAGAAGATATTTTTTCTGAGAAAATAATTTTAGATTGTTTATTTTGTAGTGTTAGGGAAGGAACAAGTACCTCTCCCATGCTAGGCAGAGTACTTTACTACTCAGCCATATCCCCAGCACAGTTAGACTACTTTTCATTTTTTGACTTATTATTCATGATTGATTGGTTGTTTTGCTTTTGTGGTTTTGCTTTGTTTTGAGACAAGGTCTTGCAATGTTGCTCAACTGGGTCTTAAACTCAAGATTCTTCTTCCTCACTCTTCCAAATGCTGGGATGACAGTTATGTTCCACCACCCCCAGTTTAGACTTTGTTTTTTCCACCATAGGACTTGAACTCAGGGCGCGGGAGCTGTCCCTGAGCTTTTTGCTCAAGGCTAGTGCTCTACCACAGCACCACTTCCAGTTTTCTGGTGGTTAACTGGAGATAAGAGTCTCATGAACTATCCTACTTGGGCTGGCTTTGAACTGCAATCCTCAGGTCTCAGCCTCCTGAGCAACTAGGATTACAGGCCGGAGCCACCAGCACCCAGCTAGACTATTTTAAAGAGAAAAAAAATGGATTAACTGAAAGTACATATGGCATACAAACAACAACAAAATATGGACAGTTGTATGTAAGCAACTAAGACTTGGACAACTTAGAATCTATTGCCCCTGTGAGCATTCGCCTGCCTGACTGCTCTGTACTAATCTTTTCTGGTAATGAATGCAGCATATCTGATGGTAGCTCCTTCCTTGTGTGGTGCAAAACTCAGAACTAAATTCAAAAGTCAATCTCAGAAATCTGGACTTGATTTCCTTCCTACTCCTGAACAATCACTTCACTCTAGACTCTCGCTGTAAGCTGTGCAAAGTAGAAAGTGGTACGGCACTGATACAAACAAATAATATCCAAAAATTAAGTCCTAAAAAGCATACATCAATGAGCAGGGTGTGATATTAGCTTCATCCCATAATTTACAAAGCAATTCTCACATAGCTTTTCTTGTATCATCTCTGTCTTTGTTGATAAAAACTCATAGGTACATATAAAGAATAAAGATTATCATTATTCCCATGTCACAAACGGAGAAACTGAGGCTCACAGAAGCAAGACAATTTATGGTTTCATAGGCTGATAGTCAAATCTAGGTCCCTTGCCTTCTAGTTTCATTTTCTTTCACTGTCATAATTTCTTTGTGTTTTCTTTTTAAAATTGGACGGAACAAATACTGAATCTCTGGTCCAACTATTCAGGAGGCTGAGGAGGGAGGATCTTTAGGGTCGGGATGACTGAGGACAGCTTGAGCCACATAGAAAAATCCTATCTCAAAAAATAAGGCAGTGCTCTGGTGGCTCCCATCTGTAATCCTAGCTACTCGGGAGGGTGAGATCTGAGGATCGCACTTGGAAGCCAGCCCAGACAGGACAGTCTATGAGACTCTTAACCTCCAAGGAACCAATAAAAAGCCAGAAGTGGAGCTCGGGCTCAAGTGGAAGCACCTACCTTGAGAAAAAAAAATACCCCTCTCCCTATATTGGTAATAGCACCCAGGCTCTGAGTTCAAGGCCTAGTACTGGCTGGCGCGTGCACACACACACACACACACACACACACACACACACACACTCACTCACTCTCGCCTCGTGGGGCTGGTTGCCTGGATGGACGGCCTGGCCAGCTAGCGGCTAGGCTTGTGCTCCCCAGGCGGGCTCGCTGGCTGTCATCGCGGCCCTCAGTCGCCCTGGATCGCTAGGATGCGGCTCTGGCCCTGGGGCTCTGCCTAGTTGGGTTGGCCTTTCAGGGGCCGAACTGCTTTTACACCTCAGCGTGCTCTGCCTGCCAGTGCCCTTCCTTGGTTGGCAGCGCCCGCGGAGCCCGGTGCACGCCGGCCGCCCCAGCTCGTCCCGGTTCAGTGCCCTTGCAGGGTGACATCCAAGTGTGTCAGGGAGAGTGCTGTCTGCCACGCCCATCCGCAGCCCGCCGCCCTCCCTCTCGGTCCCTCTGCCTTAACGTGATTCTCCTGCGCTCTGCGGTCGTGCAGGATAGCATAACCACGTCGACCCACGGTGTGTAGGCACCGTGCTTTTCCTCTTTAATTACACCAGCCAGCTATTCAAGATAGAGAAGCACTTGAAAAGAAAAACTAAAGGTTAAAAAAAAAAAAAAAAAGAAAAGGTAAAAATTGCTCCCGGCTTCCCAAATGAAAGAACAACCAGTGTTTGCATGTTGGTATCTTTTATACCTACCATAGATCTCCCATACCCCCCATGAAGCTACCACACTGTACATACTGTCTTCGACAGTGTTGTGTGCGTGTGTGTTGCTTAGTAATAAACCATAAACATTTTTTCTGTGGCAACCAAGATAGAATATTTAGTGGTTGTTAGGAATCTTAATACATCACAATGCACTTAACCATACTCTGTTGTTTGTCTTTTAAATGGATTCCTTAAAAAAAATTTTTTTTTACTGTCATGCTGTGATAAATATTCAAGAACTTCTTTTTTCTCCCAGCACTCTGAAGATGGGTGGAGGCAGGAGGATCCCAAGTTCCAGGGCAGCTTGAGCTATGTAACAAGACCTGTATAAAATAGAAAAATAGCCAGGCACTAGTGGATCACACCTGTAATCCTAGCTACTCAGGAGGCTGAGATCTGAGTATCATGCTTCAAAAGCAGCCAGGGTAGGAAGGACCATGAGACAATCATCTCCAATTAATTAGAGAAAAGCTGGAAGTGTTGCTGTGACTCAAGTGGTAGAATGCTAGCCTTGAACAAAAGGAGCTCAAGGACAGTGTCCAGGCCCCAAGCCAGTTCAAGCCCCAGGACTGAGGCAAAGAGAAAGAGAGAGAGACAGAGACAGAGACAGAGGAAGAGAGAGAGAGAGTGTGTGTGTGTGTTTTTATATTGTCATGCATCATCTCTCATTCTAATAGTAAATTATTGGGGGGCTTGGGTGTATGCTAAGTTTTCATGAGGACCCAAGTTCAATATCAACACCAAAAAATGCAACTATTTTAACTAATTAATTGGGGTCATACATACATGAATACTAGTACATGAATACTAAGCCTTTGCCCCAGCAGTTAGTTCCACAGTGGATTTTATTTTCTTTTATTTGGAAGCAAAAACAGACCCAAATTCTTCAGCTCCACGTCCTGCTTTTTGCAAAATCTGAGGCATGTGATTTAGATTCCATGAATCTGACATTCTTTCCTTTGTCTTTGAATCACAAACCTGCAGCAGTGTGGAGGTGATTAGAAGTTGTTTACCTCTCAGCAGCAGTATTATTTGCACCTGACTCTTCTTGTTCTGTAAAATATGGTGAGTGGTTCCAGCTACCTAGCTTTCTGGAATTCTCTTCTCTTCTGAATGCTTTCAGACCCTGATTCTTTAGCTTTCCATAAATCCCATGAGCTTCTGACTTTTCCCAGTATGTTTTCCTTTTGCTTCAGATTCTCAAGGTGTCTCTTGTTTATAACCAAGCCCTCAGAATTACTCTCCCTTGCAGTTCCGTAGACAATGCTGTTGCATTTCTTGGATTGCAAAAGCATATTTAAAGATCTGCTGTCTTAGGATAAATCTTTTGGAAGGGAATAAAGGGACAAAGGTACAAATAGTTTAAAGTTTGTTGATAATGATTGTCAAATAGCATCCCAAAAGTGTCATCTAAATTTACTTACCCATAAGCATTTATTGAGCATTGTTTTAGTTTTTATTAGTAAAATGGCAGGGAAATAGTCATTTTTTAAAATTTTGCACACACTTGAATTAAATGCCTTAGTTTATAGCTCTCTTATTAAAGCTTTGATTTCTCTTTTGATATAAAGTTTAAATAATTCACATATTCATTTTTGGAATGCTTACTGCAAACAGTTTTTGGAGTCTATTTTTTCTTTTTATCTCATTTTTTTCTTTGTACAGAAGCTTCATATTTTTATGTAATAAAATCTGTTCATTTTTTCCTTTGTGATTTCTTCTTTTGCCTCAATGCTTTAAAACTTACCATTCCTCCAAAGATCTGATAAATAGTGAATTCAATTTCCTGCCAGTTTTTCTGTGATTTGGCTTTTATATATTTAACTCTATCTGTCTGAGATCTATTTTTGTGTATGACATAAATGTATGAATCTAAATTATTACACTGGCTTTTAGAATCGCATGCATTTGTGAATAAGCTTAAGTCTCTGGGTATTTTGTTGAGGCCATTATTTGCTGGTTTTTTTTCTGCTTTGTTTTGAGCTTTAGTAATGCAAAGGAAAAATTTTAGGGTAGCCCTGGGCTTGCTTTTGAGAAAAATGTGAGTAAAATGCAGAAAGAACCTTAGGCAATTGAGATAGAAAGAGAGAAAGAGAGAGATACTGAAACAGGGATAGAACAAAGTGAAATAGAGATTGAAACAGAAACAAAGAGAAGTGAAGAACCAAAGAGCAAGGAGGCTGGCCAAAGGTGGCCCTGCTTTGCTCCCCAACCCGTTTTATCCTGTCACGTGAATCCAAAGAGACCTAGATACCAGTTGGGATTCTCAAATTCCCTCATCATTTACCATTGCCTCTAGTCTGGGAGATCTCAGAGGCCTAGAGGAAAATATCTTTTCTTTCTCCTGTTTGTGCCTTCTTTCTCTCCTGTCTCCCCTAATGCCTCTCGTCTCAGTCTACCTAATTCTCCTCATCTTTCCCATGTCTCTACCCAGCACCTGTTCTTCCCTATTCCCTATAGCCACTGTTGGGGTACGCACTTGCAGGCTTTACATGTGATAAGTGCAGAAACATTTATTGAGCATCTACTATGAGTGAGTCATTAGGTTTGGTCCTCACTACCATTAATTCTCACAATGGCCTTTTGAGAAGTTATCCTAATCAGAGGTGTTGAGTAACTGTGTCCACAATAAAGGCTCCAATGGGATTTGAATCCTTGCATTTGCCTAGGCTATGCAAGGCCTTGGGTTGATCTCCAACATGGCAAACAAAAGCCCATGTATGTTCTACCAAGGATGCCAAACAGCTTTTTGAAGGCAGTTATTTGCAAAGTGCAGTCCCTTTAGGAGAAGTTGAGGCAGGAGGAACTATTTTGCCTACGATTTTGAAATCAGCCTGGACAACATAAAAGATATTGTGTCAGGCAAACATAAAGAGGGAAGAAAAGAGAGAGGGAGGAAAGGAGGGGAAGAAAGAGGGAGAGAGAGGGAAGGAAGGAAGAAAGGAAGGAAAGAAGGAAGGAAGGAAGGAAGGAAGGAAGGAAAGAAGGAAGGAAGGAAGGAAGGAAGGAAGGAAGGAAGGAAGGAAGGAAGGAAGGAAGGAAAGAGGAAGGGGGAGAGAGTGGGTAGAAGACAAGGAAGAAGGAAAAAAATTATTTTAGATTGGGATAAAATAGACCAAACAATTCATTTGTTCTCTCGTTTATTTAATAATTTGTTAAAGGGTAAGAACATCTAGTTTGTGCCTCCTCAGAATCCATTGCCCCTCTCCTGGCACCTTCCTGTAGCTCTGTCCCTTGCACCTCTTCTGTCTACATAACACCACGTGGGGCCATCCCATCCCCCATTTGCAACTCCAGGCACCTATGGGAAACTGACAAAAGTTTATGACTCAAGCTTGACCAATAAGAACACTGAGGCAGCTCTTAGTTCAGGCACGCACTTCAAATCTGGTCAATGAAACTCAACTCTCATTTTAGTACTTTTGTTTTGTTTTGAATGGCATGGGGGCATCTCCCTTTCTTCAGGAACTTCCTGGAGCAGTTATTCTCAAGATGTGGCCCCAGCCCACTGAGACATTGATGGAAATGCCAATTTTTCAGGTATTACACCGGTGGTTTGAATAAAAAACTCCAGTGGGTGGGCCCCAGCAAGCTGTGGTTTAATAACGCCTCAGGTGCCTGTGATTCATGCCGAAGCCTGAAAAACACTGGCTTAGGGGAAAGAATGTAAGTGGAGCCAAGTAGTTCCAGACTACACAGACATAGCATAGGGTTCTGAGATACAGAGAGTGGAAAACACTGAAGACATCTTTGGGGTCCCTGAGTCTGGTCAAGTTTTGAATTTACATTACTTGGGGAGTGAACTTACAGCCACGTGTTTGTTTAGGTAAGCCCTCCATCACAAAACCCCAATCGCTGCCCTCTACCAGGTGATTCTGATACCCACTAAAATTTGACTGGAGTAGGGCTCCTGTTTGAAAGAATGATCCAGGTTTTCTCAGTTTAGTTCCTCCCTTTGTTCTCTGTGGGAGCCTGCCTGAAGAAGAGGGATAGTTACTCCATTTCTGTATGTGCCACTAGTTTAACAGAGGCGGTTTGTCCAGCCCTCCCTGTAACTATGCAGTCAGTTTATTTGGGTAACCATGTAAGCAAGCCCATATGACCACACATATAAACTGTATCCTTCAGTCCAGCTCTTATTAATAAAGGTGATATTCTGATTCCTTTTTTTTTCAGTTTGTTGTGTCCCAGGTCTCAGTTACTTTAGAACTTGAGTGAGAGCTATTATTTAGTAAGTCCCCTAATGCCCCTAGCCTGTCTTATCCAAGAGGAATAGTGTAGGTCTCTCAGGCCTTTACCCTCCAAACCTTTATAGGGGAAGGAAAAATATCTTCTCTTTATTCTGCTAGGTTTTGGGACTGGGGTACAAACTCAGTTGGGTAAGACAGATTAGCAGAAAAAAACATACTTAATTCCATACCTATGTATAGGAGTCCCACAAAAGAAGAGTTAGATAATTGAATCTGAACCACAGAAAGGCATAGGGGTTTAGGGGTGGAAGATAGAGTGGTGTCCCTTTTATAAGAGGGGGTGAAGGGAGGAAGTGTAGGGTGAATAAAGGCTGTCTTGTCACGCAGGTAAAGTCTCTTTCAGGTAAAAGTTCATTAGGGCCTGGCCAGAGGCTTACACCTGTAATCCTAGCTACTTAAGAGACCGAGATTCGAGGATCCAGGATCCAAGCCAGCCAGGGGAGGTAAGTCTGTGGAACTTTTATTCCCAATTAATCACCAAAAAGCTGGAAAATGGAGCTGTGGCCCAAGTGTTAGAATGCCAGCCTTGAGCAAAGAAGCTAAGGGATAGTACTCAGGACTGAGTTCAAGATCTAGTACCAGCTCAAAGGAAAAAAAAAAGTTCTTTAGGAAGAAGAGTTTTCTTTCTATGGGTACATTACTCATATGGACTCACTTTCTACATGTAAGTTCCTTTCACTAAACAGCTTTTGAGAACTATACCCAGATCTTCAGTTTCTCAGGCTAACCAGCTCTCAATATTCCAACAAAGTACTCCATGTAGGAATGACAAATTCCAATCTACAGTCATATTTGGGCATGGTACAGCTTGATCCCCAACAGAATTCTTGGATTCTGTGTTGCCCACTGTATTTCTCCAGGGATCCTGAGTGTTGGGGGTGGGAATGGGGGTAGAAAACCTGGTTTGTTCTCCATAGTATTACACCTGCAAAAGGCAGACCCATCTGTGGCCCCATGGAACATGGGAAAGATGATTGTAATCAGGAAGCATTTCCTTTCAGTTCTCTCCTGATACTATGTAACTCACCCTGTTAATTGGTACATTTCAAAGAGCTGCCCAGGAGCTGCTTCCCTTGCCTTATTACTGGGTTCTACTAGCTATCTAAACTAAATCTATAATGCGGCTTCTGAAGTCCTTTCTGCTCTGAAGACTAACAATGGCAGCTTGTCTTCTGAAGGAAGAAAGGACTTGCCCCTTCTCCCTTGCATTCTTTTGGTCTTTTCTGTGTACAACTCAGAATACAGCTGTGGACAGATAGTCCTGAGGATCTATGTAGAGCTTTAAAAGCCAGGTCTGGGCATTAGAGGAAGCTCAGTCCACCGGAATAGGAGACTCTTCTCTCTTTAGAAAGCTGCTACAGGCAGAGAGACAAAGTAATCCTCACAGTTCAACTTGAGTGATGGAGATATACAAGTATTTTCCTCAAACGGAGGCTTATTCCCAGTCTTCCTGGACTAGTTATTTTTCCTCCTATATTATCATCTAGCTACCATATTTCTCCATGGTTAGTTTATACATGTGCAATTTGACTCGTCCTTTTCCTATTTCCCTAACAATTGTTCTTAAATATGCTTTCATAAACATAATTTTACATAACTTTATCTTATAAAAATTGAGACTGAACTTCATTAAAATTAAAAACATGTGCATCAAAAAACACTATCTAGAGAATAGCAGGTTTTGTCTCTACAAATTTATAAAAAAAGAAAAACACCCTGATCTTAAAGAAAGGTGAAAGACTTGAATAAACATTTCTGCATAGAAGGCATACAAATGGAAAATAAGCATGAAGAAATATGCTTACTATCATAAATCATCATGGGAAGGCAAGTCAAAACTACAGTGAGCTATCATTTCACATCTACCAGGAAAGCTATAAAAAGGATGGGAGGAGCTAGGCACCAGGGCGGCTTCAGCCTGTAATCCTAGCTACTCAGGAGGCTGAGGTGAGGATCATGGTAGGAAGCTAATCCAGACAAGAAAATCCACCATCATTTAATCTCCAATGAAAACACCAAAAAAGGAAGTGGAGCTGTGGTTCATGTGCTAGAGCGTTAGCCTTGAGGAACATAGCTCAGTGGTAGTATGTTTGTGCAACATGCCCAGGCCCTGCCTCCTTCCCAAGCACAGTAAAAACACAAAAAAGAAAAAGGAAAAGGAAATGCTGAAAAGAAATGTAGAGAGATCAGAACTCTCCTGCATTGCAGAAGAGAGCATACAATAACCATTTCTTCAAGTTGGACATAAAAATACCACATAATCCAGCAATCCCACAATTAGCATGTATCCAAAAACGTTTGAAAACGAACTCAGACAGGTGTTCATACATGACTGTGGAGAGTAACATTACCTATTATAGCCAACAGGTAGAAACAACACAAATGCCCATTAACAGGTGAATGGATGAAGAAATTATAGAATGTCACATGACTATTATTTAGCCATAAAATGAAGTATAAAAAGTTAAATGAAATATGAATAATCTGTTACAACATGGATATACCTTAAAACATTATGCTGAATAAATCAGACCTCAAAAGATAAATATTGTAGAAATGTTACAGGGTTCGAGGGAGGAGAATCCCTATCCCTCCAAGAGTCTACCACTCAGAGACAGTCTCAAGAAAAAAGATGGACTTATTGGGGAAGGGGAACCAAAAAGTGAACTAACCAGCCAGGGATGCAGCACAGACTCTGGAGCTGAAACTGCCACCCCTAACAGAGCTCAAGCTGAGGTTTATAAAGGTAAAAGCATAGCAGGAGGTTGATTCAGGGGGTAGAGCAAGCAACATACAAGTTAAGCAAGCCATTTACAGAAGCAGAATTTTGTGGTCAGGTTGACCTAATATTTAACTTCATTTTAACAATTGTTATCATATTTCCTTAATCAAGATGGAGTCAGCTCTACTCCCACCAATATTTGCTACCATGTGTCCCTAATCAAGATGGAGTCAGCTCTACTTCCTACAACAGTATTATATTAAAGATCTAGAATATGAAAATTCATATACACAGAAAGTTGACTAGAAGTGCTACGGGTTGAGGAAAAGGGAATGGATAATTATTATTTTTTTAAGAGGAAAAAGGCAAAAACACAAAATAGAACATGAAGTCAGGTGTACAACATCCAACCGTAATCCCAGTATTTGGAGGATTGAGACAGGGGAATTAAAAATTCCAGGCTAGGGGCTGGGGATATGGCCTAGTGGCAAGAGTGCCTGCCTCATATACATGAGGCCCTGGGTTCGATTCCCCAGCACCACATATACAGAAAATGGCCAGAAGTGGCGCTGTGGCTCAAGTGGCAGAGTGCTAGCCTTGAGCAAAAAGAAGCCAGGGACAGTGCTCAGGCCCTGAGTCCAAGCCCCAGGACTGACCAAAAAAAAAAAAATTCCAGGCTAGCCCAGGCTACATAGTGAGGCTGCCTTCAAAAATAACAAAACCAAACAACAAAAATATAGAAAATACCTGTGATCTTTCTAGGATAAATGACTATTCTGCTAGTCCTTTTTGTTTCTTTTTCTTTCTCTTAAAGAAATCTATATTAAGTATAAGAGCTCTGAAGCTCAAACTTCCTGTGATCAAATATACTACTAGCTATAGGTTATATTTGTGCTATAATTTTATTTTTTCTTGTTGAGACAGGTTGTCACTTTGTAGCTTAGGCTCCCAATTGCAGATCTTCCTACCTCAGCCTCAAAAGGGCTGGAATTACAAGTGTGTACCACCACACCCAACTATAATAGTGTGTGTGTGCAAAATAGAAATAATAAGAAAGTTCATTTCACATGATTGATTTGTGGGTGAAAAATTAGATCATGTGTTAAGTGATTAGCATTGAGCCAAGCTCATCTCAGGGCAGATAATCTACCTTTGCAACTCTAAATTCATATACCTACATGTGTGTATAGATGTGTGTGTGTGTGTGTGTGTGTGTGTGTGTGTGTGTGTGTGTGTGTGAGGCTAGAAGTCCAAGATCAAAACATCTGCAGATTGAGTCTGTGAGACTGCTTGCTCCATAGGTTCCTTCTTCTAAGTGCCCTCACATGGAGGAGGCTTTTTCTGAAGAGTACACTTTCCCCATTCATGAGGGCAGAGCCTAGTTCCTGAATCATCTCTTAAGGGGCCTATCTCTTAATATTATCCCATTGGAAATTATGCATTTTGTGAAGACATAAGCATTCAGATCATAGCACCTACCCTTCTCATTTCCCTATGTAAGTAAAAAATATTAAATATTTATACTTTTTTTTTTTTAAAGATCAATTCTTGCTGTGTTGCCCAGGCTAGCCTTGAACTCCTGGGGTTAATGGATCCTCCCCTGTTAGCTTCCCAAGTTACTGGGACCACAGGCATGGGCCATTGCACTGGAAAGTAAACAAAAGTTCAATGGCCACACGGTGTTTCATATAATGACTATAGAATCATTTATTTAACAAAATCCCAGTGGTTAGACATTTAGGAATTCTCAAATTATTTCATTTTTCTATAAAGGCAACCGTGGGTCCTTTCCTTGCTCACTCCAGGCAGCCATGTCCTAGAAGGGTGAAGTGAGGTTGGCCCTGGTCAGTTTTCTGAGCTCATGGGTACCTCAGGCAGTGTGCCTTGTGAGGTGTGTACCTGGGAACCAGAAGTCTGAATTCCACCTGCACTTGGACTTTTCCTCTAGCTAATGCTGGACACTGCCTACCTGTTTGCTATCCCATCCATAAAAGGAGAGTAATAGTGGGGATTCATCTCAGGGTACCTTTTCTGCTGTAAGGGCTCTGTACGTCTCAGATCATCCCTCACTAAGTCCTGCATTTCTCAGCTTGATGGAGGCCTTCCCCAGCACTGTGTGTGCACAGGCTTGAGCTTGTGTTTCAGTTTCTATTCTTAGCAGTGTGATCTTTAAACAAAGAATAGATTTGTGCGTCTGTCTCATCTCAGATGCATGCAGCTCCTGCTGGGCTGTTTCATTCTCTACCAGACATTCATTCACATTAAAAGCAATGGCCCATTAAGGAAATAAGAGGATGCTGCTCCTCCACCACACACGATAGGGACTGAGGGCTCCCTGCTCCGGTGGCTTGACACTGGCCACCAGGCCTTCTCAGCTAGGAAAGCTCGGTTTCGGCACCTACTTCCCATTCGTCCTTAGAAACTTTCTCTTGGGTAGGCCAGGAATATACTTGGTCAATAGAGGGTTTTGATGGGGATAAGCAGCAGCATTCCAAGTGAGAAAGTCATTATCCTGAAATAAAGTGTGAACATGAACAAATGGGACTCCTGCAAGAGTTCTCAACTCTGGTAGAGCCTCCCAGTTACCGTGGATATTTAAATAAACAAATTCAGATTCTGGGGCCCCAGCTTCAAGGATTCTCATTTCACAGGTCTGGGGTGGTACCTACTGTCTTTATTTTAAAAGACGGATCAGACACTTCAGATATGTATCCATGTAGAGAATACTGGCAGGTTATAGTAGGATGTGAAAACTCTTAAAGACCACCGAGCCCAGGCAAGTAATGTCAAATGATGTGTGACAGAAGCTTGCTAGAGAAGAGAACAGTAGCAGCCATTACTTTTTAAGGGGTTGCCAGTGAAGCAACCTTTGGCTAGTTGCCAACTAATGCCAAAAGAGTTTTTTGGGTTTTTTTTTTTTTTTTTTTTTTTTTTGCCAGTCCTGGTTCTTGGACTCAGGGCCTGAGCCCTGTTCCTGGCTTCTTTTTGCTCAAGGCTAGCACTCTGCCACTTGAGCCACAGCGCCACTTCTGGCCATTTTCTGCATATGTGGTGCTGGGGAATTGAACCCAGGGCCTCATGTATACAAGGCAAGCACTCTTGCCACTAGGCCATATCCCCAGCCCACCAAAAGAGTTTTTAAAAATACAAATCTATATGTCTGTCTGTCTGCCTGTCTGTCTTTCTCTGCTGAAGACTGAACCTGGGGCACACATGCTAAAGCTAAAGCTCATTTCGACCACTGAGCTACATCCCTAGACTAGAATATTCGCTTTCAAAATTGGCAATCACTTCAGAATTGAAACCTATCTGGGGATGTATGGACTTAATATACATGAGGCCCCAGGTTCACTTCCCAATGCTACATGAAGAAAGAAAAATATTAAACAAAAAAATTGAACTTAGTGTAGTGCAGGTGTCACATACCTACAATTCTAGTTTCTCAAAGGGCTGAGATCAGAGGATTACGGTTCAAAGCCAGGCTGGGCAGAAAAGTCTGAGACTGCATCTTCAATTAACCAGCAAAAAGCTGTGCCAGAGGTGTATCTGAAGTGGTAGAGCACTGGCTGAGCAAGCAAGCCAAGCAATTAAGTTGAAAAATTCACCTTTAATTGGCTTGAGTGAAAACTAGTTCATTCTCTTCCACACTTTCCTATGCCACTTGCAATTTGTGTTTGAAGTTCTGTGTACTTTTGGCTTGAGGGGGACTTTTTTGTGGGAACAATACAGAATTTTGGAATAGAATGTCTGGGTGAGGCAGAACATAATGAGCTTTTTTCTTGCTAAACACCAGTCAAATAAAAACTAAAGGAATAGGAGTGGCAATGAGGCTCAATGGTAGATGCTTGGCTGGCGTGTGCTAGGTTCTGAGTTCTATCCCCAGAATCTCTCTCTCTCTCTCTCTCTCTCTCTCTCTCTCTCTCTCTCTCTCTCTCTCTCTCTCTCTCTGCCCCGCCAATAGAGTTAAGGGAAAATTCTGAAGTAAAAAGCCACTTTATAGTTCACACAAATAATTGCAATGGAATTATTTTTACCACAGCTTTACTGAGATATAGTTTACACACAATAAAATTTACCTGTTTAAAGTGTTTCTACACTTTCTGGTGGTGGTGGGGCTTTGTACATATTAAGCACTCCTCTTCCTATTGAACACACCCTCAGCCCCTTTCTCTTTCTTACCTTCCCCAGGTAAGTGGTGTCTGTGCTTACAGGTTTCCACTCCAGGATTTCCTGACTCACTTTAGATGCCAAGCTGACCATGGACCCAGACCTGAAACCAAGAACCAAAAAGAAATCTTTCCCTCAGGTGTTTGGTCACAGTGATATGAAACTAACACAGAAACATGCTGAAAACCTGTCATAGTGTTTAGCATATTTGTGCAATCAACACCAGTATCTAATTTCAGAACACTTCTATCTCCCCCGAAAGAGTCTCCCTGCCTGGTATCACTTGCTGCTGCCCTAGCAACCAGAGCCTAACTTCCTATATCTCCAGAGCTGCCTATTCTGGACTTCTCACATAAATAGCATCATACAACATGAGGTAATTTGTACTTGTCTTCTTTCACTTAGCATAATATTTTCAGGATTTAGCCATCCTCTTTCTTTTATGGCCAGGTAATATTACATTATATGACTGTGCCACATTTGTCAGTGCATCAGTGAATTGATCATTGGACTGTTTATATTTTGTGGTTATTCTAAATAATGCTGTTGTGGGGCTGGGAATGTGGCTTAGTGGTAGACTGCTTGCATTCATGAAGCCCTGGGCTTGATTCCTCAGTACCATATACACAGAAAAATCCAGAAGTGGCACTGTGGCTCAAGTGTAGAATGCTAGCCTTGAGCAAAAGAAGCTCAGGGACAGTGCCCAGGCACTTGCCATAATAATAATAATAGTAATAGTAATAATAATAATAAAAATAATGCTGTTGTGAACAGGAGTGAACAAGGTTTTGTGAGAACAGTCCTACATTTCATTTCTATTGGGAATATTTAACTAAAGCAGAACTGCTGCAGCATGGTAAAATTCTGTTTCACCTCCTTAGGAACTTAGATCGTTTTCCAAAGTAGGAGCACTTAGCTTTGAGCAAAAAGAAGCCAGAGACAGTGCTCAGGCCCTGAATTCAAGCCCCAGGACTGGCAACAAAAACAATACCAAATAAACAAAGTAGGAGCACTGTTTTACATACCTGTCAGCAGTGAAGGAGGATTCTAGTTCCTCTATATCCTCATCAACAGTTATTATTCTTTCTCTTTTTGATTATAGTCTTTTTAGTTGTTGTGAAGTGGTGTCTTAGTGAAAACCACAAGTGGGACTCTTGTACTTTGGTTTCTGCCACTGAATCTGTCCCTGATTGGCCTGACTTTCATCCCTTGACCGCACTGTAATTACTCTAGTGGAGGAGGATCACCTTAAGTGAATCTGGTACAACCAGTGGAGCTGGATACAGGTGAGTCACTGTCAAAATAGAGAGGGGGAAATTTCACAGATACAATAGTCCCCTCTCCAACCCTGCTCCTTACCTATGGGTTTGTATCCCATGCTTTCCACTACCTATGTCCAGTTGCAGTTGAAAAATAGTAATTGGAAAATTTGAGAAGTAAAAAATTCGTATGCATGCTGTTCTGAGTAACATGACAAAATCTCTGCTCTGCCCTATCCAGGAAGTGAATCATCCCTCTGTCCAGCAGATCCATGATGTATGCCCTACCTGCTGCCTATTAGTCACTTAGTAACTGTCTCCTTTCTCAGATGAACAGTTGTGACATTTATTAACTGTGTTCAAGTAACCCTTATTTTACTTCAGAATAGCCCCACAATATAAGAATGGTGGTTGCCCATTTTTTTCCTTTCCCTTTTTCTTTCTTTTCTCCTTCCTCCCTTTTGTCTTTTTGTTCTTTCATGTGTGTATGTGTGTGCGCGCGCCAGTAAATGGGGCTTGAACTAAGGCCTTCAACACTTTCCCTTGGCTCTTTTGTTTAAGATTGGTGCTCTACCACTTGAGCCACATCTCTACTTCTGGCTTTTTGCTGGTTAATTGGAGATAAGAGTCTCGTGGATTTGTCTGCCTGGGCTGGCTTCCTCAGATCCCAGCTAGGATTACAGGTATGATCCACCAGTATCCAGCCTAATTTTCTTATAGTATATTGTCATAATTTAATTTCATCATTAGTTGTTGCTATTAATCAAAAATGTTATTAGCTTATATTAGTTGTGCAAGGAGATTTCACAGTGACATTTCAATACATTCATACAAAGTACCTTATTAAACTCATCCCCTTTATCACTCTTCTTTATCCCTTCTCTTTTCTTAAGACAATTTCAAAAGGTTTCATTATTCTACAGTCATACATCCATATAAAGAACTACTGATCTCTTAGTATGTTTAACTTGCTAATGAAACTCTAGCCAAGCTACTCACAACCTAGGATATATAGGGTTGGTTACTATTAGAAATTTCAGGCATCTTCTATGTGTGTTGGAATGTATCCTTTTGGATGAGGGAATTTCTGTACTACTTGAAAGGGGAAGTAAAAACAGGTGCTAGGAAAGCAACAAACACACACAATCTACAGTGTTAGCTTTGTCCAGTACACAGGGATCAAAGTAGTATGGAAAAGGAAGGAAATAAATCTTAGTTAGAACTTGGGCTGAGAAGCAGGTAAGAGTACAGGTTCCCCTAAAAATGAGTTTTCTCTCTACAAACTCCAGCCATCAGATATACATGATCTCAGCTTTTTTTTATTGTTTCCTTCTCTTTTCTTTTTATTTTATGTTTTCCTTTGCCAGTACTGGGGTTTGAACTCAGGCTCCTGCTTGCTTGGCAGGTGCTCCACATCTGCAGTTGTTGTTTTTGCTTTCCTCCTTCCCTCAGAACTCAGAGGTCTTGAACTTGCTTGGCTTGCTTGTTCATTCCTGGTGCTCTACCCCTTGACCCCACTCCTAGGTGTTTTGCTGGTTAATTGGAGATGGAGGAGTCTCTAGCTCAGCTTTTTGCTGGTTAATTGGAGATGGGCTCTTGCAGATTTTTCTGCCTGGCTGGCTTTAAACAGCTATCTTCCAGGTAGTTCTCAGCCTCCTGAGTAGTTAAGATTACAGGTGTGAGCCAATGGCATCCTGTTTATGTTTCAGCTAGAGTCTTGCTTCTTGCTCAGGCCTGAGCCTAGACAATGATCCTTCTATTTTAGGCTTCATATCATAGCTGGGATGCCAGATATTCATCACCACAACCAGCTTCTTCCATTGAGATGGAACTTTATAGACTTTTTTGCACAGATGGATTGGAACCCATCCTCCCTCATACCTAACTAGGATGACAGGTGTGTGTTTCTGTGCCCAGCCATTGGTCTTATGTATATACCTTGGTGTCTGGTCTGGAAACATGATCTTTCTCATCTCAGCCTCTCTGGTGGCTAGGATTCCAGGCATGAGGCACTGGTATACAGTTGTTTTTTGAGAGAGGGTCTTGATGGGTAGCCCAGCATGGCCTCAAACTAGTGATCCTCCAGAATCAACCTTCCAAGTGCTGAAATTTTGCCCAGATGTCCATGTCTTTCTTCTTGGAAGCAGAACTCTTGAATCATCTTCTTAGTCCTGAGGGATCATGAGAAATTGTAGGGCTCTGCACACATGGAGAGGCATCAGTGGGAAACACCTCAGGCCCTTTCTCAGCATTTCCTTGATATAGGCCCTCCTTTCTATTCTTTCCCTTTTCTCGTTACTCTTTTCACATTGGTAATCATATGTGTTGCTGAGGCTTTTCTAACCACTATTGCTGTGTAATAAGTATTTTTTAAAATGCTGCTTCAAACATGTTTTTTTCTGTTATTGGTGGTGGTAATGTTTGTTTTTAACCTTTGTTTTTTTAGGGATGGCAAAGTGGGAGCACACAAAGGATGGAGGAAGGATAAACAAATGCAGTTATGCTCTTTAGTATACACTATGTGGAAAATCACCTATGTAACTTGTGCAAGGATGAGAGGGGGAAACGAGGAAAGCAAAGGAAGAGGTGACATTGTCTAAAAAAGAAAATGTACTTATTGCCTGACTTATGAAATGGTAAGCCCTCTGAACAACACCTTAACAATAGCAATAAAATTATACTGCTTCAGATCACTGGGGTGGCATTCGTTTATGTTTCCAGATGCTTGAGAGGCTCAGGTAGGAAGATTATAAATTTAAGGTTGAGGTAGCCTGGGATACATAGCAAGACCAGGTCAAAAACCAAAACAAACAGTACAACAAAAATGAGAGAGAGAGGCTGCTTGGTCTGGAAGGTGTAGCTCAGCATCAGAATGCTTGCCTAGCATGAACAAGGCCCCCTGACTCCAATCCTTAGCAAAGCAAAAAACAAAGAGACAAATAATAACAACAAGAAAAACAAACCACAAGCCACAAACAAAGCCCAAAGCTTCTAAAATCAACTATTTTGTACCACACTGATACAAATCAGAGATCTGACCATTAAAAGCAGTGCTTGACCCTAGCCTGGATCCTGGATCCTGTTCTAGAAGAGAAAAATACTCTAAATGATGTTAAGTCAACTGACAAAGACGAATGGAAGAGTAAACAAAACTATTGCAGTCAATGTTAGTCCTACTGAAAGAGAAAGAACAATAATAAAGCAAGCAAAAATGTTTGTAGTAAGAAAATTTGTGTGCTTGCTTTGACAGCACATATATTAAAATTGGAACAATACAGAGAAGATTAGCACGGCCCCTGTGCAAGGATGATACACAAATTCATGAAGTGTTCCATATTTTTATACTGTTCAAAAAGACATGTATTCATTGCCTGACCTATATAACTGTAACTCCTATGTAACCTTTACAATAAAAATAAATTTGAAAACCACTCGGATATTAGTAAAAAACAAAAAAAGAAAATTTGCACAAAGAATCTATGAGTATATTTTATCCTTTACATATTGAAATTATTTCCAAAATAAAGTTTTTTTTTCTTTTTCTGGTACTAGGGCTTGAGCTTACATCTTGCTTAGCTTTTTCGATCAAGTTTGGTGCTCTACCACTTGAGTCATACCTCCCCTTCTGGCTTTTTGGTTAATTGGAGAGTCCTCAGATTTGTCTGTCCAGGCAGGCTTCAAACTGGGATCCTCATTCTCACCCTCCTGAGTAGCTAGTATTACAGATGTGAGCCAATACCTCCATGAGGTAGTAGTCTTGCTGTCCTTCTTTCTGGGAGGAGGAAGCTGAAGCACAAGAGGTTAAGTTCTCACCACCATTAGTGAACACAAGTAGGGTTTGATCTGTTCTGGCCCCAGAGCCCAGGATCTTTAATACTCTATAGTAGATTTACATACAGTTGCGATTCCTTTCACACCAACAGTTTTCTTCCAATGGCTCGTTTATTTATATTATTTATTCTTCAGGTATTTTAGGACAGCCTCCTCTGACCACCCAACTCTAGGGTGAGTGCTTGTCCGTTGGGCACACATGCCTGATGGTACCCAAGACTACTATGCCCTATATATAGTTTTTCGGGTGCCTTGTCTCCACCATTGAACTCCAAGTTCCGTGAGGGCAGGGACACAATTATGGGCCTATAAACATCTGTAGCGTTGAGCAGATGGCCTGGTAGGTAGCATGTCACCAAGTAAATACTAACAGTGCATGAAAACAACCCTAATTGGGCAGACTGCCTGGCAGCTATGTCACCAAGTAAATACTGATCTCTCACACTCCGCATTTGGAGTTGCCACACATTCCCCACACAGAAGCACAGCCACTAAGAGACTGTACCAACACACACACAATCGATCATATCCACTCCTGTCTAAGCAAACTCCACCACTGTGATTTATTCCCCATACTCCTGTCATATTCCTCATAGAGTCCCGTCACAGAATTTACCCTGTCAGCTCTCATCCTCAATCACTACCACGCAAAAAAAAAATTTTTTTTTTAAACCTAAGTGTAGTCACCACCTGCACTCTGAAGACGGGGTATTTACTCTCTCTATCCTCAGTTAATATGTGTATTTTTCACCCACACAGTCCCTGACATATACCATTGCGGTCATCCGTCGTTTTCCCGACTTCTCCCTGCTCAGGCTTCACGCTCGCGACCACACTTGGCACGCACGCGCTCCGGGGGCCGGGACAGGGGAGGCACCGCGGTGGGGTCCGCGGCGCGGGGTGGACTCCCGGAGCCCCAGCCCCGAGCCCCGGCGGGCGCGGCCCCGCCCCGCCCCCTCATGCATATGCAGCGCCCCAGCCCGGCGGCCCGGCCCCCAGACGGCCATTTGTAGCGGCGCTGGAGGCTGCGTTCGGTTCGCCCGTGGAGCTGCGGAGAGGAGAGCGTTCCCCCGGCCGTGGCCACCCCTGCTTCCCGGTGTACCCGGGGACCCTCCGCGCCTCGCGTGGCGCTCAGTCAGCCCCAGGGGCTGTGCTGCGGAGCGGGCCGACCCTCCCCGCAGCCTCCGGCGCTCGGGACCCCCGCCGGGCCGCTCGCCCGGAGCCCGCCGGCCGCACACGTCCCCGAAGCCGGGCCTAGGGCGCGCGGCGGCGGCGGCGGCTCGGCGCGGCCGGGCCGGGCTCGGTGGCGTCCTCATGGCCGCGGCCGGCTGGCGGGACGGCTCCGGCCAGGAGAAGTACCGGCTCGTGGTGGTCGGCGGCGGCGGCGTGGGCAAGTCGGCGCTCACCATCCAGTTCATCCAGGTGCGGGGAGCGGGCCTGCGGGGCGGCGGCGGGCTGGGACTCGCGCTACCTGTGGCGGGGTGGCCGCGGCGACCCCGCCCGGGAGGCGCCGCTCGGACCGTGGGGGGTGGGGGGGGCGGGCGGGCGGGCTGCGAGCGGCGGGCGCGAGGCGGGCTCCGCGCCTTTGCCCCGCGGCCACACGCCGCGCTCCTGCCTGCCCGGCCCCCGGGCTCGCGCGCCGGGCGCCCGGGGAGTCCGGCTTCTCTGGAATGCGGCCGGGAGGGCGGAGCGGGCGGGCGGGGTGGGAAGCGTCGTTCCACCTTATCGCTCCGGCCGCCGCTGCTCCGCGGAGCCCGGCTTCCTGCCCCGAGGGCCCGGCGTCGGGCGCGGGCTGGGAGCCCGTCCTCGCGCGCGCTGGTCCCGTCGGCGTGACCACCGGGGCCCCTTGGGCTCGGGGTCCCCTGCGCCCTCGGGGCTTCTGCGTTCGGGTCGGGTCGCGCCGCCCGCTTCGGAGCTGCGCGTTTTTTCTTTGTGTGTGTTTGCCCTTTTCTCACGAGTCGTCTCTTAGGTAATACGTCCGGGTGGGAGTGTTTTTGATAATGCCCCAGGGAAATGGAGGCTTGGAGGAAGTTAAAAATGTGCTTTGATAGGGGCGAGACCGTTTCCTAGGAATTCCTGATGCCTTCCTGCCTCTGGCGGTGCCAAGGTGAAGTTTGGGATGATCCTGCCTTGGATGGCCGACTTGTGCGTTCTGGGTCCAACCCCCTTCGCCCCCCCCACCACACCCCACCTTCTTTGGGTTGTGGGAAGGGGAAGGTGGGGTTGTGTTAGCGGTGGGATTCTTCATTCTTAGAATTTGCTGCTGGCACGAGGTTTGAGTGGGCTCCTTTTTGGATTAAAAAAAAAAAAAGAACCCAGATACCGTTCTGCTTTTGTCAACCTAGAAGGTGTGGCATATGTGGGGTGAGAATACCTAGTTGAATCAGATGTCAGACATTTGTGTGTGTGTATGTGCGTGTGTGTAAAAGAGTGAAGATGACGAATTTTCTTTTAAAAAATCTGTTTCACCCATTTGTCATAGAATACTTGGATAGTTGATTTCATTTCATGCTCATGTTTATAGTGACATTAAAATACAGAATACCGTGACATAAACGTGATTGTCACCTTTCACATTAAATAACTGCACAGTGATTGCTGCCATAATATGCCATGTGATTAAAATCTGCTAGTTAAACCTTTGTATCCTGGAAGACAGGATGTTTATGTAATGAACATTTACATGTGTGCTCGTTAGTGTGTTAAAACAAGGTGAGATTAGTTAAGGTAGACTCTAGACTGCTCTCACTTTGTTTGCCATTTCCCTGGGGCCAAGAGAGAATTTTTTTTTTTTAAATAACTGATGGCAAAACAAAACAATTTAGGGTTGGGGATTGAGCTCAGTGGAAGTACAATTGCCTGGCAAGTACAAGGACCTGAGTTTGGTCCTCAGCTCTGGAAACTAAATAAAAAAAAATAAAACAGTTTATAGCTAAACCTTTCCTTGGCGATTAGTCTCATATTTAGCGGTGGAGGAAGTGTAGGGGTAGAGGAATCATCCCGGGGTTCCATAATTGATGATTAGTGTTACCTAAAACATTTAAGCCGCAACACTTCAGTTTATTTATCTTCTTTCTTACCGTCTGAATGTAATTGTATCTATAAGTTGTTTTTGGTATTTGAGCCTTTGTTTTTGGGAACTAGTATTAGAAATCACTTAATTACCATTATCTTTGGTAACTGCTATCTTTGCAATGGTTTTCTGGAACTTGCTTGTTAAAGAATACTTCTGTATGAATTGTACAATATCTAGATGCTTTAGATGACACCAATTAAGTAAAGATGTGCATGAATAAGATGTGTGTATAGGTACATGCATAACAAGTATGAACTTTGAATCATACAAAACTTAAATGTGTCTTTTGTTCTGTCACTTATTGGCTGTGAGAAATACTCATCCTCTCGGAGTCTCAATTTTCTTAGAAGTAAAGTCGATATTAATACATATTCATTACAACTTTTGAATTTTAAGAAAAATCTTTGTTATCTGGCATGTACTATGTACTCTATTAGTGGCAATCTTTTTTTTCTTCTTTAATAAGCGTGCCTGTGTACAGGTCTATAATGTGCTTAAACTCAAATAGAATTCAGATTCTGAAAAGTCAGTGTGGGAAAGATTGATCAAAGCACTATGGGGTTGGGATGTAGCTCAGCTAATCCCTTGCTTAGCATACAAGATTCCCTGGATTTGACCCACAGCACCTTAACAAACAGACAAATAGACCCAACACAAATGTGATGTAGACTTGTTGGTAGGGAGAATTGAAATTCATATTTGAGGAATGGGCATCTCATGCTAGCTTGCTGGAGTGTGTGTGTGTTGGGAGATGGCTTGGGGCCAGTGAAACTGAGGAATTTAGGCTCTGAAGTTGACCTGGTGGTGGTTTATTACCCAGCTCTGTCACTTGCTCTACCTACAGTCTTAGACAAGTTACTTAACTTGCTGTGTCCATCTGCATTTTCTCATCTAAAAGCTGGAGAAGTAAGTACCATCTAAATTTGTGACTATTGGATAAGTTAACATGCCAAGGTTTAGTACATAGAAATACTTCATACTTTCGTTATTAATCTTAAATCTTAATCTTATTGTCTGAGTCCTGGGGCATTAAGATTCATTTTGTTGTGATTATCTAGAAGTAGAAACTGTGGAGGGTAAGGAGGCTGCATAGTAATCATTTTCAAGCAAGTGTTTTGTTTTTTTTTTGTAGATTAGAATGGCACAAGTTGGTTGTTATTTTTTTTCTTTTTGAAGACTTCTAAAATGCTACCCTTTTACAGTAGCTTTTAATATATTTTTATTATGTTGCCTTGGTCGGGAAAAGTATGCAAACGAGTTTACAAGTGAAGAATTAAACAACTTTTGCCTTCAGTTTTCTGTTTGACCATAGATTCATATCTTCTGTGCATATGAAGAGCTACAAATTAGGAAATTAACAAATTAAGAGTTGTTTACAGCAAATACATGATTGAAATGTAGGTTAAAAGTATTTGTGTGTGACCTTTGTGTTTCCTTTGCTCATACTTTGTGCCTGGGCACCTGTGCTGGTCCCAGGGCTCCAGCTAGAGCCTGTGCACCAGCCTTAGCTTTTGTGCTCAAGGCTAGTGCTCTATCACTTGAGCAATAGCTGGATTTTTGTTGGTTAGAGATAAACATGGACTTTTCTGGCCAGGCCAGCTTTGAACCACAATTCTCAGATCTCAGCCTCCTGAGTAGCTAGGATTAGAGGTGTAAGCCACCAGTGCCTGGCTTGCTCTTGACAACAAAACAAAACCCTTTTTTGTTCTGTTGGAAGATAAAATATAAAATGAATCAGCTGATTGCGATGTGAGTTTGACCTTGCAAAGAGTGGAAGGGAGAGATAATTAATTGTATCTCATTTTCATCCCTTTTTCAGGAAGGAACTCTGGGTAATTTCCCAGTGTCTTACTCTTTAGGGCTTCCTTTTCTTCATAAAATAGTAGTTTTTTGTTTTGTTTTGTTTTTTGGCCAGTCCTGGGGCATGGACTCAGGGCCTGAGCACTGTCCCTGGCTTCTTCTTGCTCAAGGCTAGCACTCTGCCACTTGAGCCACAGCGCCACTTCTGGCCATTTTCTGTATATGTGGTGCTGGGGAATCGAACCTAGGGCCTCATGTATACGAGGCAAGCACTCTTGCCACTAGGCCATATCCCCAGCCCAAAATAGTAGTTTTGATTGAACAAATCACCTCTGAAATTCTAGGATTCTTTTTTTTTTTTTAATTCTAACGAGTCACTTGTGTCTTCTTGTCAAGGTTCTTTAGTTCTGTGTCTCACTTTTCTCATTTGAAAAGGCAAAAGAACACATCTTTAGGACTTTTGGAATAAATATATTGCCTGGACTTCACTCAGCGGAGTGCCGTCAACTGGGTAACTAATAATAATCAGCTTTTTAAAATTGGCTGTTCTTCTGTATCTTGGTGTCCTTTCAAAACAAAATTGTAATTTTTCATTTTTTGTCAACTGTCTCTTCCCACTGCACCCCAACCCAGTTCTTTCTCCTCACTTCTCTGTGGTGTTTATGTGATGAACCAACCTTCCTTCCTTCCTTCGATCTGGGAACTGAACTCAGGCTATCTCACTTACTAAACAGGTGCTTTACCACTTGAGCCATGACACTAATTCTTTTTGCTTTGGTTCCTTTTGAGGTAGGGTCTTGATTTATGCACTGGCTGGCCTTTTATGCACTGGCTGGCCTCAGCTGTCATCTACTTGTGCTTCCCTGTGTTGCTGGGGATGATAGGGTAGGTTCCATTACACTTACTCTTTTAGCTAGCTCATAGCTGAGATAATAGGTGAGTGTGCCATTGTGCACAGCCGTTGAGTAAGATGGAGTCTCCTGAGCTGTTTTTGCCCGGCTTGTCCTGGAATCAGCGTTTCCTATCTTTACCTCTTAAGTAGCTAAGATTACTGACATGAGCCATCACTCCTAGTTTGATTTCATTATGAGTTGGGAAGACTATTAAAAAAAGTCTTTTTGGAGTTAATGTTTAAGAAATAACAGGATGGGGAGTGGCATATTCCAGTGTCATTGTGTGTGCTTAGTGTAAACCAGATGCGGGGTTTAATCCCTAGCACCAACATAAACTAAACAAGGAGTAATCACTGGGTTTTTGAGCTCCTACTTTAGCAACTCAGAGGAGGCTATATGTGTTTTATGGATTTACAGAGACAATTTTCCCAGTTCTTTTAATGTTTTAAGAACTTTTTTCAACATATTTTCAGATTTTGAGTTAGTTGTGTAGGGGTTAGTTGGTTTGCATCTTAAGTTTTAGTCATAAAACCTGTTTATCTGGATCTGACTCAAACATTGCTTTTTACCTGGAGTTTGTCTTTCCGGAAGTGTTTTTTTTTCCATTGTCTTTTCTTGGGACAAAGATCTTAGACTTATTTGTGTTGTTAGTTACTTGATCCACATGTCAAGATTGGGAGTTTAAACTCTTCAATTGTTATTCCATTGCTACATCTTCAAGCCTCTTTCTGCAAGGAGAAGTCCCTTAAACTGCTAATGTTTATGCACTTGAACCACTAGATTTATTTTTGTGCAAATAATTATTTAAATTGTCAATAATTTATGGATCAGTTGTTAACATTAAAACATAAGAGACTTCTTCCATTGGTGGAAGAACTAGAGATTTGCTGGTTTGACACTAGTTGAAATGGTCCTGCAGACTGTGATCCAAATTCTAGGCACTCAGGCCAAACGTTTCCTTACAGGGGATGGTGCTTGTATCAAAGAGGCAGAGAGAAGTTGTGAAGTCAAGAACACTACTTTTCCTTGGTAATGAAAATGGTCTTTTAAATTCATTTAGGCAAATTGATAACTTAAGAAGGGATAGGAAGACTTAAAGTAGCTTATTTATTTATTGAGACAAGGTCTTGCTGTATATTTCAGTCTGTCCTCAAACTCACAATCTTTCTGACTCAACCTTATAAATGCTGGGATTAAAGGAATGTATCATCACACACAGCTATTCAATTCTTAAAAAAAGTTCCCTTTTAAAATTGCTTTAAAAATTGAGACAGATTTTGGATGCTACACAAACATTTCTTTTTGGTAAAGAAAAATTGTCTTTTGGATATCAACGTTTTGTATCTTCCTTGCTGAAAGTGATGAGTGAAAAGATTTTCACTGCCTGGAGATAGGAGAGTTCATTAATTTTTCTTCTCCTCCCCTTCTGACATTTATTTTATGTTTATTCAGAGCTGCTTAGGCTCATTTTGATGATAATTTTTTATTATGTATTACATGTTTTTTACATAATATATGAAGAAGCATTAGTAAAATAAAGTGTTCTTGCAATTTTTTCACATTTAGAGTCCATCTCTGCTGTAGTTACTGAATCTTGAAGGCCTTGATGTTGAATGACTTTGCAGTAGAGCTGCTGAGTTTGTGTTTGAGATTGAAACTTAGTTTAAACTAATGTCCTTGGTAGACTTGATTTACTTCTGTTTTGGAAAGAAAAATGTGTCTCAGAGAAGCAAGGAAATGTTATCTAAAATTGTGCTACTGGAGACATAATTAGCTGACTTCTTTGGTGTCTTGTAAGGTATATTTCATTTTTAATGTTTTATCAAAGGAATGTGGCTTACTGAATAGCATTAAATTCTAGTTTAAAATTTTGGATAACTTTTTGTTGGTATATATTGATAGGTTAGCTAACAAGCTTAACATGTTACCTTGTTGCTGACTAGCTTAACGTGCTACCTTGTACAATGATATTATTTTTTTAGGAAAAAGATCTTTATATACATAAGTAAATGTTCAGTACTAAAATTATGAATGTGGTAAAATCACAACTTATATTTCTTTTAAAATTAAAGAAAAACCCCAGATTTATCAATTGTTACCATTTCCCCTTATTTGCTTTATTCCCCCCCAGTTAAGTATCTCTCTGTAGTTTGTAAGAATTGAGTATTTACTTATATAAACAGTATAATAATTTTTTCCAATAGTTCTGATGATGCTTTCTACAGCAACAAACATACAAACAAAAAGACTATACAGTGCATTATGCATACGTGTCTAATTTAGAACAGTTTTTTAGTCTTTGTCCATCCCTGTCCTCCCCCCCCCCCCCCCCAGTACTAGGGCTTCAACTCAGGACCTGGGTGCTGTCCCTGAGCCTCTTTGTGCTCAAGGCTAGTGCTCTACCACTTGCCACAGCCCCCACTTCGGACTTTTTTGAGTAGTTTATTAGAGATAAGAGTCTCACAGATTTTCCAGCCTAGGCTGGCTTCGAACTGCACTCCTCAGATTTCAGCCTCCTGAGTAGCTAGGATTACAGGCATGAGCCACTGGCACCTAGCCTAGTCTTTTATTGTTGTTTTTGCCAATCCTGGGGCTTGGACTTGGCCTGAGCACTGTCCCTGGCTTCTTTTTGCTCAAGGCTAGCACTCTACCACTTGAGCCACAGCGCCACTTCTGGCCGTTTTCTATATATGTGGGTGCTGGGGAATCGAACCCAGGGCTTCATTGTATATGAGGCAAGCACTCTTGCCACTAGGCCATACTCCCAGCTAGTCTTTGTTTTAAAGAGTACAAATTAGTTATCTGTATAGTACCCTCAATTTGGATCTGACTGCTATTTTTTTATGATTAGATCCAGATGATGCATTTTTGGTGGGGCAGAAATTACACAGAAATGATGTGTTCTTAGAGTATTAAATTAGAAGAGATAAAATAGATGCTTGAGTGTTTCCATGCTTACTTTTTGGCTATAGTCCCAATTCTAGAAAATTACCCCGAAGATGCACTTCCAACAATATGAGAGTATGCATGTGCAAGGTTGTGGCATTGTTTGTAATGATAAAAATTGGAAGCACCCTGTATAGTAAAATAGTTGTGTAAAACCCAGTGTATTCACTTATGGAGTATTATGCAGCTATAAAAAAGAACACAAGTCTCACTGAATGGTGGGGTACTTTTTAAGATACATTATTCTGTGGAAACAGTAAAAGGCAAAAGTACCTCCTTATAGTGTAAGAAAGGAGTTGATTAGAAAATTCATGTATATTTGCTTATGGGGATAGAAATGACAGGAGGGATAGATGAGGTTGATGAGTTAATTGGAGGAGAGTGGGTAAGGATGAGGTGAGGTGGAAGGGATGGAGGCAGTGACCTTCAGAGGTCACCATTCTGACTTTTGGAGCCATATTAATGTTTTACACATTGAGCATAAAAGCAAACAGCAATTAAATCAAATGATGAAGAACAAAATACCTTAAGATGGGATACAAATACGTGATTCCCCCTCCCCCCATGAGTAATGACTACATTGAAAGGGTGAAGGAAAAACTGAATTCAGGTAACTTTTGAACCCAGTGTTTGGACTATGTCCTCAAGGTAAAGACAGAAATAACCGAGAACAAACATTGAAGTCTAGTTGATACTTTTTTTGGTTTTGTCACAAGAAGCATAGGTTTACAGTTTTGTGTATTAGCATTAGCAAATAAATGTATTTTGTGAATTGGGAGCCAGTGTCTCACTGTTGGAAACGCGCTATAAATGTGGAAAGGATGAAGGTTAGAATGAAACTGGTGTCAGCATAATTGATACTATGATTTTATGAGATACATAAACAGATATAATAGATGCGTGTGGATATGTATACGTACATATCTTTCAGCTATATTGAGAGGGCTTAGAAAATGGCATCCTATAAGCAGTGAGAGCTCTAACTCCAGATTTTAGTTTCTGAATACCATTTTCTGTTAGAGTTTTAGAGAAATACCAGATTCCAGGGGCTGGGCCAGGAAAAAGTGTGAGATGAGCTTGGAGGATCTTGTAATATCGGGAAGTGGTAAAATATAATCCAAAATGATGGTGCATGTCAGAGACACCCCTGGAAAAATGATTGGCTAACTCCAGGACCACTTAATATTTGAAATAAGATTGTGAATAATTGCCCATGAATAAAGAGTTTATACTCTGTGTTGGTAAATAATTGAGAAGTTCTTGGTGTAGAATTCAGACTAATGAATATGGTTACAGGAAGTAATTGAATTAGAAAATCACCATTTGGCGGTCACAGTAATTAAGTAAATAATCATAAATGGATGTTAAAACCAGTAGGTGGTTGTGCACTTGTGTAATCTTAGCAATTGGAAAGGTGAGGCAGGAGGATCCTGAGTTGGAGGCTAGCTTGGGCAGCTTTTTGAGATTCTGTCTAACCGCCCCCCCCAACCAAAAATGAAAACAAATTAGTAGGTTAAAGTTTGAGAGCGGATAAGTATGTTGCTGTAAGGTAACTTTTATCGAGGAAGAAATAAGCCAGGTTTATCAAGGAGAAACCTGGTGCCTTGTGGGTCTTCCTCCCATGATTAAGTGATCAATTTTTTGTTGTTGTCAAAATTACACTTAAACCATCCAAGGTGAGGCATAAAGGAGACAGCTTTTTCTTTGCTTAAAGTGAAAATCTTTAATTTTGTAGCTAAATCGGTAAGTTTATGTTAGGCCAGTCAATACACATTTGTCTGTGAGTTCTGTGGTTTTGAATAGCAGTCCTTCCTCTTACAACTAGTGTGTACATAAATTGTGTGTGTGTGGTGTGTGTTTTTGACTGGGGTTTATCCTAATGTTGCTCATATTCCTAAATGCTTAATTATAAAATAGAAATAACTATGGTTTTCCTGATTACAGAAAATGAAAGAATTTAGCAGTTTTTTTTCATGCTATTTTCATCCACCCTTTTCATAAATTGAGTTTCTTTAACACAATTAAATATGAGAGATTGTGGTATTTTAAAAATACTTTGTGTTTTGCATTATATTTTATTATAATTATAAGAGTTTAATAATATTTAGTGTTATTAATTCTTTTACTAAGGTTTTTTGCTTTTATTTTCCATTTCTATCATTCTAACTGGCTTCAGTTTCAAGCATCCCTCATTAATAGGTAGTTTTTATTTTTCATTAGGACATAAAAATTTATACATTGTGTACATGATGTTTTGAAGAATACATTGTAGAATGATTGATACATATACATTACTTAGTTATTTTTTGGCAATAACAATATCTACACATTAAAATGGTATATATTGACTGTAGTCACTATGTTGTATGGCTAATTTTTAATGTTTAATTTTATTTTTGCTGTGCTTAACAGGGCCTAGTGTACATGTTAAGTGATCTATCACTGAGCTTAACTAATCCTTAGCCCCTGCACAACTATTTATTTATTAATTTATGTTTTGAATTGTGATTTAAATAACATTTTCAGGCACTTTTTAACTAAGAGGTATGCATGGTTATATTTACTTTCACATGATAAATGATTTAATTGGGTATAAAGTATTGTGTTCTAACATCAAAAACATTAAAACAATGGAGATAACTGCTTTATTTGGGTAGCATGAAGTTTCTCTTCTGTGGACTTCCTTACTTGCCTGTAACATTCATTTCATTGGAAGTGGAAACACTTATCAGGATGTGACTAGAAGGTTTTCTCTGTTCATTAGTTTCCCCAGGGAAATGATGAACCATTCAGGTTTGAGAAGCTTTTCTTCTGTATTTGTTAAGTTATCTTCATTACATTCTTTTTCCTTTTCCTTCCACTCTGAATTTTTTCTTTGTTGCTCAGGCTGGCCTTGAACTGGCTTTTTTCTGCCCCAGCCTCCTTGAGTAGTTAGGATTATGGGTCTACCATCACTGTGCTAGGCAACATTAAGATGTTTAATGGTCAAGTTTACTTTTACTTTTCAACCATCCCAAGAATATGAGTGGAGAATGACACTTATAGTTTATGAGGTACAAAATTTCGTGCAAAGGTACTAAAATGGAATTTGTTGGTAAGTCTGTATCCTTCCTTTTTCCATATTTGTTTAATCTGTGAAAATACTAATATTTGTTAAATTTCTTTTTTTTTTTTTTTTTTTTTTTGCCAGTCCTGGGCCTTGGACTCAGGGCCTGAGCACTGTCCCTGGCTTCTTCCCGCTCAAGGCTAGCTAGCACTCTGCCACTTGAGCCACAGTGCCGCTTCTGGCCGTTTTCTGTATATGTGGTGCTGGGGAATCGAACCTAGGGCCTCGTGTATCCGAGGCAGGCACTCTTGCCACTAGGCTATATCCCCAGCCCTGTTAAATTTCTTTTGAAGGCATTTTTTTCCCTCACATCTGTTTTTCCTTTGCTTTGACAGTGTATGACTTGGTGAATGAAATTTAGGAGATAACTTTCATTTTTAAATAATACATTCTTGTGTGTGCTTCACTCTGGATTTCATCCTGTTGCACTAATATCACCATTCCTGCCTTTTGGTTTTTATGTGCATTTGCTTGACTTTGCATTTCACAATTTTTGGATCATTTTGTGTTAAGCTTTTGTAAACAATATGTAATACAATGTTTAAAAATCTGGGCTGAGGGCTGTTGGCTCATGCCTGTAATTCTAGCTACTCAGGAGGCTGAGAGCCAATGATCCCAGTTCAAAGCCGGCTTGGGCAGGGGAATCCATGAGACTCTTTAGTAAGCACCAAAAAAGCTAAAAGTGGAGCTGTGGCTCAAGTAGACACAAAAGCTCAGGGACAGTGTCCAAGTTCTGAGTTCAAGCCCCACAAAAAAGGAAAAGAAAAAAAGAATGTCCTTGGACAGAGTAGTCTTATTTTAATTTCTCTGTGAAATTCTTTTTTTTTTGGTCGGTCGTGGGGCTCGAACTCTGGGCCGGGTGCTGTCCCTGAGCTCTCCAGCTCAAGGCTAGCACTCTACCACTTGAGCCACCACTCCACTTCTGGTTTTCTGGTGGGTAATTGGAGATAAGTCTCATAGTCTTTCCTACCCAGGTTGGCTTTGAACTGCGATTCTCAGATTTCAGACTCCTGAGTAGCTAGGATTACAGGTGTGAGCCACCAGTGCATGAATTCTCTGAAATTCTGACTGTAAAACAGCTTTGAGAGTAAGGTCTTGAAGGGTTACTACCATTGTCTTGTTTCCTGGTGGGTTTTCTTCTAGTGTGTTATTTTTGGTTAGGTGATGACATGTAGTTTAGATTACAGTAGTGAGCAACTTGTTAGTTAAAAGGAAAAGAATAGTAAGTTGTCAAGCTGCAGAGGAAGAATGTTGATAGCATTTAAGCTTCAGAAGTCATGTGGAGAAGATGTGACTATTAGAAAATTAATCTCCTGGGGCTGGGAATATGGCCTAGTGGCAAGAATGCTTGCCTCCTACACATGAAGCTCTCGGTTTGATTCCCCAGCACCACATATATGGAAAACGGCCAGAAGGGGCGCTGTGGCTCAGGTGGCAAAGTGCTAGCTTTGAGTGGGAAGAAGCCAGGGACAGTGCTCAGGCCCTGAGTCCAAGGCCCAGGACTGGCCAAAAAAAAAAAAAGAAAAAGAAAATCTCTTCCCTTTGAAATTAGTATGTACCAATAAGTTAGGGAATTTGCCTTAGACATACATATTTATGCATACATGCAAATGTACCTAGGCATATATCTTACACAGAGAAAAGCAAAATTAAAGTTACAGGGATTTGTTGATTCAAGGAATAAGAAGTAGAGATATAATGTGAACAATGGTGATAAGTTTGATAATTTTAATAACAAGTTACAGGTATTTAAATGGATGAGTGTAGTTTTGTTTTCAGATACTAACATCAAACTTTTATGCCAATAACTTGAGTTACGTGAACTATGTTAATTGTCAAATGACTTAAATGACAGATTTCTTATACTCTGTTTTGTTTTAAACCACTTTTCATTCACTTGAGGGCTAAGAATGGTCTAGGAATGCTTGAGTAAGTAGTTCACACTTCATCAAATGTTGGGTCTTCTGGTTATATTCTTTCTGTTGTGAAGTCTGAGATTCTATGATCATTAATTAGTCAATGAAGATATGTATTTATGCATTTATTGAGACGTAGGCATGTCTCTCGCTATGTTGTCCAGGCTGCTCTTAAATCCCCTGCCTTAGACTCCTGAATACCTAGTCCTACAGGCAGGTCACCACAGCATCTGGCTTGTGATCATTATTTTAGTAGGCGTAAAAGCAATATGGAAAACTTTCTTTACAGTTAGATTGTCTTCAGTTGATTGTGGTTCTTAGTTTTTAATTTTATAGAAATTCAGAGTTTTTTTCTCCTTCCTAAAACCATTGCAAAGTTCATATTTTGTTTAGATTCTTTGTAGGAGACAATTTCAGGAAGAAGCCACTGACTGAGCTGATGAGTGAGATGGAGTTGTCTGACATGGGTTACTTTAGCTTGTGGTTTTAGAGGAACAGTACATAGCACACAGCTGTTGTTCCAGCAGCTTTGTTCCAGCTGTCCTACTTGCCTTTCACAAAATACCTCACATTCCTTTTTTTTTTTTTTTAAAGAAATCTCTTATAATATTCTATACTTTTATTACTTTAAGTGGATTCTAGAAATACTACTTTATTGACTACGTTTCACTTTCTATAATAGGTATTACTTAGAGTAATGCCAGACTGGATTATATATCAGATTTAAGCTTTGTGGCGTTTATAATTTTTTATTGTGAGTTAATGTTGGAGTTGTGAAATATTTATGTAATTCAAGTGATTAACATTGAAAAAAGGCACCAAACTTTTATGTTATCTTCCACACAGGGAGCTGATACCTGGATAACAAAACTCTTCTAATTTCATTTCTTTTTCCTTTCTGTCCTTTCTCTCTTACACTCTCTCCTCCCTCCCTTCCTTCTCTCTCTTTTCTTTCTTTCCTTCCTGTTTTTTCTTTCTGCTAATAGTAGGGCTTGAATGCAGGGCTTCAAGCTCTCCTTGGCTGTCTTGCTCACAGTTGGTGCTCTATTCCTTAGGCCACCCCTCCAGTTAGGGATTTTGCTGGTAAATTGGAGGCAGAGTGTCAGGACTTTTTCTGCCCAAGCTGGCTTTGAATCTTGATCCATCAGGTTTTAGCCTCCTAAATAGCAAGTATTATAGGCATGGGCCACTGTCATGTAGCACATCTTCTGATTTTTTAGTTTAACCTTCAGTTTGTATTAATAGGTTTCAATAGGACTGCAAAATAAAAAGCCATATGCTATTTTGTTTATATGATCTGTACAGAACCTGTTTGTGGAACTATGTAACTCCTAGTTTTGTTTGTTAATTAGGAACTGGTGCCTGTGAAGAATATTTGAGTTAGTAATGACCACACTAAAAGCTGTATAAGTATTGTGTTATTTAATCCCCAAATTATATTTCTGTTTCATGATAAGGAAACAATCAAAAGTTACGTTATTCAACATCACACAGTACAGTATTAGGGCATGGTGTTACACAGTTATAATCTCAATACTAGAAAGGCCGAGGTAAGAGAATTGGGAGTTCAAGGCCAGCCTGGGTTATGTAGTAAGATGTTGTCTTAGAAAAAACTAACACAAACAGGATTTGACTGACCTGTTTGTGTTAGTTTTTTCTAACAACTGATATTTAACTTGAATCCAGGATTCCTATGGAGCATGCTTAATACTCTCACTCAAATCAGTTTTTATTTAACAAGTTACAGTAATAATGAAATCATTATGTAAGCTTGCTTTTGTGTATGTGGGCATGTGTATGTGTGCTCAGGCCAGTCCTGGGGCTTCAACTCAGGGCTTGGGTGCTGACCTAGAGCTTTTGAGTGCAAGCCTAGCATTCTACCACTTGAGCCACAGCTCCACTTCTGGCATTTTGGTAGTTAATTGGAGACAGGGCCTCATGGGCTTTTCTGCCTGAGCTGACTTTGAACCATGATCCTCAGATCTCAGCTTCCTGAGCACCTAGGACTACTGGTGTGAGCCACTGGCTGTCTTGCTTTTTTAAAAATGACTTACGTTCATGAAGGGTTTTCTATTTAGTTGAAGTTAGGAGAGTTAGAACTGGAAAGGAAGTGAAGTTTGCTCTCAGTATTTCTTTACTCCACTTTTTGCATTCTCTTCCTGCTCCCTGTGGCCCATTTCCCATAACTTCTGCAGGTGCTTCTCTGGCTTCTGCTGCTCCTCTCCTACTTGCCAACCCTAGACCTGCGCTTTTCTCCAGTGCTCTAGCAACCTACTTTCTTGTCTGGTATTCCTCCCTGTCTCCTCATTCTGGTGTATTTAAGTTCTTGTTTGGCGAAATGTAGAGTGATTCAGTTTAGTCACAATTGGTGAAATATACCCATGAGGCTTGTGAAGCTCTATCCTTTACCAGCTAGTCCTTTTCTTCCATTAGTTTTCCATCATCGTTCTAGCTGTGGTTGAGGTTTTATCCTCCAGAAAGCCTTTCCTGAGGGAGTACCCAGAGCATGTTCGATGCCCCTCCCATGTGTTCCCTTAGTGTCCTGTGTAACATTCCCTCCCCACCTGTTTTGTTTTGTTTGTGGTGCTGGTAATGGACCCAGAATCTATGCAAAACACTTCCTCACCACTGAGCTACATCTCAACTCTTTCTGAACCTTTTGGAAGTTACAGAAATTATGTTCCTTCTGTGTTGATTATCTAAGAGATTTTTACTGAGCCTTAGTGTAGTCCTAAAAATCAGGAAATTACAATAATATTATTTAAATGACCAATTGTTCTGATGTCTTTTACAGCAGAGGAAAAGAATTTAGTTCAGGAAGCCTGTTGCATTTATTTGTCACACATTTTGGGTGTGTCTGATGTGTTCTTACAAATTAGAATTAAATTGTGTATTTGTGGTAGAAATACCATAGAACTGATGCTTCATTTTCTAGTACCACATACTTAAAGAGGCATATATTGTCTGTTTAACTCATTCCCTTCTGTTGGGGACTGAGCCTGAGGTCTGTACATGCCAGGTAGGCAAGTATGGATCACATCCCCAGAGTGAAATCTTACCACTTAGCCATTGAAAAATTACTACTGTTCTCTTTGTAATTACCATTACTAGGTAGAAGTACTGAGACCAGTTTATTTGTTTTGTTTTTGTTGCCAGTCCTGGAGCATGGACTCAGGGCCTGAGCACTGTCCCTGGCTTCTTTTTGCTCAAGGTTAGCACTCTACCTCTTGAGCCACAGCGCCACTTCCGGCTTTTTTCTATGTATGTGGTGCTGAGGAATCGAACCCAGGGCTTCATGTATACTAGACGAGCACTTTACCACTAGGCCACATTCCCAGCCCCGAGACCAGTTTAATATCTAGTTAATTTTTAGTGTTTAGGTTTATGTTTCTTTGCCTGTTCTGTGTGTGTGTGTGCGCGCGCACGCCTGTGCTTATACCAATCCTGAGACTTGAACTCAGGGGTTCAATGCTGTCCCTGAGCTTTTATGCTAGTGCTCTACCTTTTGAGCCACAGTTCCACTTCCCAGCTTTTTGTAGTGTAATTGGAGATAAATCTCACAAACTTTTCTTCTTGGGCTAGCTTTGAACTATGATCCTTGGATCTCAGCCTCTTGAGTAACTAGGATTACAGGTGTGAGCCACCGGTGCCCAGCCTTTCCCTGTTCTTACTGCTTCTCTCTTGCTCCCCCACCCTTCCTATTATATTTACTGCCTCTAATTTGTGTTTTGTGACATGACATGATTTGGTTTTTTTGGCATATGCCCTCAATTTTTTTTTATGCTTTAGGGGCTAGGGATATGACCTAGTGGCAAGAGTGCTTGCCTCGTATACATGAAGCCCTGGGTTCAATTCTCCAGCACCACATATATAGAAAATGGCCAAAAGTGGTGCTGTGGCTCAAGTGGCAGAGTGCTAGCCTTAAGCAAAAAGAAGCCAGGGACAGTGCTCAGGCCCTGAGTCCAAGCCACAGGACTGGCAAGAAAAAAAAAAAAAAAAGAAAGGAGGGGGGTGTTCTTTTAAAAAGATTTTTGATGCTGGTACTGGGGCTTGAACTCAGGTCCTGGGTACTATCCCTTGGGCATTTTGTTTTTCTCAAGGCTTGTTCTCTGCCACTTCTGCTTTTCTGGTGGTTAATTGGCGGTAACAGTCTCATGGATTTTCCTGCCTGGGCAAGCTTTGAACCACTTGGATCTCAGCTTCCTGATTAGCTGGGATCACAGGCCCCTGATGCTATATTTTCTTTATTCTTTAATAGAATTTCATTTAATAGAGCTTCATTTCTTTATCTGTAAAAGGAAGAGGCTGATATAGATGATGTGTAAGATACCTATGTTGCAGAAGTACACAGCACATCAGGATACTCCTTATCTCTAAGGCTTAGGGGAGGAGAGAGAGTAGGATTATAGAGGTTATAAACAGTTTGCAAAATACGAGTAAGTTGAGAGGTTGATGTATATTTTTCATATTTTTCTTAACATCTATAGCCAGTTGAGAACCAACAGTGTACTTTGAATTGACTTAATTATGTAGTCAAATAGAAAGTTGGCTGTTATTTGGTGTTAAAGGTATCTGGAATTGGTTGATAAGACACAAGAGTATTCTTTTGGGGGTTTCCTTCAGGGTGGGAAATTACTTCTTTTTTTCCCCTCTTTACTCAACAGATAAAACTTGGGTACAATTCTTTTTACAGTAAAAAGTTCACATTTGAGCTTGTGGGAAAGAAGTTTTGTGTAAATGTGTATTTGAGGGTGTGTGCTGTGATTTGCTTTTAAAATTACTACATATGGTTTTTGAAAATTTCTCTAGAGCACTGTATGTGATACATGATTTCATTTTGGTGGTTACAGGAACTGATGAGTAATTTTGCCCTAAATTTCCTGTATGAAGAAATGATACCTTTAATTTTTTCCCAGCACAAAATTCTTAACACTGTATACAGATGAATGCTTATATAATGTGGCTTTATGTAAGTGAAAAAAAAAGATTAGAAGGATATCTGGAACATTATATATTGAACCTGTGTTGTGTGCTATGCTGTTGACTTCTTTTTTCACAAAATTTATGAATTTATAAAAATGGACAATTTTTGAATGGAGAGCATATAACATTAAATTTGGTGGATGGTAGGATTATTTATTTGAAAATGTGCTGCTATCTTTTGGTGAACTTGTGAATGAAAGAAAGCTTTTTTTCCTCCAAGTTTGAGTAATCAAAGATTAGGGGAAAAATGCTAGTTGTAGTTTATCTAAAGATTTTTCCTTTATTGGGAAACTTGCTTTTCAGAGAGGTAAGATGGGAGTAAAGAAAAAGAATTCTGTTTTTACAAGAATTTGAAAACACACACACACACACACACACACACACACACACACACACGGTGTATTTCTTTATCCAAAATGCTTGGGATCAAAAGCTTTCTGAGTTTTAGTGTTTCAGATTTTGACCATTTGCATCGACTTCACTGGTTGAATATGCCTAATATAAAAATCTGAAATGTGAAATTCTCTGAAATCCAAAGCTTTTGGAGCATCATGTCAACACGCAAAAAGTTTTGGATTTAGAGTGCTTTTGATGTTGGATGTGGGTATATTTGAAAGTATGCTTCATTGATGCATATTGTGTTACATACAGATCAAACCCCGGCCCTTGCATGCACATGCCTGGTGAGTGCTGCATCATTGGGCTACATCTCTAGTTTGAACTTGTACCTTGGCACATTGCTAGTTTCCTCAGAAAATCAAAGATGGCTAGTTACTAGTTCAGTGCCTCTTGCTTAGCATGAGTGAGGCCCTGTGTTTGATTTGCAGTAATGCAAAGAAGAAAAAAAGTTGTGTATGGGGGGGGTAGTATTCTTAAATATCAGCACTTGAGAATCTGAGGGAGGCTGAGGCAGAAGAATCAGATATTTAGATATAGTGAATTTGAGACCAACTTGGTTGTAATAAGACCCTGTCTCCAAAAACAAATAATAAAAAAAAGAGAGAGAAAGAAATGGACAAGAACTAGGGTTGCAGCTTAGTGGTAGAATAACATCCATCAAAAAACAAGCACCCCCCAAAAAAACAACAACAATAACAACAACCAAAACAATGCAACAGAAAGGAGCTGATTTATGGGTTGCTTTTGATTTATGTGTGTTTAAGAGGAAGTGGTTGGGATAAGTAAATGGTGAATAGTTATGGAAGGTAGAACAAATGCTCTTGGGAGGTTCTAGTTTAAAGATTTAATTTACCTCCTTTTGGAGGATTATCCAGAAATTAACTCTTGTAAATTGGTATGGTTCTTTGCTTCTGGATAGGTCTTCAGTGTCATCTAAGGATGGCTTTTCTCAGTTCCTCCTGCCTCAGCCTTCAGAGTTCTGAGATTAAAGTCATGACTACCGTGCCTGGCTGTTGTCTTGATTTTGGAGAACTTTAAAATTTTTTTTCCTATGTATGGCTTAATTTTATAGATAATCTTTCACTGGTGTCTTCTCAAAAGTAGAGCCATGCATTTCATTTTGTTTGCAAGTCAAACTGTAGTCTGTTAAGACCTTGAAATAGACAAGAGTTTGGAAAATGTTCTGCAGGTAGTGTTTTTTGTTTTTTTCCCCTCTTACTGCAAAGGAATCCTTTGGCAGTCTGATAAAGCTTATTGACTTCCCTGAATAAGTGTGTGTGTGTGTGGGGGGGTGGGGGGGTTGCTGGGGAGGAACCCAAGGCTTTATGTATGCTAAGCAAGAGCTGTGCCCTGATACCCTGAACTATACCTTTCAGCTCAAAATCTTTTTTATTATTTAAAATACGTATGAAGCTGGGCTGGGCTGGGCTCATGCCTTTAATCTTAGCTACTCAGTAGCCAGAGGAGATCTTCAGATCCCAGTTTGGAGCCAGCCCAGGCAGGAATGTTCATGAGACTCTTACCTCCAATTCACCCTCCCCCCCCCAAAAAAAAAAAATGAAGCTGTAGCTCATGTGGTAGAGTGTTAGCCTTGCTTGAACAAAAAAGCTAAAGGACAGTCCCTAGGCCCTGAGCTGAAGCCCCAGTAGCACCCCTCCCCCCAAATAAATATAAATAATATATATAACATATATTTAATATCTTTGTCACATAATTAGCATCTCTGTTACCTTGATGCTGGTGTTTTAATCTGTTCTCTTTTTGTCTTGTGAGAGAGCTTTCTTGTTTTTGTATTTTTCTGTTGGAACCAGCACATTTTCATATTTTGTTCCGGGTCTCTGGGTCTTACCCAGTGTGTCTGCCTCAGCTGGCTTATTTTACAACTGTTTGGGTAGGGAAGTGAAGTGTTGCCTTGTTACTTAGCCAGAGGTAGCAACCCAAGATTCTCTACCAACTCTCCTTGGGAATGTGCGGTGGAAAGATAGATACTCTTTGGTACTTGCAGTACAGATGAAAGGCTCGGCATCCTGTCTTGACTTTCCCTGACGCATTGCTATGGGGCATTTGGATGTTTCATTACAGCTTTTCAAGCCTGGAAATCTAGGCTCCCCATTCAGTGTTCTATGGTGTGCATGGAGGTGAGATGTTTGTCTGGAGTTGAATGATTACTGTCCAAAAGTTTTCTCTGGCTGGGTTGCCCCATTCTCAGTACTTGGACTGAGGGAGCAAATATTTGTTGGGACTTCTTTGTAAGTACTATACATTCAGAAAATTCTGTTTAGCCTCTTCTTTTTGTCATGAAGCCATTAACTCTATCTTGGTTGTATTTGGTTTAAGGTTGCCCTCTATAGTTCCTCTTCACTTTCTTATATCCAACCCGAGTTTTAGGCCTTTTATTTTACACTGGCTTCGGAGAGGCAACGTCTATTTCATGACCTGAAGCATGGAAGGAAATAAAACCTTTTCATCCATGACATTTCTCCTTGATGAGTTGTTGTGGGCAGGAAATGTGTACGTATGAAGAGTTAGTTGGTACTGGTTGAGATTATGCAGTACCAAATTTTCTTTTTCTGTAAAGAAAGCATTGAGAGATTGGCTAAGTAGGGGAAAACTTAGATTTCTATTATGTTGCATGGATTTTTACTGCCCCAGTTGTAGTGGCAATTTTGTAGATAATTTGACTTTTCAGTGAAATCAAATGAGTATTAACATAATAACCGGTTAATTTTGAGGGAACTGATAGAAATATTTCTTAGTGATCGTAATAACAATGGCAAGTCCAATATTGGTTAAGCACTGAAGAAGTAATAAATTGTTTTCCCCTCCTTAGATTGTAGTAGAATGAGTAGTAAGCCTGTCTCTCCCCTCCCTTAATTCTGTTTTTTGGTGTTTTTTTTTGCCAGTCCTGGGAACTGGACTCAGAGCGTGAGCACTGTCCTTGGCTTCTTTTTGCTCAAGGCTAGCACTCTACCTCTTGAGCCACAGCACCACTTCCAGCTTTTACTGTTTATGTGGTACTGAGGAATAGAACCCAGAGCTTTGTGCATGCTAGGCAAGCACTCTACCACTAAGCCACATTCCTAGCTCCTCCCCTCCCTTAATTCTGAAGACAGCTTCCTTTTATTTTGTATTTTGAAGTGGTGCTTGTTTTGACATTTGGCAACCCTCTAGTCAGCTATTTTTATTTTTACACGCTATTTTGACTATATATCAGTATTATTCCAACTGTAATGTCTTCTGAAATTCCTACATGCATACATAATATATTTTTAAATTCTGCTATTGTAGCTGGGCACTGGTAGCTCATGCCTGTAATCCCAGCTACTCAGGAGACAGATCTGAGGTTTGCAGTTCAAAGCCAGCCTGGGTAGGAAAATCTACAAGAGTCTTAACTCCAAATAACCACTCAAAAATTGGAAGTGGAGCTGTGGCTTAAAGTGGTAGAGCACTAGCTTTGAGCAAAAAGAGCTCAGGGACAGTGCTCAAGCCCATAGTTTAAGCCCCACAACCAACAACAACAAATTCTACTATTGTTTTGACTTAATTTGGCTTAATTGGCTTATGCTGTTTCTATTTCATTTGAAGTTTTTGTTATTTTTTTTTCGCCAGCAATTGCCCAGTTTTCCATAGCTGAACAGAATTCACAAAAGGTTTGCAGTGTTTAGTTTTTGTTTAATATTGTAAATGATGAAATTTATGTGTATACTTCATTTGGTTGTTTGCTCATTGCTCTTCCCCTCACAAAGTGCTTAAAACTACACCATAACAATAGCATTTTAAAGGCTGAATTAACAGTCTAGTTACTCATTATTTTAAGCTGTCACTTTCTGGGTTTATGTTTGTTTGCATTATATTACATTTGTCTTTACTACTGTTTTTGGGTTTCATGCCCTGGGATAATGAAACCACTTCCAAGGCTATTCAAGGAAAGAAAACTCAATCCACTGGAAACAATTCTAAATATGCCAGTGTTTTTGCAGATAGGATTTATAAAATGATACTAGGTTAGAACTTAGGGTCTTCTGCACAATCATACCTAGCTTGGCTTCTGGTTGTGATGGGGTCTCAATAACTTTCACTAGGGCTGGTCTCTAATCACAGTTCTTCTGTTTTTCTCCTGAGTAGTTAGGAGTACAAGTGTGATCCACTGAACTCTATTGCAGGATGGTTATCTAAAATACTCCCAGACAGGAAGCAGATGATAGAAGTCTAGTGAAATCCTAATTCCCTCCTCCCTCTAAATAGAATCAATTACTGCTTCACCCCCCAACTCCATCTGTAATCCCATAGTTGGGCAGTATGACATATATGTAAAATAGTATTTACATTTTGTGCAAAAATTGTAGTTTTTCGCAACTCAAGTAGAAGGTACAGTGGAAGAAGGTGGTACTTCCTTGTAAAACAGCAAGCAAAAAAGCAATACTTGAAAAAAAAATTGGCTGGTTACTAGTGGCTCATGCCTTTAATCCATGTTATTCAGAAGGCTGAGGTCTGAGGATCATGGCTCAAAGCCAGCCCAGGCAGGAAAGTTCATGAGATTCTTCTCTCCAGTTAGCTAACAAAAAAGCCAGAAATGGCTCAAGTAGAGCAATAGCCTTGAGCAAAAGAACACCAAGGACAATAACCAGGTCCCGAGTTCAAGCTCTAGGACTGACTGACAAAAAAATATATAATACCCATGTTAGAAAACTTAAAACTGTCATGAAGTTTCACAGAAATACTTAAATAAATAGAAAAGTATACTATAGTGAATTTGAAGATTCAAGTTCTTAGCTGCTGTCAATTCTAAAAAGTTAATAAACTTAATACCATTTAAAATAAAAATGACTGAAAGAATCAAAACAAACAAAATCCTTATCCCTAGTGGGATAAGGACAGTGGGTCTTGCTCAAGTACAAGTACAGGTTTGTATGAGCTCATTAAGTAGATAAATGAAACAAGTAATTTCATTACTAAGATAGGAAGGGACACAACAGGCTGAGGGTTCATATAAAATAGTTAAGATTTGTGAACATTTACTTTAAGAAGCATCAGTGGGGGCTGGGGATATGGCCTAGTGGCAAGAGAGCTTGCCTCGTATACATGAGGCCCTGGGTTCGATTCCCCAGCACCACATATACAGAAAACGGCCAGAAGTGGCGCTGTGGCTCAAGTGGCAGAGTGCTAGCCTTGAGCAAAAAGGAAGCCAGGGACAGTGCTCAGGCCCTGAGTCCAAGGCCCCGGACTGGCCAAAAAAAAAAAAAGCATCAGTGTCCTAGGAAAATAACTACATATTTTGTCAATTAGAATGACATCTATCTATATTGAAAAAAATCACCAGGGAGGTTCTGCAGGTAATACAGATTAGATTTCTTTTGTTTTACTTATTTTTATAGATCTTTTATAATCTAACCCTTTGTTTCTCTCTTTCCATACCAATAAGCAGTTTTCCTGTTCTATTCTTCCCTCGTGATCTAGTCTGCTTTGTATATCAAATTTCATGTATATGGACTTGTTTCTAGGCTGTTATATTCCCTTAGTCTTTGCCTATTTCTGTGTCAATTTCATTCTAAAGTCAGAAGTAATAAGATGTTCCCTTGTTTTTGTGCTTTTAACAAAATTTTCATTCAGTACATGTATATTGGATAACTACTATATGCCAGGAACTTTCTAGGGCCTGAGAAAATAGAATTGAGAAAAACAAAAAGAAGTTCATGGAACTTAATGCTTGTACAGTATTTCATGAGTTAGCTTTGTCAAACTCTGTAGAAAATTCCAGTAGTGTTTTAAAAATTTCAATTGGGTTAGTTAAGGGAAAATGGGTATTTTGATAATTCCATATTCCATTTATGAATATAGACTATTCAGTTTATGAATTGTATGTTCAGTTCATGAATATAGACTGTTTCTATAGTCTTCATTTCTTTTCTGCTTTTGGCTCTTTGTAAACAAAGCTTTATAGTTTCTGTAAAGGTCCAGAATATATTCTGTAAAATTTACTTGTAGTAACCATATATTTGCTATTGCTCTTGTAAATAGTGTCTTATTTTGACTTACTTCATCTAATGGGTTGCATGTGGAAGTATTCATCTTGGGGGTTATGTAGATTTTTAAAAAAAATTTTTAGTTTTTAATTTTTATTTATTTATTTTTTTTGGGGGGGGCAGTCCTGGGCCTTGAACTCAGGGCCTGACCACTGTCCCTGGTTTCTTTTTGCCCAAGGCTAGCACTCTACCACTTGAGCCACAGTGCCACTTCTGGCCATTTTCTGTATATGTGGTGCTGGGGAATTGAACCCAGGGCTCCATGTATACGAGGCAAGCACTCTTGCCACTAGGCCATATCCCCAGCCCTCTGTAGATTTTAAAAAAAAATCCAAATGCCTTGCTGTATATTTTGTATATTCTGTTGGGTGGTATGTAGATAACCATATTGCCAAATTATCTTCCTATTTTTAAGACAATTTTCCTTGTTACTATATTAACTAAGCTCTCTAATGTTGACTGTTGAATACAGTATTATACAGTAATGTATTGGATGTTCCTATTTGTTCTTGAGTTTTAAAACGTGTCACTGCTAAAACTGTTTAGGTTTTTTTTATTGTTGTTTGTTTTCTTTTGTGCTGGTCCTTGAATTCAGAGCCTGGGTGCTGTCCTTGAGCTTTTGTGCTCAAGGCTAGCACTCTTCACTTGAGCCATAGATCCATTTCCAGTTTTTTGGTGTTTGGAGTGTTACTGACTTCCTTGTCTGGGCTGCCTTTGAACTGAGATCCTCAGATCTTAGCCTCCTTGGTAGATAGGATTATAGGCCCGAGCCACTAGTGCCCAGTCTACTATAGGTTTTTTTTTTTGTAGCATTTGCTGTGGATTTCAAAGATGTGTGATATTTTGTCACGGTTTTCCTCTTGTGATCAGATTGTTTTTCTTTAACCTGTTCATATGCCGAAATAGATTTGTGATTTACAAGTTTCTGTATGTAGAGATTGCTTATACAGTTCTGAGCTTGGTTTTATGTATAGCAAGGCAATTTTTTTTCTTATTTATTGTCAAAGTGATGTACAGAGAGGTTACAGTTTCATACGTTAGACATTGGATACATTTCTTGTACTGTTTGTTACCTCCTCCCTCATTCCCCGCTCCCCCCCTCTCCCCCCCCATGAGTTGTTCAGTTGGTTTACACCAAACAGTTTTGCGAGTATTGCTTTTGTAGTTGTTTGTCTTTTTATCCGGTGTCTCTTGATTTTGGTATTCCCTTTCACTTTCCTAGTTCTAATACCAGTATATACAGTTTCCAGTGTACTCAGATAAGATACAGTGATAGTGCAGGTACAACCACAGGAAGGGGATTCAAGAGGATAATCAACAATAGAAGCTACGGTTTCACATAGCATGTTGAAAGTAATTACAACAGTGATATATATATATATCACACTAAAGCCACCAGCACAACAATGTTCCTCGCAGCACAATTTGTCATAGCTAAAATACGGAACCAACCCAGATGCCCCTCAGTAGACGAATGGATCAGGAAAATGTGGTACATATACACAATGGAATTTTATGCCTCTATCAGAAAGAATGACATTGCCCCATTTGTAAGGAAATGGAAGGACTTGGAAAAAATTATACTAAGTGAAGTGAGCCAGACCCAAAGAAACATGGACTCTATGGTCTCCCTCATAGGGAATAATTAGCACAGGTTTAGGCTAGTCACAGCAGAGGATCACAAGAGCCTAATAGCTATGCCCCTATGAATGCATAAAATAATGGTAAGGCAAAATTTTTAATGTTTATTTTCTTGTTGAAACGCAAGTCTCACTATGTTGCTGAGGCTGCTTTTGAGTTTGCAGGCTCTAGCAGTCATTCTGCTTTAGTTTCTTATGGGCTGAGATTAAGATTTGTGCCTTCCAAGCCTAGCTTTCTCCCTCCCCCCTCCTTTTCATTTTTCTCCTTTATTGGTCCTAGTGCTATTTGGACTTTCTAATTATTCTTGAATCAGTTTTGGTAGTTTGTATTTTTCTGTGTTTTCTAGTTTTTATTCTATGCATTTTTCCACTTTTTCTGTTTGGCATTTATTGCATGAAGTTGCCATTGTATTTTAAATTGTCTTCTGTAGCTTTAGCTGTGTTTACCCCATGTATGTTTTCTATCTATTCAGACTGTCCAAAAATGCCTGTTTTTCACTTTATCCATCAGATCTTCCCTTCAGCGACATCTTTTTCTTTGAGTTCCATTCGGTTCCTTTTAAGATTGAAATGGTCATTGATAGCCTTTTACTGTCCACTCATTTGTGATTCCATTGGTCTTTTTCTTTACCATTAATTCTTGGATCATGGTGGACACTGTTGATGAAAATTATAGACAAAATTCTCTTAATAAAAGCTCTAGATTAATTAGAATGTGGCTGCTATAACACATAGATACATAGATATATTTAGCCAGTAAAAGGCAGTTACAAAGAAACTACTCGATGAATAAAGTTTTCTTAGATAGGGAATAAATAGAAAAAATATTTTTGGAACAAGAAGGAATTATATCCAAGGAAGAGAATCAGGAAGTGATAAATTTTATAGATTGAATGTGTTTGTTCAGCCCTTCCCCTTCTCCTTCCCCTTCCCCTTCTTCTCCCACTCCACCCTCCCTCCCATCCTTCCTTCTTTCTCTTCTTTTTTCTCATTGGTTGTGGAGCTTGAACTCAGGGCCTGGGCACTGTCCCTGAGCTCTTTTAGCTCATGGCTAGGGCTCTACCACTTTAAGCCACAATGCCACTTTCTGCTTTTTTTTTTTTTGTAATTAATTGGAGATGAGAGTCTCATGGGACTTTTTTGCCCAGGCTGGCTTCAAACCAAGATCCCCTGATCTCAACCTTGTAGTAGCTAGGATTATAGGAATGTCTCTGGAACCTGGCATTTGATACTTATTGACTCACTTATTTGAGTGTATTTATCCTCCAGTTAGATTAGTATTTGGAAGGCAAATACTTTATTATTTTGAGCTTTCATTTATATGCACTGTCTAGCTTACCACCTATTGCATAATATATAGTTAGTGACTTATAGAGATAAGATAATAAAACTAAACACAGTTTGGTTGTTGTTAATTATGAACTGATGCGATGATATCTGGAGTGGCACCTGCTGCTCAGAGCTACATTTGGATGAAGTATACTTTTTTTTTTTGCCAGTCCTGGGCCTTGGACTCAGGGCCTGAGCACTGTCCCTGGCTTCCTTTTTGCTCAAGGCTAGGACTCCGCCACTTGAGCCACAGCGCCACTTCTGGCCATTTTCTGTATATGTGGTGCTGGGGAATCGAACCCAGGGCCTCATGTATACGAGGCAAGCTCTCTCGCCACAAGGCCATATTCCCAGCCCCGTGAAGTACACTTTTTTTAATGCATTGCTGAATGTAGAAGGACCATAAGACATTTTCAAGTGTGACCTTCCCTCTAGTCCCCACAAATGACTGTGAGCTAACAGGAAAACACAGTATACAGATGACTTCAGGAATCATTCAAGAGTTCAATTAGAGACTAAACTTTGCGCCAGCTACAAGCTGAAGAATGGAAAAAGAGCTAAATCCCAGTTTTTCTTCATAGACAAGGATCTCTCACAGGTAAAAGTGGTCCTAGGTAGGCTAAAGTGTCTTGTGTTTTAACAGGTAGTCAGCTCTATTCTCCATACTTATTACTCTTACTTGCTCTGGAGTGATCAAATAAATATGTGCTTAAAACCATGAGACCATGTAGAAATAACAGATTTAGGCTATATCCTTACCCAATGAAAGAGCCCTCAAACATCTTGTCACATTCTTTAAAGAACAATATAAACAAGAAGGGAATTTATCTTTGTAAAGTCCTCTGCCAAGAAGACTTTTTTTTTTTTTTGAGAATATCTAAAATTTGCTTTCAGTCTTGTGCTAGTGGCAAGAAATCATATTTGGCGTTATGGACGACATTTACCGCCGAAGGTTTAGAAGTACGTACTTGTTTACTGCTAGTTGATCTTTCATCATTAGGTTGCTTGTTACTGTAAAGGTTAACCCACATTGTCATAGTGTTCCCACATTTTACCTTGCACTTTCTTTTCCCTTGACTTTTACCTGTGGTTTTAAAATGATTTTTGTTTTTTATTTTGGTGCTTGTCCTGGGGCTTGAATTCAGACCCTGGGTGCTCTTCCTCCCCGCCCCTCCCCCCCCTTTTAAGGGCAGTACTTAACCACTTGAGCCACAGTTCTACTTCCAGCTTTCTAATGGTCAGTTGGAGATTAGAGTGTCATGGACTTATGAGCTACTGGCATCTGGCTCAGAATGAATTAAAAAAATGATTTCTGTTTTCATTTTTACCAGTCATGCTATTTAAAATAAAGGGACAATGTTTAGTGCCTTTCAGAAACATTAAACATTCCTTACCTGTGCTTTTATTCCAGATCACACGATTTAGTTAATATTTTTATGTAACCTTTTCTTAAAAAAAAAAAAATCACTAAGGGAGCCAAGTGCTCCTGGCTTACAGTACTTGCAAACCTAGCTACTCAGGAGGCTGAGAAATGGAGGATCCAGGTTCAAAGCTAACTTGAGGAGAAAAGTACTTGAGACTCCTTTCGAAAAACTGGCCAAGAAGCAGAGCTGAAGGTACGGCTAAAGTGGTTGAGTGCCAGCTGAGTGAATAAATTCAACAAGCAAAGCAAGCTTCAGGTCAAACATTGGTATTGAAAGAAAATTTTTATGAAGGGAATCTGTGGGCCAAGCCTGAGATGGCAGCTGTTAATAAGTTTCTGTAAGGAAAATTGTCTACTTAAATTTTTTTTTTTTTTTTTTTTTGGCCAGTCCTGGGCCTTGGACTCAGGGCCTGAACACTGTCCCTGGCTTCTTCCCGCTCAAGGATAGCACTCTGCCACTTGAGCCACAACGCCGCTTCTGGCCATTTTCTGTATATGTGGTGCTGGGGAATCGAACCTAGGGCCTCGTGTATCCGAGGCAGGCACTCTTGCCACTAGGCTATATCCCCAGCCCCTAAAATTTTTGTTTATAGATTGAAATTAGCTAAATAGTAGGGTAAATGAGAGCTACTTAAAGAAGCTGCTTAAAGTTTTATAAAAAATTAAATTAGTTAATATATTTAAGGGGTAAATAACCACTTGTGGCCAATTGTCATTTTTCTTACTGGAAAAATATACATATTTATATTTAAATATTTTTGTCTTGTTTGATTTATAGTCTTAGTGTCATTTGACCTCTGGTTTTTAGTACCAAGCACATGATTCTGAACAAATAGGCAGTCATTCTAGGTATACTGCCATATAAGAAAACAGCTTTAAAAAGATTTGCTAGAACTTGGGAAACAAGATCTTGCTCTCTTGTGGTTTTTGCTGGGTGTTAGAGGTTTGGTTGCTTGTATGTTTCTCTTTGTTGCTTTCTGTTCAATGATTAAGATCCTCACCAGGCACTACAAGTTTGCAGACTCACTTCAAGGGAAATAGCCTGAGGCAAAATGACCTCAAATGAATGTGGCTTTTTGTGGGGTGTGGTGGGTGGGCAGAGCTACAACTAAATAAACAAACTGAATTACACAGGAAGAAACCTTTATAACTCATCTTTGCACTTTTTCATACTTTGGCTTTTTTTTCTTCCATCATACTTTATTCTTTTCCTTTCTTTTTCTTTTTTGCCTGTCCTGGGGCTTGAACTAAGCACTGTCCCTGGCTTCTTTTTGCTCAAGGCTAGCACTCTACCACTTGAGCAACAGTACCACTTCTGGCTTTTACTGTTTATGTGGTGCTGAGGAATTGAACCCAGAGCTTCATTCATGCTAGGTAAGTGCTCTCCCGCTAAGCCGCATGTTCCCAGCCCCCTTTCTTTTATTAAAAATATTTTTTTTTATAATGATCAGCTCATTGTAAACATGTAACTATAGTTGAATTGTCCTACAGTCTTATTTTGCCATTGTTTTCTCCACCAAGTTCTTTTTCTCTTTTATGTTGACAGCTACTTAAGACAGTTTGGAAGTCTAGACTTCTAATAGTGTGATTGGTTGGAATGAGAATCTCTTTGTCTTACAATGTAGATTCATTTTACTAGTTTATTCTCAAGCTTATATGGTACAACTATTTTTACCCTGAAAAAATAGAACTGAATTTTGCTTCCTTTCACTATAAACCTTTTGTGTAGATTCATGGCTTTTATCAGTTGAATTTGGGGTGTGTGATACTTTTGAAATTGTCTTTGAAGGAAAAGTAGGAGAAATCGTATGTGCTTCTTGTAATGTGTGCTTTTAGAAGAGAGGGAGACTGGACAGATGACATTTGTTCCACAGTGCAGGTTGTGTGTTCATCTAGGGATAATCTCTTTACATAGTCCAGCTATTACTAAATATCAGGTCTATGTATAGGGAGAATAATTTGAGAAACTATGAATCTTGAGAAAATAGGGACAGTTACACTCACTTTGTTTTCTAAAGTTAACTCAGTATAACATTGTGGTTTAGGGCACAGAGTTGAGCCAGAGTACTTAGAATCAGCCTTCAGCAGTTATTATTATTTTGTTTTGTTTTCTTTTTTTTGCCAGTCCTGAGGCTTGGACTCAGGGCCTGAGAACCGTTCCTGGCTTCTTTTTGCTCAAGGCTAGCACTCTACCACTTGAGCCACTGTGCCACTTCCGGCCTTTTCTGTTTATGTGGTGCTGAGGAATGGAACCCAGGGCTTCGTGCATACAAGGCAAACACTCTACCACTAAGCCACATTCCCAGCCCCCATGAGTACATTTCTTGTTAAACTTGTTACCTCCTCCCACCTTCTTCCACCTTCCCACCTCCAAGTCCCCCCTCTCTAGTTATACAGTCAGTTTACAACATATTGTCTTTAAAGTATTGCTGTTGCATTGATTGGCCTTTTACCCTTTTCTCACCATTTTGATGTTCCTCTTCCCTTCCCTAATTCAGACAAACATATATACAATACTCAGGATAGCTAGAAATCAAATACACTGATTACAGGGGCTAAATTATAGGGAAGATAAAAGAAAGAAGAAACAATTTCACATAGTATGTTAAAAATAACAACCCTTTTCTTGTCAAACCTAAATCTGTGGTCCTAACTGAAAAATCTAATGGTGACGATTACTTTGGATAGCTAGAAATCAAATACACTGATTACAGGGCTAAATTATAGGGAAGATAAACAAAAGAAAAAAGAAACAATTTCACATAGTATGTTAAAAATAACAACCCCTTTCTTGTCAGACCTAAATCTGTGGTCCTAACTGAAAAATCTAATGGTGACGATTATTCTTCCTGCCACATTTGAAAATAACTTCATTTCTCCCTTAGAAATATAGTTTTTTTTTATAATTGTCTTCATACACCTTGTATTGTTTATAGCTGTTTTGTTTTGTGGAGAAGGAGCTAAAGGAAAATCTAAAATTTCCCATCTTTTGTTTTTTGTTGATGAAAAGAGTACATTTATTAACTGGGTGCTGATGGCTCATGCTTGTGAGGTTAGCTAACAAAAAACCCTAAGTGGAGCTGTGCCTCAAAAGGTAGAGCACTAGCCATGAAAAGCTCAAGGGCAGCACCCTGGACCTGAGTTCAAGCTTTAGGATCGCATGCATGCGTGCATGCACACATACACACATTTAAATTTCTTAAAAATTTGCCCATGATCCTAGCTTCTCAGGTGGCTGAGATCTGAGGATCTTAGTTGGGTGCCAGCCTAGGCAGGAAAGTCTGTGAGATGCTTTATTTCCACTAAAATACCAAAAAAGCTAGAAGTGGAGTGTGTGGCTCAAGTGGTGGAGTCCTAGCCTTTAGCAAAGGATGTTCTGGGACAGTGTTTCAGGCAGCACGCGTGCACACACGCACACATACACACACACACACACACATTTCCTGTGAATTTGTTGCCCAAATAATTTAGTAAAATGTAATTTATTTTTATTAGTGAAGTTGTTCTGCATCTTTACATGTCTCTCTTGTACTTGGTAAGTAAATCTGTTCCTGGTAATATGTATAAAATTTGGACATTGTTTCCCTGTTAACTTAGATTATGAAAATTTGTAGACTCTCCCCACCAATATGTATAAAGACATGGCACATTCACATCTTTACTTCCACTGAATCTCATGCTAGCTTACTCTGACACTTGTCATTCCAAAACTGTAGATTCTCTTTATTCTAAGGCTTACAGTCATTCAACCCGTCTTAGTCAACAAAATATATGTATATATGTATATCAGTATAGGGACTTGATAATCATTTATTTTCATTATCAACGATGTCTGATTTGCATTAGAGGCCTGCTTTTTGATGAGGTACAGTGTAGCAATTTTTATAAGTGTTATAAGTGTTCATTGAAATGAATTTCATCAGAAGACTTTTGAAGGGAGAGTTGTAAAAAGGAGGGCCTGGGCCTGATACATGCTAATCAGCCGTTAAATGCTTTTCCCCTTGTTTTGTTGCTCCTGTCTCTTTCTCTTCTGGTTGATTTGTTGTGGTGTACTCACTAGTAAAGCATTGATTTTTGGCAAGTGCTGGTGAGGCATAAGAGTAAGAATTTTATGTATTTGTAATTTATGCTATATTGTTAAATTAACTAATTGATTAACTTAGTACTGGTACTGGGCCTTGAACTCTCGGCCTCTTGCCCTTGCTTGGCTCACGGCCAGTACTCTACCACTTGAGCTACGCCTCTAGCTCTGCTTTTTTCTTTTTATTTTTTTTGGCCAGTCCTGGGCCTTGGACTCAGGGCCTGAGCACCATCCCTGGCTTCTTCCCACGCAAGGCTAGCACTCTGCCACTTGAGCCACAGTGCCCCTTCTGGCCGTTTTCCATATATGTGGCGCTGGGGAATCGAACCGAGAGTTTCATGTGTAGGAGGCAAATACTCTTGCCACTAGGCCATATTCCCAGCCCCTTTTTCTGGTTGTTTTGAAGATGGAGTCTTAGGAACTTTTCTGCCTAGGCTAGCTTCAAACTACAATACTCCATATCTTAGCCTTCTGAGTTCCTAGGATTACATATGTTAGCCACTGGTGATTTTTTTTTTTCTTTCCGTATTTTTTTTCATGACTCTTTCGAGGAGTCCTCATTATTTTGTAGAACGTGCCTGATGTTTTTTCTTGTGACTTAGACTAGGTTATGTGTTTTTGAGAATGAAGTTCCAAAGGTAAAGCACCCTTCACTTTCCTCTTCCGTGTTCCCTCCCATCTCCTCTCCTCTCAGGAGTATATATATTCGAAAATGAAACTCTGAAGATTAAAGTACCCTTCACTTTGCTCTTCCTTGACCCCTGCCTTCTACTTTCTTAAGTTGATGTACCAGGTTTCTGACAGATTTTTTCTTTTTCCTAAATTAAGATTTTAATATCATATTGGTTGATATGATTTTATTATCACACATGAAGGGTTTCATTATAACATTTCCATACATGCACACAGTGGACCCCATCAACTTTAACAGGTTTCAGTGTTCTATTTTCATATATGCATATGAAGTACTTCTACTGTATTCACCCTTTTTGAAGGTATTCTGCTTGAAATATATGCACAGGTGAGAAAAACCTTGGTGAAACACCTTGGTATAATTACTATGTGCGGAGAAGAAACAGAATGATAAAAAAGGAGAGGGCAAAACACTGTTTCTCTTCACCGCACATCACTAGTAAGCGTGGTCAAGTGGGGCTTTGATTGCTGATGCTGATTCGGAACTCCTGATCCCGTGGCTGATGTAGTATTGTGGTAGTACTGAAAACTGAACACAAGGCCTTGTGTTTGTGAAGCAAGCCCTTTACCATTTCAGCCCACGTTTACTATATAGTTGTTCTTCAGCTCCTTCCTTCTTTTCCATATTCTCTAGGAAGAAGTCATAAAAATTTGTAGCCCATATTTAAGTAGCAGATATGGCATGTAATTTTGAGTGAACATACTTAATGGTCAGAACTTCAGTTTAAAAATTCACTTAAAATTAGTAAAACCTTTTCAGTGAATTTGGAGATTTTGTTTGGCAACATTTTTTTTCAAGCCTTTTCGCATTCTTTTTTCAGCCTTTAACATTGCATAGCAGTTGCTATAGGGCCGTTTTACTTTTTATGCTATCTAAATAATGATTGTTTTTTTCAAAAAAATGTGCAATGAATAGGAAATGTGGAATATCATTTGTCAAAAATCCTTGAATATAGGTTGTTAATATGATTTTTGTGCTTTTCCTAGTGTCTTAATTCTGTATGTATTACTTCTAACTTGAGGACTTAGTTGATATGTAAATTATGATTAGAGACCAGAACAGCTCAGGACCCAAAATGATCAAGGGAAAGCACCTTGTTGGAAACCCCCATGACAATAAACCTCTCCTTATAGTTCCCATTTGTGTGTTTCCATTATAAGGCTTACATTAAAATTAGATCAGATTTTCCATCGTAAACTCTCAACTACATAGTTGTGTAACTGGTATATGAATTTGATTGTAAATGAAGCCCATTATTGATCGTATTTGAACAATTTCAGAAAAAGCTTATTGACTTGCGAGATAGTACATATCTAATTTCACAATTTTTTTCATTAGGATTTTTGAATATGCTATTGTGAGTAAGTATTTATTTTATTTTAGTGCTGATATGGTGGGAAGGGGAAGGCTTGAACTCTGGGCCTGGTGCTTAGCATTTTCTGCTCATTGTTGACACCCTTCACCACTTGACTCCCTCTTCTACTTCTGGCTTTTCGCTAAGAGATTCTAGGATTTATCTAACCTGACTAGCTTCAAATTGAAATCCTCAGATTCAGTCTCTTGAGTAGCTAGGATTGTTTTAAGGAGAACAGACAGTCTTAAAAGCAATAAAAATTGACCTGTTAAGTACAATTTATTTATTTTTATTTGAGACCTCCTACACATATCAATATGTTGCCAAGGCTTAGCTCAGATTTCTGAGCTCAGTGATTATTTTGCCTCTACCTTCTCAGTAGCTGAACTAAAGATGCAGCCTCAATTATACCTGTTCTTTTTTTCTTTAGAGATTAGTGTTGAGAGGTGTTAAGTTTGGGAACATTTCTTAAAACTTCTAGATTCTCAGAATCATCCAATTCTATTTATACTCACTTTCTCTGTTTTTATTTCTTGTCCTGGGGCTTGAATTCAGGCCTTGGGCACTGTCCCTGAACTTTTGTGCTCAAGGCTAGTGTTCTACCACTTGAGAGACAGGTCCACTTCTGGCTTTTTTTGGTTGTAAATCGGAGGTAAGAATCTCATGGGCTTTCCTGCCCCACTAGTTAATTGGAGATAAGAGTCTCATGGGCATTCCTGTAACAGCTGGCTTTGAACCTTAATCCTCAGATCTTAGCCTCCTGAGTAGCTAGCATTACAGGTGTGAGCTACTGATGACCAGCCAGTCTCTAGTTCTTCTTGTTCAGAGAACTCTGAATGTTTATGTATTTGTGTAGTAAGTTGAACTTTTAAGTACTTTGTAGACAGCCTTGTATTTGAATTCTAATAGCTTGTAAGAGTGGACAGTTGTTGTTTTTTCATGTATCCTTTTGGGATTTATAAATGACCTAAGAAGGAGGATGGCCAAATTTTATAGGAGAGTTTATAAATTTCCTAAGGCTGTGGTAACAAGTTACCTCCAAGTTGATAGCTAAACAAAGAACTTTGTTGTCTCAGCTCTGGAGGCCAGAGCTCTGAGTTGTTGGCAGCGTTTGTTTTTTCTGAACTCTTGGGAGGAAGAGAAAGAGAGAAAGAGAGAGAGAGGGAGGGGGGAGGAGGATGGGAAAGGGGGAGGGAAGGAGAAGGGAGAGGGAGGGGGAAGGAAGGGGAGGCTCTATATAGAGATTGATTGAATGGATATCCCTAGAGAGAGAAACAGTTCTCTCCTAATTTCTGCTGGTCTTTAGGATTTTTTGGTTTATAGGTGCTTACTTCAGTCTCTGCCTTCACATAGCTTTCCTGCTCTCCTTCCTTTCTCCTTAGAACCATACCAGTCATTGGATTTAGAGCCAGAATGTTAACATTTTGAGCTTCCTAATTAGAGCTTCCAAATTGCTATGTACAAATAGTGTGTCATCTGGTCACATTTACAGGTACCAAGGGTTAGGAGTTGGGTAGATCTTTTTGGGTACTACTGTTCAACTCACCACAATGAGCAAACCCCTTCCCGAACTTGCAAGTGAAAATAGTTTTACTGAATGTAATAGTAGTTATAGGTTCTGACCTATCTATTATGTGCATATACATGTGATTCAGAATTTAGTTGCATTATTTGCTTTCTCTTCATGTGGTTTACAATTGATGTGGCATCCTTTTGCTGTGAAATTAGGCTGAACACAGTCAAATTATAATTTGTGACTTTAAGTGCTTGGAACAAGTCATGTGCCATTTTGCTCTTGACTTAAATAAACACACACACACACACACACACACACACACACTGGGATTTTTTTTTTTAAAAAAATGAGTGTTTTTGTGATTCCTTCTGATATGTCATGTTTGTCCCCCAGTTAAAAGATCTAGAATTTAGACACTGATGTAGTCTGATTTAAATTTGTGTGCCATTAAAAGATTTTATGTAAGTCACGAATTGCTATTGGATGTATGAGGTTAAATAGTGAAAAGTAATAACAGTGATGCTTGGTGTGAATAGAGCCACTTTTAGAGAAACGCAAGCCCAGCACCCACGCATGTGGTTTGAAGGAAGACTTGGGTGAGAACATTTTCCTTCTTTCCTATTTTGAAATGTTGAAGGACATGAGATATTTAATTCTTCTTACTAGGGAAATAAAACATAGATATAAGCTTAGTAAAGTAATTATGAAAATATAGTTGTGTAAACATAGCTATAATATTTGGTAATGCAGTATGTAAAAACAGCAAGCTTTCCCCATTATTCTCTATTTATTGTTTGGATGTTTTAAAGCACATGTTTCAAAAACTGGTTGTTTTTTCTGCCTGTTTATATATTCGCTACTAAAATGTATACTTCACAAGTTCCAGACTTTGGCAGCTTTGTTTTTAAGAGTAGTAAATGCTCTACAGAATCTGCTCAATGAAGGATAGTATTGAAATCTGTACATGGACACTTAACTCCTTTTAATAGCTGTTTATTATTCTGGCATGTTAACCCTTCACATTTGCCAGTCACCTTTAGGGACATGTAAGTCATTAACACTTTTGCACAATAAGCAACTGTTAAGACACATCTTGTTTATGTGTGTACCTTTGGTAGTTTATCATGGTAGCTTCCTTCATTCCTGTTCATGTTTCTATGAAATAATTGAGCACATTAAACAATATACAGCTGAAATAATTTTAAAATAAAAATTTATCTGTATTTTTCTCAATGTATTTAAAATGCTTTAAGTATATTTAAATGTGGCACTCAATATATTTAAAACGTGGTGAAACTCATACCGCAGAAATCTTGAAAAAGTTATTTGAAGCAGTGTGAAGATACTGACAGTTTTGACAGCATCTATGTGATGGTTCTTGGCTAACCTAATCTCTCTTGGCAGAAAGTAATAGAACCTTTTGGCTTTCACGCAACAAGCCTGGGAAGGAAAGCAGCAGCCAGTATAGAATAAGATTATGATATTGGATAAGAAATAAAGAGCTGGGCACTGGTGGCTCATGCCTGTAATCTTAGCTACTCAGGAGGATGAGACATGAGTATTGCAGTTCGGAGCCAGCCCAGGCAGGAAAGTCTGTGAGATTCTTATCACCAATTACAAGAAGCCAGAAGTGGAGCAGTAGCTCAAGTGGTACAGCAAAAAAGCTCAGAAACAGCACCAGGACCTGAATTCAAGCCCCAGGACTGGCACAAATAAAATAAATAATTCCTTCCATGTCTAAGACATGTACTTAACCTTAGGGTAGCCCTGTGTCTCAGTTTGCCTAGAACAGTTCTATTTTGTATTTGCCGTTCTGCTCTCATTATTGTTAGTATCCCCTTTCAGTCCTAGTTTACAAATAAGTTACACAGTCACTCTATTTTATCTCTCTGTTCTTAATTTCCTTGTCTGTATAATCCAGATAGAATGGTGCCTCCTATGTAACAAATGCCAGCAAAGTCTGGTGTTGCTGTAATTATTTGATTTATGTGTTTGTTGATGGCCAGCCTTTGAAGAAACTACAAACTTTGTGAGTGCCTGGGATATGGTCCGCTGCTCCTGATGCCATGACCAGCACATTGTAGGGTGGTATTTGTATTGGAGTTTAAGATATCGGTGAGGTAGCAGTAGTGGATAGGAGATAAGGAATAAAAGTGACAGCTAGAAGTGAGTTATTTATCTACCTGCTATAGTCTTTCAAAGTTTGGAGAGGAAGAGAATAAGTTTTTTTTTTTCTTCTTATGGTTCTGGGGCTTGGACACAGGGCCCAGTTGCTGTCCCCGTGCCTCTTCGGGCTGGTTTCAAACCACAATCCTCAGATCTAGGCCTCTCAAGTAGCTAGGATTATATGTGTGAGACACCAGTGCCCAGCTCAGAACCAAGTACTGAATGCCAGTTTTGAGCTAAGCAGTTGTGCTTTCAGTATCATTTAATCTTCATGAAATCATTTTCAAAAAAGGATTATTATGTCTGTCTGATTTATTGTTGAGGAAATTGAGATTTAAGAAATTAAACATTATCAAAGTCATTGAACAATTAAATAGAATATTCAGATCTGACCCAAGTTTACTGTTTTCTGTCCTTGTAATATTGGAAGGTAGAGTCTCTGCGTAGTTCATCACATGGTTTGCAAAGTCTACAGTAGACTTACCTATCTTATTTCACTCCTTTTATAAGCATTTGAAAGTTGCTCTTGCCTCAACTTAGTAGGCAGTCAGTGATGATCGGTTGCAAATTCTACAGCTAGAAAGTTGCATTGTTAGAAATTTTAGCAAAACCTTCCCACTTAAAATCTGATACATACATTTTGATGGTACTGGAGATTGGCCTCAGTGCCTTATGCTTCCTAGGTAGGTACTCAACCACTTGAGCCATGCTTCTAGCACTTTTTTTCACCTTGATTACTTTTGAGGTAGGGTTTTTCTTTAAGCCCCAGTCTCGACTGTGATATGCCTTGTATCACTGGGGATAACAGATATATGTTACTACATTCAGCCACTGTGCTCCTCCTATAGCTTGCATATGGGTGCCATTGAGCCCAGTCACTGAGTGAGGTGTGAACTCTGGGCCTGGGTGCTGTCCCTGAGCTCTTCAGCTCAAGGCTAGTGCTTTACCACTTGAGCCACAGCACCACTTTTGGTTTTCTGGTGATTAATTGGAAATAAGAGTCTCATGGACTTTACTGTCCAGGCTGGCTTTGAACCATGACCCTTAGATCTCAGCCTCCTGAGTAGATAGAATTATAGACATGAGCTACCAGCGCCTGGCTGGAAAACTCTGCCTAGGCAGGTTTTGAACAGCAATCTCTTATCCCCGCGCCGCCCCCCCCCCCCCCCCCCCCAAATCTCTATTCCCAAGTGGCTAGGATTACAGGTTTGAACCACCACTCCTGGCTCTGATATTCTTTCTGTATCTCACAAACTCAGAAATTTTTCACCTACGAATTATATTTGACATGTTGTATGAGTTAAGTCATAATAAAATTACAGAGCTGTAAAAAATCTTGAGATCATGAAGAACAAATCTCTCATAGCTAAAAGCCAAGAAAGGTTTTCTCCTCTAGAGCTGGAGCTAGAATCTAGCATTTATTACTAGTTTGTATTTAATCTGGTCAGATCTTTTTAAAACCTCTCCATTCCCTTTTCCATTCACATGTCTCAAATTTCAAAAGCTACCGAAAAGAAAAAAAAAATCTTATTTCATCTATGTCTCCCAGCAACTCAGTTCTTTTTCCGTATGTAATGGAAGTTAATCAGTTTCTTGTATGTCTTCCCAGAGCTGTTTTATGCACCTAAAGCAAATATGTAAACTATGGGTATTTATTTAACAATCTGTTTTGTAGATAACTCCATATTAATACATAAAATCATCCATGGGGTTTTGTTTGGTTATGGTGTCTGAGATCAAACACAGGGCCCCACATGAATGCTAGGCAAGCACTCTACCCCTGAGCTTGTCCTTTAGCCTCTGAAGTCATTCTTTGTCTTTTTTTTTTTAAAGGCATATTCATACTGAATGAACTTTTAAAATAATTTAACCAGCCATCTGCTGAAGGACATTTTAAGGTATTTCCACTCTTTTTTTAAAGATAATTCAGTAATTAATGACTGTGCAAATACCAGGTTTTATATGTGCAGAGATGTATATGTAGAATAAATTCCTAGCAGTGAAATTCATAGATCAAAGTGAATCTGTTCTTGTTTTATTTTTTCATCCAATGCTGAGGATCAAATCCAGGGCTTGAGCACTGGTATATTGCTCTGTCACTGAGACACACGGTCAATCTTTGTTGGTTTTTGTTTTCATTTTAATGTTAACATAATCAGCTTTGTTACTAATGTAGAAACAGAACATTTCCACTTTGAGTGAACCTTTTCTTTTTCATACACAGCTGTTGCTCTACCCCTTGAGCCATACCTCTAGTCCTGAATGAAAAGTTTTTTGCTTTTCTTTTCTATTTGAAAATAGCTATTCATAATTAAACAGTTCACTTATTTCAAGGGGGACTAATTTGGCTATCTATCTATCTATCTATCTATCTATCTATCTATCTATCTATCTATCTATCTATTTATTTATTTATTGCCAGCCCTGGGGCTTGGACTCAGGGCCTGAGCACTGTCCCTGGCTTCTTTTTGCTCAAGGCTAGCACTCCATCACTTGAGCCACAGCACCACTTCTGCCTTTTTCTCTATAAGTGATGCTGAGGAATTGAACCCAGGGCTTCATACAAGCTAGGTAAGCACTCTACCACTAGGCCACATTCCCAGCTCTGGTCTTATTTTTAAGGTGGTTTGAGCTTTGATGTTAATTAGGAAGTCAAAGTACAACAGAAGTATTTCTTTGGATTCAGACCTTGTTGGGATTCTGATTGAACCAACCTGCTGATTTTGTGACTTTGAACAAGTTTGCTGAGTCTCAGTGGTCTCAATTGTTAAATGGTTTGGATAATACCAGATTTACAAAGTTAAGGTTTGGATAATACCAGATTTACAAAGTAGAATTATTGTTCTCTATTGATTCTCAGCCCTGTCATCTCCTAACTCCAGTATGCAATTGTATGGATGAACCATACTGTATCCTTTCCTCAGTTTCTAGACAGTTGAACTACTTCTACATTTTGACTGTTATGAGTAATGCTTATTGTAGTGTAATGCTTTCTTATGGGTAATATATTTCCTGGAAGTCTGAATATATTAGAATTCTGGGTTCTGGGCATGGTAGTACATGCTCATGATCTCATTTATTTGGGAGGAAGTAAAAAGATCAAAACAGAAGGCTAGCCTAGGCAAAGCATGAGACCCTATCAGAAGACATTGTAAAGCAAAAGGACTAGGGATGTGACTCAAAAAGTAATTATGGAGAATTGGTGCCCAGCAGGACTTTGGCCCATGGTTGAGATGTAAGAACTATGTCCTAATTTATGGTAGGAGGATTTTGTAAGAATGGGGCTATGGAGAAAGTGCAAATTGTATCAGTTAAGGAATTTGTTTCCAGAATATATAAAGTACTCTTATATTCAACAGTAAAGACAAGACAACCCAGTTTAAATTGGGCCGTTGAATAGACATTTCTGCAAAGTATATAGACAAGTGGCCAGTAAATATACAAAAAGATGCTCAACAGCTCATTAGGGAAATGCAAGTCAAAACTACAGTGAGATATCACAGATATTTATTAGAATGGCTAAAGTCAGAAAGACAGGCATTTCATGATAGGTATAGGTGAGGAGAATGGAGAAATTGAAGCCTCAAAACACTGCTAAGTGTGAATGTAAGATGCTAACAGCCATATTGGAAAACTACAGTTCTGCAGAAAGTTAAAACATAAAATTACCAGATGGTCTAGCAATTCCATTACTAGCTATATGCCCAAGAAAAATGAAAGTATATGTTAACACAAAATCTTGTATACGAATATTTATAACATTGTCATAATAGCCAAAATGTGTAGTTTGTCTGCTAGTTGATAAACAGATAAATATGGCATAGTTTATTCATGCGATGGATAAAAGCAGTGAGATGCTCTGAACATGGATGGCCCTTGAAAATGTAAAGACCATGTGCAGTATGATTCCACTTAGAAGAAATGTTTAGAACAGCAAGTTTATAGAGACAGAAAGTAGATCAGGAGTTTAGTGGCTCAAGTGCTGCGGGGTGGGTATGGGGAAATGGGAGAATGACTGCTAATAGGTATGGGATTCCTTTTTGCTGTGGTGGGTGAAAACTTCCTGGAATTAAATGGTGTTGACACAGCCGTGTGGATTGAATAGCGGACTTGAAGTCAATGAATCTTGTGATATACACATTATATCTCTACTCTCTTAAAAAAACAAAGAAAAATGAGGCCTCGCTTCTAGGAAGGACCTAGTTTAAGACATTGTTACTGTAAGCAAAGAATTTGGGAAAGAAGGGAGCCCAATTTTAAGAGCTCACTTTGAGTAAATCTGAAAAGAGAAGAAACCTGGGTATATTAGAATTTGGCAGTATATTAGAAGCAATGTTGTTGTCATAGTATCATGTCAAGATCCAGTGATTAAGAAAGCTAACAGTACTGAGACTAACTGTACTAGGTCTGAGAACCCAGGAACCCTAGTGTAGGAGGATCCTGGTAGCGAAAGGTGGACATTGAAGTTGAGTCCAGGCTAAGCCTGGAGAATTGTGACCTGGAAGTCAGAAACTCTCTTGTCCATCTAAAGTGTGCCACAGAGGTCAGCATTATCCGGGCAACTGTGGTCCACACAAGATGAAGGTAAGGCAGTTAGGTAGTTAGGAAGGGAAAGGATAGAGACCACGTGTGAAGGAGAGCGAGGCTCACCAAGGAAGGAACTTAAATACAGGAGACTTGGCCACGGTAGGTAAGAAAATGTAATGGATTTACTCATATCTTGTGGGAATGGTGTGAGGTATTTGTTAATGTCCATATGTCATATACAGGTAGACAAAGATAAGTCTCCCTGTTTCATATAAGCACGCTTTCCTCTGTCTTCTGCCCCACCACTGTTTAGCCCAGGCTGATTCCAAACTCTTTTTTTTTTTTTGGCCAGTCCTGGGCCTTGGACTCAGGGCCTGAGCACCATCCCTGGCCTCTTCCCGCTCAAGGCTAGCACTCTGCCACCTGAGCCACAGTGCCCCTTCTGGACGTTTTCCATACATGTGGTGCTGGGGAATCAAACTAAGAGCTTCATGTGTAGGAGGCAAGCACTCTTGCCACTAGGCCATATTTCCAGCCCCTGGTTCCAAACTCTTGATCCTCCAGCTACAGCCTTCTGAGTGCTGGGATTAAAGGTTCTATTACCACAGCTGGGGCAAAAGTTGTTTTTGTTTGTTTTTTGGTACCAGTTGTGGGGCTTGAACTCAGGGCCTGGGTGTTGTCCTTGAGCTTTTTTGCTCAAGGCTAGTGCTCTACCACTTTGAGCCATAGCAGTACTTAGATTTTTGAGTGGTTAATTGGATGGAGTCTCATGGGGACTTTTTTTTTGCCAAGGCTGGCTTGTGATTGAGATCCTCAGCTCTCAGTCTCCTGAGCTAGGATTATAGGTATGAGCCACGGGCGCCTGGCTAACATTGTTAGTTTTTAAAACCTTATTTAAGTTTTATAAGGTGTATTAAACCAAGAATAATAATTGGAGTAATGTGGCCATAAGAGCAACAAATATTTAATAGGTCAAGGTCTTGTTGCCAATTTTTAAACTCAGTTGTTAAAAATCTAAAAATATTTTAGTGATCTTGTGTATCCAGGAGGTGTTAAGTATATGATTGTGGAAGAATTGTGGAGGGGAGAAAATAGAAAGAAAATATTTCTTCTTTCCCTTCGAAGCCTGTGAGTTTGGAAGAATAACGGTAGTAAAGAATAAGCAAAGGGGGCTGGGGATATAGCCTAGTGGCAAGAGTGGCTGCCTCGGATACACGAGGCCCTAGGTTCGATTCCCCAGCACCACATATACAGAAAACGGCCAGAAGCGGCGCTGTGGCTCAAGTGGCAGAGTGCTAGCCTTGAGCGGGAAGAAGCCAGGGACAGTGCTCAGGCCCTGAGTCCAAGGCCCAGGACTGGCCAAAAACACACACACACACACACACACACACACAAAAGAATAAGCAAAGGGAGCTAGCATTGTAAAATGGCTTAGAGTTTTGCTTTTCTAAGAGTAAGCATTGGTTTGTTGGTTGCAGTGTGTTCTAACAGTGATGGTGTCTCTGGGTGAGATCTAGCTTTCTTGAGGGAATTGTAAATGTTAATTCAGGAGTGGAAGGAACAATGTGACGTGAGGGAGGCGCTACGTGTTTTTGTTATTTATCAATGTGCAGGTTCTGGGGCTTGAACACAGGATATGGGTGCTCTTCCTGAACTTTTTTGCTCAAGGCCAGCTTGAGCCACAGTTCTACTTCTGGCTTTTTGGTGGTTTATTGGGGTTAAGTCTCATGGACTTTCCTACCTTGGCTGTTGGAATCATGATTCTCAGATCTCAGCCTCCTGAGTAAGCTAGGATAACAGGTATGAACCACCAGTCAGTGTTAGGCATTATTAGACATAGGCTAAAGGCAAGAGGAATGTGATTGTGAGAAGTTAGGGCAGGTTGAAGTTAGGTGGGTCGAGTTTTGAAAGACAAATTTTTCCTTCTACTAAGTCTTCCTTTGGCCGATTTTGTACTCTGGAAAAGGAAAAGACATTCTCTTCCTTTCTCTTCTTAGGCCAGCTGGCTGTCCCTCCTTCACAGTTAAGCACTAGGGGTTAATACCAGCCGTATTTCAGTGGTAGCTTAGAAACAAACTGATAGAACCAGTTTGTAAGTTGACTTTATGCTGTGCTTTTGCTGGTGGCATTCCAGATCCATTCATCTATCACAAGGTTTTCAGTGAGTTGTGGTTGTGAGAGTTGAACTTGCACAGAAGCCCAGTGAGAGGCACAGGATTGTGTTAAGCCTTAGGCCACCTGAGACAATTAGCAATATTGACCAAAGGCCTCACTAAATTATGTTCAAAAGAATAAAAAAAGCACCACCAGAAGGATTATTGGATTTAGAGTAGCATCTGTTACTGCATGAAGAATGCTGGCATAAATTTCGAAGATATCTCTAACTATACTTGTTCAATGACATACTTTGAGTTATGAAAAATAATGAACTTGACTTAGGAATATCAAGCGTATTGGAAGCATTTGACATGTTGGAAGGAACAGCTGCTGTTAAAAGTGACACAAGAAGAGCCCAGCTCTGGCCCACAGCTGCCTGAAGTTGCTGCAGTCTTCTCTAAAGTTACCAGAGGAATTTGCACTGCTCTTGTTTTAGAAGAGACTGAGGATAGCTAAGCAGGCCCTAACTGTGCTTAGGAAAATTAATTCCTAACCCCCATTATGATCTTCATATTTTCTAGTTTTCCTAACAGTTGATATTTTGAGATTCTAACTATCTGCAAGATAGCATGCAGTTTAACTCCAGGAAAGTTTTAAAGTGCACAGCATGAGGTGTGTGTGTGCGTGTGCGTGCATGTGCGTGTGCACATGTGCATGTGTGTGCTGGTCCTGAGGCTTAAACTCAAGGCCAGGCTTTTTTGCTCAAGGGTAACACACTGCCACTTGAGCCACATCTCTACTTCTGACTTTTTGATGGTTAATTGGAGGTCAGAGAATCACAGACTTTTCTACCCAGCTGGGTTTGAACTGTGATCTTCTGATTGCAGCCTCAGATTTTGGCCCAAATCTAGCTTGTTATGTCCTGAGAAATATGACAGGAATTGAACTCAAACTCTAGTTTCATTGAAGTCACAATGAAAGAGTAAAACAAGAAGGTCCCCAGTTATCCTCATATTCGAAGGACTTGCATAGAGGAGCGGTTTTTGCACAGTTACTCTGGAGAATAGATAGGCGTTCAGAGTGAACACCTATTCTAGCTGTTGAAGTGAGTGGACTATAGGTGTTCTGGTGAAGATGGTGGTGGAGAGCTATTAGTGTATCATGTGTTCTTTGTCCTTTCCTGCCTCCATACATAGGAGAGGAAACTTCTTCATATAGGCCAGGTGATAGGGGGGTTATGTAAGTCCTAACGCCGAGGCAGCTAAGCATAAAGAAGAGGTTGACTATCAGCAGTCCTCACTTGGGAAGGCAGGTAAACTGCTAGGTGGTGCTAGCTTCAAGCTTACTAGAAAGGATATACCGTGTGGAAAGCCATCAAAAAGATGACATGAGCCATAAGGAAAGACTCATGAAAATCTTATAAATCTATTGTTGGTGTTGTTAATGGTCAGGGTCTTTCTGCACGAGGCCTGAGAATTTTAGGTCACAGATTTCTCCTACCTTGGGATTTCTCGGAGGACACACTCAGGCTGCCATGAGAAAGTTAACCTCCCCCACTCTCTCCTCTAATTCCTTCTTTTGATCCCCCCACCCTCCTTTAGCTCTTTTTATTCCTTCATTTCCCAGAATGAAGGGGGCAGAGGAGATGGTAGAATTCAAGAGGGGAGATGGAAAGAAGGTGAAGGCTTCCCCTCCCCAGTTTCAGTCTCTCAGATCAACCTAGAAACTAAGAAGGTTTATTGTGATTAAGATAATGCACTAGGGAGATTTTTTTTTTTATGGTCTTTTTTGGTAGTGGTACTACGATTTGGACTCAGAGCCTTGCTCTTGATAAGCAGGCACTTCACCACTTGAATAGTTGTTGCTTTAGTTACTTTTTGGATAGTCTCTGATATTTGCTTTGGGCTGGCCTCAGACTGAGATTCTCACCCTCTCTGCCTCCCAAGAATTACAGGTTGAGCCACTGCACCTGGCTAGAAACTTTGAGGACTGTCATCACTTTATGAGTAATAGGTTTCTTTCTTTTTAAACCATTTTTTCCCCCTCTGCAGTGCTGGTCATGGAACCCAGACCTTAAACATACTAGGAAAGCACTTACTGCTGAGTTACATCCCCAGAGAATATTAAGATGAGAACATATTGAGATTATTTCCTGGTTGGAGTGTTGAAGGCTGTGTGGAGACAGAAGGATAGGATTGAACTTTATTTGGCCCAGCTGTATAACCCATGCTATCTATAGCATATTTACTTTTCACAGTAATATGAAGAACTGTGAATTATTCTTTCCATCCCATTGGCAGACTGAAGCTCAGGCAGGTTAAATGAGCTGCTCTAGTTTCCCTCAGTATAAGTGGTAGAGCTGTATCCTGGCTTTATCTAAATTACACTTCAGTCTCTTCCCACACTTTTTTGATGCTCTCTTGATAGCTTTACACACTGTGAGATATGGGCAGGACAGGAATGGGATGAGAAGAGGAGTTAGAGTGTGCTGTGCAGCAGCCACTGACTATTTGAGTCACTCCTAAAATCCTAGAGGTACCTGTGCCAGGGAACCCAGAGACTGCCAGTTTAAATCCTGATTCTGTCAGAGATTTTGGTGTAGAAGCTCTAGGCGTGTCACTGTAATTCTCTGCATGGTCCTCATATCTATAAAGGAGCTTATATTATACTTGGGTGGGGGGGGGAAGAATGGACAATTAAAGTAAAAACACCAACCCACATGGTTGTCTAGAGAGAAAGGAACAGAAGGAGATAATAAGAGAGGAAGAGCCTAGGAAATATTCTAATCAAGAGAAAAACAGGCTTTTCTAGGTCATTTGGTCTTGAGTAGAGTGAAAGCTGAGGATCAGCAAAGGATCTCATCCTCTTTTCTTATATTAAAAAAATCACTTAAATATAAAATTTGTCAAACATATACAAAAGCCCTGTGATTAGTGTAAACCCCCCCCCCCCGCCCTTTACCCAGATTGAATAGTTGGCAAGATTTTTTTCCCCACTTGTTTCATCTCTGGATTCCTAAGACTTTCTGAGAATGGTTTGGTCTCAGAAATGCCCAGCATTTGTTTACTACCTCACATCTATCTAGCTTCCTATCTTTTTCTCTACCAACTGATATTTAGATTCACTGTTTCCCACAATTCCAATGAAGTCCCCTCCCAGAGTGTAGATCAGACGCCCCCCTGTGGCAGTGTTTGGGAACTGCACTTTCTCCCACAGCACTCCTATCCACTAAAGGAGAAAGGGAAGCCCATTCTCTTTCTTCTCCTTCCCCTTCTTTTCCTCCATTAACGCAGCATGTTTGAATAGGAAGGCATTTCACTGAAAATTCTCTTAGAGGGCAAACAGAGTGTCTATTTGGCAGTCTAATGTTGTGATCATGCCTGCTTATCACAACATACTCTTGTATCTGTCTATCTGTCTGTCTATCTATCTATCTATCTATCTATCTATCTATCTATCTATCTATCTATCTATCTATCTATCTATCTATCACCAGCCCAGGGGCTTGGACTCAGGGCCTGAGCACTGTCCCTGGCTTCTTTTTGCTCAAGGCTAGCATCTGCCACTTGAGCCACAGCTCCACTTTTGGCTTTTTCTCTATATGTGGTGCTGAGGAATCGAACCCAGGGCTTCATGTATTCGAGGCAAGCACTTTACCACTAGGCCATATTCCCAGCCCCACTCTTGTACTTATTAAGGGTTTTTGATAGCCTTATACAGACCAGGTTTACCAGTGCAAATATCTCTCTCTGCCTGAAAGGGATAGCCTTCTTCAAATCCAAACTATAGAGAGTGAGTGGATTGTCCTTGATATGTCCTGGGAGGTACACATCCTTTCATGTGTTATTAGCAAAGAATAATTTTTTCCCACCTTCACCTTGTATTGTGCTCTTCTGAGCTCTTTGGGTCACCCTCCTTCACTGAACTTCTATTGTCTCTAGTTCAAATCATTACCCTACTTTTTCTCTGCTACATACATCCTTTTTAGACTAGTAACTTTTCAATTTCAGGAAGTAGATGGAGCTCTCTATTTGTGTGTCTGTATATCTAGTTAATTACTGGCTCTATGTTTAAAGTGAATGTATACATAGATCCCATGCATAAGTGTAGTATTAACCTTTTATATTTTATTGCCTTTGTGAGCATACCAGCACTTTTTTTTCCTGTTTGTGTTATTTGGGCTGCTATACATTGACAAGAAATACTAGGTTTGTTGCAAAGAAACACATCTTAAACTAATCCTAAAAGTATAACCAGTATGCTTTAGCCAGCTGACACGGTGACATAATGCAGTTTTATGTTTAGAGCAGTGAGTACCAAGAACATTGTTGTATTTACTTTTTGAAGAGGTATGTGTGCCAAAAAGTAAATTCAGGGTTGTTTTGTCTAAATGTAATTTTATTGTCAAGGTGATGAACAGGGGGGGTTACAGTTACATACGTAAGGTAGTGATTACATTTCTCATCAAACTTGTTACTGTATCCCTCATTTTTCTCCCACTTTCCCTCCCACCCCCCCAAGTTGTACAGTTAATTTCCAACATATTATCTTGTGAATTTCATGATTGCATTGCTTCACTCAGGGTTGTTTTGATTCCTATTTATTTTAAATACTGATGGGCTCCTACTGAAAGTTACTGCTATTAGCAATGATTCATTTAAAAACTGTTGGCTAGCTCATGCATGTAAATGAAACTGGCCAGATGGAAATAGGATTATGGATGGATCCTGTAATTAAGGTTTTCCTAAAGTATAAGTAAAGTTAGAAAGTTAACCTTCCAACATAAAATAAAAATGCAAAGCCACGGTAGCAGGCAGGTTAGTATCCTCCCTCTCCCCTCCTGACAACAAGGATTTCTTTACTGTTCTGTTCAGAGCAGCTGCATTTAGGTAGCTATAGGAACAGAGGTACACTTACCCTGTGTCCCTAGAGCCAGTCCCTCCCTGCTCCTTCTGCCTAAGGAATGACCAACACCTTTTTGTTGAATGGCTGACACCTTTGTTGCTGGTTGCTGTCTTTTTTCAAGTCATTCCCATTGGTTTTGTAGTGAGCCAGTGGGAAATAGGTTTTAGGAAGTCATTCCCTAGTAGAGCAGAGGAAGTCTGCAGAACTGAAGGATGTTGTCCTTAAGAGTTACTGAAATAATTAAGTAAGAATGGGGAAATAATTTCTCTCAGATTATTGTTTTATTTTTTAAATTGTGATACCTTTCTTGTGATGATTTACAAGAATATAATTAGTTCCCTAAATCACTGAACATTCAGATTACTACGGACAAAATAATCCTGAATAATCCTTATTGTAATACATAAGGTAGATGAAAGGGTGGCAAAGAGTGAGAAAAGAGGCAGGGAATGGAATGTAATAGGCCTTTTTTTTGGGCCAGTCTTAGGGTGTGAACTCAGGGCCTAGGCTCTATTCCTGAGCCTGTCTGTGCTCAAGGTGAGTGCTATACCACTTGAGTCACAGCACCACTTCCTGCTTTTTGTGTTTATGTGGTACTGAGGAATTGAACCCCAGGGCTTTGTGAATGCTAGGCAAGCACTCTAACACTAATCCACGCTCTTAGCTCTAGGCCTCTTTCTGCAATCCCCATTTCTTTCTGTTTTGGTTCTTAGGGCTGATTTTGAATGGGTCTGAAATATTTCTATTTTTTTCTAGGCCTCAGTTTCTGGATTCCCATGTATGTTTAGTTATGAAAAAATTATTGTATATTTAAGATATAGATACTACCTTTCTTGGATGGTGTTCTGAGTATAGCTCTTAGGAAATTAACACATTAAGATAAACCCCACTCTAATGAAAATAATTTGATCTGGATATGTGGAATTTGATAAAGTTTTGGTAGGTAGGTAAGTAAACCAAATTAATTTTTTGTTTTGTTTTACAGTCCTATTTTGTAACAGATTATGATCCAACCATTGAAGATTCCTACACAAAGCAGTGTGTAATAGATGACAGAGCGGCACGGCTAGATAGTAAGTAAACTTAGATCACGTCCTGTTTTTAAAGCTATCTGTGAGGTTTTACTTGGTTAAATTGTATAATTAAATGTAAAATGTAAGCCTGCCTGTTTTAGGTGTGTGTGTGTGTGTGTGTGTGTGTGTGTGTGTGTGTGTGTGTGTGTGTGTAGTAGAAATTGAATCTAGGGCCTTCATGCATGGCACAGAAGCTTTAATAGTGTGTTGGCTATACATTCTACTCCTGAACAGAAGAAAACTCTGTTCTCTTTAAGATGAAGTACATTAGTACCTTTCCTGAATAAAGCATTTTGTGTGTGGTTGAGGGGGGAGGGTAACAAATTACAATTTCTCTTTTGAACTTACAGGTACCTTTTTCAGTTTTTTTTTTACATGATGGGGATAAATATCCTACCAATGTCAGTTTATCTGGTTCCATCTGTCTAGATTGTGCTTGGTATTTTTAATCTTGTAATTGGTATGCTAATATATTCTAACCACAAAATCAATCTGTGCTAGTGAAGATAAATTCTGAAACTGTGCCTGCCCTTAGAGTATGTTTGCCTGATGTTAAAAGATGTTTTAAGAGAATTCAGAATGGTGTTTCCTCTTTTACCAAGTAGCAGGCTCTGCAGAGGACCCAACCCCAGGGGCGCACCCTTGAGGGGAAGCTGAGGATAAAGTAAAAACTTAAACACGATTCCCTTTCTGTCTTTTAGTTTTGGACACTGCTGGACAAGAAGAGTTTGGTGCCATGAGGGAACAGTACATGAGGACTGGTGAGGGCTTCCTGCTGGTCTTTTCAGTCACAGACAGGGGCAGGTTTGTACCCTTGTTAAAATATTGTAGCCTACTGATCTTGTTTATTAGCTCACTGATACTGTTTCATTGACTGTGGATTTTGTTGTTATAGAAAAATGATAAAGATATTACAAAAGTAATCAAGTACTAAACAGAGCACAGAACTTGCTGAATTCTCATTCATGGAAAATTTTGGTTTTTCTTTTTCTTTTTAAGTTTTGAAGAAATCTATAAGTTTCAAAGACAGATTCTCAGAGTAAAAGATCGTGATGAGTTTCCAATGATTTTAATTGGTAATAAAGCAGACCTGGACCATCAAAGACAGGTAAGAAGGAATTTTCCTGTTGGGAACCTGAAATAATGTGCTTAATGTAAAAGGAGAAAGTCACAACATGAAAAATACCTGTGCTACACATAACTTAATTTAATTAGATAATCTTAGTTATGCCTAATGCTTATATATTTACTGTCAATACAAAATTACCTTCAAGTAAAAAAAAATAAGCATATAAATATATACAATATATTACACAATCTAAATATGTAAACAATATATAAATACATCTGTAAATATATAGATTAATTATAAATAGAAATTTATATATTTTTTTCTGGTGTCAAAACTAGGATTTGAACTTAGGACAGGATTACACTTGACCATTTTGCTCATAGCTGTGCTCTACCACATGAGCCATACCTTTAGTTTCTGAAATGGCCTTAAGAGAAAAATTGTAGTGTTTGGTTTTTTAATAAGTCTAACCAATAACTAATGTTGTTTTGAAAAGTTCTTCATATTGACAGCTCTAATTCTCAGTAACTTTTAAGATAAGAAATTGTCTAATATTTAGTTGCAAGGTAGCTTATTCTCTTTACTCAATTCTTTATTTAGTTGTGGGCAAGTTTATTTTCTTTTGCCTCTTTACTTGCTAAACTGAGACGTAAAGTTGTGGGCCCGGCTCTGGTGGCTCACACTAGGTCCTTTAATACTAGCTACTCAGGAGGCTGAGATATGAAGATGGCAGTTTGAAGCCATCTGGATAGAAGTGGCCCTGAAAGTCTTATCTTCAATTAACTACCCCTACCCCCATCCCACCCCCCAAAAAATCCTGTAAGTGGAGTTATGGCTTAAGTGTTAGAGTGATATCCTTGAGCAAAAAAGCTCAAGGACAGTGCCCCAGCCCAAGGACAGGCACACACACAATATATAAAACAAATAAATAATCTTTTGGTAAAGGAAGGGAATAAAGTCAGTTAATATGGGCCCTACATTATTTGGGAGTTTGTTTTGTATTTTTATTTCTTTTAGGTCTTTGGGTTTTACTCCACATCTCAAATTTATTATTTTATTGTTAGAGTGATAGTATTGTGGCTTAAACTCTGCCTCATGCTCTCACTTGGCCTTTTCACTCATGTCTGGTGTTCTACCACTTGAGCCACACCTGTACTTCCGTCTTTTTGCTAAATGTAAAAAGAGTTCTGTAGAATTTGAATGGTTTACTGTTATTACCCATCTGGTTCCTTAGGGGGGAGATATTGTTCATTTGTTTCTCTTGTCAAAGATGTAGGAAGAATATAGAGACAAATGATTTACTTGACCTTGCTAAAATACATAAGTAGGTAAGTTTGATAGCCATTGATTCTGAAATTTAATTCGGATTCTGCATTTTATGATATATCTGATTTTAAGTTCCTTGTCCTTTATAGCTACTCATATAGAGCTAAAGTATATTTCATTTTTTTGTGTGTATGTTTGCTACATCTCTCCCTCACGTCAGATAAACTCATATTTATTGTGGATTTTTGCTAATGTTAACCTTTGCCTTTGTACTGAATTCCAGTTGAAGTTTTCAAACCTAAATATGAGTTTGATGCAACAGGTTCACTTGGAATATTTAAAACAATTCTGGGTAGAGCTCAAACTTACTAAATCAGAATATCAAAATATTGAAGGGATATAGCTTCATATTATCGTTACAAAGTTCCCTGGATTGAGAAGCCTCTAGGAAATACTTGTTTGTGTAGCTTCAGCTTTTTGATTTCTGGCTTCATCATGGTATGGTTTTGTTCATTGTGTTGCTTCTTCTATAGCTTTGGTAGTACCACTGCTGTTTCTACTTCTTAGTTAAAAGTAACCTCTAAGTGAACTCAAAAACAACTTTCTAGAAATGTGCATATAAGCTCTAAAGACTGTGATTTCTGGAAGACAGTAATGTGAACCAGGCTTTAAAAATAAATAAAAGGCCAAGTGCCAGTGGCTCACACCTGTAATCTAGCTACTCAGGATGCTGAGATCTGAGGATTGTGGTTCAAAGCCAGCCCAGGCAGGAAAGTCCCATGAGATTCTTATCTCCAATTAATCACAGAAAAAGGTGGAAGTGGCACTGTGGCTCAAGTGGTAGGGTGCTAGCCTTGAGCAAAAAAGGAGCTCAGAGACCCTCCCCAAGCCAAGTTCGAGCTCCCAAGATGAGCAAAAACAAAGAAACAAAAAAACCAAACACCTTACCAGTGGAATTTTTAATTCATCTAGGTCACAGATATAATGAATGTTTCTTATGATAAAGAAGTCATATGCTATACTTCTTATACTTCTTTATCTGGATTATACATGATGGGTAGGGCAATGTAACTTTTTGGGGAGTAATTCCTAGGCTGGTCTTGAACTTAATGTCCTGCTGTCTTAGCCTTCTGAGTGCTGGAATTATAGTTACTTTCCTTGGCTAGGCATAAATTCTTCCTTCCTCCTTCTCTTTTTTTGTTCAGGGCCTCTTCAAGTCAAATTACATTAAGATATTTAATTTGAGATTGTCTTAAAACCTAAAGTGTTTATTCTTCCAATTTTTAAAATTAACTTTAGGATTTATATATACATTTTTATTTAAATAGATCATTCTCTTCTTAACAAGTATTTATTTAGTTAACTGCTATGCAGTCTTAAGTTTTGAGTATATACAGACAAACATACTTTGCTTACTAGCCTCAGAGGATATCTTGAAGTGGTGAGAGAATGAGAGGAAAAAACTGAAAATGGTTTAATGGTAAGAGTTTTGTCACTGGTCACCTTAGAGTGACAGGAGTGTTGGGGAACTATTGTAAAAACAGCCTCAATACTAGGAGAATGTTTTCTAGTTCTTGAGTTTTGAAAGGCTATGGAGAATAAGGAACTAGGACCACAGAGTTGAAAGGGAGTGACATCCTAGAAAGCTACAACAGAATTGATGGCAACATGGAGCTCAAAAGCAACTTTTTTTTGTGGTTAGGAAACTTTACCAGAAACATGTATGTTTATAGCAGGAAATTTGCCAGGTCTAATTTTCTTGAAGTTGAAATTGTCCTTCCTAAACGGGTGGCTCTGAGAAGATTCTTTCCTTCCTGTTATTTGCTTGCATAATTTGGTTAGGCCTTGTAGTATATTTTTTATTTTAAAGAAAGGCCAAGTAAAACTTAGGCATTCCATAAGCTTTGGTATCCTAAGGCTGTGTGGAATCTGCTTGCTATAAGGATACAAACCATTATGAAGTAATTGTGAGATTCATTCATGAGCATTAGTGTAACAAACTAATATTGTTATATTTAGATTGCTTAATTTAGGGAACAAAATGTTAAATTGGTAGAACATATTACAAAAAAGATTAAAGAGACCAATTACTTGAACTTCAGTGGGTTCACAAATAATTGATATTCTACTCAACAAGAGTAGAAAGCCTCATATTTCTTGGGGTATGTACATGGCTATATGCTGAGAAAGGTCTGTCGTAGTAGTGGGGCAAAATTAGTTCTAGATTGAATGTTTTTCTGTAATAAAGCCTAAATCTTGATGTCAGCAGATCAAGTTATTTCTAAGTAACTGCTACCACAGAGGAAAGCTCAAAAGCATAGGCATGTATGGGGGACCCCCCCCCCAACAATTCCACAAAAGCTCTAATAGCAGTTCCTTAGAAAGCCAAAATCAAAGGTCAGCAAAAATAAGACAGCAGGAAGAAAGGGTTCTTGAAAGGGGGTGGGGTGAAAAGGGTATAGAAAGAAGAGGAGAAAAATGCGAAAAGGGGTTACATTGATCAAGATCTACTATATTCATAAATTATTTTGTTAAAGGGCAACTGTTGTACAACTACTTAAAGATAATAAAAAAGTAGGTGGTGGCTAAGTTAACAGATACAGATATGGCACAGATGAGACACTAACATGGTTATTTTAACTGTATTCTGACATTTAAAATGCTAAAGAAACACTGAATATGTTAAGTAGAACTGATGTGGAAGACACAGAAAGATCCAGTTTAGACTTCCAGAAATTAAGACTACAGTGAGGCCAAAAAAAAAGCACTAGATGCTATTAACAGTAGAAATAGTAGCTGGGAATTTTTGAATTTGGTGAAAGCTATATTTCACACATCCAAGGAGTTTAATAAACTAGGCCCAACGAACATGAAAAAAATTACAAGACACATCATAAAGTTTCTTGACATCAGCACTGAAGAGAAAATTCAAGGACTAGTGTCAGCAGAAGGCCAAACACAAAAGAACAAAGAGACAAAGGATAAAAGACAACCAATGCAACCGCAATACTTACATCCGACTTGCTGTAAACCAACTGTACAACTCGTGGGTGGGGTGGGGCTGGGATTAGGGAAGGGAGGGAAGGTGGGAGAAAAATGAGGGAGGAGGTAACAAGTTGGATAAGAAATTTACTCACTGCCTTACATATGAAACTGTAACCCCTCTGTACTTTGACAATAAAGAAATTTAAAAAAATGAACTCCCAAGAAATGGAAACAAGTTTTCAATAATGTACTCTGTTTGGAGCTATTTTTTTTTGAGTGCTTTTTTCTTTTTCCCTTTGGATTATGCCCTTTGTTACTGTTTTTGATTTCTGTATCCTTTGTTTTGTATATAAGTTTATCTGATTTGGGGAAGGGAAGGGGAAATCACAGAAACAGCAGGACAAAGGGTGAGCCAATGCAACATTGATACTAGACAGACACTGTTGGAGGGGAGGGGTGTAGGGGGGAAGCAGGAAAAAGTGAGGGAAGGAGTAACACTGTTCAAAAAGAAATGTACTCATTACCTTATGTAACTGTATCCCCTCTCTACATCACCTTTTACAATAGAAGAATAAATAAAAAGTAAAAAAGAAAGTAACTGTTTTTGGGGGGGTGGGGGGCCAGTCGTGGTGCTTGGACTCAGGGCCTGAGCACTGTCCCTGGCTTCTTTTTGCTCAAGGCTAGCACTCTTGCCACTTGAGCCACAGTGCCACTTCTGGCCTTTCCTATACATATGGTGCCAAGGAATTGAACCCAGGGCTTCATGTATATGAGGCAAGCACTCTTGCCACTAGGCCGTATTCCCAGCTCCCTGACTGTGTTTGAGCCACGCTGTCCCACAGAAGCTGGCTTCCATTCGTGTTGAGCTCTGAAGCCTGTTGGGTGGATTAACAGCACAGTCTATAGCTGGGATTAGATGGAGCAAATCTACTTGCTAACACTGGTCTTTTGATTTTTGGAATTTCAGGTAACACAAGAAGAAGGACAGCAGTTAGCACGGCAGCTTAAGGTAACATATATGGAGGCATCAGCAAAGATTAGGATGAATGTAGATCAAGCTTTCCATGAACTCGTGCGGGTTATAAGGTAAGCAAAACATATGCTGGCCGTGTATTACAATAAATTACTGTGAAATGATTTTAGTAAGAAAGAAGGGATTGTATGTAGGAATGATTCTTTCTAGAAGCTAATGTACATAATGTTAATTTTTAATCAGGTACATAGTATATTCTAGGCATTTCTGATATGTAAAATCACAATAGTATTGAATTAGGAAAGTACAGGTACGGGATTTTGTAAAGAGTAAATATAGCTTCCTGTTTTGTAAAGATTAATAGTTTTTGAGTAGTAATCAGAAACCTACCAATGTGTTTGTATACTTAATCCTCACTACAGTCCAGTAGGCTAAAGATTTGTTTGTAACCTCATTTTCAAATGAGAAATCAGAGGTACAAAGAAGTTAAATGACTTGCTCAGGGTTTAGATATAATAAGTGATGGAGCAGAGATTTAAACCCAAATCTCTGATTTCAGAGCTTCTGTTCTTGGTGTTGCTTCTTTCCAGCTCCTGCCAGCAGGTCAAGAACAGGGCAGGTAGTAAATAAAGATGCCGTAATCCGTGAGGTTTATGATGTTCTAGTAAGATATAAGCACAACACCCCAGCCTACAAAGGACTTTTCTGTAGATGGCCTAGGAGGTCCCAGAGGTTTACAAAGTGTAATGAATTGCAAGATGTTTGAGATGTTAGGTGAGGTCTCCTAGAGTTACTGTATATGTGCTGTGTGTGAGGAAGATCAAGATGCCTCAGCGAGCAGCATTTGATGAGATGATTTCCAGTCTGTGGCCTGGCCTCTGTTTCACCTGCTCCTCTGTCTACTGTTTTTTTCTGATAGTTTCACAAGAATGTGGAGTGAGCTGTTGTTCATCATGTAATTCAGATGAGCTGATACCTGTGCGGTGGGCTTCTTTTTTATAAAGGCACAACAAGTGAAGGCTGTAGGGTTTAGTTTTTCAGTTGTTTTAAAAAAAAAGTGTAGTCCCATTATTATTTAGTAAAAAGTTTCAGTTTTATAGGATGAAATTCAGAGTTAATAGGAACAGATAATGGTGATGGTGGTATAACAGTGTGAATATACTGAATGCTTCTGAACTATATAGAGAGAAGCCTGGAGAATGTTTTTTAACTCCTTCACCCATTCCAGTTCTATTTTACTGTTAAGCAACTGATGGAACAGATTTTTTTTTTCTTAAAAGGAATAATTACTGCCTTTTTGAATTACCTTGCCTTTTGATCCTGAAGATCTGTCTTCACTCATTAATCAGGTGTGAGAAAGGAAGGTAGAGGAGGAAGTTTTTTTTTTTTTTTTTTTTTTTTGCCAGTCCTGGGCCTTGGACTCAGGGCCTGAGCACTGTCCCTGGCTTCTTTTTGCTCAAGGCTAGCACTCTGCCACTTGAGTCATAGTGCCACTTCTGGCCATTTTCTGTATATGTGGTGCTGGGGAATCGAACCCAGGGCTTCAAGTATACGAGGCAAGCGCTCTTGCCACTAGGCCATATCCCCAGCCCGAGGAGGAAGTTTTAACTACCTGGCACTATGAGGCATATATAAACATCAAAAGGTCTTAAATCTCCACAGCAGTTGTAAAAGGTAGGTCTCCCTACCTTAAAAGGTCAGCTGACTTGCCTGATACTGACCTTAATAAGTGACAAACAAGAATAAAGAATTGTGAGCATACCTAATAAAGATAGTTTTATATTGTACTCTTTGATAAGTGTTTGTTCTTATGTCTTTGAGTCAAGGAATTTTAAGTTGTAAGGGAATGTGGAGTCTAGCATGTCATCTGATTCAGGACTTATCCATGAAGGCAATTCAGCTGAAGTATTTGTGCCTTTGGCTATCCATCCACCCCCATTTTTCTTGATGTTGGCTGGGAATGAATCCCAAGGCCTCATGCATGGTAGGCAAGCACTTTACCATTGAGCAAAAATCCAAAGTCTTTTTTTTTTGGCCACTCCTAGGGCTTGAACTCTGTCTCTGGACTCGTTTTACTCAAAGCTAGCACTGTACCATTTGAGCCACAGTGCCACTTCTGGCTTTTTCTGTGATTAATTAGAGATACAAGTCTCATGGACCTTCCTGCCTGGGCTGGCTTCAAACCATGATCCTCAGATCTCAGCCTCCTGAGTAATTAGGATTACAGGCGTGAGCCACTGGCCTATTGAAGTCTTATTTTCTTTTTAAAGACTTGCTTTGATACCTAGTCAGACATTGAAACACATATGCACTTGAATGCAACTTGTTCAAAATCAATCTGCATTTGTAGTAGATTATTAAATAAGTGATTATATTTAGATTTTTCTATCTTGCAGGAAATTTCAGGAGCAAGAATGTCCTCCTTCACCAGAACCAACTCGGAAAGAAAAAGACAAGAAAGGCTGCCATTGTGTAATTTTCTAAGAATCCCTTGAGTTGTAGCTACCAACTGCCAGGAAAAGCCCTCATTTCCTCTCTTTATCGTTTACATCTTGTTGGTACCTTTCTAGCCTTAGACAAATGATCACCGTATTAGCCTTAGACCAAGAAGCTGGCTAATCCTTTCCATGAAGCTAATACAATGGTTCTTTCCAGACCAATTTCAAGGAAACACTAAGGCTGCTTCAAAAATTATTTGATTCCTTTAAAATACATGTCTACATACATGTACACATTCTTTTTAAGGGCTTACATTTTAATAGGGGTGAATCAATTTTGAAGCCTAAGTTTATTAAACTGAAGTGTGATAGGTTGTGAAATAATTTTTAACTTCTGGAATCATTACCTACTGTTACTCTAAATAGAAACGTAAGAGGTTTCTTTTTTTTTTTAATGTGAATTTTTGCCTATCTTAAAATTTTTTGATGTCAACCTTAAATACACTGAATGGAATCTGCAAGAGTGAGACATCTCAGACCTTTCCTGATGCTACAGCTTTTGTTTTCCAGTGGCCAAATTACCAGAATGCCTATTGTATTTATGGATTAAAAACTGCTTATCAAGTCTTTGTTATTATGCCTCCTCTTGAAGATGATAATATTCTATGTGGCCAAATATATGGACTCATTCTGGACTTAGCCATTTCAATGTACTTGGTTTCTTAATTTAACTTCACAGCCATGCTAAGGGTAAGAATGAATAATTTCTGTTCGTCTTCCTTTATCAATTTTTTTTCTGGTTAAGGGATTCAAAAAAGAACTAAAATTGTTTTTTGTTTGATGTAATATAAATATGAAATTGATCTTTCCAGAGTCAGAGATGATTAATGTTTTGCTATATACTTTTATACGTTATTTTCTTATCAATCTAGTTAACAAGTATTTTTATATGTTTATAAGCAAATATGCTTTCACAGCATACCTTGTGTATATGTAAAGATAAGTATTTAATTCTTACTGTCCACTTTTAATTGACAAAGAAAAAAATAGAAACTATAGAAACTGTAGTAGAACTTTTACTTACTAGTCTGGTCATGGTTGTATTCACTTTTGTTCAGTTATATTCCTGCTCAAGAAACCTTTTCAATAGAGTACAACAGGATGAGTCTTGGAAACCACTTTGAATAGCCTTTGATAGATATTAACTGTTATGCTAAGTATTAAGTGTAAAACTTTTAATTGACAACTAGTATGATTGTGGAGGGCTTCTGATTTTGCTTTTAATTTTGTAGATTGTGTTTAAACAATTCAAAAGTATGTTCCTGACTTTGACATACTTAGTGGTATTGCACAGTTGTCACTTTATCGAATGTGTACAACAGTCCCATGAAGTTTATAAAGCGTACCCTTGTATAGCTTCAGGTGCTAGAATTAAAACAGATCTGTTATCACAAGATGATGCTTGATTAGTCATTTTATTTTAGTGGTTTTGTGAGGGAATGGATATTAGAAGAAACTTACTTGTGTGGATCTATGACTTTTCTCACTGTGTTGAGGATTTGAATCTAAAATTGGTCATTTAGCAGGTGAACTTGATGTGAAACATTTTGGTGTTTATAGTGATTTTTTGACTGTTTCTTGAGGTCAGAATTTCTTAAACTTTTTCTCTCAAGTGTTTTTACAGAATCCCAACTGTAGAGGACTGAGGGCATGAATATATAAATATATACATATCCCTTTGAGGATGAAGCCTAAAATGGCAGAAACAAAGCAGAGTATGGTATTTATTTCAATGCTAATAAAAAAGTCACTGATTTTATATTGTATTTCATTATGTATTGATTATATTAGTACAGAGTTATCTTTCAAGTCTTCTAGTAAAATCACTTCCAAGGAAGGTAGCCAACTTCTGTGACTTTGATAGCGTCCCACCCCTGTCACACATATGTTCTTGGCAGTACTAGTTGGGGAGTTTTTATGTGTCATAGGTAACTTCCATGTAGTCCTCTTGCCTGAGCCTCTGAGTACCAGGATTACAAGTCATATTCTTCCATATTTAGCTCTATTTGGTTCTTTTTTGTGTAGTCTGTTTAGGTCTTCATTATGTTCATGATTTTATTAACTAGCTCTTTTCAATGGGGTTCCCAAAGAATTGAGTTCTAATGCCTCATCAGTTGTATTATGAATGAACTTTTCACCTGTGCATCTAGTGTTGTAGTCTTCTATTTGGGGAAAATTTGATAAAGTAATTACTCAGAGAATTCCATAGGGCTTAATTCTCAAAAGTTCTGGTTGAGTAAGACCACTTTGAATATTTGAACATGGCTATAGGTAGTGGTTTTAGTGTCTGGTGGCCCTCTTACTGTATAATTTGGATTAGTTTGTGTTGGCTGATTTTTCTGTAGTTACAGGCCATGTTTTCCTGAAATTTCACATTTCTACTATGTTTGGGTTGTGTGATGGACATTGTTGTCTTTATGTGGTTAGGGATCTAGATTGTGTCATCTTTATCTAAAGGTTTCTAGGCTTTTTTGTGGTAGTTTGTTCATGTCTATGCAGTTCCATTATATACTTTCAGGTCTTATTTTTAAGCTTAATGCAATCTCAAGTAGCCCATTATCTCTGGTATATTTTAGTTCTACTACTAAACTGTGGCCCTTTGGAGGACTCCTGAATTTCCTGAGTGATCAATAGGACTCTAGTTTGGCTTGTGGGACTACTGAGCTACAGGGAACTATTTTCTTCACAGCACCTGGGTTACTGTTTGACCATTCTGTGGAGTTTACCACTCTGCGGTGTGTGTGGGGTGTGTGTGTGTGTGTGTGTGTGTGTCTGTGTGTTCTTTTCCCCCCGGTTCCAAGGCGTGAACTCTGGGTCTTCTGCTTGTTGAGCCACATCTCCAGCTCAGCTTTTTGCTGGTTAATTTGACATGGAGCTTCATGGACTTTTCTGCAGGGCTGACTTTGAACCACAGTCTTCAAGTCTCAGCTTCCTAAATAGCTAGGATAGCAAGTACATGCCATCAGTGCCTATTTTTGGAGCTCTTTTTTCTGTGAAGTGTCCTCTCCCTTCCAGAACTTTTTTTTTGTTGATTGTGGGGCTTGAAATCAGGACCTGTTGGTTGTCCCTGAGCTCTGTGCTCAAGTGGTAGCATACTACCACTTTGAGCGATAGCACCACTTCTAGTTTTCTGGAGCTTAATTGGAGATGAGTCTTACAGGCTTTTCCTACCTGGACTGGCTTTGAACCATGATCCTTATTAATCTCAGCCTTTTGAGTAGCTAGGATTATATGCATGAGCCACGAGCCTCCTTGCTGAGAATTCATTTATTTATTTTAACAACTTTTAGTTCAAGATCCCTAGCTCCACTATTTGTCTTCTCAGCTCAGGGAAACATTTGTGTCCTGTTTAGTACTCCCCATCTTTTCTGTAATCTGGAATGTGTTTATATAAAGCCAAGGCACATCAAGGACCTTATTTACTTCTCTTCCATTAAGAGATTAAGAGTTGTAGTCCACTATTCCCTGGTATACACAATATATGTAAACAATTTAATATATTTAGTGTTTTTTTTTAAATAATATTTTGCCCAGTTTGTCCTCAAATTCCTGGGTTTCAGTGATTGTGCTAATATCAAGTAGATGGCACTTGAGGTTCATATCTCAGTCCCCAGTTAAGTCCAATTTTAAAATGTTCAGGTAGGGAGTAAATCTTGTTCATTAAGAGTGGCCTGTCTTGGGACTGGGAATGTGTCTTAGCAGTAGAGTGGCTTGCCTAGCATGCACGAAGCCCTGGGTTTGATTACTCAGGACCACATCAACAAAAAAAGCCAGAAGTGGTACTGTGGTTCAAGAGGTAGAGTGCTAGCCTTGAGCAAAAAAAGAAGCCAGGGGCAGTACTCAGACTCTGAGTCCAAGCCCCAGGACTGGCCAAAAAAAAAAAAAGAGTGGCTTGTCTGGGTGGGGTGGGGGGGGGCAGGGCAGGTGGAGGTTGGAAGTGTGGCTCAGTTGGTAGAGTACTTAACAGTGAGCCAAAGTGTCAGGTACTGAGTTTCAGTTTTGATCTCAGACCCCCCCTCCCCAAATTCTATTTTTTGGTTGGCTGTTACTGATTTTTCTATAATTGGGGGTTGGCAAGTTTTCTCTGTGAAGGGCCAGATAGTAAATATCTGTGGCTTTGCAGACTATTTATTCTGTTCTAGTTATTAAATCTACCATTTTAGCACTGAAATAGCCACAAAGCAGTATGTAAGTAAGTGGGTGAATGTTGCTGTGTTCCAACAAAACCTGGTGTTCACTCAGGCTTGTGTTCCATATCATTGTCACATATGACATATATTAATATGTGTTTCATATTCCTTTAAGATTGTAAAGCCTGTTATGTATAAAAGTAGAAGGTGAGTTAGATTTGACCCTTTGGACATGGTTTGCCAAATTCTGTAACACATTTAGCATTTCAGGTTTCTTTCCCAACTTTAGAATTTTTCTTTTTTTTTTAACCCCAGTCATGGGGCTTGAACTCAGGGCCTGAGCACTGGCCCTGGCTTCTTTTTGCTCAAGGCTAGCACTCTACCACTTGAGCCACAGCACCACTTCTGCCTTTTTTTTTTTTTCTCCTTCTGTATATGTCATGCTGAGGAATTGAACCCAGGGCTTCATGAATGCAAGGTAAGCACTCTACCACTAGGCCAGATTCCCAGCTAAATTTTTCTTTTTTCTTTCTTTTTTGATGCTGCTGTTTGGGCTTGAAATCAGGGGCTAGGTGCTGTCTCTGAGGTGGTTTTTTTTTTTTGTTTTTTTTTTGCTCAAGGCTAGCAATTCATCACTTGAGCCACAGTTCCACTTCTGGCTTTTTGGTGGTTAATTGGAAATTAGTCTCAGACTTTTCTGCCCTGGCTGTCTTTGAACCAGGATCCTCAAATCTCCGACTCTTGAATAATTTGGATTACAAAAATGAGTCACCAGCAGTTGGTCCAACTTTAGGAATTTTATGCTTCTTTATTTTAAATGGAAACCCAATTTCTTGAATGGATGGTCATAAATTTGTATGAATTTGTTCCCTATATTGCTTGTTTCAAAATGTTAAATATTTACAATATTTAAGAATATTATACTCTAATTGGTGTTACTTAGATGATGTGTAAAATTTGGGGCCTCAGAATTTTATTATTTTGGCTTTTTTATCATTAAGTAGTTTTTCAGAGATTTTAATTCATCTTGATCAACATCATCCTTTCTGTTCTCCATTTTCCTCCTCCTATCCTTACCCCTAAGTTATGTAGTTTAATTTTTACATAATGTATACTTAATCACTTTATATCTCCCCTAAGTATACCATCCTTTTGTCAGTGTTTGTATATATGCATAAACCCTGTTTATGTTGTCATGTATTTGTATTTTAGATCTAACTTGCACATATGAGAGAAAATATGCGCTGTGTGTCTCTCTGAGTCTGATTTAACAAAATGTTTAGGTCCATTTATTTCTCTGTAAATGACATATTCTTTCTGATAGATGAGTAAAATTCCATTGTATATATGTACCACAGTTTCTTGATTCACTTGCCTGTTGTAGGGCATCTGGGCTATTTCTAAAACGTGGCTGTTGTCTATAGTGCAAGTGTCTTTATTGTGATTCGTAATATTCTAGGTAGATGTCAAAGAGTGGGATTGCTGGCTCATAGGGTAGTTCTATGTTTAGTTTTTTTGAGGAACCTCCAAGCTGCTTTCTAGAGTGGTTGTGCTAGTTTACATTCCCACCAATCCTCCATATCGCCATCAGTATTTGTTATTGTTTATATTCTCAATTATGGCCAATCTTAACCAAGGTGAAATGAAGTCTCATGGGTGGGGGGCAGTCCTGGGGCTTGAGCATTGTCCCTGGTTTCTTTTTGCTCAAGGTTAGCACTCTACCACTTGAGCCACAGCACCACTTCTGGCTTTTTCTATATGTGCGGTGCTGAGGAATCGAACCCAGGGCTTCATATATGTGAGGCAAGCACTCTACACTAGGCCACATTCCCAGCCCCTCAATGTTGCTTTGATTTGTATTTCCTTTATGGCCTTGAGTATTGGCTTAAAATTTGTTTTGATATCTCAGGGATATATATTTACAGTTTACCCTACCCTCCTTTTTGTCATCACTTGTTTTCATCTTTTAAGATTTCCTATTGCCATAGTTTGATCCTGTTGAGTAGCTAAAATTGGCATATAAATAGTAGAAGAGGATGATCATGCGATCATTTTCAAACTCATCACTTGTTTGCCGAAGGTATTAACCTGTGACTCTAAAATTTTTAAATATTATTTTAAGCAGACATGTTATCTTAAAAATACCTGACTTAGCAGTTTGTGTAAGGTCACATTAAGTGTTTGGGGGACATGGATCTGCTCTTGCGTTCATATTACTTGGAGTTGAGGAGAGGAAGATTAAAAGTACCACAGATGTGAGTATTTATCTTTGAATGCACAATGTATAGGTAGCCTGCCAAAAGTGTTGTCAGGACAGCTGAAGGAAAGGGGTATGTGTGCTAAGAACATCTGAATTACAAGTAGTATTTTCACTGGAACTAGACAGATTAGTAGAATTTGAGGTGGGAGGAGAGGAGAATACTGATGTAGTGGAAAGGCTGGACAAAGAAAGGTAAAGTGGGGGCAGAATGCAAAGCATATAGTGGTGGCATGCAGTGGGGCAAGTAGGAGCTGGTAGACTGGGCTTGGGCTGTACAGATGGGCTGTAAACAGGATGGCCATTTTGTATGTAGATAGTGGGAAATTGCCAAAGGCCTGAACAGGAGGTGCCCTGGATCTAGTCTAATTGTAAATAGTGTGAGTGGCAGAGAAGTGGCAGATTTAGGAAGGGAGGTTGGCAAAAAGGTTGTTCCAGTCATGCAATCTGTCCACTTCATGTTATAATCCATATATATGTATAGTATCCACATATACTATGTATTCTATCATATATGATATGTATTACCATATATCATAAATGCAACACATTTCTTTGTATTTACTGCATTAGCTATACTGCCTGGCATATGAAGAAAATCCTTTGTCAAATGATTTCAGAGTACTGTGAACTTCAGTAAGGAAGGCGGGGACTAAGAACATTAGGGACCAAGTTATAAAGTCTGAAGCTCCAAATTTAACAAATTAGAGGTGTATCTGAGAAATGTTTTAGGCTCAAATATTGAGATTGTATGTACAGAAAGGTGGTGGTTTTAGTAACTAAAATGAGCCCAAGTGACTCTAGTGATAGAAATATATAATGTGTAAGACAGTTGGATATTTACATATGTATGTACACACATCTGAGAGAGAGGAAGGGAGTCTAGAGGCATCATTTGGAAATTAGAGCTCAAAAAGAGAGACTGTGCTCGGACAGGCACATTTGTAATTCATTTTGAACTGGTGATTGAAGAGGTAGAAGTGGGAAGTATCCATTAGAAAAAGTGTTTGAGAGTAGTTCTTTTTTTTATTTTTTATTTTTTTATTTTTTTTGGCCAGTCCTGGGGCTTGGACTCAGGGCCTGAGCACTGTCCCTGGCTTCTTCCCGCTCAAGGCTAGCACTCTGCCACTTGAGCCACAGCGCCGCTTCTGGCCGTTTTCTGTATATGTGGTGCTGGGGAATCGAATCTAGGGCCTCGTGTATCCGAGGCAGGCACTCTTGCCACTAGGCTATATCCCCAGCCCCTTGAGAGTAGTTCTTAGAGGAACATAAACATTTGGGGAGTAGATTAAGAGTCAGCCAACAGCCAGGAGAAGCAGCTAGAAACTGGAGTGCCAAAAGCCTGTAGGCCAAGGAAGCCAATGGTCTGGGGTTGGTCAAATGCATTGAGTGTTGTCCAGCAATGATCACTTACAGGTTGGTGATGATTTCCTTTTGTTTCAATTCTCTGATTGTGGAAACTATATGACTGAGATGTAGTTTTCTTTTCTGTCGCCAGTACTGGGGCTTGAATTCAGGGCCTGAGCACTGTCCCTGGCTTCCTTTTGCTCAAGGCTAGCACTCTACCACTTGAGCCACAGTGCCACTTCCAGCGTTTCTGTTTATGTGGTACTGAGGAATAGGACCCAGGGCTTCATGCATGCTAGGCAAGCACTCTACCACTAAGCCATATTCCTAACCCTGAGCTGTGGTTATCTGATATTGGGGGGACAGGCATTTGACTTCATAGGCAATTAGAGATAAAAGGCAATTGGGACAAAGGCCCACATGGCAGGAAACAAGAAAGGTATGACAGTATCAATGTTATTTTCTTTCTTCCCTTTTCTTTCTGCTGGTCCTAGAGCTCGAACTCTTGGCTTGAGTACTGTCTCTGAGCCCCTTTTTGCTGGAGGCTATCACTCTACCACCTGAACCACAGTGCCACTCCAGCTTTTTCTTTGATTAATTGGAGATAAAAGTCTCATGGACTTCCCTGCCTCAGCTGGCTTCAAATCGTGATCTTCAGATCTCAGCCTCCTGAGTGACTAGGATTATAGGTGTGTGCTGAGCCACTGGCACCTGGCTAATATTCTTTTTTTTTTTTTTTTTTTTTTTTGTGCTGGTACCAGGGCCTCACACTCGCTCAGCTATTCTGCTCACAGATGGCACTCACCACTTGACACACCACCAGTTCTGACATTTTGCTGATTGGGAGTTTCTACCTGGGCTGGCTTCAAACCATTGTTCTCTAGGATTATAGTACAGGCACGAGCAACTTCATCCAGAGTGAATTTTGGTCTGCTACGGGGGTAAGGAAGTAGAGGCTTGTCAGTGTGGGATGTTTTGAGAAATACTACGGCAAAGTTGGTATAATGGGGCAGATACCTCGCTTTAGAGGCTGGACCATTAAGAGTACAAGCAAGCCAGCGCAAACTGCTTAATCACCGGTGTGGAAGTAGGTTTTACCATCCTGGAGTCTTAAAGCATCTGAGAGACAAAATGAACATTTACTGACGGATGGATAGAGTAGAGCTAGCTTTCAGTGAGTCCTAACACAAGATGGCATGAGGACTCACTGTCAAGGTGAGAACTGGTTAAGCTGTGCAAGTGAGGTGAGCAGTCCTTTAGTATGAGAAAGCTCGGCAGTCCAGAGGCCAGAAAAAGTAAAATGACTGGCCCCAGCACTCACAGATCCTCAGACGTGTGGCTGGAACTGAGGCCCCCTAGGGTTAAGTCAGGAGTGTCTGCGTTTCTGCCCTGTGGAGTATATAACCTGTGAACCCACGGGTCTTCTAAATCAAGGTGCCATTATTTAAATGTGATTGCTATATATCTTTCAGTTTCAAAGGTTTTAAATAGAATTAGTTTCATACGAATCAGCATGCAGTTGCTATTTATAATTTGTTATTGCATCTCAATCATTTTCAGAAGGAATTTTTGTTCATTCTGCTTACATTGCACAATAGAAAGACCAAATTAAATCAGCCTCTTAAAATTAGTAGCACCAAACAGAGTAGTGGAAATGGCAGTCTTCCTTAGTTCTTTGTTGTAATCAGTGATTAAGCATTTTAGAGTTTAGTTTTGTTTCAGTAAGTGTCTGTTTAAGGTACAAATATTTAGCTACTTTGTAGCTGAATTTGTAACAGAATTTCCACAGCAAATCTCTTTTTACTGTAGATCAGGTTTCTGTTACAAAATGGTTGGAGATGTCTTTCTGCAGCTGAGTTTTCTGACACATCCTTTTATGTATATGTAGATCGTGTAAATTTTAAGTCAAGGTCTTGCTGTTTGTTGTATAGCCGCAGGTTTGCCTGATAACCATAATTCACCTGCATCTCCTTCCCAAGTGATGGGATTATAGATGAGTGCCTCATGCCCAGCTCAGAATTGATTTTTAGTCCATATTGTCTGAATTATGTAGGTTAACAGAAATTGGTCACAGAAACTATTTCCTGTGGATACTTTTTATTGGTGTTTTAGCCATTGATTAAGCTCCCAGAGAGTTGAAGCCATGTGAGGATGTGAAATGTACCCTTCTTAGAAGGTGTACATAAGCTTTGATTATGCTTAAAGTCTGTTTACTCGTTAAGGTTCAAATGAAAAAACAGCACAATTCTTTTTGTTTTTCAGTTCTGGGTATAAAGAAACCCAGGTTTTATTCTCATTTGCTACAGATTTCCTTTAAATGCACTGGCAAGATGACAGGTAAGTGGCCCCAATGTCTGATTGGGAACTACAAATCTGAACTTTTACTGGTATCTTAAAAGGTGGGTGCGAATTTGATTACAATGGTTTGGCATTCATAAAAATATATATACAGTTACAAGCTGTTCTTTATATGGAAGTCTTTCATTATCTCAAGTGGAAGTCCAACAAACATATTACGTTTTTGTAGTAAAAAGTCTTTATTTCCAAAATGGTTAGCCAGAAAGACTATAAACCACCTACCATAAGACTTTGGTAAGAAAGAGATTTGACACTTCAGAATTCCCCGTTGCAAACAAAAAAATAACACTCCTCAGAGGAGAATCATGTCACCCATTCTCAGACATTAACCAGTACTCTGGTTTTAAGCCTACTACTCAGGATTTAAAATGTACCCAAATTGAATGAGGATGAATATGATCAGAGTAGTTTATTTGCATGTATGAAATACAACAATGAAACCAATTGGAATTGTTTTAAGAAGTGGGAGGGAGGTAAGGGAGAGTAATGGGGTGAGTAATCATTTTATTTGGAAATTATAACAGATAAAAGTCTTGTACAATTAATGTGCATTTTTTAAAAAAGATACCCAACTGGAATAAGAACATTAGACACCGAGAGGCCTACAGTTATTTAGGAATAACCATCATTTGTTTTTATGGGATAAGACTATTGTGCAGCAAGATAATTTGGATAATGTTACAAAATGGGCTGATTCTACATCAGAATTTTTCTTTTGGTCAGTCCTGGGGCTTGAACTCTGGGTCTTGGCGCTGTCTCTGAGCTGCTTTGGCTCAAGGGTGGGGGCGGGGCACTCTACCACTTGAGCCACAGCCCCACTTACTGTTTGAGTAGTTTATTGGAGATAAGAGTCTCACAGTCTCCTGCCCAGGTTGGCTGCTAACTGTGATCCTCAGATCTGTCTCCTGAGCTAGGATTACAGGCATGAGGCACTGGCCCAGCTTAAACTGGAAATTTAAACCTCTTATATTAATGCTCTTTGGAGGGACTGAAAGCAATTAATTAGTAATTTAAAAAATAAAGTTGGGAGCAACTCCAGGTAGCTGAGGGATGAATAATAATGGCTCCTCTAGAATATGAGAGCTGATTGAGGTGGACAATAATATATAAAGATCCCACCCTCTGAACATTTAGTTTTTATTGAAACACATATGCAGGCCTATAGCAAAATGTTGCAATACTTGATGGGTTTGATGTAAACTCTTAAAAGTAGTATAGTCTAAGTATTGTATGCATCTTGTCCATGGTATACATATTTGGATTAAGCAGCAATAAAAAAGGTCTGCAAAAAACAATAGTGTGAGCAAACCCTGCTGATGGCCTCACCACTGAGAAAAAGGTTTTTTCACACCAACTGTTTGGTAGTCAATCTCTCTGAATCTGTGCTTATGATTGTTAGGCAGGGGATAATATAACTCATGGTCTTCTCTGTGACTATTCATGAAAACCAATGTGCTGGTGTGTAAATCCACACTGAATATATTTTATCTGAGTTCCTGAAATACTTGTTCTCTCTACAGAAGCAATTTTATAGCTTAAAAAAATTTTTTTGGGGGGGGAGGGTACTTCAGCTAATAGCCTGGACACTGCCCCTGGTTCATTTGCTCAGTGCTAGTGCTTTAACACTTTGAGACACAGTCCCACTTCCGGTTTTCTGGTGGTTAATTGGAGGAAAGAATCTCATGGATTTTCCTGCCCTGGCAGACTTTGAACCACAATCCTCAGATCTCAGACTCTTGGAGTAGGATTATAGGTGGGAGCCATAAGCACCTGGGCTTAAAAAGTAACATTTATGTATATAATACTTGTGTTGTGAGAGAATGAATGACTTTGGGGCCTCTGGGTTGACTTAGCAAATTTGAAAACTTTTCTGCTTTGGCCTCAGTTCCAGTAAGGCTGTGTTAACAAGATTCATAAGCCTATTAGAATTATGGCACCAAAGAATAAAACAGAAACACAACTAGAAAAGAAACTTTATCTTGAGTTCCCTTTAGTTCTGGTGTAAGAATTGGTTACCTTACATTGGAATAAAGCAGCCATCATTTTCTTCTTTTGGAGTGTTAGGAACCAATATTAAGAGGCAAGATAAACGTGTTCAGAATTTTAGTGTAAGAAGCGACCCACCATCAAACCTTCTCTTCCAAGAACTTATGACTGAGGAGACCTAATGAGACTGAAAGTTCTACTAAATAAAAAGAATTTTCTGCAAGGGTGAATAGGCCAAAGTGGAGAAAGGGAAATCTGTTCTCTGTATCTGATGAGTATTTCCTACTTGCTGTACCCAGACACAGAGACCGCTGTATGTATGAGGCTAGGTGGAGTCTCCACAGGGACAAGCTTCAGTTTACTACAAAGTGACGAACACTACTCACTGTTGTGCAAGAAGAGGGCCAGCGGAGGGCAAGGAAGCCCCATTGGCCTGTAGCCACCAAGAAGTATTCAGACACGACGTCTCTGGTACCCACGAAACTATTGGGCAAACCACACTGCAAAATGAAAACTAGTGGACACAATTTAAATCACCTTACAAGCAAACAATCCAACCATTGGTGACTGTGGAACCTGGAAGAGTGCAGCCTTGGGGAATGTGTACCCTTGCTAACATGGGTGGACATTGCATGCTCTGATTTCCTTCTTGTCCTTGCAGCTGGAAAACTGAGAGCTTTTGAATCTCTTCTTCACAGTCATGTAGCGTTCTTGAATCCCACCTCCACACAGTTTGGTGCATTCTGACCAGGCTGTCCATGGGCGCATCCTACAGCCTGAAAACAAATGCCTGGTTAGGGCCAGCAGAACGGGAATGGTGAACTCTAGAGCAGGACTGTCAAGTGGTCTGGGCTCTCTTCTGGGCCAATATGTAATGATGTATTGAATTAACTCGTGGCTAGAGTCCTTATAAAGAGTCTGTTAGCTTAGACTACACACCTCCCCCCATTAATACTTGGCAGTTTTTGTTAAGAGCCAGTCTGTATTTCTGCTTTTGAAAGTTAGGTATGGGTACATTATTATTTTGGCTACTGGGACATGGGCAAACACATAGTATGAGAAAAACTCATTCTATTCCATAATTGTGTATATGATTTTGGATAACCTACCAGAGACCCAGTGGAGAGGGGCCCCAGGAAAACCCATGAGGTTGAACTCACCTTCCCAGCCCTAGGTGGTTGTGGCTTTATGAATGAGTCCAGCTTGCCACTGGCCTACACAGGATTATGTTCAGATTGTTTGGGGTGGCCTTTGATAGGGTAACCATTCCAGGAGCACTATACTTGAGCCTCACTACCCAACTACTTAACCCTTCAAATACTAAATTGTAGAACAGTAGTTTTGTTTTTTCTTTGAGAACCTGTTGTGTTTATGCATTAGGTATCTGCCACACTACAGAGAAGTCGCATCAAGAAACCATTCTTGGCATAGAGTTGGCCTTAAGGCATCCCTGGACTGGTTGGAGGCCTGTGATAAGGTAATAAGGTTTGGTAGTAAGATTTTGAACTCGAGTCACCTACCAGCCCTTTTTGTATATTTGAGGTAGAATCTCATTTGATGCCTGGACTGTGATCCTCCTATTTGTGCTTCTCTGTGTAGCTGGGATGACAGGTATTTGTCATTGTGGCTAGCCATTGGTGGAAATGGAGTCTTGTGTATTATTTTGCCTGAGCTGGCTTTGAACTGTGATCCTCCATATCTCCACCTCCCAAGTAGCTCAGGAGCACAGGCCTGAGCCATTAGGTCTTGCAACAAAGAACAGTGAACTGTTGGGGTAGCTTCTCATGTCATCCTAGGTTGAGGTGAAAGGGGGCTAATTTTAGCTATGCTTTAATGGTGTATGCCTATAGTACAAGCTTCTCAGGAGGCTGTGATCTAGAGGACTGGGGCTGAAGATACCTGAGCAGGAACGTCTTGTGAGACTCCATTTCCAAAATAACTTGCCAAATGCCTGGGTGGAAGCATGGCACAAGTGGCAGAGCCATCAGCAAAGCAAACAAGCTGATGAGTTCAAACCCTGACCAAAACAACAGATAAGAAACAAGTACAACTTAACCAGTTACATGGGTGCCTTTTACCTTTTTGGGAATCTAAAGACCATCCTAAGGTCTGTAAGAGATAGCCCTGGACCTTTGAATTGCATTGTTTCATTTGCCTATGCCATTGCACTCTTGGCTTAGACCAGCTTACTTAGCAGTGTAGCTTTAGGTAGGTAGGGGTTTTACTTTAATTTTTTTAGTAGGTCCAGAACCTTTCAGACAATAAACAAAACTTAAAACTAGCCTCTGATTTTGTCTTCTTCTTTGAAGAAGACAACATAGGTCTATTGACCTAAGACTTTCACAGAATCGAGCTCCAGATCCTTAGCAGCCCCCTGTGGACTTTATAGTTTGGTCTTTCCTCTCCTCCCCTTGTCTGTGCTCCATCTGCATCTCATCTGCTTGGACATACACTATTTGGTGTTTCTGCTAGCTAGGTTATACTTCACTCATTGGAAAACTACAGGTCTCCAAGACCCTGATTAATTTTACCTCCTCTAGCACTTCCTGAACTGTAGGCTGTGTAAGACACTTATTCCTCAGGTCCCTTTGCACTTGCTCTGTTGTTTTATTGGTGCAGTGATCACTAATTTGCCAGTTTGGATCCATGTCTGAAGAAGTGAAGCTCAAGGCAGATACTTTTGCTAAACTTTGTGTTAACCCTGAAGCTGTATCTGCCATGTCTTTTCTGAGCCACACCTTAAAATGGGTGACTTAAGAGGTCCTCAGTAACATTCTCTAAATGCTTTCTGACCTATCCATGTCATTTATAACCTTTCCCATTTTGCAAAGAGTGAATGGGGCTAGAAAGTCATAACTGGTTTTGAGCAAGGCTAGAGCAGACTTCTGGTTTTATAGATGTAAAATAAGGAAAGGAATTAATACAATTCCTAAAGGCTTCTTGCTTGAAATTTTTTACGTTTGGCAGGTAATTATGTTCTCTTAGCGTTTCTTTGATAAAGACCCTCCTCCCATTATCTTCCTTATAAATTATGCTTTCTTAAAATTCTTGTATGTGAAGGATCAAACTGTGGTCTGATGACCATATCCAGGATATGCAGTTTCTTCCCTACTCCTTTTGTTGAGACTAGTGTAGGTCGCCGGGCAGCCTTACCTGGGAACTGCTCCCCATCGGGCTCCTCCCTCAGCTGCTCACTCCGCCGGCTCTCTCGGGCCTCCCTCCAGCGTAGCTTCTGGATGGATGGATTTCTGAGGCATTTCCGGATGCGGCACTTCTTTCGCTGCACAGTCTCTGGACAGGGTGCCCCTCCAAACTGAGGTTCCATCTGGATCATCCGGGTTCGAATCATGTGGCCTTTCCCACATGACTTGTTACATTCTGACCACTGGGACCACTCGGTGAGTTCACAGTCAATGGCTGACAAGACACAGATGAGTGTGAGTGTATCTCAGATCTAGAACACAATAATTGTCTTTTACTTTGAACAACTATCTGCTATAACATATAGAGGGCATTTTGATAAGAAAGTCTTAAGAGGCAGAATGGTAGCATCGAGGCCATATAGTAAACAGCAGTGCCAGAACTGGTGCCAGGTCTTGACCTGAATTCTTTCTCTTAATTTACCACTTCTCCACTGAAGAAGATATTGAAAGGCCTTGAGGCATGTTCAGAGCTTCTCTATGGGCTCTTAGAATATTGTCAACTCAGCTTCAAGTGGCAGAGACCAGCCTCCCATAGTCTGTGGACCTGAGATTTTCATAGCAAATCTACCAGGCCTTGTGCTGTCTGACCTTTAGAGAAAAGTTAATAAGCAGGCATATTAACTAATATCAAGGGTTCTGGGCTTCTCAGACTGTCAGAACATTTTGTTTTCTGTCATCCTGTGTCTGATAGGTATGTCTGATATGTGGCAGTCTTTGTGAGAATCACAAAAGTCAGAAATAGGAAATTCAATAGAAAAGGAGATGAGTGGTTTATAGTTTATCCTGGCACTAGATTGCACAAATTCTCACTAAGCCAGCAGTACCTCACAAATGTGAGGGGGAATAATACATTGATCTGATTCTTGGGATGTGTCTTAGGAGGCAAGTGATTCCAAACTCTCCACCATTTGTAAAGCCAGAGGCTGGGCTGACCTAGGAAGTCATTTTAATAGTTTTAAGCCCTTTTCCCCCTCAGGGAACTTAGGCTGTTTTCTTGTCAGCAAAATAAGGATAATAGTATTTTTCTCATTAACTTGTAATGATTAAAGGAACTACTGTTCTCAGCCCAGAAAGTGCCCCGTAGATAGTCTTTCATTAAGTCCTGTAGACATAAAGACTTTTGTATGAATTGGTAACTGATGCCATTGGTGGCTCTGGAGCCCTAATCTGTATCTGAGTTAACTATACACCTGGCTAAGTCTAAAATAGCTCAGGAGCTGCCAGGTAGTGTTCAAGCTTGGTGCCAGTTACTAGGTTTTATCAGACAAATGTAGAAAGAGTCTCCTATTTTATGGACGAGGAAATGGAGAAGCTGGTGTAAGTGATCTACAGCCCAGCAGGGACAGAGCTAGGATATAAACCAGGCAGCCAGCTTGACTACTAACAAGGGGAGGGAGACGGAAAGATCGCAGGCATGCTCTGGAGGAAGCTAGAAAACGAATCCTAGCAAGCAAGTAGGCATGCCTGCCCTTTCCCAAGCTAAAGAGCAGCTAGGTCTCTTGGAAGACTGACCCGAAAAACAGTCTCACATCATCAAACTTGGCTATTTCCTTGCTGTCTTCTTACTAGAGTGCAAGAGCCATTGACTTAATGTCCAGTTTCTGGTCAAAAGTAAAAATAAAATGGCCTCAGGAAGGAGAAAGGGAATTTAAAAGCTCAGACAAACCCATAACGGGATTTGGATGTAAAGGACGAAGGGTGGTGGTTCTGGGCGGCGTGTATCATGTATATCTGTCATGTAAAGTTGACAGCCACTTGCAGTTTGTGTATTTGCACTTAGTAATGAGATTGAAGAGTTTAAATAACTACATCGAACTAGAGACCCAAGCCCCATATTCTTTCTTTCTAGCAGTATGGCCACGCACTGGGGTAGTGGGGACACGGAGAGGACGCAGGACTTACGACACTCAGGCAGCATGCACTTCTCCACCTGCTCCAGTTCCTCATTACAGTCTCCCAGTTCTGCCAGAGATTTGAGCATCCGCTGCCGGGTCCGCATACCCTTCCCACAGCTCACACTGCAGTCGCTCCACTCCGACCAGGGAGACAACAAGCATGGGATGGTGTCTAGGGCAAGAGCCAGATGTGCCACTGAGAAGAGCTCCTTTGCTCTCTTAGATCTTGGCCCCACAATGGCCCTGTTCTGATAGTTTGTCCCCTGCTCTGGCCCGTGGGTTCAATTAAGACTGAGTTCTTAGGAACAAGGAGTGGCTACTTTTCTTGTCACTTCATCTCCTTTGGCCTAGCTGCTGGTCATGGCCCCACCTCAGTTGAGGTCAGTAATCTCAGCACAAAGGGTCTCGTTGCAACAATTTGAGTAGGGCCTTGTTTAGATGAACTCCCTTCCCCCAAGTCATGAAATAAAGGATATGTTCGGCGCTGTATTTTGTGATTTTTCGGTACTGAAATCCTTAGAATGTGTATTTTTTTGTGTACTTGTGCACTTTATTCCTGCCAGCTCTTGAAGGACAGTGGGCTGTGCTTTCCCATAGCGTTTAGCCTCTGACCCTGTGGTGGGTCAGGGGTACAGGGTGTTGTAGAGTTGTTGTTTTTAAAATGTTTTTAACCAGGCCTAGGGTCCTGCCAAAGCCTACCCCCACGCCCACTCACGGCACTCGGGCATCATGCACTTCTCCGCCTGGGACGTCTCCGCCTTGCACATGGAACCATCAGCCGGGTTCATCTTGACCATGCGGTGCCGCTTCTTCATGCCCATCCCACAGGTGGCGCTGCACTCGTCCCACTCTCCCCACTCCGTCATCAGACAGCTGCTGGGCGCTAGGCAGTGCCGGGAGTTCACAGTCACACTGATGGCTTTGGGACCTTCCCCCCAGCCCCTGCCTGGTCCCCCAACTCACAGCACTCCTCATTGACCGTGCACTTCTCTGTCTCCTCGGTGGGCAGCGTGCATACGGAGCCGTCCTCTGGGAACTGCTTCACATACCTCTCCCGGGAGCGCATGCCCATGCCACAGGAGATGCTGCAGGGTGACCACGTGATCCACTCGGACATGGTGCAAGTGGAGCCATCTGCAAGGCACCCAGCAGATGCTGAGCGGTGGGTGGAACGGGTACCCACTGGCCATGTCAAGGGACCCTCCCACCACAGGAATCAGCTAGCACTCAGGGGACATAGATAGCTGATGGACTCAAACATACAAGTCTAAATCCTTGGCACTGTTCTCTAGGAGGAAGTGCTTTTCCAGATGCATGTGGCATTATTTTTCATCTCAAGAAAACATGTTTAAAAAGATGAGAGTTTTTACACACACACACACACACACACACACACACTCACTCTAGTCTGGCCTGCATATACTTGAAGATAAAACATCCAGTCAAACGGTCTAAATTGTATCTAAGACCAGTAAATAAAACATTCAACACAGTCCCTAGTGTTTTAAGTTCTTAGCCTTGTCTGCACAGTGGCTATCATTGAGAGTAGCAATAAGAAACATCTCCACCAGTGCAGAAAGTTCTTTTGGACACTGCTGGAAGTTCCTGTAACTCAAAGGCATGGCAGAAGTTCATGTTTGAGTTGCCGTCTAAAGCTGCAGGTTCCCTAGTCTAGAAAAATGCATAATGTCATTCTGAAGGACAGTGTGTGGTGGGCCTGGGGTCTAACTTTCTGGTGAAGCAAAATAAACTTGATAGTGATTCCAGGCTTTAAAAAATAAGAGAAGGCCAGGGAATTAGTGAGCACTGTGTCTTCTGAGAAAAGATCTCAACCTCACTCCGGCCTTTAGTTTGCCAGTGCCAAAGAAATAAGCCCTCAGCATTGCTCAGCCACTCACTCCCCACCAGCCTGTTCATGGGGCATATACATATGCACATGGATACACATGTACATGTGTGTATAGAAGCATTTAGTCCCTCCAAAGTGCTCCATTTTGGCAAGATGAGCAATAAACAATGCCTTCTTCAGTTATTTTCCATTTGGAAATGGTTTTCTTCCTGCAGGGCACCAGTCTAGTCTACACCTCACTTCATCTAACTCAGGCTAAGGTGGAATACTAATGAGGAGCCATGAATGACAATTTCAGGGCAAAAAGATTTAGACATAATCTTTTTTTTTTTTTGGCCAGTCCTGGGCCTTGGACTCAGGGCCTGAGCACTGTCCCTGGCTTCTTCTTGCTCAAGGCTAGCACTCTGCCACCTGAGCTGTGTGTACAGCGCCCCTTCTGGCCATTTTCCATATATGTGGTGCTGGGGAATCGAAGCGAGAGCTTCATGTGTAGGAGGCAAGCACTCTTGCCACTAGGCCATATTCCCAGCCCTAGGCATAATCTTTGCCAGTCTGCTCATGAGCTGCTTAAGGGACTGGAGTTAAGGCCCAGAAGCTGGCTACTTGTTACTCGTAATGTGCTATAAGACTTACATTTGTTGGCTATGCACTTTCAGATGCCTCATGATATTGTAAGAAGAGGCTTTAACAGTTGAAACAACTAGGATGGAGTTGACCCCTCCAGGGGCGTGGCCTGTCTGTGGGAAAGACGGCGCCTCTTTCTCCCAGAGCTATCAGCTGCTCTCTTACCTTCATCACTGCAACCAGGGCCCATGCACGGCTGGAAGTCCTGGGTGTCGGGACAAGGGACACTGAGGTCCAGCTGTGCCTTCAGCATGCGCTGCCTCATCCTCTTGCCTTTGTCGCAGGTGGAGGAGCTACAGGCAGACCATGGGGACCAGTTGGAGTAGATGCAGGTTTCAGGGGTGTCATCTGCAAAGAATGTTAGACATGTTTATTATCTTGGAATGCTGCAGGAGTCACAGCGGCCCTGTTCCCCACACACTGTCATGTAGGGACAAGGGAGGCCTTGCTGCTAGGCTGGCCTTTGTGAGCCTGGGTGTTCCAAGCATGGCAGCAGCAGTCCCCCTCCTTCAAGATACTCTGTTTTAGGCTGAGATCTGAGGATCATGGTTCAAAGCCAGCCTGGACAGAAAAGTGATCTTACCTCCAATTACCCAGCAAAAGGCTGGAAGTTCAGGTGTGTTTGAAGTGGTGAGTACCAGCCTTGAGGCAATAAAGCTGAGCAAGAACTCGAGACTTTATTACTAGCTCACACACACAAAGTTCTACTTCAACATCCTTCTCATAAACAATGGGAGCAGTCTCTTCCTCTCCCTTCTTAACATACAAGTATCTTTTCATCACTAGTTACCATCCCTCCCCTTGGCAGATAAGTTTCTGTGTGTAGGATATTCCTAGACGATTGAGGAAGCATGAGGCCCAGTGGCCTCAGGCACAGTTGTCATGGTAACAGCGAGGGCAGTAGGTGTTTCCTGAGCTAGCATCATTTTAAGAAGCTTACCTGTGTTACCCCCTTCGTCCTCACAACTTGCTGAGGAAAGTGAGGCAGGAAGGTTAGCATCTCACATTAAGTAATGGGCGTATGAGAGTCCAGCTTTGATTCCACAAAAGAACTTTGGTTCAAAATGTGGCTCTGCCTCTCCTTAAGACCATAGATCTGGACCTCTGTCCCTGCACAGGAAGTGGACACATCTGTGCCTGCCTCATGTGCCAACATGAACATTAAAACAAATGGACAGGGGCTGGGCATATAGCCTAGTGGCAAGAGTGCCTGCCTCGGATACACGAGGCCCTAGGTTCGATTCCCCAGCACCACATATACAGAAAACGGCCAGAAGCGGCGCTGTGGCTCAAGTGGCAGAGTGCTAGCCTTGAGCGGGAAGAAGCCAGGGACAGTGCTCAGGCCCTGAGTCCAAGGCCCAGGACTGGCCAAAAAAAAAAAAAAAAAAAAAAAAAAAAAAAAAAAAGAATAAAGGTAAAGACTGAATTAATAAAACTGATATTAATTTAAAAAAAAAAAAAAAAAAAACAAATGGACAGAATAAGCCTATAGAATGCTATTGTCCTGTTCATTTTTTGGTGACATGAGGGTTTGAACTCAGGGCCTTGCACTTGCTAGATAGGCACATGACTCTTTGATCCATGTATCGAGTTCCACTTTTATAGGAATTTCAAGGACTGATACTGCTAAAATGTGTATTCTATTATCTTTACCATCAGTCCTATTGATGTCATGTCGAGCATCTGTCACTTGATGCTTGGTGGCTAGGCTTGGCCTTGTGTTTTATTTTCTTTTTTGGGGAGGATGCTGGAGATTGAACCCAAGGCCTGGGGCAAATTAAGCACATGCTCTATCACATCAAAGGCTGTGACTACATGATTCTTAACACATATTTTGCTTTTCCAAAAGATCATGTCAATTTATATTGCCACCTGCAACAAAGAAAAACATACCTTCATCTTTCTCTTCTGGAGCCAGGTCAGCGACAATATCATCGACATTATCAGGCACAATATTGCATTGTTCCCCCTGTAAAAGGAATTTTACTTGGAGGGCTCACACGGAAGAGAGAAGGGAATGTGCAGGGAGTCTGGGCCAACATTTGCAACCTGACTGAAAGAGAAATGCAAGAAATCAAGGTTATCTATGCAGGGATCCTGATCATGGCAGACATGAATGGTCAACTGGAACTCATGATGAAATCTAGCTGCCTGGATCAAATCAGTTTTTCAGCAGTGGGCCTCACTACTGAGTTCCTTTTGCTCATTTACATCTCAGGAAATAATTTACATACTAAAAACCCTAGGAGAGTCAGGACTTCCAAATCCCAAGGTCTAAGGGACCCCATGATTTTAAAGCAAAAAGGATTCTTGGTCCCCTGGGTAGACTTGAACCTAGTACCTTCCGAGCAATTCTCTCGATGACAACTCTGGCTACTTGAGTGATGGACCCGCCCTCTGGATCGTAGAAAGGACTCTGAGGATGGTCCAGACTGGTCAGGGGCCGGATTTTCTCCTGGGGAATTGTAGGTTTGTTTGGTGACTGTAGAAAACACAAAAAAATGTAGAGAGTGGGAAGTAAAGTGTAAAAACAATAATTTGTTATATGGATCAGAACAAACTGATAGGCTTTTGGTTTTTGTAGTGCTGGAGATTGATCCCAAAGCCTCACTCAGATGGCAATTTAAGGATGGCAATTTAACAAGCGTAGCTATGTAGAACTCATGCCATGTGCTGAGCTTGGAAATTTATAGCTCTAGGCATTTTGACTTTCATATGTACTCAGATGTAGAAGGCGAGTTTCAGAGAGGTCAGCAGAGCTGGTGTGGCCCAAATCCACGGCTCTTCCTGCAGCACAGGCAGCAAACTTCTCTATAATAAGTCAGATGGTACGCACCTTAGTCTGTGAGTCAGTTGGGCCCATCACAACTACTCAGCTCAGCCAGTGTAGTGGAAAGGCAGCCCCAGATAATAGGGACTTGGGCGAGTTAGCTGGCTTTGAAAACTAAGAGCCTTGAGGGTATAAGTTGAAAACCATGGTGTATTGATGCCTGTTCTAGACTGTTCTTCCACAGGCGTTCTGATGACTTCAAGTTTTGATTTTGGGTTTGGTATGCTAACTACCAGCATACCAAAAAACATACCATTTCGGACAGAATAAACTTATGCCCCAGTCTTACAACCCCGCTCCCCTCCGCCCCTCCCCCAGCTTCTGTCTGTCTTTGTCTCTGGGCCTTCAGCACACTGTCCTCTTGCTTATCTGTCAATCTGTCTTTAGCAGATTCTTGTCCCTGTCTCCTCATCACTGTGTGACACTTCCTAGAGCCAGAGTCATTGTGTGTGGTGATGAGACCATGCTTGTCATCACTACTGGACTAAGTTCTTTTAGGATAGTGTTGAGTCAGATGAGCCATTTGTCCAGGACACCCAGAATAGGGCTGGGCCACAAGTGCTCAGGAAGCTTGTCAATACCACCACAGGCACACACCTACCTCGTAGGACACGCCGCTGTCGGTGCCGGCATCCCAGGGAATCAGGTCTTGCACTACCTTCTGGACCCAGCCACACTCCTTGGTGCACAGATCCTCTGCAGATAAACCCACGTTCCAGTCGGGACTGGGGCCCATCATGGTCAAGAAGGACATTAGGTGGCGTGTCCTGTCCACTGAAAATTCAGCAGAGGGCGCTGCTCTCCTGGAAAGCAAACACAGAGGTCTTCAACTAGAACTAGAAGAGACTTGAGAGCCATCTGCCCAGCCCTGCATGGAGGATGACAGGGGCCGAGACGAGGCAGATTTCTTGGCCATTGCTGGTTTACACTCGTCTCCCTCCTCTCTTCACTCTTCTCTCTTCTGTGGGACAAACATGAAGAGAGCCCTGTGCCACTCTATTCTTCTTTAATGTGTCAACATTATTGGTTTTATTTGTTTCGCTGTTTACTGAGCATTGTCTCTTGCTGGAGTGTAAACTCTGCAAAGCAGATTTTTTTTGTGTACTTCATGCATGGCTTTATTTCCAGTGCCTAGAATAGTGAGTGCCTGGCACATAGTACTCAGAATACACACAAAATACGTTTATATGTAAATATATATACACATACACATATACTTACATAAGACATATTGTACTAGTGGTTGTGGGGCCTCACGCTCTCACTCAGCTTGTTTGCTTAGCTGATGCTCTACCACCGAGGCCACACCTCCAGCCTAGCTTCTTGCTGTCTTGAGTTTTTTTTTTTTTTTTTGAAATGGAATTTTGAGCGCTTTTCTGCCCAGGCTGGCTTTAAAGTCTCATTGATCTTGTCCTCCCGAGTAGCTAGCTAGCATCGATTGCAGGAGTGAGCCACTGGTGTCTGGCTGTGCAAACGGTTTTGAAAGTGAATGAACAAACTCTATGTGTTCTGTGTGCATCCAGCTGTGTTGAATGTGAGATGAACTTGACATTAAAAATGCTTAACAATGTGCCAAGTCCTCACACATTCCCATTTAATCTTTACAATGGTCACAGTTGATTAAAATACATAGGAGGGCGAGGAGACTAGTTCTCAGGAGGGCCATGCTTACGACACAAAGTTAACCATAACTCAAGCACATATTAGTTCAAGGTCAGTGCTCTTCCCGTCAACTTCTCTTGCGCCCCCCCCCCCTTTGACTCATGAGCCTTCCATCCTGCCTGGGAGGGAGATCTCCTCTTGCCTCTACCCCACCCCACGAGGCCGCCTGTGGCAAGGCCCTGCCTGGGATGAGGGCGAACTCACTGACTCACAGCTGGTTCACCAGCTCCAGCTGCCGGAAATGACTTCCCAAGGCCACAGCCACAAAGGCTGCTCCTCGCCTGCCATCTCCTTGTGCTGAGAGGAGGGCTCAGGAGTGGTGGGCTGCATCAGATGCACCATGGTGGTCCACCAAAGGGGCTGGGAAAGAAGAGTGCTATTCACTGAGCACAGTCTTGGTGGCCAGCCCGTGTTATGCCACGACAATCCAGTGGGTAGAAGGAACATGTTCTGTGTAGCAGCAATGAGAGGGTAGAGATGAATGAAGTTGGAGCCACAAATCATAGGGGCTGAGGCTTCAAGGCAGCTCAGCGGGACTCTATCCTCCAGGCTGCTAATTGTGGGGAACCCTGGGCTGTGGATCAACTGGACTGTTCAGCCCAGCTGGCAGCTGCTCCGCTCAGCTGTTTGGAAACGCCGGTGCCTTCTCTCTGGACCAGCTGCTTCTGTCGTCCTAACGGTGCCGGCCTCGTGGAACCACGTGGTGGGGAGAGGGGACCAAACAGCCGGCAGAAGAGGCGGAACCCTGTGCAGTGAGTCCTGGTACCTCCTCTAGCTGTGCATCCTTGACAAATTACTCAACCTTTCTGTATCTGGGTCCCAAATCTCTAAAATAGGGGTCCTGGAGGTCTACTGCAAAGGATGACAGCCTATTTTAAATCAGGTAGCTTCCATTCTGCACCCAACCCAATGTCTGGCATCATCTGTATTATTTTTACTATTAGAGGCTGCACAATCCTAATATGAAAATCCAAAATCTGAAATGCTCCAAAATCCAAAACGTTTTGATGCCCAAAGTGAAAAAAAATCCCACACCATGACACTTATGCACCAAACTTAAAAATAGTGTCCAAAATCACTGACAGGCTGTTACATTCATATGAAACAACGGCGTCTCATGCTTAGCCTCAGGCTTAATTCCCAAGATATCGTATTATGTATATGCAAATACTACAGAATCCAGAGAAGTGGGAAATTGGAGCCACTTGTGTCCCAAGCACTTTGGCTACAGGGCACTCAGCTAGCGCTGCTGTTACTGAGAGCAGCATTGTAGGGTTGAGTGGCCATGCGGAAGGGGGTGGGGACGAGGCTTTCATGAGTCCACCTCAGTGCAGCCTGAGCATCGGAGGAGCCTGGCTTTGACACCAGCAGGTCCACAAGAGCCTTAGGAGGGTGACGACTAGCAGTTTCTCTAGAAGTTTCCTGGGTCCAGCTGGGAAGGCAGTGAAGAGCAGTGCTATGGAAAATTTGGCCCTTGGTCCAGCAACTTTGGCAACCCCCTGCGACTTACCAAGTTTAGGGGCATGGGGGGTGGGGGCGGGGGTGGGGGGAACAGATAGCCATGCAAGTGATATTATGTACTTCAAGTGCACCAATAATCACTTCTCTCCTCATCCTTCAAGTCTCAGCTCATGCGTTCCCTTTCTGACTTGCTGGCAAGAGCCGTTGGTCTGTCACACACTGCAGATTTCTGCAGCCAGTGATGATAACTACTCTCTTGTCTACCTTGCTAGGCTGGGCGCTCCTAGAGGGCCAGGACTTGGGTGTCAAAGCTGCACCCCAGTCCCTGGTGCCCAGTGGGCTGACAGATGGAATTGTGATGACACGCTCTTTTCTAGTTGCAGATCCTGAGCACTGTTTCATTGTGTATGAGTCTCATTGTCCCCACCTAACAACACCTACACCAGGGTAAATAGGACGCTTTTAAGGAAGACCTTACAAACGGCTGAACTGCCACACGGACAGTCTGTTATTCATTTAGCCATCCAGCTGGGTTGGGAGATTTCCTTTCCTTTTCCCAAGTGTGCACTTTTTTGGAATGTAGGCCAGTGTTCAGCAGCTTCTTTAAAGGCCCAATTCTAGAAGGATTGCAGTCTGGGAACTGTGGCACTGCTCATGGAGAGACTCAAGGAACATAGGCCAGGCCTATCTTACCTGTCAGGCAAGAACATGAGAGAGAGAGAGAGAGAGAGAGAGAGAGAGAGAGAGAGAGAGAGAGAGAGAGAGTGTGTGTGTGTGTGTGTGTGATCCCAGTGGGGCTGGTTTGATTTCTCAGCTTGCCTAGCCCCTGGAAAAGCCCTCCCTTTGAAGTAGGTCTCTTCCGTTGCCATAGAGAACAATGGCACCATCCATTGCCTTTTTCTCTGTGAGTTCTGATTTGGGGTGAGGTTAGTCACTCATATCCTATACCCCATGGGTGATACTATTTCACAGAGACAACCTAAGGAGACAAAATCAGCTCTACTGGGGCTGGAAATGTGATTTAGTGGTAGAGTGCTTGCCTAGCATGCATGAAGCCCTGGGTTCGATTCCTCAGCACCATGTAAACAGAAAAAGCCAGAAATGGTGCTGTGGCTCAAGTGGTAGAGTGCTAGTCTTGAGCAAAAAGAAGCCAGGGACAGTGCTTAGGCCCTGAGTTCAAGCCCCAGGACTGGCAAAAACAAAAACAACAAAAAAACCCAGCTGTACTGAGGAACTTTAGAAACCAACCCAATTCCACCTCAACAAATCACTGACCTTTGTCTAGATGATGACATGCCCATCTGAGAACAAGGCTTGTAGAAGCCATTCTCAGCAAATGCATTTGGACCAAATCTGTTATAGCCAAGTGTGTAACCCCAGAGAGGTGACCTCCAGAGCGTAGTAAAGGTTTCCAGGGGGCAAAGGAGCCCCTGGGGGCTCACAGTTATAATCCTTGCTCCTGAGGAGGCCCAGAGGACTGAGGTGCAAAACCAGCCTCGGCAGAAAAGTCTATGACACTCAATTTCCAAAGCAAAATGCTAGACTGGAGGTGCCTCAATAGTAGAGCACCAGCTGTGAGCGAGAACTTCAAGTAAAAGATTAAGGCCTTGTTTTCAAACCACAGTACCAGCACACAAAAGACCTTGAATAAAATTCCTTGCTGACCCATATGAAGTATATATGAAGCATAACATTTTCATGTGGAGACTTGGTTCCCATCACCAAGATATCTTACGCATTTAAAAATACTCAGAAATAGGGGCTGGGAATATGGCCTAGTGGCAAGAGTGCTTGCCTCCTATACATGAAGCTCTGGGTTCGATTCCTCAGCACCACATCTATAGAAAAGGCCAGAAGTGGCGCTGTGGCTCAAGTAGTGAAAAGCTAGCCTTGAGCACAAAGAAGCCCAGGGACAGAGCCCAGGCCCTGAGTTCACGCTCCACAACCAACAAGCAAGCCAAAAACAAATTCTGAAATCCCCCAAACCTCTTGTGTCAGTGTTCTATCACTGACAAAATAGCTATGATAAATAACTTTCAGGGTTCAAGGTTTTAGTCCTGGCTTCTTGGACCTGTTGTGTTGGGCCTGTGTTAGCACAGAGAATCATGGCAGGGGAAGAGGCTCACCTCATGGAATCCAAGAAACAGAACAAAAGAGGCTAGACTCCTAATATCCCCCAGGAGCACACCTATTGAGGGCCTAACATTCCAGGAAGGCCCCCCCAACTCCTGAAGGTCCTACCACCTGTCACAGGGCCACAGGCTGGCAACCAGGCCTTCACACCAAAGATGCAAACCACAGCACTTTAGTCCCAAGCACTTAGGTCAAGGGAGCTCAACATACATCTACACTGTAGAAAAGCTGTTAGCAAAAATACCTCGTTCAAGTGTAACTAGAGTATCTATACAGGCATCCCAAAACCTTAAGCAAAAGACCACAATCTCAATACTTAATAAACAGGCAATTCATACCAGAAAAATGCAAATATAAATGAGGACACGTAGAAATGTTTCCTTTTATACCCAGTGAGGCAGCGGACAGCCACAGGGGAGAATGTGAGATACTGAGACAGAGCCTGACTTGAGTCTTGGTTCAGACATTTAATACCTGTGTGACATGTGCTTTTACCTCACTTTTCTTGGCAGTTACTAAATCTGAAAAGTGAGGACATCATACATATCCCAAGATTTTTTTTTTTTTTTTTTTTTTTTTTTTTTTTTGGCCAGTCCTGGGCCTTGGACTCAGGGCCTGAGCACTGTCCCTGGCTTCTTCCTGCTCAAGGCTAGCTAGCACTCTGCCACTTGAGCCACAGCGCCGCTTCTGGCCGTTTTCTGTATATGTGGTGCTGGGGAATCGAACCTAGGGCCTCGTGTATCCGAGGCAGGCACTCTTGCCACTAGGCTATATCCCCAGCCCCATACATATCCCAAGATTTTATTGTGGGGAAAATGCTTGTGACTGGCATCTCGTGCAACTTCCAGGCAAAACTCAAAACACAAAAGAAAAACAATAAGAAAGGATTTTCTGAGCTCGTTCTGGAGATTTATTCTTTCTGTTTAAATTAAAAGATCCACACGAGGGAGACTCTGGTGGGTTTTTCCTAAACCATTCATAGGTTGCTTTCTGTTTCTCTTTTTCTCCAAATAATCCATTTTTTGAAGGCGCAGAAACTCAATTCAGCCACAAGGGGGCGCCCAAGCCATTCACTGACCTTAAGTTCTGGTTGGAGAAAGGTTTGGGTGAGGTTCCTGTAATGTTGGAAAACTTGAATCAGGATGTGTCTAGTTCTAGGTCCAGCAGGACGCTCGAGCCACCTGCTCTTCCAGTTCAAGATCTGTCTTCTTTCATGGTCCTGAGTATCTATGTACCTAGGCAAGTGCTGGGGGAGGTAGGGACAAGAACTTCCAGCTCCAATTTAAACAAAAAGATGCCTCTGGTCTTCTGAGCTGTGGCTGTGGAGTTCTAGAGAAGATGACCATGTCTCTACACCACTGTTCTCCCAAACACAACCATTCATCTATCACATTAAGTAGACTGGCTAGGGAATAATTTAAGGGTGGTCTACGATTCTTTTCGGGGTTCATTATAAGCTAGAATGATTATCTTTAAAAGTTGCAGCAATTCTTAGCAGTTAGACCACACCGGAGGACCTGGGTGACAGAAACTCAGAATTGATTTGCAGGAAACCTGGGCATTTTCCACTTAGGTGCTAGAGGAACTGGTGAAGGATGTGGGTTTTGCTTAGAATTTGTCTTCCCTGTCTTTACCTGCACGCTGGGCTGTTGGAGCTGCAGCTTGATTTATTGAGCTAAACAAGTCGGCAACTAATTTCGCTCATTCAAGGCTGTCCTTTGAGAAGTAGTGCTGGGGATAAAGATGGAGATCATTGAAAACCAAGTCAGCTTCCACAGGCAGGACCTCGCAAAGTAGGTCACCCTGGCTTTCCAATGGGCCGAGGGGGCCTGGAATCCCATTAACCTCAATCAGTGGGTGCTAGGAGGAGGGGCAGGACTGTTTCTGAAAAACAAAACTTGGCTGCGTGTAGTCTTCTTAATTTGACTTCCTAATGAGATTTGGAAGAGGAGAGGGGCGCAGAGGGTATGGGAAAAATCAAAGGAAAATTCCTTTCTCTTTAACAAGCTGGTAGCAACAAGTAGAGAGGTTTGCATATTGGGAAGGTCTGAGTGTTGGCCCTCAATTAATTCTCTTCACTGGGTCTCAGAAAGTTTAGGGGGTAGGTGAAGTGTGGGAAGGTGTCTCCAAGTAATTCAGTTATTCAGAGAAACAAGCTGGTGGCTCATGCCTACAATCCTAGCTACTCAGGAGGCTGAGATTTGAAGATTTGGGTTCAAAACCAGCCAAAGCAGCAAAGTCTATGGGACTCTTATCTCCAGTTAGCCACCAAAAAGCTGGAAGGGGAGCCATGGCTTCAGTGCTACAATGCTAGCCTTGAGCAAAAAAGCCAAGTGACAGTGTCTAGGCCCTGAGTTCAAGCCCTAGTACTGGAAGACACACATACATTTCAAGAAGACAAATTGTTAATTATCATTCCCATATAAACGGCCATCTGGGCCTTCCTGCTTCATAGCAAATTTCACTGGAGAGTTGTTTATACTTGCTGACTCCATAAACTCATTCTCTGTGCACATTGCATCTACTGTACAAAGTTTTCCATTTCACTACAGAATAGATTCTCAGAAGGTGAATCCTAAATCCTTATGATCCTTATGTCAAAAAATCTGAAGAGCATTTGCAGTCTTGCTTGATTGTTCAGCTGTACTGTTCCCGGCTGTCTTAGCATTGGGAATCCTCATCTTCGGGTACCAGGCTCCTTCTGGATCTCTTTGCTGTTCCGTATTGCTTCCTTTGCAGGCACAGTCCTCTTCCCCATGAAATGGGAGAGCCCTGTAGGACTCTAAAGCCCTTGACTGTTCTCAGCTGTCTTGTCTGTCTATGCCTCGGCATTGGTTGTCTCCCATTCCTCAATGACTCTCAATTCTGTATCATAATAGAACGCTTGTCCTGAGGTTCGTTCAGAGATGTGCAGCGAAATCCTTACATAACCAGAAGGATCTTGTCATCGAAAAGAGTAAAGGCATTAAAGTTGCTTAACTAGATATGGTGGGATTCCCGTTCACCTAGAATTGGAGCTGTCATACTGTCTCAGTTTCATCATCTGTAAAATGGGGTTACCACATGGGGCTATTTAAGGATCATGTGGGATGACAAATGTGAGTGCCTCCTATGGTCCTTGGGTACATAATAGATGTTTTAAGTAAAAATGGTTTCAATCTCTTCTCTTGATCCCTTCTTTTGTCTCTCCTTACTGAGTGGATCTGGCTTTTCCATTTACATTTTTCTGAACACACACTCTTCTAGGTATAAAGATTCCTTAGTAGTGTGAAAACTGGAACCCACAACTTTTGGTCCAGCTGCCCCTGACATTCCTTCCTTCCTAGAGGTGCAAAGGTGAGGGATTTAAATCCGTAGGTCTGGGGGCCAGGACGCGGGGCGAGCTGATGAGGGACACGAGCAGACAGGATTCAGGGAGATCTAACTGCTGAATAATGTCTGTTACACAAAGAGATTTTGTGAGCTCACAGGGTGCTTTCGGGAAAGATGACGATGAGGGGCAAGCCTACCTCATAGGAAAGAGCTTGGGGCAGCAAGCCCTGTCTCCTGGAGAAAGGTATTTCCTGGCTGGGAAGGTTTTCTGCTGTACTGGTGCAGTTCCAGGTTTGTGTGAAGGATCCAGAGCAAGGATTGCCATCCCAGAAGGTTAAAAGGCCTCTAAGCAGCCACCTAGGCCACCTCTGCTCAGCTCTCCAGGGCAAGGAATATCCTCCTAGACACAGCCATGTGCCTACACATGTGCTTCCTTAGCTAACTCTCTCCACCCCCAGGCTGTGCTGTGCCCTTTCTTTTTTATTTATTTATTTATTTTGCCAGTCCTGGGCCTTGGACTCAGGGCCTGAGCACTGTCCCTGGCTTCTTTTTGCTCAAGGCTAGCACTCTGCCACTTGAGCCAGAGCGCCACTTCTGGCCGTTTTCTGTATATGTGGTGCTGGGGAATTGAACCCAGGGCCTCATGTATACAAGGCAAGCACTCTTGCCACTAGGCCATATCCCCAGCCCCCTGTGCTGTGCCCTTTCACGGGGCTTCTAGAACTGCTCATCCTAACACTTACCTACCTAGAGCATACAGGGCATCCATGATGATATTATATTTTCAATATCCAGTGTCTATGGTGCCATCTGGATTAATGCAAAGGGCAGACCCAGAGGGGTGGAATTCTCTTTATTATCTCTCAACACGCTGGGTGGGTGGTCAAAAGGGGAGGGACTGTGGGTCTAGGGCTGGCATCGGATGAGGGATGAGCCCTTAGTTTGCTCAGTAGTTAAGCAGTTGGGTACCAGATGTGTGGCCACAGTCTTCCCTGCTTCTAGTGATGTAGGTACGTCTGGGCTTCATCTCTTCCTGCCCCATCCAGGGGAGCCTCCCTTTTTTTGTTCCTAACATTCTGGGTTTGATTTTTTTCGCTGACAGAGCAGGAGTTCATATGCTGGCGCTGTCCACATCGGTGCCATTGCTATTGGACACAGGCTACCCTGTGGAGGAACTAGTTAAGCCATTCTTCATATACCATTTCCTGATGGGCATTTCCAGGCCTTAAAGGATGAGTGGAAATCAAAGGTTAATTAAGAAACCACACAGAATTCAGGGTGGCCAGAGCGGTACAGAGCAGGGAATCCACCCACAAGAGTGGTGGCTATGTGTGTTACACTCCATGGCCAGTCAAGCTGCATGGAGTCTGGTCTTGATCCTGGAGGCTAAAGGCCAGGAAAGGGTTCGAAGAAGGATGCAACAGATTTAGATTCCTAAAAGATTCCTTTGGTAATAGTGTGGAGGAGAAATTGAAATGAGGGAGACTAGAGAAGAAGAAACAGTCAAAGTAGGCCAGTCACGGAAAGATGACAGTGGTCATGTTTAATGGTGGGAGAATGGCCAGGGAAGGCTGGGCCGTTTTGTGAAATAGTTAGAAGGTAGAATCAACAAGGCCTCCTAACTTACTGTACTTCTGATGTTTCCCCACATAGAAGAGAACCACTGGTTTTCCAAAGGTGAAGGCGAGGGGTTCCATTTTGGACATGCTGAGTTGATATCCATATGGGCCCTTCATGGACAGGTGTCCAAGAAACGGATGGATGTTATCACTGTAGCTACTTTTCTATGTATCTGTCCATCCACCCATGTAGCCATGCACACATGCATACATATACCATCCACTGGAGAGGTTTAGCGCCATCAACATACCCCTAGTCACTGAAGACTCCAGGGATGTTCAGGGAAGACACAGGGACTGAGAACAGACCCACAGTCTGTTTGGCTTTCTATGGCTCAATTTTGCTTACAGTGAATACACCTATGTGCACTGAGGATAAATGTGCATTCAGTCTGTTGTAGCCAAGGGCATGAATAAATATGTAATGATCAACCATCATGTTTGAATTGGGTCCTCAGTGGGGAGGACCACTGGAGGAATCAGCCTATATTTTGAGAGGCCAGAAACATGTATAAAACACATGGGCAGAAGTTGCGCTGTGGTACAGCACTAGTTTTGAGCAAAAGAATCTCAGGGACAGTGCCTAGGCCCTGAGTTCAAGTTCAGGACCGGCAACTCCCCCCCCACCCCCAAACAACACACACACACACACACACACACACACACACACACACACACACAAAAGCTAGGATGGAGCTCAGTGGCAAAGTGCTTGCCTAGCACATGCAACGTCCCAGGTTCAATCCCCAGAACCAAAAATGAAAACACACACACAGACACACACACCAACCAAATGAAAACCCTGACTTGGGCAACACCTCACCTGTTCACCTGAGAGGCATTACTGACTTTAATGATATAGCTGCTATGTTGTGGCCATTAGGTAAGTAGCTTCCATCGTAAGGTTAGGGCAGGGTCAAGGGCTGTGCTACTTACACATTGAGAGGCTGCCAGGCTGGCCATTGGGCTTTGGCTTTGATGACAGTGAGGACCTCATCACTCTGCAAAAGAGAACCATCGACATTCAGTGAAGAGAGCTGGGCTCTTGGGAACAAGATGGACTTAGCATGGTGACAGTGTTTACCCTTAGTGTCCCAGACCCTCAGTGACACACCCAGAGGTGGCACTGAGTATAGTGCCTGAGGGACCCCAGACACCAAGGGGCCCACAAGCCACGCCTTTGCCTCTCTCCCGCTCTGCCCAGCCTTTCCCCGGAACCAGAGCTGGACTTCATCATGGCTGGTCAGACTTCCACATGTTGTCCAGCCTGAAAGGCGAAGCCCTGGGCTGTGTCCAGGCCAGCGGGGTCAGGAGATGCTACAAAGCTGCCAGCAGTGGAAACGCAAGGATTGTCACCCGGGGACTCCTGCTGTGGAGACCCAATTGACTGGACAAGGAGGAGAATAAAGATGAGGCTCAGCATACTTGCTCCTCTTATGCCCATCTACTTCGTTATGTTCAGGCCGTATGTAAACAGCACCATGAAAGCATGCTGGGGTGGACTCAAGTGTTTTTATTATTATTATTATTATCAGAATTGATAATTAGCATTTTGAAGGAAAGCGTAAGTGGTCAACATGGGGATAAACCTCGAACTTTGTTGATCTTGCTTTGATTTACTTGTGGTGTGGTGGGTTTTACTTTTAATTAAACCCGGAGTCTCAGGTGTCATGATCTTTGCAAGGCTTAAGGCCCATAGGCTCCAGATTGCGCTCTGGTAGTGCGCTACTCCAATGGAGTCCACTGGTCTATGGGTCTCCTGTGCCCGGCAGAGCTCTGACATCCTCGTCCACGATGCATAGCAAACTCCAGAACATGGCCAGCTGGTGAGGAAGAGAGAGACGTCAGTGAAACAGACCCCGGCGTTCCAGGGGGCACAGACTTTCTTGGCTGGTTCATAGCTATGCCCCGGTCCTCAGAGCTGTGTGGTATTCGGTGCCTAGAATGTACTTGGACGCATTGGTGAACTTCTCCTTAGCTAGGTAACCTGTCCCCAAATCTCCAGAGCCCTGAGAAAACTGGAAGGAAAGAGACCCGAGGTGTTTGGTAGAAGGAAGGAATCTTTGCAGACAGACTACCCCTAGCATTCACAGGACTGCCGGAAAAACACTTCCTAGCCCCACTTGAGTGGTTAGATTTTTTCAAGAAATATTTGTTTACAATGAATTCCTCTTAATGTATTTGTGGAAAAGCTGTTTACCATGGAATCATGTGTTAGACAGGAGTTCTCTCTCTCCTGAATTTCCAGCTCAGTATCTCCACAGCGTCCAGGTCCACATAGAACTCTTTAGCCCCAGAATCCTATACAAAGCTTCCCTTTCAAAAATAACATCAACTGAATGCTTTGTTCTGCACCATGATTTTAATATTACCTTTACGATCATATATCATGGGAGGTTTGCCATTAGTACATACCATAGACTATATTATAATATGCATGTGATATATATACGATATTTATATATGATATAAATATCAGGAAATAGCTTTCCTTTTTTGAATTTTTTAAGTGCTGGAGATCTTCAAATTATTGCAAGCTAGGTCAAGACATAAAACTAAGATGACATTTCTTTTGCCCTTGGAGAAATTTTTCACTAAAATAATCAATGTGGGTGTAGTTTTTTGAGGTAGCTCCCGAGATAGCTGGTCCTACAGATTCACCTTGCTTTACAATTAAATCTCGGTTTCCAGGTCCCAGCTAATGACATATTGATTTTACTTGTGCAGTATATAAGTCAACAACAATAGTTTGGGCCCTCTATTAGTGTTTATTTACAGTGATGAAATCCATCTGTATTTTTAGATTTACAGAAGCTCTCAGGATGGTTGGTCCATCTATGTGAGAATTACAGCTTCTTGCTATACTTTGTCTGATTTAGGGGTTATACAGTATCTGTTCCTGCTTATCATCTGTTCCTTTTTGTGTTATTTACTGAGATAACAAAGGAATATTATGGAAGATTTCCTACAAAAGTAAAATATTTAGCCAGGTGAGGTGGGAGGCAGTGATTGGGGGACTGATGTTGGAGGCCAGTTCAGACATCAAGTTTGCCAGACTTCATCTCAGCCAATGGCGAGGCTCTGTGGGAAGGTTATCATCTCAGCGACAAAGAGAAACACACATTGGATTACAGCCCAGCCCAGCCCAGCCCAGGCCTATGGCAAAACCTCATCCATTATAACACCAATGTTGAGGGGAAAGTGGGAGACAGTGAGGGAAGGGGTAACAACATTGGACAAGAAATCTGCGAAACAAAAAACTTCTTGTCAAATGTTATTTCCACAGGTTTGGGTCAGCGACCCTATATTATGTAACTAAAACGAAACAACTACTAAAGATAAAAAGGTCTAGAATAAACCTATCAGTGGATCACAATAGCTCAACAGCTATGTACACATGATCATATAAGACAAGGAGAAGCAAAAACAACTCCAAGAGAAGGACACAGGAGGACTCTATTGTTGATGTTACATTTAAAGTTCTAGGTGAATTTCCTTCGGAGTATACTACGTGGTTACTATATATGATTTTGGTACACTGAGTATTGTATACACTGAGTATTGTATATATGCCTACCTGATCTAGGGAAGGGAAAGAAAATTGAGGGTGTAAGATATCAGAAGAAATGTACTCACTGCCTTATTATGTAACTATACCCCTTTTGCACAACACCTTGTCAACAAAAGTTAATTAATAAAAAAAAGGAAATGTACTAATTACTTATGTCACTTTAACCCCTCTATACATCATCCTTACAATAAAAATAAAACAAACAAAAGCAATGTAAACAGGAACTGGGAGAATGGCTCAAGTGCTAGAGGCCCTGCATAGAGCAAGGCCCTGAGTTCAAACTCCAGTATTACATAAATGATAAATACATTTAAATATATATTTGCCAACCATGCTGGCACATACTTGTAATCCCAACACTAAGGAGGCCCGTGGCAGAAGAAGCTTGAGTTCATGGTCAGTCTGGGTTATATAATGAGAGACCTCTCAAAACAAACAAGCATGAAAATCCTAATTTTTTTTCAACCATCAAAATTTTCTGCTGTAACCTTAAGGTCTATAGCATTGGAAAAGGTTTTGCTTATTCATGGCTATTATCCAAATAGCCAGCTACCAATGGGACCTCAGTAAAATTACTCTCCCTTCCTTTCCTCTCTCTACCTTTTCCCTCTGCTGTCCTTTTATTATCCTCCCTGCTCTTTTTTTTTTTTTTTTGGACAGGGTGTCTATAAATCCCAGGCTAGCCTCAAACTCATGATCTTCCTGCCTCAGCCTCCCTAGTGCCGGCATTACAAACACGAAGCACCATACCCAGCACACTGTTCTTTTTAATCTCCACACAGAGTTCCATAGCATGGATATTCAGTACTATTAGCAGACATTTGTTTCTGTAGATGAAGACTAGGATGAAGACTGTATACATATTTTTTTTGTTCATGTTATGTTTTGTTATGTTGCTGATTCCCAAAATGTGTTCAAAAGATGAAGAAACTTAAAACGTGGCAGGTTCCCTCATGTCTGAACCAGTTTGTACTCCCAGAGAGACCATGCACATGCCCATGTCCTCCCAGCTCTGTGCCCCTGGGTACCGTCCAGCCATGCTTCCTATGTGTATTAGTCCAGCAGGGAGGGAAAGTAGCAATGTTGAGAGTACAAACTGTGGAACCCAATGCGAGTTCAAGCCCTGAGTGCAGCACTGGCCGATCGTGCCCTTTGGGAAGTCATGCGACTCCTTAGTCTTCTCCTCCATGAAGTGGGGTTAAAACCAATTTTCAGCATGTAGTTGTTACGGGCCCTGAGTGGCCTCGTTCCCATGACGTGCTGGTGCAGTGCCTGGCACACAGGGAGTGCTCTGCCTCTATCAGCCATCAGTCTACCCATTGGTACATTTGCACAGAGTGGGCATCAGAGTGGCACTGTCTGAGGACGGAAGTGGGGCTCAGTGTTACTGAGGAGCCCACAAAGCTAGGAGAGTTTCCTCGCCTTGGCAGCGCTGAGTCTCTGTGAACATTGTATGGGGAGCATTAGGCAGTCAAGGGGGGCTTGGATGGAGTTGCTGGGGCACTGGCATTCACATGCTGAAGAACGGGGGAACTCAGAGCAAACAATCCACACGTCAGATTGAAATGAAAGCTTGTTTTAACAAGTCTCGAAGGCGCAGACAGGATCTTCCAAGGATCCTTAGAGCCCTTTTACATTTCCCACAGGACCCTTTGCAAACCAAGTATTTCAAGGCATTTATAGTACATGCCTTGTTTGGATGACACTAATGCTTCTCCAAAGATATGCCAATTAAAATGAAAGCCCCCGAAGAAACTCTGGGTCACTCTTGTCCATCTTTCATGTGCTTTAGGTAAACATGTTGGAATATATGGCAGCTGTGCTCATAACTCACGGCTAGGAGGGTGACAACTGGGAAAAGCACAGCCCCAAATAGGCTTGGGTTGTGGTCAGATCGTAGGGACAGGCTGGAGGCAGAAATGACATCAGCACGGGGAGCTGCGGGTCTGTGCAGGGAGGAAGGATGTGAATCCTTCACCCCACACTGGCCTCCTAGCCTCCAGAGCAAGCTCCCACCCAGGGCAAGCTCCAGGCATCCCGGCCATGCCTGCGGCCAAAGCCCCTGGCTTGTCCCCACCTGGCCTCAGCGCCTCCTCTGTTCCTACACCTTCCAGTCAAGAGCCACACACAGCTTCCTCATGCCAAGTCCCCAGACCCACAATCTTGCAGTCAGCTCATCCGAGGTGGTCATGAAGAAACCTACCATACTGGATGGACTCCAATACAAGTATGCCTGACCCTGAGCGTAACCCCTTTTCACTTTCCTCGACCTTCTTCCCTTCCACCCTCCTCCTTCCCCTCTTTGCTCACGTGTCAGCAAGAGATTGGCCAAGTCTGGTTGGCAGCTTTCTCTGTCTGAGCCTCTGCTTTGAGATACCTGGAGTCTTGTTTGGAAAGCTCAGTGAGCACCGGCTGGCACTGTTATTTGCTTCCGCTTTCCCAGAATTCCCACTGATCACCTACTGACTTCTAACTCTGAAGGTAACTTTTGCATCCCTTGCTAGTGTCCTTTGATGAGCACAGGAAATGAGCCATTTTATGGGGTGATAACAGGGCTGTAAGCATCTTTAAAATCAATTGTGCCCAACGGTAGCCTCCCATCATTTCAGCAGGCTCGGAGTTTATTGGATCATAAATAAAGCCAGACAACTCATGTCTGGTGGCACTTTACCGTTGCCCGTGGTCTCCTGTGGTCTGCATCATGTCCCTGTCAGGTAGGTAAGTGCACGGTCCCCGGTTCTCAGGTGAGGACTCACCTCTCTTCTGAAGCCACTCTTGTTGAGGTCACCAATGCGCTCTGTGTGCCAAGGTCAGTGAGTGGGCGCCATCCTCAGCTTCCATAACTGCTGTGTGTCCCTGGGCACAGCCATCACCCCCTCTTTCTTTGACACACTCTCCACTTGGCTCTGGGCTTGCTGCCTCTTCATTTCCCCTGTCCTCCTTGGCTGCTCCTATTTGTTCTCCATTTTTGTGCCCTTGAGCTTTTCTACCCATACTCCCTTGGCGATTTTGTCTAGCTCTGTACCTTAATTATACATAAGCTGATGACTCCTAGATTTTAATCTTCTATCCAACCTCACTCTGAACTCCAGACTTGCATACCAACTGTCCACCACCTGCATCTGCATATCTAATTAGGGTCACAAAGTCAACACTGTGTCTGAAACTGAACTCTATTTTCCCTCCCAAATCCATTCATTCTCCCCACCCCATTACATGGAGATGACAGTGTTTTGAACACTCTGTCAGCACATCTAATTGATTCCACTTCCAGAATGTTTTCACTTGCCTGGTCTCCATCCTGTATCAAGTCTCCAGGGTTGTTCCCCTAGAAGAACACCATTGCTTCCTAGAAGGTCTATCTGGTCCCTCATCTTCTTCTAGGGTGTGGCTATGAGTAGAGTGTCTTCCAAAAGGTAGTGCTGTTAGGGGATGATGTGGACTTTAGGAATAAGGGGCTCAGTGAGAGGTCCATAGGGGAATGGGGATGCCCTTTAAAGGGATTAAGGAATTTCTCACCAGACCCTGATTAGTTCTTGAGAGAGGTGCCTAGCAGGGCCTACCTGGTCTCTCTCTGGCTTCCTGTGTAGTGATGAGATGACGTGCCCTTACATCCAGCCACCATGCTGTGGTGACTGAGGGTCTTCACCAGAACCAAGTCCACAGAGGCATCATTATGAACTTGACCAAAATCCAGAAGATGAAGTTTATACCTCAGACTGAACCTTGGACCTCCAAAATGGTGAGCCAAATAAGCCAATCTTCCCCATCCATCTAACCACCTCAGGTATTACATTAGCGCAATGAAGAGCTCACCCATCCCCATACATGCACACCGTTCATGTGGCAGGCATATTCCTCATCCCGTTCCTCGGGTCACAATCACCCGCTGGCCTTGCATCTTACAGAAGATGGGGACCTTGCTCTGTCTCCCAAGGCTCTTCATGCTCTGCCTCCCTCCCCATGACCTCACTGACCAGACGCTTGCCCTTCCCTGTGCTCACTCTGCTTCTGCACTCCAGACCCCTTGCTCATCTTCCGCCATGCCGGGCGCACTCTGTGCTTGCTGTTTCCTACATTGGAATGCTGTTCTCCCCGATCTTAGAGCCTTGGTTCTTCGCCTCCCCCAGAGCTTTGCTCAAACATCACCTTCAGCTAAATATCTCTTCTCCATAACGGTTGTCACTGTCCAATTTCCTGTATTTTGCTTCGTTACTATTTTATCATCTATTTTCTCTGCCGGGATGGGGGCTCTGGGAGGGCAAGGGTTTTTGTTCAGGCCCTGTGCTGGGATCGTAATCAATGAATGAATGAGAGGCTGGGATTAGGATGGGTTTGGTGTCCTCTTGAGCCCCGGTCCACCTGTGCCATGCCAGCCTAGGATGGAGCTGGAGCTGCGTGGCACAAATTGACCAGGTCCTACCTGATGGCACTGGAGGAGCAGGTGAGAGGTCAGCCCCACTGGGCAGGAGAAGGAGGGATAGCACACTGAGGCCACTTTGGAACGTAGGTGCTGAGTGGGCCTCAGGGGCACACCCCAACAAGCTCACTGGCCATGAAGTGCCCATTCTATGCCTCATCCCCTGGAAAAGCAGCTGCCATCAAGAGCTGCTGTCTGATCAGCTATTTCAAAGGCAGAAAAGTAGCCGAAGCCCATTAACAGAGCCACAAGAAGATGATGTGTTTGCACAGAAGCATTTCAAATTCAATTTCTTTTTATTTCTTCTCAAACACAGCCTGTAATTCCGATGGGAACATTGCATAATGCTTGTAGATAACAATTTTCCCAAGATGGTTTTGAGGAAGGAGCTTGGCATTTGTGAAGTTGGAGAGGAATGGCCCTCAGATGTGCCCTGGTCCGCCCTACCACCCTTCTAGACTCAGCTGTTCCTGGAGGTCCAGTACCACCTTTGACCTTCCATTCTCCACACAAACATTGATTTAGCTTGTCTTTTGGTTATTAAAGTCAAAGCCAAGATTGGCTTTGCTTTCTGGACTTTTATCATTATATTTTTTTAAAGTCACACCTTGTGTGATATTTGTGACAGCTGTTTTTTTTTTTTTTTTTTTTTTTTTGCCAGTCCTGGGCCTTGGACTCAGGGCTTGAGCACTGTCCCTGGCTTCTTCTTGCTCAAAGCTAGCACTCTGCCACTTGAGCCACAGCGCCCCTTCCGGCCATTTTCTGTATATGTGGTGCTGGGGAATCAAACCCAGGGCCTCATGTATACGAGGCAAGCACTCTTGCCACTAGGCCATATCCCCAGCCCCGTGACAGCTGGTTTTGCTCTTTTGAGTTTAAAGAGGCCAGTGGCGTGGAGCATCTATGTCCTTCATGGGCCACCATCCCCTCCTCCTCACAATCTTCTATCTCCACCACTAGGAAAACCTTAGTGCCAGGCCAGGGGCAGAGCTTCACGGGAGAGGACACGCTTCTAAACAGGATGGCTGCGAGGAATCCCAACCAGGAGCCCAGGGAAAGTGAACCTGCCCAGAACTGGTGGCTGATGCTCAAAGCCCTACGGGCACTAAGAGTCCCTTAACTCTGCCACGGGGGACCTCTGTGATCTGAAAGGCACAGGTTCAATGCTCCTTGCTGCACCCTCCATCCAGGACATATCCTGTGTAAAGCCAACAACAGAGCAGGGACTCCATGGTCTTCCAGTGCTGTTCCCCAGACCTGGCCTGGCTTGTGCAAAGTATGCAGGAACTGTTTAAGGGATGGATAATGAATTAATTTATGAAACCATTAGTTAATGACAAGCTAGAGGGAGCCTCTGGCCTTTGCTGCTCTCCCTGGGGGTTTTAGAGGCTCTTGTTCTGAGAGTGATGTGACTGGGATGTGGGGGAAGGCTTGTGAGCAGATGAGGGATGTGACCCCATTTACATTTTTAAAGGGGCCTTCTGGCTGCTGTGGCAGAGCAAACTACAATAGGTCATAGGTCACTGAAGCATCTCCTGTGGAGACACTGGACCAGGGAAGAGTGGGGGGGGGTGGGGAACATGAGGTGCAAGGTGCATATATGTTAAAGGTAGACTGGAGAGGTCGAGGACTCAGCGGGGAGAGATACGGAGCAGCTGGATCTACGAGGCTAGAGTCCAGGGAGAGGTCTAAGCTGGAGACAGAAATCTCAGACATCAAGATGTAGATGAGGGCTGGGAATATGGCCTAGTGGCAAGAGTGTTTGCCTCATATACATGAAGCCCTGGGTTCAATTCCCCAGCACCACATTTGCAGAAAACAGCCAGAAGTGGCGCTGTGGCTCAAGTGGTAGAGTGCTAGCCTTGAGCAAGAAGAAGCCAGGGACAGTGCTCAGGCCCTGAGTCCAAGCCCTAGGACTGGCAAAAACAAAACAAACAAAAGATGTAGATGAGTAGGTCAGAGAGTCACTGGGAGTGAGGAGATGCTCAGAAGAGACAGCCAGAGAGAAAGGTTGCCCTGTGTGGCCGCCATGCTGTCCTGACCTCCCTCTACCTACCGCACTGCCCACTGGTCACTGCCGAAACCACCACTGAAGGCAAGGCAGGAAAGAAGAGGTGCCTGGAGTCAGCAAGCTGCACAGCTCTCTTTCTGTCAAGCAAAGTCAAGAAAAATGGCAGTAGCAGGATGTGCATGTGCTAGCTGGGCAGTCTGTGTGTTGCAGGGTGTAACCCAGCACACACGGATGAGGAGAGGCGGGAGCTGGACTGGGTCCTGGGAGGAGTCACCTCCAGCCTTGAAAGGACTGCAGGAGGGGAAGGCAGGGTGTGGCAGCTGCTGCGCCATGGTGCTGGGCACTGCTGCGGACTTCCGGTGAGGATTCATTCATCAGGCATTACTGACTGAGCCCTTATGTGTGCCAGGCTCCTCCAGAGGTAGAGTTTGGAACAAAAGAGACACTTGCCTTGTCCTCATGGAACTCTCATTCCAGCACAGGAAGCAGATGGGAACAAAGGAAAAGTTACACAGTATGTGGCTCAGCTTCCCATCCCTGTGACAAAATGCCAGCGACAAGCACCCTATTAAGAGGTAAGGGATATTGGGCTCTCAGTTCAGAAGTCTTGATCTATGGTTGCCTTGGGTACTATTGCTTTGGAACTGTGGTGGCACGGTGCATCGTGGTGGTAGGGGTGTGGGGGGGAGTGATGAAGAAAGTCTGATGAAGGGGCTGAGGTTCCATATCCCCCAATGACCTAACTTGGTATGCTCCCAGTGACCCAACTTCCTCCCAGTAGGCCCCTTCTCCTTAAGGTTCCACTACCTCCTAGTAGTGCCACAGGCGACCAAGCCTTGAGCACATGGGCCTTGGTGGGGGGACACCTCACATCTAAACTGTAGCATGGAATGTGGCAGGGGGGACTGCCTTTCTGGAGGACATGGAGCAGGAAAAGAGGACAGGGAGGACCAAGGTTGGGGACAGGGAGGGATGTTTCAGCCTTAAATGTCACAGGGGAAGGTTTCAGTGATAAAGGGATTATTCAAGAAGTTTAAGATACAGATGCTAATGCATCTGAAATAGGCCAGGAAAGCAGTCCATCAAAATGAAAATATACAAACTAAAAGGAGGTCTTCAGAATTTACAAAGATAGCATGGCCATATTTTAGGAAATGAGGAGAGCAAGAAGAAAAAGGCAGAAAGAATTGTCCATATGACCACAACAGACACCCACCAGCTATCAATTATTTATTCATCTGTATGTCTCTGCCACATAGTTGTGATCATAACTTACACATACATACTTATACACACACACAGACTTTTGAATCTTTTTTGCTTTTATGGTGCTATATGGTCTTTGATTTCAACATTGAAAGAATTATGTTACAACTCAGTCTAAGATATATTAAATTTATAAAGCACAGTGTAAAACAGTTTGTATAACAATCCACCATATAATTACTACCTATCATTGTGCAAGGACATGGCAGACAGGGAAAGAATATGTGTGCTTTTCTAGTTGCACAAAATATCTCTGGAAGGATATTTAAGAATTTAACCAGACGGAAGTAGGGCTCACTTCTCAAGTCCCAGATACTTAAGAGGCAGAAATAGGAGGATTTTGATTCTTGAGACTAGCTTGGGCCAAAGTTATCCAGACTCTGTCTTAAAAATAAAGACAAAAACAAAAAAGGCAGCAGTGGTGGACGGGTAAGGGGAGTCATAGCCCCAGAAGTAAAGTACAGCAAAACAAACAAAAACAACTTGACCAAAAGTAAGTCGTCTCAGGGGAAGGAAAGAGTACCCAGGGAGCAAAGAAAAGGGAGACTTTCTATTCCTTCTCTCCTTCTCTCCTTCTAACTCCTCTCTTCCATTCTTTCTTTTTGAGATAGGTTCTCATCCAGTAGCCTGTTTTCCTGAGTTCTGGGATTACAGGGTGTACCACCATACCAGGAGAAACTCTGTACAACCATGCGAGAAGAGAGGCTGTACCTCAAAGTCTTCCCTATGGTTTTCCCAATTGGACAGCTCTGAGTGAGGCTGACTGCTGAGGAGGGGTGAGGGGACAATGATCTAGAAGGTCCATAGGCCGAGAATGTACACAGTGAGCAGGAGAGTGAACTCGGGACCAGAGAGCCACTGCAGGGTAAGACTGCCACAGATGAGCTCTTTGCTGACAATTTCAAAAGCTGTGAGGCTTTGTTAGGCAAGGAATATCTTTAAAATAAAGGCAGTTTCAAAAGGAATGAGAATTCATCTGCACATCAACATATCCTTCTCTCCTTCCATATTAAGGAGCTTCGGACCCAGCAAGCTGGCAAGCCTGTTTTGCTGGGTCCTGAAATATAATGACATTTCGCTCTATCATCTCTCTTTATCCACTGATTTCCATAAAAAGCTTTCAAATTATTAAGTAATGAAGCTCCAAATGACCTGGATGGGAAGTAAGTGTGCCTTAAGGTGCTCAGCACATTAGAAGCAAATAAGGTTCCTGGGAATGTTGCTTTCTTAAATGGTGCTATTTAAATGCAAAGTAACAGCTCTCTTAAGCTGTAAAAGCTTAACCCTCTCCAGTCCCCAGACCCTCACATGGCTGAGGTTTGAGGAGAGAGTGGGAGATAATAGAGAAACGTGGTGTTACTGGTTGGCAGGAAATGGATCTTCTTACTAGGAACTTCAGATCTCACACACAAGCTGCTACCTCTCCAAGGCTTCCCGGCGCCACTGCAGGTCCCGTGATAGTGAACCCTCCTTTCCATTTTGCTGTGCCATCACAGGAGTTAGGAGAGGAGTGGTGGAATAAGGCAGACTGAAGTTCAAATTTTGGCTCTGCTGCTATTTATGATAATCAAGTTGCTATCTTCTCTGAGTAGGATCTTTCATTTGTAAGTCAGATGTGTATTGCACTTGTTCATGCATCAGACCCCATGATGGACCCTGGCTCTAGGTAGTAGGCAAGGACACAGCCCCGCCTCATGGAGCTTGTCTTCTAGTGTGCTAATCACAGAGCAAAGGGCTGAGGCAATGGATGGGACGCACCTGGTAAAGGGTGATGATGTGCTTGGTTCTGAGCACTTGGTTACATCCACAGACTCTTCTCTCATTGTGCACCTAATTCCTTCTCTCACTCTGCACCTAATTTCTCACCTGCCATTAGACACATCTCCCATACCTGCCATGCTAGGTGGCTCAAGGATCATGCCTTCATGTTAGATCCCTTGGCCTTTATCCCTTGTCCCATTGGAGAACCTTCCTGAGGCCCCCATCTGCTTCTACTGCCTCAATCATATCACAGGATTACTGCTGCTGCTGCTGCTGCTGCTGCTGCTGCTGCTGAGGATGGAATCTAGGATCTTGAGCATGCTGGGCAAGTGTCTTACCACTAAGCTATGTCCTGGCCCATTCTACATTTTTGTTGCATGATGATGATCATTCCTAGATGATGATCCATTCCTAGATCTGCCTTACCAAATGGTTACCAAAATAGTCATCTCATAGCTGGTGCTGCAGTGAATATATTGAGTGACTGTTCAAGAAAGGAAAGTTTTTATTCCCAAATGTTCCATGAACATTGTGAAAAGATCTGGAGATTCTTCTTACAACCCAAAGAATCACTCCATGGAAGATTTCACAGATTTATAGAGTGATTTGCAAGAGTAATGGGGCAGCCTCCTCCTCCTAATGTTCCTCTTATCAGAGAAAGACCTTAGAAACCTTAGGAGAGATCTGCGAATATGCTGTTAAGGTCTTTTTTTTTGTGGGACTTGAATTCAGGGCCTGAGTATTGTCCCTGATCTTTTTAGCTCAAGGTTAGCACTCTACCACTTGAACCATAATTCCATTTCTGGTTTTTGGTAATTAATTGAAGATAAGAATCTCATGGACTTTCCTGCCCTGGCTAGCTTCAAACTTCGATCCTCAGATCTCAGCCTCTTGAGTAGCTAGGATTACAGGTGTGAGCCATTGGTGTCCAGTAGTTTTCTTAGTTCTCTCTGGGAAGGTAAATATAATTTTATATTTTGAAGAGAATTTTAAAATCAGATTCCAGTGGCTCATGCCTGTAATCCTAGCTACTTTGACAGGCTACAACAGGGAAGATTGTAGTTCAGGGCCATTGGGGGCTTATATGCAAGCCTCCTTCTCAACCAATAGTTGGAATGATAATGCACAGTTGTCATCCCTGCTGTTACCCTGAGGATAAAATTGTGGTTCCAGGCCACAATCAGAAAAGTCCATGAGACTCCATTTTGCCTGCAAAAGCTGGGTGTAGTGACACATACCTCTCATCAACAGCCACAGGGAGAACCTCAAATAGGAGGATGAAGCTCTAGGAATGTGCCTATGTGGAAAGTTTTTATGTATGGGAAGTCAGAGCTTATCTCCTATAACCAGTACAAAAAAGGATGGTAGGTATGGTGTAGTTGGTCGAGCCCCTGCCTAGCAAGCATGAGCCCCCAAGTTCAAGCCTCAATACTGCCTCCCCTCAAAAGATCAATGTAAGTATATAATAAATTATCTCAAAGATCTTCTGATTAAGCATGATCCAGGACTTTCAATGGCCTGGGTGCATTTGTTTGTACCCACTGGTGCCCTGTTTGATTTTATTGTGGACCAGGGTGGTGGATGCTGCCGAGGGCAACGCTGAAAGATGGAGCTCAGCTGCCATCTTTGGTTGGATGGAGCTGCCTCGTGTAAGGTCACTTTACTGTTTCCTTCAGGAGTGGCCCTCATATAGCAACCATCCAGAAACACCAGGCCACCCCCAAGGCAGGACAGTTACTCTGCAGCACCACCCCGGCCCAGAGGGCTGCCAGAGGCCTTCATGGGGAGTGCTACACAGCCCAGCTCTCCCTTCCTTCCTTCTTTCCCTTTTCTTCTTACTCTGGACTCACAGATGGCCTGCTGGTAAGCCCAGTGCTATAGGTGGGAGAAAAAAGAGAGACAGAATCGACACGTGAATGCCAACATCACCAGGCAAAGCCCAAAGCATGCGTGCTGCTGTGTGTGAGACTGTGTCCGTGGTGTGTGGAGAGGTGAGTTTGCCCCACAGGGGTCTGGGCACCAACCTCTGAATGGCTCAAGCCACAGGGCGGTCACCCTCACATCTTGATTATAAGAAGTCATTTAATTTCTGCAAAACACAGCCCCATCGTCCACATTAAAGCAATTCTCTGATTAGCATTTTAAAGGGCTGTGGTTTTATTTGTGTTATTATTGGTATCGTTATTTTGCTTTTATAGCCTAATGAGTGCTATAAGCATAAGGACTTAATATCTAGTTATCTTTGCACATACTTAAATAATAATATGATGAAAATAATTATAACTCAATCTTGGCTGTTAGTGAGGCTGTCTTTGCCCTTTAAAATAGGTTCATATATTCCTCAGACTTGGGGGATTTATGCCATTTTATAACAACATGGGACCAGAAGCCTGGGTTTTAGAGCCTTGGTGACTTAACTGTAACCCTGGACATGCTATGGAACTCTTTGAGCCTCAGTTTCCTCACTTATGAATAGGGATGATATCTCCCTCCCAGGCTGGTTGCAAGACAGAAATGAGCTGTAAATAAATGTAATTCAATAAATGGCAGCAGGCAGAAGGGGCCTAACAGCAAAGACTGCACCTCTCTGCAAGGCATTTCCAAGATTTTCCCAAGAAAACGCAGCTGTCTGCATCCATCCTTGACAGACAGCAACAAGATATGGTTTCTGCAAAGCTAATTCCCACAGGGAAGTAGAGATAAATTTGCTTGAAAGCAAACAAGCCAACAAGCAAGGAAGCAAACCAATACTAAAGTCCAAAGGCACACTAATGTGAGATGTTGAAAGCAGACAACTATGAAAATTAAGCCCTAAATTTACATTCAGGGGCCACTCAGTATATGGAATAAATATTCCTCATGGCCCTCCAAAATATTCACATTGAAATCTCTGAATCATGTGAAACTTAATTGATGTGACCAAAGAGGAGAGAAAGACAATGTGTGGATGGAGGTGACTGGAACAAGGCTACCACAAGCCAAGGAATTCCAGCAGCCATTAGCTGGAACCTGGGAGATCTTCTGGAGCCTTCTAAAGCAACAAGCCCAGCCAACACCTTGCTTTTAGAGTTCTTTTGGTTTTGGTGTTTGTTTTTGTTTGTTTGCTTAGCCACTGTCCTTAATCTTTTTTTTTTTTTTTTTGCTTAAGGCTAGTGATGTACCATTTGAGCCATAGCTCTACTTCCAGCTTTTTTGGTGCTTAGTTGGAGATAGGAGTCTCATAAACTTTCCTGTCCAGGGTGGCTTTGCACTGCAATCCTCAGATCTCTGTCTCCTGATAAGCTAGGATAACAGGCCTGAGCCACTGGTGCCTGGCTAGGATTCATTTTGGACTTCTGAACTCTAGAACTATAAGAGAATAAGTTTACATCTTAAATCACCAAATTCATGGTAATTACTGTTGTGACAGCAGTAGAAACTACATAATTCTTGTGACCTGCACTGATCTTTTTGATTAATGAAATAATGAAAATGAAATAAGCCCAGTTGGTAGATAAGAAGAATGGAAGAGGTACCGCCATTCCTAGCAGAAGAGCTGGCCCAGTCCTGTCTCTCTACCTAGTAACTGTGTCACCTCAAGCCAGTCAGGAAGCTTCTGCATGCTCTACTTCCTAAATGTAACTAAAGTTAACTTAAAACATTTACAGTTGTGAAGTTTAAATGTCAGAGCACTAGAAAGTATACAGCCATGTGAATTATTGTTATTATGACCATTACACTAAAATCCAAAAAGAAGATTGTAATCAGTGTCTCCTCTTTAAGCACATGGTCTAATGATGCATACAAATGTAAATTATATGAACTCTTTTTGTGATTATGGGATTTGAGCTCAGAACCTCATGCTTCCTAGATAGGTTGGTAGTGGTATTCTACCACTTAAGCCCCACCCCTAGCCTTAGATATGGCAATTCCCTGCTTTAGATAAACCTCAGTTGTTACAGACTTGTCTACAGTTCTTTTGAAACATCATATATATAACCAGGGCCCACTAACATTACTGCTAAAATTCACTCAGCCATACATTCATGCTTTTTTTTTATGCCTTCACCTTATAATCCATGCAGAATATGGTAATATTTCTGTCACTTGGGCTTCTCTCTGATGATATGTCTTGTTTTCTTTGAAAAAGAGAATATTGATAATGCAATCATTTCTCTAACTATTGGGCAATTTTCCTGTACTTGACATTTCCTGAAATATAAATCATGGAAACAATCTATGCGCTAAGCTATCACAATAAAAGCAACTATTATTTTTCAAGACTGTTTGCACATCTTCAGTCTCTCTTCCTCGGTACAGCACAATCTCCAAAAGCAAATGAAACAAAAGAAATAGCTTAGAAGTTTAAAGTGAGATCTGATCAACAAAAATTTTCCCCGTTTGTAATTCAACTGAGTGTTTTTGACTCAAAAGTAAGGAAAGGATTGCTATTATTGTGGCATTTAACAATTTTTTAATAATGGATTTTTCCTTATTACAAAATGTGTTTACTGCAGAACACTTAGAAAATAGAGCTAGAGGAAGGAAAAATGATCAAAACAATATAATGTCATTCTCAGATAACCACTATTACTTTTTGTATTGTAAAGCACCCCCCCCAATCACTGTATCTGAGGCTGACAGGTATGACATCATCAAAGCAGCTAAGTTCTAATGACAACAGGAGCATGGATCCTATAGTCCTTCATGGACTTGTGCCCTGCTGAGAGCTAGCACACCTAGCTTAGAAAAGTTCACATCTGGAAGTGGGAGAGGGCACAGGGAAGGGCACCTCCATCCGACCTCATACCAGTGCACGAGCCTCCCAGCTCAGCTCCTGCCTCCAGTTTCACTTGTCCCAGTCCAGCAGCGGTAGCTTTTTGAGGCATATGGTTGACTAGGCTACGCTAGCTCTTGAAATTCTTCCTTTGGATTTAGGGATAAAGTTCAATTTCTTAATATTTTTTTTTCTTGGCTAAAGCATAGAGCACTAAGTTTTACCCTTGGTTCTGCCTAATTCTCCACCTTCATGCTTGTCCCTACTCCCTGTCCTGTATTCCTTCTGGGCACTACTGTCTTCATCCTTATCCTCATCCCCAGGCCCATGTGCTTGGTACCAAGTGGTGCAGTTACCTATGTTACCTCACCTCCATACCCACAATCCTAAGAGGCAGGAAACTGAGGCTCATGGGAGCTGAGCCAGCCACTCCCAATCACAGAAACATAGGAGACAGAATCTGAGCTCAGGCTTCTCTGGTGTCAAAGCTTAGTCATGGGGATCCCTGCCACCTTGCTAAGCTACTTGATGTTTCTTCAACCAGACAGCTATATATTTTACTATTTCAGCTTCTGCATCTTGAATAAACCACCATTGCCCTGAGGTGGCTTTTAACCCTTCCTGAGCCTTCTTGTCCCTTAGCATGAAGCTTGAGGTCTTCCTGCCATTCAGTTTAGCAGTTGCCCCTCCTATGTGCTTCCCCAAGGCAGCCCATGTTGGCCTCAATGGTGGGATGTGCCTCACGGAAGTGTTGGTTCTCCATTACCCATTATCTAGCCCTTTCCCACCATGAGTGTTTTGTGGGGAAGAAGCTATGTGTTACTCTACTCATCACTGTACCTCTCTTCCTCCTTGTCTAGAACAGAATTTGGCACAAGGTGAGGGGGTACTGAATAAATACTTCATAAATGAATCAATCAGCAGTAGCTCCCAGCACCTTTATAGAGGCTTCTACTGATCAGAACTTGATTTGCTTATAATGTTCTTGTCCCAAGTGACTTAGAGAAATAGGGTAATGATTCCTCTGGAAGAATTCTCTGCCAGATCACATGCCAGACTGGAGCCAGATGAAAGAGCTTGTCATTTGTAATGACAGTGAGTTCTCAGGGATCCACGGGGAGCTGGACTCCCAAGTGCTTTTGTTGTTGTCACTATCATTGTTTTGTTTAATTTTGTCATTCTGTGACCCAGATAAGGGCCAATGGCAGGGGCATCTGGCAATGGAAATTCTTTACAGGTAAAGAACAGAAGGCTGAGGGAAAAATACCATGTCCTGGCCTATCACATGCTGGAGGTTGGGGAAAGGGGGAGAGAAGGAGAAGGTGGAGATAGGACAGTGGGAAGTCAGCACAGTTTGCACTTCACAAAATCCAGAGATCAGGTTCTGGCATGGTCTACAGAGTCACAAACAGACCAAGATAACTGAATGAAGAAGCCCATCCAACAACTTTTATCATGCCTGCTATAGTCTGACCCCTATACGTGGTGATAAATGAATATTTTTATAATGCTTACAGATATTGCATTACATGTTTATGTTAAAGTATGACTCCAATTTTGTCAATCCTGTAATAGAGGTTTCCCAACTTTTGAATATGCCAAGAGCTTTTCAGATCCATGGAGGCCAAGGAACTTCTGAAAGGCTCTGGCTGGGTGGTAGGGTCTGAATGAGACCTCTGTTTCTGGAGCAGGGAGGTATTTGTGTTTGGAAGTCAGTGAAGGGTGGGTGGTTCTGAGAGGAGATGGAGCTGACTTATTGAGCTCATGAGAGCTGATTGCATGCATCTTTTCACAATTCCACCTTCAGTGACATCACACTGGTAGTTTGAAATTGGCTATGGTGGTATGCAAACAATCAGGACTTGTCATTTTTTTTTCTCCTGAGAATCAATTATTGAACATTTACTACCACAATATTGGCAATGGGAAAGTTTAGGCTGCTGGTATTTTTTCTGGTCAGGGACACAAATAAGGAGCACTTGATGAGGAGGCACCATATCTACTTTGTGTTAAGAAGTAGAGTGTGCAGGCTCATGAGCATCTCAGTGCATCTCAGTGTGCCCTAAACTAATGGCTGAAGACCTTTAAAGTATAATTATGTTCAGACCCTATCTCACAGTGACCAAACTAGAATCTGAGTATAGAAATCTATGGTTTTTCAAATGTTCTCGAAGTGGTTCTGGTCAATGCAATGGCAGATACAAGTTTTTATTATGTCTCTTAGCTACTAAGACACTTCAAGGAGAAGATATTAAAGTGTCACCTATGAGGACATTGATTTCCTAAACAGCTTCCTTGTCATGTAATGCCACTGTCACCTGTCACCTCTGATGAGACCTGGCTTAAGGTGCTGATACAAGTACTGGCACCACAACAAAACAAGGAAGATTAGGAAATGTTATATGGGAAGAGATATACTTTAAACTTTTTCTTTCCATGTACACAAAGCTTTATCAACTATATTAATTGGAAATGGGCTGAGGCCATTGTATTACTTGTTACTTAGGTCCTAATTTATCTTAGGGAGCCAACATGAATGACTGCAGTAGCCACTGTGGCTGACAGTGGTCCTACACTTGGTGGAAGCTGCTGTCTTGGCTTGGAACAAGACAGTGATCAAAGGATGCTGGGAGTGACCCCAGGGTTGTGGGGGCAGAGACCAGGAGGACAGAGGTTGGTAAAGCACGATGCTAGGATCCTCATGGACAGAGAGCTTCTCACCTTCCTTAAGCTGAAACATGAGGCAAAGGGAAGAAGTAGAGCTTCTTGTACTATGTCTTTCTTCTCTTCTGAGTTATGTGGAGCATATCCTTCACTGGTGGGGAGTAAGGAGACCAGGCTTTTGATAAGGAAGAGATGGAGAGAGGCCTGTGTATTGGGGTTAAGGAAAGTTCTGGAGGACATATCAGATCTCCCAGACATTTCCCACTAGTCACAAAATATCAAGAAAGCCCACCCAGAGTGGGGTCTGGTTCTTGGTACCACAACTATCTTGCTCTACTTTAAATTGTATATCAGTCTCCCCATTTATCACATGGTATTATAACCTAAAAAATATAATTATCTTAAAGGCAGGGTAGAAATAGTCAAGGCTTTGGTTTTGAAACATAAACTATGATACTCAGAACTCTATAGCATTGGTCTGGCGAAGAAGAAATCCCATATTGTCTTGGGGTCCTCACTCTAAAGCCTGAGGTATAGGAAATTCTTAAGCTTCACTCTCCCTTCTAACTGGATCATCTTTGTGTTGCCATAATGGGTCACTCCACTAAGGACACAAAGTATGTTGGTTGAATGAATTAGTAATTAAATACATGAATAAACACTAATTTTCAGAGTGTCATGCTATGGACATAATCCAGTGTACCAGGAATAAAAAGATTTCTTTTGGAATTCTTCCAATTTAGCAGTTATTCCAGGCTAGGTCCTCTAATCCTATTTCAAGGTCAGGGCCACTTCTTTGTTCTGACCTTGGCCTAATGAGCCATGAAAACTTACATCATTTTTTCTATTTTAATCCTCTGTCCATTTAATGGGCTGTATTTTCTCTGGAAACAGTGAACATTGCCACGATAATGGGTAATAACATTAACATTCCTACCAGCATAATCTAGATATTACTCAATTAAAGTAATAACTCCTAATGCAGGAGAAATTGTTTTTCTCTTAAGAATTCGATTCAACCATCAGCTCGCTATAATACTCAAATGACAGAAATTACCTTAAGTCATAGATCTGTAATGTGGTGTTGAAATGGATTTCTAATTATATTTTATGACATTATATTATACATGTTCATAAGGTCAGTGTTTATAGCTTGTCACGTTTTCCTTTTCTACTAGACAATATGAATAGCTTTTCAAATATGCAGTGAACAAAAATTAGAAATTTGGGGATGAAAACTACTTCAAAGGATTACTTAAAACATTCCAACAATGTCATTTCAGAAAGAATGAGCGAGAAGAGAGAGTGAGTGAGAGCTTGCGAGACTATGTTAGTCAGTTACCTTTAATGTTGTCTCCTCTGAAGTCAGGATAGGAAAGAAAAAGCAATCCTCTTTCCACAGTTGAATTAAAGAGATTTCTCACTCTTGATGTTGGTCATCTTTCTTGGTCCAGAATCTTGAGTTTAGGAGACTGGGGATGTAACTCAGTGGTAAAAACATTTGCTTAGCTTGCACAAGGGCCTAGGCTTGATACCCAGAACCACAAGGAACAACAACAACAACAAAATCCAGAATCTTGATTTTGATGCTATGTGCAGAGAATCAGCCACAGGAACTGGCTCGTTCTACTGTTACTCAGGTGTAGGTGATATGCCCAGCAGTGAGAAATAGGCAAGCTAAATGAGCTATGAGTGACATAAATACGTGTCAGTTTTATAACAAATGTGTGACACATCCTAGTTGTGATGGTTGGAATTTGGCCATTACTCAAACCTCAGATCTGAGGGCCACTCCTGCACGTATGTCTACAGGGAGGCTCTCTTCTGCTGTCAAAGGATCTGCTGTCCTCGTTATGGGGACCTGTCCCCATAGGCCTGTCGCTGCTGTCCACACTCAGAATGGACAAAGACTAGAACTACTGTAACTTCTTACTCAGTCTGAATGTAACTTAAGGTTTTCTAGCGAAGAGAGCATTTCTTGCTGCTTTCCAATAAAGTGGAATGTCACTGCAGTAGAAACACTGCAGTGAGAAGAAAAGATTCCGTAAGTTAATGTGTGGAGAATGAAACCTGCCTTCACTGTGGTTCTTCTAAGTGGGTAAGATCTGTGGGTCCGGCACGGGTGGGTATGGGGAACAGGGGGTGAGTAGGACAGCTATCTGCACACAGCCAGTGTGGAAAGACCTAGAAGGTAAAAATAAACTGAGAAACAGTCCCAGAGCAAGGAGAAATTCTTCCTCAGCTAAGACTGTGCTCCATCTCTACCTATCCCATCCAGGGGCTTTGATCAGTTTCCACAGCCCAGAGCAGAATTCAGTCCTCTACTGTTCAGCATTCAGGAAACAGAAAAATTACTCTATCTAGAGAGTCGACAGATAGAGCTCATTTCAATCTCACTGGCAACTGGGAAAGCAAATTATGACACAGAAAAGAAATGGATCTTTGCAGTTTGCTTTTCTAGGCTGTTCCTAATGTGCTTCTGACCTGCCATGAGACTGTCACACACAGCTTTCCTTGTGGCACTGAACAGAGCCCGCGGATGGAAAGGCCATGGCTCAGTTAACATTTCATGGACCTCTAGGCAATCCTGTTTCCTACTTGTCACCAGGATCAGAGATGTATTGGCTGCTAGAGCACACCTAACACCTGAATGCTCTCAGAACAAATGCCCCTCTGATTTGGGGCTGACACTTCATTCATTCACCATCCATTTATTAGGTTTCTACCACATGCACCAGGTGCTGGGGACACAGAGATGATTAAGACATAGTTCCTGCCCTCAAGGAGTTCATATTTTATCAGGGGGACAGATGGGAACATAATGACAAGCCAGAGAGATGTTGGCTCACTGCTCATGCTGCTTGAAGGAAGAGCTGTTCACTCTGCAGGAGTGGCTAATTTCTCACCCCGTATTTCATGATGTGCTTGACACAGGATGCAGACCATGTGGAAGCAAAAGAGGACCTGGGATGGAGGAGGACACAAGAAACTTGGCCCTTTCCATGTCCAAGCTTTCATCTCCTTGTAAGGAATGGTGCTGAGAGCTGCTGATGTCAGAGCTAAGTCAGTGAAGACCCTGAAGTAGTCATTAAACAAAATGGAAGGGGACATGTCTGCATTCACTTCAGCCCAAATTATTAGGTGGAGCCGGCTGCTAGTAGCTCATGTCTCTCTATAATCCTAGCTACTCAGGAGGCTGAGATCTTAGAACTGAGGTCCAAAGCCAGCCCAGGCATGCAAGTCCGTGAGACTCTTATCTCTAATTAACCTAACTGGCAAAAAACCACAAGTGGAGCTGTGGCTCAAGCTTGAGCAAAAAAAGCCCAGCACCTAGCACCTTGGCACCAAGTTCAAGTTCTAGTATTGGCACAGATGCATACATCTGTGTGCACGCACGCACACACACACATTATTAGGAGGAGTGTAATCTGTATGTAATAATCATGTTTATCTGTTTTTGAGCACTTAAACTATGGTTTGTAAACTTCAATGTATCAAAGTCACCAGGAAGAGTTATTAAGGCTGATTTCTGGCTCCTACCCTTGGTTCCTGATTCTGTGGTTCCACATGGTGCTGGGTGGAGAATCTGCAGTTCTAACAAGTCGCCTAGGGAGGCCCACTGGCCCCCCGCAGGGCTTGCTATGTGGGGAGGGGCCCAAGTATAAATGATTAATAGTATTAGCTATCATAAAGAGCAGCTAGCTTATGCTAGCACTACTTGGTAGTAATTATCCTTATTTTATAGATGAGAAAATAGAGACCCAAAAATCTCAATATTTTGCCTAAGTTCCCAGAGCTAGTAAACGGTAGAGATAACATTTAAACCCAAGTCTTTTTGAGTGGAAAGCCCATGCACATCCTGTCTCTCTATTCTGCCTCTTTAGTAAAAGACAATTGTTGCTTTTTGTTTGTTTGTTTTAATACATAAGCTAAAGAAACTCAACAATAAATAAGTAAAGTCTAGAGTCCTAATATTCTTATTCCACCTCAAATATTCCTCCAAATATAATATCTCTCAAGAGCCAGTAGAAAGACTTTTTATTACTTGAAAGTAGTTGTAAAAATATATGAGGGTAACAGTTGGTTGTGCATTGAGCCCAAGGAACCTTTTAAGTCAACAGCTATCAATCCTTTTTTAAAGCAATGAAACATATTTTGTTAAACCAAAGTCTGCCTAGAACTCCAATACATAAAGCACACAGGAACAACGCTGCTTTCAGGTCTGTGGAACACATGTTGATGCTCACTGGAATAGCTTCTGTGCCTGTGAGCACTGTTAGGCAGATACAGAGAGTGTTATCTCAGAGATAAACTGCGCAACCATGGGACTTGCTGCGGACTGGGCTACAAGAGGGGACTGGTGAGTTTTTTCAGAAGGCAAGCAGACACAATCCTGGTGAACATTCATGACCCATGATACCTTCTCATAGGGAAGAGCGTCACTAGTGCCCTTGGGAGTTTGGGTTGGTTGGTCAGGCAGGCTGGCGCTAATGGGAGTATTGTCTTACAGTAATAGCTTCCTTGTGGTAAGGCCTCTAACTGTGCTTGGATCTGCTTTACAGTTATGGCTGACAAGTCATCTAGTGAAGTGCCTAGCTCATTCCTTCGATCAGTGAATTCTTGTGTGGTCTCTATGAAGTTCTGACTATAGAACCTTGTTAGGTATTTCTAAGGAGGATTCCAACAAAGGAACTCAGGGGATAATTTCCAACACTATTTACTGGGTGAAGAGATTTAAATAAGCAGTCACTTCTCATAGGGAACATCTGCACATCACTTGCTCCTATTTGGATGAATGGCCAATATGAATGTTTACATATATGTTCAGTGTCCCCTATGATTCACTACCAGATGCTACGGCCTTTTATACATACCGAAGGTGGTTTGTTAACCATCCCAGATGTCTACTTCCTCTTTTAGAGCTGAATCTCACCTATACTACCTATTTACTGGGCACATGGACCACCAGCCTCATGTTGCTCATCTCTGGACTGTTAACATCTGAGGGAAATAAACTTCGACATCATTTTTAAATCACCATGTGTTGACCTCTTTATTACAACAGCTTAGCTTCTAACCTATCTGTGGATCAAAGATGACTCAGTTCTTGAGTACGCCTCTCTTAAGGAGGTGTATGTATGTGTGTGGGGGTGTCTATGTTCTTTTCCCTTTGAATGTAGAGGCCTCATCTCTACTTTGGCCAGTTTCCAGGTCAAGGTGTTCTTATCTCAGATTTCATTTTCTGTCTCTTCTAACAGTGGGAATCTTGAGACTTTAGATGGGAAGTTTGACTTCCTGAGATTACCATGTTGAAGAGGTCATGTGAAAGGGGCTTTAGTGGACAGGCCAAGCCCTTGAGTTACCTCTCCAACATGAATGATACCACCTTGAACCCATTGGACCAGCCCATTTGTCAGCTGAACACGACAACTAAGCTGGCCATTGGCTCACTGGGAAGAAAACAATCAGATTACAAGAGAAGACAATGTACAGAACTACCATTCTGGTATATGTCTCTGATGATACATTAAAGATAGCAGAGCAAGTTTGGCGCTGGTAGCTTACATCTGCAATCCTAGCTACTCAGGAGGCTAAGATCTGAGGATTGTGGTTCAAAGACAGCCTGGGCAGGAAAGTTTGTGAGACTCTAATCTCCAATTAACCAACAAAAAAAGCTGTAAGTGAAGTTGTGACTCAAGTGGTAGAGTGCTAGCCTTAGGCAAAAAAGCTCAGTGACAGTGTCCAGGCCCTGAGTTCAAGCTCCAGAACCAGCACAACAGAAAAGTAAAGGCAGAGTAGTAAGGTAAGACATAAGTGTCTTGGTCTCTGATGATATCAAGCCACAGTATTAACCTTGGAATCACTTACCTCCAGATTTCTCATTAGTAAGCTAGTGTATACTAACACTCCTGGCTAAGTTTGCTGTTACTTATGGTCAAAAAAATCTTCCTGTACTGTCTCTCAGGAGGAGTTTGTAAGAGAGCAGGCTTTAGGACACACTGACTTCTTTCATAAATTTATCAGTAGAGAATGGTGCGAAGTTCTAGCAACCTGGCTGATTTACCCTGAGGCAGCTTTCTGAGTCTGTCCAGGAATTTGATACAGACTCTACTTACTCCCTCCCTTTACTTCCTACTTTGTGGAGAGGGAATCCAACATGAATATGAGCTAGCAGTTTGGAGTATAGGAAAAACTCTGAATTTCCCTTAGGTTTTCTCCCCTCTTAAAAATCTTTGAAAAACAAAGCACATATAGAAGCACGGCTCTCTATGCTGATGAAGTGGCTATGAAGAGAACTCTCTGTCTATGCAAGGCCATTTTTATCTTACAGTATCACCTTTCTTGGGACTAGAGGGTGGTGAAGGAAGACCTGGATTATCTCTGGGGATCCAGGAAGAATGATAAAGGGAATACTTCCAATGGATTCCTCATCGCAAGTCTCTGACTGGCTAAGGATGGGGCCTGTGGACAAAGAACTGAAGTTGAATCAAGATAGAGGAAAGGGATAAAAATCAAAGAAGGGCTGGAGCCAGTGGCTCACACTTGTCATTCTAGCTACTCAGGTGGTTGAGATCTGAGGATTGGGGTTTGAAACCAGCCGCAGCAGGAAAATCTGTGAGACCCTAATTGCTGTTTAACCAGGAAAATCTGTGAGACCCTAATTGCTGTTTAACCACAAGCAGCTCGAAGTGGAGCTGTGGCACAAGTAGTATAGTGCTATAGCTTTGAGCACAAAAGCTCAGGGACAGCATCCAAGAGTTCAAGACTCAGGACCAGAAAATAATCAAGAAAGGGGGTGCAGAATCAACAGCTATGGAGAAAAAAATGAGATCTACAAAGTCAAATTTTAGAGGTCATCAAACTGAAGAGAGCCAGAGCCATCCATGTCTGAGAGGGAGAAATTGGGGCAGGACAGTTGCTAAAGGGCTAGGAAAGCAAGTTTAGGTGAAACAGAAATAATGTTTGTTTGCTAGTGTGCACACATGGGCCAGTGGAACAGCCTGGAATCACTGCATGGGTTTGCTAACAGCTGGGGCATAGACAGACACATGATTATAGAAAGCTGACTTATATTCTAAGATGCAATCGAATGCAACTTGCTCTTGAAGTCTTTGTTAATTCATCAAATGGATCTGTATTGTAGAGTATGACTTATTCCCTGACTGAAGAATTGTCCTCAATTTCTCTTGTATTATAGCCAGCCAATTATTTGGCAATTTCCTCAACTGGAGGACTGAAGAACTTTTCATGTTAGAGACTGTTCCTCATTCTCCTTTCATAGCATGAACCACCCTGCTTTCTACATTGAAAGTGTGCTCACTAAGTATCTTTTGATTAATTACTACTGTCAATCTTTTGCCTTGTTTTTCTGTTAGCATTTATAAATGGTTCAAGGATTTTTTTGCTGGTGTATTTTTCTCTAAACGACATAATTAAAACAGAAATACAGCATCTAGGAGCCCAAAATAAATTTTATGCAGAAAAGTTAAACATGTTTTGGAAACAAAAGGAATAAGAAATAAGTGAAGGATTTAGAGGTTGTAAGTTTCTGTCTTAGACCAGCTCCAGGCAAATGAATGCCCTCTGTAAACACCATCAGCCTTGTCCTATACAAAGTGTTTTCTGACCAATTTTTGACAGTGTCTTTCCTATTTGGACAGAGTTTCATTTATTAATGAAACATAATTGGGCCCCATTTCAAAAGGATGAACAAAGCCCGTTTTGTTGTCCCATTCAGAAGCTGGGTTCAGTCTGGGTCACAGTGTTTGTAGTGTCCCTGGAGGCTTAGATGTTGCAGTAGGACAATTGGGGACCAGTTGGTCAATTTCCCACTCCAGGGAGCCCCTGAAAGAGGCTCTCCCAAGCTCTGGAGCCTGTGCTCTGAATGTAAGGTCTATAACTTGACATTGCACTTGGCAAGCAGAATCCAGTTGGCTCCTTGTCAATGCTGTCATTTTTCACAGTGCAGACGCATCTTCTGATGGCTCACTCCCACCCCCTCCCCAAATCAAGCTCAGGCTTGGGATTAGCAGAGTGGAAGCTCTTTCTTCCAAAGCCTTCCCTGTCTCCCCTCTGCTTATCTGTTGCTTCTGTGACTATTGAAAAGACGCTGAAAAATAGACATCCCATGCAAATGTAATTAGAGAATAACACAGGGAGACAAATGAGCAGCACCAGAAAAGAGAACACTAATATCTTCTATTTGTTGATGACAGAGGTTGTGCTGAGGCCATTCTATTCAATATCTGTTATCTTCAAAGTGACCTTGTAACAGATTAACTTATCTTAGGGAGAATCATGTCAGAAGTCATGTTACTTGGTCAAAGTCACATGGACAAATTAATGGTGGAATGGTGGAAATAAGAATTTAGGTCTGATTCCATAAATGAAATATAAAAATATATTAAATAACTTACTTGGAATACTATACCTAATTACATATTAATTGACTGAAGCCCTCAATAAATAGGTATTTCACAATAAAAATGATAACCTAAATGACCAATGAGGTAGGAAACGCTTTTAAATTAGTAACAGATAAAATGTAAAAATATTTCTGAATATGCAAAAGAAAAAGGCATATAGATCCAATAAAGTCTTGTAACCCTTAAAGAATTCAATTTCCCCAAGTTCTGACAACTGTATCAAAACACAGACAAGGCAGGACTCTAATTCATTCTATGTGACAAATTTGATCTTAATGGAGATTAACAATGCAAAAAAATCAGTAAGAGATTAATATTATACTAATATTAGGTGACACAATCCATTTAAATGCATATCCAAAGAAGAATACAACTTCAGGCAAAATAATTTTTCTATTTTGACTGGATAAAGATACCTATTTAAAATCATGAACCAACAATGGAATGATACTAAAAACTTTTCTTTGAAAAATAGGCCATTGCAAGAAGATCACTGCCATTACAACTTAACATTGCAAAAGATACAGAACAGTAACTACTGAAAAAGAAAAGAAATATTTATGAACATTTTGCCGTATGCTTCAAACTAAATGAAGTTTAGAAAGAAAGATCTGCTGTTCAAATAAAAAATCAGCAGCATTATACGCAATATGTCACTATATATGATATTTTCTATATGATTATTTACTTTCCTATACACAAGTAGTAAACTTCTAGGAAGCATACCATCTAGTACTTTAAGAATGTAAGATGCTTAAAATGCATTCATCGACTTAGGAAGTATAAAGATGATACCTTCTAAGTTAAAACCAACACTATTTTTAGAACTTGACAAAGTAATTCTAACATTTAGGACATAAAAGGAATGTCAGAAGTACTAAATGATATTTTAGAAAAAAGATCTTCCTAGTTTGGTACTGTAAATTTGATTCATATTACAAAGCATGGATAATTAAAACAGCATGGTATTGGTGCAGAACAAACATACAGAACAGTAGAAGGAAAGCTAAACACATACTTGAAAATCCATAGACCTACTAAAGGAAAAGAAAGAATCAAGATTATGTTATGGATATAGCTCAGTTGTAGAGTACTTGCTCAGAACCTGAGTTGATCCCCAGAACACAAATAAACAACAACAATAATTAAAAAAAGATACATCAAACTCTTCTTAACTAGGGATGGTAATGCACACCTATAATATCAGCACTCAGGAGGCATAGTCTGATTGCTAGGTGGGTTTTTTTCTTGTTGTTTTTGTTGTGTGTTTTTTTGTTGTTGTTGTTTTCGCCAGTCCTGGCTTGGGCTCAGGGCCTGAGCACTGTCCCTGGCTTCTTTTTTGCCCAAGGATAACACTCTACCACTTGAGCCACAGCGCCACTTCTGGCCTTTTCTGTTTGTGTGGTGCTGAGGAATCGAACCCAGGGCTTCATGCATGCAAGGCAAGCACTCTACCACTAACCCACATTCCCAGCCCCTCATTTCTAGTTTGAAGTCTGCCTGAGCTACATAGATCCTGTCTCAAAACAGATAAATAAATAGGTACAAGTTGGGCACAGGTAGCTCATGTCTGTAATTCTAGCTACTTGGAAGTCTTGGAAATGTGAGGATGGTGGTTCAAGACTAGCGTTGGCAGAAAAGTCTTCAAAACCCCACTTTCAATTCATAACTAGGCACAGTGTCATCCTAAGCTGCCCTGAAGGCTGCAATTTGGAAGAACTTAGTTTCAAGCCAACACAGAGAAATCTATGAGCCTCAATCTCAATAGAGGGAAGCTGGGTATGCTGGTGCATACCTATTATCTAAGGAATGACAGGAAGCCTAAAATGGGTGGATCATGGTCCAGGTACATGCCTAGGCAAGAGATGAGATCCTATCTAAAAATAATCAGTGAAAAGCACCAGTGGGAGGTGGGCTCGGTGGTGCAGCATCTGCCAAGGAAGCATGAGGTCCTTGGTTCCAACCCAAGTATCATCAAAATTAAATAAATAAATAAGAGAAGTGCTGGAGAAATAGCTTGGCATAGAATTACCTGTCTAGCATGCACAAGCTCTCAGATTCAATACATAGCAATGGGAAAATGTGAGGGAAAAAAAGATTGCATCAGATTTTAGGAACTATGCACAATGAACTGTGAAGAAAATTTAATGGCTTGAAGCAATAGAAGCCATAATGATGGAAAAGATCAAAAGATTCAGCTGGGTAATAGTTAATGAATCTTAATCATAAGAATAATATACAAGGGAAAGGGACATATTGAGAAATATTTGCACTCTAATGGTATAATTAACAACACATAAGGAACTTATTAAAATCAAGAACATGTTTAATCATTAGAAAAGTTCATCTATATGAGGATATTCCACTCAACATTATTTCTAGTAGCACAGAATAAAAAGCTGATATAACCATAATGGAAGACCTCAATACATTAGAACTTATCAACTTAAAATCTGTATCCTTTAAAAAGTTAACAATGATAGACTGTCTCACATAAGGAAAAATATTTTTGACACATCATTTAGTAAAGAAAGTAGAATATAAAATGAAATGAATATGATACAACTCTATAAAAATGAGTAGATACACCTGCTCCAGACCTGGGAAAGGGTTTGTAAGAATGAAGAGTTTTAGAGTGCTGGGCTTTGGGGTACATTGTGAATTATAAACTCAAATGGAATCAGAAGTCAGGCAGATGAGAATGGACGGGGCAGCTATAGCATGGTGATGTGGGGGAGGATTATGGCAAACTAGAGAGTCAGACTTGGCAAACGGCTTTAAAAAACAAACAAACAAACAAAACCCTTAAAACTACAACACTTCAGTATTGGGTTCTCTTTGGTGGAACAGGTATGGGACTCAGAGCGCCCACTCCCGTTAGCCTGCAGGGTGCCCTCGAAGCCCCTAAAGCCCATGAAGCAGTTGGAAAGACCTGGGCAACAGAAAGACTCAAAAATATTTTGAACGGAGGAGCGATCCAACAAGACTAGCAGAGTCAAAGCTCATTTAAAAAGACTTATTAGCCTGGTACCAGTGGCTCACACCTGTAATCCTAGCTTCTCAGAGGCAGACAACTGAGGATCATGGTTTGAAACCAGCCTGGGTAGGGAAGTTTGTGACTCTTATGTCTAATTAACCACCCAACAGCTGGAAGTGGAGCTATGGCTTGAGCAAAATAGCTCAGGGACAGTGCCTGGGGCCTGCCTGAGTTCAAGCCTCAGGACTGGCACAAAGAAAGACAGGGAGAAAGAAAGACAAGACAAGACAAGACAGCAAGACAGGAAGAAAGGGAGAGAAGAAGGGAGCAAGGGAGGGAGGGAGAGAGGGAGAGAGGAAGAGAGGGAGAGAGGGAGAGAGGGAGAGAGGGAGAGAGGGAGAGAGGGAGGGAGGGAGGGAGGGATGGGGAGACAATTACTGCCCGTAAACTTTCAGCATATGTTCTCTAGATAATATTTCTTTTAATGTTTTATAACCATTAGTTTTATTAAAATGGAATTCAAACCCAAACAGAAGTAGTTAAAAGAAGCCATGTTTTGTTAATACAGAGCTGCCTGAATTTTTTTGTGAGATTGTGGCTCTGGGTCTTTGAATTCCTTCTGAATAAAGCTGTCTGGGAAAATGCCAAGTTGCTATCTGGTGGTGAATTAAGCAGATACTCATCCATCCATCAAATGCTTATTGAGTGCCCACTGCATGCCAGGCCCTAGAGGAAGATGGGGGAGGAAAGAAACGAGGTGGAGACTCTATCTCCTGTGAGTCTGCAGGCTGGTCCAAGATTCACACACACATGATACCATGTGCATCAACACATACCCAAATGCTATAGGAATGTGGCTAATCACTGCAAAGGCAGAGAGAGTGGCATTCAAAAGGTGAAATGTGAACTGATTCTTAAAACAGGAGTACAAATCAGAGAAGAGGGAGGGGCTGTCATTCCAGGCAAAGGGAACAGAGGAAGGCTGGAAGAGCCAGGGACAGGGAAGTTCTTAGCATGACTGGGTTATGTGGCTGTGTTGGGGAATGACTGAGAGCTAGATAGGGGAATGACATGGGGGATGTTGTCTGGATATTATCTTGTAAACCAGGTAGCAGGGGTTGAGTTGTGCACCCCAAAGTTTGTGTATTGAAAACAATCTCCAATGCAACAGTGTACCTTTACCAGGTGATTAGGTTATGAAAACTCCCTCATGAGTGGATTCTTATTATTTTTTATCATTAGAGTGGGTTTGCTATGGCGGAAGTGGGTGTGTTGTAAAAGTGAGTCTCCACTTGCTGGCTCTCTCCTCCCTTCCCCTCTTACCAGAGAATAAGGCACCAGCACTTTGAGATTGGTTATGACAGCTTCCAAAAGCTCAAGGACTACTTTTTCCTTATAAGTTACCCAGCCTATGAACTTTATTATGGTAATATGAAACAGACTAAGACACCAGACTTTTCCAAACATTGTTGCTAAGTCCAAAAGCTATTTATTGAAAATCTTACTTGGAAGTCCAATTTGTAGAAGGAAGGAAAGGAAAATTCTGACCAGGACTAAGGGAATAGCCCATGGGCTTTGTATTCCTCATCCTTTTCATCAGGAGGCCTTTGCTCTACCTGTAGTGACCTACATGAGTTGAAAAAGGATTTTAGACGGGGAATAACTCAGTAAGTGGAAATTTAGAAGATTGCCATTATACCAAAGATGAACCCATGGCTGTGATAATGAAACATTCTGCATTTCGATATTCTTTTTTTTCTTTTGTACCTGAGCTAACAAAGCATTATGGGTCCTGGACTTCCCTCCTCTCACTGCTAGAATGACTGTAGAGAGGTCTTCTACATCAATATTCTCTCCCAAGACCAAGGAGACAGTTCATGAGTGGAATGCCATTGTGTGTTCAAGCCTTTCTTTTAACTCAGTGCACACAAATCCCTAGGCGGAGGCAGTGGGTCCTGGGTGTATTGATTCATAGACTTTGAGTAGCAGGGGACCTGTAGGTCATCATTTTCCTCCACTTTCTCTGAGGTGTAAATCTCATCTTTGAGCTGATGGGCACAATGTGAATTGCCTGGGTATGTGCTGGCCAGGAGGATACTTAGAAGCTCACACATTTGTTTTCCTTCAAAGCACAACAATGTCTCTCCATCTGCTACCTTCATTTGGGTGACTGTGTGCGAATGGGCATCTGCTACAGTGCCTTTTGAAATGGACACCTCAATGTATGATAATCATCTCTTAAGGACATTTACATTCACGTTTCTCTTTTAGAGGATGAAATATGAAGATGTCTTTCAATGAAACAGGTGCCACTTCTTCCTGCCAAATCCTGCTTTGGGTGTTAAAAGCAGCCCACCTAACAACCAGACCCAGTAAGTGCCAGAAGCTAGGTCTGTGTGTGGGCTAATAGAGCCAAAGAAAATATCCTGCTACAAAGGTGATTAGGTGATATTAAATGTCAAGATCTCAATGAATTACCCTCAGAGGTTTCATAAAATACAAACATGGTCTTGTTTTTATTACTGCTGTGTCAAAACTATTCTTCTAGGGGAAGTATGTTTCTTTGCAGGGAAATAGAACTACTAGTTTTTTATTTTGGAATACATTTGAAGGAGGAATTAGAGGAGAGAGCAGACCAGCCTCCTAAATCAGATCTTGATTTTTGGCTTGGGTGGTGGTGATTTTCCTGGCTTTGAATGCTGCCTTTAGTTTGTTTTCTAGCCTGGAATTTATTTTTTGCAGAGTGAAGGGTATATGGAAGGTGATTATAGACAGGCACTGTTAGTACCAATGTAGCAGAGATGAACAGCATAGCTTCTTGATGACTCTGCTTGACTCTGCCTGGTGTAATAGGTGATATGTATATAGGAGATCCTGGTGAGATGGTTTTGAAACTTAGATTAGGGAAGAGATTACCCTCTGGGAGCTGAATGAGTAAAATAATCGATGATATTAGCCACCCGCAGAAACTGTGGTAAAAGGTGGGATTTTTCCCTGAGGGTTAAGCACTGAGAACAGGGGCTGGATCATGGAAGTGAGAGAAACTGAAGGCTAATCAGTGGGCTTGCAGGAAGGAAAAGCAGGCTCCCTAAGGGAAGAGGCTGAGTGAATTTGGGAAATTCAGTTGAGTGTGGTGGGAGCTGGTGAAGCAGGATTAGCTTTGTGGTATATGAATTCCAGCTAGACTAAAGGCAGCCATCTTTGCTCCCTTCTTCCCTAATTCCAGCACTGCTCTTACAATGCCTGGTACTCGACTTGGGTTGGTAGTGCAGTGAACAGGGAAGATAGGTCCTTGTGTTCATGGAAGCTGCATGAAACAAACAAAAAACCCACGAAGGCTTAAGAGAGTTCAAAAATGTGAAGACTTATAAAGAAGACACATAGGATGACTGGGGAAAGGGAGAGAAGGATTTTGCAAAGAAGGGATATTAGGCCATAGCATGCCAAGTCTCTGGTTGGGACCATGAAGTTCTGGAGAGCTCTTTCCTCCCCTTGCTGGGATGCAGGCTGGCTAGAGACCCACGAGAAGATGATCTGGAGAGCAGAGCAGAGCACTCTGGTCCCTAGCAGGGGTATCCCTCTTTGTAAAGAGCAAGCTAGCAGCTGGTTTAGGCACAAGTCTAGTCTAGAGAGGAGGGGAAGCTTCACTTGGATTCCTGACACACCACGGCATTTATTCAATGTCTCTGTTGATGTTCAGGGTTCTTCTGACGATGGATGGAACTCCTCAGCTACTGACATTCATAAAGGGACAGTGTCTTTGACTCATGCTTTGTTCCTGCAGTGTTCAATTACCTCTCTCAATTGAGGATATTAATCCCTATTACTATCTAATCTTGCCAGAAAATCATATTAATGGGAAATTCCTTCCATTTTAAACCATGGCAGAGTTTCAAGCCAGTCAAGATAATAAAGAATGTGTCCACCTTCACCTTGTAGGTGCACGAATACTCTTGTAGTTTAATTATAGAAGAACAAGCTAAACAGATGAGGAAAAATGATTTGTCCATCACCTCATTATCTCTCTGAGTTCCCAGTGAATTGGTGTCTCCTTTGGTAGGGCCCCCTCACTTGACAGTCACCCACTAATGAAGCTATAACTCAAAGTCAGATGCATTAGATAAATAGTAATCATTATGATTATTTATTGATCACTTTATAATTACTCAACTGTTCATAGTTTTTCATTTATATTTCAAACCAGTACTCTGGAATTGGTAGTTTTATCACCTCTGTTATATAGGTAAGGAAGGGGGCATGATCTTACCACACAGAGGGTAAGAGACAGAGAGGGAATCAAACACAGTCTGTTTTACTTCTGAGTCCAAACTCTCAGCTGGAAGTCATTCCCTACAGGACTCTTGGAATCTCAACCCTTGTAGGTTCCTGAGAATATTTTATATAACTAAGACAAATGATCAACTGTGAGAATGAATACACCAGCCAAAAGATCTTTTAATACTTTTCAGATGCATGAATCCAACAGTATAATCTTATAGAAGTGAGGTGGATGTTTAAAATACTGTCTCCTCTTCTATGGCTTTGATGGAAAGGAAATGATAGCTCTGACTGTCTACTTTTTCTTCTTTCCTTCCTTCCACAAATATCAAACACTATCAAGTTCCTAGGGTGAAAAGCACTATATAGGTACTGAGCATCTCAATATTAGTATTCCAGCCTCCCTGGTTTCAAGGAGATTTACACTCTAGGGCATAAGGCAAGTCATGGATTTAAAGGTTCTGTTAGAGGTAAGCAAGGAGCCATAAATTGACCTTACATACACCATAGAGATTGAGTCTATGAATGGAAGACTTTCTGGTGGTGATGGATCTTGAGCAGTGTGTTGAAGGGATAGTCATTACCGTTTGGGTGGGAGCAAGTTTTAAGGCAAGAGACTAGGGCATGGAATCTCTGGGGGGACTGTAAATAGTTTGGTATAGGCTGGTCACAGGACAAATGTGGGTGACTGGGAAGGGACAGGTTGCAGATGGGGACAGGCCAGACCAGAACACTTATAGGTGAGGCCAAGGAGTTGTTCTTTATGATCTGAGCCAGGGGTTCTTCACTGAGGGCTTCCACATATTCCAGTGTGCTAGAGGCAAGCTTACAGCTAGCAAACTTAGAGCACACACAACATGAGTAAACCAGCCAAGTGAACAAAACTCCAAATCCAAGGCCACTGCTGAGAGTGATAGAGAAGCACCGAGGGACTTGAGCAAAAGTGTGACACACTCAGATGTGTTTAGAAAGTCATTTCTGGCTGTAGGTATGGAACATACACTGAGGGAAAGGTTAGGGAACAGAGACAGGAAGTGGTGAGAAGAAGTGGGAGGAGTTTAGATCATAGTGAGAGACAGTGAGGCCTGAACCAAGGAAAAAGCAGAGAAGAAGAAGAACATGCATTCCAGAATTATTCCTCTTGATGGTCAACCATTGTGGGGATGAAGAAGAGTTGTCTGGACTCCTGGGTCTGGGCTGTACATGTACTAACATAAAAGGGGCTTTTGTATAAAGCAAGGAAGACATTGGAACATTGAAGCTACTCTACTCCACTGAAAGGTTTATTGAAAGCATGGCACCCGTGTATCTCCCTAGAAAACAATATCTTTAAATATATGTGACCTTCAGGTGAAGGCAGTATACTTGTGAATCATTTCTAAATTCCACATGCCTAGCCTAAGAATGACACTTAGGTTGTCAGTAATCTGTACCACCGGCCTCTCTTCCTCCCACTCAAAGTAACAGATTGTTTCATGAGATTTCCTTTCTTTTCTTTTTTTTTGGTCAGTCATCGGGCTGTAACTCAGGGCCTGGGCACTGTCTCTTACTCAAGGATAGTACTCTACCACTTTGAGCCACAGTGCCACTCCCAGTTTTCTGGTGGTAAGTTGGACAAAAGAGTCTCAATGACTTTCCTGCCTGGCTTTGAACCATGATCTTCAGATCTCAGCCTCTTGAGTAGCCAAGATTACAGGTGTGAGGCACCAGCACCTGGCTTTCATGAGATTTGTTATTGGAGAAATTAAAATGAACAGTGGTTAGATACTCAAGTATCAGAGCAGGAGCAAAAAATTACTCAAGTCCTGAGACTAGTTTTAACTAGATTTCTGTTTGTCTTCCCATTTGTCTATTTGAGTAAGGCATTATTGAAGTATTAAAAATATGAACAAAATAAAAGCATCTTTTTTTTTGCTCTAAGTTTAAGCTTTATAAAGAAATAAGAGAGCAAATTACTAAATAAATGTTTTACTTTCAAAAGAACCCTTGTTTACACAAGATCATCTAATGTAGTAGTAATGGAGAAATATTTTTAAATGGAGACACCTCAATCTCCCTCAGCTGAAAGGAGTCCTTTGTGGGCAGCAGGTCTACCTTGGAAGGGATGCTGAGCCCAGGGACTACGATCTGAGTAGGCTGGTCATATGGCCTGGCCACATCAGCAACAACAGTTCAGAAAAACACAACCTTTACACAGTGGTCCTGATCAAATAAAATCTTGTTAAAAAATAAAATAGGAGCCAGGGGTCAGCGGCTCATGCCTGTAATCCTAGCCTCTTAGGAGGCTGAGATCTGGGGATTGTGATTCAAAGCCAACCCAGGCAGGAAAGTCTGTGAGACTCAGAGTTGTGGTTTAAGTGGTAGAGTATTAGCCTTAAGCCAAAGGAGCTTGGAGACAGTGCCCAGGCCCAGAGTTCAAGGCCTAGGACAGGCAAAAAAATGAAATAAAACAAAAATCTAGTAAGACATTTAGTTACAGTGGCTCATGCCTAAAGTCTCAGCTCCTCAGGAAGCTGGGACAGAAAGGGTAGTTGAGCCTAAGAATCTGAAGTCATCTCAGGCAACACAGAAGATCCTGTCTCAAAAATAAAAATTCAGGGGCTGGGAATATGGCCTAGTGGCAAGAGTGCCTGCCTCGTATACATGAAGCCCTGGGTTCAATTCCCCAGTACCACATATATGGAAAATGGCCAGAAGTGGCGCTGTGGCTCAAGTGGCAGAGTGCTAGCCTTGAGCAAAAAGAAGCCAGGGACAGTGCTCAGGCCCTGAGGCCAAGCCCCAGGACTGGCAAAAAAAAATAAAAAAAAATTCAGTAGACATTTACAGAGGTTCTATTATACCAGGTCCCAGAACATCAGCTTGCATATGTAATATCTCCTAAAATTCTATAACAACAAACCAACATTTGCTAAACTTATAAAAGCTTGGTATTTAAAACAGGGTGAAATCAACAGGTCAACGGAATGCCTACCTTCTATTGAAACTGAAGATCCTAGAGCTGTCATGGCAAAGGTATCTGCATTTCCCTTCCTTTTAGGTCTGGCTTAATGGCTTCCAAACTTGAGTGTGGGTGAGAACTACTGACAAGGCCATGCACATGAAACTGCACATTCTATGCTTAATGGGCAATTTAAAGGACTTTAAGGACAATTAGAACTATGTGTGGTTTTCACATTATGCGTTGAATTTAGAGCTTGACTCCACAAGGATGGGAGGGTATATCATATTTAAGTTATCAGGGAGATGGCACTGGGGGTTAATTAAACAATTACTTAAACTCTATTTTAAAGAAGAATTGAAAGGCCAGAAGGCTGACAGTGCTAAACAGCTTCTAACAATGAACTGTTAAACATAAAAACAAACTATAATCCAATTAAAAGCAGTAGAGAAATGAAGGCGGCCAGAGGCCATTAATGGAGAGCTGAGGAAGGACAAGACCGCTGTGCAGGCCTTTCCCAGAACCAGTACGAGCTCTACCTTCATATTTTTCTATTCCTTTTTTTTTTTAATGCACCCCATTCTTTCCAAAATGAATATTAAGCTTCATGAATTGGCCACTGCCTGTGGTAGTCACTTCTTCTGAGCTCTAAATGTAGTTCTGGACTACAGGCACCGAGGGCACAACGGGAGCCATTACAACACAACAGCATATCAGGAGGAAGGCGAAGTCAGTGCACCATTATTCACTTCCAGCTTAAGTTATAGGGCCCAAGCTGAATGCTAGAGAGAACTAGACATCCACAGTAGGAACTAAGGCTAGATGAGCTGCCTGATGAGTCAATATTTAACTTACCTCCAATTCACCAGGAGTCCAGTATACATGCATTTATCAAGTGCCTACTTGGTGGCCAGACCAGAGCTAGATTCTCAGGGGCACAAAAAAGGCAGAAGCATGGATCTACCTTTTCAATTCTTTACTTGAAAGTTCTAGGAAAAGCAGAGCAGTATGCACCAGACAGTTTACTGTAACAACAGAGAAGCTCCTCCCTGAGAAATGCAAGACCAGTGCTGGGATAAAGTTCATGCAGCTCTGTGTTTGCAGAAGTGAGAAAATGGGGAATGTGTGTGTGGGGGGTGGGGGTGGGGTGGGAGGGGGGAGAGTATCAGGGCACATGACTTCCCTTTTCCTTCCACAAATATTTCCAGAGCACTTTTTTTTTTTTTTTTTTGGCCAGTCCTGGGGCTTGGACTCAGGGCCTGAGCACTGTCCCTGGCTTTCTTTTTGCTCAACGCTAGCACTCTGCCACTTGAGCCACAGCGCCACTTCTGGCCGTTTTCTGTATATGTGGTGCTGGGGAATCGAACCCAGGGCCTCATGTATATGAGGCAGGCACTCTTGCCACTAGGCCATATCCCCAGCCCTCCAGAGCACTTTTTGAAAGTGTAACATTACTACCATAAAATATAATTTACCTATTTAAAGTGTACAATTGAATGGGTTTTCCTATGGTCACAGCATTGTTCAATAACAGAATCAATTTAGACTATCCACACTGCCTCACTCACCTCCCAAAGCCTCCTATCATGTAAAGATTGCCTGTGTTCCCCAAAGCCAGGTAAATGCAGCCACTTTCTTTGCTCATCCTGGACCTTTGCAAACATCTGTTCTGTATCAACCTAAGGCCAGGGGGATCAGAAGAGGTATCTTTTCTTCCTGAAGACTCTGCTATTAAGCTCAGAAGATACATCATTTTCATTTTTTTCCCCTCCTAAAAATGAAAAGCATGGATCTCCACTAAACTTCTACTTTGAAGACTTTACTTTAAAATTCCATGCAAGAGAAAAGAATGAGGCAAGTGGAAAATAGAAAAGCAAGAACTTCCCAAGGCTCTTGCTAGGAACAGAGATTGAACAGTTTTCCTAGAGGCCCATCTGGCAATGGGTAGTGAAGGCACTGAGCAGTACGCCCCATCACACTCAGAAATTTCACTTGGGAGAGACAGATAGCTAAGCATGACAATGGTGCTAGTATTGAAGGGGTGACCCCTACGTTTCCCCCAGGAACTCTAGTTAAGAATCCTGGCTCCTGATGACATCAACCTCTGCCCTGTTCACAGTGACTTTTCTGTAGCCTTCATTCATCCCAACAGAGGACACTGTCCACTAAAGCCTGCATACTCTTTTCATTCCCAACACTATTCTCTGACATTGTTATTTGGGGCCCAAATGTAGGACCTGACATGCTACCCTCGACAAGCCTGTATTATGAGCCAAGGACTTGATTGGGTCTGCATCATGAAGAAATCTGCAATGTTTTTGATTGTAAGATTATGCTTTGTTATATTAAAAAAAATTCTACTTTGTGTCCTTTGACACCAGGCTTTTATCTCTCATTTTTGTCTTTACCATTAACATCCCAGATGTTCAACTCATAAGTAGCTTTCCTCTTGTCTGAGAGCTGGATGGCTGATACCTTTATTGCCAGAAACAACTAGGGATCTGCCAAGACTGATCAGATACCATTTTTGAACTTCATATGCCATCTAATGAACATGTATTTTAAAACTTGCAAACAAAAGGTTATATTTCCATAATTTTAAAGGGTCACAGCACATACTTTAGAAAAAGGCACGAGGTAAAGCTGTGAAATCTACTGACACTATAGGTATCAAGTACTACATGAACTTCTATCTCACTCCACCAACAAAGACACTATACCATACTTCAGTGACGAGCTACAGCCTCTGCCAAGTACTCTAGATACCTATGTTACATTCCAATGGCAAGGTTTAATAGACAAAAATAATTGAAATGTTTTATGCAGATTTCTCCCTCTGGTATTTCCAAGTATTCACATCATGCTTTCCTTTCTTCCTCATTCATTAGACAAAGAATGCATACTAACTTTTGAACGTAGAATCTCAACCTAAAATAATACACCTTTTAGAAAAATAATCTTAAAAACTTCAACCTGGAATAATCATTCTTTCCAGTGTTTTACCCTAAATAATTTCCAAAGGAATGCCTTGGCTTTCCGTTTGATAACAACTAATTTATTCTGTAGCTAATTGAATTACTTTGTCATTAGCTTACCAGAGCAAGAAAGAAGACAAAATAAATATCTTTGTGATTGGTTCTTTGTAATGACAGAGATGAATGAGAAAACACTATATTTATTGTAACAGGCAGTGTTGATCCTTTCAAGTAAAATAGGCCTGGATTTCCTTCCATTCTTTCCCATTTTTTTTTTTTTTTTTTAGCATTCTACATTTGAGGATTGGCTTTTGATATATTACTAAAGAAATTTATCCTTGAGTTTTTGTGCTGACCTAGAGACTGGCATTTGCCATCTGAATTAGAGTCATTCTACATTTGGGGATTGGCTCTTGATGTTTTACTATAGAAATTTATCCTTGAGCTTGTGCTGACCTAGAGAGTGGCATTTGCCATCTGAAGGAGTCATTAATGCAGTGCAGTCTGCATTTACTGAAAAGGTTGCCGAATGTTAGTGAGGACTGCTAGATTACCTGCCCAGAGTTCTATACTTGGTTATGACGAACAGAAAAGAAGAATCTAGAGCTTCTGCCAAACACTCCACATACTGAATCTCACATTTCAATAGGAAGGTTTAATAGACATATTCTGTATCACCAGAGAGAGATGAGTTAGATGATAAAAACTCGAGGATGACTAAGTTTTATCCTTAAGAAGGGCTAGAACCATTGACTTGAGCTGGGACCAGGATGAGAGGCTTCCAATGTAGTTGTAAGTGCAGGCTTGTGTTCTTGAGGCAGTTCCAATAGAAGTTTCTAAAGGAAGTGCTTCCTTGGGCAATTCAGTGTAGCAATTCAGTTTGATAGAAGCTCAAAAGGGTCCCTTTGTAAAATGCAGCCTTTTAGAAGCATTGTGAGACTATTACACCCATCCTGGTGACCTCTTCAGGCAATCAGGAAGCCTTGAAAGCCATCTACAGCCACTGTTATCCAAAGGGTTTGTGGAAATTGTTTGCAAGGATCCTCTGATGGACAAGGCCCACAACCTGGGATTTCCTTCCATGGGCCTCCTTGGACAGCAGAGCTCCAAACAGAGATTGATGGGATATTATACTATCTACTCACTAGGAAGCTAGAGCAACAATTTTTCCCTCAAAGGATGGCTACGGTTAGAAAATGAGGTGGGGTCCAAGCTAGGAAAGATAACTTGAAAATAACTCAACTGGTGGATTCCTATCTGAGGGCATTGTCTGAGAAGTGGTGAAAGTCTGGACATGTGTCCTGTCCAATTACTTAATCCTCTCCCACACAGACACTAATCTCAATGCTTTCCTTCTCTAGGGTTCAGGATCACATGTCACTAATATAAAAATCATTTGTAGCCTGGGAGAAGAGATGTGGTATTAGCCACTTTGACCTCCTGATCAGCACTTCATGGAGCAACCAGGTAATCCCTGGGCTCCAGAGATGATGACTCAGCATACTTGTTGGAGAAAAGGGGTAACAGGAAGGAAGGGCCTTGGCAGTTTGGACAATGGACACTCCCCTCCCTAAACATCCAGTACTACAATTTGTGTGTGTGTGTGTGTGTGTGTGTGTGTGTGTGTGTGTGTGTGTGTGTTGGTTCTGGGGCTTGAATTTAGGGGTTTGGCATGATTAGCTTTTTCCACTCAAAGATGGCACTCTACCACTTGGACCACAGCTCTACTTCTGGCTTTTTGTGTTTAATTGGAGACAAAAGTCTCATAGACTTTCCTGCCAGAGCTGGCTTCAAACTGTGATCCTCAGAGATCAGCCTCCTGAATTGGTAGGACACAGGCATGAGAACTACAGTGCCTGGCTCTTCTAATAGTGCAGCTTTGGAAGGCAGAGTTACAAATTTACATGAATATGAGTTTATCTAAAGTAAGCTTTAGTAAGAAGTCAAATAAAAGTAAGTTAGAAGCCTCAGCAATAGACTAGATAAAGCAGACTAGATAGTGAATATCTGAACTCCGGGGTCTGGCCTCAACTATGTTGTTTTTGGCTTCATCATTTATTTCTTAAAACTCATACTGCAGAGACTTGCTCTTCTGGGTTTGCATTTAGACTTTCTCCTGTGGTCTGTTACTGTCTTTTGCACATTTAGCTGCATGTGCTACATTCTGGTTTCTTCAAATGCACATTGCAAGTTGGTGATGGACACCACTTGGGAGGGCTGCACTCCACTTGGAGAATTCTTCTGGATGCCTTCATTTGCATGTCATTCAATCACTAGCATCTCTGGTTTCATTCTTTATCTTGCTATGAGTTTTCAAGTTATTCCTTGGCTTGGGTTACTGCCCTTGATTTCTCCATATAGCTTCCCTTCCTACCTAGTTTCCAGATACTGCATCCTGTGATGGGAGACACCTGACTCCCAAGCCCCAACTTTGTTCATTGTCCTTGGAACCCATAAATGCCTGCCCAGGACTGTTTTTTGGCCTGACTTCAGTTAGGGATGTGATATGGTGGTGGTGGGAGGTGGGGGAAGGAGGCAGCTTGGGAGAAGAGGTACCATAAGAGAAGGCCTTTACACAACAGTCAGACAAAGGGTTCTTTGTCACTTTTTCTGCTCAGTTCTATCTTCTGTGTTCCCAAGAGATAGGGACCTAGTCTAAGGCATAGAAACAGAGCATCCTCAAACTTTTTCTTTCTTTCCCTTTCTTTATCTAGGACAACAAGCACACTTCTATTTTTATACAAAATAATGTTCCCAAAGTGTTGAACTTATATCCAACTTAATGGTATTCATTTACTCAACAAATACTGAGGGATTGTCTATTCCATGTAACAGCAGAACATGTAACAGTAAGAAAGAAGTAGAGAAGACCCAATTTTCAGGAATCTGACAGAAGATAATTTCCTAAGGATATCTCATCTGTAACCACAATGTGCTATCAACATTTTCAACATTTTGTGAATACTCTTTAATTGTGTTGTTTTCTTTCAAAATTGAACACATGGTCAATGGGCTTACACCCAGTGATTACCCAAGGCTAATTTTATTCCATTCTTAGCATGCCTCACAATTTCCTTTATCTTCTCAAGTATATTATAGATTTAGAAGACTGATGTCTGATTACTTCCATTTTTAGGATTTACTGTTCCATTTTACTAACCCAATAAAAGCAAAATCCTCAAATAATTACATAAACAAGACCACAAATGGCTTAGCTGGTTGGTGTTGTAAGGTAAATCCAGTCAGTGAGATACAGCGAGGCCACTTTTTGAGAGGTCCAATTGGGAGTCTTTATTGGAGAACTGGTGTCTGCAGGCAGACTATTATCACAAAGCCCTGCAGCCCTGCAAATACACTTAGCACTGTAGAAAACTGAGTCATGACAGCTGGGGGGGAAAGAAAGAGCAGAAAAACAATATCAACAACACAGTTCAACCCCAATGGAGAGCTGAAGTGGGACACCATGTTGACTGGAGGAGAGCAAGGAGACAAAGGGCCTGGCATAATGGAATCTGAATTGGTCTCAGCCTAAATAGGATCAGGTCAGGGTCACAGGAAACTCAAGTCTCCCAAATTAAAGGCACAGGATTGGTAGGTCCAGTAGCCTATCATCCAAGTCCCTGCCCCTACCTCTAAAAATTCAGACATGCCTACCACCTGGGATATGGACTTCTCTTTCCTCCACCATGAAGACAAGATGACAACAGTTAAACCTAATTCCCCATCCACCACGTGGCCAAGATGGTGCTGGTTAGACCCAGCATTCCCACTTCATTGGCCTTTGGCATTTGAAAGGTGGGATAGAAAGTGTCAGTGTTGGATTCATAGAAGAAGAGTATTTGAAAGCTGAGTATATGAAAGCCCAGCACTGCTTGGATTCTGTGTGCCTCTTGTCTGACCATTATGACTGTCGTAATGAGCACAATTTTGGCAAAAAGTAGAATTCCAGCTGTTTCAAGTCACAGATGTATTCTTTTTCTGGGTTGTTCTAAAAATATGTCCAGACTGTTTTCTTAAGTTTTAAATCAGAATTCTCCGGATGGATTTTTTGCTTTGATTTGGACTCCTTGGGTGAGGACTGTTTGTAAGAGTGAAATGGATGCTAACTTAGTCTGGAAGAAAATTTCCGTTTCCAGAAAGTCATGCAGCCCTTGCTGTCTCCTCTCTTCCACTTGTTATTTCAAGTTCACGAAGAACAAAATGTGCCTGGCGGGTGTAAGTGTGAGGGGAAGGAGGAGGAGGGAATTTCCCCTACATCTAAATAGCTCTCCTTGAGGGAAGGAGGGAGTGGGACGACCTGTGGGGGCTGCAGAATACTCAGACACAAGGGCATAAATTAAAAAGCAAATTTAAACTGTCAACACATTCTTCTTTGTATATAAACGTAAGCTATGAGTTCTTCCCAGGTGGAAGCTAATTCTTATTCGAGTTCTCTCTGTAGGGCCAGTTGGAGCAGTTCCATTCCCAGCCCAAGACCACTCTGCTCCACACGAGGCAGCAAGGGACTCTGGGAAGGGAGGATGGACAAAACCACCTGGTGAAGAAAGCCTGGGAGAGCTATGAGAGAGCAGATAGATGTAGGGGAGGTGGCCTGGATTAGTGGAAAGAACAAAAGAATTGTAGTCAGTAGGTGGGAACCCTACATCTCCTTGATTTTGAACAAGTAAGCTGCTCATCTGCCCTGAGTTCAGGTATTTCACTTGTTAAATAAACAGGGATGATAATAGTGCCTACCTCATATGGTTATAGAACCAAAGAAAAGTTTAGGTGTCAAGAGTCTAACAGTGCTGCATGTCAGGCATTCAGTAGTCAGAGCCAACGATGATGCCCACAATAAAATATATGGAGGCTGGATTCAAAAGTAAGCGCTAAGCCAGGTGTTGGTGGCTTATGCCTGTTAATCCTAGTTACTCAGAAGCCCAGGCAGGAAAGTCCACGAGACTCTTGTTTCCAATTAACAAGCAAAAAGCCAGAAATGGAGCTGTGGTTCAAGTGGTAAAGTACCCTCCTTGAGCAAAAAGCTAAGGGACAGTACTCAGGCCCTGAGTTCAAGCCACTGGCACAAAAAAGTGGCAATGGACAATGAATGAGAGATGTTACCCTTATGTTTTAATCCATAAAATTGGCAAAATAAAACACGAGACTCTCCAGAGCAGTGAGAGGGAAGGAAAATGGGCTCTTTAGTACACTGTTGGCTAGAGGATAGATGGTAGGACCTATGTGGGAAGTAATCTGTGATATCTAGTGTAGTTGAAAAACAACAAATATTCTTTGGCTCAGCAATCCCACTTCCTGGAATCTATAATAAGGTAATGACATATATACATACGTACCTACAAATCTTATTTTATCTAAATAATGTATTTTACATAGGTTAATAATTATTAAATGTGTTTAAACTAAATGTATGCATAACAGTTTTTACACAAATAGCACAAACACTAAAAACAACCTAGATGTCCATTTTGAGGAATGTTGAGTAGGTCACACATTTCTACTGATGGAATACTTAACATCACTCAGTAACAATGAGGTAGATTTATGTTTGGAAAGGTGCCCATGATATATTAATAACATAAAAAGTATGGTGTGGAAAAAGTAGACTATCATTCCATTTTTGTAAGAAAAATGCCTGGATGTACAGATAAGGTAGTTCCATCTATATAAACCTGGTAAAGAAGGAGAAGCCCCAATCTGTGAAGGTGGTTTCCACTTTGAGGGTTTAGGAGGTAGGAAGAGATGGAGTGATGGAGTGGTGTTCATTGATTGTACACGTGTGTGTGTGCGCGCACGCGCGCGCATGCAGGTCCTATACACTGTCCCTAAACTTCTGTCTCAGGACTAGATTCTACCACTTGAGCCACAGCTCCACCTCAGGCTTTTTTGGTGCTTCATTGAAGCATCTCCTAAACTTCACTGCTGACTTTGAGCTGCGATCCTCAGATCTCAGCCTCCAAGTAGCTAGGATTACAGGCATGAGCCACCAGCACTCAGCTGTATACAATTTTAAAGTTTATTTTTTAGCATTATGTTAACAATACCTTAGAAAATGAGAATTAAGGAAGAAAGTAAGAGGGAAGAAAAGAAGGAAGGTAGGTAGGAAGGGAGGGAGGGAGAGAGGGAGAGAGGGAGGAAAGGAGAGAGGGAAAGAGGGGAGGGAGGAGGGAGAGGGGAGGTTGGAAAAGAGGAAGGATAAAGGAAGGCAGGAAGAGGAAGGCAAGCAGATGGGCTCAGATAGAGCAGGGGAATTTTCTTTATGTGCCAGAACACAGTATGGGAGTTGGTACAGAGTAGGTGCTTAGTAAATATTGAGTCAAAATAGCAATTAATTATTATTTAATCAGTTAAAGCAACATTAAAAATTCAACACCTTATTTCTTTTTGAAAATGGCCATAGCTTGAGCAGCCTCTGCGAGGTCTGGGCGAGGCCGCTTGGAGGGCGGGAGGACACGGGCTCTGCACAGCTTGTGCTGTGCTCTGCTGAGGAGGGGTAGACAGGGTTTCAGCACATGGTGACCTAGCTTCTATGCTCCAGATGTTGGAGCTGACAGGAAAAGCCTAGTTGGGAAATTGTCCTCAGAGTTGAAAGGGCTGAAGCCAAATGCTACCCAGTTCCTGCCAAAGCCAAGAAATGACAAAATGCACATAATTATACAAACTCAAGAGAAACCAGATGTTGTTCTTCCCGTGTTATCAGAGCAAGTTCCAGTTACAAAAACAGAAAGCACCAAGTGACAGCCTTGGCTTTACTTATCCTAGTGAACTGCCCATGTTTCTAACTTCACAGACGCTGGATTTGAAAGGATTTAGTTTGCCTCTCTTGAAGGATTTCATGAAGGTCTCAAGATTCAGAGTCTAAGTAGCCTTTGAAATCAACTTTGACATCAAAGCTGATCTCCTATACTAAGTTTATCTGAATGGACCACTGTGTGTGTGTGTGTGTGTGTGTGTGTGTGTGTGTGCGCGCGCGCTTGCACATGCGTGTACACATACGTGCATGTGCACATGTGTGTACACATACGTGCATGTGCACAGTAATGACATTTGAACTCAGGACCTTGCACTTGCTAGGCAGGCGCTCTAGGACTTGATCCATGTCCTCAATCCTTTTCTGCTTAATTTTTCAGGCTAGCTCTTATGGTTTCACCTGGGTCAGTCTGGAGTCTGACCCTTCTTGATACCAGGTGCTCCCCACCATGTCACAAAGCGGGATGACAGGAGACAGGGGCTGTTTTTATTTCTTTATTTTTGATATGAGGTCTTGCTAACATTTGCTTGGGCTGGCTGCGATGAGCAGTTCTCCCCGTTTCCTCTTTCCAAGTTGCTGGGCTGACTGGCATGAGCCACCAAACTTGGCTTGAACAGGCAAATTCTGACATTTGGGAAAATGTTTTCTCTAACATAGAAGGACACAACAAACTGGTGGAAATAACAAGAAAATATTAGAAGTGGGGAAACGACAGGGATGGGAGGTAGAGCCAGAGCTGAGGAAGATGAGATCCCAGGAGAGCTTGGGAATAGAGAGCGGAGGCCAAAGACACCCCTGTTTAGAGAGAATATCGCTGTCTGCAAAGGGCTGAGACCTCGAGGTGGTGGTTAAGGCTGTGCAAGTGGGTGTCGGCATGGAGCCAGGGGCCAGGGCCTAGGAGAGAGGAAGGGGCAGTATCACTGGTGTGCATGGGCCATGCAGGAGGCTCCACAGAGGCGTGGCACTGGCAATCAAAGATGGTAGCTAATGAATTGTCGGAAAAAATGTATTTGGTCTTTGATTTACTTTTCCCACTTAAAAACACAGTTTTGAGCACTGTGCTTAATACTTATTGAAAGCATTTTTGGAGCCTCAGCAGATGGCTGTGGGACTTCACAGTCATCTGCTTCTGGATGTGCAGACTGCTTCTAATTTCTCTCCATTGTAGCTGTCCACATGGTGAACCTCTGTGCATTAGGCTCTTCCTACATCGAGGACAGTTTCCCAAGAATATATTCTGAGAAGTGGAACAATGGGGTCAAAGCATACGAACAGTTTTCTATGTGTCTTAATATACAGCAGAAAGCATTTGGAAAGCCAAATTGCTTTCAAAAAGGTTGGTTGAACCCAATCACTTTTATTTCAAACAAGATTTTATGGGTGATTATGCAGGGCTTTTAATGAGATGTTTGGCTCAGAAATGAGAGTACAAAACCTGACATTTATTCTGTGCTAATCATAGCTTTTCTATCCACTGTCTTATTTAATCCTCATAACAACCCAGTGTAGCAGACATTGTTATTCCTGTTTTACAGATGAGGAGACAGGCTCAGAGAGATTAAGTATTTTCCCAATGTCACATGGCTAGCTAGGTGACAGAGTCAATAACTAAACTCAGGCCTGACTGCAAAGCCCTTAAACTTCCCTCTATGTCATGCTGACTTCGTTTGTTTCAAGAACACAAACCAAGAAACAATAAATAACACCAAGGATGCATTCTGGGCTCCAGAGAGCTATGATGCTAGAATCTGATTCTTTTTTGTTTTGTTTTTGTGATGATACTGGGACCTGAATTCAGGGCATGGATGCTGTTTTTTAGTTAGTTTGTTTGTTTTTTTTTTCTGCTTAACTCTGGTGCTTTACTACTTGAGCCACAGTTCTATTCTGGGATTTTTTGGCTGGTTAACTAGAGACAAGAGTTTCACAGATTTTCCTGCCTGGGCAGGCTTCAAATCTTGATCCTCAGATTCCAGCCTTCTGAGTAAGTTAAGATTACAGGTGTGAGCTACCCGTACATGGCTACAAGCTGCTTCTTTACAGATACCATTGTGGTAAGAAAGTTTCTTTTCAGAAGAAATGTATTTTATTTCAGAGTAGAACAAAGGGATTCTCTGTTATCATATTCTGCCTATTTCTTCCACCTCTTATTATAATTGAGATTCTTAATCACTTACTTTGAACCACAAAAATGGGTATTGAATTGTCTTCCCGAAGCCTCTCTGTAGGCCAAGAAAGTCTTAAACTAATGCAGGATTCCTATTCTCTAATATGGCATTCCAAGATGTTAACTATTGTTTAGAACCACCATGGGCCTGCATTTTCAATAAAATCACATAGCAATGTTAGTGTTGAACATCTTTAAGGATCCCCCTCCCCCCTCCCCCCCACCCCCCGCAAAAAACAACAACCCAGTGCTTTACTGGGAATTCCTATTCATGGAATGTGCTTAGAACCTAGAGATTTGCAGCACGTTTGTGGCATGAGGCAGAGTGTACACTCCAAAGACTGGAGATTGTCTATCCAAGGTGACTAAAGAAGAAAGAGGCGGGCTGGGGATATGGCCCAGTGGCTAGAGAGCTTGTCTCGTATACATGAGGCCCTGGGTTCGATTCCCCAGCACCACATATACAGAAAACGGCCACAAGTGGCGCTGTGGCTCAAGTGGCAGAGTGCTAGCCTTGAGCTAAAGGAAGCCAGGGACAGTGCTCAGGCCCTGAGTCCAAGGCCCAGGACTGGCCAAAAAAAAAAAAAAAAAAAAAAAAAAAGAAGAAAGAGGCAATGGAATAAGTTAGGCACTAAGAGACTGTATTACCTGGCCAGTGGCTGAGAATTAGGCTAAGGAGTAAGATAGCTTAGAGTTCTACTCCCAACCCTAAGACTTTGTGGTGGTTTGATCTCAAACCCAAACATCTCAAGCCTCAATTCCTTCATGTGTAAAATAGGGTGAAAGCAATCCCATGTCACTGGGTTAACTTGAAGTGACTTTGCAGAAAGGTCTGTGCTAGTGTTAGTATTACTTCTGTACACTGGAGTGGAGGATTATGAAATTTTGTTTTGTTTTTGTGATAGTACCGGGACCTGAATACAGGGTCTGAGTGCTGTTACTTAGCTTTTTCTGCTCAAGGCTGGGACTCTACCACTTGAGCCACAGCTCACAAAAACCTAGAGTCAAGTTTGTAGGGCCTGAGGAGGGCTGGGAAATGGAGTCAAGATTCGGAGGCAAGCTGAGCCAGGACACTGAGTGCAGCAGGTAGTGAATTAAACAGCATAGCTGGCCTTGGTGTGAGCACCTGGCACAGTTATATCTGGTGTGGTTAAATTGACAGATTGAGATAAAACATTATTCATATTCCCTTTGTCTACCAAATATCCCTCTAATACTCCAAACCATATCAGTTCCAACCAACTTGATATACTATTTTTCTTGGAACACTCTCTTTCCAACTGCCCTATACAATCAAGGCCACGTTCTCTTCTGCTATCGACCTCTCCTGAAGCTCATTCTTCCTTTCCCCCATCAGCTAGAGCAGAACACCCTCCCTTGTTCATACTCCTTTGGCAATTATTATCTTCACAATTCACTTGGCAATTAATCACATACTAACTTGTGATGCATTCACTGTTGTTGTCTTGAACAGATAAAAGTATCTTCTATGCCTGTTTAACTTGTCACATGTGTCTGGCTTGCTTTTCTGAAAGAGGAGTCCAAAGAACAAGTTGAAAATCACTAACGGGGAGAGATTTCCTTTCAGAAAGCAATAATAATCACAACCAGGCCTATGTGGTTTTCAAATTCACTATATATTATAGACAGTCCTTTTACTATATATATGTACATATGTAATATTTAATTCTTTTACAATTTGGGGAGATATACATCATTATTATAATTACTCCCTAGCTCAGTAATTTTATCGACTACAAGAGCAAATGCAAAATCTAACATTTGAGAAATCTTCAATCTTTCTCCTATGGTCATGTCAGATCAGCTGGCCTGACATAAACAATAAGAGCCTTTTACAATGTGAACATCAGTTTTGATCCACGGAAGTGGTCAGTCTACTGAGAAAGGGGCTGCTCATTCTTAGTCCAGAGATGCGTCAGCCACAACCACAGAACTACCACAAGATAGAGGTAGATTGTGGATGCCCAAAATCTATCCAGTCATCTGGCTCAGGCCAATAGCTTGTCCAGAGCTCTGTGTTGCAGGAATTACTAGCTAACCTCAACTTAACTCTGCAAGGATGCTGTAGGATTGAAGTAGTGTGTACACATTGTATCTATTTGGAAAATTGTCTACAATTCACTCTGCCATGTAGGCTAAGGTTTAAATAGTACTTTCACCAAACCAAGCCCCCTGTTCTATTGGTTTTTGTTCAGGAAAGCACTCAAAGACTCCATAGACCGAATTTTGAGGGCAGCCAAACCTGCATTAAAGTAGGCTTTCTGGGAGGAGGAAGTGGTAGGTATGCATAGTCAAGGTTAGAGGTGGAGGCAAAGAAAATTCATTTGTTTGTAGTTGGCATAGACCTCTTGGATGGTAAAGGACAGGCCACATGCCATGTTGCAAAAGTGCAAACAAAACTGTTGTCAACAGCAAAGAACTATGATAATATTGAAGAGAAAATGTTGGTTTTGCTGATCTGAGGACATTACAGAAAGACCTTGTTGGTAAGACTATATGACACTGTGTTTGCTTGATGGGAATAATTTAGCAATGGCTTTACATTGACATTAGCTTTAATATCTAAGCAGAAAGGTCCTCAGCTAAGAGCTGGATGAGACATTTGAGGGTCTCTTTGAGGCTCATCTTCTTCACTTATGAGAACTGACAAGAGGTTTGGGATGTCCCTGATCTACCCTTTTGTTCACTTTGAGCACGTGGAGCTCTTGTCTTCCAGGGCCCCAAGTGCTGGAGGACACACGAGCTCACCAGGACTGGCTGACAAGACTGTCAAGACTTGTACACTGACCAGAGCTCGCAGTAATCCCTGAAGTTGGCAGGACAGATATTCCCATTGTTTGCTGATCTTGCCTGGCTGCCTTTCAGGAATTCCTGGGTGGGGAATGGTCTTGGGGTGAGGGGAGTGCCAGCAGACCATGGCTCCGTGTGCAACATTGCAAGAATCACAGTAGTTCTGGGGAAAACCAAGTCAGAGCTAGGAAGACAAAATGGGCTGAACAGCCATGATTTGTGCAATGACAAACTGCACAATGATTCACATCTCTGTTTCATTCCAGTTACTCTTGTACTCATGAGGTGACTCTCACTTTCTCCACATGGCTGGTGACAGCTCTCACCTTCTGTACTGGCTGGCCTTCCAATGAGGGAGAAATATTCTACTCTGCCTCACACTTATCCACCTCTACTATTTGATCTGTCAAAGGTAATAGCAATTAATGATGACTATAGCCGTTATAAGTCATTAATCCATCAATTAATAAATTTATCTCTTGCCTCATTCCACAGAGGATTGGAGGCAGAAGTTATTAGTAACATTTATCATGGTAGCCAACAGAAAATGACGATCGCATAGAAGGAGCCAAATGGTAATTGCAATCATGACTGTAATGGCTGTAACTTAGTAGATCGATGCCAAGTGCAATGACTGTTTGCAGCAAGAATTTATGTTAATAGATCAATGAGGAAAGAGACCCAGGAAAGGGAATCTTTAAGTGAGCAGAAATTACATATGTGGAAGGATGCCAGGGACCAACATTGCTTAAAGTGATTGTAAAATGAAAGTATTATTTTGTGGAGTGTTTGTATTCTAGGCGGAAGACTGGATGCCTTACTTAATATTATCCCAACATATCCATATCTCCAGCTGCACATCCCATTTTCATACAGGAAAACTGTCCATCACCTTTGGAACTATAACAATTCTTCCTCACCTCAAAGTCTTTTCTTTCGGATCTAACTTACTGAGTTTTAAATATGAAGGGTTTTTTGTTATTGTTGCATTGTTTTTGAGACAAGGTCTTGCTACATAGCTTTGGCTGGGCTAGAAGTAACTATATAGCTCTAGGATGGCCTTGAACTCAATCCTCCTGCCTCTGCTTCTAGAATGCTGGGATTAGAGGCATGCACCAACATACCCAGCTTTAAGTATAATGTCTCTCACTTTTTTATGTGACATCGTATTTGTGGCTATTGCCCTGTGGAAGGCAGGGGTACCAAAGTTTATAAACCACATGTGAGAACTCATGTGACAACACCAGTGCATATTACTTACGACATTTGTAAGTACTTCACTATTTGCACTCATTACTGTATTTGATCCCTACAACATCACTAAGTTTTAGGTCAGGACCCTCATTTTTTGCCAGTCCTGGGGCTTGGACTCAAGGCCTGAGCACTGTCCCTGGTTTTCTTTTGCTCAAGGCTAGCACTCTACCACTTGAGCCACAGCGCCACTCCTGGCCTTTTCTATATATGTGGTGCTGAGGAATTGAACCCAAGGCTTCATGTATGTGAGGCGGGCACCCTTGCCTCTAGGCCATATTCCCAGCCCTCAGGACCCTCATAGTCAATGAGTAAATGTGACTTTCTGAGTTCCTAGAACCAGCAAGTGACATGTCCAACAGAATGAAAGGGGCATATGCTCTGAAGTCAGCTCTCCAGTCCTACCTAACTCTGTAGCAGGCTGTGTGACCTTGGCTAAGTACTTTATTTACCCTCTCTGAGCCAACATTTCCCCATCTGCAACTGGAGATAATCATAGAGCTGTAACAGACATTAAATGTCTCACCCAGAGCTTAGCAGCTGGTAGGTGCTTAATAAGTGCTCATTCTCTTCCCACCGTGAAGTTAGAGGGCTGAGGCAGAACAAACACAAACTATGATACTCAGAGCAATATGGAAGAAAACTCACCATCTCTAATTAGATCTTAAAATGATGTCAACAATGGTGTCATGTTAACCAGACGTTATGCCTGCTAGCAATACTTACAGTTCAGGGGAGACTGGTGCAGTAAAGGGTCCACACCTCTAATTGCACAGAAAGTTATATTCTGCGAATATTGCTGAGCGGGAAGGGGTTGAGGGTGGGAGGAGAGCTCTTTGGCTTCTTCTGCGAGGAACACGGAGACGATCTAATTAGCATGCCTGGTGTCTCCAAAATTGAATTCAACCTAAGAGTATGCTATTAAAGGCTCCCACATTAGACAGGAAAGTAATTTGAAATGACTGAGCTATCTGCACAAACACCTTAATGTTACTCTAATGGGCCCAGAAAAAGGATGACATCAAATATAGTTAAAAGGAATTTAAGTTTAATTGCTGCCTAATAAAATTATTAGTACATTTTCTTAACCATAAAGCCATTTCACAGTCATGGATGAGATTTTTGCAATTTAATAAATGATCAAGCATAGTTTGCTACCATAGGTGCTCATTTACTTGGCTGCATTCTTCCCCTGCAAGAAACATTGGCTTGAATGTGAAGTAATTGCTGGTCTCTCAACACTTGCACTCATCTGAAGTCACGGCTCTTGCTAAGAAGAGCCAAGGGACACAGGTCTCACTGGTGGTAGTGGAGGTCAAAAATCGCTTCCATTTTTCAGAGACCACTACAGTGAGTTGACCTGGTAGGGTCACTACTGATCCATATAATGTCTTTGTGAAAGCTAAAAGAAAAAACAAAAAAACACTTCACATCAATTTACTAAAGGCATCCTTTTTTGGGGGTATCCCACTTGACCAGCAAGAATGGGGATGAGATTTCAGCTCCCGTCACACAAACAGAGAAATGAAGTCCCTGCCACTGGAGAAATTCAAACAGAGGTGGATGAATGACTGACTTGTGGAACCATGATGAAAATACTCTCATTGGATAATAAAATGAACAGAGAGACAGGTGATTGGGGATTTTACATAATGGTGTACAGACTTAAGCACTGATCCTATACAAAGACTTAGGGGCCAAGAGAATCACTTAGGCCCTTGATGAAATCATGTTTATTTAGCCTGCTACATGTTCCTCTATAATTCCCTATAGCATGATTTTGGCTTGAAAGCCTAATAACCTCATGTCTATTCAAATGGAAAGTGATGAGTAAATATCAGAAGTAATAGTTAAGCTATCTATGGAAATAAGGAGGTTTGCTGACAGAAATTGGGTAGTATATTGACATCTAAGAGTATAAGAGTGCTAGTAATCCTTCTTGATTTGGGAGATGTAGGAGAGCAATTATGAGCTAAAGCAGAACACAGGTATTACTAGAACTTTCTGGATTCTCATGCTACTTCCATTTCTTTGAGCTGTCATGGTCTGTTCATGGATAGAGTCATCACATATTCCAGAACTTCCCTTGGAAGGTCTAATTTTATCTCACTCAGTGGAGTTTATCCTTCTAAAAAAAGTAATTTTTGTTTATTTGTTTTGTGTTTGTTGCCAGTCCTGGGGCATGGACTCAGGGCCTGAGCACTGTCCCTGGCTTCTTTTTGCTCAAGGCTAGCACTCTACCTCTTGAGCCACAACTGCCAATTCCGGCTTTTTTCTATATATGTGGTGCTGAGGAATTGAACCCAGGGCTTCATGTATACGAGGCGAACACTTTACCACTAGGCCATGTTCCCAGCCCTAAAAAAAAGTAATTTTTGAAAAATGTACATCTAAGTGTGATTTCATTGAAAACAATCTTTATGCGAGTTCACCACACAAAGAAATCCACAAATGAGGCCCAAATTCCTTCATCAGATCATATGTATCTTTTTAGCAGCTATAACAGAATCTAAAGAGGGGAAGAGAGCTGAAATGTACAGAGTCTGCTCTGATGAGTAGGTTTTGCTATTCTGTCCACTGTCCCCATTAGAAAAGCGAGGTCAAGGCCCACTGAGCCAGGGTGAGGCAGCCTGGGCATGGAGGAGTGAGCTTTTGACCCCAGGTCTGAGTGACTACAATACAGTGGACGTTTTTCTATTCCACACTTATACTGGGGAACAATCACGGATGTTCCACACTTTTCTCATTTTCCCCATCCTGCCAAATCCCTTGAGGTCTTCTTCCTTGCTAGGTTTTCTACTTTACTTGCCATAAAGTTCCAGGTTATTGGCTGGAAAGATAGTTGGAGAAAATGGATGGACCCTGCCTGCTGCTGGTCTTCCTGCCATCAGGCTGTGGAATCCTCCTCATCAGAAAGGACTCCTGCTGTTCAGGCTCATCTACAGAAAGACTCAACCAGTCCCCAAGTGGAAAGAATAGGTACTATACCTCTTTGTAGTGGGAAAGCCATCTGGTATACCTCTCTCGCCAAGTGTCAGTGGCCTTCATATTCAATTGTGTACTGAATTTAGTTGAGAACTTCTTAAATCTGAAATCAGCCATTAGGAAGAAATATTTGCCTTCTGAAGTTTATAAGAAAGGTCATAATCCCTGGGGGGACAGCATGGTACCATATTTAGGGCAACTGGTACTTTGTCCTGGGTATAAACTGAAAGGAAGTATATATCACCATAAAAGCTAAAGAAAATGGTATTCATCCGATCATATTTAATTACTCTGCTGTGTATCAGATACTTAGGAGAAAAAATTTATTTTATTTTATTTTTTGTTGTTGTTGTTTTTGTTGCCAGTCCTGGGACATGAACTCAGGGCCTGAGCACTATCCCTGGCTTCTTTTTGCTCAAGGCTAGCACTCTTCCTCTTGAGCCACAGTGCCACTTCCGGCTTTTCTGTATATATGTGGTGCTGAGGAATTGAACCCAGGGCTTCCTGTATACGAGGCGAGCACTTTACCACTAGGCCATATTCCCAGCCTCCTGAGGAGAAAAAATTTAAATCCAAGAAAATTAAAATATATCTATGTGTGTCTGTCCGCCTTCCTTCCCTTTCTCCCTTTCTTTCTTGGCAGAACTGGGGTTTTGAACTCAGAACTTTACTCATGCTAGGCAGGCACTCTACCATTCAAACCACATTTCCAGCCCTGACAGGTGTTCATTCTGCCTTTGAAGAGTTAATCCAATAATGGGAGTGAGAAGGCAAATGTATACAATTCATTTATCGATTCAACAATGAACACTCACTATCAGCTCTTGGTCTTCTAAGGATAAAGAAGACATGGGCTCTGTCCTCAAGGACTCTAATCTACTAGGGCAGACCGCATAATCACATGATAATATGAGCTGTCAGCCAGAGGCCAAAACTGGGTGCTATGAAGGGGCAGCTTCACCAGATAGAGGCTCAGGAAAACATCTGTAATGTGGTTGATGGGGAGGAATTGGGCAAATGAAGTTGAGTAGGGGACAGGCACTGCAAGCTGAAGCAACTTCAAAGGCAAATTTTAAGAGGGACCAAGAAAGAAGAGGGACTGTCCCAATATTACCAAAGCAGAGGTGTTGGTGTGCATAGGGGGTGCATTTTGTGTGTATATGTTTGGGGTGTGTGTGTGTGTGTGTGTGTGTGTGTTACTTGTGGTGTGGTGTGTCAGGGGGATCTGGATCATTAAGGATTTGGTGTACTACACTGACTAAAGTTTATCAAGATATCTTTGAGGAGCCCTTGAGAGAAGTTACAGGGAGGGATGGAAGTTACAGGAAGGGTAGCCTCGTGGGAAATGGAATGGAGGGGGTGAAATGGGAGGTAAGTAGACGTTAAGATACTATTGCATGAATTCAGAAGAGGGATGAAGAAACCATGAGCAAATCAAGCAGCAGTGATGAACCAAGATGCTAAATAGAAAGCAGAGACAACTAATTCACCCTTTAGTTAAGGAAAGGAAGGAAGAAAGGACAGTTTAACTTAAATTCTTCTTTTCTGGCTTGTCTATCAATCAGCATCATAGACAAGACAAATGTGCTATTGTAGCCACGCATACCTATCAGGCCCCTTACCAGGCCATGGACCAATCTGACTGCTTTTCATAAAGTTCTTCATTTAATCTTTGCACAAACTGTGATAAGAAGAAATCTAATTCTCATGGTACCCAGAAGACAGCTATGGTAGCAGATCAATAGCTAGTCATGGGATTTGGCAGTCACTTTAGTAAATGCAAAGGGAGTCTAGAGAGGGACAGAGAGCTGAAGAACAGCTGTCTATACTTCTGAGAGCCTAGCTAACCTGGTGTTCCCAGCCAGGTGTGTCAAGAAACATGAAGTAGAAGCTGAACTGGATCTGCTGGAAGATGTCATTGATAAGATGTCTTTGATTCAAATGGAAAGGTAGGGGAGAGGGGGAACACCTGTATCAGTGTCCTAGGGCATCCAGTGTTCTGGACAACCCCAAGATCATCTTTGGCTTTGTCTCTTTGGGACAATAAATAAGTAAATACATATGCATGATAAAGTTAATTATCCTTGACCCTTTTATGCAGAACATCTGCAAGGAGAGTGAGCCTGTGGTCTCCTATCTTAAATCAGCTTCATGAGTTTTAATTGCCCAAGTTAGATAAACAAAAATAAACCCAACAATGCTTTCTTCCTGGTTTCCAATCTGCTTGCAAATCTCCATGGTTTACTAGTACTTGTCACACAAGGCTGACTGGAGTCATGGTGTAACAAGCTGAAAACAGAAGATCTGTATAAGGTGGAAACCACTGCTCTAGATTTTGTTTTCTTTTGAATCCTTTTGTTTCAAGACAATAAACTTGGTAGGAAACTGATGCAGTCTTGGAGATGTAATTAAAGGGAAGCAGTTTTCCTGTCCTCAGTGATTCAAGTCATTGAAATTAATCATCATTGGGCCAGTCTAGTCGGCTGCCATGGTCTCTCTAGGAAACGTGTCTCAAGGTGCCTGCTGCAGCAGCTGCAATTAAAACCTATTGAATGATGTGGGATAAAATGAAACAGACACGCCACAATAGCAGAGTTACTGAGTAAGTGAAGAAGTGTAATCAACAGCTAACATGAAGGGGGGAGGGGGAATGAGGGAGGAGGTTACAAACAGTACAGAAATGTATCCAATGCCTAACGCATGAAACTATAACCTCTCTGTACATTACTTTGCCAATAAAAAAAGATAAAAAAACAGCTAACATGAAATTGGGCTGGGGGCTTCATAAAGATTGGCACATAGGTGCTCTGTATGGGAAAAATTACTTTCTACAACTTTAGCTGTGATTTATTTTAGCATGTAACATATTTATTGGAGACGTCTTGTGTATGTGTGTGATGGTTCAGTCTCAGAAATATCTATTCTCATTTCCTTGCATGGTTTGTAACAATTCAATGCAGGGAATCAAAAAGCAGGCTGACTGTATTTATTTTCTCTTCCCAAATCAAATTTAGGCAGGATTCTGCTTAGTTTCTTATGTCTAAACCCTCCTTTAGTTGAAGAATTGTGTGTAGCATATAATAATCTGTGAGAGCAAATAACTTCCCCAGTCAGCACTGGAGGCTAAATTGTGTGTGTGTGTGTGTGTGTGTGTGTGTGTGTGTGTGTGTGTTTTAAGACTATATAGAAAAGAAAGTCAAACAATCTTGGTTAAATATACAGTTGGCTACCTATCCATGGGTTCCACATTCTCAGCTTCAATTGTCTATGGAAACTGTTCATAAATATGGTTTTTTTTTGTTTCTGTATTACAGATGTGAAGACATTTTTCCTAATGCTATTACCTAAGCAATATGTTCTAACAACTATTCTCATCACAGTCATGTTGCATAAGTTGTTACAGGTAACCTAGCAATGACTCCAATGTACAGTAGGTTGTAATAGGTTATATGCAAATACTATGCCATTTTATGTAAGACAGGAGCATATGCAAATTTTGGTATCTACAAGGGGTTCTGGAACCAACCCTCCTTGGATACTGACTTCATGTGACAAATGCTTTGAAAGAAATTAACAAACAAATCTTCCAACCTCAAATATTTTTGGAATTCTACCTATGTCAGTTAGTATTATGTCTGGCTGCATAAGACTATGAAGCCTCAACAATCATAGCTTAAAACAAAAAATAAGAGGTTTATTTTACTCTCTCTCTCTCTCTCTCTCTCTCTCTCTCTGTCTCCTTATGCCAGTCCTGGGGCTTGGGACTCAGGGCCTGAGCACTGTCCCTGGCTTCTTTTTGCTAGCACTCTACCACTTGAGCCATGGCACCACTTCCGGCCTTTTCTGTTTATGTGGTGCTAAGGAATCAAACCCAGGGACTTCATGCACAACAGGCAAACACTCTACCACTAAGCCACATTCTTGGCCCCCATGCTTTCTCTTTTTAAGACTCAGGAAATTTCATATTTTTTCTCACATTGCACTGGCCAGCACTTACGGATCTTGGTTATGGCTAACTCAAGTGAAGCTGAGAAATGCCATTTTTACTTTGGCTGACAATTAACATCCTGACATGAAATGAAGGGGGAACTTGATCCTGGGGGCACACAGTAGGTATGTCCTATTTATTAGAAGCTTGAGCTGATCCACAGACTTTCTCTGAGTTTCTGCCATCTCAGTACTGCTAAATCTTCTTGGATCTATGTTATTCTGATAAAAAAGCTGTTTGCAGTGTTGATGATAACATGACTGAAGCTGTGGCCCCCATGTCTATCCAAATGCACTGGATTTGCTAGGTAAAACCCTGGACACTTTCCTAGTCCCTCTAGACGTCATGACACCTACCTCTAAGTGGGGCAAATGCTCAGGTGCACCCATCCTGCCATAGTACATGTGAGGGGGAGAATTCCCTAGAAACCGCTGCCCATGTCTGAAGGGCTTTAGAGCATATGCCACAGTGTGAAAAGGGAGCATATGTGTTGTGAAAAGCCTGGGTGTGAGGGTTGCCAAGCAGGGAGAGGGAATTGGGGAGTCCCTTTTATTAAGAGTACTTATAGAAATAATCCAAGGGAGAATTTAGTGCCTATCACAGCATTGGCATGAAGAATAATAGCTCAGTAACTAGAATTCAAGAACCTTCTAGGTTTCTGGAACTTTTGTTACTTACCTGCAGGCGTTTTGTTTGCTTTTACCCCACATCTCCACCAGGAGAAGAGTAAAATTCTTAAACATTAGGAGCTCTCAAGGACACACTTAAAGTTAATGAAAGAGGGGATGTGGAATGTCTGAATCCAATGCCAGGCTTAGGAGGGAAGGTATCAACTCTTCAAGAAAGAAAAGTAAGCTGAAGCCACGGAGGCCAACTAGAGCAGGAAGGCTGTGCGCTATGACAGGACCAACACCAGCTCCTAAGCCTATAACAACATGTAATCAGTGCATTAAAAAATGTGGGTTAAGGTGCTGGGAATGTGGCCTAGTGGTAGAGTGCTTACCTTGCATACATGAAGCCCTGGGTTTGATTCCTCAGTACCACATAAATAGAAAATCCCAGAAGTGGCACTGTGACTCAAGTGGTAGAGTACTAGCCTTGAGCAAAAGAAGTTCAGGGACATTGCCCAGGCCCTGAGTTCAAGCCCCAGGACTGGCAAAAAAATGTGGGTTGTGGATTCTAACAACTTGGACTCGAATGCCACATCTACCATTACTATCTCTGAGCTTTTGGCCAAGTGACTGCCCTCCTCTGCATCTTTATCCTTAATTTTAAAGATGAGAATAATCACCTTATTTTATTGAGTTGTGAAGATTCAGTATGATTCATGTGTTTAGCAGTCTGGCACTTGGTAACACACGTAACTTCACTGCTAGCATTATTAAATTCAAGCAATATCACAGATTGGTAAAGGAGCTATTCTTAGTCATTTTGGAAAGCATGCCAATGAATGTGAGGATGAGATGAGCAGGGGCAATGAAGGTGACTTCCCACAGACAGTGATGGAGCTTAAGCCAGAGCAAAGTAACGGCATCCACATGTAGCTCTGTAGAAGCTTAGTCTCCTTGTAGGACCAAACTTACTTGTCCTTACGGATAAACACTGACAGCGCCCATGACACACCCAATGCTTTAGCGCTGTATGGCTGTATGGCAGCACGCGGAGGCTTCTGCAGGACAGCTGGATGCCTCCTAAGAGTATGCTGTGTTTGATCTCAAACCACCTTATGAAAGTTATTCTTATACCCTGTTTGCATATTTGGAGATTTTTTGAAACTCATGTGATTAAGGTTTTTATTTATGCCTGTATTGAAAGCACTCAATGAAGGCAAGTTGTTGAAAATATATTCTACAACTAGATAAGAGCAAGGTAATGCAAAGATTGGGAAAAGGTAGTGAAATTTGAGAGCTTTGTAGTGTGTGTGTGTGTGTGTGTGTGTGTGTGTGTGTGTGTGTGTGTGTGTGTGTGTGTGTGTGTTGGTTCTGGGGCTTGAACTCAGGCCTTATGCTCTTGCTTAGCTTTCTTACTCAAGGCTGGCACTTTACCACTCAAGTCACACTTCCACTTCCAGATTTTTGTTGGTTAACTGGAGATAAGAGTCTCACAGTCTTTTCTGCCTGGGCTGGCTTTGAATCTCTAACCTCACATCTCAGCCTCCTGAGTAGCTACAATTACAGGCATGAGCCACTAGCACTCAGCTACTGCACGTACCTTTAAGTATCAAGATTCCCTTCAAAGAGCCCTAAGCTAGAAATCCAAGATGATCAATTATTAGTGTGATTTCTATTTGTGATTAAAATTATGTTTATTCAAAATACTTGACAAACCCACGCATTAATTTTTATACTCTGCTTCAACATACCCTTTTTAGATTATAATAATCACTTAGAATGAAGGGCCTCTACCAAACTATGCATTTTCAAATGCATGTAGGTTACTCAGGCTGCAGCCAGTATTCTTTGCCTGTAGTCAGTAACATTTTCATTATTTTAAGATTTCCTTTTCAAAGGAATCAAGAAAATCTTTAATAATGTCTGAGTCACATCTAACAGCTTAAACAATTGAAAACATGCGGCATCAAGTTCATGACATCTTACAAGCTAAGAATCAATTAGCTCTACTGGAGGATTACAGTAAGACATTATTTTAAATCCATTGTTTTTCCCCCCAGTATTAAGAATTTGAATATTTAAAAACCCTAAATGCATTTGTTTTAGCATTGGTCATCTCCAAACTTGTCATTCATATACAATTGGTATGAATAAATCAGAAAACAGCTCCAAAGATAGCTCAGCTCCCCTGAGCTCAGACTAAGGGGCAGGTAGTTCCTTGGTAGAAAAGCATGAGTGAAAAATTAGACACAGAAGAGTGTACTGAGTAGCAAAGAACCTTCCAGACACATTCAACTTGGGGAAAACTTGTCAATCAAGGTATCACAGTATTCTAAGCCCCTTCCCTATTATAGAATTTTGTCAAGGCATTCATATTCGAAGGAAGTAACATCTAGGGTAATACCATATTTTCTAATGTAAATTAAAAACAAGAGATACAACTTAAAGGTAGAGTTTTGAAAAATTTCAGGAAAAAGGTAGTGTTTATTACACTTATCACACAGAACTGATACCAGAGAGTAGGGTTGGGTTTGGGGTATGGTGAAGGATGATGCCAAAGACATTGATGTGTGTCAGAGAGAACATAATTCTTAAACAAGGGATCCTAGTTATGCCTCAAATGATGAAGAGATCACTTTTATCATATCAACAAATTGCCAGGAAAAAAACCCTGGAAACATAAATCACACAAAACACCTTGGTGTGAAGTGTTATAAAACTCCCAGCACAGCCAGGACTTGAAGGCCAAGATCCTAGAGAGAAGGAGATGCAGAGGGTGAGTCAAATATTCCACATTGCTTTACATTTATAGGCACTGGCTTTAAAAACCAGCCATATGAGGTATAGAGGCTAGGAAGCTGAGCATAGATTTTGGCAGTCTCTCAGGACTGAGGAGGGAAAATGACTTGGGCCAAGATCCTGAAGGACAGAGAAGTGAGCCTAATATTTGGTTCAGCTTTTTCTTCTGAGGCAGTTTCTAATTTGTGATATTCTTGGGGAGGAGAAAGTGGCTTTAACGAGGAGTTAAGAGGGAACCAGAGCTCTCAGCAGCCTCAGATTCTGTGATGGCCAAGATGGGAAATGAGAAAACCATGAGAACAGGCAACACAAAGCACTCCACACTGTCAGTGAGGAACTTTGAAGAGCTGCATCTTTGGAATAAGAATGAATCACAAATATGACTGCCCTCACAAAGACTGACATCCAGCTTTAACACAGTCCAATTCAGGGCTTAATCAAGTTATCTATTGCCTGCTAGAAAGGGAAGAGAATATTCTGGGAAGGATTGTACACCCAGAGACTTTGCAAGTTTTTTTTATGTGTGTGTGTAATGGATTAGGGGTATATGGTATATATATCATACATATAACATCTAATAAAATTTGGTACATATCAGGAAACAAAATCATGGCAGGAAGCAGAAGAGAAATAGACTCACAGATGATCCAGGTATTATAATAATCAACTTGGATTTAAATAGAAACTGTGACTAATCTGTGGAAGGAAACAGAAATCAAGATGGGTTAACTGAAGCAGGAAACTGGAGTTTACAGGAAAGAATCAAATAAAAACTCTGTAAAAATACAAAAATGATCAATGGAATTAGAATAGGTTGAAACCAGAAGAAGGTATTTCCCTCTAAAGTATGGAGGAAAATGATGATGAAGAACACATAAAATAAAAAAACCCATAAAAATATATGGGAAATGATGGCATAATTTAATGTGTGTCCCTGGAATTCTAAAGAAGAAAGGAGAGAACTTGGGGGCAAGACCAATGTTTGAAAAAATAATGGCCCCAAATTTCCAAAAAGGTATAGGATGTCAATGAAAGAAGTGATACAGCTCTCAAAAAGAATAAACAGGAACAAAGCCACCAAAGTATTAGTAAAACTGTTTAAAAAAAACAACAAACCCAGAGACAAAGACAATGTCCTAAAAGCAGCTACAGAAAAAGATATTATCTTCAAAAGAGCACTAATAAGATGAGCAGGTGACTTCTCTCCAGAAATGATGGAAGACAAGCACAGAGAAACAGTATCTTTAAAATAATGAAAGCAATCATTAATGTCTTTGAAATAGTCTTTATTTTTTTCTCTTATTGTCAAAGTGATGTACAGAGAGGTTATAGTTTCATACGTTAGGTCTTGGGTACATTTCTTGTACTGTTTGTGACCTCCTCCCTCATTACCCCCTACCCCCTCCCATTTTCCCTCTCCCCCCCCCGTGAGTTGTTCAGTTGGTTTACACCAAACAGTTTTGCGAGTATTTCTTTTGTAGTCGTTTGTCTTTTTATTCTTTGTCTCTCGATTTTGGTATCCCCTTTCCCTTTCCTAGTTCTAATGCCAGTATAAACAGTTTCCAATGTACTCAGATAAGATACAGTGATAGTGCAGGTACAACCACAGGAAGGGGATACAAGAGGATCATCAACAGTAGAAGCTACGGTTTCACATGGCATGTTGAAAGTAATTACAACAGTGATATAACACTCGTTTCCATAACATGGAGTTCATTTCACTTAGCATCATCTTATGCATTCATAAGGGCATAGCTATTAGGCTCTTGTGACCCTCTGCTGTGACATTTTCAGATGAACAGAACAGAAAAGTTTTTGCCTAAAAATTCTCACTAAAAGAAACACTAAGGAAGAAGCATGCTGTATTCTTAGGAGGACTACAGCCTAATTGCAGCCCTGGGCAAAAATGTGAGACCCTATCTGAAAAACGAAACAGGCAAACAGGATTGAGGGTATGGTACAAGTGATAAAGTGCTTGCCTAGTAAATGTAAGGTCCGGAGTTCAAATTCAGTTACCCCCCTCCTCCCTTGTCCCCCACAAAGCCAGATAAACAAAAAAGAAATGATAAAGGAATTGTGCAGGTAGGAAGAAAGGGTACTAAAGGAAAACAGGTATGCAAAGGGTAATGAAAAGTAACAAAGGAAAAACAGTACGTTATGCCAAGTAAATGTTAACTACTCAGAACAATACTAATGATGTCTTGTAGGGCCAAAGCAAACATAAAATTTAATTATCTAGCACTCTGCATTGTCTAAAAGTAGTAAATGTATATTCGGTGCTAATATATCAGACCTCCATAAGTTAGGGATGTGTTATAAAAGAATGCATATAGAACAAGCATGCAAAGTTAAGAAGATGAAAGGGCTGGGGATATAGCCTAGTGGCAAGAGTGCCTGCCTCGGATACACGAGGCCCTAGGTTCGATTCCCCAGCACCACATATACAGAAAAACGGCCAGAAGCGGCGCTGTGGCTCAAGTGGCAGAGTGCTAGCCTTGAGCGGGAAGAAGCCAGGGACAGTGCTCAGGCCCTGAGTCCAAGGCCCAGGACTGGCCAAAAAAAAAAAAAAAGAAGATGAAAGAGGCTGGGATAATCAAAGTTCTAAAGTAGGTCATAGACCGGCTCTGAAACAAATATTTCAGTTGTCTTAGGGTCATAAATTGGGAGGCTTGAGACTTAATCCCAGTCTTGGTTTGTTTGTTTTTGGTGCTAGTTTATAGATTTGCTTAAGTTTAGGTCATTAATGTGCATGGTTAGATGTGAATTATCAGTGACTCCATGTAAGGAACAAAAACCCCTTGGATACTGGCATAGAGAGACCTAGTTATACTTGAAGTTATGGTTATAGATCATCAGCTAGATGAACACACTCTTCCTATTTACTTCAATTCTTGAACTCTTTCTACAGGGCATGTTAAAGAATTATATGATAAAGAATAAATTCATTTTGCTCCTGAAAGCATGTGTACCTCCATCAGTGCTTCTTCATTAAATGTATGACCTATAGCATTTTATGAAATAATTAATCTTTATACCATGTAACTAACAAGCAAATACTCCTTGTTTCTCTATGGGGAAATTCTCTATTTAAAACAATCCCAATATGAATCATATACATTTCCATGCATTTAAAGACTATTTCACAAAGCATACAATTCTCCCAGAGAACTCTCCCAGAAGAGTTGCTCCCAGGGGCTACAGTTCTTATGAACAGGCTGCCCGCAATATACATGGATCAATGCCTTTTGGAATAGCATTGCTTGCCAGTTAATAGACTTTTGATTTTCTTTACTCATTGATTAATGAAGCAGTAATTCTAGTCCTGAACTAGAAGACAAATTAAGAAGTACTGTAATCAGATCTTATGGGAAATAGGTTGTAGTTTAGAGAGTTGGTTGGTAGCTATGGAGACAATGTAGCTAGAATGGATGACTTTGCTAAAGCAGCCAAGGACCATCAGGGAATGGAGGGCCAAAGCACAACTCAACAGATGCTGCTCGATGCATCTGGAGTCATGTGCAAAGCCCCACTGTGGAGGGTGAGATGTGAGTGCAGGCTATGCCCCAGCTCAGTCCTACGCCATGTTCTTTGTTCCAGAGACAGGTGCTTCAAGACAAGACCCAGTAGGGATACAGAATGCACTGGAAACTCTGAGGGGCAGAGGTGACATGCCCTCTGGTGGGATTTGGGAGGTTAAGTGGACGTCTAACAGCCATAGATAGAAAAGAAATGTCTTTTAGGGATGGAGAGAGGCCATACAAGGATAAAGAAGAGGAGCAATAAGAATGCACTCTGTTTCAAGGCTGATGGTGAGTTGTGTGACCTAAGGTTTCTGAGTTTTGGTTTTTCCACATCTGGAAGATGAAATTAAAAAAAAAACCAACAACTACCTTCCGGGGTTGTTATGAAGACTTCTGAAAGCACATATGTCTCTGGAGTCTACCACAGTGCTTTGAACAGTGTAGACAGTCAATGAATGGCAGTGATCCAATTCCAACACTACATGCCACTGACAAATGACAGCAAGACTCTGAAAGAGTCAGTTGCCTGCCTTCCATTTGCCTTCATTTTCTGAAGCAAAGGAAGTGTATGGAATTTGGGGATTCCTGCCTGTATGGACTCTAAGATACTTGAGCTCTTTCAAAGTAGTTGCACATCTATATGTGCATAACTTCACACATAAACCTCAGGAACACACATAGAGCCCACAAATACAACATACTATATACTCTACAGCACCCTCTCCTGTACCCATCTGTTTTGGAGGTGTTTAGTATCTAATTATTATTCTTATTTAACTGGAGGATAATATATATTAACCTGTGTCCATGGACATTGACGCTGTTCCATTTTTTGTGTTATAGAATGTGCCTATGTATGACTTTGCCTGTACATGTAAATTCCTGCACATGAACTGCTGGGCCAGAAGAATGTGCCCTGAACAAAAATTTTCCCACCAGCATTACTACAGTGTACTACACCTCTGTCAACATATGGCTATCAAAAGTCTAATGGGTTAAAAACTTGGCTCTTTTGAATTAATTTGCATTTCTATAATTGCAAATGAAGTTGAACATCTTTTAAAAATATTTAAAGCTATCTAATTTCCTTTTCTGAATGTTATTCATGCTAGGATCATTTTTCTATTATCTTTTAAAAAATGACCAATCAGGGACTCTTTATATATTAGAGACATTAGTCTTTTGTTTACTGTATGGGCAGCCAATATCTGCCCCAAGTTTGTGTTTTATCTTTAAAATGTCATAGCATTTCCCATAATCCAACTTTTGTGTGTGTGGTACTTGGATTGGAGCCTAGGGCCTTGTGCATGCTTGGCTTGCTTGTTCAGCTGATGTTCTACCCCTTAAACCATATCAACAGTCTACCTTATTTTTCCACTGGTTATTTAGTTGATGAAGCCTTTTGAACTTTTCTATCTAGGCTGGCTTTGAACTGTGATCCTCCGGGTCTCAACTTTCCAAGTAGCTAGTAGTATGTATGTGAGCCACTGGTGGTTGGCCAAAAATGATTTTAGTTTGTGTCATCTATTATTTCTTTTATTAACTCCAGGTTCTGTGATATGCTTGGAAAGGACTTTGCTCTATAGTAAAAAGATTCATTCTTTCCTGTGTTTATTCTCATGTCTGCATGTCATAATTTTTAGATATTTAGATCTTGATATACTTTAAACTCGTGTTTGGGTGAAGAGTTTGAGATAGGGAGCAAGTTGCCCTTCCTAGATGACTGTCATTTATCAAGTGAGCTGTGTTTCCCTAGCTTGCAGGAAATTACACTTTTCTTATAGACTTAATTTACAAATGAACTTGAGTCTATTTACGGTCTTTCCATTAGACTCTATCGATCTATTTATGCTCTAATTCCACACAGCTTTATTTAATGTACTTTCATAATGTTTTAGTATCTGGTTTAGTGAGCTGAATCTCACCCACCTCATTTGTATTTTTTTTTCCAGATATTTTTCTGGTGATTCTCCTCTTCCATTGAATTGGCCTATATAATTTTAAATATAATGTGTTAGTGAATATAATGTGATATGAAATTTGTAAATTAAACTATAGGGTATTTTGGAGCAGGAGGAATATTCAGTTTCTTAACAAGGTTTTCTTTATTCAATTAAATGTTATTCTTTTAAGAAAACAATATATAAGGGGCTGGGGATATGGCCTAGTGGCAAGAGTGCTTGCCTCGTATACATGAAGCCCAGGGTTCGATTCCCCAGCACCATATATATAGAAAATGGCCAGAAGTGGCGCTGTGGCTTAAGTGACAGAGTGCTAGCCTTGAGCAAAAAGAAGCCAGGGACAGTGCTCAAGCCCTGAGTCCAAGGACCAGGACTCGCAAAAAGAAAAGAAAAGAAAAGAAAACAATATATGCATATGATAATATTTAAAAAGTACAAAAGGGTATATAGTAAAATGCAAAAGAAAAAACAAAAAACAAAAAAGCCTTCCAAATTTGACCATTACTCTCCAGTTTTCCTAGAGGCAATAGGCTTTCGTGTGTATTCATGAAGTTATTTTGAGCATGTAAATTTCTGTATGTACATAAATCATTTTTATTCTAATTGGCTTCCCCCTTTTGCCCTACCCTACAGCTGCTGCTTGTATATCCGGCTCTGCTTCCCCCAAAGTATGCACAGAAGAGGAGCACTGTGTACCAGCATAGTATATGACTGCATAAATGTAGCCAGAACTAAAGTATGTCCCTGGTTGATGAAAAATAAGCTTGTTTCCATCTGTTGTGTTAAAAATATTGCAATGAATATCTTTCCTTGTATTTAAAAAAGAAAGATAAATCCCTCAGTATACACTTACCATGACAGGTATGACATGTCCAAAGGATGATGTGTCTTTAACATTACTACGATGCTCTCAGAGGAAGTTAGTCATGGTACTGATATCTCATGCTGGTAGTCTTAGCTACTCAGGGGGCTGAAACCTGAGATCAAAGTTCAAACCAGCCTGGAAAGATAAATCCATGAGACTCAATCTCCAATTAACAAAAGCTCGAAGTGGAGGCCTGGCACTCTTACACACACTGCTAATGATGGCTGTTATATACTATATTTCTGCTCTAGTAAATAAGACAATATGTAATTTTGATAAATATTGTTAAATTGCCCTCAAAATTATAAGGCAATTTGTTACTTATGCTCCACTTAAACTTGCCTTCTCTTTGGCAACATTTTGGCTCAGGTACTGTAAAAATAGATTTTTGTGTTAAGTAATCTGCTAAGTCTTGAATAGCTGGTTCTCCACTTGTCTCCTACAGAGATCTGGAGAAAGTCTCCAGGGGTTGGTGGTGCTGTCCTATAAAGCTGAGGAGTTTGGGCACCGCCGCTGCTCTAGGCAGGCTGGGAATCCCTGGGGCCACACCCACTGTGCCAGCTTCATTAAGTAAACAGGCCTCGCTAAGTCGATTCAGCTGCTTGTCCTACTGGATTTATCAGAAGATTCAACTGAAAAGCAAACAACAGGTTTCATATGGCTCAAATCACATCTTTCAAATAATGTTTTAATTTCTGGACCAAGTGGCCATGACTGAACATCCTTACTTAACTTCTTTCTCCCTACCCTGAGTATCACTTTATTTCTATCAATCACAGTGCTCACTTAAACACTCTTGCATGGAGCACAACTTGAATGAGGTGAGGGCTGGACAAAGGAGGTATGTATAATGGCAGTAATGTAATCCAAAGAAATAAAATTGGGCATCCTGAGAGGCTGCTTGCAGCAGAATGATATACTTAAAACATACCCAGTCTGATGCTGGCCTGGGAAATGCTAATGGTTGAAATGTCTCCTCCATACTCATGTTGGAACTTAATTGCCATTGTGGCCATGTGGAGAGGCAGGATGCGGAGAGGTGATTGAGTCATGAGGACTCTGTGGAGCTTGAGTAATAAGAGTAATTATTTCCTTGGGGCAGTGCCCTCATGAATGGATTAATGTCATTATCCCAGGAGTGGGTTCCTGGTAAAAGCATAGCTGCCTTCCAGTCTCTCTCTCTGTTTTGTGCGGAGGCCCTGGCCACATGTGGCCCCTTGATTTGGGGCTTCCCAACCTCCAAAACTGTGAGCTGAATAAACCTGAATTGCCTATCATTTCCTCAGTCTGTGGCATTCTGTTTTATAGCCGCAGAAAGCAAATGAAGACAAAAAAAAGTACCAGCCCTAGGTATTTACTGAATGTTTTTCTTCAGGAGGCAGCAAGGGAGAAATTCCATCATACACTGTTCTACCAAGGGCACAACTGAAATGCTCCTTCGATGGCTTCTCTTTTAGGAAACAAATTTACTAAAAATCTTCTGTGGATCCTTTCTCCCTGATTTTTATTCCAAATGGCAGCTGCTCAAATATGTCTTTTCACTCCTTAAAATTCAGTTATGTCGTATTTTCTGGCCCTGCTTCCTCCCTCATCTCTCCCCTTCTCTTGACTTTATTCTCTAGTAGCTTCTAGGCAGCACAATTTACCCCTTCTTTCAGCAGTGCTTCACCCCAGTATACCTAAACATCTATTAGAAGGTGGGAGGAAAGGGATATTTACACATCCTTCCAATGAAAAGCTCTTGTCCCACTAATAAAAGCCAGAATGTCATCTAATGCCAAGCCAATCACTATAACTAAATTATTTTATAACTAACACATGTGGCACATATTCTTTTTATCACTAATCAGCAGATAAAGAATCTAAGGCTCAAACAGGCTATATGATCTATTCAAGGTAACAGACTTAAAAGTCCACATTAAAGCTTTACCTAGTTACCGGTCATGTCATATCATGTCACGTCATGTTATGTTACATTACATCTCATTATTTATGTAGTACTAGAAATTGAACTCAGGGCCTTGAGCACCTTGAGGCCCTTGAAACCACTCCTATAGTCCCATGTTGACATGGTTTTAATGATGCATGGCCACAAGTGACAAGGGCAAATAAATGGTCATGACAGTGCCCCTGGCCCCTCTACCCTTTCTCTGAGTTCTGCTTTCTTTCTCAACTTCCTAAATTCTTGTGTTTAGTTCAGCATTGTCTGCTGTCCCATCTCAATCTCTAGACCCAGTATTTTGTCAATCAAGTATCATAGCTCTATACCCCAAGTTTCTGATGGTGGTTCCTTTCTTCTCTTTAGTGCACCCCCCTCCCCCCACCAATAATGAGTATGGTGTCTTGGATTCCTGTCCTTTGGCTGGCAGTCTGTAACTTAGCTAATTCTCTTCTATCCACTGTTGCCCTATATATTACCTGTCCTTCTACTTCTAATTTCCTTTCCAATGTAACTGCATGTCCTGGAGCCTGCAGCAACAGGCTTGGGGAAGAGAGCCCTTCACCAGAAGTGGCCACTCATTGGACTGAGAGTAGATGTTCACTACAGGATTCCTCAGTACATAGGTTGTCAGCGATCAATAGGAAATCCTGCATTTCAATTAAGAATCACCTAAACTGCCCAACTGGCTATGCGAAGCCAAAGAAGTCATATGGTCACCATTTGGAGCCATGTGCAACATAAGCAAGCTGAGGTAGCAGGTCTTGGTCAAAGGATGGGGGAAAGAGAGAAACAGAAGAGCACCGAAAAGCCCATGTGACTCTGGGAATAGTGACCAGGAGGGTCCCCTCTAAGCTTGAAGCCTGCCAGCTCCAGCGCTCATGGGTCTTTTCTGTACTCTGTATAAACTGGGTTCTCATGGGCTCCGCTTTCTCTTACCATAGCCTCCCTTCTATTTGAGAGCATTTTCATAGGCTCCTGTTAGCCATAATAAGACTACTAGACCACCTTCCTCTTAGAGTAGGAGCTTTCTTCATGTTTCCACCCCTGGCTTGTGTCTTGGCACATAAAAGAAGCATAGATAGCTGTCTCTAGACCCTGTTCTGGATGTGGAATTGACTGAGACCCTGTGAATATCCTGGCCAGGCTGATCCAAGGAAAGGAGGAATACAAACAGAAATGAGTTGGGAGTAGGTTAGAGTTCTACATGTTTTTTCTTTCTTTGAGAATGCTGTTCCTGTAATTATTTTTGGTCAGTGTTGGGACAGCACATTAGGGTGTTCTAAGGTATGACACTTGAACAGGGAAGATGGACAGACCAGCAGAGCCTGGTGATGCTGAAGACCAGGAGAAGGCCTATGGCCTCATCCTCAGCCAACCTTTGATTGGCATGAAGAATAGCAACGATTAGAATCACTACATTTTCTGGCTTCTCCAGTTGTTCTGCTGAGGAAATAGAGATTCACAAATGAAAGCAGTAGTGATGAGTACTATCTAAAAGGTGGGTTCTGCTTCAAGCACCTGGTTCTCATTGGACCACTTTGTCCTTACAGTAACTCTATCAAGTTGGTATCACTGTCTGCTGCATCTCAGAAGAGGAAACAGAAGTGCAGGGGGATTAAATAACCACTCTCAAGGCTAACAGTAAGAAAGTAATTGAGCCAGGATTAAAACACAGAAGGCCTTGACTCAGAGCCAATGCTTTTTAGCTATTATGTAGCATTACTCAGGAGCATGGGAGAACACTGGAAGGGCTTTGGAGCTTTTTTATTCTAATAAAAGGTTATATAACTGTATGTGTATACCTGTTTCTCAACCAGATGAGGCAGCATGTCAGGATACATAGAAAATACTAAAAGTTGGGTGCCAGTGATTTGCACATGTAATCCTAGCTACTCAGAAGGCTGAGATCCAAAGGATCGTGGCTTGAAGTCATCTGGAGGAGAAAAATCTGCAAAACTCCATGTCCAATGAACCAGAAAAAAGCTAGGTTAGAGGTATGGCTTGAGTAATAGATCACCAGCTGAGAGAGCAAGCAAGCCAAGCACGTAGGAGGCCCCTAGTTCAAACTCAGCAGAAAAAAAAAAGAAAGAAGAAAGTAGACAATAACAAAAGAAGTTAGAGTTTGTAGACATAGGTTATTGTTAACCATTCAAAGAAAAGGAGGAAAGGATGTTCAAAGGCCCTTTCTTCCAGGTCCCAGAACCAAAGAATCTCTTTAAACTTAAAATGAAGGACGCCTGCCTGTTTATGGATTTGCCTGCCACAGGTGGTGTGATAACCCTGCGGGCTGACTGAAGCAATCACCAAACACGACCTCCAAAGACAAACGGATCAATACTCTTGCCAGGGCCCACCACACTCTGCTGTCTGGTGCTCAGGAAAGGCTTGAGGTCAGAGAACTATGCAAGAGGAAGCGGTTACTCGAGTGCATCTTTCATGGGTGGATATTCAAAGCTCCTGGCTGGCTTATCAATAAATCAATTCAGATACTTGTTAGGTGCTGCAGACATCGGGTGGTTTTCTGGAAACATGAAAAAGTGAATGAATACAGATTCTTCCTCCAGCCACAAACAGAATGCACAGAACTGCTGGACAAACTAAAGCAAAACAAACTTCGAAAAATATACACAACTGGATTTAGCTACTAGAAATGGGGAGAAAGGTCTAACCCAGAATAGCAGACAAGAGCTATGTGAGGCAAGCTGTGGGATACAGGCCCAGGAGGCAGAGGGAGAGCAAAGGGACATCTTAAGCTGGTGGGAAGAAGAACACGGGAAGGCACTCAGAAGAAATGGATGTTTAGCCTGTTTCTGAACAGAAGATGAGAAACCTCCATCTGTCATTTGTGGACATAGTCCAGGGAGTTTTCCTCAAGTGGACCTTCAGCCTCTCCTATGCATGAAGCCAGAGTCTACACATCCTGTTGCTGTGCAGCAGACAGTACCGGGGGAGAAAAAGCAAGGTCACTGTGTGAAGGCCTACTTTCCAGAGGGGCGAAAGGAAAGCCTGTTGAAGATGAACAAGCTGTGCAAAGCCAAAGAGCAGACTAGGGACGGGAGAGGGCAAGCTCAAAGGAGAGCTCAAAGGAGAGCTCAAAGTGTCCTTCCTAAAGTCCTGAGACAACAGGATAATTGAAGAGACAACTGAGCATGTTTCAAAGAGCCAAGGCAGCCATAGTGAAGGGTCAGATGTGAGGAGGAGAAGAAGTAGGAATGAAAAAGAGACTGAGCAGTGAGGAAAGGCAACAAGAGGTCTGTCTGCTCCCAATAGGCACAGTTTCGACAAGAGATGAAGAAGGAACAGGTAGCAGTTTCCTGGTCTACTTGAGAGCCACAGGCAAATGCAGGACATGGGGGGCAGCACCAGGAGGAGACGCTGTATGAAAGGGCTTTTCTTGATCCCTACTGTATTTCCAATTGCTAGTATATAGTTCCTAGTACATAGCAGGAATTCAATAGTTATTGTAAATTAAATTGGTATATATAAAGTTATCAAAAATATGCCCTCAAACATTTTGTGTATGTGGAGGAGGGAGGGTATTGGGGTTTAAACTCAGGGCCTCATACTTGCTAGGTAGGCATTCAACCATCAAGCCACATGTGGTGCTTGAACTCAGGGCTTAGACACTATCCCTAAGCTCTTTGGTCATAGTTAGTGCTCTACCACTTGTCCATGGCCCCACTTATGGCTTTTGCTGGTTAACTGGAGATAAGTCTTATGGACTTTTCTGTGCAGGCTGGTTTCAAACCATAATCCTCAAATCTCAGCCTCCTGAGTAGCTAGGATTACAGGAATGATCCATAGGCACCTGGCTTGTTCATTATTTTTTATATAGGATCTTGCTTCCTTCCCTGACATATATCTGGTCTGAAATTCATCTATTTTAGGGTTCCAACCATTGCTGGGATGAGAGGCTTACACTACTACTTCTCTTTGTTGAGATGGAGTGTCACAGGCTTTCCTCTGTGGGTTGACCTGGATTCATGACTCTCCTGACCTCATCTTCCCAGGTGATTAGGATTTCTTGTGTTAGCCACTGGCACTTAGGTGGTGGTCACCAACACTATTGCCAAGTTCAAGGGACACAGTTGTAGAAAGGGCAGCTCTAAACACTGCAGAATAGAGTAAGTGTCATCACGGTGATGACAGAGGAGAAGGTCTAGGGTGTACCCCATGAAGCCAATTTGATATAGAATCAGAAGCCTCCAGAGAAAGCACCATTCATGCTGGACCCTGAATGGTGAATAGGATTTTGCCAGTTGAAGGGGAGCTGGAAGATGATGCAGATGAGAGGACAAGAGCCTTTGGAGTCTGAAAGAGGTCGAAAGCTTAGAGTTGCAGCAAGAAATAAGATCAGGGAGATAAGATGAGGTCAGATTATGAAGATTTAAACTATAATACAGAATTTGGACTTTATTACACATCTTGATTGATTGGGGGATGGCATAACCTGATTCATGTAACAATGATAACAGAGAAGAGAACTGGAGTCAGGGACATCAGAAAGCAGTGTCCCCATTGAGGTAAGAGATGAGGGAGCTAGGACAGGGGTGGGCTAAGGGTGGATGGAACTGTATGAACTTAAGAGAATGTAGAAACTGGCACAGGGATAATAAAATGGTCCCTGGGTTGATCTGGGCAGTATCTTGGCCAGCAACCAATAGAGAACCAGGCACCAAATGAACTTGCCAAGACTGTCCTGTTAAAGCACAAATGCCAACAGTGGAAGGGCATGGTTTTATCTCAAGGAGCACGTATCCACTGGTGCTCCCTTCCCATTTCCACTGGTGTGATCTGCCATTTACTTCTGCCTCCACTTACTCAAAATACCTAGCTGGGATCTGCTGGGCTAGCCACAATTCAGTATTCTTTTTTCTTTAAGCAGTTTTATTTTAATTAATGTCTATAAGATGTACATATGGATGAGGCTCAATGTAATAGTCCAATGCAAGTATGCAATGTGTGCTAATGAAACCCATCCTTCCTTTACCCTTTCCCTCCCAGCCTCTACTACTCACTATTCTGTGCCCCATATGAGAACACATGCTATTTTTCTTTATCTGGCTTATATCACTGCACATAATGTCCCCTAGTTCCATCCAGACCCCAATCTCTTTGAACAAAAACCAGCTCAAAATGGACCACAGATCCAAATGTCAGGTCTGAGGATCTGGAACTACTAGAAGAAACCATACGGTAAGTACTTAAGATGCTGGAATAGGTAATGAGTTTTTTGGACAGGACCCTAAACATACAGGAAACAAAAGTAAAAATGGACAAGTGAGATTTTATCAATCTGAAAAGCTTCACAGCCAAGGAAATAGCCAATGAAGAGGAGAGACAATGTACAGAATGGGAAAATATTTTCCAACTACTCATCTGACAAAAAGATTAATATCTAAAATATAGAAGAAACTCAAAAATAAACCCCAAAGAATCTAGTTCTAAAAGGAAAAACTATCTAAATAGCTCCCAAAAGAAAAAAAATACCAATGGCCAACACATATATTTCTAGTTACCAGTAGCATCCAGGAAGCACTGCCTCTGTTTCCCCAGAGAAAGGGGGACACCTCCAGACCCCCAGTTCCTCCAGCCACTAGTGCCATTACTACCAATAACTCTGCTATAATGTTTTTGGCAACTCACTTGGTGTTTTTCAGTGACAATAACATTAAAATTTCTTCTCCATAGTATTATTATAGTTTTCCATTACTAATGGAATTAGTAGTTTTATCATTTGTGTTGGAAATCCATTAGCATAAAATTTACCTCCGACAATACCTTTTGTGGTTTTTAATGCCCTTGAAACTTGCTGTGAGCAATAAGTCTATAATAAGGGAACACTGGTAAGCATATAAATGTCTTCTGTCGGAAAAGAGGGTTTTTCATTTTCATCCTGGTTGGACTGATAGAGCAAGTGGCAGCATATTAGGTATGAAGGGCAAAGAAGTTTGTAGATGCTTTCAAAGGAAACATCTGTGAGGATTCATATTCTTGCTCCTTTTTAGGTTATTATTTTTTACCTGGCTCATAGAAAAATGTAAGCTGTGTTCTTGCAAGAAACAAGAGTTAGGGTCATGAATCATTAGGAAGTAGAAGACATCACTTGATTTCGGAAGGAGTTGGGGAGCTTGGAAACATGGCCAGCAGAGGCCCCCTTAAGTGCTGGTGGAGGGCAGCGAGGTGGGTTAAGCATCATAGAATTGCCTTCTTGAAATTCTTACCAAGTTTGGAACAAGGGGCCTCACACCTACACAGGGCCCTGCACAGTATACATCTGGTCTTGTGTATAAGCTAGACTGATAGGGGTTCAAGTTGTGTGTGTGTGTGTGTGTGTGTGTGTGTGTGTGTGTGTGTGTGTGTGTGTGTCCCCTTGGATTCCTTATCTCACTGGGAAAATATTATCATCCTCTCAGAATTGATATGAAGGGAGCTAACAATAGATGCCCAGCACCCAAGGCCCTGAAACATGGTGACAGACAGTGACATATGCTCCCCATTCAGAGTCCCTCTAATTAAAGTTACTATGACTGATGTCAGGAAATGCCAGCCAGCTGGGATAGCCAAACATTGTGTGTGGTATAGGAGCCAGTCCCAGGCACGTTGGTTAGGACTATACCGAGTTAAAGAACTTTCCCAAACAGGGGCACTGTAAGGCTGGGGTCCTGGATATGAGTTTTTGACCTTTTATATTGTTATGAAAACATGGCCCATCATGTATGATATAATTCTTGAATGCTTTCTCCTTTTCAGAAACTTCCCAAGATGGCCAACAGGAAGACTAGCATTAATATGAAGATACCTTTGAGCTTGGTCTAATTTACTTGCAAACTTGAATATTTTAAACTGTTATTTGTAACAAATGATTTTGAGCATCCCACACCACTGAGGGGGACAGGTCTGGAAGGTGAGGGGTTGTCACAATTTCTTGTTTGAGGTCCAGAAACATGGACCACTATGATCCTAGACAAGGGGTTCCTACCCCTCATTCTCCACTACAGGCCAGACTGACCAGCACCAGCATGGAGGGAGCCCTCATGACTTTACTCTCCTATAACCTGAAGAAGCATGGTAGCCAGCATCAGGGAACAGAGTAGCTACATACTGGCCTTGGAGTGATCGCATGTAAGCCCATAACATCTGGTCAAACACTTTGGTTTTTCCCCCCAAGAAATAAAAAGACTTTAAATCAAATTAATAAGAAACACAAGCTTATTCTTGGGCATGTTTCAACTCTAATCCAACAGGATTCCTCAGGGATTACAGTGGAGTCAGAATGACCTGTGTGGTATTCAGTTCATAAGGTTGGGGAACAGCTGGGAGTCCAGATGGTGGGCTTCAAGAAAAGCCATTGCTGTGGTAACCTCTCGCCAGGCCCAGGCACATGTTCTTCATATCACAAGGGGCACCTGTGGACCCGGGGCCTCCCGAAGCATGTTAGGAGGAGCCAAAGGTGGGGACTGGCCTCTCAGGGCCCTGTTCACACCCAAGTATGGTTTGCTTGGTCCTTCCTTGGTCCTTCCTTCCTTCCTTCCTTCCTTCCTTCCTTCCTTCCTTCCTTCCTTTCCTCCCTCCTTTCCTCCTTCACTTCCTTCTTTCTTTTCTTCCTTCCTCCTTTCCCCCAGAGCATCTGGGAGGTAAGCAGTGAAGTGTGGCTTCCCACAAGGCATTCTCAAGCCCGAGAAGATTCTGTAGGTAGGCACAGCTGAAGCTGGATGGTTGCTTCACAGCTATCTTCCTCAAGTGCCCTCTCATTAGCCTCTCTCTGGTGGTAACTGGATCAAGTTTTTGTTTTGTTTCATTTTTGCCAGTCCTGGGGCTTGAACTGAGGACCTGGGTGCTGTTTCTGAGCCTCTTTGGGCTGAAGGCTGGTGCTCTACCACTGAGCCACAGCACCACTGAGTAATTTTATTGGAGATAAGAGTCTCACAAACTTTCTTGCCCAGGCTGGTTTCAAACCATGATGTTTATCCCTTAGCCTCCTGAGTAGCTAGGATTACAGGTGTGAGCCACCAGTGCCCGGCTGGATCAGGTTTTTGACGAGAATCAAAACAGCATTGTTAGCCAGACAAACCAGCAAACATTACAGGACTCTCCCTTATCTCTCAGTGGTGGGTGGGGGTGGGGGTGGGGCGCTCTGCAAGATGTCCTGCAGATGCTTCCATTCACGATGACTGTGAGGAGGGACTGGCAAGTTCATCAGACATCTCAAAAATACAGTTGCAAAAAGCACATGCCAATACACAAATGTTGATTTCTGGAAGTAGCAAATTTGGCTGAGACAGCTTGAGTACCAACCCCATCTCTAAGGATCACAGTAAGAAAGCCATAAATCACTGTTTTGATTTTGAGGAGACCAGAGACATGTCCAACAACAGAGCCACCACAGAAGCATGTAGCATCTGCTGAACAACACACTGACACAATTAGGGAAACCTCAGAAATGTGTGCCCCATCTTCTACTTAACATAAAACCCCTAAACTCAGCAAACAGCCTTACTTCTAATTCATTGTATGGCAACTTTCAAGCTCCTGGAAAAGAAACTCTTAGGGCTGCTTTGCATTTTTCACAGTCAGCTAATCTGCTCTTTTTTTTTTTTCTTACCTGTTGTCGAATTTCTTCCTCCATTTTCACTGGTGAGCCCAATTCTGCAACTTGTTTGACACCTTCACTGGCATAGCCTCCATATTCCCACAGCACGTAGTTCTTGGAGTGGGATCCCCCAATGATTGCAGACCAGTGATTGGCTCGACCTGAGAAAGCCAATCAGGATGCAAATGTCAGCATGGATATGGCTGAAACAGGAGTGCCTTAAATTATGGGGAGAGAGGAGTAATGGGACTCAGCCAGCAAGTACCCTCAACTAAGCATCCCTCTTAGTTCTAGAAAACTCTCCTCTCCCCTCACCCCCCAGTGATTAGACAGAGTACCTATTAACAGTAAGTCTTGGAAATGTGGGCAGATATATTCAACCCACAGAGGCAGTTCAGTGATACCTTCTGTCTCAAGGGTCTTGGAGAAAGGAACAGTTGAGAAAAATTGAAAGGCTGATCAGTTTTGTGGGGCAGAATAGAGAGGAAAGGCTATTTCTGTCCAACTCAGAAGCATTAAATAACACTGTGTGCCTGGAAAGCCATCAGTAATTTTGCATTGAGGTGTCACAACCTGTAAAGAAAGTTAGGAGTTGGTGCTGGGGAGGTATCGTGGGAAGGAAGGAGCCTGCCATGAGTGGCCTTGCTAGACTTTTCTTCCGGAATTTAGTTGTCATCTGAAAAGATCAGAAAACCACTGAAGGGTTCTGAGCCAGGGGAGTGACATGATTGCATTTGAATTTTAGATAAATCACCCAGGCAGCAGTGTGAAGGATGCACTAGAGAGAGTAAAATTGGAGTGGAAAGCTAGGGAGGTGAGTAAAGAGCGGGAGCTATGGGGGGTGGAAGTGAGGGAAACAGCAGTTAGCAATTTTCGGCATTAAACACGGCTGTCTTCAGCTGATCTTAGGTACATTCAGTGTGAAGGGCAAGCACGCTCCTTCTAAGAACAGCAGAAGGAGCCTGGATACGGAAGTGACCAGGCCACGCTGACTAGTGGTGGTCCTGTGGGATGACAGCTGCAGTAGGGCACCAGAGGGATAAAAATCAAAGGGGAACCAGCAAGATCTGAGCAGGGCCTAGACTGGGGGCCACTAAGTCCTCAAAGGGAGAAAGGGGAACTGACAGTCAAAGTCAATATGACAGTGGGTTTGATTTTGTTTGTTTGACTTTGAGTCATTGTCTAGCTATGTGGCCCAAGCTGGCCTCAAACTGACAATGTTCTTCAGCCTCTGGATTGCTGGGATTATAGCACATACCACCACCAGAGGCTTGTATTTATTTTGGCATTACAATAAATATAGATGCATCTATGTTCTGGTTCAGCTCTCAGCCATTCATTCTTTCTTTCACAAAATCTCAAGATAATGAACAATGAAGGAGAAAAAAAACTGAATTGGATAAGCCCAATTGACAATTTTTATTGACCCATCCATGGCCCAGAGTGGGCAGAACACTTCACTTTACCATCTACCAAAGGGATTTTCAACAGGTGCTGGTCCTGTTTATATAGCTGCCATTGCTACCCCACAAACAAACATAGGCATAAAGCCAGGCTACATTCTCTGGCCCACTGAGGGCAGCCCTGCCCACCCCAGGCGCATGGCATCACTAAGCAGGTCTGCCCAACTACTTGTACACCATTTCCTACACAGCAGGGAGGAATGCAAGTACCACCCTCATCTCTCTAGAGAAGATGAATGGAGAAGCTTCCATAGCTTTCTCTGAGTAGGGAGAAAGTCCTAGCTATCATCTGTGCTAAGAACATGGTTGTGTAGGGCCAAGGGCTGGTAGCATGTTGTGACCTGTGGTTCATGATGGGAACACTTGGAGACTAGCTGCTGCAACTCTTTTTGCCTCTGTGTCATTCCACTGAACTGCTCCCTTATCCCAGGCACACCCTGCTGGTAATTCTGCACAGAGGCTCAGCACATGTTGTCCTCTCTGTGCTCTTCTCTCGCCCAGCTTGGCCAACTCTTATTTCTTTCATGATGAATGTACCCCTGTATCCCTGTTACACAACCACATTTCCTATGTTTGCCGTCCTACTAGATGGTGAGCTTCCTGAAGGAGTCTGCTTTTAGCACTTGTGTGGTGCATTGCAAGTGCTCAGTAGATGTTTCCAGAAGCTTTTTATTCAAACAACTAGGTAAGGAGACACAGCAGAGACCAGATTTGCCCATGTTTGATCAATGTGATTATCTATAGGTCTTAGGACAGTGGAGATCATGACAGCTACTAAGCTAAAGGACTCAGCTACCTTGCCTGCTGTTAGAAAACCAAATGCCACAAGGAAGAAGGAAAGGAAGACAGACAGGCCCTGGCCTTACAGCCAGCAATTTGAGCTCTAAATTCAATTACTTTATTTCCCTGAGTTTCAGCTCCCTCTCTTGTAATTCAGGAATGATTATGCCTGCCTTATTGACCTACTGTGAGAATTAAATTTTGTAAAATGAGATAATATATGTGAAACCACTACTGGCACAGAATAGACCCTCAATAATTATGGTTTCCTCCTTTTATGGTTGTTAGGGCGTTTCAAATACCAGTAAGATGTGCAACCTGACCTTTATTCAATATGAAAGATAAAAATGTGTATAGTAAGAAGGATGATAATGAAATGAGAATAAGCATAATCTCAGGTGTGTCTTTCTGCTTTCTTCAACTTCCTTTAGCTATGTGCCAAGCACAATGGCAGCTGTGACACAGACAGGAAGAGGATCTTTTTGTCACTTGCCCAGAGGGACTCACAGTCTGGGGATAGAGAAGACAGATGGATAAGCAGATTAATTACAATCCAGCTTGTCAGATTATTACACAACAAGAAAGCAATAAGTCCAAATTCCCTAAAATCCAGGGAATTAAAGTGCAGTGGCTTGAGAGTAGAGCGAGAAGCAGATACTGCCACATGGCCATTGGTTTTGCCAGTTTTCTCTCTTGAATAAATTATCTACCTTCTAGACAATACAGGTATTAGTTTCCCACAATGATTCTGCAACCTAAGACAGTGAATTCAAATGCCAACATATTTAATGATGTGAACCAAATAACAGATCTGTGCAGGTACCTGGACTTGGGGCAGGGACACTGCATCCTCCTGGGGCAGTGAGGCAGGAACTAAGATCAGAATGAGCTTTAGAAACACAACAGTTGTATCATCCAGCAATCTCATGGCTGTGTATATGTCCAAAGAAAATATACATGTATAAATGCAGATTTTGGTGGTTTTCCATAGAATGAGTTAAAAGTTAAACCAGAAAGCCATGGGCAACAAGGTGAGAAGCAATCACTGAATTGTGAGATGGTCCAGGGGACAGAGATGTGTGTGGTGACCTAAAGCCAGTAAGACTTGGATTCAGGCTTACATTTGTGAATATTAATCAGTCATTAGCCTCTCTGAGTTCCTGGGTTTCCCTCTTTATGTAAGTATGTGTGCATTTATGGTGTGCTTGTGATAGAATCTAGAGTGTCTTGTACGCGGGGCAGGTGCTATAGTCCTGAGCTACACTCCCAGCCCCTCCCACCATTTTAAAAATAGAGAGAACAGTTGCAAGGCTGGACGACCGCCCAGAGTTGTGCAAATTAATTGGGATGGTTTTGGAAAGAACTGGGAAGCTGTGAAAACTGTACAAAACAAAGGTCTCAGTATTATTTCAGACAGAATGCACTGTGGGAATCTACAAGAAGAATAAAAAGAAGGTACAAAAACAAAGGAGGGCTTCCAGAGACAGAAAGAATAGTAAGAAGGGAGGTAAGCAGGCTAGGCTGGGGATCTGGAGAGATGGAACAGAATTATCTTCACCACAGAGATAGGAGAGTCAAGTATCTCTCATCATCCCGCATTTGATCATGCTCATCCTCTGGATGAGGACACACACAGTCAAGCTCACAGAGCTAGAGAGAGCTGGGCCTGAACCTCAGGTCTGCCTGACTCCACAATGCTTGCTTTTTCTCCCACATCCTACTGTGAGGAAAAGAAATAAAAGAGACCACTGGAGGCCCAGAGAGTCAGAGGACTAAGAAATTGGATAGAACACAATGGATGGACTCGTTTGAAGAGTCTTGACTGGCCGTGTGGCCAATGGCATAAATGGAGGGAAGTGTGGTGAAAATTTCCATTTGGGAAGGATGATGCAATAGTTAACATGTACTGCGCCTTTCCTATGTGCCCAGCACTAGGCAGAGAAATTGACCTCCTTCACCTCCATCATCATTCAGACACAGATGATATCATCACATTTTCCCCTGTGAAACTTGGACTTAAGGAGTGTAACCCAAGGCCACAGAAGCAGGCAAGTGAAGATACTGGGTTTAAAGCTGGGTCTGTCTGATGTAGGACCAGCTCTTTCCTACCACACTACTAGGAAATACACCCTTGGAAGGAATGGGCAAGGAGATAAAAATGGAGGCAAAGACAAAAAGCTGATCACTTTCAATTTCAGTTTCTTCATCTGTGAAGAAAGGGTAGTGACAGGACAAGACTCCTAGTGTTATTTCTAAGGCTCAAGTCAATGAAACAATGGCTGGCACATGAAACAGAGCAGAAAGTATCAGCTTTTTTTCCCTTCTAACAAGTAAAATTAAATCAAAATAGAGGAGGACAATTCCAGAGCAGTTTCTGGAAGGGATGATAACCCAAAGGAAATCTTATTGGGTGATTAAAAACTAGTGGGTGGAGGGGCTGGGGATATAGCCTAGTGGCAAGAGTGCCTGCCTCGGATACACGAGGCCCTAGGTTCGATTCCCCAGCACCACATATACAGAAAACGGCCAGAAGTGGCGCTGTGGCTCAAGTGGCAGAGTGCTAGCCTTGAGCGGGAAGAAGCCAGGGAGTCCAAGGCCCAGGACTGGCCAAAAAAAAAAAAACAAAAAACAAACAAAAAAAACTAGTGGGTGGAGAAGAAAGGAACATGGTGTACAAGGATCTGAGTCAGGAAAAATGGCACGGAGTCACCTAATGAGATTCAGTGGTCTGGGACCTATGGAGTGAGATGGCTTGGGGAGAGCCTGGTCAGCTGGAAGAAGGTTTGTCCTAGTCTACCATCCTCTAGGAAATAAGGAAGTAGAGAGAAAGAAAAGCCTAGGAGGCCTAGAGAGATAGGAATGAGATTGATGCTTAATAGTCAGGGAGGCCAGCATTGAGGTCCTTATAAAGTACTGGGGCCCTACAGGAAAGCAAAGACCAATGCCGTCATCTGTCAGAAAAGGACACAGCTCCTGGCTTTATCCTAGCCTTCACTGGTTCCTGTGGCACATACCATCTGTGCCTAGATGCAATATAACTATTGGGCTGAGGCTTCCATGGTATAGAGGCAGATAGGAAGCTGGAAAGAAGAAATGATTAGATGTGCATTTCAGATGGTGATGGCCAGCCAGATACACTTACCTAAAATACAACTCTGGAGAGAGGCCTTGACAACATGCATAGTAACATCCTTTCTGTCATCCTTCCTGTTGTCACCGCTGAAGCTACAATACCAGTGTTCAAAGATGCCTAAAAAGGCTAGAATTCATCAGGAAAGAATCATGGCTGCCTCTCTTTCTCTTACAGGAGGAGGCAGGCTGCAGAATGGGTGGGTTCTCTAGAGGTGTTTTGCATGTGGCAGGTATGGTGGTTAATTAGAACTGAATGGGTCATGTGAATAGGCCTGGGTAGGCTAGACATTTGGTTAAACATTGCTCTGATTGTAACAGGGAGGGTGTCTGGATGAGACTAACATTTGAAATAAAAGATTGCTGTGGGGGTGGGCCCTACCTAGTCAGTTGAAGAACTGAACAGAACACAAAGTCTGACTTTTGCTCCTGTAAGAGAGAATTCCTGCTGCCTGATGGCCCAGTCGGATCATTATTATTTCCCTGTTTTTGGAAGGAAGCTAAAGTACTGGATTTTTCTAGGTCTTTTCCTTTCTTCCTTTCTTTCATTTTTTCCTGTACTAGAATATGGACTCAAGTGCTTCATACTTGCTAGGCAAGTAGTCTACAGCTTGAACCATGACCCCAGTCTTTATTCTTTTAGTTATTTTTTTCCAGATAGAATTTTATGGTTTTTTTTTTCTTGTTTAGTGTTGGCCAATCTGGACCATGATCCTTCTACTTCTACTTCCCATATTGTTGGGATTACAGGAATATGCCACTACACCCAGCTTTTTGTTGTTGTTGAGATAGGTGTCTTGCTAACTTGTCACCAGGGCTAGCCTTGACTGGTGACACTCCTATCTCTTTCTCCCCAATATCTGGGATTGTAGACATGAGCCACAGTGCCATAATGCATTTTTATTGTTATTATACAGGTGAGGTACAGAAGGGTCACAGTTAAGTAAGTCAGATAAAGAGCACATTTCTTTTTCAACAATGTCACTCCTTCCATCACTCTCTCACAGTTCTTCTGACTCTTTCTGAGTCTTAAGCTTATTCATTTTCAGACTAGAAAACTAATCAGCTCTCCTAATTTTTCAGAACTAGCCTTGACTTGCTCTGTTGGCTCTCTTTGGCATCCAGCTTGCTATTGAATTTGGGACTTCTCACCTGCCACATTCTAGTGAGACAATTTCTTATAGCAAATTTCTACACAGATGTGTGTACATCCTACCGATTCTATTTCCTTGGAGAACCCTAATATAGCAGGAATTCAGTGGCTACCCAGGTTTCCTGGCTAGTGGCTATGTTCCCTGCCAATACTTGTCCTGTGAAAATGTTCCACCCATTTCTTTGATTGGCACACATGGTGCTTCGTATGAAAAATATGGTGGACTTACAAATTCTATTCATAAAAATTATCTGGTGTCTCACTTCCCTTTTGGGCTTCTTGTTCTCATCACAGACCCAAGCCCAAGATCTATCTAATTTACAGTACCTTAGATTTGCCTATAGAACTTGGCTGTTGTGAGTTTATCCCTAGGTGCTGTCCAGGACACAGATTATTCTTGCCATCTGGCTGTTCCTGCTCTTGGCTACTTGGGAAATGCATGCTGACCAAGCTGTTGTGCTTTTTTAGGGTCCCATCACAGGATGGCATAAACCTCTGTCAATTAGGTTAGAGATTCCTCAATGTTCTATCTTTCTGATTTCTTCATTCACATCTTATTTTTCCTGTCCTCTTAGAGGTCTGAATAGAGAACTTTTCTACCCTTTTCCACTCCTGAAAAAAATCTTGCTCTTATGAAATGGGTTACATTTTTTCCCCATTTTCTTCAAGGTATTCAATAACACAATTCTAGTCTACTAATTCATTAATGAACATTTCTGGTCTGCTACTATATATCAAATCAGGCTCATCAAGGTACAGGGGTTAGTTTTTATTCTGATAAAGTTTTGTATTTTACATACCATCTATGTATTATTTATAACTGCTTTCTTATTACAGTGGCAGAGTTGAGTAATTATAACAGGCAATTGGCTTGAAAACACTAGAATACTGTCTCTAACACTTTGTGAAAAAAAATGCTTGCTAAAACTTGGACCAGACCTTAGAAACTTTGAGATAAATCAGATTTGACCTCTGTCTTTGAGATGTTCAGTCTGGAGGGTAGGGTAAAGGGTATGAAGGAGAGCTCATCACAGGAAATAGTATTAAAATGTGTGTTGCAACGTTGACAAAGACAGCACTGAATTTTAATATACAAGTAGAGGGACACTTAACATAGAGGGCACCAGGAACCCAAGGCTTCCTAGAGAAGATGAGAGCTGAATTAAATTCTGAAAGGTAAGTAAGAGATGGTAAGGCAGATAGGTAAAGGTTATTTTTCTTTCCCAATTGGAAAAGCATAAAAAAGTCACAAGTGCATGGTAAACCATGAGGTTGTGTGTGTGTGAAGAATTGGCCTGTACCAGACATGTATAGAAGCGAGAAAATGTGGCCTTATATATGTGAAAATAGCCAGGAGAAAGTTCTTGAGATGACTGCTGGAATTAATTTGCAAGGATTGTAAAGAAACTATCATCCACATGTTCAAGAATTAAAAGATGGAAATAATAAGTGAGCAAATGAGAAAGTCAGGCACATCATGAAGGGGTACAAACGTCTTAATAGATATAATTTCTATTTTATCTTGAAGACAAAGTAGAGGAGAGTAAGAATCATGTCTACAGACAACCCCGAAATCTATATACACTCCCTTGACTTTTGCTTCTGACTCTGATGGAGGAAATGGCACTGGACTATCCCTATAGACTAGAACAATAAAAAGAGTAAAATACATAATGTACCAGCTTTCAAATGTTACAAAAGGACAGCAGAGGTCTATGATAGCCAAGACAAAGGAAGACATAGCAGGTGAGCCTGCACATGCACTGGATTTCTGCCAGGAACACAGGGAGGAAGGTAAACTGGTTGGGCCAAGGAAGTGAAAATAGGAATTGGGATTCGTGAAATCAGTAGGACTGATGGGACAGAATGCCAGAGAGGGGGCAGCCATCACAGAGAAGAGCATCAGAAATGTACATGGATTTCCCCTTTGACCTAACACAAAGCTGTACATATGTAGGTTGGTGTTAGGTCAAAGATTAGGGCTACAAAGATTAATTCTGCAGAGTCTGGCAAGAACAGCTACTAGAATGCTAAGGGCTGCAGAGGTTACTCAGTAATGGGGATTTAAGGTTTTGTTGACTATGCTGAACATCTAGTTGAAAATCCAGAAAGGCTATAACTTATTGGAAAAATGACTTTAGCCCTATAATAAAGGCTACCTAGATTTACCCTAACAAAGCTTAGTAAACACGCCTTGAGAGGGAATCAAGAAGATCTATCAATAAACCTGCCAGATCAATACTCCATATTCTTTAAAGGAAGACTAAGAATCCAGAAACCCAACAAAGAAGCCTTTACAGTATCCATCATGCAATTAAAATATAAGCAGACATGTATAAAAAAAGGAAATGTGACCTAAAACATGGAAGAAATAGCCAATAAGAATATTTTCTGACATGACGGGTATATTGGAATTAACATAAAGGACTGTAAAGCAATTGCTATCAATACATTTGAGAATTTAAAGAAAAGGTGGACACAATGAGTGAAAATATGGCGGATCTTGACAGAAAGCAAGCCATTTAATAAGGCTAAAAGGAAATTCCATAGCAACAAAAAAAAGCTTCATTTGGCCATAGTGAAAAAAAATCAGTAAATGGAAAAATAAGATGATATAAACATAATTCAAAAGAAAATACAAAGTAAAAAACAAAGGTTGAGTCTTTCTGACCTTTGGAATAAAAATAAATGGTTTTGATGGAGCCCCAGCAGGGTAAGGCAGAGAGACTACAAAAACTATCTTAGTAACTGCTTAAAATTTCTCCCAATTTGATGAAAAATAACAACCTGCAGATCCAAGAAGATCTAAACCCTCAAGAGTATTAAAAAAAGGAAAGTGATACCTAAAGCCAACTAAAAATAAAACAAAATGGAAAAGAAAGAAAATAACACCAAAGCACATTAAAACATGATGGAGATGAGGAGAAAATCTTGGAAGCAATAAAAGCCACATTGCAATGAGTAGAACAAAGCTCAGAGTGACTGCTTCTAAAACTAGGCAAACCAGAAGAACATGAAATGGCACCTCTCCAATTTTAAAAGAAATAGAATTCATCATCCTAGAATTCTATCTTGCAAAAACATCCTCCAACAACAATGGTAATAGAAAACACTTTTGATAAGTGAAATTTGAACGAATCTATTACTAAGGTGACCGTCGAATATGAAATATAAAGGAAGCTCTTCAGCAGAAAGGGGATGAAATCAGACTGCTATGCATATCTGCATGAAGAAATGGGAAGGTGCACCCTGCGTTTCATGCCACTGCAGTTTCTTCCTCATGCTTGCTGGAAACCACTTCTATCAAGGGATGCTTCCCATAAAAGTAGATCTTGTGTGGTACCAGGCCTTGCAGCTAGTTCCCAGTTCTGCTCCCCCCACCCCTTCCCTGCATCCTTTTCCTTGGGGTCTGAACCTGAGCTTCCCTTGCTCAGTTTACCTGCTCTAGCAGGCCTCCCAAATGGTTACTGGGCTAATGGTTATTATGGTTATGAATTTAATCCTTGAATCAAGCCCATTTTATGGATTTAGGAAGTTAAAGCACAGGAAGAGTTAGTGCCTTGTCTAGAGCCACCCAGTTAGTAAGTGGCAGAAGCAGAGTGTGGATGCAGGTTTTGCTCTCAGTATATTGCCTGGCCTTTCTGGAAAGATAGAAGACATCCACCCTACTGTGTAATGTGACAGACAGTGGTCAGAGATGATTACTTATTACTTAATGTGTGACTGAAGACGTGCATTTTCCACCTTGTATCATTTAGTTAATTAACTTTAGCTAGCCACATCTGTCTGGTGGTCACCATATAGGACAGTACAGCCCTGGAATTTGGTGTAGGTCCCAGTACTGCTCAATGTTAGGCTAACGGTACAAGTAGTTCCTTTTGGGAAGAGTGGATGGGATGGGGTAGACTCTATAAGGAGCTGTAGACTCACAAGGGTGAATCACAGTGGCAGGTTAGAGGCTGTAGGACACATTAGTGCTTGAACTAAGATGTCTGGCACCCAGGCAGGCAGGTGTGAGCACACTCATCCGCCGGGGAGAGGGACAGATGCTAACAGGCAGTTCAAATGGCACTTCTCAGAGCTATACTGATGCCGGTGACTGCCACGGTCAAGTGTAGGCTGATTGCTTCTTCTCCTTTGTCACTTTCTTCCTACTCTTTCCCTCTTACTTGCCCCACCTGCTCTGACATAAACTACCTAATTATTAGCTCAGGTTCTGCTCTGAGAGGTACCCAAACGAAGACATGACATATCACATATCTTGGTCCAGGAAGCTATAAAGTAATTGCAATGACTGGGCAAGAGCCAGCATGGGGGCAGGTCCTTTAGTTTCCGCAAAGAGAGTACAGGTGACCCTTCTTCCCAAAGCTAGGGAAGTTGCCTTCTTCTCACTGTCACCGCTGTCATCACGATCATCAATATCCCAACCACCACCCCTGCTGAGCATGTTCGCTGTATCACGCACTGCATAGGTCATAGCTAATGTCCTCCCATTCCCACGGCCGTTCTCCTAGGTAGGTTAGTTAGCATATATGTGTTATGGGTATGAGGGCCCAGTTGTTAGTAGGAAGCAGGGCTGAGATTTGCTAGTGGGCTCTCTTCACTCCACGGTTTGAGTTAAGTCTAGATTTCACTGGGAACTCATTCTGATGTCACCCATTGCTATGAATCAGCTCTTGGCATAGAGGTAAGAGGAGGTGGGATGGTCTAGGCAGTTTCCAGATAACACTGAAAGTGCATCAAATTCAGTTTGCTTTGGACTCAGCCTCCTCCACCTAAATTTTCATGAACTTCTGACTCTTGATTTATTTAGATCTCTATAAAACCTAGCCAATCACTTGATTCTTATTTCAGAGGTAAGAAACATAATTTCAGGGAAGCTCCAAACTCTAATGCCCATTGCTCCTCTTGAGTCTGGCTGAAGGTTTATTGTGCATTGACAAGTAACTCTGGGATTATATATCTGGAAAGGGAACTTTATTTACAAGTGTCCTTCCAAGCTGACTTTTCCATATAAACATTGTTATGTATGGGAGAGAGGCTGTAATTCTGGACGACTTCCCAGTGTTTAATATACCATTAACACCTGAGTTTAAAGCCCCTGGGAAGAAACTGGAGCATTTTGAGTGATAAATCCTAGCAATGTTTATCTAATTTTAAAAAATCTAGGGGCTTGTATTTAAAAGCTTTGCAGGAGCAGTAAATAATTTTGCTTTGTTTTTAAAGAGTGTGACACAAAAAAAGGGCTCTTCCCACGATCGATGCATTTTCCAGGTTTGAATCTTAATTCTGTCGACTAAGTCCTATAAATAAGTAAGACAATGTTGTTTCTGTGCTTAGAAAAGTTTTTAAACAGCAGAAAGAAGAAATGGTGGGAAAGGGACTTATTAAGCAGCTACTTGTACCTGGTGTTTTCTTCTGCCCTGTCGCACTTCCTTCTCAACCTCAAGTCATGGGAGGGGAGAAGGCTCAGGGAGGATCTACAGCATGCCCAGGGACATCCTGCTGGTGAGGGGCTGAAACAGGATTTAGCTCATTTCTGCTTTGTCTTTTGGGAAACTTTCTGTTCTCCAGTAAGAGAGAAGCTAAAGCCTCTGGGGAAATTTTGTTAAGCTAAGGACAGAATCAAATTCTATTTAACTACATCTTTTTCTCTCTATATAAAAAGAGAGTCGGGTGCCAGTGGCTCACTTCTGTCATCTTAGTAAGTCAGGAGGCTGAGACCTGAGGACTGTGGTTCAAAACTAGCCTAGGCAGAAAAGTCTTACAGACTTTTCATTTCCAATTAATACCCCTCCCCCACCCCCCCCCAACACTTCAGCAGTAGAGCTGTGGCTCAAGTGGCAGAGCCCTAGCTTTGAGTAAAAAAATCTCAGGGCAGCACCCAGGCCATAACTAGCACAGAAAAGAAACAGAAACAGAAACAGAAAAAGAGGGGTCAGGCTGAGGTTGAAAAATATCCACCTGAAAGCTAAAGGTAGAAGTGAAGACAGAAGCCTCATATCTTTCATGACCACAGATACAGAAATCCTAAATAATAGTAAACCAGGGCTGGAAATGTAGTTCAAGTGGTAGAGTGCCTGCCTAGCAAGCAGAGTCCTGAGTTCAAGTCCAGGTACTATGAGGGGAAAAAAGATAATAGAAAACTATATAACCTGCTATTTAGAAAAAAAGTATATTGAATCAAACCCAGAAATACAACAGTGGTTTCCCATTGCAAATTCAGTCAACCTAGCACGTCACATTAACAACAACAACAACAACAAAAACTAAATATCTCTGTAGGTACAGAAGAAACATTTGATTACATTCAATATTCATTCATAAAAATTAACTTAGCAAACTTGGAATGGAAAAGGAATTTTCTTTCTCTGGTATATCTACAAACAAAGCTATGGAAAAAATACTTTTAATGAAGGTTTTTATTAAAAGCTTTCTCCATGCATCTGGAACAAAGTAAGAATGTTCATTATTATCACATCTATTCGACACTGCACTGGAGGTCCTGAGCCATGCAATAAGAAGAAAGAGAAACAGAAGACACATGGATCAGATGGGAATTATTGGTGTATGAAATTGTGTGTCCAAAATAATTTATTTATATTACAATTTATATATAGTAAAATTGTCAAGTTTAATCTTTTGGAATGTGTTCCTAAATCAATATGATTGCAATCAAATAGCAGATAATTTTTCTCCTTCTTCTTCTTTTTTGTTGTTGAGGTATTTGAGTTTGAACTCAGGGCTTTCTGCTTGCTAGACAGGAGCTCTACCACTTGAGCGATATTTCTAGCCCTGTTTGGCGTTAGTTATTTTTCAGATAGAATTTTGCTTCCCACCCATGTGTCTATGTGTGAGCTGTGATATGCCTACTTTAGGCTTTTCATCGTTGCTGAGATCATTGGTGCATGCCACCACATCCAAGCTTCCCTCCATGTAGATAAAATCTTGTGGACTTTTCCGGTGGAGCTGGCCTGGAACCATGAGCCTCCTGACCTCAGCCTTCCACGTAGCTTAAGATGACAGATGTGTATCACTGTGCTAGCTAAGCTATGGGTTAAAGAGATCTTGTTAACTATCTACCCAATGTGGTCTTGAACCACAATCCTCCCAATCTTAGCCTCCCCAAGTAGCGAGGACTACAGGTGTAGGATATCAGCACCTGGCTTGAAGTGAGGTTTTAAACAGCTGAAGTAATCTTGAAAAGGAATGAAGTTAACATTCTTAGGTACTGTCATAATTAAGAGGTTTCACCGTCTTTGAAAGAGGGTGAACAAGTTTATCAATGGAACAGAAGAATAAATCAGACAGTGCAGAAAGAGACCAGAGGTATATGGACATTGATATATAACAAAAATAACAGAATAATGAAGGAAAGGGTAAGTACTCTAGTTAAATGGATCTGTAAAAAACAATAAAAGGCTGACTCCTGTCTCATAACATACACAAATTCAATTTTTCACCAATTATATAGATATGAAAGGTAAAACCTATAAAGTTTTTAGAAGAAATATGTCCAGATGAAAAGAAATTAAAGGCATAAAAGGACTGGAGTATGGCTTAAGGTATAGGCCTGAGGTCTTGAGTTCAGTTCTTAGTAGTGATCTACCACCACCAAAAAAAAAAAAAAAAAGAATTTAAAAACAGGCAAACTTAATCTCTTATAGAAGTAGGAAGTGGAAAAAGACAAAAGTATGCTTTTGAACTTCTAGCTACTTTCTTATTTTTGTGCTGGTCACATGAGTATAAAACATGAGTCTAAACACTAACAGTGAACTCACGTTTTTGTATGTTTGTTATTCTGAAAGAAAAAGTTCACTTATAAAAAGCATAGAGGCCTCTGCCTATCACCCAGACTATTTTGAAGGCTGAGATTGGGAGTATTCTACTTTGTTGTGAGCAGAGGCAAAAACTCATTCTCAAGACTTCCATCTCAACTAATAAAAAAACTGGTGTGGTGGTGCACACCTGTCATCCCAGCTACACAGAAAGGATAAATAGGACAATCATGGTCTAAGTAGGCCTGGGCAAGAAGCAAGACTTTATTTGAAAACTAACTAAAGTAAAATGGACTGGAGGTGTGAGTCTGGGGGTAGAGTGCTTGCCCAGTAAGTTCAAGGCTTTGATTTCAAACGCTACGATCACCAAAAAGCCTATCCTTCGAAAAGGCAAAGTGAAAATTGGAACTGAGTTTCTACTTTCTTGTTTCTTTTCTGTCCCCAGCTCTCAAGCCTATGGGCTTGAGCTGCACTGGATGGAAACCGAAGGCTTTCGAGTTATATAACAGGGAAGGGGGCAAGAAAATGCCAAGAAATGAGCTGAAAGCTGTAGAAGGTGACAGTGGGAAAGTTACTAGACATTTTAAAGGTAAGAAATCAGGTACACTGGCCCATGAGTGCCTGGCTGGAGTCATTAGCCAGAAATTGCCATGCTGGTATTTTTATTGGGATCTAACCTGTCAGGGAGGCAGTTTTAATTGTGCACTCACTGGTCACATATTGTCTACTCAGGATGCAGAGACAAGGCAGACAAGGACCTGAAGATCTCATAGCATGTTAGAGGCTTAGCTGCGAGGACAGTCATTTATAGTACAGCCTGGAAAATGTCAAGATAAGGAATAAGGCTAGCCAGGCAGAAAGGAAATGAAGCTTATCCTGCAGCAGAGTGGTTTGGACCAGGCGTCTCCCGTTGTGAACAGGAGAAACCGCCTGTGTACAGCCAGAAGGGTGGGTGGGAGGGATGCCGGGAACGGTGACCTGGAGCTGGTATAAGTAAACATGGCTGAGGACAAGAAATATGGCTGGGACATGCAAAGGACCAATGAATCCAGGGTTACTTATCAAAGAACTGGGATTTACCCACGTGATGTCACTAAATCCCGAATCTGTCCCTTCTGAACTCTGTTCTGTTTTGACAGCTTCAATCTCAACTTGTGTCTTGAGTATCAGCTTCTAACCAACACTTTGTTTTTTATAAAGCACCTGTGTATCCCAAGCTGGCATCTAACTTGAGATACGCCAGCCTCAGCTTCTAAGTCCTTGGATTCCAGGTATGTGGCACTTTGGCCCTTTGACAGTTTACAATCACATAAAGAAATGACTTGTCTTCCAGAGGCTGAAAAGCAGCAAGTATTCCCAGGAAAGATGCTTGGGTAATGAATATATAGGTTTTGTGTAGCTACTGACTCTTAGCCTTATTATGTAAGATCACAAAAGCTGGCTCAGGTTCACACCCATTCCATGTGCTGACAGCTGAAAATACTCAAAAAGGCAATAATTAGGATGGAAAATTCTGAGACCTACAGCCCAAGGTGGCAGCTGGTGGCCTATTAGTCCCTGGAGTCCTGGTGAAATGGCGGGGGGCGGGGAGCCCTGGTTATGCAATTCTGGGCAGGAGAGCACTGTCTCTTGATGGAGAGCAATGGCTGATGATTATATTCCCTTCATGGGGATTAAACATTTTCTTAGAGATTAAATTATTGCAGTGAAGTAGAAACAGGAATTCCTTTGACTTGATAAGATCTGGAGTCCTCTTTCTCCCTTAGAGAAGCATAAAAGATTGAATAAATTATTTATTGCTTGAACAAATTTCAAGGGAGCCATTAGAATCAACACCAGATCAGACAGCTGATCTTGAGGATGAGACTATGAGAGAGGCGGCGAGCAGACATGACAGGAGACCCAGGGAGTAGGAACAGATGGCACCAGAGACATACTGGGAGTGAGGCAGGCTGGGCTCTCAGAAACATAATTCTAGGGCTTGGAAGGACTGAGGAAGCAATGGAAGGGGCCTCATCTTTAGAGGGGCAAAGTGGAGGCTTCCACATGGTCCTTACTAGGGAAAAGACACTTCCTATTTGACCATCTGCTGGATAGTAGGCAGTCTTGAACACCTAAAGGACTATCCACACATGAAGATGGAAACGCAACTATGAGAACTAGAGTCCAAAACAAGAAATAGGTCATAAAGGATGAGTTATAATTGTGGCTGGCCATTACTAACACTTAGTACAGACTGGTATTCTTCTGAGCTCTTCACATTCAATTCATTCATTTCATCCTCACAGAGGCCTATGATGTCAGTGCTGTTATCACCCACTTTCTGGATGAGAAAACAGACACAGAGAGGTTCACTGTCTGGCCTAATATTTCACAAATGGTAAGTGGTATAGGCAGCATTTGCTCTGCCTGCAGAGTTCACATGCTTAATTAACCTTTGGATATGATGGCCTTGTCAGAATTAGGACAATACTGGGCTTCTAACCTCTTGTAAAATTCTGACAAGCAAGGAAAATTTCTGTCTCTAGACCTAGAAGCTGGGATAATTCTGAAAGGTCTTCAGAAAAAAAATACTGGCTTAACAGACTGGGAGAAGATCTTTACCCCCAGCATATTTGACAAAGGCCTAATATCCAAAATATACAAGGAGCTCAAGAAATTAATCCCTCCCAAAGCTAACAAACCAATCACTGAATGGGCAAAGGAGCTAAAGAAAGATTTCTCAGAAGAGGTAAGTATGGCAAAGAAACATATGAGAAAATGCTCATCATTTCCTGGCCATAAAGGAAATGCAAATCAAAATAACTCAGATTCCATTTACCCCAGGTAGACCAGCCAACATCATGAATTCCAACAACAAATATTAGCAGGGATGTGGAGCAAAAGGAACCCCTATGGCACAGTTGGTGGGAAGGTAAACTAGACCAGCCACTCTGGACGGCAATCTGGTGGTTCCTCAAACACTACACACAGATCTTCTCTACAATCTAGCCATACCACTCCTGGGCATCTACCCAGAACATCACAAGCCAGGATATCAGGAAGACACTTGCACATCCAGGTTCACTGCTGCACTATTCACAATAGTCAAGCTATGAAAAGCCCAGATGCTCTACAATAGATGAGTGTATCAAAAATGTGGTACTTAAACACAATGGAATTTTACACAGCCATTAGAAAGAATATGTCATTTTCAGGGAAATGGACATACCTAGAGCAAATCATGTTAAGTGAGGTAAGCCAAGCTCAGAGAGTCAAATGGCACATGCTTTCTCTCATGTACAGAAATTAGATCTAACATACACTTGGACATGATAAATTATACAGGACTCTAGGCATTCACAAACAGTGAGACCAAAGGAGGAAACACTTAGGGGAGGAACACAAAGGTGCAATGCTTTAGTGCCTCTGATTATATAATATTTATTGAAATGAATCCCAGGAAATGGAAAAAATACTGGCTTAGTTAACTTACTTTATTTTGGAAATAAAGTATAAAAATCCTTCCTCATGGCCAAAGCTGGAGCCTGGGTCATCTGCACAGAGGCTCTGATGTGGGCTCTTGCCATATGTTGTGAGTGAATGCCTGACAGGAAGACTTGGGAAACTTGGTCTGTTTCCAGGGGTCAATTTTTAAGTAGATCTTGGAAATAGCATGAAGGTGACCTTGATAAAAATTGTATAAGTAACAGAACAGTTCCTGGATTGGGGTTAGCAATGGTAGATGCTAGCAGCTTCTTGGGCACAGGGGCTGAGGTGATGCCAGTGTCTTTGGGGACAAGGATGGAGGATACCAGCACAGGGCTCCAGTGGCCTGTCACCTTACAAAAGGTATTATGGGGCTTGCCAGTTTTTCTCCTGCAATAGTCTTTTTCCAGAACATCCAGGAAGATGTCCCCTTGCATAGCCCTGGCTACCTTCGTAAAACACATAACCACCAAATGACATGGCCACAGAGGTCCCTAACTCCAACCAACACCTTGAACCTGGTCTGCCCTATCTTCTTAGGATGCCCCTAGGAATGCAATAAATGATCTCAGACTACTTGAGGGCTGAAGAGCCAGATCTTCAGAGACTTAGCCTTCATGTCACTGACTGAGTGCCCCAGTTTGATGACCTTGATCCAGACAAGATCTGTGAGTTCTGTGAGCCTAGTACAAGAGGCCAATGCTGAAACCTCCATGGAGGCTGCCCAGCTCCCACTGCACCTCCCCAGCTCTCCCACCCCACTGTCCCCAGCTCTCCCACCCCACTGTCCCCAGCTCTCCCACCCCACTGTCCCCAGCTGTCCCACTCCATCTCCCCAGCTCTCCCACCCCACTGTCCCCAGCTCCCACCCCACTGTCCCCAGCTCCCACCCCACTGTCCCCAGCTCTCCCACCCCACTGTCCCCAGCTCCCACCCCACTGTCCCCAGCTCTCCCACCCTGCTGTCCCCAGCTCTCCCACCCCCCTGTCCCTAGCTCTCCCACCCCACTGTGGCCAGAGCCTCGAGACACTCTGAACCTCTAGCTGGAACATAGGCCATTTGGTATTTTCCTGGAAAAGAAACAGGCTCATTTTCAGGAGCAGTTTTAGCTGTGGCCCCCCCTCCACCCCCAGGTTAGTTTTCCAATCGTCTATCCTCTAGTTGCTGTAGATTAAGGCTTTGATCAATCTAAGACTTTTGTCTAAGACCCTCTTCTGCCAATCTTCTGATTTCATTTTTGCTGCTGTAAGTTTTGCTCATGAAACCACCAGGATGCAGAAATGGTTTTTTTTTTTTTTTTGCTTTGGCTGACAGACATATCTGTGTGACAACTTCTCAGGCACCCTGTGCCTCTGGCACAAAAGATAGTGTGAGCCATTTTTCCACGTGCTCTGTGTTCAAAACCCGAGCTGACATTGCAATTCCATTCGCTTGTTTCCATGGTGGTTGGCTGAAAACTCATGTCACTCTGTCAACTAAAATAAGCATTTCAAAATGGAGTTAAGATGTCACCCTCATCAGCATAGCCTGAATAAGTCCTAATGAAGACTAAGACCCACAGAAGTTGCGCTGAAGAAGAACTTGACTGCTTTATTGCTGACATGAAATCCAAGAATCCTTGCAAAGTGGGAGGATGTTTGGCAGGAATAATGTGGTTGGCATGAAACATGTGGCAATATGAGTGGTGACTGAGATAGTCAGCCTCACTTGGCACAAACTGTTCTTCAGGGTGTATTTTCCACTCATTGTTTGGAAATCTTAGGCACATAAATGCCGTTAGCTTCAGCAGAGTCTGTGTATGATTCTGCGTAGCCTTATTAAAAATTTTAAGTATACACATTCCCCCATCCTCTGGTTACTTTAAGTACTTAGACTATTTCCTTTAAAGCAAAGACTGTTTGGAGTAACATGTATTTAGCAGTAACTTAGCTTCAGATCTGATGCGGACGCTTGGGGTATACCGATTTTGCTAATCAATTCCAATGCTGTTTTCTGGAATCTTCCATAAAACCTTGAGATAGTCAGGAGTCCATGGAAAACAGAGGGCCAGGAAGAGAATATGTTTACTATCAGGGAGTATGTCCAACAAGATTTCTAATACATGTATTATCTTAAAGACGCTAATTATAGTTACATGCCCCAGGGTTGAGGATAATAATTTTTCTAAGCTTTAATAAAGGAAACGGGATGCATTTGACTAGGTCAGATTTTAAAGAGGGTTTTGATTGAGTCCTTTGTGACATTTCCTCAGTAATGTTATAAAGGATGAAGGGGATTCTGGGAGGCCCCATTTCATCCAACCCCTCTTTTATCCTTGTCCATCTGATAGTTAAACATGTCTGGTCTGTTCTCCATAGGCTGAGAGGTAGCCATCCCAGTCATGACCAAAACAGTCTCCATGGTATCTCCTGCAGGGACATAATAGTCTAGTACAGGAAGCATGTCAAGTAACTGTTAATTAGGATCAGCATGTGCTGTGATAAAGAAGCTGGCAGGATGCTCTCCCTCTGTGTTCGGGATAGAAAGTACTCCTGTCCTTCCTATCTATAGAGAAGAGAACACTGCTCCTATTTCATATTCTCAGAAAGCATCAGGTTCTACTATCTCTCCCTCCTCCCATTCTGCCCCACCCTCCCCTCTGACACAAGGTCACACTCACTATGTAGTCAGGCTGGCCTGGAACTTGGGACTCTCCTGCCTCAACCTCCCCAGTGGGCTGATTACAGGGGTGTGCTTAAGGAGGTTCCCGAATGCCTAGCATGTGGCAGGCATTTTGCTAGTCCTGTACATCATAGAGAGCAGTAGCTAGTGAGTTCCTCAAAAGTATCCTTTAGTGATGAGAGACAGTTAATTTAGTAACAAGTTATACAGCAGCCTTCATTTAAGTAGAGGTGAAGCATAAGGCATAGAAATATATAAAAATACTAATAGAACCACTGAAAAATATTAATAAAGCCCCTCCATGCATAAGTTATCAAACAATACAAATTCCTCTTCTCTGAAGAATCATACTGGTCAAAGTTGGCAGCTGAGGGAATGTGAACTGTACATGGATATAATACTTCACAGTGGGTTTGAAAAGCAGCCTGAATCCTTTTGCAAGATTAGTCTTGAGTTTTGTCAGCTTTAAAGTATATGGCTATCCACAACTGTATAACCTTGGGAGACCTGCAGCAGCTGTACTAACAACTGTTTAAAAGGAGTCTAAATGCCAGTACCACCAAAACCCAAACCAAAAGTATGTAAAGGGATTTTTGAGAACTAGGCCCAGCCCAATGTGGGACACCACGAAGTACCCTAGAGGAGGTGATGGTTTAGACTGCAGTACAATGTGGAGGGATATGCGTGTGTAGAAGTATCACAATAAAACCTCTCATGTACAACTAATGCATGTTAATAGATCATTGTAAAAAACCAAAGAGCAGAACCCAAGAAAGTGGTGGAGTAAGACTTGGCTAGGGGAGAAACAGCTGCCTGGGAGCTCCACTCTACAGTTAGGTTTGTTTTCTTACCTCACCTGGGCTTTGCTTTTCTCTAATTGGTTGTTACTTAGCCTTTGATACACGAGATGGAGACAGAAGAACTGCTCATGTGTGTTTGGGAGGTGAGGAGTGAAGGAGAGAAAGCAAATAAAGCTGATGTTGGCCAACAGAAATCATAGAACACACAAATCCCAAGTTCTATTTATTCTCTTTAACTTATTTATAAACCAAGAAGTCACAACTACAAACTTGTAATTAAACTAGCTGACTTAGCTCCATGTGTTTGCCTCTGTGATTGTGCAATGCATGTTATATTTGTTACTAAATTCTTTTCTGACAGGAAATAAGTCACACGTACAAATTGTCTTCATTACTGGTTAGGCCGTGACTATGAGATCTTTTAAACAATGCTTTTCAGTTTAAGATTTTCAATGTTAGGGATGATAAAATATATTGGAACTGAGCCTTGTTTCTGTTTGGGATGAGGAAAACTTCAGAAGCCAGGCTGGAACGTGAGCAAAGATGGAAGCCAATCAGATGGGAGATATCAATATGATATCAGAGCTAAATTATCATTTGAAAATTGACGGTTTGATAGGTACAATGACAAGGCTAGGCATATGCACATTACAGCCATGTTGCATACATCACTTGCTATATGTGTGGTATTGAGTTAAAGACTGTCTATGCATATTCTCTCTTATTTATGATTTTCCTAGTGGTATTGAACTCAGGGTCCCACTACTTTTTAGGTGTGCCAGACCTGGGATTTGATCAAAGGGCCTGAGCCCTGTTCCTAAGCTTTTATTGCTCAAGGCTAGTGCTCTACCACTTAAGTCACAGCTCCACTTTTGGTGTCTAATTGGAGATAAGAGTCTTTTTTTCCAAATTTTTATTATCAAACTGATGTACAGAGAGGTTACAGTTTCATACGTTAGGCATTGGATACATTTCTTGTACTGTTTGTTACCTTGTCCCTCATGCGGAGATAAGAGTCTTACAGACTTTCCTACCTGGGCTGGCCTCAAACTGCAATCATCAGATCTCATCTTCCTGAGTAGCTAGGATTATGGGCATGAGCCATGGCCTCCCATTTGCTAGGCAACTGCTCTCCCATTTTGAGCCAGACATAACTCCACAGCCCTTTCCCTTTAGTTGTTTTCCAGGTAGGGTCTCACATTTTTTGTTGGGTCACTCTAGACCACAACCATCCTATTCATACTCACCCAAGTAGTTGGAGTGATAGCACACACTACCACACCCAGAACTTTTGTTGAAATGAGGTCTGCTAAATTTTGCCTGATCTGGCTTTGAACTTTGATCCTTTAAATCTCTGCACCCTGAGTAGCTAGGATTACAGCTAGGATTATATATTTGTCTTTGCAGATAAAGCAGTGGAGGCACAAAGAAGCAATAGAATTGACACAAGGCTAAATCCCAGATTCAGAACTCCAAGATGGATCTGACTCCCATGAAAGTCAGTGGTGGTGTGGACTGGATGTGAAATGAATTGTCTTTCAGCAGAGAATGGACTCCTGGCTTCTCTGTTGTTGTCAGGGACCAAGAAAACTAGATTACATATCTCACTTCAGAAATGCTCCCTTCCTGATCTCACATGACTCTGATATTCCAGCAAGAACCTGATCATTCCTACCTTCCTAACTTAGCTAATTTTTCTGGAGTTAGTCTTCACATTAAAAGTTTATCCTCTTTGGTTCTCACTGATGAGCCTGCCTTCAGCATACAAATCAAAGCTTAAAAGGGAGGCAGAATTAAGCCCAGGAGCTGGGTAACTGCTCAGGTCTGAATGCAAAGAAATATTTGCTGAAAACAAAACAAAACAAAACTCTAAGCCAAAAATGGAGGTAGCATCTTAAAAAGCAAACCCTAAAGAAGCCATGTGCACTGCAGAACGGGCAGCCAGACAGATGGACAGCTTCCCTCATAGGTTGCTTAGGGACCCAACAAACCTGGAAAGACTGTGCCCTGAATCTCAATGTGGGTGGGCGCATAAAGGAACATTATTCCCTCCTTTTGGTTTTCCCAGGGAGTGTGCAACAAGGCACATACTATTTGCATTCAGTGACTGAAAGCTCCTCACATCTGTAAACACTAGCTTCCCCCTCTACCTCCAGCAAAGCCCTCCAGAAAGCGCTTAACCCCATTTCAAGGAGCCAGATGTGAGGAAAAAGCTTTCTGCTTGCCATTGTTCTTTCCACTTGAGCTGAAAGACCCTGGGAAGCACCATATTGGGGGTGGGGGTGGGGGGGAGACATGGTACATTCTCTTAAATCGAGGCAAGCTTTTAATGCTAGAAAGTTTCATTAAACTCTTGCTCATGGCTCTAAAAATGTCTGCTTCCTCCCAAACCCTTTTTCCTGCTGTCCCTGCAGGTAGTACGGTTTTACTTTCCAATGGAAAGTCGTGAGGACCACATGAATATGCACAGACACAGGAAGCTTCCAAGATGTTCTCCCGGCATTTGGCACCTTTCAGTTGAATCAGTCAACTCAGTGGTCCAGTAAATGGATTGCAACTATCCCACCCACAGATCACAGGCGATCGCTTTAATGCTGGACCTCCCTGTACTAATCCTTTTCAGGAAAATTAAGGCAGTGCAGATATCTTATACCCTTTGCCTTCATATGTGTTTGCTCTTTCACTCTGAATTTAGCTGAGGCTACGAAAAAAGCTTGCAAATATTTCTTTGGACCCATGTCTCACTTCCAACTCCCAACAGTAGAGTTCTTGAAAACTGGGAGGGTTGTCTGCCAGGCACAGGGCAGTTACACCTGACACAGACCTTTGTAAAACTCCACTTGTGATGGTAAATAGTTGGCCTTTATTGACATAAACAATTCTTGAGGGCGTATTTTTCAACTCATTGTTTGGAAAACTTAAGGACATAAATGCCATTAGCTTTAAGCAGACAAAATACTGTTGTTGAAATGAGCTTTACATATTCTCCTACAATTTCCTAAGGCTTTAAAAAAACGGTATTTATTTATTTGCCAGTTCTGGGGCTTGAACTCAGAGCCAGGGGTATGTCCCTGAGCCTCTTCCAGCTTTTTCTGTTTATGTGGTACTAAGGCTTTATGCTTGCTAGGTAAGCACTCTACCATTAAGCGACCTTCCCAGCCCTTGGTGTTTATTTTTATGCAAAGAGAAAGTTAAGTCTTTCTTAGTAAAATCAACATTTCTTAGAATTACCTCATGGGAACTGGCAAGCAGGTGTGAAGGAAATAGTAAAAGAAAAATGCCTGGGTTGGTGTCAAACTTAAATGTTAATTGCATCCATTTTTCTAGGCAAACTGGTAGCATTAGAATAAATTAATAATTGATCTATGACTTGCTAATGAATTCTTTCTTCCTCCTTAGATCAGTTCAAAACAGGCAACAGAGCACAGAAATGATGGAACAAAGGGTGAAACAATTCAGCAGTGATACTTACTACACTATGTTGGAAATGAACTATACAACTTGGGGTAGGGGGAGAGGAGTTGGGAAGAGAAAAATGTGAGAAAATGGGGGGTTGTGGTGACACTGTTAAAAAAGAAATGCATTCAATACCTGACTTATGTAACTGTAAACCCTCTGTATATCACCTTTACAATAATTTTTTAAAGGAGATATACAGTCATTATAAAATTTAAAGACCTACATTTTAACCTTAAAAACAACTACAAAAAAATAGGTAATTGATGAGATGTAGCATTTGCTCTGTAAATTGCCAATCAGTAGAAGATCAAATTATCACTAAATTAATTTACTCCTCTCACTGATAATGGAACTTGAACTTGATAGGCAGAAGCAAAGTAATACTTTACATAATTCGAAATGGTCACTATCTTATTTAAGAAAGAGTCTGCTCGAGAATGTTAGGTTGTGGGCTCCCAGAGGAAGACAGAATAAGAGGCTCTGATCCTTCCCATTTCAAGGCCCAACCCATTGCCAATAAAATAGTAGCAGAAGCTGAAGCAGTAGTAGTCATATTATCATGAGAAATTCCAGGAGGACTGAGTAATAAAGAAGGAAGCAGTACCAAACTATTAAAATGTTTGGGAGCATGAGAGAAGAAAGATGCATTAAGAATCCAGGTGCTGGGTGGGCAAAGTAAAGGAATACAGAATCAGTATACCATGAAATGAAACAAGAATCAAAACAGAAAACAGGATGTTGTTGCAATCTATTTCTCATATGTGTAAGGAAGACAATAGACCTATTTCTGAAGAGATACTTTATGGGAGAAAGGGAATAGAATAAATAATGATGATACAGGTAATCTATAGAATGGGGGGAGGGAAGAGAGAGACATAGAGAAAACAGAATGAACTAGGCAGAAACATGCTCACCATGAAGAGAAATGAAAAGCTGCAAAATATAGATTTGGAGAATGGGGAAGTATGGGAGAAATAAGAGTTAAAAAAAACAAAGAAAAAGAAAGAAAGAAAGGAAGGTAGGAAAGATGGAAGGAAGGGGATGAACAGAGCTCTGCATGGATGTAACAGATGCTTTGAATAGACATGTTGAATGAATAAACAAAGAACAAAAAGTCAAAGATTAGAGAAGAAGACCACTAGAAGAAAAATGACACCATTAATAAGATTGTTGGACGAATAAAGCCCTAAAATCCATTTAAAAATAACTGAGATCAGTGTGCATCATCAAACATTTTAACTTAAGAAGCATTCTGCAAAAAGCTGGGTTGCTAATTTCATATAAGGATATGGTCACCATGTGACCAGGTTTTCTCTCATTGTAAAGGAAAGCTACTTACAAACCACAGAGTAAACTATTTAAGGATAATAAAAAAATAAGTATGATATATAATGTATGAAAATATAAGGAAACCTATAAACTCTTTTTAAAAAGGTGGGATGAAAGGTAGGGGTTAACATGTTCAAAGTACAGTGTATGCATAGATGGCATTATCACAATGAACCCCTTGTTATTAATATTACGTTCGTTCTAAAATGAAATAAAAAGCTGTATAACTTGAGTTTTTAATCCAGTTATTATCTAAATATACTTACCCACATTTTCAGTCATAAGAAATATTTTATTGGATAGACACTTGCTCTCAAGTTTCCTCTCAAAATAAGTCTGATGTAACAAGAAAATCCAGAGTTGATGAGAACATGATGACACCAACAAACAGAGAAAAATCACTGCTAAAAACCAAAGAGAAATTAATATGAACACAACTTCAGAACAGGGTGTTAATGACCTGTTATCAGCATATAATAAATCAAGAAGATGATAAATTGAAAGGCTTAAAAACTAAATTAAATGTGCCATCATACAAGAGAAAAGTAGATACTAGGAAAGTTACATTGATCTCATGACAACATCAGCCACTTGACATTGTATTGCTGGTTCCTTAGGAAATGGTGAGTAAGCGCACGTCTCTCCCCAGCCTCTAAGTTCAACCCTTGGAAACTCCCCAAGTGGGAAGGACCAAAAAGAAGGACCAACAAAGACACTGCAGGAAAGGAGTGATAAAAGGCCATCCTGAACCAGATGCTGGGGATAGGGTAGAGGTGGCCTGACTCAGGACGAAGAGAGATGGAAGGGATAGGACTCCCCTTTCTTTTCAGTGATGAGAGGATGGATTTTTGAGGACTGCTATTGTTCTTCTATTTCTCTTCTTTGGCATGGCCAAGGGAGGGTCACTGCCTGTCCTGCAGACATCTTGGTTGCTCTACTTTTTGTCTACAACCATAGTAGTGTCAGAGCAGAGCCAAGCTCTTCTTGGGAGAGATGAGGGAGTCTAGCCATCACTGGACACACATTTATTCATTCCTTCCCCCCTCCAAACATGCAAAGCTGGGGATTGCACCTAAGGAGATCACTTCCTTCTATGCCTGTGTTATTCTCAAAGTGTTGAGTTGAATCCATAACTGGAGAAGTTAGTTACTCAGTAGAATAGAAGCAAATGAGGGGTTCGATAGCAGCAATTCCATAGACTTGTCTTCCCTTGGCCTCATTTCAGATTTCCCTTCAGCACCCAGAAGCACTACCTAGGACTTAGCACTTCCCCATTATGCACTGCCAGGCACAGCAGTATGTCACCAGAGAAAGGTAAGAGCCCTTATCACAACAACTAGATCCTAATAAGTACAACCAGTCAATAGGAAGCAAACTGGGCTCAAAATAGTGCCACTACCATAGACAAACTTCAATCTTCAAGTAGGATACACAGCCTTAAATACTCAGGGAAGATGATAATAAACATAAGAAAAAGAGCCAAATACAAATGAGCTGTTAACATACATTTCATAGTGTGTGTGTATTTAGTGTGTGTGTGTGTGTGTGTGTGTGTGTGTGTGTGTGTGTGTTAATACTTTACTTCATTTGTTAACAATAATGAAGTCTGGTTAATAGTCAAATGTCCTGGGTAGGATTCCTGTGTCTTTCACATAGATTGGAAGTTATTTCAAGATTAATGATTACAACAAATCCCTCCCAATGGCTGAAATAAATAGCACAGTAGTTGCCGAAGCAGGATGATCAGCACTATGAAGATGAGGAAGAGCTGGGGACAAATTAAGGACCCTCCCAGACAGCAGGAGACAGACACGCAAGGAAAGAACTCAGATGGGCTGAAGATGAGCAGATGTGACATCTGAGCAGTTGAAGGCCCAGAAAGAAAAAAGAAGGAATATTTGACAAAAAATATATTTCTCCTAGAATTAAAGAGGAAAGGTCTCTTGTTGAAAGGACTTGTAGAGTAGAAATGTATTTTCTTTTAAATCAACAGCCAGTTACATTCAGAGAGAATGACAGAGAAAAAAGCAAGGATGTAAACTTGAGATGCATAGAGAAATATCAATCCATTTAGCAAGGAACAAAAACTAGATTGATGTTGGACATCGAAATAGCTGTATAGAAGAATACAATGTTTTATAGTTGAAAAGAAAATGGTTTTGAATCTAGATTGCATATTCAGCCATATGTCACTGGAATGTGAGAACATAAAGAAAGAAACACTTTCAGGCATATAAAGTCTTAGGTGGTTGCCTTGCGAAGACCTATTACAAGAATAAAAGTCTCCAATCAGTGAAAAGCAACAGAACACTGGTGCTCAGAACTTTAGTAAAGTTTATGGCTGTATGAAAAAGCAAAGAACAAAGAAAAGAAAAAGAAAATTTCCATAATAACCAGGAAGCAAAATTCCAGAAAGAAATGGACATAATAGGTGCATTTGTGTGGAGGGATGGTAGAGACTAAAGGAATATGACAGCATGAAAAAACACCCAGGGGTTGGGTGCCATTGGCTCATACCCGTAATTCTAGCTATTTAGGAGGCTGAGATCTGAGGATTACGGTTTGAAGCCAGTCTGAGCAGAAAAGTCCATGAGACTATTAGCTCCAATTAACCACCAAAAATCTGAAAGTGGAGCTGAGGCTCAAGTGGTAGAGTGCCCAGTCTTAAACATAAAAGTTCAGAGACAGTGCCTAGTAAGAGCATAGGAAGAAAGAAAAAGAAAGAGAAAGAAAGAAAGGCAAACATTCAGTTTATTTGGAGGAAGGCAGTGATATTATCATGCTTATGAAGTTAGAAGATACAAATAAACAGAAGCATGTGTCTTATGTAAGAACAAACAGAAATGCACTAGATAACTTTTTTTTTTGCCAGTCCTGGGCCTTGGACTCAGGGCCTGAGCACTGTCCCTGGCTTCTTCCCGCTCAAGGCTAGCTAGCACTCTGCCACTTGAGCCACAGCACCGCTTCTGGCCGTTTTCGGTATATGTGGTGCTGGGGAATCGAACCTAGGGCCTCGTGTATCCGAGGCAGGCACTCTTGCCACTAGGCCATATCCCCAGCCCCTAGATAACTTTTAAACCTACAAAGAAAATGTAATTAAGGCAATGGAAACAAAAGAAGGTGCAAAAAAGGAAACATCAAAATAATAAGAAAATATGAAATATTGGCATAAATTATGGCAGGACAGTAATCTCAGTAACAGTAGAGGTAAATGGAATAAAATAAAAACTAATAAAGTCAGAGAGTCCTTATGTGGACCAACAATGCTCATGCATCATAAAGCAAGTAGCCTATCTGTTGGTATCTGAGATGAAATAAGGAAACTGCTTCCTAAAGAAAATATATTGAAGCCAGGCACTGGTGGCTTGTGCCTGTAATCCTAGCTACTCAGGAGGCTGAGATCTGAGGATAGCAGTTCGAAGCAAGCCCAGAAAAGAAAAGTCCCTGTGAGACTCTTATTTCTAATTAACCACTCAAGAAGTGAAAGTGGAACTGTGGCTTGAGGACAAAGAGGCTCAGGGACAGCACCCAAGCCCTGAGTTCAAACCCTGCAACCACAAAAGAAAAAAATTTTATTGAGTTATTTAAAAAGACCTTTAGTTAATACAACAAAGTAGAAATGATATATAACATACTTTCTTACCAAAACAAAGAAATAAAATTAAGAACAAAAATATAGATTAAAAAAATTTCTGTCTACTAGAGAAGTTTTAAATGCTCTGCTAATGAATAAGTATGTCAAGAAGAGAAAGTGCACAAATGCTTCCTATTACAGGAACAATAAATATGAAAACTACATATTCAAATCTCCAGAATAGGCTCAGAGTTCACCTAAAATTTCACAGCCCTAACTGCATTCATTATTAATAAATACAAAAATACAAAAGTAGGAAAATCAGCATGCAAAGTAAACATATTTTCCAGAAGAATGAAAGGCAAATCTAAAAGGAAGAGTAGGAGGAGAATAATATCTATTAAAGTAGATGTATGGCAGTTAGAAAAGGGATAACAATAGCATTATTGAATTAGCTAACAAAGCTTATTACATTGTCAAGCCAACCCAGGTAAATTAAGGGAGAATGATTGATCTCCCTGTATTCCACTGTTATATGCTAAGGACTATGAAAATCTGGATAAAGGGGATGATTTATGTTTGTGCGGAGGGAGGGGAGTGTCCTTGGGCTTGAACTGAAGGCTGTGCACTCTCCCTAAGCTTTTAGGGAGCCCCAGATCCATTTCCAGCCTTTTGGAAGTTAATTAAAGATAGGAGTCTCATGGACTTTCTTGCCTGTACTGGCTCTGAACCATGATTCTCAGATCTCAGCCTCCGGAGTAGCTAGGATTATAGACGTGAGCCAGTGCTAGGCTCTATCTATCTATCTATCTATCTATCTATCTATCTATCTATCTATCTATCTATCTGTCTATCTATTTACCTATCTATGAATGAACATATTATAGAAGATTCTTACCAAAGAACAAGAAAGAAATAATAGAAATTGAATAGTAAGGAAGAAAAGAAAAAAAATTCTTCTTATAAGAAAAGTATGATCAGTATTGGAAGTAGGAAATTCAAAGGGAATACCAAATTCGAGAGACACAGGGTAAAAAAAGAGAAATAACTACAAAAGCAATACTTGCAAAACTGTTTGGTGTAAGTGAACTGAACCCCTGGGGGGGGGAGGGAAAGGGGGGGAGGGAGGGGGGCATGAGGGACAAGGCAACAAACAGTACAAGAAATGTATCCAATGCCCAACGTATGATACTGTAACCTCTCTGTACGTCAGTTTGATAATAAAAATTTGAGAAAAAAAAAGAAAAGTATGATCAGTTATTTATTGAATCCACAGAATCTTGGGTAAAAGTGAATTAGGTTCAATAGCATTCATGTACACTGATTATAATGAGGAGGAAACATAACGCAAACTGAAAAATCTCAGTAATAATAATTTATATACATATTATATATATATATATAGAGAGAGAGAGAGAGAGAGAATCCTAGGAATTAACTTCATGAAGGGTGCACAAGAAAGAAATGGCAAACTTTCCTGGAAGAAAAAAATCACTGAGGAAAAATTAAATGCATTCAAGTCTTGGTTACAGAAATTGCAGGTATTTTTTAAGCAGAAAACATAATCCATGCAGACACATTCTACATTATTGAAGAGTCCCCTTTCAGCTGAAAGTCTAGAAACCACGTCCTTAACAAGAAAGCACTGAAGTGTCTGCTCATAATATTTCTCCTTTGAATGTTTTGGGTGAGATGAGAGCGTACGGCAGGCAAAAGTAGAAGGAATTAGAAGAACTGGGAATGGGTGGTAGAGTTGGCATGCAAATTTAGGCCAGACTTGGAGAAAAAGACAGCCCCGTGTGTGTCTCTCTAGCTCTTGGGAAAATAGTGAGGGGCAAAAGGGAAGCATGAAAAGGATGGGAAGAAGCAGAGGCTCAGAGAAAGTGGCAGTTAGAGGCCTGTGTAGTCCTAAGCAAAATCCTACAGCAAAGATAAAGTGCTAGTAATAACTGAATTGATAATATTTGTTTAGTTTGCACTTCATTTTTATTTTATTTTGTATTTTTTGTGCCTGGGGCTTGAATTCAAGCCCTGGGCACTCTTGCTGAGCTTTTTTTTTTTTTTTTTTTTTTTCCTAAAATAGTACTGGTATTCTAGCAATTGAGCCACAACTCCATTTTTCCAGCTTTTTGCTGGTTTATCTGAGGTAAGGGTTTCATGGACTTTCATGTCCAGACTGCCTCTGAACCATGATCCTCAGATCTCAGTCTCCTGAGTAGTATCACAGGTGTGAGCCACCAGTGCCATTTGTATGTGCTAATAAGGTAATAGATATACTGAGTCTAAGCATCAGTTTCTGAGAAAGAGGCAGCATCGGAGTCCTACAGGAAATGGATGGCACAATCAAAAGGCCTAAGAGCAGAGGGCTTGAAGGGACAATTTATAAGGGTATGGCAGGGGTTAAAAGAAAGCAGTAGGAGAGGCAAAGCTCCCAAGTGGGGAGAGTACCTACAATATCTTCTAAGGGAGACAGTGGTTTCTGGCAAAAAAAAGAGACAGCAGTAGCTGGAGGAGAGACTGACTGGGCAGAAAACTGTCCATCGTCAGTATCCACAGGGAGACAGCCATGGAGAAAATACAGGAGAAAGGCTCTGATCTCTCTCTTCTGTCCTTAGGGCTCAGCTTTCCTCACTCTACCAAGACAGTGGCCAGATGATCCTCCATCACCCCCAATTTTGGAGACTTTTCTTATTTGGTGCAGCCTTTTTTCCTTTTGTCTTTATGGCTTTACATTTTCATCAGTTATCTAAGGTTATCTTTGTCAGATTTGGGAAAAGAGCAGAGATGAATGTGCATGTATTCAATCTTCCATATTGACTTGAAAGAATGATCATTGGCTTTCCTTCTCCATTTCTGCCACAAAATAGTATCTAGTTGCACAGCTAGAAGAACACAATTACTCAGCTTTGGAAGGGACAATTCCATGGCAGAAGGACTCAGTGGGACTACTGTTGGTTGAAAGTATGTGATTGTTAATCTTTATTCATGAGACTATGCCAGGAGGCACCTAGCTTGATCATTATTTCTGGTTATATCTGTGAGGATGTTTTTGCTGTTTTCTGAAATAGGTTACTATTTGAACAGTGAATTTGATAAAGTAGATTACTGAAGGCCCCCCCAAAACAAAAAGAAAAATAAGGGATTCACCTCTGCATTCTGCCTATGTGCTTGATCTGAGACATTTGTCTTCTTCTGTTGGACTAGGATTACGCCATTAGCATCCCTGGTTGTCAGGTCTTTGGTTCCAAAGTAGAACTATATCACAGGCTTTTCTGGGTCTCTAGCTTGGAGATTGAAGAGTATTGGACTTCTTAAATTTCATATTTGTATAAGCCAACTATTCATAATAAATCTTTGTTATCAATCTACCTTTCTTCTCTCTCTCCTCTTATTGGTTCTTTTTCTGTAGATCTCTGACTTATAGAGTATTTGGCTTTATTTCTTAAGTCAGATTGGGAAAGGAAGCCACATTATCATTGTTTAAATCATTGTATTAACCGCCCCCCCTCAATGGTTGGTTTTATTTAAAGCAAGCTAGATATTACAGAGATAACTGTTCCAAGGGTGTTTCTGGATTTAATGCAATCCCACTTAAAATTCTGACAGGATCCTTTACAGAGTTTGATGACACAGTTTTAAAATGATTTGTAAAAATAGAAAGACAATAATGCTGAGGAATATTTTTAAAAGAAAGAACACCTCCATTTCTCAGACACCTGGCTTTTCAGCTTTAATGTTTTCTCTGTCTGTCTCTGTCTCTTGCATCCAAAAAATGACAAATGCTGCTGCTAAAATACAGGCCAAATCTCTCCATGCCAAATCTCTCCATGTCCCCTCCCCAATCACTACTTCCTCCTCCATCACTCACACCACTCAAATTCCCGCTAAATCACTGCTCACTGTTCTCTCAACCCACTTCCCCACACAGCTGGGTCTCCATGCAGGGCTCCCTGTCACCGCCCCCTCCTCCTTGATCTGCCCTCTTCAGTAGCTTTTCATTGCTCATCTCCCTCTACTCCATTCTTTACTCACTTTGTAACTACTTCTTGCAGCCATCCATCATTCAATTTATTCAGAACTTTCAATGTGCTAGACAAATCCCTAGGAAGATAATAAGTCAAATCAGACCTGATCTGCCAAAACCCTAGTGATTTGAAAAGCAAAAGGCAATAAACATTAAAAACAGATCCAAGTGTATAGCTATACCAATGGCAATTTAAAAGACTATTGTTTGTAACCAATAAATTGGCCAAATTGGAACACAAAAGATGAAATTGAATACTGGGGAAGCTGGGAGAAATAAGTATTCATTTATTATTGGTAATGCAGTTATTGAATACAAGTGTTTTTAGGGAAGAATCTGCAAGTGATCTCAAGAGTCCAAAAAAGCCATGACCTTTGAGTCTCAGCTTACTCTTGGGAAATTATTTCAAGGAAAGGGAAAGAATGAAGACTCTATGTACTTGAAAAAAATCACAGTAACTCTTTAGCATACCAAAAGGCCTGATATTACTTAAATAGTCAAAGAATAGTTTTATTAGCTGTTTGAGTAAGCTAATGTGATTAATTGTAAGTATGAAAAAAAAACCAATCACAGCAAACAATATATAATATATTTGGGATGTAAGACAGAAAATTTGTGTGGATGGATATGTAAAAAATGAAAATAGTTTTCAAGTGTTAAAGAGGAATTTTTTGTGGAGTTAGACATATTTTCTTTCCAGAAGTAAGCCAATAGGGATAGTAGAATTTTATTGTAAAATTAACTCTGATTGTATATAGTGTATTTCTCATTGGTCAAATTAACATTTTAGACAGTGCATTGTCAAACGAAAAAAATTGTTTCTGGGGCAAACAAATCACCCATCAACATGTTAAAGAGTACTTGTTAAATTTGTTAAATAGTATTAAAAGAGCTGCTATATTGCAATGGAGGAAGTTAGGGGGCTCCCACAGTCCAGGGAGATGACAGGGTGTCAGTGGGATAGAAACGTTTGTCAAAAACCAAGGAGCTGTATCGATACCTAGAGATTAGAGAGACTTAGCATCTGGTAGGAAGCTCTCAATCCTGTAACAATGACTCCTGGGCATGACTCCAGCCCGCCGGACATCCTTATATGCCCGGTCACCTTGTTTGTGAGAAGCAGCTGCTTCCATAGCTCCTGCCACTGGAGGCTATAAACTGGCAGTGCCTATAACAGACATCATGGAGCTGGCAGTTCCTAATGCTTGAGGATTCAGTAAGTCCAATCAGACTCAGGGAGCCCAGACCTTCTCTTTCTGAGTTCTCAGTTAGGGTCTCTGCCGAGATGATATACATTGGAGCATGACAGCTCAGAAGGCATAGAGATGGTACCGGCTGAGTTCCTGTTAGTACAGCAGGGCCTCACGAGAAGATGCTTGGTGCACAGATGCTTGTTTAAAGACTCACTTCTGTGTGACAATCTCCAAAGGAAGGCAAAAGGGAATCAGGATCTAAGCTTTGGTTTTTATCTGGACACTTGTTGGCTATGTGATTTAACCCTTATTTCTTTGTCCTTCAGGGTTTTTTTTTTCTCATTCATAAAACTGGGATGCAAAATGTATATGGGTCCTGTTAAAAAGGGATTTCTAGCTGCTTGATTAGGAGTGTTTTGAGAGGATTTTGTAGATAGCCCCAGAGACTCATTATGTCAGAGGAGGGATGCCAGAAACAAGCTGGCCATTCTCCTGCCTCCCTTTCTATCTCACCACTTCTAGCTCCTCCCAGAAGTGTGCAGTGTTCCAATGGAGGGAACCCCAGAAATATCACTTGGAACAAGCCAACTACTGTTGAGAAGCCAACCACGGATGCATCTCACTGATGGCCGAATGCACAGGTTCTCAAAGGAAGTCTACTCGAAGGCTGGAAACCTTCGGCAGCTCTGATGCTATCCTTGAGGTTCTCTCAAATATGACCTGGATTCCTGGGAATCCTGCGTGCCTTTCAGAGTGGCCAAGAGGTGAAAACGATTTTTGAAATAATCCCAAGACATCATTTGCTTTTTGCAGTGTGTTGACATTAATGCTGGCATTGAGCACAGGTCAAAGGAGTGGCCCTGAACTCATAGTAAATGCATTCTTCATGGTCATATGCTCACAGAAGACAACCAAAAAAGTCAGTTTTACATAAGAATGTCCTTGATGTAATAATCAAGTGATTAATTTCATTAAGTCTCTTCCTTTGAGTACATATAACTTTTTATTGTTCTGAGTGACTAATCATGAAATAGCAAATGCACTTCTGTTACAGACTAAAGTACTCTGCCCTGAATAAAAACACTTATGTGACTCTGAGAGGGAGAAGCTAGGACTAGGCACTTTTTATAGTCATAAAACATCATATTTACTTGAAAGAACTAATGACAGGCAAATTATGGTTATTTAGACTTTGGAATTTGGCAGACATTTTCTCAAAGATGAAATGAGCCTGTCACTTGAAGGAAAACAACTGACAGTATTTGTTGCCAATGATCAAATTCAAGCTTTCAAGAAAAAATCAGAAGCTTAGAAGACTTGTATCAATTGCTGTAAACCTGATAGTTTTCCAGGTGTCCAACACTTTTCTGATTGGCTTTGTAATCATATTAATGGACAGGATTTTAATAGGATATGTTGTATCAGTATTTGGATGATCTGCCTAGCTCAGTAAATCAATATTTTCCAGATAGCTACTGTATGAATTATAAATTCATGTATTTATAAAAGATCCACCCAAAGTGGAAGGTAAGGAGTACATTTTAGTGTAACAGAGTACATATCCATTGATACAACTTCATATTAACAGTATAAACTTCTATTTGTAGACTGGGTATGGTTTTGGAAAATTATCTGTCAATATCTGGAGAAAATTCTTAAAATATTTCCCCTTTCCAGTTTTATACCCCTGTAAGGCAAATACTTCAATTAACAATATACCACAATAGGTTGAATGCAGAAACAAAATGCCTGAGAATCCATGTGTCTTCTATTAAGCCAGGCATTAAAGGGATTGGCAAAAATATAAAACAGTGACACTCTTCACTACATTTCTTTTGTTTTAGACAACATAGTGATTTTCATAAAACATATTCTTCTGAGAATAGTGGTTCAAAGTCAGCCTAGGAAGAAAAAATCTGAGATACTATCTCCAATTAGCCAGCAATATGAGAATGAAGGTGTAGCTCAAGTGGTAGAGAGCCAACGAGGAGAAAGCAAGCTGGGCGAGGGCAAAACCCTGTGTTCCAGCCAAATAAATATTTTAAAATTTCTCAGCTTTTGCTTTTGATGTGGTAAATATTGATAGGTATAGTCCATGTACACTATGGTGCATTGATATTCATAGTGAATTTTAAGCATGTGAAAATGATCTTAAGATTTAAAGGCTTGAGAACCAGTGTCTTAATATCCTTGCAAGGAAAAGTAGTACTTTGGATAGGAATTAATAAAGGACCGAGGGATTTCCAATTTGTCAGTGTACACTGTGGTCAGGGGGCTTCTCTGAGCTTCACCACAAGGAGTATCAAGGCAGACTCATCCTTGCAGCAACAAAAGGAAATTCATCTGTTACCTAAAGTTGGCAGAAGCTTAGTTGAGAGAACCTGCTAAGGACACCAAATTTCAGGCAGGTCCTGACTACACCTCCTTTTGCCCTTCTAAATGGCTGCAGTCTCTTGAATGTTAAACTCACCCTGTTCCCTCCAAGAAGGTCAAGGCCACAAGCAAGGTCTTGCTCAGCACTAGCTACTGAGTGTAGGCTAGATACCTTCTTTCCTTGTCATAGTAAGCGCCACCCAGAGCTCAATACCCAGTACTTGAGAAGGCATCAGCCGCTTGCAGACACTGAGGATCAAAGGTAGAAATGTTATGGCTTTTGTCCTGGAAGACTTCTCTGTCTGGTGGCAAACAAAGACTTCTGAAAACATAATTAGAGTATGATGTGATAAATGCTGTTCTGTACATAGAGATTCAGTTTTTCCAACTGAAAATTAAGATATGATCTGACAGGGAAACAATATCTAACAATGAAACAATCCTGGAGAATCTGGAACACATGTCAGCTATACTTATTAAACTCACAACAACTCCACAGGAATTCTTTATAGGTTTGTGCTGGATTGACCTCAGAGATCCAGAAACAATGGTTTTATACCCTTCTCCACAACCCAATTCCAGGAAATGACAGTAGCAGGGTAAAAAAAAAAAAGGGTAAAAACTGCCTAGGATTGCAAAAGATGAGTAATGGCTTCTAACATTTTATGTTCTGTGGGCTAGTGGATGGGAGAGCTGCAGAAATTTTTTTTTCCAACATTTTTGTTCCAACTGTTTTCTTTTTTTTTCTGTCTCTCCAGGCAGTGAGTCCAAGTCTGTTCACAAAGGTCTCCCACAGCAGCTGAGGCAGATCAGGCTGAAATCCAGATTTAGAGGAATGAACTAGCAAGAGGTTTCTAAGATCCCAGCCCTTGATTGTATGTGGGTAAAATGAAACAATAGGGCTCTCAATCTGCCAAGAAATGTTGGTGTCCCCCCTGGGTGGGCTGTCTGGAGACTAGAGAGGTTCTGGTCTGGCCTGGGTCCTCTCAAGTCTTAACCATGTGCTCTTTTTCTCCTTTCCTTTGGGGTCTGGCCCCAATCCCAAATCTTTTGCTCTCATTCCTATGGTTCTTTCCCAGCTGTGGTAACTCCAGAATGAAAGACACAAGAACAAAACAATGAACATCATGACACAGTCAGTGGCACACATAGACTTTCTGCCACCCACAGCCAGAGAATGGTCAGTCTAGAGTGAAAAGCAACTCCAAATAAAAGCAGGTCAAGGAGATGGCCAAACTCCTTTTTGAATTGGGGGTCTGAGCAAATCATAGTCTATGATAGGTTACTTTGAGGATTAAATAATATAGCATAGAAAAAATGCTTGGTAACAAGTTATATTTTCATTTTTGTGTTTGTGTATGATGGATTAGTAGTTGTGTTCTGCTAATCCCCAAGTTATACAAGAACCTGAACTCCATCTTTGTTGTTGTTGTTGCTGTTCACTATTTGTTATCTCTAGAGCTTAGCACAGGGCCTGGCACATGTCAGGCATTTGTTGAAGACAATCACTAGTAAAAAGGAGCTCGGGGTGGTACCTATTTTAGGACCTAACCCATATAGCATTTGGGGTCTCCTGACAACTCCAAGAGGTTAGCATTGGCTACCTAGAGCCTACTATCCTGAAGGGCTTGCAAAGTAATATCTGCCACCATAAGGAAAAGGCTGATTGATCACCAATGCCTGCTGGGATATGCTGAGTAATTATCTATGCTCTACGGAGACAAGACTAAGTCTCTGGGCCAATTACTTCCAGCACAAAAGTGTTGCATAATGTGAATAGAGCCGTTTTAGGACTAATGTTACCAAATGTTCAGCCTGGAGATAAGCAGCATGACTTCAGGAATTTTTTTTTTCTTCAATCAAAACTAAGAAAACACTTAGAATAGTGCTATGCAAAGAAGCTAAACGCATGCCACTATTATGTCTGCCTGCCTCCACTAATTTACTTACTTGGAATGTGAGTTTCACGAATCAAGGATAATAGTGAGCAGAACTGACACATTGCAGCTTGTGTATCCCTTAGTGAGATAGAACTTGAGCCATATCTTTTCCTGAACCCATAAAGTGGCTGCTCTACTCACGAGGGTAATCCTTGGGATGAGTCTTCTCGGACCAATTCCCATAAAACGTGAGTCTGTACTTGGCAGTTCCACAGGCACAGCAGTCCAAGATTGGTTTGTCAGTCACCCCGTCAAATGTGGGATCTGAAACAGGAAGTCAGAAAGTTAGCAAGGAAATGGGAGTCTTGTTTAGGGAGACAGCGCCATATTGGCGTGTCTCATTCTCAACACCAGAAATAAAGACAGTATGCAGTTTTATTGACTAGTAAGACTCAGAACTACCAGTGCTTGGAACTCTAAGTATGGAAACTATAGCTTGCAAATGAAAGCCATTCAAAACATCTGTTAAAGGTTCTATGGACCAGCTGGGCAGAATCTTAGGAAATCAGAGGTAAATTTTCCTCAGTAATTCTCTATGATGTCTATTCTCCTTCCCCATCCAACACAATAGGATTTTTCTACCAGATTTTCAAGGGAATTCAAGCATGTGTTTCCACTAAAAACAGGTTCTGAGGCCAATAGGCCAGACCAGAGAGGGAGCTTTGAAGGAGACATTGAAAACAACTAGGGAGAGATAAAGAACTGACTACTGACTTTTTTCTTTAAAGCAGATGCTTATTACAGTCACACCACTTCTTATAGCACTTTCAGAGATTCTACTGAGAGGGGTGGAGGGGTGGAGATGTGTTCATAAGTTCAGTTTTACTTCTGAGTATAGAAGCAGCCAGGAAAAACTTAAGATTCCCTCTCTGCTCCCATCTTTAGCTGTGAATAGCTGATAAGTGGGTAAAGAAAGATTGCATGAATGAATTCAGTATTTCCAACTGTCAAATCCACAACCCTAACTGGGCCTTGCTACTGTTTTATCTGTCCTGCTTCCTGCAAGATGAAAACAAAGACTACAAATGCAACTTGCTGCAATTGCTTCTTCTTTAGTCCCCAAGCAATATTAACATAAATCCTCTTTCTTTGTAAGTTGGATGTGTATTCTTAAATATTGCACAAAGAGCAGCAGTGAAGAGTGTAAAAATCATTTTGCATGCCAGAAAGAGCACTTTGCAAGTCTTAGCAAATTCACTGGTTTCACTAGGCTTGAAGATGCAAAATCAGTGATAGGTAGAGACAAGTTCTGGGTTCCAGGATGGACAGAAGGATGGAAACCGTAATAGTAACAACTAAAATGCACTGCATCTTTGTGTGTACTTAACCCTTTTTGTATATGGCTTCTTTTATCCTAACCATCCTAGCAAGCATTTTGACTACCCTCATTTTACAGATTGGTAAACTGAGACAGATTAGGTGACTTGTTCAAGGTCACAGGCTTAGTGAACAGTGCAAGCAGAATTGTAGCCCAGGTCTTTTTAGTCCAGGGTTCATGCCTTTCACCTTTGCAATGCATCATTCCACAAAGAACCTATTCTTAGGTTTGCATAAATAAGAATGAACAGTTTATGTTTCCCTGTCTTAATTGTAAATAATTTAATTTTTATGCTGATTTTAAAGATATTTCTGTTTGGCTTTCTCCAAACAAACAACAATGCATTAAAAAATAACTCCTAGCATAGTCCTGATATTTAAAAATTTATTTAATTTTTATTTATTTATTTTATACTGTTACTAGGTCTCCAACTCAGGGCTAAGATACTCTACCTTAGTTTTTTTAGTCAAGGCTGGAACTCTACCACTTAAGCCACACCTCCACTTCTGGCTTTTTACTGGTTAATTGGAAATAAGAGTTTCACGAACTTTTCTGCCCAGGTGACTTTGAACCATGATTCTCAGATCTCAACCTCCTGATTTGCTAGGTTTAAAGGCATAGGCCACTTGTGTCTGACAACTCTGGGATTTTTAGAGAGACTTTGCACCCTCCCAAAATATAAATGACTACTTTTTGTACACTTGGGAGAGGCCACAGCATCCTTTGTGCCTAGAGACAAGCTCCCCATTGCCATGTGTGCAGAGAGCCATGGTCTCATTCCCATCTGAACTGCTCTGACCATTACAGAATAAGCTCCAATGACTACACTTCAGGAAAGGCAGCATAAACCAGCAAGTCTAGAAGTTTTGGTCCTTTTGTATTTCTACCATAAGCTATATTGCAAAAATTCATAAATTAGTTGTGCAAGAGGAATTCAGCACTAAGAGATACACATTGGGCTTTCAACTGTAACTACCAGCCTCTGTTAAATGAGGCAGCAATAATCTGGCACACCAAAAATAAACAGGTCAACGAGTAGCTCTACCTTAATGAAAGGGCTTTCAAATTTAGGTGGTAAAGTTAAAGCTATGTCTAAGGATTTAAGGAAATGCATGTATAATAAACCTTCTGGAATTCTCAAGGAAAGTAGCTTCTAAAAATTGAATTTGTAGGTTTGAGAATAAAAACCAGGCCCTACTGAAGAATAACCTCTTGACAATGAACAAGTCTTACAAAGAGCAGTGGTGACAAGTGTCAACTTACTTTCTTTTTTTTTTATTTTATTTATTTATTTTTTTCTCAAATTTTTATTATCAAACTGACGTACAGAAAGGTTACAGTATCATACATTGGGCATTGGATACATTTCTTGTACTGTTTGTTGCCTTGTCCCTCATGCTCAACTTACTTTCTATTGGGTAACAATTTAGGCTGCCGAATTCAGGCAACTACTGACTTAGATCATGTCTGCGGATTCCCTTTCTGCCCACTTTTATTTTATTTTATTTTATTTTATTTTATTTTATTTTTATTTATTTATTTTTTTTTTTTTTGGCCAGTCCTGGGCCTTGGACTCAGGGCCTGAGCACTGTCCCTGGCTTCTTCCCGCTCAAGGCTAGCACTCTGCCACTTGAGCCACAGCGCCGCTTCTGGCCATTTTCTGTATATGTGGTGCTGGGGAATCGAACCTAGGGCCTCGTGTATCCGAGGCAGGCACTCTTGCCACTAGGCTATATCCCCAGCCCCTATTTTATTTTTTTGGTAGGGGCTCTCACACTTGTGAGGCAGATGCTCTACTACTTGAGTCACACTGCAAGCTGGTTTTTGCATTGGCTATTTTCTTGCGATAGGGTCTCACTTTATGCCTGGACTAGTCTGGACTGTAGTGATTCTACTTGTGCTTCCACATGTCACTCAGATGATAGGTGTACACCAATGTGTCCAGCCATAGGTGGAGCTGGAGTTTAGTTTTGTGAACAGCTGCTGGCCTGGCCTTGAATCTCCATTCTCTGATTTCTGCTGCTTAAGTAGCTAAGATCACAGACTTAAGCTCCATTTCTATTCTTAATCTGTTGGCTTTTCTTGTCAATTCTCCTCGGGTTTTCTTGATCTTCTTCCTCTTCTTACTCCACTCATAACTCATTTTCAGTTCATATTCTGCTCTTCCTTGCTTTTCTCTTATGTCACAGGAGGTACATATGATTATTACAGGTCACCTTTTTGAATAGTTTGTGTTTGTCCTTTTTTGGTGGTGGTAGTGGTGGTGGTGATGGTGGTTATTAGGCTTAACCAGGCCTCTGTGTTGTCCTGAACTTTTTCACTCAAGGCTTGCACTCTACTACTTTGAGCCACCGCACCACTTCCAGGTTTCTGGTGGTTAATTGGAGATCAGAGTCTCCTGGACTTTCCTGGCTTTGAGCTACATGAATCTGAATCTTCAGATCTCAGCCTCCTGAGTAACTATAATTATAGGTGTGAGCCACCAGTGCCCAGCCTTGCTTGTTTGTTCTTAACTGTAAGTAATTTAATGTTTCTGCTGCCTTAAAAATAATGATTGCTGCTGCTTTTTATCTGTCCATCTCTTCATTCTCCCCTTATAGATTAATGGCTTCAACTGGGAAAATTGAATAGATCCAAGTTTCGCTATACCATCCTTGAAAGATTTTATTTGACTCAACAAAGAAGCACAGAAGGTAGAGACCTTCATGAAAGAGCTATAGATAATTCAGTGACCGTAGACATACAAAGTTCCCTTTGCTCTGTGTTTATATATCCAAGATTTTCTCCAGATGATCTGATCTGCTTAGTTAACTGCTTTCTTATTAGTCTTTTGTCTCCATGGATCAACTGATGAACCTATAGCCCAGGACCTGTAGGGCCTTTTTTCCCTGTCCATCAAGTTGCCATTGGCAAGTGGTCTTTGACTATACATGGGGCATTAGTTATTTGGATAGGATCACTTCTAGGAGAAACAACTAGAGATTAAGCATGCCATTTTGTTGGTACAATGTCCACTGAACCTTAAGATTATCACCATCACAATTTGTAACACATGCCTCTTTTTTTTTTTTTTGGCCAGTCCTGGGCCTTGAACTCAGGGTCTGAGCACTGTCCCTGGCTTCTTTTTGCTCAAGGCTAAAACTCTACCACTTGAGCCACGGTGCCACTTCTGGCTGTTTTCTATATATGTGGTGCTGGGGAAGCGAATCCAGGGCTTCATGTATATGAGGCAAGCACTCTTGCCGCAAGGCCATATTCCCAGCCCAACATATGCCTTTTAACACAAGGCTTCCTTCACACAACATCAGAACCAAGGCTTTGAAAAGCATTGGTGTATTAAGTTAACGATCCTAGTTATAGCTGGGAATATCAGTGACACGTCTTCTAAGAGTCTTCAAATCCTGGGGAAAAAGCTGTCCTCTGAGAGTCAAATGAACAGAACACCACCACAATGGCAACGACTACCTACATACAGGGGAAGACCAAGAGATGGCCTGTGTATGCCAGGTTCAGAATGCTGCCACTCCAGTCCATAGTAACGGGATGGCATTTCATGGAGGGAGCGTAGGAATAGGATTGTCACTTAATGACTAAGGACCTCAAAAGCTGAGCTGCTGCCGGTTTGGAGAAAGTCTGAGTGATCATTTGGTGAGTTAAATACAGGAGAGTAAAGTTTTGAAAGCCACAGGTGGTGGTGTCCTCTGGGAAGCCAGCCAGGGCCTGCGCCCGCTGCTTCCAGTGCTCTGGCCTCAACAGGACATCCAACTCTTATCTCCACAACTTTTACATAGGTCTTGGTTTTTCTCCAGCTCTGGAGACAATGCAACTGCTCTGTCCAAGGTAGTGAGTGATACAGGGCTGGGAATGTGGCTTAGTGGTAGAGTGCTTGCCTAGCAAGCATGAAACCCTGGGATCGATTCCTCAGTACCACATAAATAGAAAAAAGCTGGAAACGATGCTGTGGCTCGAGTGGTAGTGTACTAGCTTTGAGCACAGAGAGGTTCGGGGACAGAGGCCAGGCCCCGAGTTCAAGCTCCAGGACTGGCAAAAAAGAAAAGTACTGATACAAGTTATTGAAATGGGAGGTGGCCACTTTGACAGAGGATAGTGGTTCAGGGCACTGGCTCCTAGGGGCAAATCCAGCCCTTTAGTACCAGGATATATGATGCTAAGAGACCTGTTTGAACTATGCCTCAGGTGCTTCATATATAGTGAGAATTACATAATAATCTTTACCATATAGAGTTGTGAAGATTACATGATTAAGGCAAATAAAGTACCCGACATGCAGCAAGCCCTCAAAAATGATCATTTTTATTACTTTCCCAGAAGACCATTAACAAACTTTTTAGTAGTTTATAATTTGCTAGACTTGAAATGAATTTTTTTCTTAAAAAGACGAATTGTGCTTGATACAAATAAAAATTCTACAATGAACAGAAATGAGATGGTTAACCTGCATAATCACACAGCATTTCTGTTCTCACTGAGTTATCTGATGATTTACACGTAGATATTTAAGGTCTTATTTTTTGAAACAGATAAACAGCTTTTAGATATAGATAGAAATAGCTACCACTTTTGTGCCTAGTGTTTACTATGTGTGGGGAGGCACTATACTATTTTACATTGGTAGGAGGGGCAGAGGCAGACTCAAACCCAGGCTTGATTTGAACCCAAGACCCTGCTCTAACTTCCCCAGACTACTTAGCCTCCATGAACTTTGCTAGCATGCCTTTCCCAGGAAAACGGGGTTTGATGGGCTTGCATACATAAAGGCCAGATTCCTGAAAGTGGCAAAAATCACAAGGCCAGGTCCCCAGATCCTGCAAGTCTTCCTTGGGGAAAAAAAAAATCCACCCCCCCCCCCCCATTGTCAAGATGTCACACAAATTCCTGGGAATGATTTTTCCAGAGAAGCATTATAGACTTTTTAAAGATACACAATGGTGCATTCCTTAATTAAGTCCTGTGAATGATTCTAAGGAACCTCTTCAGAATAATCACTGTTTCACAAAAATAAGAAGCCGATACCAATATAAGGTACATTATCTCCTACCCAGGGAATCAAGCCGAGTAATTAGAGCTTAAGGCGGATCCAATTATCCACAGCACACAGCCAGATTAAAAATCGGAATTACATGAGGAGGCAGAGCCCAGGGGAACTCAAAAGCCCGAATGCCCAAGTTCCTGCAGTGATGCTCGAACTGAAGGGGCTTCCTTCCATTTACCTGCCCTTCTCAGCCCACTGCACTGTCTTACCTTGTTCACAAAGCTTCTTGGTCAGAGAGCCCTCGTCTTGAAAGTAAATAATGCGTTTCTGCACGATGCTGGCCCTGTGAAGAAAGAAAATAAGCACAGCGGTGAAGAGGATAGTTTTGGTGAATCGGTCACCCACGGTTTTTCCTTGGTCTGTAAGGTTGTATGGCTCTGGGTGGGTCGTCTCAACTCTGTGCTTCATTTCAGCAATTGGTATAACAATAATATCTGCCTCATGGTGTTACTATGAAAACTGTCAGATAGTGTACATTAAGACCATAGCACGTGCCTGGAAGCTACACAATTAGTGAGTTGTTATTGATAATGTAATTAAAGAAAATGATCCAACATTGCTGCCAGGTGCCAGTGGCTCATACCTATCATCCAGCTATGTGGAAATCAGGAGGCCTGTAGTCTCAGGCAGTCCAAGCAAAGAAATTCATAATATGCTACCTCAACAATAATGACTGGGTGTGGTAGAGCAGGTCTGTCGTCTCAGCTACAGCAGGAAGTAAAAATCAAGGAATAACAATGCAGGCTGGCCCAGGCAAAAGGTAAAATCCTTTATCAAAAAATAATCATAGAAAAAAGGACTGTAATTGTGGTTTAAGAAGTATAGTAAGTGCCTAGCAACCATGAAACCCTGAATTCAAACCATGCCAAAAATAAAAAACAAAGGAGAAAATGAATTAACAGCTTTTTCAGTACCTTTTCTCAATGGTTCATTTTACTCTACCCTTCATATTAAACTACTGGGGCCATTTATAGATCAACCAAATTCAAGTTACAGAAGCATGTCAAATCCTCTTCCTGAAGGGAAAAAAGGAATTTAAAAATATATTTTGATTTGTTCTGAAAATGTCATTCTATATCTTTTCTGAAAGTCTAGACAAAAACTGTCTCTACATTCTGAACAAAGCCAACTTCAGCTGTGCTATCTCTCAAACATGTCAAACACAGGCTTAGAATTTGGAAAGCATAGTTGGAGGTTGAGGAATGACTTACTTCTGGCCAGCACACATTTTCTCTTTAATCTAGGATTGCATAGACATGTTGCTTCTCCTTTAGTACACCCTGTTGTTTACTTTCAACTGGCCTTGAAAAGGTTGAATCCTGAAACCTGGTGTTCCAGTAATTTGAAAATCTACAACACTTAAAATTGAGCCAGTGCCAATAAATCTCAGGCCATTCCTATTGATTTTCTTCAGCAATGCTACTCAATCAAAAGGTAATTTTCACTTCGATGCGCCCTATTTAACAGATAAAGGCATCCCTTAACTCCATTATAGCTGACCACACTGAATAAGCGGTAGAGTCACACAATTTGCCCTGTGTCAGATGATCCCAGGCCCAGGAATGAGTCTATGTTTTCTGCAGGGATCTGCACATAACAGTGGCAATTTCTCCAATTGTCTAAGGCCAAGATGACTTTCCAAAAAAGTATCTCCTTGATATCCCGTCTAGCACAAATGAATACAATTCAGACCAGTCTTACAGATGTCCTTTATAGTCTTTATTCACCCAAGAGAGATGAGATGTTGAAATAAATGAGTATGTTTCCTGTCTACACAAAGCTACTTTGATGGTTTATCCATTCTATTGACCATTAACTGAGAAAGTTTCCTCAGGCCAAGAGAATAAGTCATCATCATCCCCAAGGCCAATAATAAAGCCTTTTATTAGAGAGACTACCATTTTTTTGAGAAATAACTGTGAGAAAAGCAGTGTTTTTCAGAGTCCCTACCCTGTATCTGAGGAACCTTTGGAGAGGGAAGGAGGTAGGCCTAGGGGCAAGTATCCTAGGTCCTACAATTACGCTTCCATCAAAGGTGCCATCCTTGTTTCAGTCACAATGGCTTCCTCCTCATTCATCTTCCTGATATGTTTCTGGGTACATTTTCAACAGATCACTGCTGGTCCTATTCAGTGGCTGGCACTGAGGGAGGTAGTGGAGAATGTCATGAACAAGACAAATGGGTTCATACTTCCAATTCTCAAAGTTAACACTATAGTAGAAAGCATCAAGAAACCACACACACACAATTACTAATGTAACTCAGCTTGTGATTAAATGCTACCCTAGAGACATCCATAGAGTATGGATGAGCAAGCTGGGAAAGGACCCCCAGGAAATGATGCCTGGACAGAAAGCTGGGAGAGCAGCAGCTATCTAGGCAAGTGGATGAAGAAAAAAGGGAGACCCCTTATGAAGTCATTATGGTGGGAGGGACATGGGCTTACTGGAGAAGGTAGTGTGAGACGAAGGCGCACATCACTCAGAGCCTGCAGGGAGATGGCATTTGACTATAGTTTAATGAGATAGCTTTGAAGAGCACATTCTGAGGATTGAGATAATCACATTTGCTCTTTGAAAAAGAGCATTTGAGCTGGGCACTCATGGCTCATGGTGGTTCTGACTCAATAGCCAGGGCAGGAAAATTCATCTTCAATTAACCACCATGAAGCCAGAATTGGAGTTGTGGCTCAGGTGATAGAACACTATCATTGAGCAAAAAAGCTGAGGGACAGCACCTGAGCCCTCAGTTCCAGCCCCAGGACAGGAAAAACAAATGACAACACTGAGTAAAAATGTTTATGTGGCTAGAGTGTATAGATATTCCACAGAAATAATTACATTTTTCTTGAAAACATTTGGAAAACCATTGATCTACACGATGAAAATATAAGCCCAGAGATTCAAGGTGCTTTATAATTTCTGTCAGAAACTCTTGGCTTCATTTGTTACCCTCTCATGCCAATCTCTCTGAGTTGCAGACTTTTGATATTTACCTCCTTGTTTGAACACCTCTTCCATTCTATCAGGCCCTTGCCTGGCTGTCTTCCCTTTTCCCACAGCCAGCCTTTGCTAGCACACGCAGTGAATACTGTTAGTTTTCTTCCTTTTCTTATGAATGGAAGAACAATGGCAATGTCTATGATGGCAGGATTGTGAAAAGTAATTGCTCCTAAATACGATTCCTTGGTTATGTGCCAGTTTGTAGTAAGCACTTTATATACAATACCTTGTGTGTGTGTGTGTGTGTGTGTGTGTGTGTGTGTGTGTCTGTCCTCAAATTTCCATCCAAAATGCTTTGTCTGGAAGTGCTTTCAGAATTTTTCAGATATTAGAAAGTCTAATGATGGCATATATCTCATCTAAAGTTCAATAATCAAACATCTGTACTATGCAGGAAAATGTTATATCATTCATATTAAGAGGGTAAATTAAAACAGCTTCACAAGCTATAGTAATAAAAACAGCTTGGTATTGGCACCGGAACAGGCCTGAAGACCAATGGAACAGAATTGAAGACCCAGAAATGAACCCACAGAACTACGCCTACTTAATCTTTGATAAAGGAGCTAAAACAATAGTATGGAAGAAAGATAGCCTCTTTAACAAGTGGTGCTGGCAAAACTGGTTCAACACATGCAACAAACTAAAACTAGATCCTTATATATCACCCTGCACCAAAATCAATTCCAAATGGATTAAAGACCTCGAAATCAAAACAGACACCCTGAAAACACTAAAGGAAGGAGTAGGAGAAACACTTGGGCTCCTTGGCGCAGGACGGAACTTCCTTAACAAAGACCCAGAAAGGCTACAAATCAAAGAAAGGTTGGACAAATGGGACTGCATCAAACTGCAGAGCTTCTGCACGGCAAAGGACATAGCTCGCAAGATAAACAGAAAGCCCACAGACTGGGAGAAGATCTTTACCGGCCATTCAACAGACAAAGGCCTCATCTCTAAAATATATGCAGAACTAAAAAAATTACCCTCTTCCCAAACAAAACCGCAAAGAACCAATAGCCCCCTCATCAAGTGGGCTAAAGACTTACAAAGAGACTTCTCTGATGAGGAAATGAGAATGGCCAAGAGACATATGAAAAAGTGCTCTACATCACTGGCCATAAAAGAAATGCAAATCAAAACATTGAGATTCCATCTCACCCCAGTAAGAATGTCATATATCAAGAAAACTAACAATACCAATTGTTGGAGGGGATGTGGCCAAAAGGGAACCCTACTTCATTGTTGGTGGGAATGTAAACTGGTTCAGCCACTCTGGCAACCAGTATGGAGATTCCTCAGAACGCTAAATATAGAACTCCCCTATGACCCAGCAGCCCCACTTTTGGGTATCTATCCAAAAGACCACAAACAAAATCACAGTAATGCCACCAGCACAACAATGTTCATCGCAGCACAATTTGTCATAGCGAGAATCTGGAACCAACCCAGATGCCCCTCAGTAGACGAATGGATCAGGAAAATGTGGTCCATATACACAATGGAATTTTATGCCTCTATCAGAAAGAATGACATTGTCCTATTTGTAAGGAAATGGAAGGACTTGGAAAAAATTATACTAAGTGAAGTGAGCCAGACCCAAAGAAACATGGACTCTATGGTCTCCCTTATTGGGAATAATTAGCACAGGTTTAGGCAAGTCATAGCAGAGCATCACAAGGCCCAATAGCTATACCTTTATGAACACATAAGATGATGCTAAGTGAAATGAACTCCATGTTATGGAGACAATTGTTATATCACAGTTGTAACTACTTTCAACGTCCCATGTGTATCTGTAGCTTCTATTATTGATGATGTTCTTGTATCACCTTCCTGTGGTTGTATCTACACTATCGCTGTAATCTTATCTGAGTATATTGGAAATCGTGTATACTGGTATTGGAAGTAGGAAACTGAAAGGGAATACCAAATTTGACAGACACAGGGTAAAAAAAAAGACAAACAACTACAAAAGCAATACTTGCAAAACTGTTTGGTGTAAGTGAACTGAACACCTGGGGCGGGGGGAGGGAAAGGGGGAGGAGGGAAGGCGGTATGAGGGACAAGGTAACAAACAGTACAAGAAATGTATCCAATGCCTAACATATGAAACTGTAACCTCTCTGTACATCAGTTTGATAATAAAAATTTGAAAAAAAAAAACAGCTTCACATGTTTAGGTCAGATTTGGTGAGCCTATGAAAGTGGTGTTTCAGTAAGATTCAGATATAAGGGTGGCTATTTCCTCCTTATCTTTCTAGTTAAGGAGGATAGAGATAGAAGAGAGCGAGGAATTTGCCCAGGTTTTGAAGTTCCCCAGTGACTCCCAAAGTCCATGATTTGCTTGCATGCTAGCTTTCATCCAAGGTGAAGGTTAAAAGTGATATAAAGTACAATTACTCTGAAAGGTTATAACATGTTTCAATTTTCCTTGGATATATTTCAGCACCCTAAAGACCCCACCCATGGAGAGCTGAGACTGTGGTGGGTCTCTCCAGGACTAGATTCATAGTCATGTCAGTGTTTCATGACAAGACAGAAACTTTGCTGGCCATCTGTGTCATGTCCTTTGGGTTCAAACTCTGTATTCTCCCTTAGCTCCCAGGCCCCAACCTCATTCCTGTCCAGACCTTCGGTGCCTTCATTCCCAGCCACTCTTACTGTACATATCTAGTCTTACACCCTGGGTCTCCGTCCACCAGATCCTTCTGCCCCTCATGGCTACAGCATGTGCGTATATACATGCTACACTACACAGTTACCTAATTAATACCATAAGGATTCTTTTTCTTCATTGGAAGTCTGGATTGATTGATTCCTTGACTGGATGTCTTTTCTATCAGAGGCCACAACATCTTGGGATTTTCTGAGCATAACCTTCATCAACCTTCATGCCTGTAAATCCTAGCTAGAAGATCACAGTTCGAAGCAAGCTCAGGCAGAAAAGTCTGTGAGACTCTTATCTCCAATTAACCACCAGAAAACTGGAAGTGGTACTCAAAAGTAGTAGTGCAAAAAGAGCTCAGGGAAAGTGTCCAGGCTCTGTGTTCAAGCCCCATGACTGACCACCACCACCACCACCACCACCACCACCAAAAACAAAACAAAACAAAACAATCCCATTCATCAACCTAGAGAATAATTTCCCATTTGCCCATCTTCTATGGGAGATTACAAACTTCTTTATTTCTATAGGTGTTGTATTGTAATACTGGGATTCAAAGAGACAGAATAGGATTTAGAGGGAAAGGAGAATGAGATTAACATGGCTGTTAGACATGATGGCAATTGTTCCAGTGGATAGACACAGGGACTGTAACCCAGGAGAGCCCTGACGGAGATACATGTGCATAGTCACTAAGCCTAAGTGAAAGCTGAGGCATTTGGTGTGGCAGGGAAAGTATGTGGAGCAAGAATGTCGAGCTGAGCCTAGAATGCAGAGAAAGACCAACATCCTTCTCCAGATGTGCTAGTGGGAACCAAGACTTTGGCATACTTAGTTGTAGAAGATGCTTCTCTTTCTTCCTCATTTGATCAACTCCTAAGAGAATTTTATAATCTGAGAAAATGCATTTTACTTTGAGATGATTCCCATCAAATGTCCAAAACTCAGCAGAGGCTTATAAATCATATTATGGCTCAGAAAAATAATAGTTTTACAAGATGAAAAAGCTGTTAGTAAGAATTCCCTTAGCATTTCAAAATGACAAATTTTCTCCAACCTGCGTTACAATTTGGCAGTCCCATTGCATTGCGTTTATTTACTGAATGCTCTCTTATCGTGAGAGAGCATGGTAAGGAAATCTAAATTAAATTTCTCAGTATGCTGGCTTCTCAAACTCTGGAATATTGAGGTTTATAAGTAACTCACTATTCATTTCAAAACTTTTCTTTTAAACCTAAAGTAAACATTTCCAGTAACACCATTGCAAATTGCAGGTGCTTGACCTTTTTCTGGCTAAAGGGTTGATATTCTTTCACCTTGGGAAATTTACCTGTGGGAGTGAAGTTAGAATTTGCTAAAGTGTAGGTTTTCTCTTTACTGCTGAAAGGGACTGAAGGAGGGAGAGCTCAGAAACTGAAGTATTTGGGAGTGATCAGGTCATGAAATGACTGAACACATATGCCTGGACCCTGGGGAGCTGCTTCATTGTCTGGTAGAGACAAACTACAGAAGGTCCTACTCTAATGTGCTATACTTCGTGTCCATTCAGTAGGTAATGACCATAATCACTGCTGTTAAGTCACCAGCCTGTATTGAAGGTCCTGGCACACAAGTGCCTGAAGAATAGTAGTTGTTATTATGATTGGTGTCAGGTCGGTCTTCACTTGCAGAGGGAGGGCTCAGCTTTTCAGGCAGAGACAACTAATGATCAAAGGGAACTCTGGTTTGTAGTCTCCAAACCATTTTTGCTAACCTTATTCCCCATTCCAGTAAATTCCCAACTACTGAACATTTCTTGTAATACTTCATAAAATTTCCCTACGAGCTCAGGAATGTTTTCCATAGAGGTAGTCCAGTTTAGAAGCAGCAACATTTCTTTGAAATAAATTTTAAACTATTCCTTCCAGTAAAAAATAATCATGGGAGGGTCCCAGAATGGAATAGTGAAGGCATAGTGATGGTATAATATGTTGAAGCTATCTGCATTATTTAAGTTCAAGATATTTGCTTTCAATTTATTTTAAGTTGAAAAGAACTAAGGGCGATCTAGGGTTTGAGGCCAGTCTGAGCTATATATTGAAATTCTGTCTCAAAAATGAAATCTATTTATTTATTTTTGGTGCTGGTACTGGAGTTTGAACTGAGGACCTCACTTTCTTGCTTAGTGTTTTCCTATCACTTGAACCACACCATCACTTCCAGCATTTTGGGGGAGGGGGGTTGGCCATTTTTGAAGAGTCTTTGGAATTTGTCTGCCTGTGCTGGCTTCGAATCTCAATCCTCAGATCCCAGCCCCTTGAGTAACGAGGTTTATAAGACAGTGAGGAGCCTCCAGTGCTCAGCTCCTGTCGAGATTATTTTGCTTCACTTATGATGACAACTGCCATCCTGAACATGGCTTCATTTTCATCAAGAGGCTGTGTGCACATCATGAGGTATATTCCTACCAGCATTCCATGTTGCTTCAGGTGGATCTCAGCAAACAGAGCTCTGTCTTGGAGTTAGCAACTGTCTGAGCAGCCTGTGATAATGTATCCAGTGGAGAAGAGTAAACAACTATTTGCAAGGATCTATGGACAACAAGAACTCCATGACTACCCAAGCATAAGGTCTCAATCTCTGCTTGGGGGCACAAGGTTGTAGATCAGGGACTGATAGCAAAGATGCAATTGTGGTAGCAGTCGTGAGATGACTTCTGATTCGTTATCATTCAAATGACTAATAAAATGCTTACAGAGCTCTTACTTTGTGGCAGGCACTCCATTAGTAACTGAAAATTTAAAGATAAATAAGAAATGGTATCTCTCAGTAAGGATCTCCATTCCAGTGGGTAATCATTGTTGTTGTTATTTTCAACATACCACGTGAAATTATGCCCTTTTGCTTTTGTCTTTCTTTCCTGTGGTTTTACCCCTGATATCACTGTAACTGATTTTGGTACCCTGGATATTGCATATACCTGTACTGGAACTAGGGAAGGGAAATACCAAAATCAAGAGACAAAGAATAAAATGACAAACCAATGCAATGGCAATACTTACAAAACTATATGGTGTAAACCAACTGCACAACTCATGGGGGGAAGAGGGAAATGGGGAGGGGGGATGGCGGGGAAAAATGAGGAGGTACCAAGTTGGATAAGAAATGTATGCACTGGGGCTGGGAATATGGCCTAGTGGCAAGAGTGCTTGCCTCATATACATGAAGTCCTGGGTTCGATTCCCCAGCACCACATATATAGAAAATAGCCAGAACTGGCACTGTGATTCAAGTGGCAGAGTGCTAGCTTTGAGCAAAAAGAAGCCAGGGACAGTGCTCAGACCCGGAGTTCAAGGCCCAGGACTGGCCAAAAAAAAAAAAGAAAGAAAGAAAGAAAGAAATTATGCACTGCTTTATGGATGAAACGGTAACCCCTCTGTACATCACTTTGACAATAAAGAAATGAAAAAAATGCCAAAAAAAAAAAAGAGACAAAGGAACCAAAAATAACCATGGAAGAGGGGGACAGGTTGTGGGACGAACTTCACAAGGGCACATCCCCAAGAAGAGAGGAGAGCAAATTAGTGGTGAAGGCCTGAACTTAGAGGGGAGCCTGGAAAACAGACTGAGTCATGCTGTGGGATTATTTATCAGGGTTTAGTAAGATGTTGGTTATATGGCAAAAAGATCATGAGATACTTTATTTGTGGTTTAAAAAACTGAACACTTCTTTATGCGTCACAAATATAAACTCATTTAAAAAGTAGCAATAATATTCTGCCTATTTTACAGATGATAAAACTGAGACAGAAGGAGCCAAGCAAATTGACTCCCCATGTACAAACCACAAAGACTAGAGAGGAATGCTGTGGCCACTGACTGAAACAAAAGACAGAAGGGAACAAAGAAGAATGACCTAACTTAGGGAATGTTTATCAAGATAATTACAGACTCCTCTAGTCTAAGGAACAGAGATTGTTTCCTTTGTCCATTGTCTTTCAAAGCTAACATTCTGCAAAGATTACATGAAGTAAATACAACAGGAACATTGGCATGGACAGAGCCAGACTTGAAGCTGGTGACAAAACAGTGCATGGGGTTAGGTGACAGGCAGATCGTGCCATTCAACAAGAAACTGAGCCTCATCTGCCACTCTCTATGACACAGTGCCCCAAGTGACTCACTGAACAGACAGGGAGGGCCTCCAGTGTTCTGGCGAGCTGTGGAGGCAGAAGGACCGGTTCTAGCTAGAATGGAGGCAGGGGCAGAGCTTGGGGAGAATGGAGGCTGATCAGGACTAAGTTGTCAGAAAAACAGCAGTGACGCTGGATAGAGAGTCCCACAATATCCAGGGATAGAAACTCTGTAGCCGATAGAGCTGCTCACAAAAAAGCAGACACGTGCCACCCTTGGTCCCGGATGCATGCTGTCTACTCCAAGGAGAAATCTTGACCTGACATGGTGGCATTGGCTGCACACCATATGCTTCTGAGATGGTGACCAGAACCTGGTGAGGAGACCAGTTCAGTTTTTACCAACACTATAGCTCCTTTTCAACCCTGGATAACCAGGGGGTTTCTGTTAGCTCTCCATGAATGTCGCTGAACATCTACCCAACCCTGGCTCTGACTCACATCAAAATGAGAGGAAAACTACTTTTAGCACCCAGGTTTATTTCCTCTTATAAGCTAAGAATGACCCTAGGGATAACAAACTTCCATTTTCTTTCATTACTATTCAAGCTCTGCCCTCATTTTTATCATATTTCCTGTCAATATTATTCCTCTAGCTCTTGAAAATTTATCCCACACCAAATCCAATGAAAAGCTAATAAGGAATTAATTTTCATATCATAAAGGAGGTATAAAAAGAATAAAACTGGATTGCGTTTAAAAAGAATTCAGAGGTGAGAGGCATTACAACCAGAATTTCACTTCCTCATGAATTTGTTTAACAAGACAGGTGCCACAAAGCTGTGTTAGTACTTAGAGATACAAAGATAAGACTACAGTCATGCAATCTGCTAAAACAGGATACTGCTCAGCAAGTACTAGAGTCAACCAATTCCAATCCATCTTCCATGCTTAAGGAACTGTGGTTCCCATTTGGGGTAGTGGTAGGTGAGCCCAGCCTACCTTATAGTTCGAGAGGGACTTGTCACCTACACATGGCCTCAGTAAAATGAAGGGAGGTTTCAGAATGGAGGGGAGACTTTTTAGAAAATGTTTTACTTTCTAGATAGAAAAAAAAATATACCTATCAAAGTCACTCTTTTCCTAAAGTTAATTACAAACCCAAAGTGTATCAATCATGGTAACCATTTTGTCACCATGAGGAAAAGGCCCAGAAAAATCACAACACTCTGACCCTAACACTACTTACTTGCTAAAACAAAACCAGCAGTCACCCACAACTGGTTCTCTTGTTATAAAAAAAAATCAGCCTCTATTTCTGAAAGCTATTCAAAGTCAAGTTTTCTAATAAACAATGCTCTCAAAAGCAGGAATAACTGGTGCAAAGAGGTATTACTACAGTAATGTAGGAGTATAGAAGAGAACAATTCTAAGAGAAGGAAGAGCCAGGTGCTGCCTGGCCCCACATATCAGGCTAAGTAAGACTGCACTGGGGGAGTGGTGAGGGGTGGAAGGCATGTTTTGAACAGAAGTCTCTTAGAAAGACAACGCTGGGTGAGTCCTTAGGAGAGAGCCTGGGATTTGGAATGAGGAATGGAGGTCCCTGCTGTCTTTTGCTGGCTGGGGTAAGCTTCAGGAATACACTCCAGTCTAAACAGAAAGATGGCTGTAAAGGGAAGGAGGGACCAGGAGGTGTTTGACAGGAAAACACAGGTGAGGGAAACATTCTTTTCCTCTGTAGAGACAGCTCTCACATGCCTGGAAGCAAAGACTGAGGAAAACAGTAAAAATCCTTGGGGGACCAACTAGATCACTGACTGTAAATTTGCCAGCTGCTAGAGAAACTCTTAAACAAACTCATCTGAATGAAATAAATAGATTGCAGAACAGAGTCCCAGTTGCCTGTCCCAACAGGTAGGCAATTCTGGATAGTAAATGGTACCATTCTCATTTTCTATAATTGTTTTACATCAAACTCAATTTGTTCAGCACCTTTTGATCCTTAATAGTTCCTCCTCTCTGGCTATAGGTAGTCATGTAACTCAGTCTCAACCTCGCAAAGAGATCCATGTCTAATCCTTGAACCTGGAGTTAAAGCAATGTCTCATGTACATCCATAAGCTGACAATATACAAACGAGGGATTTGAGGCTGTTGAGAAACAACTTCTCAAAGGAGTTTTTTACACCCCCCCCCCATTACTCCAGGCTCAAGTAGCTCACACCTGTAATCTCAGCTACTCAGGAGGCTGAGCTATGAGGATCACAGTTTGAAGCTAGCCCAGCAAGAAAGTCTGTGAGACTTCCAGCAAAACTCTGGAAGTGGAACTATGACTCAAGTGGTATAGTGCTAGCCTTGACAACAAACAAACAAAAACCCCCAAACCCCTCAGGGACAGCACCCAGGCCCTGAGATCAAGCCCCAGGTCCAGCACAATGAAATAAAACAAAAAGGAAAAGAAATAAAAACAAAAGAAAAGTGCCATCATTAGATCTGAGACTCATGACAGCAGATTCAAGACTGTCATTCTCCTTAGGCCCCCAACTAAGATATAAGCTTCCCTCTTAAAAATCAAGGTTAAATTTTTATTCCAACCACTAACACCTCAGCTACTTTCTCTCCACACTAAGCTCTGAGCCAAAATAGAACCTGTCTCAGCTGAAAAAGAAGAAACACTCCACCAAACATCAGCAGCCCCACTTTTGGGCATCTATCCAAAAGATTACAAGCAAGACTACACCAAAGCCACTAGCATAACTATGTTCATCGCAGCACAATTTGTCATTGCTAAAATATGGAACCAACCCAGATACCCCTCAGTAGATGAGTGGATCAAGAAAATGTGGTAAATATATATAATATATAATATATATAATATTATATATTAATATATTATATTATATATTATATAACATATTATATTATATATAAACATATATTATATATAATATATAGAATTATATATTATATATATTAACATTAATATATTATATATAATAATATAATATAATATATATATATATAATGGAATTCTATGTCTCTACCAGAAAGAATGGTATTGCCCCATTCATAAGGAAATGGAAGGACCTGGAAAAAAAATCTTACTATGTGAAGTGAGCCAGACCCACAGAAACATGGACTCTATGGTTTCCCTCACTGGGAATAATTAGTACACGCCTAGGATAGTCCTAGCAGAAGATCACAACAGCTCATTAGCTATGTCCATATGAACATATAAGATGATGCTAAGCAAAATGAACTCCAAGTTATGGAAACAAGTGGTGTATCATTGTGGTAATTATTTTCAACTGTCATGTGAAACTGTACCCTTTTTTCCCTTCCTATGGGTTTATCCCTGCTATCACTGTATCTGACAGTACCCTGGATACTGTATACACATGTATTGGAACTAGGGAAGGGAAAGGGAATAACAGAATTGAGAGGCAAGGGATAAAAAGACAAACCAATGCAACAGCAATATTTACAAAACTATATGGTATAAACAAACTATACAACTCATGGGGCGGGGCAGGGAAGGCAGAAGAAAATGAGGGAGGAGGTAACAAGTTGGATAAGAAATGTATGTACTGCCTTATGTATGAAACTGTAACCCCTTTGTATACCACTTTGACAATAAAGAAATGGAAAAAAGAAAAGAAAGGGAAGATTAAAAAAGGAGAAGGAGGAAGAGGAGAAGGAGGAGGAGGAGGAAGAGGAGGAGGAGGAGGAGGAGGGGAGGGAGGGGGAGGGGGAGGGGGAGGGGGAGGGGAGGGGGAGGAGGAGGAGGAGGAGAGGAGGAGAAGGAGGAGGAGGAGGAGGAGAAGGAGGAGGAGGAGGAGGAAGAGGAGGAGGAGGAGGAGAAGGAGAAGGAGGAGGAGGAAGAACAACAACAGAAAGCTTATTCTTGTGCTTGGGTTGTCTGGTGCACAGAAGGGAGAGGTGTAATCACATGACCACTCTGCCTCTGGAGAAGAGCAAACCTTGCCTTGTGGCAGCCTCCCTCCAGTTGGCCTCATACTGTAGAGTCCCAGCTCTGCAGTTTGTCCTGCTCTGCCTTGGCCTCAGCTACTTACCCTGCTGGCAAGGATTCTGTAAGTCAGGCCTGGAAGGCAGAGCTCTGTCCCCTCATGTGTAAGGAAGCAATCCAGCTGATAGAACAAGGCCATCCACCCTTCTTTTGGTTTCTCAGCCTCCTTAACATCTAGGTTCCCTGCTGTGGGGATGGAAATATCCCACAGAATGTGTAATTAAGAACTGAGGTATATTCCTCTCTAGGACAGAATAACCCTCTTTCTTCCCTTCCCTTTTTTTTCCCATCCCCCTACTGATTAATGGATTGCCTTGAGATCCCTTATGTCCAGACACAGCCCCAATGTATTTCAATATTAGTCATCTTCCATCATTCACTCTTCCCTCTTCTCATCCTTTTAATCTCCCCAAACAGCTCCATAGTGAGAAACATGTTCTAGGTATGCAGGTATATTTCTTATTATATGTAAGTATACACATGTACATGTCTTGAATATGTTTGTGCATTAGACCTATCATCTACAGATGAATGAAAACACACAATATTTGTTTTTTTTTGAAATTGGTTTATCTCACTCAAATTGATAATCTCTAGTTCCATCCATTTTCCTGCAAATAACATGATTTTATTTTTATTTATGGCTGTATATTTCACAGAATACATGCACTGTATTTCCTTTATGCATTCCTCTGTTGTTGGGCACCTCAGCTGATTACACAGCTTATCTGTGGGGAAGTATACTACAATAAATAGCAATATGCGGGCATCTCTTTTGTATATGCCCCATAGTGGTGTGGTGAGTCATAAGGAAGGTCTATTTACAGTTCTTAAAGAGATTCCATACTGATTTTCATAGTGGTTATACCAGTTTAAATTCCTACAGTGTGTAAGGGTTCCTTTCTCCCCATATCTTTGGTAGAGTTTATTATTGTTTTTTATGGTTGCTATTCTGGCTGGGATCAAATGGAATCTTAGTATACTTTTCTTGTTGTCCTGGTCCTGGGTCTTAAATTAGTGGGCATTGTTCTTGAGCTTTTGCACTCAAGGCTAGTGCTCTACAACTGGAGCCATAGTTCCACTTCTAGCCTTTTTGGTAGTTAACTGGTAATAAGAGTCTCATGGACATCCTGCCCAGGCTGGCTCTGAATCACTATCCTCAGATCTAAGTGTCCGCAGTAGCTAGGATTACAAGTGAGAGCCACCAGCCCCTGGCCTTAGTGTACTTTTAAGGTGCATTTCCTTTATGACTAAGAATGTTGAACATATCTTGATGTATCCATTAGCCATTTGTACTTCTTGTGAGAACTGCCTGTTCAATTCATTTGTCCATTTATTATTTTCTCTTTTAAAGTTTTTTAAACCCTGGATATTAATCCCTTACTGATTGAATAGCTGACAAAAGATTTCTCTCCCATTCTTGGTTTCTGCACAGCAAAGGCGACGACTGCCTGAGCCCTTGTGGCCTTCTTAGCAGCTGGCACAGAAGCATGGAGGATGTGTGGATCTGATACATTTCCAACACACTCACTTTACCATAGTTCAACTCCTTTCAACACAGAGTGTTGAGTTCTGTCTACACTGGTGTCTAGCAAGAAGTGGCAGATCCTCTGTATGCCAGCCCGAGTGCCAGGCAGTCAGAAAACAATGACTGGTCTGAGTCATGTGATGTTTCTCATGGCATGAAAGCCATTTAATGTCTGCTTTGTGCTTTGTCAAGCTTGGAATTTGGCTAGTGGCAATCACTTTGTCAAATGAACCCTTGGCATTTGATTTAAAATCTCTTCCCAAATGTCAGGACTCAGTAGGATGGTCCACCAAGGAGAGTTTTCTTTCTGTACTCTACCTTGGTCATCTTTTGAATTACCTGATGTTTTGTCATTTCAATGGCTGCACCCTTTTTCTAGCATTGGAACCTACCAGTTCACCACATGAGATCACCAGACACAAGCCACTGTCATTTTGGACAACAAGGTTAAGAAGCAATATGAGCCTTCAAGTAAGCCACTAAATCTGGGCATGATATTCTGGATTCTAGCCTTCCTCTCAGAAAATATTTTCTGAGAAAGACATATTAAGAAAAAAAAAGAAGGAAGGATATGCTAAAAGATCTTTAGTTTTCTTCCCAACACATGTGGAAGAAATTAATGAGACCTCATTTTAAAGCAGGATAGAAAGCAAGGGGCTGATTTTATTGTTAAGATGGTAAACCACTAATATTGGTAATTGGGGACTTGGGACTGATCCTGGAGCTTCTCATCCAGGTTAAACAAGGTGAAGGGCTGCAGATCGATTTTCCTTCAACGTGGCAAGGAATGAATTACAACCCAATACATCTTAAAAGGTTCTATTCCAAAGTTACACGGTAACAACATGCACATTTACATATTGTATGTCTCAGAGAGTGGGAACTGAACTTCAAAGCATGTGTCCAAGGAGAAAAATACTGAAAACCTTTCATCAAGTAGGAACAAGAGAATTTATTATGGACACAGTAAAAAGAAAAGTAGAGGTGGTCTCAGTTTCCTCATGTCTATAAGGGAATGGGGGTAGAACCAGATGGTTGCCAGTGGGTAGCCCCCCTGCCTCCCAATATCATGGAAGCTGGTGAATTCAAATACCAAAATTTCCTCAGTCTATTCCCTCCTGGTCAATTCTCTGTTGTAGGTTTGCAACTGGATATATTTCTTCCAGTCAGAATGAGGGAATACATTTCCACAATTTTCTGGATGGCTCCAGAAAGACACAAAGCTAGGTACATTTTAATTAAGTGAACTAGAAGAATCACCATCTTAGGGGGATTTTTGGTAAGAACCTTCCTGCTCTGTAATACGACTTTTCGATAGATTTAATGCACCTCATCCCAAAGCACCACCACATAATTAGGGGGAGTTAGTGCTCAAATAGCTAGACTTAAAAATCCATAATTCAATCTCTTGCTCACTTGGGAGTGTTCTCTGTTTAAGCTTCCCAAAAGAATGCCCAGGAGCAATTCATGGTCAGAGGTCTAATATCACTGACTAGCTAAGTTTGTGATCCTATTTCACTGGATTATATATATACATATAAAAGCTCATAAATCCTGGCCTCCTATATGTCTCCTATACTTTCCTCAGGGATTGTAAACCAGTTCTTTGATTTAAAAACTGTTAGGACTTGTGCAAAGTATTTTAGTGAAACCAATAAGTCATAACTGATGAGACAAGGGATCAATATGTGAACTAAAGAAATCCATGGATGGGTTCGATGTGAGGAATACTGGCCAATTCCAATGACATTTCTGCTAACACTGCTCAGACCGGGTTTTGGATATGGACTTGTGCAACTTAGCTAATTCCAATTTGGTCTTTTGTTGGGAAAAAAATTCAGACAAATTAAGAGACGTTTGGTAGTTCAGTCCATTAAATTAAGCCTAGAGAGAATTGTCTAGGGTATTTGTTTCCTGGAGCCTATAGAATATCTCACTGTGACCTAACACCTGTGGCTGTGATGGTACAACTTGCCATGTTTCTCCAGAGCCTGAGTGAGCGCCTGTGTGATGACCTTCTGCCACAAAGGTCAACTGGGCAAGGGAACTACCACATGTCAGCCTGCCACCACATGTGAGCAACATTTCCATTTGGATCCAGTTGGGCTCTTGTTGTTGTTGCTGTTAGGCCTCATCAGCATAAGATGAAGTTGTTTTGATTTGCTACTGTTTGTCTGCTATCAGAAAACTGTTATTAGGAAAATCACATTAATTAGCAACAGCTGAGAGGAGGCTGGGCTATTTTGGAACTGCAGCTGCAACACTCTGCAATCTGACTGTTGACTAAATCTTAACAATTGACAGAATAAATGGTCTCAGAGTATATCTAATCACATAAATTTGTTTTCCTCTGTTTGTATTACTGTTTGGGACTGGTATTTAATCTGCATTAAATAATAATCTATTTAAATAATAAATAATCTAATACCATTAGTACATCTTAAAGCCAATTCCTATTGTTTATCAGAAATGATACATTGTTTAGCTTAATGTGAACTTACTTTTTACAGGAAATGGAAAATCAAAAATTATCCTGTGTTGGCTTATGAACTGAAATTTTAAATAAACTGAAAATCTTAGTTAACAGCCATAGAGAACAACAGAATTGGATGAATAGCCCATGGGTAGGAAAATATTGACTAGATAAGATACAAACATATATACAGATTGAGATTTGAATCTTCTAAATTCTAATCCCAAACTAGCTTATTACTTATTAGAAGAACCATTAGCTGGGTACTAATGGTCCATGCTTATAATCCTAGCTACTTATGGGGCTGGGATCCAAGGATCAAGGTTCAAAGCCAGCCCAGGTAATAAAAAGTTCATGAGACAATTATCTCCAATTATCTAGCAAAACACTCGCAGTGATGGTTTAGTAGAGTGCCAATCTTGAGGAAAAAAGCCAAGTGAGAGCATAAGGTCCAGAGTTCAAGTCCTAGTACTGGTACACAGGCATGCCTGTACACAGACACACACACACAAACCAAAGACCTTTGTAATCAGGAAGATCAAGTTTGACCCTGGGCTTACTTCTTCATGATGCAGTAGGTAAATTATTTCCTGGAACCTCAGTTTTCTTCCTTACAAATTGGGGTCAGGTTTTACTTTATGGGGCTTTTAGAAGTATCAATGAGAAAAACTGTTCAGAAGTTGCCTAACATGCGGCAGATGCTTCAAAGTATTATCTTCCCTTCTACTTTAAACACTGCATTACTATTTAATATCTCATATGCTTCTATGTATTCTACCTGACCAAAGAATTAACTAAACCTGGATAAGGAAAGCACCTCCTTCTACTCACCTCTGCATCTATCCACAGTGCACAGCAAAGCAGCTGGAACCCATAGAGACTTGGTACAATCTGTCAGTGTTAGCTATATGACTTGGTTTCATCAACGGCCAGTCTAACCACAACTACCAGTTACTGAGTGTTTACTGTATGCCAGGCTCTCTCTGCTATTTTACATAGCCCGAGAGTTCTATACCCTGGCTCATCATTAGAATCATTGAGGGAACTTTCACTGACATCTTGATTCATCCCAGGCCAATGAGATTAGAATTTCCAGAGCTGGGAGGCCATAAAAATGGTGGGTTTTAAAAAGCAGTTCCAGGGACTGGAGTGTGCATCCAGTTTCCCTTGTTTAATTTTCTCACCTAGGAAGGATGTACTATTATCTCCTTTTGCTGATAGAAAAAAAAAAAAGCGGGGGCAGAGAGGCATTCAGTACTCTGCTCAAGGCTCTCTGGCAGTGATAGGTGTGGCCAGGACTAGAAACTCAACCAATCAGAGTCCCTAATGCAAACACTGTTCTCAACTGGCTCTGCTGCCTGTGTGACAAGAAAACTTGAATGAAAAGTTGCTGCGCAAAGGTGTATGTAAGTGTTCCTAGCAGACTGTAACCTTAATAAAAACAAAACATACAAGAGCTGGCAAAGATTTTTCTTCTATTCTGTGAATTGTCTCTTGATCTGATAATGGGTTTGGGGTTTTTTGATGTGCAAGTTTTAAAATATGATAGAGTTCTACTTGTCAATTGTTAGAATACTCTTCAGAAATCATTACCTTTGCATGTTTCTTTATGCTATTAATAAGAAATCTTTAGCTCATTAATACTCATAAACACCTCATGAAGTAAAACTATCCACAACTGGATAGTTGTCTCTGTTCTCTTGCAGAAGGTTCAAGGTTTCAGGCTTTAAATTAAGATTGTGGATGCAGTTGAGTTGATTTTTCTACCGTGTGAGGGTTATAGGTCTGGTTTTAGTCTTTTTGTGTAGTTTTTCAGCACTACTGGATGAAGAAGCTGTTTTTGCCATAGTATATATTCTGGGCTCAGATGGCTGTAGCTGTGTGGTCTTATTACTATGATATTCTGTTCTGTGGGGCACACCCGCCCGGATGCCTTGCATCATTAAGAGGCGGTTCTAGCTGGCCCCATCTCTTTTCCCATCCTTGGACTGTGTGTGAGCCAAGATGGCGGCTGGTGGTGAACCCAGAGGTGGTCCTGTGGGCGGTGATGTAGATATAGGGCGCCCCTTAAGGAGGTCCCTTGGAGCTCCACCCTGACAGACAGCTCAGGTGTCCATTCACAGCCCCTATGTAGGTGCACGTGCCCCTTCCCTTCCGCCGCCCTCCCACCCCTTTAAAAGAACAGCTCACTGCGCCATTAAACAAGTCTTAGCCCTGACTGGCTCCCAGATTGTCTGTGGGTCCTCTGACAAAAGGGGGGCTGGGTAGCAGTTCATTGGTCCGCCCAGGTGGGGCTTGTTTTCCCATCTCTCCTGCAGGACAGGAGAGCCCGGGAGGCTAAAAACCCCCAACACTGTTCCATTGGTCTTCTTGACCTTTTTTGTGCTATTTCCATGTTGTTTTTGTGACTATAGCTCTGTGGTATAATTTGAGGTCCAGTATTGTAATACCTTCACTATTGCTGTTTCTGCTAAAGGTGGCTTTGCCTCTTTGGGGACTTCTGTGCTTCCATGTGAATCTTCTGGTTCTTTTTTCTATTTCTGTGAAGAATGACATTGAAATTTAATAGAAATTTTAGAGTGCTTTTTGGCTGTATAACTATTTTCACAATATTATTTCTTCCAATCCATAAAATGGGAGGTCTTTCCATCTCCTGGCATCTTCTTTAATTTCTTTCTTCGTGCGTTTGTACTTTTCATTGTAAAGACAATTCACCTCTTTGGTTACATTTAATCTCTTATGTATTTTTCTACACTAGTATGAGATTTTTTAAACCAATTTATTTCTCAGCTTATTTACTGTTCATGTGAAGAGGAGGTATTTATTTATTTAATGTATTCTGCATAAAATGTTTTTGAAGTACTGGGGCTTGAACTCAGAGTCTTATGCTTGCTAGGCTAGTATTTGAGCCATACTTCCAGCTGTGCTTTTGCTATTTTTAAAATCTACATATTTTTATTATTACTGTGTTGTACAGAGGGGTTACTGTTTTATAAGTCAGGTAATAAGTACATTTCTTTTTGGACAATATCACTCCTTCCTTCACTTTCCTCTAGTTTCCCCTTTATGTCCCTGCCCACAGGTTGCCTAGTTAATTTTTGACAGCGTCTAAAGTTGATTTTTGCATGTAAATTTTTATGCTATGTTTCTGAAGGTGTTTATCAGGAGTTGGTATAGGATTATATCATCTACATATAGAAATAATTTGACTTCTTTCCCTATTTGGACCCATTTTATTTCTTTCTCTTACTTTTTTTGCTCTAGCAAGAAATTCTAGTGCTAAACAGAGTAAGAGTTGAGAACTAGACACCTTTCTTGTTCCTGAGTTTAAAGAAAATTATTTCAGCTTTTCTTTATTTAGTCTGATGCTGGCCGTATATTTGTCATATACAGCCTTTATTAAGTTCATGTATATCTCTTCCAGTCCTGGTTTCTCTTTTCATCACATAGGGGTGTTGAATTTGTCAAAAGCCTTTTCAGTGTCAGTTGAGATTTCTGCTTCTGTTTATGTGCTCTTATGTTTACTAATTTATGTACACGAATCATTCATCTCTGGGATGAAACCAACGTGATCACAGTGTATCACTATTTAATGTGTTGTCGAACTTGGTTTGCAAGTGTTTTATTGAGGACTTTTGCATCTGTGTTCATCAAAGAAATTAGTCTAGAATTATTTTTAGTTGTGTTATTACTAGTTTTAAATAAGTGTAATGGTGACTTAACAAAATGAATTTGGTAGCATTCTTTCCCTTTTTGCTTAATGGAAAACTTTGAGGAGTACTGATGTTAGCTCTTCTTTAAAGGTCTGGCGGAATTCAGCAGTGAACCAATTGTATCTTGAGCTTTTCTTTGTTAGGAGGACTTTACTAGTCTTTCAACCTCATTGCCTCTTATAGATCTAATTAAGTAGTCTATATCCTCTTGGTTGTGTTTTTTTTTAATTTAGAGACCTTTATGTTCTTTTTATCTTTTATTATCTTTAAGTAATTGTACAAAAGGTTTTCAAATAAACATGTACAATGCATCTTGATGAACCCCATGCCTTCCTTCCATCTTTCCTCCTAAGCCCACTATCTTAATTTACATTTGGAGGTAAATTTTATCTGGAAATTTATCTACTTCTATTTAACAGTCAAAAGATTAATATACAGAATATACCAAGAGTTCAAAAAGCAGAATAACCCAATTGATAAATGGGTAAGCGAATTGAACAGACAGTTCTCAGAATAAAAAAATACAAATGGCTAGTAGGCACATGAAGAAATGTTCAACACACTGAACACTAACAAATACAAATATAAATTATGCTAAGATTCCATCTCACTCACTCTAGATGGAACAGAAATCTTCATGAAAGCAAACAACAAATTATGTCAAGGATGTAGGAAAAAGGAACCTTTATACGTTGTTGATAGGAATGTAAAATAGTATGACCATTACATAAATCAGTATGTAGATTCCTCAGTAACCAAAAAAATATACCCTTCTTATCCTATCATGCCACTCTTGAGCATATATCTAATGGGAATATAAATCAATATACAAGAAGGTACCCACATACCCACGTTTCCTCCATCTCTGTTCATGACAGCCAAATCATAAAATCAACCAAAGAACAACCGATGAATAAAGGAAACATTGCACATATGTATAGGAGGCAAGCACACTTGCCACTAGGCCATATTCCCAGCCCCTATCGTTGCACATATGTACCACAGAATATCACACAACCATAAAGAAAAATAAAATCATGTCATTTGCAAGAAGATAAGGTAGACATTGAGATAATCAGTTAATCTAAACAAGCAAAATTCAAGATGGCAAATATTCAGGTGTTTTGCTCCTTTTTGGAAGCAGGGTATGAATGTGAAAGGTGGACTCTATAGGAAAGGAGTCAGTGGTAGGAGAAGAGGGAACGAAAGATATGAGTGGAAAGATGAAAATATTCCATGTGTATGTATGTGTGTGTGTATGTGTATGTGTAGAAGAATCACAAGGAACCTTTGTGTTATTAATGTATGCAAATATAAAACTTTTAAACAGAAGTCATTTTCTATTTTAGAAGTGAAGACCAGGTTTCTGTATGGACTTTTACATTGAGTCTTTCTGACCCAGTTCAAAACCCATTACAATTCTTGTGTTTTCATTTTCCACTATGATTATGATGTCAATCTTGAAGCAATTGCTGAGAGGTAGAGTGGAAGGCTCTCTGTAAACCTTAAGCTACTTAAAAAATGAAATCAAGAGGCTCTTCCTGCCTTAGCGCCTGAAAATAGGATCTAACTGCTTAGAGCCAGGACACCAACCTTGACATGGCCAACTGCAAAACCCACACAGGAGGTGCAAGTTTGGGGCAATGGAACATTCCAAGAACCATCTGGAAAATGTGATTAGCTGGAGAGTTCGCAGTGGTTGCCAGAGGTGTGGAAAGGGGATTTTAACTGGCTGTGGAGGAATAATGGAATAATTAGGCTCTTCTGTAAAGAGCTGTTTCAGAGGTGGCAATGGCAGTCAGAGCTGTGGAGAGTTTGCTCTGGTGCACCCCAACTCCCCTGCAGCTGGCAACTCACTGACACTTCCTGGCTTTGTTCCAGGGGCTAACATGGAAATGAAAATGCAGTCCGGGTCCAAAGAGAACACAGCATTTTACATTTCCAGATGAATATTCACGTTCCACGTCCTCTGCCCTGTTCTCACCTCTCTTCCTCACACTTTGGTCGAGCCTGGTATATCACATCACAGCACAAGTGCTCATAAATGTTTATCAAGTGACTGCTTGAGTCCTGTGGGGGCAGTTCAACAGTAGAGAGTGATGAAAAGTTTGTTGCCACTGGCTAAAGACCAGGTACCACCTATTGGGGACAGTACATACAAAAGAGCCTTTCATACACTTACACTTGATTCTGCCTTCTTCAATTTCCATCCCAAACTGTTACCCTTCTCCAACTCTCTGTCCAGTTTCTTGCAACTGCCTTTTATTTAGGGCCTTGGGGACCTATGCCTTCTTTATGTGACCCTTTGTTGTCCTCTTCTCCTCCACCATGAACTGCTCTGGCTCTGCAACCACCCTGGGGTTAAATTCACCCATCGTCTAGGCCCAGGCTCCATGTTTCCCTTGGATCTGTGGCAGGTGTCACACACCTGAGGACAAAGAAGGCATGGAAGGCAGTAGGCAGGGAAATAAAAGTCATCATTTGGGTGTCAGCTATGTCAACAGACTACAGCTGGCAGGCATCTCCGTCTTTGCCTTCTGTATTAGAGAGCTCTCAAGGCTCCTGAGCCCCTTTAGAAAGATCCTCTTTGGAAGTCAGCCTGTTTCAGGGGGGTACACAGGCAGGTGGAAGATGAAATGGGTTGTGGAATTAAGGCTGTCCAGGTACAAATCTCAGCTCTGCTACTTATGGACTGCATGTTGTGCCTCAAGTTTTTTTCCTTTGGAAACTATAAGAAAAAAGTGTCAGCCTGTAATCCTAGCCACTCAGAAGGCTGAGATCCCAGGATCATGGTTCCAAGCCAGCCTGAGTAGGAAAGTCTGTGAGACTCTTATTTCCAATAAACCACCAGAAAACCGGAAGTGGAGCTGTGACTCAAAAGTGGTAGAGTGCTAGCCTTGAATGAAAGCGCTCAGGGACAGCATTCAGCCTGATTTCAAGTCCCATGACTAACAACAACAACAACAAAGTAGATCAAGATCAAGCTGAATTCTCAGAGAAGAGGTATTTTCGTAGAAGAAGGGATAAACAAAACAAGACAAGTTCAAAAGGCAAAGAAGGTTCACCGAGCACCTGGTCAATTGCCTTAACACATTCTACTTCTATCCCATAATCTCACTCCATCCCATCCAGTCCTTTCCTTAAGGGTCCATCTTTATGGCTCCTGTTTTCTGGTACTGCCAATCTCACCCTCCATTTCCTATCCTCTCTTGCCTTTGGACTCTGCTCCTTGTGCACAGAAGTTGGGATTCCTCCGCCTTCATCACCAGCCCAGCCCCTTAGCCCTGGCTAGTCTTTCCTGTGTCCTCCATTGAACCCAGTGTCTCCTCATCCATATTTCAGCTCAACTTTCTGGAAGGAAGCAACCAGGAATTAAAAAAATACAAGGTAAAACACAGGTGCTACTCTTCTCTGTACCTTTCGAGTCCATCACCTCTGACTTCAAGGTGAGTCTTCAATGGGAAACTATTATAGTCTTAAAGAAAACTTAAGAATTCCCTTGTGTATATGTACCACATTTTCCTGATTCACTTATCTACTGAGGGGCATCTGGGTTGGTTCCATATTTTAGCAATGACAAATTGTGCTGCGATGAACATAGTTGTGCTGGTGACATTAGTGTGATCTTGCTTGTAATCTTTTGGGTAGATGCCCAAAAGTGGGGCTGCTGGGTGGTAGGGGACCTCTATGTTTAGCCTTCTGAGGAACCTCCATACCACCTTCCAGAGTGGTTGAAGAAGTTTACAATCCTATCAACAATGTAGTAGGGTTCCCTTTTGGCCACATCCCCTCCAGCATTTGTTATTGTTAGTTTTACTGATAATGAGCATTCTTAATGGGTGAGATAGAATCTCAATGTTGTTCTGATTTTCATTTCTTTTATGGCCAGTGACGTAGAGCACTTCTTCATGTGTCTCTTGGCCATTCTTATTTCCTCTTCAGAGAAGTCTCTTTTTAGGTCTTTAGCCCATTTGTTAAGAGGGCAGTTGGTTCTTTGAGGATTTGTTTTAGAGGAATTTAAAAGAACGAAACTGTCCCATTCATAGGGAAATGGAAGGACTTGGAAAAAACCATACTAAGTGAAGTGACCCAGACTCAAAGAAACATGGACACTATGGTTTCCCTCATAGGGAATAATTAGTACATCTCTAGGATAGATATAGCAGAAGATCACAATATCTCAATAGCAATGCCAGTATGAAAACATAAGCGAAATGATCTCCATGTTATGGAAATAAGTGGTATATCATTGTTGTAGTTAACCTCAACATACCATGTGAAACTGTACCTTTTTTTCCCTCTCATATGCCCTTCCTGTGGTTTTATTCCTGCTATCATTGTAACTGATCTTAGTACTCCAGACACTGTATATATGTGTATTGGAATTAGGGAAGGGAAAGGGAATACCAGTATTGAGAGACAAAGGATAAAAAGACAAGAGAATATTTGCCTTTTTCTAAAAATCAGGGCGATAGCTGGGAGTTGGTGGCTCATGCCTATAACTCTTGCTACTCAGGAGGCTGAGATTTGAGGATCATGGCTCAAAACCAGTCTGGAAAGGAAAGTTTATGAGACTCCTATGTCCAATTAACCATCAAAAAGCCAGAAGTGGAGCTGCAACTCATATGGTAGAGCACTAGCCTTGAGCAAACAAAGTGCAGGAACAGTACCCAGGCCCTGAGTCCAAGCTTCAGGACCAGAACAAAAAAACAAAAACAAACAAAAGTTAACAGGGTGATCTACATAACCATAATTTACCATCAGACTTAGGAAGTAAATTTGATTCATATATCCCTGAAACTCTATTCAAGTTTCAACAATTGTTTCTTTAAAGTAACAAAATCTAGTTTAGAATCACAGTGTTGCATTAGATTTTATGTCAGTTTAGTTTCCTTCAATCTGAAACAGTTCATTTCTCTTTCACTTGTATGACTATGGCACTTTGAAGATTATATGTTGTTTATTTTGTGGACTCTCTGATCTTGTCTGACATTTCCTCATAATTATATTCAGCTTATACATGGTTAGCAGGAAACTCACAGCAAAGATGTTATGTTCTCATGACATCTTATCAGGTGGCATGAGATTTAAGTTTTAGATCTGTCCCAGAAAATCTGCTAGACTGTTCCACTCCAAAGTACTTTGGATGTATAAAGAATTTTGAGGGCAGGTGCTTCCAGACTGTGTAAACTTTTCAATTATTCATTCACTTTTTATGTCACTGGCTTATGTATTTATATGGGATGGCTTATACTTTCCCATTTTATTTAATGCTTGTATATTGTTTACTACTCTGGCAACTGCATGAAAACTTAGCCTGTGGATTTTTCTGCTTGGTCTTCCTCCTGTGTTGCTGTTATTTTGATGGTTCTTTTCCCTGGTATTTTTGTTGGTTTTTTGAGGACAACTATTTTGTTTTGATTTTCATCATAGCATTTCATATTCTGTTACTGGCAAGTAACAAGCAAGCAAAAGGCCCGGTAAGACTGAAATATTGCAATGTTTGAAATTACCAAAGGACTTCCAAAATGAATAGTTCTTGTCCTTGATGCGCAAATGTACTTCTCAGGATGAACTACTTCTTTGTCTTAGGAAACATTTATCTATGTTAAGACCTTGGTTTTATTGTAAATGTAAAGAAATTAAATAATTATATGTCCTTATATAGCACTTACTGTATACTAAGACAATGTTCTGGGCACTTTGCATTCATAAATCATCTGATACTCAGAGCCATTCCATAAAGCAGCTACTATTATCAACTTCATTTAACAGGGGGATGCACTGGAGGCACTGGGAATTTCCAATGACTTGTCTGGGTATCCAAGATGGTAGAATAGGTTCATATGCCCAACACTTGCCTCGTCCTCTATAAAGATGATCCAAATAAGCAAATGTATTTGAGTTGAGCAGCAGTGGGAGAACACTGGAAATCAGCAAGGGAGAGTCTGGAATACTGTTATGACTCAGAGACCCAAAATAACAACATTATAACAAAACCAGAATACTCCCAAGTATGGCTCCACAGTGAAGTGGAGGGGAGGCTTCCCTTCACAGGCAATCCAAACTACTATAGGTTACATAATCCTCATAAGATGGCAGCCCACTTAGGTAAATAATCTGAAATCTACAGAGTTCCTCACTTTGATAAAGTATCTTATGCCATGTCCTAGTGAGCCCTCAAAGTGCTCTAGGCCAGGAGTCATCCTGTCACTAAGCTAGTCTCTGCATTTGGGCTGTTTTAGGGGTCACACACTCCTATATTCTCATCTCTGGGAATCTACAGACATTGTACTGCATTGATTTGAGAGGCAATTGCCCTGAGAGCTCAACTTGACACTACAGAGTAACTGGGACCTAAGCCAGGTCTGTGTCCTGCATTATAGAGGAAAGGTGTTAAAATATGAATGTATAAGCCAGGTATAACCCTTGAGAACAAGGATTCTACAGCACGTGCCCTCTGAGACCAAGGGTATAGCCAGCCAAGTGTGGACTCTGACCAATGCCAGGATTGAAAGCAAGCACTCATGTGCTTTTATGTAATAAATCTCCTTTCTCTGCCCTTCAAAAATAAGACAAAACACAAACAAATCACAACAATCTACTTCTGGGGCGGCCAGTGACAGAGGCCCTGACTAGTAGAGGAATGAATATCAATGTGCTTAAAGGTCCCTGTATCAATGTGAATGAGGAAATTCCCAACATTCATTTCTAACACCACTGTCATTATGGGAGCAGCCACCCATTTAACGTGTCACCCCACTGTTGTCTGTTATCACCCTTATTTGAATCACTTGAACATCCCTACTCTTCTTGGCATGTAGAAACAGTTCTCCAACACTACCATTGCTTGGTAAGCCCAAAGTCATTAATCACAAACAAAGAAGCTGTAGTCTCCATGCTAGGCAAGGGAGATTACATGTATTCCGGATGGAAATAACACCTACATTGCATAACAATTGGCATCCCAAGACACATCATCAGGAGAAAGATGATTAACTCACAAACTTCCTAGTGGTACCAGATCCCCCAAGTGTGGAAATTTCTATAAGGTAATGTGAGGGTTCCACAAGAATATAATAATTGTTTACAGCAGATCCAAAGAAATTGATATGAGTGGAAATGCCTGATGATGAACTGCAAAGAGCTACTTTAAACTCAGTGAGATTCATGATAATATAGATAAACAGTTAAATGAATTCCAAAGGCAATGCAGGCTATGAAAGAGACATCCATCCACCAAAGAGATGTGATTTTGAAAAAGAAACAAACAGAAATCTTGGAAATAAATAGCTCCTAAATCAAATGAAAAACATAGTTGAAAGTCTCAAAAACAGGAACAGACCAAGTGGAAGAAAGAATATCAAAACTTGAAGCCAGGGGCTGGGGATATGGCCTAGTGGCAAGAGTGCTTGCCTTCTATACATGAGGCCCTGGGTTTGATTCCCCAGCACCACATACACAGAAAATGGCCAGAAGTGGCGCTGTGGCTCAAGTGGCAAAGTGCTAGCCTTGAGCAAGAAGAAGCCAGGGACAGTGCTCAGGCCCTGAGTCCAAGCCCCAGGAATGGACAAAAAAAAACAAAAACAAAAACTTGAAGCCAGGTCTTTTGAAATATCCTATGCAGACAAAAGTATATGAAAAGAGCATTTGAGATCTTTAGGATACTATGCTATGAGCAAAGAATCCTATTTTTGTAGTATGCCGAGAGATTAAAAAAATACATATACACCTATTACCAACTCACTTTTTATAAAAGTGTCAAAAAAGTACTCTGGAGAAGGGACGGCCTCTTTAATAAGTAGTGTTGGGGAAACTGGATAGCTAGAAGAAGAGTCAAATTTGACACCTACTTCTTACCCTGTACAAAAATCAGCTCAAGATGGATTGAAGGCAGAAGACCAGAAACTCTGAAAATACCAGACCAAAGTATAGGTGTAACACTTGATATAGGCAATGATTTTCTGGACAGTCCCTCAAAACACAGAAAACAAAAGCAAACCAATGCAATAGCAATACTTACAAAATCATGTGGTGGTTGCGGGGTGGAGGATGGGGAATGGAGAAGGGGAGGGTGGTAGAAAAATGAGGGAGGAAGTAACAAGTTGGAGAAGAAATGTATGTACTGCCTTATATATGAAACTATAACTCCTCTGTACATCACTTTTGTTGGGGACTGTTTTGGTCTTGGTGGAGGAAGGGCACCAAGAGCGAGATGCTGCCCTTCCCCCAGCCCTGGGACAATGGGAGGGAGTCCCTCCCACCTTTCAGCCTCATTGGGAAAAGAAGCCCTCCCCCCCGCCCCCCCGTGCCCCCCCCCCTTGGGAGGCGAACATGTGCATGCCACCATGATAGTTGCCCAGCCCAGAAAGGAAGTTCCAGGACCACTTGAGTGGCAGCACAGTCAGCCAATCAGGCAGCCACCCCAAGTCCTTCCCCTTCCGCCTTTGTCATCATAATAAATTTCTCTGGCCCGCTCTCGGAGGGCTGAGATGCATTTCACCATCGAAGCGTGTCCCTGATGCCTTCTTTACGACCCTGCTCCTGGTAACATGTGAGGGGACTGGGGGGAGGGGAGGCTTCAGCAACCTTTCCTCAACTTAGCGCAAGTCCACGAGAGCAAGCCTTGGCCTTCTGCCGGCGGAAGGCAAGGCCGAGTGCTCTTTCATAGATTTTAGGGTTCAAGCATTCTCCCCGGGAGATCGGGGAGAAAGGGATCGTCCAGATCCCGACAACTTTAACAATAAAGAAATTTAAAAAAGAAAACCTAAGAACAATTTTCAAAACACCACAATGAGCAAATGGATTAGCAAATGGATTTATAAAGTTTCTACATAGCAAAGGAAATGATAACAGAGAGAAGAGACAACCTACAGAATGGGAGAAAACATCTGCCAACTATTTATCTGACACAGGATTAATATCAAGAATACATGAAGAACTGAAAAAAACTTAGCAGAAAACAAGTAGTCCAAATTAAAAAATAGACAAATGATTTGAATCAACACTTCTCAAAGAAAAAAAGATGGTCAATAACGATGCAAAAATGCTCAACATAATTAGCTGTCAGGGAAACATAAAACACAGTTTTGTTTAACTTACCCCAGGTAAAATGACTGTCACAAAAAAACAACAACCAAACCCAAACAACATAATCAGGGCTGGGAATGTGGCTTAGCGGTAGAGTGCTTGCCTAGCACACATGAAGCCCTGGGTTCGATTCCTTAGCGCCACATACACAGAAAAAGCCAGAAGTGGCTCTGTGGCTCAAGTGGTAGAGTGCCAGCCTTAAGCAAAAAGAAGCCACGGACAGTGCTCAGGCCCTGAGTCCCAAGCCCCAGGGCTGGAAACAAACAAACAACAACAAAAAAATCCATAATCATACTGGAGATGATGTGGAGAAAAAAAGGAATATTTTGGGGTTGTTTTGTGGTGCTAGGGATGGAGTCCAGGGCCTTGCACACGCTAGACAAGTGCTCTGTCACAAAGATATACCCACAATCATTTAATATACTGGGAGTGTGAACATAAATTAGTATGACATCATGTAGATCAGTACAGAAATTCCTGAAAAATGTAAAAATGGACTTCCACAGGATCTAGCTATTCCCAATTTGTGCCCATAACCAAATGAAATTATATCAGAGATACTTTCATTCTCCTGTTTATTGTAACATTGGCCATAATGTGTAAGATATGGAAATTAGCTTAGGTGCCATCAACCAATGAATAGATACCCCCCAAAAGGTGTATGAATATACACACACACACAATGATATTTGGTTCAGCCAAAAAGAATGGAGTCTTATCTGCAACAAAATGGATAAACTGCTGGGCATTTTATGAAGTAAAATAAGCCAGGCACAGACAGACAGCATGCATGTTCTCTCTCATATGGAGAAGCTGGAAAAAAGTGGGTATGTTTGGGAAAGCATATGCATTGGGGAAAGAAGGCCAATTGGATCAGTATGTCCTATTTATATGAACAGATTATTACACTGAGTTCCCATTAATATGTATAATATATGTTCATGTAAACCATTAAAAATTACTTTCCTTATGTCATTAGAAAGGGGAGGGGGACAGAATTCAATTTTAAGCTGGAAATCTTTATAACTAAGATGCTAGATAGACTGGTCTAGAGCAAAGATAGGCCTAGAATTTGGAGCAACTACCACCCGAACAGGGGCCCCTTTTAAGAGAGCAACTGAGGTTAAGGCAGGGAGCCTGCTGCTCGCCAAGGATGCAATGAGATGCTGAAAGCTGGAACTGCTAAGGGTCAGAATGAGCTTGGGTGTGTGGCTCTGAGAGCAGCCACACCTAATAGCCTAGCAGCATGTCTTTAGTGCAAGCAACAGCCAGTAGTTTACAGTCTGTTTTTCAAGGGATTTCCTTTTTCCTCGTCAAATTCTTGGAAGTTAATCATGAGTTATCTTTTTTTTAAATAGAGTTAAGGAAGAATTAGTCCCTAAATAATAATCAGCAAAGATTGCTTTCTGTAAAAAAATAATCAAAAGGCAAAGTGGGAGAGTGGGCCAAGTGTCCATGGCTGATGTGTATAATCCTATTTACTAAGGAGACTGAAATCCAAAAATGGAGCATCGAAGCTAGCCAGGCAGACAAATCTGAGAAATGTTTACCTCCAATTAACTAGCAAAATGTCAGAAACGGCTCAAGTTCTAGAGTGCCACACTTGAGCATAAAACCGGGGAATGGCACAAAAACTCAAAATAAAAAGGCAAAAGATCATGATTTTAGGAGCCAGTCACTTGCTCTCAAAGTCTATACCTTTGATTCTGTTTAAGGAACCCACTGACACCCAAGGCGCTGGTCATGCCAGGCTGTGTCTTGTCCTTCCATGAAAACTTTGATTTCAGAGCTGGGACCCAGGACACCTGCCAACTGTTTCCTTTATAATCATTTTTAGTATAGTACATATCAAGTTGTTGACTGATAAAGAAAGCAAAGTGAGCTTTCCATCTCAATGTAACAAAGAAACAAAGTAGGGAAAAAAATGCAACGTGTTCTTGGGTGTAATGTCTCTTCTACAGACTCATTGTCACAGAAGTACTGTGGACCATTAATGGGACACGTGACAGGTGGCAAAAAGTCAAAGCAAAGCTATGTGAGACCACCAAAAGCCAAACACCAAAAAGAGAGGGAAAGAAAGCAGTCGCAGGTAGTACACTCACCTTCCAACCCAGCTGGTTTAAAGGAGTCCTCCAAGCAGGAACTGGAAGAATAGTGCCAGTCAAGTTCATCCTGACTCATCATATTTCTACATGGACTTCCAGATGTGTTTAATGCTGAGACCAATTTGCACCACGAGCATGCACAAAGCCAGCTGCCTTGCTGCATGAGCATGGCAGACTCGGAAGACTAGGAAAGCAGGGCTGCCGTTCTAAGGGTTTTGTCTGTTTTTGCTGGTTTCCCGATTCAAGAGCCACAAGACAAGACTCAGTCCTATACAGTCATCTGGGGTTGTGGCCCCCGTCACTGGTCCTTCACTACTCCCTAATTTTTCCTGCACTCTGGGAGGCTATTCTGGGTAGCTGGGAATGTTGTGCAGAATGTAATTACCACAAGCCAGCCAGAAATCTGGACTTTAGGCCATGCAGGAGATGATAGCTAACTGGTCCTGAGACCCAACGTGCAATTAGAGCAATTCTTCTGTCATTGTTAATCACTCCGATTTATGTTTTGAAAGGAAACCAAAATGATGAATATAATGATTATTTCTGGTTTTGCTTCCCCCTTTCTTCCTCCTAAAAAACTGGCAATAGCACTAAAGTCAAATTAAACATCTGTTTGAAAAATAAGCCCGAGTGCCAATGACAGCTGCCTTGGACTTACAAATGCACCACAGCTGTCAAACTCTAAATTAACAATGATTTCCATTTATGAACAGCAGAGAACTGAGTCATAAAGGAGCTTTTTCTCCTTTGTTTTCCTGGCTTGCAGGGGCTGTTAAACGTGAACTGTTAGGAAAATACCCAAGGAAAAATGGAGCTGAAATCAGCCTACAATATTGAATCACGGAGGGTGTGGGGACATTCTTTTTGTGTAATCTCATTCTTGCCTGACTTGAGGCTGGGGATTCTATATAGCAAGCAGGCTTGCAGCGATGCAAATAATTGCTGGGCAATTCTTTGAGTAGTAACTGAGGATGAATAGTGATGGAGCTGGTGATTATAGATGGAGAGATGTCATCTTCCACAGTGCTGAGGGCCAAATTAAATTGCATCTCCAGTGGGCTTCTGCTCTTGCTTTCTCCGGAGGAAAGTAACAGATGCTCAGGTATATGACTGTGACACTCACTCTGGTCATACACAAATGTAAAAGATCTAATCAAAATATCTCAGTGATGAAATAAAATATGCCAAGCTGTTCCACACCTACTTTATGTCTATGAAGGGCAAAGTCTGGCCATATGCTGCATAGTGATAGTTCCATTAATAACAGACCACAATTAAGTCAGTGGCTGTGAAATTATAGTGCTATCGAAGGTGGGTGCCAGTAGCTATAATCCTAGCTAGTCAGGAGTCTGAGATCTGGAGAACTGTGGTTTGGAGGTAGCTTGGGCAGAAAAGTCTGTGAAATGCCAACCTAGAGATGTGGTGTAAGTTTACTGTGATGTAAGTTTACTGTACAATGTTCAGACAGTGACAAATCCCAAACAAGTCAGTTCTCAGGACACATCTATTGCCAAATGACACTGCAGGTCACTTTTGCCTCAGTCATCACTGCCTTTCCTAGGGATGGTGTGACACTGTGTATCTTTCCTGTTTTAAGAAAATGGATTGTAGGTATGACCACATTCTGGTATTTTTTTTCACTGTTGCCATTTTTATCCTTCTCATGTTCAAGTGTGTGTGTGTGTGTGTGTGTGTGTGTGTGTGTGTGTGCACACCAGTCCTGGAGCTTGAACTCAGGGCCTTCCATTATTGCTTAGCTTTTTCTGCTCAAGGGTGGCACCCTACCACTTGAAACATGCCTCTACTTTTTCATGTCAAAATGTTTGCAGAAATAAACCAACTTTAGGCCATCATGCAATGGAATATACTCATCTATATAAAGGAATATAGCTGGCTTTCCAGAGGTTCCATATCCAGATTCAGCCCCAAATACTTTTCTAAAAATGCATCTTTACTGACCATGTACATACCGACCTAGCACTAAACACAGTGTAACAACTATTTACATAGAATTTGCATCACATTAGGCACTAGAAAGTAATCTAGTGATGATGTAAAGCATATGGGAGAATGTGATGACTACACCATTGCATATGAAGGGCTTGAGAATCTTACACTGTGCTATCCATGAGGAGACTGGTTCCAGTTCTGCTTCCCTATACCTGGAAACTGGTGTATAACTGGGGTGTGCCACGTGCTCATGCTCTTGCATGCCTCTCAAGTTGCAGTCAGCCCCTAGAGGTCAGTATGATGTTGGCGATGTCCACAGATCACACCTTCAGTTTCCCCACTGCTTAGTTTGCTGCTGTGTCTGGAGCTGCTGAGACTCAGGTGGCCCCAACTTCTTAGTTAGCTCTTTCCAATTTCTTTCCCTCGGGGCTAGATCCTGCACCTGGGATCCCAGCTTCTGAATGAAACTGTTGACCTTGTACTTCCTCCCTGGAATCATGCCACAGCTGGCCTTCCAGAAGCTTCTTGCATCTGGATTGAACCTGTTATATGGTGGGTCCTAGGGATCTGAGGCTTCATGAACCAAACCTGTTGCCATGGCATTGATCTTTCCAACTGTTCCTCTGAGAACTAGCCTCATTGGTTGGATCCAGGCTTCCCCATCCCCTCCCACTCCCCTTTTTTGTTTTTTTTTTAAACAGTGTATTGTTCAATAATTCAGGTGGCTCTTGAGTTTGCTGTACAGCCCAGCCTGGCCTTGAACTTGCAATTCCTTTGCCTAGGTCTCCCAAGTGCTGGAATTATAGGCACCTGCCACCATATTCACATTCCCTAACCCTTTTTCTCCTGACTCTTTGCTCTCGACTTGGTGAGTGTTACTGAGGGCCCAGTCTGCCTCAAGTGAAGCCACCCTGACAAAGAACCTGTGGTGCTCCTCAGTGGTTAACGCAGAAACATCATAGAATAAGCTTTACTCTAGCATGTCAGATGCTCCTAACCCTGCCATTTTCCTCTGAATCTCCCTCCAAGTCATCCCATATGTGTTTTCCATGCGTTCTGTGAAGCTACAAAATAATATTAATGCTAGAAAATTCCTTGTCACTAACTTTTTGCACCAGCAAGCCATTCTCTTTCCAGTTGCCTGGGGGCTTCTTTTCCTTCCTCTTTTTTTTTCTGTCTACCTGCCTACGTTTTCTTTCTTTCTTCCTTCCCTCCCTTCCTTCTTCTCTTTCTTTTACTCTCTTTCTTTCTTCTCTCAGACATATTAGGACTAAATTCAAGGCTTTGAGCTTGCTAAACAACTATTTTACCATTTGAACCATGCCCTAGACCTTTGCTTTATAATTTGGTTTTCAGATAGTCTTGCTTTAACCTAGGCTGGTATGGTACTACTATCCTTGTATTTCTGCCTCCCAAGTAGCTGGGCTACAGACATGTGTTATTGTAAGAAGAATTCTGCCCTACTCCTACAGACCAACTGAGGCAGACAGTGAAAGAGTACAAGGAGGGTAGCCAATCTCAGTCAGCATAGCTTATAGTGGTGACAAGTTAACAACTTGGAGTCATGAAGAAATGTTTAAGTCCCAAGACATTGCTTAATTACCCTGAACATAAAATCTCTAAACCTTAGTTTTCTCATCAACAAAATGGGAATTAGTACCACAATGAACACCTGGGGTTTTTATAAAGCATAACGTAAGGCATATACCTAGTGCTTGGCAGTAAGTGTAAGCCTCGTGTGCCATCGTTTAATTAATATATTGGGTACTGTTGATAGTGCAGAAGCTGAGGAAGAAGCTCAGTGGCAAAACATTTGCCTGCCTTGTTCAAGGCCTGGAGTTCAATGCCTAGCATTGAAAAATGCTTCTTGCTGTTATTAGGGTTGATATGACAAGCTGCTATAGACTGAATGGCTAAGAAAATACCAGGAAATTTATTTCTCACAGTTCTGGAGACCAGGATGCCCCAAATCAAGGCATGTACAGATTTTGTATGTTCCTAGTTTATAGATGACTGCATTGGGGTGGGGGTGGGGGTCTTGAACTCAGAGCCTGGGAACTGTCCTTGAGCTTTTTCACTCAAGGCTAATGCTCTACCACTTTGAGCCACAGCACCACTTCTGGTTTTCAGGTTAATTGGAGATAAGTCTCATAGACTTTCCTGCCTAGGCTGTCTTTGAACCTTGATCCTCAGACCTCAGCCTCCTGAGTAGTTAGGATTATGGGCATGAACCACTAGCATCCAGGTGATGACTATGTTTTTATAAACATCCATAGAGAAGAACAGAGAGAAGGAACAGGTTCTCATCTCCTCTTAACAGGGAACTAACACCTTTCAGGAAGGCTCCACCCTCATGATCTAATCACCCATCAAAGGCTATCTCCTCATACTATCACATGGGGGATTAGGTTTTCATTGAATTAGGTGGAGAAAGAGGGGAGGGGCACATGGACATTCAGACCATCGGAGGTGTCTCTATGTAGCTCCTCATGTAGCTCCTCTCAGTCCAACTCCTGACTATCCACTGTTGCCCTGACTGGCTACACTCCACTGCAGGTAGGTGACACCATGCGTTTCTTCCTATCCAAGAGCTTCCATGGTGCTGCATCAAGTGTTCAGAAACTACTGAACACTCATTTGGAGGCAAGTTAGGAACATTAAGGCTTGTAGAGCTGCTCTGATCAGTGGAGGATGGCCAGCAAGGCACAGTACCTCCCCACACCAGGCACATCCTGACCCTCACATCACAAAGCTTCCCTAGAGGCCCCAGTGGGACCAAGCAGCAGCAGTTGCCTATAGAAATGCCAAGTCAATAACCGTTAACTGAATTGCTACCCTCACCCCTTACACCTGCTCCCTGACATGGATCCCTAGTGAACTTCCTGGGCTGTGTGAGACCTCAGGCCAAGAATCCACAATGTCTGAGTTCCTCGCAGCGGCATATCCATCAGAACTAGGAGCAGTAAAACTTTTTCACAAAGGGCCAGATAAGAAATATTTTAGGCTTAGCAGGCCATATGGTGTCTGTTGCAACTTTTTAATTCTGCTGCTGTATTGTGAAAGTAGCCCTCAACAATCTGTAAATGAAGGAATGTGGCTGTGTTCCAACAGAACGTTATTTATGAAGAAACCGGTGGGTTGGCTTTGGCCCATGGGCTGTGCTTTGCCAGTCCCTGCATTAGAGCAGCAACAATCCCATGCCTTCTTGACGCTCACAGTCCTGCAAAGGCTGGAAGAGTTCCTCAAAATGAGGTTGCAAAGGTGGCTGGAGTCGAGGTGAGCATGTAGCTAAGCCTAGTATATTTGGGATCCTAGGCTTGACTGCAAGTATCACAAAGTAGCTGGAGCAAAGAAAACTCAGGAGGAGCCTAGAATACTATACTAAGGAATTTTGACTTCATTCTTTGGCCATGGGGAACAGAAAATGAGTTCTCAGATCTCATAGTGGCTACAGCTTGGAATAGGTTATTTCATTGGCAAGAAATGAGTTACCCTTTAAACACACACACACACACACACACACACACACACACAGTTTTTGTGAAACCCAGTCCTGCCAGAGGGCTGCCTCCTCTCCCTCCTGTGGCAAGCCAAGTGATGTTGCCATTACTGTTTCCAATCCTCGGTTGCATAGATGGGGCCAGAGTCTCTCCTCTGATGCCCTTGACACCAGATGTGTTTTGGAATTCAGACTATTTCTGAATTTCAGGAAGAGAATATAGTGCACATCCTATGTATTTTTTAACACCCCCATCAGGGTGGGATGGGTATCTCACAACCAAACACATTAATATTTACACTAAAAGACCATCAAGTCAGTCTAGGATGGATTGAGGCCCTAATGAATAATGAAAAAGCTTTAGATTTTCAAGCCTTTGGATTTCAGAATTGCAGATGAGAGACTGTGCACGCGATTTGTGTTGTTCATGTCACACCAGACTGTGACAACGTCCAAGACAGCCTCTGTGTCCTCAGAACTGCATACAGGAGGGGATCAACAAATGTTGTCAAAGGAATGAGGAAGAAAGGCTGCAGAACAGGAGTCAGGTTGGAGGACTGAGAAGCTGGCCAGAGACTGTTCAAAGCTGGAGAGACATACATGCTCCAGTCAGGATCCTAAACTTCTTCCTAAAATGATACAAAGCCGTGTGCAAGCTTGTGAGGTAAGTGAGAATTCTGCTGCAAGTAAGGACGGCAAGTCTTGTATCAGTGAGGAAAAGATCAGAGGCCAAGGAGTGGGAGTGACCAATTAGGAGGTCCTCACAACAATAATGCAAGATGTGTGTGTGGAAACAGCAACCAATTTAAAATAAGCGACAGAGGAGACAGTTACATGTCCAACTGCCAAGATCTGGCCGCTAATGATGTTGAAGGAAAGGAAGGTGTCAGAGATCAACTTGACCCTGCCACACCATTCTGAGCTGCTGGAATGTAAGATCTCAGGCGTGGAACACAGACGTTTCTGTTTGAAACTGGAATATGCCACCTACTCTATGACCTTGGGCATCTTACTTCTCTGTCCCTTTACTTCCTCCTTAGTTTCTACTTGGCTTCATCTTTACAGATGGCTATAAAGATGAAATAAGAATTTGTAATGGGTTTAGGCTACTATTACTGCTATAATCAATCACTGTTTCTTGTATTTGAATTCCCAAATGGCTCGCTAAATAACTATGTCCTCATGAGACTCCCCCACATGTTAGATCCTTCTGTGGAGGCAGCAGGTAGCTCAGAAATCTCCCCAAAGATGACAAAGGCATGGAAAGAGAAGATCACTTCAGGAGACAAAACTTGACAGCCTCCTGAGGACAGGACTTCCTGGAGGGATCTATAAATGTCTACTCCACTCACTGTAACTGTAATGGCTTGCAGCACTCAGTATACCATGGGAACCTTTATACACTCAGCTATTCATGACAGGGAAAAGGCTTTAAAGTGGGCTACCTGGAAAGCCCGTCATTTAGAAATATGCAAATCTTTGCTTCCAAATGGATGTCAGGTTTACCAAAATCCAAGTATAGAATAGTAATGGTGATAGATGTATTCTGGCCCTCCCAGACTGCTTGGGCAAAAGAACAAAGCTAACCAGGTGGAGTTCAGAGCTGTCATCTAAAGACATTGAGCAGACGGCAGCTAATTTTACCTGAAATATTAGCTTGCCTTCTTACAGTAACACTGCCCAAACCTCAAAACGCATGCTCCTTTTCACAAGACAGGGCTCTGCAATGCACCCAGCAGCTCCTTTTTTACCTGTTCTCAACTTGGCCGCCATAGTTAATCATCCTTCCCAGTTCATCATTCTACCATTTAATAGCCACTAATAGTTCCTTGCTGCTCTTGAATCAAGTTCAATCTCTTCATGTTGATATCAGAAGATGTTCATGATTTAGCAACAGAATTTAGCCCCTAGAGACCTTCTAATTTCAGTGAACCTGTCCACATCAGGCATGTTTATCCTCACCTCAAGCTCTCACTTCAGCCGTAACTCTGTCCACTTCCTTTACCTGGAATAACCTCTTTCCTTTCATCCACTTATCCAAACACTACTGCTGCCTTCAAGATAGAAATGCTGACTTTCCCAAGAAGTGCTGAATATTCCATTCCTTACTCATCTCTCTAAATTCTAACCATGCTTAATTTGTCCCTTGTTCATTTCTGTCTTGGGTTTGCTAATTTTTGTACACATATTGTTACTTATACCACAACCAAACTGAAAGTGTCTTAAAAGTTGAGAAATTATGAACACTCTACTCTGAGTGTTTTTCAATGCCAGATTTAGACTTTGGGCATCTGGAAGATACACATCAAATACTGGTTGGTTGGTTTGTTCCCTAACCACTACCTTTCACAAGAAAAAGATGATGATTTTCTTGGCTAAAAGATATTCTTCAACTTGATTAAATGTATCAATTTTAAACTCAACCAACTACATATAAAGCTATATAATATAGTGTATTCCCAATAAAATCAAGGATATGAATGAATATCATTATCTAATTTTATAGCACCACTAATGTAATGCCACACAATAAACTAGAACATAAAAAGGAAACAAAATATATGTATATTCATTATTTTTAGATACAATCATTTATACTAACAATCCCAAAAGAATAAAAGAATAAGCTACTCAAAATACTAAGAGTTCAGCATTATCTGGATTAAAACTCCACTACAGAAGTCAATAGTTTCTCTAAATAAGTGACTAGAAAGTTATGACAGGAAGAAATGATCCTATTCATAAAACAACAAAACTATAAACTACTCATGTGGAAAAAGCCTCACAAGAATCTGAAACCTAAAGAAAGAAAGATAGCAAAACTCTATATGAACCAACACAAAAGGCCCAAATACATTTTTGATCAGAAAACGTATGATAGGAACACTGAATTTTCTTACAGCAAACTACAAATTCATTGCAACATAATTCAAAACTCCAATAGAAATGGATTTAACAAGCTTACTCTATAATTCACCTGGAATTATCAATCCGATTGAGTGCCAATGAGCCTTCTGAACTAGAAGATTAATGAGTGATGACTTGTCAAAGTGTCAAATTAGGCTATAAAATGGTGAACGAGTTGTATAAAAATTCTGATTTAGAGGAAGTAGCATTCTAAGTCAATGGGATATACTGTTTAGTAATTGGGTCTGGGAAAAGTTCCTCTTCATTTTGGGGGAAAGAAATGGATTCAGATTTCCCATCTGTGATGCTGTCCTCATTTTGCTTCTCCACATAGCTGCTTACCTTCGGGCCTGTGGACTGCTCAGAAGGCTCCATGATTCTCAGGAATGACCACAGGGAAGAAGAGAAAGGGAATAGGCAGGGTCCCTCTGGGCTTGCCTTAGGTAGTTGCTTCCCTAAACCAAAGGTCTCAAATCCTACCAAGGGGGTGGATTTTACTCCATCCTCTCCATGTCCTCCCCTTGCCCCTTCAGGTGTGGTTGGGATATTGGGATAAGATGCCCCCCCCCCCACTGGCATCTTGCCCCTAACATTATAAGTGGAATCTTCATTCACCTTCCCTTAGTATGCCATCTATTTTCTGTTGTGACTTACTGATACAATATCACTCTCAAAATTAAGTTAAATTTGAACATTAAAGACAAACTTACTTTACTTGGGCATATATTTATAATTTGGGTGTAAGAGGATACTAATGATGATTAGGAGTACTGAGGGTTGAACTCAAAGCCTTGCACATGCTAGGGAAGTGTTCTACCCCTTGAACTATGCCCTCAGTCATTTTATTTTTATAGAGACAAAGCCTGGACTGGCCTCAAACTCACAAATCCTCCAACTTCTATTCCCCAAGTACCTGCAAGTACAAGCACGCACCATTACACACACACAGTTGAAAAATTGTTTTTGACCAGATACAAATCAGAATTTGAAAGGGGAGGGATGATACACTTGATTAATTCAAAGTTTCAAATGTTCAAATAAATACTGATGATCACAGCTGAAAGAATGCTGGAGATAAATATTTGAAGTTTATGATAAAGTGCTATTATTGGGATGATACATTTTATATTTATATAAACATATTGATATCCAGGTGCTGATGGCTCATGCCTGTAATCCTAGCTACTCAGGAGGCTAAGATCTGAGGCTTGTGGTTCAAAGCCAGCCAAAGCAGGAAAGTCTGTGAGACATTTATCTCCAGCTAACCACCAGAAAACCGGAAGTGGTGCTGAGCACCACCTTGAGCAAAGAATTCAAGGACAGCACTCAGGTCCTGAGTTCAAGACCAAAGAGCAACAAAAATTTTTTTTAAAACCACAAAACATGTTTATAAAACTTGTTTTAAAATATAGTTATACTATATATTTTGAATATAAAATATGTGAAATCAGTTTTAAAGGACTTATTAGAAATATGGAAAAGAATATGAATGTACTCTAACAGGAGGAATAAAACAAATGAAATAATATATGAAAAATCCCTAATATACAAAAAGATTCATAATATACTAGTAATTAGGAAAATATAAATTAAGATACTACTTAAATACATATGTAGTAATGTAAGATACTATTAAATGGAAAGATCTTTAAGACTGATAATATCAAAGGGCCACGAACAAGATATAGGTTCTCTTGTTCACAGTTATGGAGAATGCTTAAATTGGCGAAGTTTGGGCAGAAAATTTGGTGGTATCTATAGAAATTATAAATGCATAGTTCCATTTTTTGGCATTTACTGTGGATGAAATCTTGCATGTACTAGGATGTTACTCACAGCATTATTTTTAACAGCAAAAAGCAAACAAACCAAAACTAGAAACAAGCCATGTGCCAGTGGCTCATGTCTGTAAGTCCTAGCTACTTTGGAGTCTGAGATCAGGAAGATGGCAATTCGAGCAGCCTCTGCAGAAATTTTTGTGTGCCTTTCCAACCCATAGTGGGGTACAGTGAGGTAGGCCTCTTACCCTAAGCTACATGGGAGGCTAGGTGGGGAGGAGCGTAGTTTTAGGCCAGCTCATGCCTAGAAAGGCTTAGGCCAGAAAAGCCAGGCTTGGTAGCATCCATCTGTGATCCCAGCAATGATGGGAAACCTAAAGTAGGCAGACTGTGGATCAGGCATGTCTGCTGGAGCTGTGGCTCAGTGGTAGATTCCATCCTTGCAAGCATGAGGCACTGAGTTCAAAACCCTCCGGTACCCCACACACCACCACCACTACCACCGCCACCACTACCACCACTGCTGCTGCCTTGGAATAAAAATCTAAATGTTGGCTAACTGTGAAATAACAGCAAATCCCAGGATATCTCTATACTGATTGGTACATATCTCTAGTATGGGTTTATGGTTTTTTGTTGTTAGGAAAAAAATTATTCAAATTCTGGATAATATACACACCTTGATACCATTTGTGAAAACCTAGAATTACAGAAATGAAACTATGCTTTCAAGTCTACCTGCACGAATATAAATACTATAGATAAAAGTTTAACGCATACACACCAAATTGATATCTATTGCTGCCTTTGTTCAGGAAACTAGGACTTCCTGGGAGGAGATGCCAGAGAGTTCTCCCTTTCTCTGTAATCAATATTTTTCTGTATTTCATTCCTTTTTGTATCATTCAAAATTACCTATCACTGTATTTACATCTTACTTATAAAATTACCATTTGTTTAATGAAAAGCTGTAGCTTAATTCCTTCAGGGAAAAACATGAGAGAAGATCAAAGGCTTTGGAGTTAAATGATCATGTGACTTCAAGTCTGCTGTCGAAGGCCCTGGGGGCTGTCTCCTCTTGTGTTTTTTGGGAGTAGTTTGCTGTGAAGATCAGATTAGCCAAAGCCCGAGTGCTGGGCATGTAGCTCAGCTCCTGGCATATGGAAAGATTGCTTTTTTTTTTTCTTTTTTTCTATGTGACCTATGAGAACGCCAAGGCTGAGAACATACCTTGGCTGCTTGGATGTCTGGACAAATGGGAGCTCAGTTACATTTGCTGAAGGACAGAATGAACAAACCACATATGTTAATTGTTAATGAATAAACATATGTTCCCATATGTTGACTGTTAGTGGGTAAACAAGAGATGCCTTTCTGGATTCCCCCTAGAAAGATCAAATACTTCTGGTTTGTGCGAACTTAATAAATGAAAGAAAACCAAAGATGAAGGCCAGATGGATAAGGGCTCTTAGAACACCCATTGTAAAGATCTGAGGTTTTGAAACTATCTTCTTTAGGGCTCCAGGCTCTGTATTGTAATCCGTCTATCATGTGTTAGGGATTTGGGTCCTAGAAAGCCAAGCTGGAAATCTAGTCTCTGGGCCAGAAGACTTAATACACACACAGTCAATGGTCAGGCCACATCTGACAAGAACAATAGAACTCTTACCTCCAGCCTCAGCATCAATCAGTACAGAACAATCAGAAATTGTTCACTGACTGTCAAGTCTCTACTCCCCCACCACCCTAGCCTTCCCTTACTTTTAACTCAGGACTAACAAAAGACAAATATTCCCTGCATACTAATCACATAGTATGTCCTACTACTTAGCCTGCCTTCAGCTTCTCTGTGCCAATAACTCCCATCACAGTAGCCCTGAAGCCATTCTTTTTTGTCCCTCCAAGGCTTTCCCTCTCCAATGCCTGCCTTTGAGTCTCTGCCAAACACAAGCAGACACCCTTGCTACATAAGCAAGCTCTGAACACACAGCCTATTTTCAGGGTCTTACTCATTTCCCCAAGGCTAGCTCTCACATTTCAACTAGGTATGAGATACATTCTCAATATCACATTTATAGATATAATTTTGTTTTTTAAAGTTCTCTAACTTCATTAAAAAAAGAATCACCACTGTAGATCAATGACAAGAACCAAAATGTCTCAAGAAATCTGGGAAAGGATACTCAGCTTGCATTAAACCAAGAAATAAACAATGCCTATGCAGAAAGCAGTACTGTACTATGAGGCCAAAGACAGGGCTGCATCATAGGCAGGTGCTTCCAGAGACCTCTGTGGGGCTTCACCCTGTAAGCCAGGCAGAGGTGAAATCTAGAAAATGCAGGGACTGGAGGGTGTAAGTGGGAGGTTTTCTTGGGTTAGATTATCAACAGTTTCTAACAGTTCTAAGTCTATTGAGATGTCCACATTTGGAAAGTGAACCAAATCCAGAAACAAAAACTTAGAAGAAAGGAAGGGGCTACAGTTATAAAACATAAAGTATATTCTACAAAATTAATAAAATTAAGGGAATGCATAGGGTTGGAAGGGGTAGGGAAAAAGGATGAGAGGGGTGATGTTGATCAAGATTCATTGCATTCATACACTACTTCACTGAAAAGCAACTCTTTTGTATAACTACTTAAAAAAAGAACTTAGTGGTTTGGGGGTTTGTTTTGTTGTTTTGTTTCTAAAGTAAGTTGGTTGGGGTGATCCCAGGCATCATTTCCATGAAAAAAAAAAAACCCCAAACATCAGCTTTACAGATAAGTAACAGCTTTACAGCCAGTTAACTTGGTGGAACCCAGAAACAGATTTCTTTGTTGGTAGAACTTGGCCAAATCCTTGATGTGAGCCAGGCAAAGGTAAGAGACAATATCCAGAGGCTGAGTTCAAGTTCTGGTATCTGAACACACAAAAAAACCCAACAACAACTAAAAAACAAACCCTTCTATGCTAATAAGTATTACAAAACTACAAGATAGGTATTCAATGTGCAGCATTTGATAAACTTATTAGAGCACAGAAATTGTTTTCCTTCCCATCTGTTTGTATCTTCCAGAACATCATTTTGTAACCTACAGTTTAGAGATACAGACTTAAGACAGTATTGCTTTTGAGAAGAAAATAATTTTAGCTGGTCAATACTTCCTGCCCCCTATACTAACTCAGGGACAGAAGGGTTGGAAGGCCAGCTTGTGAAGTGTGCGTGTGTGTGTGTGTGTGGGGGGGTTATTCTAATGGGCAAGAAAGAATATAGAACCATAAATAAAGCAGAGCCCGAGGCTAATGAAGATTACATTTGGGTCTCGAAACAGCGTAAGCACAGTTGAACTATTCTAGTTTTTGGGATTCTAACAGAAAGTGTTAAATTCCAGATGGAGAAGTCAAAAAATTTTCATTTGCTAAGCAATTTTTTTCTTAACTAGCTGTAATATCATTCTCTCTAGTAAGACGCAAGGTGGCCAGGAGAATCATGGTGTGGCAAAACCAGATCTAAGCAAATGATTCTTTCTGTACTACTGCAGTAGTGATGGCCCAGGGTGCCATTTTAGGATAGAGCCATCCGAAGGCAGAGGGAGAAAGCAACATCTCAGATGCCCCAACAAAGCCATGTCTCTTTCTGAACCCCAGCATGGAACGGTGGCTATAGGCAGGAAAGGAGCGCCAGTCATGTTTCCTTACTTTAGAATCACGCAGCCTGTCCCTGCCGGTGGTGCGATCCAAAACACCTGGATTCGTGTCCTTCTCCGCGGGGTGCTTTCAGTGACAGCCACAGGGCAGTTACTCATAAACTGGGTTTCTTCTTCATCGATAATCTAGGGAGAGTTAGTAGGAAAGAAACACATTAAAACACCATGTTCCTTTGGAGGGCCCCCAAATTCCCAAATGGACACTTGGTTCATTCTATTTTGCCTCCTGTCATTTCGAATTAGCAGATTTACAGCCCTAGGTCCCCAAATAATGCCTGACAGAGTCCCAGCCAAGGCTGGTGGAATTCACTTATTGTGAGGACGAAGATTTGCACATCTGGGGCCAGGGCTGGGGCCGGCACTTTCCGGAACCAGCCACTAGGTGACGATCTTGCTCATTTCACAGAAGGACTCGTGTCCACTTCAGGGAAGGAAGGGGATGGCGGATGGATACACCAAAGCAAACACTGGATTCTGTACTTTATTCAACTATAGTAGTATACCTTCAACGTTAAAGTGTAAAAGAAAAACTTCTTGTAGAAGAAGCATAGGAAAGTATGTCTCCCAGTTTCATAGAATTTTTTTACCCGTGTGGTGTCTATTTACTGTACACTAAGACAGAATGGAGATGACTAATCTGTATTCTTCCAAATCACCATTTCTTAGGGCTCTACTCACAACAGGGGAGTTTTATATTCTGCAGGGTTAATTCAGCCAGTCTTCTAACCAGCTCTGGTACTTGCCCAACTCCCTACTAGAATTATAGCCTAGAAGGATTTTCTGGGGAAGCCATCAACATGCAATTTAAGTGTCAACTCTAAATGGCAAGTAATAACTGTGTGTCAGGAACAGCACATAGAACATAAGTAGAAAACATCTAGCATGTGCTAGGCTCTAAGCTTTGCATGATTTATTCATCAAAATTTCAAGTTCATTCTTAAGGGAGTATTATGCCCACACTTTGTATTTTGTGCTGGTTCTGAGGCTTGAACTTTGGGGTCCTCACGCTCTCGCTTAACTTTTTTGCTCAAGGCTAGTGCTTCACTACTTGAGCCACACCTCCACGTCTGATCTTTTGCTGGAAAGAAGAGTCTCTTGGATTTGTCTGCCTGAGCTGGCTTCGAACTACCATTCTCAAATCTCAGTCTTCTTAAATAGTTAAGATTACAAGTGTCAGCCACTGGTTTTTAAATTTTGATTTTTGTTTTGTTCTGATTTTGGCCCTTGAACAAAGGGCCTGGGCAGTGTCCCAGAGCTCTTGCTGCTCAAGATTAGCTCTCTTGTCGCTTGAGCCATGGCTCCAATTCCAGCTTTTTGGTGGTTAAATGAATATAAGAATCTCACAAACTTTCCTACCTTTGAATTTTGATGCTGTCTCCAAAGTAGCTAGAATTACAGGCATGAGCCATCAGCATCTGTCTTCCTTTACAAGATAGTAAGCAAAAACTGTCACTAACTAGGTTCCTTAGTCTATTACATAATTTCATCACTGGGCAAGGCAAAGGCAATGTTTTATTACATCTTATTTATCTCTATAGTCTTTATCCTAATTCCATTAGTATCCAGTTCAAAAAAATTAACATACATCCTTCTGAGTACACATGTATCTAAAATTTCTAGATTCTTTGTTTTAATGCTCATTTCATTCAATTTTATGCATCTGAACTATGTCAGTGTTACTATCATATTGATTTCACTAACTGCAACTCAATTGTTCTGCGGAGTAGCTACACCTCGCTTTGATTCTGTCAGTTATACACAAGTGATCCTAGCTTCCCCAGAAGGATATGGGGATTCAATACTATCTTATTTGGGCATCATTTTATAAGGATGCCAGGTTTTCCCTTGTTTGAATTCCCTACTCAGAATCTCTACCAGTAGATTTTATTGTCTTTTTTTTCCTGATTATTAGATTTTTCAATATTTCAAAACAAATATCCCATCATTTTCTACAAATCTTTAATCACTCAGAGATTTATCTTTAGAATATTTCATTTAGCATAAACATCATTCATATAGTGGAATCAATCATTTTCTCTCCCTTGGCTTTCCCTTTTATATTAAAGGGGGGAGAAAACCCCTGAGATTGTATAGGCATTTCTCTAATATTTTCTTCTATTAGTTTTATAATTTTACCTTTTATACTTAAGTCTTTATTCCATTTTGACATTTTTAATATGAGGGAATAGGGATCCATCCATACTGTGAGCTACTTTAAAAATTACTAAATTTCATTTTTAGAGCAGATTTAGCTTTAGAGCAAAATTGAACTGACAGTACAGAGAGGTTCTACATACTACCAAACATCCATACCAATCATGTGTAATGATTCATATCTATCATCCTAGCTACTTGGGAGGCAGAAATCTGATGTGGTTCATAGCCAATGTGGGCAAATAGAGTTCATGGGACTCCTTGACAAATGGCTGGGTACAGTGAGGTATATGTTTGTGCGTGTGATACCCAGTGATGTGAAAAAGCTCATATAGGAGGATGGCAGTCCCTGGCTGGCTTGGACATACAGTGAGGCTCTGTCTTGCAAATAACTAAAGCAGAAAGGGGGTGGAGGCATGCGTCCATCGTACAGAGCTTGCCTAGCAAGCTTAAGGCACCAAGTTCAAACCCCAGTACCATCAAATCCATACATTTCACACCAGAGTGGTTCATTTGGGACAATCAATAAACCTACGCTGGCATATTAATATCACTCTAGGTTTACAGTCTACTTTAGGTCTCCCTTGTGGTGCTGTGTCCCTGTTATGTCATACAGAATAGTTTCACTGCCTTAACAATCCTCTGTGCTCTATTAAGATTCTGTCTCCATAGTGTGTCTTCTCCAGAATGTCAGCTTAAAATCAATATTTAGTTTTTGACCAAACATTGACATGTTTACTTAGCAATATGATTTAAGTTTCCACAATGTATTTTTTCATATTTTAATTGTTCATTTCTTTTTAGCAATGAAAAATACTCCATTTTCTGTATACCATAGTGTGGGTCCTCCTTATGGACTGAAGGATATCCTGGTTGCTTCCAAACTTGGGCAATTGTGAATAAAGCTGCTACAAGCACCAGTGTACAAACTTCTGTAGGGACATGAATTTTTAATTCACTTGGGTAAATACTAAGGAGCCTAGGTACTGGATCAAATGGTAAAGAACTGTCAGACTGTTGTCCCATACTATTTTGCACCCATATCAGCAATGAATGAATGTTCTTGTTGATCACTGCATCTGATGCTCGTAACGTGGGTTTTGGTCAGTCTAACAAGCAAGCAGTGGTATTGGAATAATTTACATTTCCCCAAATATGTATAATGCTAATATCCTTTCATATGATTACTTGGTAAGGTTTTTCAGGTCTTTTGCTCCTTTTAAACTCGATAGTTTAGAAAGTTTTCAGATTAACAGTTCTTTATATATTTTTGAATAATAATTTTCTAAATCAGATACATCTTTTGCCAATATTTCCTTACAGTTCTGGGGTTGTGTTCTCATTCTCTTCATATTGTCTTTCAGATGAGATAGGGCGTGTTCAGGGTGGTATGGCTGTAGACTTGATATTGTCTTTCAGGGAGAAGTTTTAAAATTTAAATGCAACCCACCATCAATGAATTCTTTCATGGATCACATCTTTGATGGTGGTATACTGAAAGTGTCACTGCCATGCCAAACAAACATAGGTTTTCATCAACCTCATTTTCTAGGTGTTGTAGCTCTGCATTTTACATTTAGGCCTGTGGTCCTTTTTGAGATGTTTTTGTGAAGGATGTCTAGCTGGTTTCTTTTTTGCATGTAGAAGTCCATTTGTTCCAGCACCATTTATTAAAAAAACTATCTTTGTTCCATTCGAGTGCTTCTGCTCCTTTGTCAAAGATGTGCTATCGAAGACTGTTTCTAGGATCTCTATTCTCCTCCACTCATCTGTTTAACTATCACTGCTTTGCTTGAAGTCAGTGTCACTCCTCCAACTTCAAGGCTGACTTGGCTATTCTAAGATTTTCGACTCTATATAGAAACTTTAGAACAGGACTTTCAGCAAAGTAACTTGCTACAATTTGGTTTGGGATTTCATTAAATCCTGTGGGTCAAGATGGGGAAAACAAACATTTTGGGGGGCTTTTCTATCCATGAACTCAAAATACTTTTCCATTTATTTGATTACACTCAAGAACTGTTTTTTCCTCATAAACTCCTTGCAGCATTTTGTGAGACTTCTACCAAAGTATTTCATAGGGGAGAGAGGAGTAGTTATGTAACTGTACTAATGTAAATGGTAATGTGATATATAGGAATAATTGTTGGCATATAGGAAACTCACTTATGTCTTTATATATTGTATTCTTGCCCTTTACAAAAGCTCACTCATTCCAAGCCTCCCTGACACAGACACAGAGACAGAGGCAGACAGACAGACAGACAGACAGGCAGACAGGCAGGCAGGCAGGCAGGCAGGCAGGCAGGCAGACAGACAGACAGACAGACACACAGAGCTACTTACCATGATGTATAATTCTTTTTATACATTATTCATTTCAATTTGCTATCTATGTTTATGAGAGTTACTTGTCCATAGTTTTCTTGCAGTATCTTTGTCTGGCTTATGACTGGAGGTATTACTAGCATCATCAAGTGAATTAGTATGCTGTATCTTCTGCGAAACTTTGTAGAGAACTAACAGAACTCTTTTCCAAGGACATTTGATAAAATTCACCAGTGAATCCATCTAGGTCTGGCATTTGCTGCTTGGAAAGGGTAATTATTGATTTGATTTCTTTGATACAGGTTATTCAAATGGTCTATTTCTTCCTGCATGAGTTTGGCAAATTATGTCTTTTAAAGAATTGGTCCATTCATCCAAGTTATCAAGTTTGTGAACATGCAGCTGGACATGCTATTTCTTTATCGTCTTAATTCCCATGGGGTCTGTAGAAATGTTCCTTCTTAAATTTCTGCTTCCATAAATTGTGTCTTCTCTTTCTCAGTAAGTCTGGCTAGAGGGTAATTCATTGATCTTTATGAAGAACCAGCTTTTGGTTTTGTTGATTTTTCTCTGATTTCTTGTTCTCAATTTCATTAATTTCTTGCTCCATTTTCAAGTTATTTCATTTTTTCCTGGTTACTGTGGATTTGTTTTGCTCTCATTTTTCTAGTTTCTTAACATTCAAGCTTAAATTGATTTTAGATCTTTTATATTGAATGTATACTACTCAATGCTGTAAGTTTTCCTCCAAGCACTACGTTTGCTGAAACCCCAATTTTTGATAAGTCATGTTTTAATGTTTAAAATATTAAAATTTTCTCTTGAGATTTAATTTAACCTTATCTTTATTTAATCTCCAGATATTTGATAATTTTCTAGCTGTTATTGGTTTCCAGTTTAATTCTATTGTGAGCTAAGAGCGGGCATTATATTTTTCTTTAAATTTGTAAAGGTGCATTTTAAGGTCCGGATTGCAGTCCATCTTGGTGAATGTAAGACTGTAAAATAGTGTGGATGAAACAGTCCATAGATATGAATTGTATCACAAATTGATGGGGATGTCGAGTTCAACTATGAACTTACTATTTTTATGCCTGTTGCCCTTGTCCATTTCTAAGAGAGCAGTGTTTGAAATCTTCAACTAGGAGGTCATTTGTCTTCTTGTAATTAAACCAGTTTGCCTTGCATGCTTTGACACTCTGGAGCCAAGTATATATACATTAAAGACTGTTGAGTCTTCTCACAGAATTATCCTCTTTATTTTTGTGTAATTCTTCTCTTTCCCTTAACTATCTTGCTCTAATGTCACCTCTAAAATTAATATAGATACTCCCTTTCTTTTCCTCTACTTCCCTCTCTCTTTTCCCCTCCTCTTCTCTTCCTCCTCCTCTTGCGGTTACTGGGGTTTGAATACAGTGCTTCTCATTTGCTGGACAGGCATGTTATTGTGGAGCCATGTCTCCATTCCCTTTGGACTGGTTTTATGTTTGATATAAATATATTTCTATCCCAAGCATGTGCCTGAACTGTTATACACCAATTTTTTTGGCTTCCTACTGTTGGTGCGATGGCAGGCACATGCCACCATACCCAGCTTCTTTCCACTGAAGTGAAATATCTTGAACTTTTCTGCCAGGGCTGGTCTGGAACCTCAGTCTTTGCAGTCTCAGCTTCCCACACAGCTAGAATGACAGGCATACTAGGCTGTGCCCAACTATTGGTCAAGAAAGACTCTGGGGTATGTATGCTTGAGCTGGCCTCAAATCATATCCTGAACTTAGCTCCTCAAATAGCTAGAATTAGAAGTATGAGGTTCTGGCTTTTCCTGCTTTCTTTTGATTAGCATTAGCTTGCTGCATTTTTCTCTAGGCATCAGATTTACTTCTATGTCTTTATATTTAAAGTAAGTTTCTTTTAAACAACATTCAGTGGGGTCTTTATTGTTATTCCTTTTTTATTGTTGTCATTTCTTTTAACTGATGCATTTAGACCACTGACTTTCAAAGTGACTTCTAGATTACTATTTTATACCTGCCCTTTATACTTGCGCTTGTACATTTTTTGTTCTTAGTTTTCTCTTCCATTTCCTTCTCCCTTTCATGGTTTTAAGCATTTATGTAATCCCATTTTCTCTCTTTTCTTAGTCAGCCAGTTTTAATTCTTTTTAAAAACTTCTTTAGTAGGTTCTCTAAAGTGTGTGATATACATTAATAATGAATCAAAATCCACTATATTTTTCTGCTTCACAGGTAGGGTAAGTACCTTGTAACAGTAATATGTTCCTAATTTCTCCTTCGTGTTCCTCATATTGCTGTTGCGTATTCACTTATACATAAGCTTATGTAAGTGTGCTCGCACACAGCCATACAATAGCATACACTATTGCTATTATTTTGAGCCAGATGTAATCTGTTAGATCAAGAAAAATAAGCTTTTATTTTAATTTCTCATCCATTCTTTCATGTTGTTCTTTATGTAGATTTGAGTTTTTGACCTATATAATTTTCTTTCTTTTGCATGCTATTGTATGTCTACTGGCAAAATGCCCTCAAGTTTTATTTCTCCTTTTTAAAGGATTTTGCAGAATACAGAAGTTAAAGGTGGTGGGGCATTCTGTTTGTTCTCTTTCAACTTTTCAAATATTTTTACTCTTTTTGGGGGGTGGTATTTTTGTTTTGTTGAAACAAAGTCTTACTATGTAGCCCAGGCTGAACTTAAACTGACAATCCTCCTACCTCAAGCTTCTAATGAAGGAATTACAGATATATAACACCAGCACTTGGCTCTTCTACTTCCTTGCATTGTTTCTAAGACATTGTATGCTATTCTTATATTTGTTCTTCTGTAAGTTAGATGTTATTTTCCTCTAACTTCTTTATGGTTGTGATGAAGTTTAAATGTAATATTCAAACTAGGTATAGGGATTTTTTTTTGGGGGGGGGAGGGAGTTTCCTCTGTTTGATGTATTCTGCAATTCCCTTTGCTGAGGCTTGGTGTCTGACTTTAATTTGGGGAGATTGCAAGTTGCTGTTGCTTCTGTTCTTTTGTTTCTGGTGGGATCCCTTTATGCATATTTATGTATTTGTATTTGTCCCACAATTCTTGGATATTATGCTGTTTATTTTTCTAAAATTCTAGTCTTTGTCCTCTCCATTTCTCTGCTTTGGAGATTCCTAATGACATACTGTTAAGCTCAGAGATTCTTTCCTTAGCCATATCTGGTCTACCAGCATCTGCATCAAAATTATTCTTCATTTCTGTTACAATGTTTTTAATTGCTAACTCATCCTTTTTATTCTCTCATGGAATCAAATTTCCACTGATTTTCATCTCTCTGCTTACATTATCCATCTGTTCTTGCATGTTGTGTTCTTAGCATTTTAATCACAGTGTTTAAAAATTCCTCCTCTAATTCCAACATCCCTGCCATATCTGACTCTATTCTAATACTTGTTCAATCTCTTTGAGCTGTGTTTTTCACCATGGTAGAAGGCAGACATGATAGATTATGTAAAAAGAATGGCTGTGAAAGGTATTTGGTCATAAGGTGAAGTATAGGAAAAACAAAGTGGCCTGTAGTTTTATGTCTTCTGGTGAGTCTGGGCTCCTGGGCCATGACCTTCACCAGTTTTCCTCCTTTAGGTTTGACAGGATGTCTAGGGTTTCAATGGGTCTAAAATAAGGGATTTTCCTTCTCTCTGCTTGGTTTAGTTTTTCCTGAGGGTAAACTTTGATAAGACTAGAATGTTTAACTATTTCACAATTGGGACGTCCCTCCTTTTCCCACCTGCACAACTCTGGATCTCCTTCATTTGTGTGATGATAGAAAAGCCTTCTGTCTCTCCCACTTCTGCTTTGGCCCTATCTTTCTTCCTACTTCTAGCTTTCTCTTATCTCTCCTCCAGATTTAACTTTTGCTCCAAATAATTTAGTCTCATTAACCTCTTAAGTACATTTGAATCTCTTACATTTAGTAGCTAAAGACCCATACTTAACCCTTCATCTCTCTCTAGTTACTGCTTTGTCTCTTTTTTCCATCATAGTCAAATTACTTGAATCAACTGTAGAAGTTGTTCTCTCTTCACCTCGCACTTACTCTTCAACTCAGTTGTATGTGTTCTTAGGTCCTATCACACTACCTAAACTTTCTAGCTAAACCTTCTGCAGTGTTCAATCCAATATTTACAGTAAGGTCTTTCTTAACATAATCTCCTATCTGGTCTTGTGTCACAGCTTTTTCATGGTTTTCATGGTCTTTTCGACTTCCCCAGCTTAACTTTGCCCTTCTACTCTTTCTGTAGTTTCTTTGGCTGCTTATCCTTCTCTACTGGCCTTTAAATTTGAAATTGCTCAAGGCTCAGTCCTAAGCCCTCTCCTGTTTTGACTTTCTTCTCTCAGTGTAGACAATTCTATTCAACTCCTAGATTTAATTACTACTCAGTGTAAACTATTCATAAGTTGGTATTTCCAACCTTGGCTGCTTCTCTGAGTTCCAGATCTGTAGTTCTGACCTTTTGTCTTTAATCTTCATTTGCTTTTGGAAATATCAAAAATACCTCAACTCCACCTTGCTTATAGCTGACCAAACCACCATCCCTGTAACCTGGTCCTACTCCATTGGGTTCCATCTTAGGCTCTCCCCTTTACTTTTATCCTCCATGTCCAAATGACTTCTACTCCATCTTCCAGTTCTTGAATTTATTCTATAACCATTCCTCTTGTTCCTCAGACTAAATTATGTCATTATACTTTGGATTAACTAATTTGAACTTGTTTTTGTTATTCTTTTCCTTTCTCCAATTCATCCACCCTGAAAGCCACAGTAATCATTTAAGAATACAAATAATTTTACTATCTACCTCTTAGAATCAAGAAAAGTCCTTAACAGAGTGTCGTCCCTGTCGTCCTGCCTCTGTAACCTCAGACTGTGCCATGTCCCTCCCTGCTTTTTGTACCTGGCTCCATTGGTTATGTGCTTTCTCTTGCCCAAGCCTGGTCAGACTGTTTCTTCCCTTTGCTTTATAAAAACAGTTTCTGTTCCCTCAGCACTTAGCATAGAGCCTGGTACATAAAAGATAGGTACTAATGTACTGAATGTGCAGCCGTCCCTCAGTATTTGTGAGGAACTAGTTCTAGGAATATTTTAAATGAAACAGTATTTGCGTAGAACCCTCACATATCCTTCCTCATACTTTAAATCATCTCTAGACTAATTACAATACCAAATACAATATAAATGCTATGGGAATTGTTGTCACGCTGTATTGCTTAGGAACTAATGATGAGGAAAAGCATCCATACATGTTCAGTTCTGATACAATTATTTTTGGAGTACTTTTGATCTTCAGTGAATGCAGACTTTAAGATGTAGAGGGCCAGCTATATTTTCCTCTCCCTTGGCTGTGAGTTTCTTTGCTCTATCATTTAGCTACAATTTCTGCCTTTTCTCCTTTAATTACAACTCCTTAGACTTCTGACTTTGGACTTTATTTTCGCAGATGGTTATTAATGGCCTTGAGAATGATAACTGGCATATTAAGCATTTCCTATTTGGGAAGTACTTTATATTATTTCTATTCCCCTCACTTAAAACTAACCATTATTAAACCTAACCTTGAAGGAATCTATTGTAATGCACATGGCTAAATAACCTAAGACCCACAGTGGTTAGTTAAACCAGGGTTAGAGCTCAGCCCTCTGTAATTTGAATGTCCAGACTCCTTCCTCTCTGCTACAGTCCTTCCTATACCATTATCTTCCCTGTATTAAGAAGTTTCTGTCTGTACAGAAGTACATACAGTAGATTAGCCCACAATAACTAAAGACCCTGCACACACACACATACACATGCACACACATGAATGTATGTACACAAATTACTTCACTTATATAGTGCTTTTGCTTCTTATTTTCTCACACAGTAGACTCCATTGTCCAGTGTTGTTCATGTGAGGATGGATTTTTAAAACAAAAACATTCTTAGACTTATACACTTGGCCTCCAAGTACCCCTCACTCTTAAAATTCTGTAAGGAGGGGCTGGGGATATAGCCTAGTGGCAAGAGTGCCTGCCTCGGATACACGAGGCCCTAGGTTCGATTCCCCAACACCACATATACAGAAAACGGCCAGAAGCGGCGCTGTGGCTCAAGTGGCAGAGTGCTAGCCTTGAGCGGGAAGAAGCCAGGGACAGTGCTCAGGCCCTGAGTCCAAGGCCCAGGACTGGCCAAAAAAAAAATAAAAAAAAAAATTCTGTAAGGAGAGAGTGGTTCTGAGTGACTGCTGGGAAAGCTAAAAAGAATATTTAATGAGTACCTACTTTGTGCCAGGTGTTTAACATGGTCACATCATTGAATCCTTGATGGGACAGATGAGAAAGGAAAGCTCAGAATAGATCCAGATCCAAGTTCCACCCTAGAGCCATCTAAAGCCAAAGCCTATGCTCTTCCCAATTGAACTCTGACACACATCTTGGTGGGGGAGAAGATTAAGACCTTTGGCTCAGAACTCAAACAAGAATGGGTGTTTTCCAAGCAATGGAAGCAACCTGAGGTAAATATAGCTGTTTATCCACAATCTCAGTGGCCAGATGGTAATTAAGGCATTGAACAGAAGGGGTTGTTTCCTCAGATTCAGAGAATACTTTCAACACTTCTTTGCTTCTCAGAAAAATATCAGCTTCAACCAAAAAAGCTTTGAGTCTGTAAGAGCCTGCTCTTATACTTTTCCCCAGCCCTAATCGTCTCCACATGTATCACTGAGAAAACCTACGGTACACTGGACAATGTCAGTCACAAACTAAGTGACAGCGACTCACTTGATCTAGGGTTTCTTCTCTCAAAGCCCGAGACAAGAAAATGAAAACCCATTACAATGGGATGGTTGTATTTGGTAATGGCATGAGGGGGGGGGCGATTTTTACTTCCTCTGTATACTTTTTATATTTTTTAAATGATGATACATTACTTGAGAGGTTACAAAATCAAAGGATATCAATATGACCTTCCAAGTATTATATATAGAGTCTTCTTGGACTAAGTTTAAAGTCATTTGGGGAGAGCTCTAACTTCTCGAAAGAGAGGGAGACATCCTAATCTGTGACCAGGCTCCACACAGCCAGATGAAGCAGCCCAAGTAAGACAGATCCAAATATCGACGAAGGTTTAAACAGTTTTGATTTCCAAAATACTTATCTACAGTTAAATAAACTGATTTTGTGTCTATTTATTACTAGGCCTCAGTTATTTGGGTCATTTGAAGGTATTTTGTTAGTATGACTTTCAAGGCTTTCAAAACTTTTCGGTGATTACATCTTAGTCCTGAGTCACATCACACCCGCTGTAAAATCTACATCGTGACCTGCTTTTACTCTTCAAAGTGTTTGTTCTTATCTATGTATGGCTTCCTTTCTCTTTTCCAGGCTCAAATACTCAGTGCTAAGTCTAATCTTGGCTCCCCTCCTCAATGCTGATTTGGATCTTTCTCCTGATATCATCTTACCCTTTCCAGTCCACAGATTCAGTGTCAAGATATGAACCTGAACATCACCAAGTTCTCTGATAAAATTGCAGTCAGCATTTTAACAAGAGGGTGAACCATGACAGTGAGACTTGTAGGTAAATACTATTCACAAGTTCATGTGGGTGGTATTTGAAACATTTGTCCTCAAGAAGCAGAGCCCCAGACATACAGAGAAGGGCTAGTGGATAGGGTAATAACTCCAGTTTCCACATAAGAATCAAGCAATCAGATCATTAGTATAGGATTATGAAACTATCTCCACAACAGAAAAATGGTACCATGGATGTGGGTGTGGGAAGCATTGGTGAGGAAGGTTTGGTTTAGAAACTTGGGCCTTGAGATCAAGGGGTTGCTCTAGTGGGATATGATTAAGAAAGTAACTCATGAGCCCAATGGTCAAAGCCCATCAGTCATAGTGGTGTGATGATCCCTAAGTGTTGACGGTGTCTGCTTAAGCAGAATGTCCCCAAGTCTTCATTGTTCAGGGTAGTGGGTAGTATGGTTCTGAAGAACAGATCATCAAGATGTCGAAACATGGATTGCTGTGTCAGGAAATGTAGAGGTCACTGACATGGATTGAGGTAGATAATACAATAGATAACATCCCCACAAACATTTCTGTGAAGTCTATGAAAGTAGTAGTAGAGTGGGAAGAACACGAAGGTTTGAAACAAGTAGATTTGGATTAAGCTATGGCTCTGTCTCTTGTTAGTCGATGACTTTGAGCTACTAAACCTTTATGGAGTCTGTTCCCATCTGCAAAATGAGGTTAATAAATGCCAATTTTGATTGGTTGATAGAAGTAATAGATTAACTCATTTTCATAAAGCATCTAATACCTGCAGCTGGCTCTCAACATATTGTAGCTCCCTTTGCCTCACCAATCATCATCTACATCCTCAGAGAAAGCATTCTTTAACACCCGAGACTAACAAAGAGGAAGACAAAGGAAAGAACTCCTAATTACCACACAGGAGATAGCTCTTCCCTGTAAGGAAAATCAGAAGACAGAGGAGTGAAAACTACAACATTCATAGTTCTACCATCCCAAGACAGTTATTAGCATTTTCTTTCACATAGGCACATGTGTATTTCTAGAAAATGGTGCCATACTATATGTCATCTTGGAACCTGTCTTTTCATTCCACAGAATATTATGACCATTTTTCTTGTGTATTCAATATAAAATCTCAATAAAAGTTTTGGCTGAACAGACCATTTTATAGATAGTCCACATTTTACTTAAATCTTAACAGTGTTCAACATCTTATTTATGATTTGGGACTATATGATCATCCTTTATAGCTAAATTTGATATCTTTAGTTTTTCTGAAAGTGAATTAAAGTTATTCCTGTTGAGTTTATCCAGAAAGGGATTTCTAACTTTAATAAGATGTGAGAAAAAAATCCAAAGAAAACAGTCCAGCCACCAAACTACCTCTCTTAGTTTCCCATGTGTATTTTTTCAGTCTGAAAGTTATGAAAGGAAAGACAGAAGTTCTGTCTCATATGAAAGAGCTTTCATTGCTGGTTTTTTTAATTAAAAGTTTTGTTTTAGAAAGCAAATTCTCCATATAAAAGTTTACAAAGGTAGTAAAGGGAAAAATCCCCCACTGTTTCACAATTTTGTTTTGTTTCCTTCTAGATTTTCTACATTTATCTTTTGGAATTTGTAAAGTTTTATGTTCAGTTGAGCACTTGTGGCTCAGATCTATAGTCCTAAGCTAACCAGGAGGCTGAGATCTGAGGTTCACAGTTTGAAGCCAGCCCAGGCAGGTAAGTTTGCAAGACTATTTATTATCTCCAGTACAACAACAACAACAACAACAACAACAACAACAACAACAACAATCCACAGAAGTAGAAGTCTGTCTCAAGTAATAGAGCTCCTGCCTTAAGTGAAAAAGCCAAGCAAGAGGGAAAGGCTCTGAGTTCCAGTTCCCAAAACAAACAAAATCTCAGGCCCACTTTATGTGTGTGCTAGGAACCTTAACATTTCTTCAGGTTTTTCTTAACTCATTAGACATAGAATTGAAAGGCTGGCTGCATGAGCCAGTATAGCTCTGACAGTGGTGGTTCCAGTTTTTGTTTTTTTGAGACAGGATCTTGCTACATAGCCCACACTGACCTTGAACTCAAGATCCTTCTGCCTCAACCTCTTGAGTGATGGGATAATAGCTGTGCCCATCATGCCAGGCACCACAGAGTTTCCTCTTCTACATGTGAAAATTCAGGCCCCAATCTTATCCTCTTTCCCTGTCTCTATAGTCTATAGATAAAATTACTAGCATCTCTTTAGATTCCTATCATTTTACCCATCTCATTTACTTGGCCTACTTTGCTTTATCACTCCCATGAGGTCTTCTGCCATCCAGACCTGAGAAGCACACAGGGATCTGGGGAGGTGGTGATATCGTCCCTCTGGCACCATTGCCAGGGCATGTGGCCTCTAATCCAAGCAGGTTTAGTCCCAGCGCCACCAGTTTATATTCCCTGCAAAAGCAGACTAATCCTGTATGCTATGTGGGTTGTTTCACATATTGGGAGCAAACACAGCTGCCCAGGCTTGGGAACAGGGCTGGCCCAGGACGTGTGGGCGCCTGGGAAGGCTAATAATTTGGCTTTCTTTTGGAAAGATGTTCTCTAAATATTTGCCCAATATTCACTTGGAGGAGCCCTGTGTGGGAGCAGGAGGCTGGGTTGGCTACTGGGGAGCCACTCTTCCCTCTTGTCCTGAGCAGCAAAATACCTGGACCTGACCTTTACCATCTCCTCAGGGAGTGCTCAGAGAGAAGCTCAGGCACTATTTCTTGTCGCTTTAGTGCTTCTAGGGTTTGCTCACTTTGGTAGCCAATGGTGATGAGCACCATTAAGTGTGAATGGCAGGTTAACTCTGCCTGACAAGTCTCCTTCACTGTAATGATCTCAATGGGCTGAGAAGGTTTAAATGAATTGTGAAGTACTAGAGAAGTTCTTGGCAAAAAGCGATCACTGCATTCTAATCACTCTGTATTACAGATAAGAAGTATGATTATCATTCTCCTGTCCTATTTGCTGTCCACAATTCCAGTAAAAGAGTATTTTCTCTATTTCATTTTTCCAGAAATGTCCTAGTGCTTGTTACAGACTGGAACCCAGGACACCAGTCCAGCTGGCTTGTACCTACTCCAGCGTGGGTGGATGAGGAGCCTTGACTACAAAGGACAGGCTTCAGGAGAATGTGTGTGTGTGTGTGTGTGTGTGTGTGTGTGTGTGTGTACACATATATATGGAGTATCCATTTTGCTACCCACAATGTAGCCCTGAGTAAAAGAGAAAAGTTCATCCTTCATGAGATCTATTGGAAGATACTAAGAGATTGTGAGTAGAAAACAACTATGAGGAACTGATCATTTGTCAAGCATGGGTAATCCTTGATAAGAAATGATCTCTTCTAGGAAAAGCAGGAGGTAGCACGGACTGTGGGGAATGTGTGGGCTGGAAGTCAGGCAGACCTGGATCTAATTTCTGTCCTAGTCATTGAATGATTTCAAGTAAAGTCATTTACCTTTGCTGCTTCAGTGTCCCTGTCAGGAAAAGAACTGCCATGCTCATGAATGATGTCCCATGTACAATGCCTTGAGTGCCTGGAACAGTTAGGTACCCTTCAAGTGTGACTTGCTTTCTAAAGTGACAATCAGAAAGTGCCCTCTGACAGTACCCTGGGTGTCTGGGTGGGGATTGATGGCTATATCCTGAGAAGAGTTTCATTTGCTGAGTGTGAGAACCAGGGAATCCCAGAACATAGTTATAGTAATAGTATCTACTCAGTAAGTCCCTATCCCATGCCCTTCCTTACACTTCATATATATTTACATAATCATCTCAGCAGGCATATGAAGTATGAGTCATTGTCACTTTATATATTCAGATGCTAGGACTAGCAAATGCAGGCTTGAGCTCACATCCCACAAGACCATAAAGCTCACTGACCCCCTTAGCTTTCACTTGGGGGAACTGGTATCAGTTTGGGCTCAATGTTAGAAAATCACACTGCTAAACAGGCTTAAACAAATAGTACCACATAACTGAGGATTTTATTCTAGGTACTCTAATGCCTAGGAAATAAATCATCCTTTTAAGTTTTATATCGCACTACAGTTGAAATGTTTAATAATTATTGCCAGAGAACAGTATAATGCAGTACTAAAAATGAGTAATTGAAAAGCCCATCAAGGCAGATGAGGCATCTTCTCACTGAATTGCTCCTGAATACTTTACATAATTATTTCATTCAGATTTATGATCAGCTCAGCACAAAGTACATCTCTCTAGCCTGCTCTGCCGGAATGGCTCAGAGGCCATTGTGTATCCTACTAACACCTTCAGGAATGAATAAATGAATGTCTTTTGTATACTGATGCAGCTGGCCAAAGGTTGGACTTTCTGTAGTAAAGGAAAAAGTCAGGAGTGAAAACTGAGTTTGCTTATAACTCTCTGTCCCAGTTACTGGGGGTTATGTGTATTAACCTATGTCAGCTCCTTTAGAAGTCTGTAAAAGAAAGGTGTGTGTCTATCTCACAAAACAAACTGATACCCAGAGAAATGCTGAAACTTGATCGAATTCTGGAAACTTCTAGTGAATTCCAACCAGGCAGCCTTGCTCCAAAACACCACCACCAGCTCCAAGAAGACCCTATGCACGCCGACAGGACTTCAAATTTTGTATCTAGTGAACCCAGGTACAGAAGAAAACTGATCCCATCCAGATTTTATCTGCAGCTCTGGCTCCTTAAAACCTTTTAAGTTGTTGATTCTCCCTTCTCCTCCCACCCCACCCCCTCCACCCCATTTCTTCATTTCTTACTGTGTCAGCACCTCTGGGCTAAGAGGGATCTAGATCTGTCTCCAGAAGGGATGCAGTCTGCCATGGATTCAGCCTCCCCACCCGGCCCAGATCAACCAGATCAGCTGAGGCAGCAGGCTTTAGAAGAGCACAAGCTTATCATCCAACCTCTCCCGAGAGCGCTGCTGAGCCTGAGTAGAGTGGGAGTACTTGGCAAATTCAGTTCACTGGCAAGTGTGGACAGATGGCTGCCTGGACGAGATGGTGCTAACCTTTGTTCTTGGCCTCTCTCATATGTCAAAAAAAAAAAAAAAAAGGGCAATGAGGAGAAAAAGTAGGGCTAGCTCACAAGGAAGAAAGATATTTTTGTAATGCATTTAGAAGATAAGTAAAAGATGGGACTCTCCTGATTTCTCTAGCCAGTAATGTTCCCAACAGATGGATTTTTTCTCCCCACAGCCCCATCTCCTTCTTCCTAACTCAGATTCCTGCTTATGCTCTGTTGAAGTCAGCAGCTATCAGCATAAGGTCAAAATGGTCCCTACTCCCTCCTTTCCTGCCCCTGCCTTCAGAAATAGCTAAGGTCTTGCTGAGGGTTATCTCAGAAGAGGCACAAGCAGATGCCTTCATAAAAGCATGTCAGATCTCCTTTTAGAGTGAAAAAGGCAGACATCATGCATGGATGGTACATCCTACTGAATGGGGTCCATACCTGTGAACTTCTACTCCCTGGGGCAATGTCAAACTTGGCTTAAATCATATTTTTTTTATTGTAAAGGTTATGTATAGAGGGGTTTCAGTGATATAAGTCAGGTGATGAGTAATTTCTTTCTGTACAGTGTTATCTAATTGTATTTCAACACAGAGAATGTAAATCTTAAAAGATATGTGTTCATGATAGCACTCAATGGCTATTTCTGAAACACACACAATGCAGTGACCAATGTGGATACCAAGAACTTACAAAGTGGATCAGGTATCTTTAAGAGAAAGCATTTGTTTTTGTGCTCCTGGAGGTAGCAGGTTGGGGGGAACAACACAGCCACATCCTGAAGGAAGGGAGACATTGGCCACTGTTGTCCTGAGGTGCTGAGTGAAGCCATGGGCAGGGAGTGGGAGCCAGGTGCCTGGCTGAAGAGCAGCAGATATAAGGTGGATGGCAGGAGGGTAATTATATATTGAGAAGGGAAGGGGTTAAGAACACGGGGAGAGAGAAACAAGCAGTGGAACAATGGTTTGAATGCTTATCTGGCCAAGAACAGCTATGGAGGTTTATATTCATTGTCCCTTCAGCCCTTGAGGCACCTTCTGAGGCCTCTCCCCAGACTCTCTCTCTCCTCTTGCTGCTGGATTAGTCCTGAGTCTTGCTCAACATGTCAGTCCCCAAGTCTCAGCTCCTCCCTAGCCACATGGGCCACACTGCCCTCCATCTTCACTTCTCAGCCAGTACTTGTCAGCCCCCAGTGTAAGAACTTTCCAGAGAGAGGCAGGGAGCAGGGAAGAGTGATGGTGATGTGAATGGTGAAACCAGTGCCAGCAAACCCAACCTACACCAGGCCAGGCAGTCAATAAGAAGTTCTGGGTAGGGCCAGGAAATGGCAATTTTTCTAAAGGTGTTTTCCCATTGTCACTGGATGGAGGTGAGGGTTAGTGAAGTTTTTCTTTAAATGTAGGAACTCTTCACTTAGGGTCCTCGACTTCAATAGCAAAATAAGAATTTCTGGACAAGTCACAAGGGTAAGGAAACTTGGTGAAGCTTTATTAAGTAAACAAACAGACAAGCAGAAGGGCAGGAGTACACTTTAGCAGAGTGTGGGTGCTTTCCAAGGAAGATAGAGACACAAAGAGACACACAGCTCCTTTGACTGTTGGGGTATTTATGGTAAAGGCAGGGGATCTGACTTTAAAGTTTTGTAAAGATAGGTGCTTTGTCTTTGCTCTAATCACACCTGGTATTACTTTCTGAGTTTCCAGGTAAGAATGCACCCTGCCATAAAACAGATCCTTATCCTTGAGATAAGGAAGGTGCTTAAGTTTTGGGGAAGCAGTTTTCTCAGGAAGGAATGCATCCTCTTGTCTCTCTTTGAAGCAAAGATGGCACTTCTATGTTTCTAAATACCATATTTGGGGTGGGGAGGGGCTTTGACATATTTTATTAAGAGAACTAGTATCATAAGTTAGCTCAGAATGTTTCCTAGAAATAATTAAAATTAAATAAAAATTTGGAAACAATAAATTGAACTAGTCATATTATGTTGTCTAGAAAATTCTGTTTTGTAGCACATTTTGATCCTATTCCATAAGATATAGGTGAGACAATATTGCAACTTAATGAAAATACCTACTGGACATTTATAAGTACTGACATATTTTTTAATGATACCAATAAGAAAATAAAGGCTAAGTAGAAGAAACCATATGGATGCAAGAATGCAAGTTCTAGACTCTGACACAGCAGGACTTGAGTTTGTATATTCCAGACACCTTTGTTGTTTTGGTGAGAACATGTTGGACAGTGAACATTAAGGTAGAACAATTCATTATCAGCAAGAGAGCTAACTGGAGAGTAAATACAATATTTTTGAGTTGCCTTTACCAGGCCTCAGTTTCCTTAAGTTATCCTGCTTCATTTTTTCCCTAAATGACTTTGGTCCCTTAATCTTAAGGGAAGTACATGAAGGGATGTCTCCTACATTTGCTGTAAGTTTACCGTACCTCGTTTTCATCAGATTCATTTTCATCAAATTCATTAAGAATGAATGAATGAGTCTAGTCCTTCATATGTGAAAGCAGGGGCCAAGTCAACCTAGCTTATCTTTTGGTCACCACCTTACACTGTATCGGGTACCAGGTCTATACTAAAGCAGTATTTCTTGAATTAAATTAATCCATTTATGGAAATTAAGGAATTATTATTAGTCCTTTTAGATAAAGAGGAAACCTGATTCATGGAAGCCAACCAACTGGGCTGGGGTGGCCAAGCTGCTATAAGAAGAGGAACTCAAACACAGGCTCTGTGGGGGCAGGAGACCTTCTGTCTTACTTCCAATGTCTGACAGTGGTCAAATGGGCAACTGGTGCTCAGCACATGCTTACTGATAGAAACACTGCACATAGAACTCAAACTCCAACCACTTTCCAGTTTATCTCCTACCAGTACCACCTCCTCCAATACCTCACTAACTCTGCCTAAGGCTCTTCTCTCCAGATCGGTGTTTCTACAAGCTGAAAGTTGGAAGACAAATCCTTTCACTCTAATTACAGCAGACTGATGTGGCACACTTGTACTATCACTTTTAAGCTGCAAATCTGGCTACCGGGTCAGCGCCTGCCATATACAACTATGTCCCTTTGTCAGGAGGGCCCTAAATGGCTCCTTCTAGTCTTTTCCCTTCCTTTCTTGCTTCCTGCCTCTCTATGCTTTCTCCTGCTCTTGGCAAGTGCTCCCAGTAAGCAGTCTGTGATCTGTAGCTGGCCTCCATCTCCTACCAAGCCGTCCAAAGAATAAATCCACAGCTGGGAATATGTAGTTACTAACTTTTCCCCTAACCCGAGTTCCAGGGGGAAGCATCTCTTTATAGATGTAGTTGTAGCACAGCTTAAGGAGGTGTTTGTATACACCTGTGAGTCTTACCTTCACAGTAATTCCCTCCTACTCCCCAGAACACGAATATTCAATAAACCACTGCCTCAATGTTCAACTCATTTCTCTCCTGCCATTCTTAACCCTTAAGATCCAATTTTCCTGCAGAAATTAGAGTGCACATTTAAAATAAATTACCCCACTTCCCTGTAAGACTTTCTGCTACACTGAACATTCCAGAACAGCAACTTAATTTCTTTTCTGCTTTCTTCCAAATTCTTGGGTATCATCTCCTGCTACTGTTCCCCCTCCACACTTGGAACTTGCTCTACTTTAGAACCTTGATGTGGTTTCCTTTGGTCTCTCTCCTATATGATCTCACCCTCAAACCTTGGGGGACTAGGAAGGAAAACAGAGGGGAAAAAACTAAATATGTGTGGAGTTTCTGGTTTTCTAATTGAGCCAACATGAACCAGCTTTTAGCTCTGCTCCTCACCTTTGCTTTCTGGGGGTGCAGGTGCATAAAGTAAAATTTCTTGCACAGGATTGGGGTAAAGATTCACATATGCTTCCTTCCCTTCCCTATTGAAAGAATCCAGCCACTTACAACTTGAGTTAGGGAACAGATGGGGCAAGAAAATTAGAGGCTATTGAGCTATGTGCCAGGCATCTTAAACATGATTTTGATAAACCAGTAGACCTGCCCTCTGAATAGATATTACAATCCTCAGTTGGCAGAAGGAAACGAGGTCAGGGGAATCAAGCAGTGTCCTGAGGAACATACAGCTTTGGTAGTGGACACAGACCATATTTCACCTGGCTCCCAAACCACAGACTCGCTCTTCTGCCACAGCATCTTTTCTTTACTAATCACATTCCTCTGTCCTGGCAGAAATAACCACAGAATAAGCAATCATGCATGGGTAAGCAGTGAATCAGACAGAAAAATGACAAAAGGCTGCTTTCAAAAAGCACATTGGAATTCTCCGTTTACCTGGACTAATTGTCATATTTTAGCAACAAGTTGTTCTTAAACTCATTAAGTTGCTTCCCCAAGGGCCTGTACTTGGGAGCTCACTTGGCTGATATTTTTAGTTCCTAAATGTACTTGGAAATGATCAAATGTGTTTTTCTCCAAACGGATTGTGTAATGTGGATTGGTAATCAATTCAGAATGACCCTCTGCTCAATTAGTATTTTTTCTGTCTTCTTTCTTCTAAACCATAAGGTCAAATGTCTACAGTATCACCTGCTGAGTCCCCCACTGGTATCTATCTCTCTAGATCTGCGTTGCCAAGAGAACAATCCAGCTTTCAACAACAGGAGCAATAATTCAATGCTGCACTAAGGATTTAGGGACCATTAAAGATATGAGTGAGTTGTTTAGGTTCCTAGTCCTTTCGTTCTTCACCAAGACAGAAGAATGGGTGGTCACTGAACTTTAGAGATGGCCAGCTAATGAGTTGTGCTGAAGAGAAGTGGGTTTCTTAGTGACCCAACAACTTGTCTCTCAAAACGACTTAATTTGAAAAAGAAACTGAAATAGAAACATACCCTTGATATAATACTAGAGTAGGAACTGGAAGACAGGTCTGAGTGGTGTTTTGACTATTGTGGAACATTGTTTTCTTATGTAAAAAGCACTCAGTGGCCCTCTGAAGTTCTAAAACATTATGGTTCGGCGCTCGATGCCCCTTGTTTAAGAAGCAGGAACAAGGCTGAAGATTGACTCCCAAAGCTTCTGGCCTATTTCTTTCTTTTCCTATCATGATGTCTGCAATTCAGGAAATTGCAGTATCTATGCTGATACGTGCACAATCTCAGCTTTGACCTCCATCATGTTTTTACTACCTGTCCTGGAGGTTGACCCTGGGCTCTGTCTGTACAGAACTATCTGCAGCATCTTTGAACTCTTGGTTTATGAAATTTCTTCTAAACACAACTTCCTATTTCTTTTTCATTTCATATATCTTACTGTCTACTTGCAATATGCCAGGTATAATATGCAGAGGTGAACAAACAAAAATCGTCCTTGCTATTGTGAATTGATATTAAATAAGACCATTGTTTAAATGTAAGATATAAAGATATTGAATAAAGAGTGAATTGTGTATGATTCTTCCACCAAAATAAAACCAACTGTGTAACTACCAGATCATATTATCTTTATTATATAACTATTTATTTCCCTTACTATCTCATATTCCTATTTCCATACCTAGATATCTACTGAATCTTTTTAAATTACTGCCTAATATGTGCCAAATATATTCAATGACTTTTACTCACATCAGTGCCCTTAATCCTCACCACAGCTCCGTGAGTTATACCACAATCACCTCATTTTGCAGCTGAGGAAACTAAGTCTCAGAATGTGTCTCAGAGAGCAGAGGTAGCAGTTGCTAAATGGAAGAACCAGAATTCAAACCCTAACTATAGAAAGCCCACAACTTCAGCTCCCATCCACTATGCCTCATACTCCATCGCCAAGTTGTACCACCACTTGTTTTCATCAATCCTGGATGATGGTCTTTTAGATGAATTGCCTTCTTCTCTGCTACAATAAACAAGGCTACAATCAGCATTCTGTGTCTATCTACATGAGTCCTTACTTGTCTAATCTGCAGACGGGATTAATTCCTAGAAGTGGAATTGCAGAATTAAAGGGCGTGGACATTAAAAACTATTGCACAGTGCCAAACTCAGAAATTTGGGGTTCATTTTGGATTCATTTTCACTTCTACTAAGTGAATGTGACAGAGATCACCCGTCTTTTCTCAATGCTTGGCTCTACCAAATTCTGCTCTGGCAATGGTCACCACGTTGCCAAACCTGACAGCTCTTTACAGCCTCGTCAGGCTTAAAGCTCTGGCACGTGTGAACTCATAGGCATGCTTTCCTGGAACCACTTCCTGGTCCCCTTGGGACTATTTCCTGTCTTGTTTCCTGGGCATTTAAAATCTCTTCCCTAATCTGCCATGTATGATCAGTGTCATGGAGTCCTGGGCTCTCCTCTTGCTCACTTCTTGTTCTAAAGGCTTGCCTGCCCTCCTTCCCTAGGAAACAACTTCATTATCTGATGGCCCAATGGGTATTTCCTCCTTCTGTCTTGCTGAAGAACCTCAATTTTGTTTAGGACTTCCAATGCCCAGCCCCAGAGTTTGAATTCTAGCTTCAATCAGTTAGGGATATCTTGTTTTGTACCTGGAGCTACAAGTAACCATGTGACTTAGTTCTGACTAATGAGATAGAGACAGGGGACTCCAGGGACTTTCTGCTCTGATAAAAGGATAAGAGACCTTTAAGAAGAGCAACCACTCCTCCAAACTAGTTTTATTACCTCCTGTTTGGAACATTGTTGATGATATTGGTGAGATGCTTTGAGCTAGAGCAGCCATTTTATGGAAAGGAGAAAAAAGGCAAATGAATCAGAACAGTTAACTCAGGGACGATGACATCACGAGCTCTGCTGAGAAAATGTAAAAATCATTCACTTTTAAACTTCTATTTAAACAATGAAACTAATGAAAGCTTTGGTTACATTTTCTAATTCCTGTCAGCAAACACCTCTTAACAGATACATCATGTTCATCTAAATACTCTCCTTTGACAATATCAGTCCAGCCATTTCCTGCCACAATCACAACCACAACCAACCAGTTATCATTACATATCTGCTAGCAACTTTTCTAACACCCTTCACCCCCAACAAATACACATATAATTGAATTACTACTCAACAGATAAATGCTATTATCCCTAACAGAGCTCATCTTCCCCTTCCATCATAAATGGGGGCCTCCTTCAAACTTTTCACCTTGGTCAAGGCAGAAGTCCAGTGTTCTTAAACTTCTGTTTCTCTTTTTCTTCCACAGCTACCCTTGGCAGTTCCACCTTCTGACCATATTCTGAACTATTCTACTGTGCCTACCTTCCATCAAATGTAAAGGTTTTTAAGTGTTGACCACTATTACAAGGTTCTCCAGCACTGAGAAACTTCTGTCCATCTTGTGCTTTACCTGCTTAAACTCTCCAGCCCATTCTATTTGGATGGTCCATTAGTTCTCCTTTTGGGAGTCTTTGTATACACTATGCCCTCACAGGAGGCTATGAACTACATTTTCCTTAGTTAATTCCTTACATCTTAGCCCAAATGTCATGTCTACCAGGAGGCCTTCTGATTTCTCCACAAGCATGAATTATTTTCTCAGCACGCTTTAAGGATTTCCACTGGGCCTGTATAAGACTACAGTTTAACCATTTGTTTACGTTTCTTTGCCCTGTCAACACCACATTCCCAAATTAGTTTAAGCTCCTGTGATAGGATAGGATAGGATAGGACACAATATCTCCAGCCCCTAGTCTTACTTTGTTCTCAATTTCAATTACTGGTATCACTAAACCAGAAATGTTTGTATACACAACATTCTGGGGTTGACTTTTAGGGTTTAGAGATGACAGGGAAATTTTTGAGAAACTTGAACTGTGCTATCAACTCTAGAAAAGAGTATTAAGACTGCCATTGTATATCTGTTAGTATTTGTCTCCATATTGCGTTGTACAGAAATAGTCATACTGGTCCCTTAGAAGTGTTAAACTTATGTTTTTCCATTTATAAAGGATAACACACAAATGTGTAACATCTTATGTCCATGGGTTTGACTACAGCAACAAAGAATTCACCCAAATAAAAGTATGTTAGATTTGATGATCATGACAAAGTAGCTCTCACTTCCATTTGGGACCTCGTAAGGACTTTCTGTATAGGTAAGAAGTGGAGCTTATGGGTAAAAGGTGGTTCAGCTCTGTATGGAAGTGCTCTGGCCATTTTTAGATTGAATATGTACACATAGCATACCATTCTGCCATTTTACCCACAAATTAGTCGCAAGACTCAACTACACTACCTTACCCCAGGTTGAAAAGGAACTATAAAGATCTGTTCAGTAGCTCTGGTAAAGCCTTCTTATATAAACCAAGCAGAGGATAAGTAAATCAATTAGGTAAGTGATCAATAAAATATAACAAACACAGTATTCAATAAAAGTCAGCTGCTTATTATAAACTATGACTCATGCGTTTGATGGATAAATCACAAAGATGTAACAAATATAAAAACACTGGGAGCCTAAAATTACTTAATGTATTGCATCCATTATCATCGCGTGCAGAGTTTTTGAGGTATTTAACCTAGTCCCAAAGAATTCAACAATTACTTACTGTAAATACTGGGGTTTGAACTCAAGGTCTGGTGCTTACTAGGCAGGTGCTTTAAGCCATATCATCTGCCTTTTTTTTTTTTTCAGGTAGGGTTTTCCATGCCTCTTGCTCAGGTATGATGATAAGCACATACCATAATGCCCAGTTTATTTGTTGAGACAGAGGAGCCTCACTAATGTATTTTGCCTGAGCTGGCTTTGAACTACAATTCTCCTGATCTCTGCCTCGTGAATAGCGGGGATTATAGGCATGTACCACCAAGCCTGACCACCAACAATTATTTTTTCTATTAATTAAACAGCATGCCAAGTCTGGGTGAAGATCTTCCATTCAGAAGTCTACTTTTGGAAAAATTTGGAATGGTAGCATTCATATTCATAAAATATGTATGAACTAGGGACTAAGTGGCCCAGACACTTCCCACTTGACTGTAGACAAGTTAGGTGTTCAACCTCTGATTCTTTAGCTGTAAAATACGAATTTACGCCCAGTTTTCGCTCCTTTACAGTACAGTACACTCCTGGACAGTACAGAAGCTCAAATGAAAGGATGAATACAAACATGATTTAAGAAAAATACCAAGTTCTCAAAAAATAAAAAAGGAAACAAGAAGTTCTCTAAAAATGTAAGGTGGTTTTGCAAAAGGTCAGTACATCTTTCAAGCAAACAAAAGAAAGCTTTTATCACAAGTTATGAAACTAACAACAGGCTAATTTTAAAATCCTTCAGTTAATGTTCATCTTGGAGACAATGATCCTGATTAAAAAGATAAAATACTTTGACACTGGTTTTTATTTCATTATAGGGCCCTCCTGATAAACTAAAGGGTTCATTAAAAAAATGAATTTAGCTATTTTTATTTGTGACCACAGTGGCTTTCAATTAATGAAAACGTGTGGTTTTTTCCAAATGGCATTATCTTGGAGCCTTCAACTAGTGAACCTGGTTGATTGCGCATTCTCAGCTTGGAAAGTGATTTCTAAACTTGGAGACAATGAAGTTCAGAGATAGGTGAGAACAATAAAGAGGTGACCTTGATCAAGATGCATTGTTCATAAATTGATATGGTAAATTAAAATCCCCCTCTGTACAACCACTTAACAATGATAAAATATATTAATTAAAACAAGAGTGGTTTCTAATGTCTTCTTTAATGATGAATCCTTCTGGAGAATAAAATTAAACATCTCATCGGCACATAGGAAAATGCAGCAGGTGCTGGAGGGCCACTGTGAAGGAAACTGCTTGTGACACCATCCCTGAGCATAAAAAGCGTCCTCCACGCACCAGCAGTGCCGAGAGAGCCGCAGAGAGGAGGGGAAGCCTGCTTTGCCATGTTGTTATGACCTGCCTGGGTCTGGCTCACAAACAGAAATCTAGTCTTCTATTGATCTGCTGGTGCCACCTAAGAGGTGATCAAGAAGTGTTGCTACGGGGCTGGGAATATGGCCTAGTGGTAAAGTGCTCGTCCTGTATACATGAAGCCCTGGGTTCGATTCCTCAGCACCACATACATTGAAAAAGTCGGAAGTGGTGCTATGGCTCAAGTGGCAGAGTGCTAGCCTTAGCAAAAAGAAGCCAGGGACAGTGCTCAGGCCCTGAGTTCAAGCCCCAGGACTGGCAAAAAAAAAAAAAAAAGTGTTGCTGCAAAGAAGTGATGTTGGTCAAGATGCATTGTACTCCTAGTCTGGCATATAGGATTGAAAAACTCTTTTGCACAAGTAAATAATAACAATAATAATGATGAAGTGTTGCTGCATGACCAGGAAACAATTATCTTTTGCAGAAGTAAAAAAGCATTCATGCTAGTCAACATCAAGCTCAACTTTCCCAAATTAAGCCCTTTTGAAATGATCATCTTAAAATTCTATATTTTTTTGACTTATCCAGATATGAGCTGCCTTAAGTTCTTTTTGGAGAAAAAAGGTTGGATATTTATTTTTTTCTCAGTGTGAATAAAAAAAATTTAGAGAAAACCCCCCACTGGAACTTGCTTTGAAGCACTCATTAGTTAAAAATGAATAGTACGTTCAAATGACTGCAAATTGAACTCAAGAGAAAATGTAGCTTCTGCTCAAAGACCCTTTGGAAGAAAATGAATGCGTTGATGATTTGTTTGATATAAATGACTACCTCGATACATATGCCTCTGCCTTGTTGTTATGTGGCTCATGCCACCATCTCCATTTAATACATCTGTTTACCAAGTAAATCCTCTTAGATTCACACAAATAAAATTGCACAGACCAGTGTCCATACTAGTTCTGCCAGCCACTTGGAGACCCTTTGTGGCTTAAATAGGCTCTATTAAATGAGATCAGGTGTGAAAGTGCTTAGCTCCTAATAAATGCTCCTCAGCATAGTAGATACAGCTATTTGCCCAGCAAGAAAAGAAATTTCCCGAGGTGTGATAGCAGAATTTCCATGAACCAGGAAGCTCGAATCAGAGCTCTGTCCCCTTGTCTTCCCCACTGCCCTGTCTTCTCCCAAACTGCAGTCTCCAATTAATAAGAATTAACCTCTAAGATGAGATATGCCATGGTTTTCAAATCCAGGATGCCACTGAAAATGATGGAGGATTTAACAGTTTACCTAGTGGGCATGCATTCTACATTTCACATGCCTATCTATGGGAGGTGCATTTCACTTCTGAAACCCCATAAGGGTAAAACTGAGCACTTTAGAATCATTGCTAATGCTGCTATCCCCTCTCTAGACAGAGGCACTTCCTTTCCTAGCTATAGCCTTCCATGCTTGCTATTACCTTGCTTCCTGTTAAGGTTCAGCACAAGGATAAGTCAGTGGACAGGGACAATTAATGCTAGGAAGTAAAGACCTACGGTCCAAAAGTCATGGCAGACAAGTGTCAAAGGCAGCTTGGGCTGAAAGAGCCACAGGAGGACATGGGTTTCTCACCACCTTGCACTAACTTCTAATTTGATTATATCGGAAGCTTCTCCAGCTACTATGCTTAATGTTCTGTCTTACATTCTCAGCAATTTGGGGCAAGTGTTGTTTTCTTTTTCCTCTCTACAAAATACTCCATGGAATAAAAACCCATGGGTCTGGCAATCTGTGTGTGTGTGTGGGGGGGGGGGATTGGGCAAATAAGCAACCTCTCTGAGTCTATTTCATCTCTGAAACATACAGAACACTTTTCTCATAGCGTACAAATCAGTATTGGACAGAGTACTACTACAGAGCCTGATCTACAGTAAGTGTTCAATAAATGCTGGTCATTATTAAGAGCAGTATGGTGAGAAGCACAGAAAGAAACTACAAACTTTAATATACCCTCAAGGGTATACACTTGGCTTCAAATGTAGCCTACACCTGCAGACTTTCAAAATTGCTAGCAGGTCTAGACTTTTCAGAATGTTTCTTTTTTTTTTTTTTTGGCCAGTCCTGGGCCTTGGACTCAGGGCCTGAGCACTGTCCCTGGCTTCTTCCCGCTCAAGGCTAGCACTCTGCCACTTGAGCCACAGCGCCGCTTCTGGCCGTTTTCTGTATATGTGGTGCTGGGGAATCGAACCTAGGGCCTCGTGTATCCGAGGCAGGCACTCTTGCCACTAGGCTATATCCCCAGCCCCAGAATGTTTCTTTATAGTCTATTTTTTTCTGAGAATGAGAATGCTAAGATAATAATAAGGTGTTGGTGGTTCATGTCTATAATCTGAGCTACTTAGAAGGTTAAGATTAGAGGACTGAAATTCAAAGCCAGGACAGGCTTGAGACTCCATCTGTAATTAGCCTGCAAAAAGCCAAACTGGAGACATGGCTCAAGTAGTAGAGACCCAGCTGAACTAGCAAGCGTGAGGCCCTGAGTTCAAACCCTGGTACTGGCAAAATAATAGTAATGATCATTATATAATTAATTATCTAGAGATATAAAATATATAGATATATGATAATTATATATATATCTAAAGATCTCTATCTATATATAGATAGAGAGGGAATTAGCTCAATGACTTGCCTAGCATGTGTGAGGGCCTATGTGCAGCCAACAGTACTGAAAAAAAAGAAAAAAATCATTATGTAGTACACAAGCTTTCTCCCAGTTGGTGAACTGGGTGCTCAGGAGGCCATGGATTGCATAGTAGCAATATAGCCTGAAAAAGCTTCAAGCAGCTTCGGAAACTCAAGCTGACTCCACTCCAGCAGGAGCCTACTCAATATCCAGGCAACACGGTTAATGGAACTTCTGGCAAGTGCAATTACAAAGTCATCAGTGAGTCAGAGAATATGAGGAAACAATTATCAAGAAGTCCCTATTCCCTCCTCTTCTTCCTCCTCCTTTTTCTTTTCTTTTTTTTTCCAAAATAGCCAAACTGGATGGATTTGCCTTCTTACTCAGAAAAGCTCTAAAATGACTAATTATCACTCTTCTACTAATAGAGTCAGGTTTTCTATTCCGAAACCCAAAGACAGAACCTGGTCAGATGGCGTGGGTTTCCTAGTCTCTGTCCTCATGCCCTCCTTCCTGCAGAATGCAAGGCCTGCAGAGTGTAAGAAATCATTCTGCCGCATACAGACCATCTGCTCCCTAACCTGCACAGTCAGCCTTACAATTGCACACATTGTTAGTGGGGCTTCTGGCCCTGCCTGATGTACTTCCCAGCCTTGTCTTGTCCTAAAGGAACAGTAGGTAGAGTGAGCTGTAGTAACGTGTGAAATGACACATGCAAGTTTGGGTTGGGCTGGGAAACAGATCTATTAGGCGAAGACAAAAGTCACTGGGGACCACTGAGCAAGAGACCTGGTCAGAAGGTAGGCATGCCAAGAATATGCAGTATATCCATCTTTTTACTTAATATACTTATTATTTATTTATTTTTTTTTTGCCAGTTGTGGGCCTTGGACTCAGGGCCTGAGCACTGTCCCTGGCTTCTTCTCGCTCAAGGCTAGCACTCTGCCACTTGAGCCACAGCGCCGCTTCTGGCCGTTTTCTGTATATGTGGTGCTGGGGAATCGAACCTAGGGCCTCGTGTATCCGAGGCAGGCACTCTTGCCACTAGGCTATATCCCCAGCCCTTAATATACTTATTTATCTACCAAGAACCAACTTTCTTGCTGGATGGTGGGGAGTGCACAATGTTGGAAATATATTCTACCCTCAAGGAGCTTGCATGTAGTCTAGCGAGGCAGGCCAGAGGGGTAGGTAACTAAGAAGGAAATTTAAATGGCATTGTATTAGACCATATCCAGCTGTTGTGCCCAGCACAATGGATTGCTTGCTTCTCAGCAGAGAACGTCCTCACACATCTGGAATCACAGACGTGATTGGTGCCTGAGTACACAGGAGCTAAGCTTGTTGGTTTTTCCCTCCATATTCTTGGAGTGCCAGATCACCAGGGGTCTTACCAGACATATGGATCAGTGTAGTCTTCAGTGAGAACACGGGAAAGTTGTGCTGAATTTTTAAGTAGAGGAGGGAAAAACCGAACACAGATAAGAGACCTGTGGCTGACATGAGTTAGTAGAAAAGCAGTCAGGGAATTGGGGTCTGGACAACTTGCAGATGACAGGATAAGCTGGTAAATCAAAACCTATCTGGCAACAAAACCTACCTGAAAGTAGAATGAGGCAGGGGGCTGTAAATGAATGTGGAAGGAGGACAACAGAAGGAGGGAAGGACGGGCTACTAAATTTTGGGAGTCATGACCCTATGGGAAACAGAAAGGAGACATACAAATCAGGAACCCCTCTTTAAAAATCCCAATTCTCCTCATTTAACTCAAGGCCAACGTCTGTAACCAGGAGGATGGTGTGAGATGGCAGAGATAGGCTCAAGTGCCTTTCTTGGTGTCTTTCTTGGCCACATTTCTTTTTCTAACAAGCTTTCACGTACAATGTTCATGTCTTACCTGGATTCTTCTCTCTTGTCACATGCAAGGACCCAAGGTCAATTTAGTTGCCCTGAATTTCTGATAACATTGGGAGGCCATGTAGAAACCTGTGAATAGACTGAGGTCCACTAAACTAGGGAAGGAAACAGCCAGGACCAGTCATCCAGAAGTTGGAAACTCTCTGAAATGCAACTAAATTTAGTGTGTAAATGCATTTTTAAAAAATGACATGGTACCCAGCTTTGCTTAGATTCTGAGAGTAATAACATGACATCTTGATATACTGTCAACTGAAAAATTGCCCAACACCTATAGCAGGCCATACTCACAAGTCACAGAGACTAAAATTTCCCATCATTTTAATGAAAACTCAAAACTCATGTGGCAACCTGGTTTTCAGCGCTCCTTCAATTCCAAGTTATTAAGAATGGAGGGATGCCTATGTCCCTTCCTGTCTCTGGTCTGAGTTTCTCCAAAACCTTCTAGGTTGTTGGGTGTTATCTTCCCATAATGCAAATTCAAGTTATCATCTGGTCCCAAGTCTAGAACTCTTCCAAGCTCCCCTTTCCTTCCCAACAAACAAGAAAGTAATTTTTTTTTTTTTTTTGGCCAGTCCTGGGCCTTGGACTCAGGGCCTGAGCACTGTCCCTGGCTTCTTCCCGCTCAAGGCTAGCACTTTGCCACTTGAGCCACAGCGCCGCTTCTGGCCGTTTTCTGTATATGTGGCGCTGGGGAATCGAACCTAGGGCCTCGTGTATCTGAGGCAGGCACTCTTGCCACTAGGCTATATCCCCAGCCCAAGAAAGTAAATTTTTGTTGAAAGGAATTAAGAAGATAATCTTGACCTGATATGAGTGAGCCTTCAGACCATGGCGTCTTCAGCTTCACCTCCTGGCCTAACTTCAATTCCAGCAATCCAGAGTTTCAAGCACAACCCTCCATGCCTCAATTCATTGTCTATCATCTCTCTGCTTCAGCTACTTTCCCATAGCCCTGGAGATTCAGTTAAAGGCACACTTCTCCCATGCTCCTCTCCAGTTAACTGCTACTGTACTGTTAGGTACCAAAGTGTTTGATACCACTTTAAATGTGTTTCCTAGATTATTTCACTTGACTTGCCAACAGAAGTACTCTGACTGTTCCCATTCTAGCAGGAGGAAAGAATTAAGGGTAAGGCCACACAACGGAGTCATAGAACCAGGATTTGAACTCAGTTCTCGGGCTCTATTGTTGAGCTCTCAAAACCCTATTTCATTCTATTACATGGCCTGGCTTCCTTCCTGTTGTGCATACCCTTAAGGCATTGTGACAAGGATTATGCCAGCCTGGACCCCTAACTGGCATTCTCAACAGTACCCTAGTTCTCTTTGCTGCTAGCTACATGCCAGTGCCTTCCAATCTTTCACTTCACTCCCAGGTTTGCCAGTTGTTGTTTTTTTTCTTGCTGTATAAAGTATTTAAGGCTGGGTAATGCATAAAGAAAAATGGTTTATTTAGCTCAGTTTGGGAGGTTAAAGAGCCACCTGTTGGCCTCCTGGTGAAGATACTCTTGGCTGGGTTATAACATGAAGTTTATAACAACCTACACCCGTGACAGCATTAATGCATGGAGGCCTAGGTTCAACAAATAGGAAAGGAGAGGGGAGGAAGGGAGAGGAGAAGAAGGAAGGGGAGAGGGAAGGAGAGACGTGAGGGGAGAAAAGGGGAAGGGAAGGGATGTGGGGGGGCTGGGAGAACTTACCCAGCCTCAGGTAACAGAAAGCCAAAATAAACCTGGTAACCTCTGTTCTCTGACAGATAAATCTAATTTGAGTTATTGATGCTTAGTTTTTCTGTTTTCTTCTAATAAGAATAGGAGCAATGACTTCTAAATTCTACATATGCCATGGTGGGAACTGAAAATCTTTCTCTAATTTCAACTCTGAGTTAGCATTATTCCAAGTGGACAGGCAACGAACAGAAACTCAGCAAGACTACATTAAATATCCTCAATTTTTGCAGACAGGGCAAAGGTAAGATGGCTATGTTGCCACTAAAATGTAAAATTAAATTGAGATTTAGGTAAAGCTCAATTCCAGCTCACAGACAGTTATACAAGCACATACGGGCTGTTTTGGCATGAGACTGACAGGTGCATGTGTGTGCACATAGGTGTCTTCTCAGCACATGGACAGACTTTCTGAAGATGTCAGCTGATTTCAGAAAGGAACAGGTGGAGGGTAGGTTTCAGAATCCTCATTTACCATAGAGCTGGCCACTTCATTGTCAAAACCCAATCTCTCAGGCCAATTTTTAAAAGATGCCGAATAAATGGAGAGATATTTATTAAATGCCCACCTTGTGCTAGGCTGTTATAGGGTTGAACAAAGTGCTAAACAAAGCAATGGCCTTACCCAGTGAGCTCACTGGGCTATGAGATGAAATAGCTAATAAGCAAGCAGGCACACCAAATGTCAAGTAATATTAAGTCAAATGAGAAAAAATAAAGTCAAAGAAATGAAATCAAGAGCAACGGTGGCATTATTTTAGAAAACAGGATCTGAAATGGGCTCTAATGAACATGACATTTGAGCAGAAATCTGGCAGAAGCCAGAGGGATGTAGGTTTGTAGAAATCTGGAAGAGCATCCGAAGTAGAGAAGAAACAGCTCCCAGGCCTTTACCAACGGATGCAGACACAGGCTTACTGGCTCCACAGATGAGTTAAGGCTGGGAATACAGTGTCCATGTTAGATAAAAGATGCCAAATCTAGAAGTACCTTGGAATACTGAACCATGTTGAACAGTTCATCAGGATATAACTCCATAAAAGTCTTGAGCTTTATTCTAAGGATGTAGTAATACAAGAGCAGCCCTTGTCAGATCTGGTTCCATAACCACATAGAAGATAGATGGGAACTCCTGCAGTCAGTACCTTGGCCTCCAGAACATAAAAGACCTCAGGTACCATGTGAGGTTCCCCTGGAGAGACAGTCTTGAATCCAAGAGGGGACATCCAGACAGAGGAAGTTGGTAAAGGCCACAGGCTCTCTAAATGGAAGCTGAAGTTCAGGCTCCTATGCAAACTTCTACTGTTTCAAGTGTGACAAAAGTGATATAGTAATATGAAGAGAAGACCTGAAGGTCTTTTGATCCAGTAACTTGAGATTCTACCCAATGGAAATGATCTGAGCTACTGACATGCAAGGTTTGTAAGGACAGCCAGCTGCATTAGGATAGCCATGTCGTTAGGGCATAGAACATGCCTTCTGTGTGGTAGGTTCATTTCTTTGTGAGCAATCAATAAATGAACATTTTTCTTTATAAAAATGTACCCTGGGGCTGGGAATATGGCCTAGTGGTAAAGTGCACGCCTTATATACATGAAGCCCTGGGTTCGATTTCTCAGCACCACATATATAGAAAAAGCTGGAAGTGGCATTATGGCTCAAGTGGTAGAGTGCTAGCCTTGAGCAAAAAGAAGCCAGGGAGAGTGCTCAAGTCCTGAGTCCAAGCCCCAGGACTGGCAAAAAAATAAAAATAAATGTACCCTGCACCAGGCACTGCTGGCTCACATCTATAAATCTAGATACTCAGGAGGCTGTTATCTGAGGACCATGGTTCAAAGGCAGCCCAGGCAGGAAAGGCCATGAAACTTTTATCTCCAATCCAATTAACCACAGAAAAGCTGGAAGTGAAGCTGTGGCTTAAAGTGGTAGAACACCAGCCTTGTGCAAAAAAAGCTCTGAGACAGCGTCCAGGCCCTGAGTTCTAGACAACCAACCAAAACAAAAAAAAGCACTTTGTTAAATTATAATGTTAAACATTACCTAAGTGGTACTCACTAGACACCATGTTGAAAATGAACTATACAACTTTGAGTGGGATCAAGAGGGAAAAACTGGGAAAAGGTCATGTCCCAAAAGGTTTTGTCCCAAAAGAAATGTACTCATTATCTGACTTATGAAACTGTAGTAACCCTGCTTACAACACCTTTATAATAATTTTATACATCTCTGTTTTAGTAAGCAATGATCCAGTCACACTTTGAGCTCTTATTAAAACAAGCAAGCACGATGGCCTTAAATGTTTGCAAAACCAGAATTAAGACCTATCCCAAACAGAGATATATCATTCTTCTGTTATGATGCCTAAATGGTTTTTGTTTTGTGATGGTGCTGGGGATGAAACCCAGGGTCACATGTATGCTAGGCAAGCACCCTACTAGTGACATTTTTGGTATAGCTTATTGGCATTAAAAAAAATACTAATAAACAGGCACCAGTGTCCAATGACTATAATCCTAGCTACTCAAGAGGCTGAGATCAGAATTGCAAGTCAGAATCTAGTCCATGACACTAACTAGTAAAAATACAGAAGTGGGCATGACTCAAGTGGTAGAGTGCTAGCCATGAGTACAAACACTAAGCAAGAGCCTACATCCCCCGAGTTCAAGCCCAAGTATACATACCCACACACATACACACAAATAAAACTCTACTAATAGAGGAATCAGGCATGATGGCTAATGTCTACAATCCCAATTACTCAGGAGGCAGAAATTGAAAAATTGGGGTTCAAGGTTGGCCCAGGCAATGTTAGCAAGAGACTGCACCTCAAAAACAAACACAAAGGGACTGGTACAAGTAGTAGAGCTCTGAAGTGTCAAGGCCCTGAGTTCAATCCTCAATACCAGAAAAACAAATAACTCACTATTTAATGGATACACAATAAAATTTCTTTTTTTTGGCAGTAAAAGTCACATATTACTACTAAACAATTTTATCATGAGTCTGAAAATGACTTCCAGACCCTTAGAAAGTAGATGTGGAAACAATGTTAGTTCCCATGCAGGAAACTGAGATCAGCTAGTCCAGCACGCCAGCGCGTAGGGCCAGAAATTCCAGTGGCAGTCATCCATCAATTTGGAAAACATTTATCAGCTGGCCAGTGTGCCAGGTCTTAATGAGGCCTGGGAATCCTGAGATGGTTGCACCAGCTTTCTGTCTTTTTGCAGTCTTGTAAGAGCATAGATTTAGCACATTAGGACAAGGCAGTGTATGAAGAACTAAGAGAGAGGGATGTACCATGTTTGACAGCTCAGAGACAGTCAGGGGCACAGACTCCAAGTGGGATAAAAGGAAGACACGAATGTCAAGAATGATAAGAGGGGGCTGGGGATATGGCCTAGTGGCAAGAGTGCCTGCCTCGGATACACGAGGCCCTAGGTTCGATTCCCCAGCACCACATATACAGAAAACGGCCAGAAGTGGCGCTGTGGCTCAAGTGGCAGAGTGCTAGCCTTGAGCGGGAAGAAGCCAGGGACAGTGCTCAGGCCCTGAGTCCAAGGCCCACGACTGGCCAAAAAAAAAAAAAAAAGAAAAAGAATGATAAGAGGATGACATTTGAAGGGCTAAGACCTGTATGATGGCCATACATGAAATGTGAAATCACAAAACAGGTGTGATCTTTGGAACAACCCAGAAAGGATTTAGGAGACCAAGAGATTGATTTCTGTCTTTGTCTCTCCCACACATCTGCCCCCAGAGCTGTAAGATATAGAAGGAAAAAAAAATGAGACAGACCTTCAATGGCTGAACTCTTGGTCACTGATTGCCATTTACCAACTCTGTGCCCTCCATCAAACTTCTAATTTCTCTAGTTTGACCTTGCCTATAAGCGGGGATAAGAGTGCCTTCCTCAGATAAGGGGGTCTGATAGAACAATGTGGCTAACATTTACCTGATTCTGGCTATGTGTTATACTGCACTGAGCACTAGCTATGCTGTTAGGAAGACACAACTCCTCCTCTCGTGGAACTTCCAGCCAAGAGGAAGAGGATTCAATCATCACACGGAGCCACTAGAATGGTACCTGGGAGTGAGACAGGCATGGTTTCCTCTGGCTTCCAAAAGCGTTGGAGTAAAAACTTTTACCAAAGTGTCGTTTGAACCCCATTTTCAGTGAAATCCTATGCAGGAAGGGTTCAGGAAACCCAATAATTGAGTCCAGTCAACCATCCAACACCACAACTAACAGTGTTCAGTGTCATGGATCCAGTAATATTTAAGGTCTTCATTTTACTTTTTCTTTAACTGGGGATTGAACTCAACCAAGGTTTCATGCCTGCAAGGTAGGTTCTCTCTATCACTTGAGCCATGTCTCCAGTCCCTCATTTGACTTTCTTTGTAGCCTTCCTAAACTTAATAAAGAAAGGTTTAAGGAAGCCTGCCTCTCGGCCTTCACCTGTGGAGCGGGCCAGTCAGCCAGCCAGTCATTGAACAGAGCATTCAATGCATTCCTGGGTGTCTGATAAGCAAGCGCATCTGGAGGAATGGACTTATGATTCATTGTGCACATGGATGTGTACCCCAAAGGAAGAGACACTGGCCTGGAATCTACGCTGTCAAGACACTGTATTTGGCACTATGGAGGGTTGAAGCACCAATCTTGTGAATTTGGCTTTAAACTGCATTCCTCAGGTCTAGCTAGGATTACAGGCATGAGTCACCAGCACCTGGCCCAAAAAGTATTTGTCGTACATTGGACAGTACATAGTACAAGTTGTTACTAATACAATAGTGGAGAAAACAATTTGGTAGGGCAGGACAAGATTAAACAATGTGATAAATAATTATAAAATGCAATGACTATTCTGAAGGAAAAATACTTGAATAAATGAATATACTCTCTATGCTTAGTATTTTAATATTCATTTACTAGAAAGGTTACTCTACAGAGAATGAAATATTTGGGGCTCTCTAATGATGGATTAAGCATCCCATAGAACAGTCTAATTCCTATGTTCTTGATCTCTTCCCACAGACCCGTCCTGAGACCTCATTAGTTTCTGGTAGTCCTATACTGTGTGAAAAGTTAACTCTATGATTCTGAATTTACAAGCAACTGGAATTTCTAGGGTATTTTTGTTTGTTTGTTTGTTTTTTGCCAGTCCTGGAGCTTGAACTCAGGGCCTAGCACTGTCCCTGGCTTCTTTTTGCTCAAGGCTAGCACTCTACCACTTGAGCCACAGCACCACTTATGGCTTTTTCTATATATATGGTGCTGAGGAATTGAGCCCAGGGCTTCATGTATATATGAGGTGAGCACTTTACCACTAGGCCATATTCCCAGATATGTTTGTTGCTGTATGTTTGCTCAACTCCAAACCTCTTGCAGTGTGTTTATGTGGGATCTAAGAGAGATAACTTTCTCCATCCTTCCCTAGTTGTCCGTTTTTGCTACATTTGTTCTAGTAGCATTGTCTGCTGTAATCCTCTGATGCCTCCCTTCCCATCAGTCCATATAGCTGTGGCAAGATAGGACACTTATGTTCAGGTACTTGTAAAAGATGCTGAGAGCATTTGGGGGCTCATACATCATAACCACAAAAACTGTGGGGCTTCTTTTATTTGTGCCAATCCTGGGAATTAAACTGAGAGCCTGGGTACTATCTCTGAGCCTTTTTGTTCAGGGCTGGCACTCCACCACTTGAGCAAGCCACGGCTCTACTTCCAGGTTTTTGGTGGTTAACTGAAGATCCTTGTAGACTTTCCTGACCGGGCTAGACTTGAATCAGGATCTCATCCTCCTAAGTAGCTAGGTCTGATCCTTCTATTATTTTTACACTAGTCCTGGGGTGCTGTCCCTGGGCTTCTTTTGCTCAATGCTAATACTCTACAACTTGAGCCACAGCTCCACTTTCAGAATTTTTGGTAGTTTATTGGAGGTAGCAAACAGTATAAGAAATGTATCCAATGCCTAACGTATGAAACTGTAACCACTCTGTACATCAGTTTGACAATAAAAATAAATAAAGAGTCTCACAGATTTTTCTGTCCAGGCTGGCTTTGCACAACAATCCTCAGATCTCAGCCTCCCGTGTAGCTAGGATTATAGGCATGAGCCACCAGTACTAAGCACCTCTATATTTTAAGTATATTTCTGGGAATGCAACATAGTGAATGAGTACCAAATAAGAAAAAAACATGTTACCTAAAAATTGTTTTTTACTCCATCATGTACATTAGAAAATGGCAATTCAAAATATTCCTGCTATGAGTCAAATAATAAAGCTTAGGCCACTACAACAAACATTTTTAATGAACTCAGAATTCCCATAAACAATGTGTAATAGTATTTTAATTTTCAAAGAGCATGACAAAAAAAAATCCCCCTTTAGGTTCTAACATGACTCAGAACTCATTAGCTGCGAATACACATTTATTGTTAAAGGAGAGATGACTAGTTTTTAAATAGGTGGTGAAAAATACAGAATAATTGTTTGTTAAATGATACTTTTGACCAGGTGCAGTAGCTCAAACCTGTAATCCCAGCTACTGGGGAGGCAGAGAAAGAGATACAACTGCTTGAGGCCAACCCAGGAAAAAAAGTTTGTGAGATTTCACCTCAACCAAAAGCTGGACACCATGACAAGTGCCTGTCATATCAACAACATTGGAAGCACAAAGAGGACAGCATCAGTTCAGGTTGGTCTGGCATAAAGTAAGATATTGTCTCAAAAACAACATAAAAAGGGGCTCTGAGGTGGTTCAAGTGGTAGAATGCCTATCAAGTATGAGGCCCTGAGATTAAACTCCAGTACAGTCAGTCAGACAGTCAGACACAGATAGGATACTTGTTTGTATGGTACTGATGAGGATCTTCTCAGGCAAGCATTTGACAGTCTGCCTTTCACTGGGAGACTTACCTCATTGATGCCTGTAGGCCATAAATTAAAACTAGAGCAGTGCTATTACAAATTAGCAGCTTGAACTTTGGTGCTTGCAGCGCTTAAGATTCTGTCAATAAATATGAGGGCTTCCTCTGTGCTAGCCAGATTTGCTACCAGGGATGGAAGGAATAGAGAGGCGAAATCAGATGGACGAAATCCCTGCCTGCTGGGGCTCACGGCTCAGTGGAAGGGCAGACAGCACACCAGGCTACAAGTGAAATGGACAGCATGCTAGGCAGCAGTAAACGCAGTGGGGGAAAAACTCCGAGGGAGGGGAAGAGTAAAGTGTCCAGCTCAGCATCAAGGGGGCAGGGAGGGAAAGTTGTCATTAGATGATCCCCTTCAGACACTGGGGCAGAGCCTAAAGGAAGCAAGACAGCGAGCAGGCAGCTGGCTGGGTCACCTCAGCCCGGGAAGCGGTGAGTTATTAGTCATGTGAGTTATGAGAATTGTTGGCTTGCTTTTACACAGACAGCATAGTCTCTGAATTCCTTGCCACTTTCAATTAAGCATGAGTCCACCCAGCTAGCTCATAAAAGAGATCCTCTCTGGCTCTCTCACTCTCCCTCCCTCCCTCCCTCTCACCCTCTTCTCTTACCTCCTCTCTCCCTTTCCCTCCCCCTTTTCGCTCACTGTGGCTGAAGGGGTCGAGTACAAAAAGTTGGGAGAGTGAGTCCTCAAGTCAAACCCCAACACAGGCACCAACAAAGTGGAATTTTACAAGTATGAAGTCTTCAGACATGTCATTTTGCAAGGAAAATGTATAGATGACGAAGTCTATCTGTGTGGTGCTCACTATGCCTTTTTTTTTTTTTTTTGCCAGTCCTGGGCCTTGGACTCAGGGCCTGAGCACTGTCCCTGGCTTCATTTTGCTCAAGGCCAGCACTCTAACACTTGAGCCACAGCACCACTTCTGGCCATTTTCTGTATATGTGGTGCTGGGGAATCGAACCCAGGGCTTCAAGTATACGAGGTAAGCGCTCTTTGCCACTAGGCCATATTCCCAACCCCTCAATATCCTTTTTTAAGATACAACAGTAGCATTTATGGCTTCTGATGGTCTGCTCCTGTTTAGCAGATGGCTTGCCTTTCTGCCCCCACCCATCAACACCAGAGGCTGACTTCAGGGATGACGGGGTGGGCACAGCAGGATCCGGGAGGGCAGAGGATCAGCTCAGCCATTCTGTCTCCATTGCCTAACTAGAAACTTCAGAATGAAGGAATGAATGTCTGCAAAGCTAGAAAGCACAGACATAAGCCATAGGTCTTAGGCAGAAGAGGCAAGCTGGGAGCCCGGGCTATGATATCGCTGCTCCCCCCCCCCCCCGCCACTGCCCCCAGCACATACCATCTCAGAACCAATGGCAACCAGGTGATGTGTACAGAAGGCACAAAGGTGGGGCAGGGGAAGGAAATGAAGTACAAGGAAAAACTCTGGCACCATAATTGGACCCTTGAGATACTGGGTTGTTTCAGTGAATTTACTTAACCCACTGCAGATTGTTGTATCATTGGGAAAGTAACTTTATAAGGTTACCATAGGAAGTAAGTAGGAGGTATGACTCAAGCTGTAGAGTGCATGCTTGTCAAGTGGAAGACTCCTAGTTCAAACCCTAGTCCTGCCAAAGAAAAGTAGCAAAATAAAATGTTTAACACAAAAAGATGACTCAAAAGTTGAAGTGGATCCTCTTCTTAACACATACACACTGGGAGGCAGCCAGACACCGTTGGTGGCAAACAGGCACCTGGAGCCAGACCACTTGGGTATTTGTGCCTGCATTGTGTGTTTGTACTAGGGCCTGAACTCAGGGCATTATGCTCTCACTTGGGTTTTATGCACATGGCAGGTGTCCTACCACTTGAGCTCTACCTCTACTTCCAGCTTCTTTTGCTCAGTTGCTAGAGCTCAGTCTCTCAGCTTTGTCTGCCCAGGCTGACTTCGAACCACAATCCTCAAATCATGCCTCCCAAGTAGCTAAGAGTACAGGTGTGAGCCACTGAAGGTTGGTCAGTCTGGGTTTGAATCACAGCTTTAAAACTTAGAGCTAGGTCGTCTCAGGAAATTCATTTAGTGTTTGGTGCCACAAGTTCCTCAGTTGTGAAAAACAGGATATTCTTACTTCATTACAGTTTAGCTCTCAGGATGAAATAGTTAATGATTGGAAAGCACTCAGCAGCAAAACTGGCACACATGCACCAGGTAAGAGCTTTTGTTATTACGGAGTGCAGGTGTTTTCACATGCTTAACCTTGAAGGTTATAGAAGGACAGGACATGTCACTATCAGGCTGAGTGACATGACGCTGGATGGGCTGGTCTGAGACTCAATACAACCATACATCTCCAGACTGAACAGACATCATGTTCCCCACCTCACCCCAGCTTGCTAAAATGCAGCGTGCAGGACCCCACCCTCTGAGGTCTGACCCTGTAAGTCTAGGTGGGCTGAGGTTGTGTAGTTCCCAGTTGTGGTAAGGATGTGCTTCAAGAACCACATGAAGGACTGATGTGAGAAGTTCCAAGGGGAAGAAGACCCACAAAGAGAACTTTGGAGCAGAGATGAGCAGGTTCATTCACTCACCTAGCAAATATTTACTCACAGCTCACTGTGAGCAGGGCTTTATATTCACCTATCAGTTGCAAGGACAAAGATCAAGCTGAGCAGAAACAGTGACTCAGAGAGGACTAATAACTCACGGAGTTAAACCAGAACATTGCTAAGTCAGTCATGTCTCCGTTAGGCTGGACCCTAAGCACCAGTTTTAAGTTGTGGCAAAAGACGCATCACATAAAAATCACAGTTACAACTGTCCATCTCTTGTTAAGCAATGTTCCTTCTTTCTCTCAAATTCTGGCAGCCACTAAGATTGATAGTTCTGTCTTTAGGAATTTGGCTATGCTTAGTATCTCCTACAGATAGAATCATAAGACATTTGTCCTTTTGTGATAGGCTTCTTTCACTTAATATAATGTCTTCAAGATTTGTCTATGCTGTAGTACCTTAGTTTTTCCTTAAAACTGAGAAATATTCCATTATATATATATATATATAATTATTGGTAGACATTTGGGTTTTCATGGCTCATGAATGGTTCATTTTTGTGCTTTCAGTTTTTTGGGGTATAGGGTGATAGATATAATCATAGAGCCAATCAATTTTGCTTTGTTGAAGATTAAGTTCAACTCTGTCCCCAACACACCCACTTTTACTTTTTTACTTTATCCGTATCTGTTGCCATTCAAGTATCTGGATCCTTCAGCTACCAAAACTTAGCTAAATCACACACACCTGTAAACATATTAACACAATAAGGCTGGAGAGATTCTATCCAATGCTTTCTAGGCTGGGAGCATGCATAGATCTTCCATGTAAAGGGAACCTGATAAACTACCCCCACTATCTTCACCAGTGAAGAAGTCTGTTAAATGTGTTTAGTGTGGCTGGGACCTGAGACTCTTAAGTCTGACACCTGGATAGAGGGAGTTGGCCATACTACTTACCAGCTACTTACACAAATGTTGTCAGCTTTCTAGTTTCAAACCCCTGGTCTGAAAAATGAATAGCTCCTATGTACTAAGGTTGTTCAGAGATAAGGTTTAGTTATTGACCTAAGGAAACATCAAGTCACTGAGCTAAGGAAAGATTAAGATACAAAAAGGCCTTCAGGCATGATTCAACAAGCACTGACCATTGCTAATATTTAGTATTTAGTTACACAGATACAGGTCATAGAAAATCATTACAATGATGGCAGGATGATAAGTTGCTAGGCTAGAAGCTTAGGATCCCAGGCAACAGGAAATCGTCAACCTTTGATTACAATCTGGCCCCAAGGAATTTAAAAAGATGCTTTTGGATGGGGAACATTGAGGGCAGGAACCCACAAATTGTATCAGAGTTCTCAGCAGCTATCTATGAATGGAAGCATTCATCTTGCATTTTATTTTGCAAAAATGAATTGCAGCACAATGGAAATCAGAGACAAGAACTGATTGCAACAAATTTGGCCAGGCTTCCCCCTAGAATTGCCCCAGTCCTGGGATGCATTGTGACTTTCCATGCCTCAGAGGGGAGAGTGTTCCTACCTCTTCTCTTGGAAGAATATTCCACAGTGAAATGAGACCCACAGTCAGGGCCCTGGTCTTTGAGGTTCCTTTTCTTCTCCTGACCCACTTTCGTCTTGCTGTGCCCTTTTGTACAAAGTCAAACGAAGCCTCCCCTTGAGGAGCTTGTTCAGGAGGACTGACATTCAAAGACCATTACCACCTCTTAAACTCGGCCCTGTTCATTTAGCCAAGCAAAGCATGTGTAATTCGTTTAATCTTCCCTCATAAATCAATCTCTACGTTCCCTTAATAGTCCTTTCCCTGCGCTTTGAACTCTCTCCAGTCTGGCTGTCCTGAGCTCTTGTTCCGTTTACACTTGAGAATTGCCAGTCAATCAGAAAACGCCTCTGCCAGGAAAACAGCAGGACCCAGCCAGGCTTCTGAGTGCTCTCCCCACGCTAGCCCGCCTGCTGCCAAGGGCACCAAGAGCCCAGAGACAAGCAGCAAGATCTGCCAGAGAGAAGCAAGCCCTGCCCAGGGCCCAACCCCGCAAAGCCAGGCTGAAGCCTTTGCTGCTACTCCATTATGGTTTTGGACGGAGGTAGCCCACCTGGATGGTCAAGGAGTTACATGAGAAGTCACCTTGGTCACTTATACCCCTCCTTTTACTCAGACTCCTCAGCATTCATCCACCTTTCATATGGCTTCTTACCACCATCACAAGAAGGTTTCTGAGGAAAACAATGAAGGGGGAACAGGGGTGTCTTACCTGGAAGGTGCCAGCGTGGTCTTCTTCCTTATCACCCTCTCTGTTCTCTTTGAGAGCAATTAATGTGAAGCCTCGGAAGTAGGAGGGAGGAGCAGCTGAAAGCGTCACTGGGAGAGGGAGAGAAGGAGAGAGGGCAATTTATCATCACAGGAATCAACTGTGTTCCATTTGCCAAATGGGATGCACCTGCATTCTCCACCTTCAGACTACACATTCATGGCAGAGAGGCCAAGGGGCAGAGCCTGGAGGGGAGGGTTTACCCATGGAAGAGTAAAAGACTCTTACCCTCTCCACTCAGCCCCCACTTATATTTCAGAACATTCTGGATGCTTAATCTCTCTCACTGAAAAACAATTTTTTCAGACATTCTCCCACAGTCCAGACTGGCCTTGATCTCCTGCATGCACCTCCTGAATGCTCATACTTGAAAATTATTCAACCAACCAGGGCTACGATAAGCTTTCTCTCAGTAATCCCAATTGGATAAAGTGGTCCCTAGCCAGATACTTCAATCTGGACAGTTATCTCATGTTACACTTCCATTAGCTTGGCCCATGAGGAAGTGAGCTCTTCATACCACCAATTCCTTGAGGATGTCTTTGGTGGCATCGACTGTTGGGTTTTCTCCAAAACATCTTTCCTTCTGTGGAAACCCAGCTAGACCATCTTCCCCAGCTCTATTTCAGGTAGGTCTGCTTGTACCCAAATTCTGTCAGTGGGAAGTGTGAAGAGAGACTATGAGCCTCCACCCTCCTTCTGTCACTCTACCTGCTGATCCAGCCCAGGCCTCTTTTTTTTTGGCCAGTCCTGGGGCTTGGACTCAGGGCCTGAGCACTGTCCCTGGCTTCCTTTTTGCTCAAGGCTAGCACTCTGCCACTTGATCCATAGCGCCTCTTCTGGCCATTTTCTGTATACGTGGTGCTGGGGAATCAAACCCAGGGCTTCATGTATATGAGACAAGCTCTCTTGCCACTAGGCCATATTCCCAGCCCCAGCCCAGGCCTCTTGTGGTCCAGAAAAAGCTCAGTGGAGTCACAAACTGGGTTTCTGAAGAAACATATGAAGAATCACTCACTGACCAACCAGAAATATCCATATTGCGTTTTATATGAACTAGATATAAATTTACACTGTAAGAAGGCATTTGTTACAGCAATTGGTGTTGACTCTAGTATATTTCCTATATCTACAAAGAAACCTTCCACTGAAATCTAGCTTAAGGGCCTGGTGCCTTCTGTACTGGACTGTGAGAAGGCAGGGAACAGGCTGGGTTTTCATTCCCTTTGTATCCCTATCATCTAGCTAAGTGTCCAAGTTTTTCAAGTGGATATAAATTAGGGTTTAATTTACTGACCTTACATGGATTTATAGACTAAGGGTCCCAAGTACCATCTAATCTAGATGTCCAGTTTCACAGAGAACTAAGACACCAGGTCAACAGACACCCCCAAGGTCATCAAACAATCCACATGCTGGCTTATGGGCAGAGTTAAAGGTAAGAGTAAGTATTGTGCTCAGACAAAAATAGTGGTTACAGTGTCAGATGACAGAGCTAGGGTTTCTTGACTGACAGTCTAAAGCAGTCTAACAATCTCTAGAATGAGGGTGGCAGTCTTCCAAGACCACCTTCCATAGTTCTGCAAGAAGCAGCACAGACGACAACATGGCAGACAATAAGGATACTCCACCTAGATTTCTCCAAATTTGTTGTAACCATTTTAATGAAGCCCATGGCCAGAACATGTGACTTTTTTTTTCTGGAGAGCCACTCACAGGTCTCTATAATCTATTCTGCCTCTTATGAAAGGCCTCGTTCCCTTACCTCTGGTGGGTAAAGAACCCCTACTCTTGAGGGGTTCTTTACACTGCAAAATCAGATCAAATCCTGCTGAGGAATCTTGCCTGGGACCAAGGCCTTGTTCATGTCCTGCTTTCATAACTCACTTGGAGCCAAATCCTCATCTGAGCCTTTATGTTCAGTAGGTCAAATCATGTCCTCCTGCTGAGCACTGGTGACTCATGCCTGTAAGCCTAGCTACTCAGAAGGTTGAGATCTGAGATCATGGTTCAAAGCCAGCCCTGGCAGGGAAAGTCTGAAAGACTTATGTCCAATTAACCATAAATAGCCAGAAGTGGAGCTGTGGCTCAAGTGCTAGAGTGATAGCCTTGAGTTTTAAAAAATGTTCAGTGACAGCTCCCAGACTTTGAGTTCAAGCCCACAAAAAGTAAAATTGTGTCCACCATAAAGCTATGTTGAAATCATACTCTCTAGCACCCGAGATTATAATCTTATTTGGAATTCGTGTGCTCCCAGGTGGAATTCATTAAGAAAAGTCCATACTGGATGAGGGTGAGCCTTAAATCCAATATAACTAGTCTCTTATAAGAAAGGGCATAGAGACACAAAGAGAAAAATTCTATATGATGGCAGAAGTAGGCTGCTGATGCAGAGACAGCCAAAGATTCCTGGCAGTTGGGAGCAGTCTTCCCAGAGCCTGCCAGAAGGAACAACTTTGCCAACATCTTGACTTCTGGTTTCTAGTTTCCATATCTATGAGAGAATAAGTCTCTGCTGTTCTAAGCCACTGGCTGTCATAATCTGTTCAGCAGCCCTACAAAATGAATATAGGTTTCTTCCCCAGAAGAACCCAGCGTGAGACAGACACGCAGTCCCTGCTGCTGCAAGAATGGTGTGAGCCTCGGCCCATGCCTCCCAGGCTATGCCAAGCATAATCCCATTGCTTCATATCCAGCCCAAGATTCATCCACTGCTACTTCCTGGAAAAGCAGTATCATCTCAGCCTGGAAGGTTCCACTTCCTCCATGCCTTGCAGACTTCTTTCAGAAATCCCTTAAATGTTCACCTTTTGTGTGACCTCCATAAAGATAGAAAGCTTTTTGCCTTGAACCCTCTTAGGATTTAAAATACCTACTTGCCTCCCCAGGTGGGGATGCTGCAACGTGGTTGTGGGCAGAGACAGCTCAAGGCAGTGCCAGGAAACAAGGCCAGTTCTTCCCTCTTCTACCCCACCATCTTGTGGCAGTTGACTCTAAAGGTGCTGTAACACCATTCTTGGAAATCCTAGCTTGAAACAAGACATGTAATGGATTTGATGCCTGAAGACCTAAATGTCACCCCAGTGTGTAGATGGGGAGCTGACCCTGAACTGTAGATCTGTTATCTCTCCAAGTCCTCAGAACTCAGAAGAGTGAAGGGACTGTCACTTAGATGGCAAATGTTCTGAAAAGTTAGTGACTATTTTTGGCTTCTTAACTCCCAAGTCTCCAACCTTGAAGAAATTAAGAAAGGAAGCTAAAATAAAATAAAAAATAAAATCTAGCTCCAAGGCCTTCTCAACAAGACAATAGAAATGGAGAGGAGACCCGGCACCAGCAAACCAATAGCCGAAAAGTCACGCCAAGAGTGCAGAGTCCAGACAGCAAGAGCTCCATAGACCCCAGGGGGAGCGCAGACCGATTGAGACATCAGAGCTGTAGGACTGAACGGCTGGGATCAGACGTAAGCAGCAGGGGAACCCGAGGTGCAGACAGGGAGAGCCGGGGACGCCACCACCAAACGACTGATCGCCACACCCCAGCAAGCCCACAGCAGTGCGGGATACACATTCAACCCAGGACCAGTAAGTTCCCCACTGCCCACCCCCCCAAACGGGAGACCAGCTGTAGCAGAGACCCAAACCCTACAAAGAAGCTAGAGTTCCCTTTCTCCCCCTCCCTACCCCGAGGGAATAAAGAAGCTCCATAGCTGGTGGCGCTAAGACCTCTGGAAGGATGCAGGAACTAACAGAGGTGGAGCAGGGCCAAGGCATCCCCCACAAAGCCCTAGCAGAGCCGCCTGAACCTGGCCACACCAGCCCCGCCCCCTCCTCAGCAGGGGCCAGGGTACTGGTAGGCATTGGAAGCCCCAGGCTCGCTGGTGAGCAACACCAGCACAGCAAAGTCACCTGGGCCCGAACACATGCCCCCCTCATAGCGGAGGCACAGAGAGTCTGTGGGCACCAACCCGTGCCCGGACACTTGATCCTCCTGGGGCTCACGCATACCGCCCCCAGCAAATTCGTGAGAGGACACAAGCACTCTCCAACAACTTGGGGCAACACAACCCCAAAGGAAGCACTAGAGTGCACACGCACACGCCCCCTGGGTGCTAGCCCTCCAGCAGGAGGACCTCTTGCCCAAACCCCCGTGGGAGCACACAAGAGAGCACAAGTGAGGGTGACCACCTCAGCAACAATCGAGAAGGTCATGCTCACCCACTGGGTAATAAGGTTCAACAGCCAAACTCAAACCCAGAGCCAGGACACAAACAAGTCTCCCACTGACGGACCAGCGGGAACCAGCACAAAGCCAACCCAGGGAAGCTACCCACAGATCTCCAGATGCACAAATCACAAAGAAATGTAACAAATTTCATCAAAGGGCAAGCCAACTCGCCAGCTCCAAAAAGCAGTACGACTGAAGAGGAGATGGAGAATAAAAAAAAAAAAAAAAACAAAAAAAAAAACAACAACAACTGAGGCTATGATAGCAGAAATGATGTAAAGCCTCAGAAACAAAATCAGAAAACAATTCCAGGAGTTTAGAGTGGAAGTCTCGAAGGATCTCCAGGAAGCCCAAAAAGAAATGGAAGCAAAAATGGATACAATGCAAACCTCCTTTAAAGAAGACCTTAACATCCTGAGACGTGAAATGCATGAAAAGATAGATTTAAAATGCAGCTCTTTAAAGGAAGAAATTTCCACGATCAGAGCTGATCTGGCAAACATAAATAGCTCTCTGACATCCACAAACTCCGCAATTGAATCCACAGCACAAAGAATTGACCATATGGAATCCAAAATCTCTCTCTTGGACAATGATGCAGCCAATAAGGACCAGAAAATTACCACATTCCAAGAAACGGTAAAGCTCCAGGGCAGACTAATCCAGAAGCTAGTGGACAAAGACAAGAGATATAATACGTGCATAATTGGAATAGAAGAAGGAGCCAAATACCAGAGCAGAGGGCTTCAACAAATTTTCAATAAAGTGACTGCAGAAAACTTCCCCAATCTCACAAGGGACCTCACCCAGGTAAACCGAAGCCTATAGGATGCCTGGCAGACCAGACCCTAGAAAAGCCACGCCCAGGCACATAATAATAAAGACTTCAGATCTCAAGAATAAAGAGCAAATTTTGAATGCAGCCAAAGTGAAGAAATTTATTACAATGGGAAGAGGATCCGAATAACAGCAGACCTCTCCACACAAACCTACCACGCACGAAGAGAATGGAAGAACACCATCCAAGTCCTACAGGCCAACAACTGCCAACCTAGAATAAAATATCCAGCGAAGCTAGAGTTCATATTTGAGGGGAAAACCAGATCTTTCCATAGCAAAGAGGATCTAAAGGAGTATGTGAATAAAAAACCAGCCCTACAGTGAATTCTAAGAGGGGAATCCCACCCAACAGAAATCGTACTGACAGAAACAGAAAGAAACTACAATAGCCAGAGCCCAACAGAAAGAGCAGCTCACTAAAGACAAGAAAAAAAAAAAAGAGAGGAAAAACAGCCTAACAGGAAAATGGAAGGAGAAAAAACACTCTTATCCTTGATCTCTTTGAATATAAACAGTATAAACTCTCTGATAAAGAGGAGCAGACTGGCAGAATGGATCCGAAAACAAAAAGTTGCCATCTGTTGTCTACAAGAGACCCATCTTACAGCAAGGGATAAAAACAGGCTCCGAATAAAAGGATGGAGCAAGATCTTCCAAGCAAATGCACCTTCCAAAATGGCAGGAGTAGCCATCCTGACCTCAGACAAGCTGGACTTCTCATTAAAATCAATTCAAAAAGACAAAGAAGGTCACTACATTTTAATACAAGGAAAAATCCAGAATCAAGACATCATGGTGATAAATTTATACTCACCGAACAAAAGAGGCCCTACATATGTCAAGCAAATTCTCACAGAACTACAGAACAAGATAGACCCAAACACAATCATAGTGAGTGACTTTAATACCCCACTCTCTCCAAGAGACAGATCCAACACCCAGAGGATTAGCAAGGGAGCTGAGGACCTAAGTAACACCATATCCCAAATGGATCTGACAGACCTATACAGAATCTTCTACCCTACAGAGACCCAATACACCTTCTTCTCAGCAGCTCATGGATCATACTCCAAAATAGACCATGTCATAGCCCACACAAAGAACCTAAGCAAATACAAAAGTATTGACATCATCCCATGTATTATATCTGACCACAGTGGAATAAAGGTAACCCTCAATAACAACTGTTGCCACAGAGGCTATACACATTCTTGGAGGCTAAACCCCACACTGTTATCCAACACTTGGGCCACAGACCAAATTAAAGATGAAATTAACGAATTCATAAGCCACAATGAAAATGATACATCACAAAGAAACCTATGGGATACAGCTAAGGCAGTACTGAGGGGCAAGATCATTGCCCTCAGCACTCACATTAAAAGAATGGAAACATAGCAGGTGAATAACCTCACGATGAAACTAAAACAACTGGAGAAATAAGAAATGATCGAATCTAAAATGACTAGGAGGAGAGAGATCACAAAGATTAAAGAAGAGATAAATCTGATTGAAAATACAAAGACCATTCAACAAATAAATAAGATAAAAAGCTGGTTCTTTGAGAAAATAAATAAAATCGACAGACCCCTCGCAAGACTTACAAGAAAAAGAAGAGAAGAGACTCATATACGTAAAATCAGGGACTCCACCGGAAAAATTACAACAAATACACACGACATTCAAGCAATCATAAGGAACTATTTCCAGAACCTCTACTCACTAAAAAACAATAATTTTACAGAAATGGATCAATTGGTAGAGAAGCATAAACTGCCCAAACTGAATCAAGAAGAAATAAATCAACTAAATAAACCAATAACGTACAGCGAGATACAGGGGGTAATCAAGAACCTCCCAACAAAGAAAAGCCCAGGCCCAGACGGATTCACCAACGAATTCTATAAAACCTTTAGTGAGGAGCTAATACCAATACTCCTCAAACTCTTCCATGAAATAGAAACAGAGGGAAAAATCCCAAACTCATTCTATGAAGCTAATATTATACTCATCCCCAAACCAGGCAAAGACCCAAAAAAAAGAGAACTACAGACCAATATCACTAATGAACACAGACACAAAGCTCCTTAATAAAATATTATTAGCTAACAGGATCCAGAAACTGATCAAGAAAATTATACACCATGACCAAGTAGGCTTCATCCCACAGTCACAAGGATGGTTCAACATCCATAAATCAATCAATGTAATCTACCACATCAACAGAAATAAAATCAAGAATCACATTGTTATTTCAGTCGATGCCCAAAAAGCCTTTGACAAAATACAACATCCATACTTATTAAAAGCTCTCGAGAAAATAGGAATAGATGGAACACTCCTCAAAACAATAAAAGCCATATACAACAGACCAACTGATAACATCGTATTAAATGGGGAGGAACTAAAATCATTCCCCCTAATCTCAGGAACAAGACAAGGATGCCCACTCTCCCCACTTCTTTTCAATATAGTGCTGGAATCCCTAGCCATAGCAATAAGACAAGAGGAGGACATCAAAGGGATCCACATCAGCAAGGAAGAAATCAAGCTATCCCTATTCGCAGATGACATGATCTTATATCTGAAGGACCCAAAAATCTCAGTCCCCAAACTCCTACACCTAATAAACCATTTTGGCAAGGTAGCAGGATACAAAATCAATCCACAAAAGTCAGCAGCTTTTCTGTACACCAGCAATATACAAGCAGAAAAGGAAATTATGGAAATAATTCCTTTTACAGTAGCCAAAAAAAAAAATAAAGTACCTAGGGATCAACCTAACCAAAGACATGATGGACCTATTTAATGAAAACTACAAAAATCTAATAAGGAAAATCAAAGAAGACACAAGGAGATGGAAAGACCTCCCATGCTCATGGGTAGGCAAAATCAATATAGTGAAAATGGCCATATTGCCCAAATTGTTATACAAATTCAATGCAATCCCCATCAAAATCCCAGCTACATTCTTCACTGAAATAGAGAAAGCAACCCATAAATTCATATGGAACAGCAAAAGACCTAGAATAGCCAAAGCAATTCTAGGCAAAAAAAGCAATGCAGGAGGTATCGCAATACCAGACTTCAAGCTCTACTATAGAGCCATCATAACAAAAACAGCCTGGTATTGGTATAAAAACAGACCTGAAGACCAACGGGTTAGAATTGAAGATCCAGAAATAAAACCGCACTCTTATTGTCAGCTGATATTCGACAAAGGAGCTAAAGACATACAATGGAATAAACATAGCCTCTTCAACTACTGGTGCTGGGAGAACTGGGCAGCCATATACAGAAAACTCAAGGTGGACCCTAGCCTATCACCATGCACCAAGATCAACTCAAAATGGATCAAGGACCTCAACATCAGACCTGAATCCTTGAAACTACTGAAGGACAGAGTAGGAAAGACACTAGAACTTATAGGCACAGGAAGGAACTTCTTGAATAGAGTCCCAGGGGCACAGCAGTTAGGGGAGAGACTCAACAAATGGGACTACTACAAAATAAAAAGTTTCTGCACAGCTAAGGACATAGCCACCAAACTAGACAGACAGCCAACCATATGGGAAAGGATCTTTACCAGCACAGCAACAGACAAAGGCCTAATATCTGTCATCTACTGAGAACTCAAAAAACTAAGCCCCTCCAAGCCCAGTAAACCAATTAGGAAATGGGCAAAGGAGCTAAAGAGAGACTTCACAAGAGAAGATATAAAAATGGCAAAGAAACATATGAGGAAATGTTCAACATCCCTGGCAGTAAAGGAAATGCAAATAAAAACAACCCTGAGATACCACCTCACTCCAGTTAGAATGGCCTATACTCTGAACTCAGACAACAACAAATGCTGGAGGGGGTGCGGGGAAAAAGGAACCCTTCTCCATTGTTGGTGGGAGTGCAAATTAGTACAACCACTTTGGAGAACAGTATGGAGGTTTCTCAAAAAGCTCAACATAGACCTACCCTATGACCTAGCCATACCACTCCTGGGCATGTATCCTGAACAACAGGTCCCAAGATATCAAGAAGACATTTGTACTTCCATGTTTATCGCTGCACAATTCACAATAGCCAAAATATGGAAACAACCCAGAAGCCCCTCCACAGATGAATGGATCCAAAAAATATGGTACCTATACACAATGGAATATTACATAGCGATTAGGAATGGTGAAATATTGTTATTCGCAGGGAAATGGTCAGAACTTGAACAAATAATGTTGAGCGAGACAAGCCTAGAACACAGAAAACAAAGGGGCATGATCTCCTTGATATATGACTGTTACGGAGGAGACAGTAGAGACCAGGTCTGTGAAACCAAAAACTGCTTGTCAAATGGTATATCCCACAGGTGTAGGTCAGTGACCCTACATTATGCATCCAAAACCAAACAACTACTCAACATGTAAAGGTCAGAAATAGACCTCTCAGTGGATCACAATAGCTCAAAAGCTATGTATGTACGTTCATATAAGACTATTGTTGACATATTGTCTACTATCAACATTACATTTAAAGCCCTAGGCGAATTTCCTTTGGCATAGGCCACGTGGCTATTGTATATGTTCTTGGTACACTGTGTATTATATATATGTCTACCTGACCTAGGGAAGGGAAAGAAAAACAGGGTGTAAGATATCACAAGAAATGTACACACTGCCCTACTATGTAACTGTACCCCTTGCGCACAACACCTTGTCAAAAATTTTTGTTTAATAAATAAATAAATTATTTTTTAAAAAAGAAATGGAAATTAAAAGTACATCTTTTAGGAAACTTTCTCTCGCCGAATATAGAGACCAAGTAGGAAAGTGTGCCCATGGGCTTATGAGAAAATAGATATCTACCTAAGACTCAGATAAGTGAAAATAGATACATAAATAAAATTACTATCTATTGAATACAGGCTCTAAGAGCTGTATTCCCAGACAGCTGGGAACTTGTTGCTTTGACTGTTTGGCATTACAACATCATAGCTGGGAAGGATACTGAAGATGACCTGGTTCAATCTTTTGCTTTCTGCATGAGGTTTCTGATGTCCACAAGGGGACAGACCTATTTGGGTCACACCATGCAAGACATCAACCAGAACAGAGGTCCCTAGCCTCATAGGTGAAAGCACTGATCTGGATTGTACACTAAAATATATCTACATGGCATTTCTGGAATTCTGGAGCTTGCCTTCTCATCTAGTTTGCAAGTGACAGAGGAAAACCAGTTTTGCTGCTTTGAAGTCTTACCTTGTATTTTTAGATGGTTGCCTGGATGCAAAAAGAATGTTTTTGATATGTTTTAAAAAACTATATTGACATATCTCAAGGTACAGCACATTGGTGGGGACTAGGGTTTGATCCCCAGGAATGCAATGAAACAAAACACAAAAGGACTTTGTGACAAAGGAAATTGAAAATAATCAAGACTTGTAACTCAGTGTTAATTATTTTTGAGAAACAATTAAATTTCCCCTCTTTACTGGCAACTTGAAATAATTGAATCAAGTGGTTCTAATGAAACTATAAAAATCCTTCAAAGAGCAAAGAGAAACTGAAAGATATTTTCCATATTTATGAAAGCCTACCAGAAATCACATGTATAAAAAAGCTGAAAAAGATAATAGATATGGTTTTACATAAAACATACATAATTAGTACTTTAACCTTAAAATATCAGCATGAAGTATACTGAATTAAAATGTAAAGTTCTTGAAATCATACCTGGGCACAAAACTAGATACTTAGTAACTATTATCAGTGACGAGATTACTAAATTTCATTGTCTTGTTAACTGCATTTGTTCATACATTTGTAAATTCTTCAAGGATGAGACCAACCTCAATGCAGTGACTAGAACAGAGCTAATGTGCCATGAAGCTCACAGAAAAGTATTTGTGGGCTGGTAGATTCAGTATTGTCAAAAATGTCTATTCTCTACAAATTAATCTATATATCTAAATATAATTCTTAGCATGTTTTTTGTGATGTTGAAAAGTGGTCCTAAAATTTATACGGAAATGTGAAAGTTCAAGAATATGAATATCCAAGGCAATCTTAAAGGAGAAGAACAAAATTGGAAGGCTTAAATTGTCAGATATCAAGCCTTATGTTCTGTTAGAGAAATTAAGCCAGTGGACTACAGCAAGGAAGTAAAAATTGGCCAATTGCAAAGTGGAAACTTTACATATGATGAAGGACATACTGCAGAGCACTGGAGAAAATTGTATTTTCTATTAAGGACAGCTGGGTAGCTATATAGAAAGGTAGATATTGATCCTTACCTCACAGCATACTCAAATTCTACCTCCACTGTAGAGCTAAATGTGACACTAAAACAGAAATTTTCTAGGAGGTAGCATAAGATAAATGTGAATGGCCTTGGAGCAGGATTTTTTAAACTAGAATGTAAGAAACCACTGGACATAAAGTACAAGGTATATAAATGAGATAACAGCAAACTTCTGCTTATCAAAAGACACCACGAAGAAGAAGAACAGCAATGAAAACAAATCATAGTGTGAAGAAAATACAACTATAACCAGCAATTGACTTTCTTTTTTTAATTAAAATTTAAATTGTTATTATAAAGGTGATGTATGGTCACCTTGACAATAAAATTAAAATTTAAAAAGAGGTGATGGGCAAAGGGGTTACAGTTATGTAAGTCAGGTAAAAAGTACATTTCTTTTTGGATGATGTCACCCCTTCCCTCCCTCTCTCCCAGTTTTTCCCTCTCATCCTCCACCTATAAGTCCTATAGTTCATTTTCAACATAATTTCCAGTGAGTACCATTGCTGCATTTGTTTACATTGTCCTTCCATTTCTGTAACTCCCCTTATACTCCCAAAGACATATAAATGAATAAACAGAACAAAAAGAAAAGAAAAACAACAAAAAATAAAAAGGAAAAAACCTCATTTCCATTTCCTGGAGTTCACTTCAATAAATACTATTTTATATGACCAGATGCACATAGGCATTGTGCCTTTCTGTTCCTCTTCTAAGAGTATCCTCCGTTGGTCTCACTGTGTAAATATCGAAGACCTGTCCTTTTTAAGTTACTATGTCTTGGTATAGTTTAGATCTAGCTTCCATATATGAGAGAAAACGTGTGCTCTCTCTGAGCCTGGCTTACCTCACTTAACATGATTTGTTCTAGGTCCATCCTTTTCCCTGAAAATGGCATAATATTATTCTTTCTAAAGGCTGTGTAAAATTCCACTGTATGTAGGTACCACATTTTTTTGAATCCACTCATCTATTATAGGGCAGCTGGGCTATTTCCACAACTTGGCTATTGTGAATAGTGCAGCAATGAACATGGATGTACAGGTATCTTTACGGTATCCTGGCTTGGGATGTTCTGGGTAAATGGCCAGGAGTGGTATGGCTGGGTTGTAAGGAACATTGCTGTTAGTTTTTTGAGAAACCTCTAGACTTCTGTCGAGAGTGGTTCTACTAGTTTACATTCCCATCAACAGTGGAATAGGGTTCCTTTTCCCCCACATTCCCCACTAACATTTGTTGTTGTTGGAATTCACAATGTTGGCCAATCTAACTGGGTGAAATGGAATCCTAACTGGGTGAAATGGAATCCCAGCATTGTTTTGATTTGCATTTCTTTATGGCTAAGGATGACAAAAATTCCCTCATGTGTTTCTTTGCCATTCTTACCTCTTCTGAGAAGTCTCTCCTTAGCTCCTTTGCCCATTCATTAATTGGTTTGTTAGTTTGGAGAGGGGTTAGTTTCTTGAGCTCCTTGTATAGTTTAGACATTAGACCTTTGTCTGACGTATTGTTTGTAAAGATCCTCTCCCAGTTTGTTGGGTGTCTTTCTAGTTTAGAAGCTATATCCTCTGCTGTGCAGAAACTTTTGAGTTTGATATGTCAAGTCTCTCTCCAGTCTGCTTTGCCCATGTTACCCTTTTCAAAAAGTTTCTGCCTATGCCAATAATTTCTAGTGTTTCCTCTACTCCCTCTTGCAGTAATTTCAAAGTTTCAGGTCTGATGTTGAGGTCTTGGACCCACTTTGAGTGGCTATTTGTGCCTGGTTGCAGGGATCCACTATTAGTTTTCTGCATATGGATGCCCAGTTTTCCCAACAGAAATTATTGAAAAAGCTATCTTTTTTTTCCACTATATATCTTTTGCTCCCTTATCAAAAACCAGATAACTAAGTTTATGTTTTTATTTCTGGATCTTCTAATCTGTTCCATTGGCCTTCAGGCCTATTTCTGTGCCAATGCCAAGTTGTTTTTTGTTATTATAGTCCTATAGTAGAGCTTGAGGTCTGGGATAGTGATGCCACCAGTATTACTTTTTTTGCCTAGAATTGTTCAGCAATTGACTTTTAGCAACAACAAAAAATGTAAAGAACTCCTACTAACCAATAAAATACAGACAATACAATAGGAAAAATAGGCAAAATACATAAACTAATATATCATAGAGGTAATTGCCTAAATGGCCAAGACACATATGAAAAGCTCCCAACCTCATTAGTCAACAGGGCAATACTAATTAAATCCACAATAAAAGTGATTGCTTATTTTACAGACTAACTTCATTTAGAAGACTTAACAATATCACATGTTGTTAACTGAAACTTTCACACCATCGATGAAAGTGAAAATTAGCAGTTTTTGCTCAGAAATTCTTTGACACCATTAGCTGAAATGAAGCTTACCTACACTTGATGATCTACCAATGCCACTGCTAAAGTGAGAGAAATGCATGCACACACGCATCAAAAGCTATTTCTAAGAATGTTCCTGGTGACAGCATTTGAAGAAGTACCCAACTGTGGAAATGTTCACCCTCAGCCATAGAAGCAATCTATACAGCATGGTACATTCCTAGATCTGAATGCCTTATTGTAATGACAACAAACAGGATACTGTTACACATAACATGGGTAACTATCACAGACAATCCTGAGTGAAGAAACATAGACACAAATTCAAATGATGTGGTTACATTTATGTGGATTTATACCATTCACAAAACCAGTTAAGTAGTCTAGAGTTCTGGGAGTCAAAGCAGTAGTCAATGTGAGGGAAAAGTGGCGCAAAGAATGCTACTGAATAGTTGGACTTAAACTCAAGGATGTCACACTCTTGTTCAGTTTTTTCACTTGAGCCACCTCCAATATAGCATTTTACTTGCTAACTGTACCATTGGGTCTCTCAGGCTTTTCTGTCCAGGCTAGCTTCAAACTGTGATCCTCAGATCTCAGCCTCCTGAGCAGCCAGAATTATAAGCATGAGCCACCCAGTGCCTGGCTCTCCTGTTTCTTGATACCAACTACATGGCTTTATTCAACATATGATCATTCACTAAGCTGCATGATTTGTGATCTGTTCTGTATATAACTTGTGTTTTGATAAGAACATTATTAAATATTGTTCTGAATGACAAGTGTCCATCTTCTTGTATATTACACAGTGCACTTAGCGGGCTAATCATAAGCTTGGATTCCCATAAGGCTTCATTCTTGTAGGTTCTAGAAAACTCAGACTATTCTGTACCTTATTAAATATAATAAACAAGACTGAGGTACTGTGGGCTGAATTTGGTGTAATTATCACTGGCGATGATGTTACCACTCAGTATAATCTGAAGGAAGACAGGAGACTCTAATCTCCAGGGAACTCCTCTGTATGACTTTCTCCTGAAAGGCATAAATATACAGTATATTTTGAGTCCCAGGAACAACCAATGTATCTGGCAATAAATAATAGAATCTTTTCTCTAATGACTCCTCCCAAGTGCCTCCCAAGAGAGGCCATTAAGCAAGAGAGAGAAGAAAACAGAAAAATGCTTACACAGGATTTAAAGAGAGAGAGAGAGAAAGACAGGCTATTAGGAGTCATCCTGTGAACACATAAGGAGACATAGTTAGGAGCAAAGATTTAGGATTTGAATCCCAGAGCTACCACCCACTCACTAATTCTATGACCCTTGGCAAGTTACTTAACTTTCTTCCTCATTTCTAAAAAGAGGCTAATGATACTTCTTTATAGGTCTATAGAAAAGATTAAACAAATACTGTAAGCAATGCCTGGTGTTTATATAGAGTATGAGAACCGTATGGTGTGGTGATGTGCTGCTGAGAATGATGGTGATGGGGGAGAAGATGAGAATGTTGTGGATGAATAAGATGAGGATGAAAGTGATGATCATGAAGCAAAGGACATGATCGTGGAGACCATGATGATTGGTGGGCTGATTAACCATGACTGGGTTTCAAATATCTAGTCTCTTCCAATGTTAGTGTGCCACCAACCTGACAAAAAATCTCGATCAACTTTATCCCACTCATCTTCTATGTCTTCATCTTTGTTAGATCCTGTCTACTCCCATCACCCTCCCCTACTCTAAGGATAGGAATCAGAGAGTCTGGAATCCACTGCCATCTACCTGCTATGTTATTGAGATGCTCAAGGCTTCAAGCCATACAGCTCAACCACCATGAACATCTGTTTCTATATCAACTTCTAACATACAGTTATGAAGAAAGCTAGTGTATTAAGTAAGCTACAGGTGTCCCCTCCCCATTCCATGCAACATGGTGTACAGTTTGGGGGGATCGGTCACTCACTTGTTTCACTAAGAAATTGGAACAGTAGCTGGGCTTGGTGGCTCAGATCTGTGATCCTAGCTACTTGGGAGACAGAATCAGGAATTGTACAAGGACAGACTGGGAATAAAAGTTTTTAAGGCTCGATGTCTCACTCAATGGTTGGCCAACTGGTGTATGCCTGTCATCATCAGAGATATAAGATCAATTCTTCCCTAAAGCCATCATCTGGAAGCCAAGCCTTTAACACATAAGCCTTTGGACAGTACTTCAGATTCAAACCTTGATATTAAAGAAACAATATCTATGAATAAACGGAGATGGGTAACTAGCAGGCAGTGGGTGGCATACGTTACTGGCATGACAGCAAGTTATTTACTTCAAAACTATATAATTAGATGAAAAACTAGGAGAAAACTCTTAAGGATGCTTGAGTGCTCTGTCCTAAGCTTTGACCTGCTCAACATTCTGATCAACATCTTAGATTGAAGCTTATTAGGCCTGCTTATAAAATTGTGTACAATCCCAAATTAGATTATATGGACAGTCCCTCAGTGACGAATCCAAATTCTATGAATAGATGACAGCTACAGAAATGAACCAACACATGTTATATTAAGTTATTAGAGAATTATGTCAAGTATTATGTTCAAGGCTGAATGTGATGGGACTGGTGGCTCCCACCTCTAATCTTAGCTACATCAGGAGGCTGAATTCTGAGGATCTCAGCTTGAACCCATTCTGGGTAGGTAAGTCCTTGATACTCTCATCTCCAATTAATCACCATAAAAGCCAGAAGTGGAGCTGTGTCTCAAATGGTAAAGCACTAGCCTAAAGCACAAAATCTCAGGGGCAGTTCCTACACACGCACATCACACACACACACACACACACACACACACACACACACGAGAACATGCCCCAGAACATGAATAGTATGTAAAAGTTCTATGGTTGGCAGATTTTACAATAGAAAAGCAGCCATGGCCCAGTTTCTAAGTATTGCAGAACTGAGGGCATGCCACTACCGCACTGTATGGTTGTTCCTCAACCACATGATAGGGCAGCACTGTGACTGGGTGCTAAAGAATGAGAGTAAGATTGGGGCTGGGACAGACAGCTATGGAGATGCATGTTCCTAGATAAAGGTATAGCTTTTGTCCACCTTCTCTTTATAGCTCATCATTTTGTCTTAAAAGAAAGCAAGCCTAATAGATTGCTGGGCTTTAGCCCATTGGAGCCTTTGGTTTGTTGGTTTCAAGCTCTCCAAGTGTCCTCTAGCTTTAGCAACTACCATAAATGTTTCAGGGAAATTCACTTTCATCATTGAAGGCAGCACTTTCTTTGCCTTGCTTCTCCACATACTCAGAGCATGTGACTGGTTCAGGGGATGGAAGCCCCTTCTCTGCCCTTTTGCCTGTTATTGTTCTGCTTTTCACTTCTGCACCTTCCGTGTGGGCAGTTTCCATCATGCATAAATCTTCTACCTTCCAAATCTTCACCAAGGTCCCTGCTCATCTGCCTGCCTTAACCTCCAGCTTACTGTCAGGAGCACTGGGCCACTGGGGGTCCTTTCCCTCTGCTGCTACCACCTGGAGCTCCTTGCCTTCTTCTGTCTGCCATTCCTTGGTGCTCACCTCTCTCTACCTCTACTTCTCAATGGTCCATCCAGCTGTCAGAGAGACAGACAGACAGACAGACGCCCTGTAACACATGGACTCACTATTCCGTTCCATGTTCTGCTTCTGAGTGCTCTTAACCTTCCACACTCCTAGCACACACACAGTGATTACCTAGAACCCTTCTCTCTCCTTACTCAATTCATGAAACAGATTAGCAAATATCTAAACCACACTATAGACAGAGCCATGTTCCTTGAATCTTCAAACAAATCATTTGATGGAACAGGCCACCATTTAAGTTCCTATGTTCACAAGAGATTCTTATGCCCCCATCTTATCTGAGCTTCAGCTCCAGTTCAGCCAAAACATTCTGTTAAGTGAGACATTTTATACCAGCAAGAGCTTTCCTGCATCACAAGAGCTTTCCTGTCAGCTCCTTGACTCCTTAGGCATGCCAAGTTATGTTTGATTATAACAAAGATAAGGTCACACTGTTGAATAAAAAGAGAGACTGTGGGAGAGATGGAGAGGGACAAGGGAAGGAGAAAGAGACAGGAAAAATAAGAGAAAAAGAAACAAAGACAGAGGAAGAAAAGAAAGGAAAGAGGGAAGAAAGAAGGAAAGGAAGGAAGGTAAAGCATCCTTTTCTACTCACTGTATATACTTCCTGAGTAAGCATGAGATTCATCTTTCACTTTCCTCACTCTGACAAATAGTGAGGAATTTCTTACTGGAGTAGAAGCAAACTAATGGTTTTATCTGCTGCTCCATTGAAGAAACATGGATCCTCTCCCAATACTAGTGGGAAAGTAGAAGGGCTGGACTTACTGCGAAATGCCAATCATTTCTATTCCCCACTAACAGAATATCTAGAGGGGTGCATAAATCATGATTAAAGCTGGTGTCCATGTTATATTTAATGTACAATTTCAAAGGATCTTTAAGGAATAGTTTTGACTTATGTGATTTTTCACTTTTCATAGTGCCTCTTAGATCTAAGCCTTAAGATAGGACTTCACTGTACTCAAATTATTTCTTCCATTTTCATTCCAAGTGCCTTGTCCTTTTCTCTTCCACACCGCCTCCTTCCTTCCTTCCTTTGCTGTTTCCTCCTTTATTGAGAGAGGAGGTGTCACAGATAACCTACACACACTTGCATAAACTCTTGCCAACATAACTGGACATACACACCTGTGTTAGCATGTACATTTGCACCAATACTTCTTTTTTCTACCCATTCAGTTGGCAGGAATATCAACAAGAGAGCAGGAAATACAGTGTTTTTACATCACTGATATTAAAATGTGTCAAAGAAGCTAAGTATCTCCCCAAATAAATGTTCCCTTTCCTCTTTTTCTTTCTTTCTTTTTGAGATGGATTTGTTGACAACGTTGGCCTTGAACCTGTTATTTTCCGGCTTTGGTCTTCTGAGTGTTGGGATTACAAGTGTGAACCACCATGCCTGCCTCCACTTCACCTTTTTTTTCTTTTTGGCCAGTCCTGGGCCTTGGACTCAGGGCCTGAGCACTGTCCCTGGCCTCTTCCCCCTCAAGGCCAGCACTCTGCCACCTGAGCCACAGCACCCCTTCTGGCCGTTTTCCATATATGTGGTGCTGGGGAATCGAACCAAGAGCTTCATGTGTAGGAGGCAAGCACTCTTGTCACTAGGCTATATTCCCAGCTCCGACTTCACCTTTTTGAAAACTACATTTCTCCCCCGAGTCTCTCGGCCTTGTTATATTTCTCAGTCTCCTTTGCATCTGGGTGTGAGGCCACATGACTAAATTTTTACCAAGGAAGTGCATTTAGAAGCCTGGGTATACAGCACTACAATCCCACACTTGCCCTCTATTTGCATCTCTCCTCTGTACCATGGAAGAGTGGAACTTAAGTGTGATGGAAGTACACTGGCTGCAGCCATCCCAAGATGGTGACATCTAATTGAAATAAGCGTAAGCTAGGAAAACTGTCCTAACAAGTATCCAACAGGTACAATTCATTGTAACATCATTTATTTAACCTAATGTATACAATGGTGATTGCAGCATGGAATCAATGTGGAGTTTATTCTTTTTCATGCTAATTATTCAACAACACTTATAACACATCTTAATTCAAATTAGCCACATTTCAAGTATGTAATAGTCACCACTCTGGAGAGTTGGTTAGTAGCCACTTATTGGACAGCATAGTGCTACAAGATGGCAGAGCAACAAGGCAGAAGGAACGTTGGCTACTAGAGGAGGACCTTGTGGAGCAAAGCATCCTATCATGTTGGTGTTCAGCTTTATTTCCTATGTTAAATGATGTATTTTGGAATCTCTTTTGTAACTAGAATGAACTCAGCCTATAGCATGACTAATATAATATGCTAGGAGTTTTCTATTCCCCATAGAATTGACCCCTAGACTCGACATTTTGCAGAGCAAATAAACAGTGTGGTAGAAAAAAAATCTTGATATTGGCCCATGTTTGTGAGCATGTCAACAAGTATAGCCTGTTGTTCCAATTGAGAATTACTGTAACAGCCCGAGTGACCTGTGTGTGGTAAAGTGCTCAGGTCTTAAATCTTGAAAAACTGGAGTTTGACAGTGCTTTAAATTTCTTGTATGTTTTGACATTCTTAATTTCCTCAACCTTAAGACAAGAAACAATCTCCACAACCATTAAGCATTAGAGACCTATGCATGTTTTCTTCCTCTCTCCATTTCCCTCTCTTTCTCTCCCTCTTTTTTCTGTCTTGCTGCATTGGTATTTGAACTCAGGGACTAGTGTTTGGTAGCAGGCACTCTACTGTTTGAGACATACTTCCAGCCCTTGTATCTTTTTTTATTAATTCAAACTAAATATTTGCTTAAGAGAGTACTATAACTAGACACTGGTGGCTTGTGCCTTGTACTCAGGAGACTGAGATCTGAGAATTGCAGTTTGCCAACCCAGACAGGAAAGTCCTGAGACTCTTTATTTCAACTAACCAGCCAAAAAATACCCCCCAAACCCCAAAAAAACCCAGAAGTGAAGCTGTTGCTCGAGTGGTAAAGTGCTAGCCTTGAGGGGAAAAGAAAAGCATAGGAATAATGTCCAGGCCCTGAATTCAAGCCCCAGAACCAGCACACACACAAAAAAGGAGAGAACAATTATTGAAAAAGAGAGGTAGAAGTGACAAATTCATTATGTCAGCAGTACTTTTTTCTTAAGTACCATATAAGAAATAGTTTATTTAAAACAGCTTCAAAGTCTCAGATCCTACATATGTTCTGTTCTATCACATAGTTTCACAAGCACAGCCATATAACATCTGCATGTACCAATAATTAAATCAGTCTTTTCCCATATCCAATTTGTTTCTGTTTCTCCACAAACAAAAGGAAATAGCTAAAGACTGACAAGGTTCTTTATATTTCTAAATTAATCCTCTGTTTTATGGAGAAATGCAATCCTGAAGCCTATAAAAAAAATCAAATGTAACTAAGGATCTATCATTTTATTGCTTTCTATCCTGTGAGATGTCAGCTATTGTCTTGATTTGTTGATCCTGTTTTCCTTCCCATTCAGAAGGTTGAGGCTAGCTGAATGGATTTATTCTATTCCCAACTTAGTTCTTTCAGCCAGTACAGAAGACTAGCCTGGGATTTAAGTCTAGGGGTATGGCAAAAGCAGTAGAGCACTGTCCTAAGCTTAAGACTCTGAGTTCAATCTCTAATAGCACACACACACACACACACACACACACACACACACATAGACACACACACACGATTTAGAGTCTCATGGTATAATGGCTCTGACTCCACTGACTATTAGCAGTGTGACTGTGGGTAAGGAACTAGACCTTTCTAAGATTTGGTCTTCTTATCTGTAAAATAAGAATAACAATAAACGGCCTTAAAGTACTGTAAGCAATGTGGGAAATAAGTAGAGTAAGAAGAACTTAACATAATGTCTTACCCAGTAATTTGTTGAGGAAATTTTCCTATCTCCAAACTACTCATCTTAAAACATTGTACCTATTATGTGACAATTTCTTTTGACTTGGATTTTTAATTCTTACAGAAACACTAAAAATAAAAAAATCACAATGTCTTCATTTTACAAATGGAGAAGCCATGGCTCACTAAGGTGAAGTGCCTTGCTGATGTAACAGTAAATGTGAGACCAGACAAATCTTAAAATTGCCTCATCCATCCAACACTAAATCCTATGCTTTTCTCCACCAGGTTGTGCCTAGTCCTACAGGCAGTGAGTGGTGCCTCAGAGAGGGACAAAGGAGAGAAAGCAAAGCCTCTTTGGAGGTCTCCAAACCTCTCTGTTCAGAATAAATCCCCCAATTATGCTTGAAGTTGGATCAGCTTTTGAAATCTCCACTGCACATTCTTTTCCCATCTAGTTCCTTGAAATTTCTCTTTAAAGAGCATCTAGGAAAAGCCACTCTTATTACTTAGAGTCTGTCTTTATTTTCCTAATAAACAGAACTTTGGTCAGACAAAACAGCCTCTTTTCTTTTCAATCAATTCTTGAATGTTTCAGCTGATTTTCGTCTGTGTGGCTTGAAACTGTGATCTGGGAAAGGCTGATCCTGCACATTGTCTTCCTATAAGAGAAGCCGCTTGAGGATCCTCAACTTGTTATTTTTAATCACTGTAATCTCCTTTCAAAGGAGTTCCTGGTTAGAAACAGAGCAGGCCTTTCAGAACTTTCTAAAGCACAATTATTGAGGGATGGGGGAGTGGGGGTAGAAGTAGTGAAGGAGAGAGAAGAGGAAGTCAATATAACACTAACAACTTTTAAAAAGCCGCATGATAATCTCAACTAAACTAGGCTGCGAGGAAGAAGCCCCAGGATTCAATGTTGTAAAACGAGTGACCAGCTTATTCCAGACTAAACTGGAAAAGGCTTTTATTCCAAAGCCTATCCTCTGATTGGGGGGCATGAAGAGAAGAATCTATTTGGAGATAAAGTGGAATGCAGAGGACAGAAATTTGAGGCAGGAAAAGAAGTCATTGATCCCAAGGACTCTGAGGGATCCTAACTGGAAGGGTGGGGGTTAAGAAGCACCAGGGCAAAGATAACTTCTACCACCCTAAACCAATGCGCCCAGCAGAATGCATTACATTTACATTTCATATAGTTATCCTAACAAAGTATCAGCCAACATAAAATATCTCAAACTAGGCCAGTGCCCTTTCTTCCTGACTTCCACCTTTGTTAATCACACAATATTTTTTCAGGAGGCCTTAGCATGGATTCTGTGAGATCTTTCTTTCCATGTCCCCTTGCTCTAAGAAAGAAAAAAAAAGATGATAACCCACCTACATACAGCCCATACATGGTGTCAAAGTCCAAAAGCCTGAAGCTTTAGGCCAGGGAATTCCCAGCCCTGCTCTTCCATTTCCCCATTTTATTCTGTTTGGCCTGGGCTTTTAGGGAGTTCTGGGATTTCTCTGGCCATGTGGTTATGGAATATGTATCCAACCAGGGCTGTGGCCATAACTCCAAGTGCTCAGCCCAACAGGAAGATTAGTGTGGGAAGAGATGCCAGGAAGACACTTGGCCAGAGCCCCAGGCCAGCCTAAATAAACTACCAGAAAAACAATCCTTCTGGGCTTAAATTAGCAAAACACCACTCACTCACTCACTCATTCATTCATTCATTCATTTAACTAATTCGTGAGGATCCAAAGAACAAAACCATTTGCTGGTAGATCGGATTAGAGAGATGGTAAAGAAACCTACTTTTAAATACAGGACACACACACACACACACACACACACACACACACAATTTGATGTGGTACATCCCACCTATCCCACCTTTTCTCCCTCAGGCACACAAACACCTTTGCCACCCAGAGAAGTTGTGCAAAACAGCGCCTCTGACAGCTGGGAAATCGGTTGAAAGTAAATGACTTGCACAAGGTCACACTGCTACTAAAACGCAGTCCTTTTCGGTTTGGAGTCATCTCTGCTCCTGCCTAGAAAAGTAGGATTGGCTTCCCCAGTGACCTCCGGACCTCCGTTCGGGGGAGAACGGAAGAAGACCAGGAGTTTACCACACTCAATTCCCTGGGATCCACGCTAGCCCCTGCCTCGAAGTGAAGGTTTTCGCCAGCGGCTCCATCCATTCCCTGGCGCCGCTGTGCCAATCGGCGCGCGCCCTCCTGTCCTGGGGCGGTCTCCCCAGCATCTTCCACGGTGGATGCCTAGGAGCCCGCGGGTGCGCGCCCTCCCAACGTGCTTCCTGCCCAAGTGTTGAGGACGCTATGCGTGCTGGGCCCGTGCACGGCCCGGATAGCTCCAGCGCAGCCAGGTGCGCGAACCCAGGAAAAAGAAGTTTCCACCAGGTCGGCTGCCGGCTGCTCGTCCTGCGCGCGTGGCGCGGGCGCCGGCTGACACTGCCCGAACTTTGCTCCCTCCCGCGACTCTCTAGGGAACCAGGAAGGCCTGGAGGGCCGGTGGCGGCGGCGGGGCACCCATTTGCCACCCCTCTCTCCCCCTTCAAGTGCCAGGTTGAGGACACTCCAGCCCTGGCCCGAGCCCAGGTGAGGTGAGGCAGGTCTCCATCCCCGCCTTTAGTCCCAACAGCCCACTCGGAGAGCGACGGCTGCGGCGGCTCGGGAAGGGACGCCTGGGACCACCGGGATGAGCAGGGCCGTGGGGGCGGGGAGGGGGGCGTCGGGGGTCTTGAGATCGCGGTCCACCGGCTTGGAGAGCCCTCCTGGCGCTCCTGAAACCTGGCTCGTAACGGAGTCCCCTAAACACACCATGACCCCTGAGGCTCCGGCTGCAAGAACCAGGGTCCCATAACCGACAGAGAGTAGGCCTCTGGAATCGGGGGTGGGGGGGGATCCCTACTGTCCTCATCGGAATCTCCCCCTACGCTGGGAGCCCAGCTGGGTTTCTTGGGGGACTCCACTCCCACTGGAACCTCTCCCGGAAATCCAAGGTCCCGTTCCTAGCCTAGGAGCACGGGAGAATAATTTGGGGATCGTTACACAGACCCTTCAAAAGAGCGTCAGATTCTTTTTCCCTAAGACCCAGGATGGACTGGGGAAGAAACTGAAGCCCCTTCCCGTGAAGGGACCCGGGCAAGCCGGAGGCACTGTCCCGCCCAGAACCCGTTGGCGAGAACCCGGTCTTTCTCTTTCACTGATGCAAGTGAGAAAAGCTGGCTTGCCTTGCCCGGGACCCACCTGAGAAAAGCCAAGGTCCCTCCCTGTATCCACCCCCCCCCCAAAGACCTGGAGAAAGGCGGGTCCACTCCCCTCCCGCCGACGGCCAGACTCAAGCGGGGTTCGCTGGCAGTCAGGCAGATGAGCATACCTGGGCTACAAACCCCAGCCTGGGAACCGCGCGCCCGAGATCGGGGTTGCCTGGCCTGGCCGCGGCCCCCGCGACGGCCCCGGACGCTGGCCACAGATCCGCACACAGCTGGCTGCTCAGAGCCGAGGGCAGCCCGGACGGAGGGGCCCTGGCGGGGCTTCGCCAACCCCGTGCACTTGGGCACTGTGCGCGCCCCCTCGGGTGTCATGGGTTCGGGGCCCGCTGGACTCTAAGTCCGGTGCTCCCCAACGCCACCCAGGGCTACTTACCGCGGTAGCTGCTTCCGGGCTTGTAGAAGTCGGGGTCGCCTTCCACGCGGAGGCTGAACTCGGTGTAGCCCTCGCGCCGCGTGCCCTGGGCGCGCAAGATGCGGCTGCAGTAGCCCTCTGACTTGGCCACTTTGTCCAGAGTCTCGTCGAAGGCCAGCGCCGTGGCGAGGGGCAGCGCCAGGGCCAGCAGTGCCAGACTCCGGCTTAGCTTCTGGGGCGCTGGGGACAGCCTCATCATCGCGGGGGGCCCCCCAACTTTGTGCCGCTGTCGCCGGTCTTCGCCGAGCGACTCCTGCCTGAAGTGGTCCCGGCGGAGGCGAGGCGTGGAGGAGCTGAGAGCGGGCGCCCGTGGCACCGAGACCCTGCCCGCCTCGGTTTGGTGGCTGCCGAGCTGCGCCGCGTTGAGCACAGCCCAGCCAGCCGAGCGAGCGAGCGGCGCGAGGAGGGGAGGGCGGCGGCGAAGGAGCAGGGGGAGGGAGGGCCGATGTTGCCCAGATCCCCAGGCGCAGCGCTGTTTTGTTTCGAGCTGAGCGATTAGCGGAGCGGTGCTGTTTATTTTGCGACACTGGATTCCCAGGGTCTGGTGGTGGGGAGGGGGGGAATGGGGATCATAGGATACGGGGACCCCAAGTGGGGAGGGAGGGGGGAAGGAAGGCTCCGTCCGACTACCAAGGAGGCTGCTCCCCCTGGCCCCGGCTACACCCTGAGCCCTGAATGAAAAGCCAGCGAACTAACTTTGTCGCACACCTACTCTCAGTGTCGCCAAGCCAGGCGCTTTACCGGCCGCCCAGGTTCACTGTGGTCATTCTCACCGCACCCCATAAACATTGGGTGACTTTCCATCATTTTATGGACCTGCAGAGCAGACAGCGACCGGCCGGCAGCGGCCGATGCCTGGACTTCACGGGCTCCGACGCCCTCCCCGCGGCCACACTGGACCAGGCCAGGCCAGAGGGTTGAGGACGGGGCCTAAGGACTTATCTGGGTCCAGCAGGCACAGTGCCCGGGGCCACAGTGTGTTTGGAGACCTATGAAAATGTTTTCTTTAAAAGCAGAAGGGACAAAAATAACGTTTAGATGACTGAAAATGTTTTGCTATACAACGTTATACCCACACAGCTATAAAATATGGTTTTAATATTGCTTTAGGAAGACAGGAGCCCACAAAGAAAAAAAAAAAAAGAGTGTCTGCAGCCCACCAAGAGCCCCATAGGGCCCTGGAAAGGAGTTTTGAAAGAATCCAAGAGGAGTCTGCGTTCACAGATCCCAGACATATTTGGGGAGAGGTGTTGAGCCTAGGGACTCTGGGCAGAATCTCAGACACCAACCAGAGGGCCAGAGGGGAGCATGCCCAGGCACTGGGTGTTCTCACTGTTTCTCAGCAGAGGAGGCATGAATGGAGCCTCAGTCCTGCCACTTGCCCATTGTGAGACTTGGGCTAGACAACCTCTCCCAGCTTGTTTCCTGTTCTGAAGAGGGGTGGAGGGAGTAGATGCTACTGGATCCTTCCTGGAGTGGTTGTGCTAGAATTCAGCATAAAGTCTCATAAAAAGCACTTTATTGGGTCATCAGTGCTTTCCCAGCCTGGGAAATACCTTTAGCCCCCTGTCTCCCTTGAATATATATAAATTGGACACTCCCTCCCCACCTACTTCTAGAACTTTGGCTTTCCCCCTGCTCTTTCCTCAGGGCCTTCCACACACACAGTAAGTGCCTCCCTTTAAAACAATCCCTTCTGCTTTTCAGGTCAGTTTTTCTTTTTTTCTTTCTTCCACATCAGTATAGCAACCTGAAGGAGACATCACATGAGACGTCTATCTTTTTCCTTCCTGCTGGCTAGCTCTTTAGTCCTGGTGCTGTGACTCATGCTGTAGTACCCTCTTCCAAAGGTCACCTGAGAGTACGCCAGTTATAACTCCTCAGAAACCCAAGAACAAACCCTTCGCAGCACCAGATCAGCTGACCTGCTCTTCTTCATGGAGCTGAAACTCAGAGTAAGTTACCTCCATCTTCACTCAACTAGCTCAGTGCTCATACCTGACTCCGTGTTGCAAATTCCATCCATCTAACATGCTTTCACTGCATGGAGATTTGAAACGAGGCTCTGTGCTGAGTGGTGGGCCAAGAAATGACAACAGCTCATGCACTCATCATCCATCCATCTACCCACCCATCCATGTCGAAGACTTCCCACGTGGCTCAGTATTGGGGTACAGACAGATAGGTTACTTTGCCTCAGTCCTGTGACAAAGGCAAATATTAATTACATGATTATGAATTTTTCAGATAGCAATTATGATTTTATGCTACAAACTAAAATGAGTAGTTCAAGAGTGGTGTTATCTCAGAGGGGACTTACAGAAGTGAATAAAATATACCTCTTTCTTCATGGAGGCTTGTGTATATCCAATTTCATTTACATCAACATGTTCAAATGTAAGTTGGAGGTGGGTGGACACAGAACAGGCACAAACAGAATATTTAATGTTTTTATTGGCCATAGATAGGAAAGTCATCTAGGTAGTAGAGCTATCCTGCCACACTATCTCCCTCTATTTTTCAGATTAAGAACAGATGGAACTCCTGCCTAGGGAACAGGCTGGGGGGGGGGGGGGCGGTGAGTGGCCCCGAACTTGACTCTTTGTCTTGGTTTTTTCTTGACCAGGAGCTTGCTACATGTTCCGGGTTGGCCTGGAATTTTCTGTGTAACCCAGCTGCCCTCAAACTTGCAGTCCTTCCACTTAGCTCCTAAGTGTTTGGATTACAGGATTACATGCTGGCCAAGAGCCTGCATTTACCCAGCTTGGTAATTACTCTGGTTGGTTCCATCATCTGGGCTGTGACAGCAGGTTCCAATCAGCTTACCAAGCTCCAACCCTGAGTCAGGAACTAGATTTTCCTAACCCAGCTCGGCTGTCACTTCCGACCTCCGCTCTCTCCTCCACACATCCAATCCATCACCAACAACAGCAGCTTCACCTCCAACGACCTCTGGGAGAATCTGTCTGTGTCTCTCCCCCTTCTTCTGCCACTTACCAAGCCAACTTGTCATCCTCTCTCAGCCCGCTCATTGGTCTGCCCCTGTCTATTCTGCCCATCTTTCCCTGGCATGGAAGCTCAAGTGATCTCTCTTAACATGCAGAGTTGAATGCCAATCCTTGGGTTGAAATTCTTAGCCATGAATTTCAGGGTTTTTAGAATAAAGACAGATTTTACAGATGGACCTCAAGGCCCAACCTGCTTCATCTGCCTCTCAGTCCAGGAACCTTTCCTCCCATGGCTCTGGCACTTTTGCTTGTGATTTCTCCCTTTCTGGAATCCTTGCAGATGCTCTCTACTATCTCCTTCCTGCCACTCTTCGTTGGCCAATGGCTATGTACCCACACCCTTGCCATCTCAGCACAAAGCCACTTCCTCAGAAAAGCCCTTTCTGATTTCCTGGAACATGATCTCCTGACCTTAGCACTTTTTCACAGCCTCAAGCTTTATACATACATATTCATGGGTTTGTTCTGTTGTCTTTGTTTGTGGGTGCATGCGTACGTGGAGCCCCATGTATACAGTATGCTGCTGGGGTCAGTGGGCCTGTGTCTATAGACCCAGGGACTGTGGCACCATGTCTAAGTGACCAAGGTCTATAGATGGGGTCTGTATATCATGTCTGATTTTCATATTTATTCACTGCCTGTCTCCATCACTAAATTCTAAGCTCCACAAGGGCAAGAATACTATGAGGCTGACCAGGTATCCTTCATGCATATCCTACTGCCTGTTCATAGCTGAAATCTATTGTAGATAGATAGATAGATAGATAGATAGATAGATAGATAGATAGATAGATAGATAGATAGAAAGAAAGAAAGAAAGAAAGAAAGATAGATAGATAGATAGATAGATAGATAGATAGATATACAGACAGAGAGACATGGAGTCAGTCATAAGGCTTGAGTTCAACATCTGGGTGCTGTCCCTGAGCTTTTTCTCTCAAGGGAATGCTGTACCACTTTGAGCCACAGAACTACTTCTGGTTTTCTGGTGGTTAAATGGAGAGGATAGTTTCATGGACTTCCTTCCTGGCTAGCTTTGAACCCCAATCCTCAGATATCACCCTCCTGAGTAGTCACGATTACAGCTGTAAGCCACTAGCACCCAGCAAGCTCTATAATACCTGTTCCCACAAGCTGGGTGTATAGCTCTGGCCGGTAATCTCAGCTATGCAGGAGGTAGGAAGCCAACCCAGACAAAGACTGTGAGGTCCTACCTTCAAAATAACTAAAGCAACAAGGCCTGGAGGATTGGCTCAAGTAGTAGAGTAATTGACTAGTAAGTACAAGGCCCTGAGTTCAATTAAAAAGAAAAGTTCTCTGAATACAAAATCTTTAATAACCCTGTCCCTGGTGTTTTCTGGCTCAGCCCATGTTTCAAGTTGGCTTTTAAAGCCTTCCTTGACATGGCCAGTTGGTATCCATCTCATCTGGGCACCAGGACTGCCCTGCTAGGTTCTAGTATCCTCTCTCTCCATGTTGTCTCTGCACCTTGGCTCAGCAGCACCAGCTCTTTGCTGAGCGGTGCGCATGAAAATGTCTAGAGTCTTCTCAAGCCTCCTCCTGTTGAAACTCTCCTCTCTGGACTGAGGACCTGAAATCTCTGTGCCTCCAGACTTAACAAAACTCACAAGGACAAAGTTTCTTATTTTGATTATTGTGTTCCACTGGATTGTCATGTGTCTCTGTCTCATCTAGTAATGAATCCAGCTTATTTTTTTAAATTTAATTTCCTGTTCCGATGTTTTATTCTGTTGTAAAATATACTGGACTTCAAGAAATCTCTTTCCAGTTTTGTAGCCTAAGGCAGAGCTGATGTTAGTTGCTAGGGTGTTGCTAGGGAAAGTCATTTAGCCAGGGCAGATAATTAACTTTATCAGTGTGTGGGTAGGTCACTGAAGAGAAAAGCTGGGGGCTCTGCTTGTCCAAGAAAAAAATTCTTTTGATTGGTAGAAGCTAAGATCAGTCAGCTCCTTCCTTCCTTCCTTCCTTCCTTCCTTCCTTCCTTCCTTCCTTCCTTCCTTCCTTCTCTTTTTTTCTCTCTCTCCTTCTCCTTCCCTCTCTCCCTCCTTCCTTCTTTTCCTTTGAGAAAATTGTTTTCTAGAGTAATGTTCTTCTGACCGTAAGTCATTAAATATGAGCATCAAACATTTGCTTCCAGTGCAGATGCCCAAACCCTACCCCAGCCGCACTAATCTGCCTTTGAACAAACTCATGTGAAGTTCATGGAACAGCACTGTCCAGGCTCCATCTGGCTCACCCACGCTGAGCTGCATGAAGTAGGAAGAGATAGGTCTAAATTGCTTATACAAAAAAAATGGGATGTGCACAAGGCAACAAACAGTACAAGAAATGTATCCAATGCCCAACGTATGATACTGTAACCACTCTGTACGTCAGTTTGATAATAAAAATTTGAGAAAGAAAAATAAATAAATAAATAAATAAATAAAAAAAATGGGATGTGCAATACCTATGTTCTCCACCTTCCAGGATTTTTGAGAAATGAATGAGTAACTAACATATCACTTTGCAAATTCCAAAGTATTCATTTAAGTTTTGATAGTTATTATTCTTGTACTTATATATAATAAGAATTTTTAAAATGCTCTTTCTTTCCCAACTCATAGTGTTAAATTTATAAGTTTTGTAGGAAGAGATTTCAAGACAAAAAAAAGGACATTTGCAATGAAGGTATTTGAATTGTTCAGCAATCTATTGGTCATCTGTCATGAGGAAAAGTTCAGAAGCTATGTGCAAGTGACCTAGCAAGTTCTGAGATGAAGTTATGGGTGATAAATGTATACTAAAAAATCTTTAATCACATTAATTAACTTAGAAAGTACTTCTTAAGCACTAGCTATGCTCTAGGCATTGGTCACTGGTCATTACCTTTGAAATTCTGAAGCTGATTGAGTCCATCCCACAATTGTATCCAAAGTATGAGTTCCTCTGGCCACCTACTCTCTCCAGTCCCTGGCTCTCTCTAGTCTTTCCCTTTTCACTGATCTCTGGAACATAGCTCTATCTGTTTCCCATTGCTCATCCGGATTGGAATTATAGAAAGTCATTTTCAAGGCAGAGTTCTTCTGCCTTTAAATCTCATTGGTACTTCCTCATCTTCTCTCCATCATCTATTGCCTCCAGGTCAGGCACCTGCAGCCAGGGGGAACTCTACAGCTTGCTGTTCATCTCTCTGAGCTACAGGTCCAGGAGACTAGCAAGTCTAAGCTGATAATTTAGCCATTGCTCCATCTCCTACATGACAAAGAACTTGGCTTCTATCTATATCCCCAGCCTCTCTTGACCTTGCAAATCTTGAGCTTCCCACAGCAATCTCTCCTTGTGCTCCAACTCTCCCATTTCCTTGCCATTTCCTTGTTTGGACCCTTCTCTGTGATGAATCCTGTAACTTCAATTACTTCAGAGTTTCCCCACACATCTTGTCAGCTCCTTCTCCACTCATTCTGCATACCCTGCTCACCTATTTTTAACCTTATCTTCAGCAACACTCTCACTTTTTAATTTGTGTGCCTTCTCTCTTACTAACCCCTAGCCTAGCTCAACCAAGCAAAGCAATGGGAATATTCCAGATTTCTGAGTTTTGCTACTGAAAAACCAATAATCTTGCCAATTGCTCTGCTACAAGCTCTTGAATACTATGTTTAACTCTATTTCGTAAAGTTATTCCTAGGCACTTTCCTTTACCATACTTCTTGGTGCTTTATATCTTTCTTCTAGTTCCTACCATCTTCTCAAGCCTGCCGTATCACACTGGCTCTTTCTCCTTCTATTTTATCTCTCAAGTAGAAAACATTAGACATTAATCCTCTCAAATCTCCACATCTCCTGTATTCTAAGGATTGAGTTGTCTCCATTTCCCCCTGCCTTCTGTGGGCACTGATCTAGTTATTATCCACTTTCCATCTCTTATCTTTCTGTTTCCCTTCCTTGTCCATGGTCTTAGCTGGCACACAGGTTAAGCCTCTCATGTCTAGAAGGAGAGCTTGAGATGATGCTAGACCTGAGACTGCACCTGTGACCAGCCCTGTTTTGCTCATTTTCCATGTAGAGTCATTTGGAATCAGCACATATCTTTTTCACTGAAACTGCCTGACCTAAGTCTCCTAAGACCTCCCATTTACCACACCAGTTGTCTGAATTAAAACAGACACAAGGTATAAGGAAGGTTCCTATCACTGCACAGCCAAATGGCAGCTCACCCCTTGCAGAAGTCAAAGGGAAGCACAGGAGAAAGCTTTCAAAGGTGCAGATCTGGCTTCAGCCTGAAGAGCCCTTAGTCCCTCTGCTTTGGGTTTATGCAGTAGAGTGTGTTCTGTGCCTGGATGCAAGAAAGCATGCCAGGCACAGCTGTGGGCACCTCCCAAGACCATAGATCCAATCATCCATACAGGCCAGGCACAGCCCACGTTAGTGTGTCTCTTGCTGTTAATCTAGCAACTTGACTCGTGCTGAGCTATAATTTTTGTAAGGAAAAAATTATCTTAAAAGATTTTTATAATTTTATACTTACACAAAGGAAGAGAGCATGGAATAATGGACCTCCTCATACCCATTACCCAGTTTTAACTAGCATTAGCATACATTTTAAGTTATTTCCTTTAAATAAGCTGTAGAAAAGTTTCTATTCAACACGTCACTTTATGAGTGCAATGCTTCCTCACCACTGTTACTCTTCCCATCATTCTCCCATCTATCTCAACTCCACCCATCCCATGTTACCTAGTTACATTTCCACATATGTACATTGAATATTAGGACAATATTTGCCCTAGCATTCCTCTTTCCACTCATCTGCCCCCAATCTCTAAGACCCATCCTACTCAGACAAGACATGCTTCAGCTTGGGTATTCATTTTCTTAAACTGTTCATTGTGGCTCAGAGAGAGCCACATTTTTGAAGTTAGGGGAGTTTCATGGAGTGGACCACATGACCATGGCACACTACTGCCACCTGGTGGCTGGCATCTGAATGTGCAGCAGTATTATGTAAGGAGTGTAGCACTCAGCACTAGCTAGGGTCACCTCCCTGAGTCTGTTTTGTCTTAAGAGGTTTTGACTGTTGGCCCTTTGAGAATAGTCATTGAGTTTCTTACTATATTTTACACAATGGTTTTGCATAAAGTAGGTGCTCCGTGTATTTATTTGAAATTTAAGCTTCCATCCATTCATCAAGAAACTTCAAGAAAGAACAGGGGAGGAGAAATGCACTTGAGTTCTTGCAGTCTGAAGGAAAGACGAAAGAAAAAAAGGATGAAAAGGAAGAGGCAGATGAGAGTGAAGCAGACATGATGAAAAAAGCTGGAAATGAAGAAGAAGATAGAAATGGCCCGAAAGAGCATCTAATGCACAGAGGAACACCTAAAAGTCAGTAAGAAAGAGCAGAGAGAATGAAGCTCCTAACCTCCAATTACCCTAATGATGAGTCCATGTAATACAACAAAGGTGGGGTTTTATCCTCCAATTAACTGTGGCCTAGGTTTTTCATCCAATCTGGAAATGTAATTGCTTGTGGAAGTCTCAGGTTTACTAATTAGATGTGGCTTTATTTCTGTCCTCTAGGAGAGAGTGAGGGAAAGGGTGACACTGTCCAAAAAGAAATGTGCTCATTACCTGACTTACATAACTGTGACCCCTTTGTGCATCACTTTTATAATAATAAATAAATAAACTGTCCTCCAATTGTTACTTCAAATGTATAGATAGTCAAAGTAGCTAAGATGAGGTGGTAGGAAGATCCTAAAGGGTTAAGGTAAGGGATAGTGGTCATGACAGCTTTGTTATGCTTAGGTTGGGCTGCGGCCTTAGGCAGTGGCCATGATCTCCCCACAGGGGTTGGGGGTGGGGGGTTCATAAAATAATTCTCTTAAAACTATGACTCAGGTGCTTTCCTTACCCTCGATTTGCAAATGAATAAACTATGGTATTCAGAGGTTAGATGACTTATTTTCCCCAAAGTCACAATCTATTTGAACAAATGTGCAGATCAAGAGACACTTTCCTGCCAATTAAGGCCCAAGACAAATGGCTTCTGCTCTCTTCCTTGTGTCCCTGCAGGCTAAAGTGATCTGAATGTTTCGGGAAGGCATGAGGACTCGATGGATCTGTAGGATTAGGAGAGAGGAGGGGAGAAGGTGTCCTGAGTAGTGCAGACTGTAGCACTATGGATGAAGGACAAGTAGATACCCCTTGCCTGCTCCCTCCAAGTGTGGAGCAGTAGATCTGTGTCCAAAAATTACACGGAAGCTGTGGTAATTGGCGTCACACTTGTTATGAGCCGCTGGCATTGGGGTTCCTCTCAACATGTTTTTAAAATTAGTGTATATTAGAATAATAGGTTGTGTTATGACATTTGCATATATGTATGTAATATACTTTGATCATATTCATCCCTCAGTCTTCGATCACCCCTTCCACTGTTTCTTTTCCTTTTTTCGAGTAGTGTCCTTCCTATATTTTCATCTGTTAAAATGTATTCTGTATCTGAGAGAAAACATGTGACACTTATCTCTCTGAGTCTGGCTCATTTTGCTTAGCATGATCATCAGTTCTATTTTCTTGCAAATGACATGATTTTGTTCTTCTTTATTGCTGAATAAATAACACCACTGCGTATACACACCACATTTTCTTTCTCCATTTATCTGATGATGGGCACTTTGGCTGATTCCCTAACTTGGTTATTGTTAGAATAATGCTGCAATAAACATGGAGATGAGGTCTGTCCTTTGTATTTTGACTTTCATTCCTTCACATATACACACACAGGAGTGGTATATAGGATCATGTGGGAAGTTTGCGATCTGAAATGTGCTTTAGCTCTCATCACAGTGCATTTTAATGCAGCTGCACAGAAGCCGGATTTGGGGTGCTTCTCTTCATTAAGAGTCCACTCACTCCTGACACCTGCACTCACGTTATCCCTGCTCCTGCGTTCTCATTACACGACTAAGGCAAGGCATTGCACTCAGGTACTAACCTTTTAGGAAGATTCTTAAGCAGACTGACAATCCTTCCTTAAGCTTGAAAACCTGGCTGAAACAGAGTTCCTGTGAAGATGTTGCCGACTGCCCCCAGGTGGGCCGGTCACCAAGAGGGTCCAGCCCTCCTAGCATCGTCCACGTGGAAGCATCCTTGATGCACTTCCTCTTGCTATCTCCCATGACTATGGTCATCTGATTGCTTTTCCACTTGTCTAGCATCTCTCGGGACAGTGTAAACTCCACCAGGGCAGGACGATCTGGCTTGCTTTCTGTGGCAGCTTCAGCTCCTTGACGAATGCATGGTACACAGTAGATGCTTAACACTGTTCAACTGATATATGTTGTTGAATGAGGTTCACATCTCTAGTTGGTTGTTCAGATTCTTTCTTAGACCTGGAAATTACTCCTCCCTGTTATTTTAGATGACTAGCAGTAACAACTTCTTCTTCCTCCTCCTCCTTCGTGTCCTCCTCCTCCTCTCCCTCTTTTTTGTAGTTCTGGGGTTTGGAACTCAGTGCCTTACACTTTGCCAGGGGAAAAATTAGGGGATGGGGGCATGGCTCAAGTGTAGAACAGAAGCAAAAACTACTTCTACAGGGCCCTACCCAAACAACTCTAATTCATGTCCCTAAAGCAGCCACTCATGATTAGAAAATATTTTCAGAACTCCTGCCTTCATGGTATAGAGTCTAATTCCTTTCCTTGAGTGTGGGCTGGACTCATGACTCCTAATGGTGTCTGACTCCAGGGATGGTTATAAAAGGTACTATGTGTTCTTTTTTGCTTTCCTATGTAGCTTTTTCTGGAAATGTTAGCTACCTGGACATTGCAAGACACATAAGCAACTGTGTGTAGATCCCCACTTATCAGAAACTGGAGCCTCCTGCCATTTGGAAGAGCCAATCTTTGAAGAGCCCCTTTGGCCCAGTCCAGTCATCAGAGGATGCAGCCCTACCTTCTGTCTGCAGCACAGACAGCCAGAGCCCTGAGCCAGGTCACTTCCAGATTCTTGGCCTACAGAAGCTAAGGCAGTAGATTCCACTCCATTATGGTATGATTTGTTATACAGCAACAGAAAACATACTGTCCCTTCTGTTTTTTCTGAAAAATTACAGTACTGTGATATTTTCTTCTCTTTTCCAACTTAGACATGGTTTCTGGATCCCTTGTGCTTTTCTCCTTCCTAACAGTACATTGACGCTTATCACCAACCCCCAAAAAGGCTGAGAACAGAATTAAAGTATGCGATGTTGTCCCCAAATGGAGAGGCCAAATCCTTCCACCTAAACAAGGATGCAGCACGCTGTTGATGCTCATTGATTACTGAACTCCACTGCATTATAAGCAATTTAAGCACACAGAAGAGTTAGAAGAATTTCACATTTAACACCTATGTGCTCACGACCTTTATCCTATAATGAACATTTTGCTACACTTGCTTCATTACAAATCTATTTATCTTTGTCATTCCCATTATCTTTATTTTTTGGTGTACTTTGTAAGTAAGTTGAAGTCATCATATTGACCTTTCAGTCAACCAACGTCTTTGAGTCCTTTCCTTGTTACCTTCCCCTGATGTTTCCTTCCCACCTTGTTCTTAAAATTGGAGACGTGTGTACATTTACTTATATAGAAAAGCAGACAGCTCTAGGAGAAATGGAGCAGGTCTTGAAGGTAGGAGGGCTTATGAAATACTACTAAATCTTTCTCTTCTCAGCCGTGTGATACTACATGTGATATTAGGCAATGACTTACCCCCTTAGTGTCTTGATTCTTTCCATCTATACAATGAAGATGACAAGAAAGCCTCTACACTGCAAAGATATTTACAAGCCAGTAAATTATGTATGGAAAGCATTTAGCATAATGTCTGTCCTGTAGCAGGTATATAATAAAGGATGACTAGTATTATTTGGTCTACAATTCTTGCCCATCCTGATAATTTTCAATTTGGAGTCTGACATCTAGATTTACATATCTTCAAGTCTAAAAACGTCTGATAGATCTTCATGCCAGAAATACAGGTGGATCCTGAGACTGGAACAAGAATGGAATCTTCTGTCAGTCACAAATATTCTTAAGCTTGATATTAATTAAACTAACACAATGAAGTATTAATAGTTATTGCTTGTAAAGCTGACATTAACTATTCATTAGCCAACTTTTGATAGTTTCTCAAGGAGTTATAAATCTACCCTGCTCTACTATCACCTTGGCCACATTTCTCTGTGTTATCCATAAGAACATCACAAATGGCTTTGTCAAATGCCTTGCTGATTGATAAATGTGTTTACTACCTCTGTCATATTTCCTTCTTCTACCTGCCTAGTACATTTTTCATTAAGGAAAAGTAGGCTGATCAGTTCAGCAGTTTCTTTGCAAATTTATGGCAGTTCCTAATATTTTTCTTATTTTTTTGCAAGCTTATAATCTGTTTCTTGGAAAGTCTATTGAGGGGAGGGTGCTGGGTGTACCCATTCTTCATTGTCCCCTTCTTTATTAGTAACTCTCCACTAGCTTCAGGTACTGATAGGCCATTTACAGTTCTGACCACTGGGGCACAGGTAGGAGTTGTCAGGTATAATGACAGCAAGAGTTTCTTCAAAGAAAGGAGCTGAACAGGCAAGTTTGCTCTTGTTTCTTCCTTTTATTTTTCCTTAAGCATGGATGGACATATGTGGTGATGCTGAAGAGGCCACCTTGGGGCCATGAAGTAACAAGAATAGAAAGGCCAGGAGACTCTGAGAACTCAGCCCAGATGTCCTTGAACAACTAAACCAATGCCAGCCTCAGGATCGCTCAGATGATAAGAAAAAGAAGTCTCCAAATTGGTTAAGCTGATGTTTGGGAGTAATGTCCATTTACTAATAGCCAAATGTGATGCATTTGTCCTACAACTGAATAAGGATCAACCCCACTGCTTTGAAGTTTGAAGACTCCATCTCCCACTATCTAGAAATCAGGATACAATTTGACAATTGATTTGCAGTACCACCAAACTCCCTGCTCTTCCACTGTCAACATGCTAGTGATGCTATATTTGTGTGGCAACATTTGCTACTATAAACCTGCATGCATGCCTGGGTAGGAAATTGGTTTAGTGCAGGAGATGTGACCTCTGTAGGGCAGCTCTCCTGGTCATGTTGGACATACCGTTTCTCCTCCAATTCTTGCTTATAGTCTTCAAGAATAACTTCAGACTGAATCAGGGGAGAGCCTAGCCAGAAGAGCTTGGGCTCTATTCCAGTGCTTCGTAGAGACAGGTGTGCCTTAAAACTCTAGTCCCGCATGGCTTGTTGTCCCTGAGGTATATAAAAAAGGAAGGCTTTTGGATCGAGTTCATTGTTCAGTCCAAGTGAGGTATGCACAGTTAATATGCCATCTTTTCCAGGAAGCTTTCTGAGTCTCAGGGAACAGTTGTCAGGGAATCCAAGGCTTCTGTTATCCCTTGCTGCCTACTTCTGAGTCTTAATCCTGCTTCAAACAACTTTCTGCATGCATGAATCCTCATCTCACTGGACTCAGACAGAAAGGTAACTGGTATACAGTAAACCTGCTGCTTCACAGCCTTGTTTGTAGCAGCTCAATTTTCTTGTTCTTCTACTTGTGGCCTCTGAAGTCTGCCAATCAGATGCCACCTATTCCTATTCAATGACCTTATCCTTGACAAAGACAAAAGCCTAGCAGAAAAGCTCTGTTTCCTGTCATCCATTACTCTTCTCCTCTAGCCACAAATCCTAGACTCCACACTTATTCTACCCAGACAGAAGGAAAAAGTCTGTTCTGTTGATCTTGACATTCCTTGCACGTCTCTATTCAGTCTGGTCACCAACCGTCCTTAAATAATTTCTAAATATATATTTGCAGATTGGTTGAAGGAATCCAAGATATGAACAAACTAATGAATTCAATCAACTGTGAAAATTCAACAGGGAGTATTCAGTTGCTCAGAGTAGGAATGGCTTGGTGCTTTGTTTCTGTTACATGTGCAGTATAGGCTGACTGCACTTCTTGACTGTATTTGTGTAGCAACATTTGCTATTCAAAAACACTGGGGAGTCTTAGCAGAATATACTTGGAAAACAATCTACTAGAGAAGTGAGTGCCTGAATTTATTATCTCTTGGGCCAGCCATCCTCTCTGCCGGCCTAGATCCCAATTCTTTCTTTACTTTTGCCTTCTTACTAATTTTCTCAGAGCAAAGGATGATTCTATCAAGCCCAGACTCTACTCAATCAAAAACACATTAATCTATTAAATATCTCTATTTTAAAGCTCCTCATTTTAGAAGGTACTTATTTCAAGCAGAGTTCTTTGTGTCATGTGAAAAAACAGCAGGAATTATGGAGTTTCCCAGATAATAAGTGTGTTAGGTTCTGTAGGTCATATGGTCTCCCTGGTAACTACTCAACTTTGCCCTTGTACCATTACATGAACATTACATAAACAAATGAATGTGGCTGTGTTACAAGGAAATTTTATTGATAGACACTGAAATTTAAATTCAGGTAATTTTCATGGATCACCAAATAGTACTCTTCTTTTGTTTTTCAGACATTTAAAAGTACAAAAAGCAGGGCCAAAGGCTGCTGTAGCTCACATGTTAAGTGCCTGTCTAGTTTGTACAAGGCCCTGGATTTAATCCCAACTCTACCTCATACCTCCCATATACACACACACAGAACAAAAGCCATTCTTAACTTCTCAGGTGCAAAGGTCTAGATTTGACTCTCAGGATCCAGATTCTAACCCTTGAAATAGATACCTTAAAGCTGGTTCAGACACATATTTCTTCCTGTAAAGCTAGGGAACTGTGGGAATCAGAAGAGGAAATGGGAATTAATCAGGGTCTCAGGCTATGCTGGATCAGAAGTGATCTCCTTTTGACTTTGCTACATCAATCAGCTTTTGTCTACTCCTCTAGGTCCAGCTAGCTACTCTTCTATACCTAGCATCATACCAAGTAAATCAATAAGCAATCCAATATACTGGGTCAAATGCAATGAAACTGGCCTTGTATTCACAGGATATTATCAGGGACTGAAGAAGGACAGCAGCTTAAAGGTAGGGCCAAATTGGAGAGGAGTTGGTGATCACTGGTCTTGGTAAAATATGAAAGGTTTGGAATAATGTATGCAGATAATGAGATAGGAATCAGGTGGATCCTGGAGTTTTAGAATTTGGCGGACCCAATAGTTTGGTTGCCATTAGCAACAAGTAATAGAAAATCCCATCAAAGTGGTTAAATCACTATTCACTCTAGTGTGAGTATCCTAAGTACAGGACAGCAGTCCATTTTGCCTGCTGGTCTGGCTCCAGTTTCTAGGACAGTATCCGGTAAACACTGGACATCCAGGAACTGTGTTGCATGAAAAACTGATTTCTCACACAGTAAATGAGTTCCAGGATTAGTGAATTTCACAGCTCATTGATATTATCAAAGATTCATGGTCTATTTGTATTTTGGTGAACTGTCTTTGCTTTCAGACTTGTTTTCTGTGATTGCAACTACAGCGTGGCTACTGCAGCAGTTCTCGTCATTAATAATGACCCAAAAACATATAGTAAGAGAGAAACATTTTCAGAGGCCTCGGCAGATATCTGCTCAGTCTTATTGGCTGGAAATGCATCATAATTTCAAATGCATCAAACATAATGAACAAATTACTGGTCAAGGGAATGGTACCACCATGACTAGCTTAGAGTTAGGTTCTCCACTGTGGGCAATTCTTCCCCTCCCACCTCCCCATCCTTCCCTACAGGGAACAGTGGCAGCATTTTGAGACATACTTGGCTGTCACAGTTGGGGAGAGAGGGTGGTAATAGCATCTAGCAGGCAGAGGCGGGAGACACGACGATAGGGTAGCCTCTCTCACAAGAAAGACATGTCTCATTTCAATTATTAACACTGAGGTTGAGAAACTCTGGCTATACCTTAAGTGGAAACCTCCTAAAGCTATGGTGGGAAGCATCTTCATTGAAGCCCCTGGACAAGGAGGAACATGGGCATTCTCATGAAATTAGGGTGCTGTCAGGCAAGGGGACATAAAAAGGGAGAAGGGAGTAAAGGAGTAGATTCTGGGTAGGCAATCACCTAGCAAAATTGATTGGATTTTCCCGTTTTAGCAGGGTACTCAAAGAACCTTTGGAAAGATTATTTTTTTTCTTTAGAAATGCTGAACAAAGAGTTCTTGGCTTCTGTAAACAAAATAAAGAGTTCGTGACTTTTGGGACAAAATAAAAATTATAACCTGCTGGTCATTTACCGATGCCTATTGATCGCCCGCTGTAGGGCTGGTCCAGGAACACCTAGGTTGCGTGGAAAGCATCTGGAGGAGTTCCATATATGACCCCAAGCAGTCCTCACACCTACACAGCAAGACGTGCAACACTGTGCCTGTTTTATTGATGAGGAAGCTGGTCAAATCACAAGGTGATTCACTTGTGAGTCAGAAAGCGAGGATTCTCCACCATAGGCTGCACATGCTTCCCCTTCTCTGAGCTTAGGTTGGGTGACATCCAGCATTTTTAGAGGGACTATACCTAGGGAGGATACCAGGTGTTCACCCCAGGGCTGGGGATGTCTCAGGTGCCTCTTCCAAGGGTCACAGGCTGCCCCAGAACAGTCAGGAGAAAAGGCCGCTTGACAGAGATCTGCCTTTTGTTATTATTATTATTATTTTACTAGCTTACAAGATCCAGGTGAATCTCCCAATCTAAAACTCTGTGAATTAAATGATTTCTTTAGAGACTTCTCCTCCCTCCTCCTCAGCACATATTCAGTTTCTATGTCAGTCTGCTTTCTGAACCCGATGGGGAGAAAAAAAAAAAATCAAGAGTGATATAAAATACAGTCAAAAATGTTCGGAATTATTCCTGGAAGACAGTATTAGGTCATGGGAGAGAGTTCATCTACTGCTGTTGAAATTCATGCCTGAGAAGCCCCTCTTGCTGTCTAGAATTAGAATTCAGCCTCAGTCTAGAGGCAGACATGCTGGGGGGGGGGGGCGGCGAAGAGAAGCAGCTAGGCTCAGCTGTCCAAACAGAGGGGAGTTAAATGCCTTTGTCTCACACATCACTGAGCTCCATGGTGACTTCCAGCTGTCACCCAGGGGTGTTACAAAGGCTTTCTCTCCTCCTTCTCCCAGCTAACTTTGCTGTTTGCTTTGGGAGAAGAAGGGAACTGTGGTAGAAAGGCTGCAGGTTTAGAACTGGGTGTTACAAAGCAGCAGGAAGGATGGACAGGGAGCTCCACTATTACCCATACTGGGAGCCACCAAAGCATTTGGTTCCACTCTTAGGTCCCTTAAGAATGAGTTCAGGGCACATTATACAACACAGTTTTGTCTCAGTGGAAAATCATGGGCTTTTAGCACAACCATTTGGGCTTCAGTTATCTAAATCTCATTTCACAAGTCATTTCAGGAAATCAAATAAAATATAGTCCCTGGTTCAAAATAGATGTTCAATGATGTTAGCTTGTCGGCTAATTCCTTTATATGAGCTATGCTGATTAGAGTTGAGTTGCATGTTTCATTGAGTTATTTCCCCTATGTGACCTCCTATTATCTTTGCTTCATAACCATATGGCAAGGTTGACTGTTTTAATTCTCTCAGGATTCTGTGGGTCACCTAGTTAGGCTGGGCCAGGTGGATTGTCCAAACATTGATTTTTCCTGAGGTCACTCATGCAGTCAAAGTTATCTGGCAACTTCCTGCAACTGGCTGACGTCTAAGTTTTACTCACATTGGCTGGGTCATTTCCTAAGTGGTCATGTGAAGTCTGTATATGGAAGATGAGTTCCAAAACGCAGCAGGAGAGAGGGCAAGAGCAAGTGTAGTTCAGACCTTAGGCTGCCTCTCATTCACTAATTGGCTTAAGCAAGTCTCATGGAGGTAGGGGAGGATGTAAGTAAGACAAGGGCACACATAAGGGATGCATATTTCATCGGGCCATTCCTGTTATGATCTTCCCCCCAGATCCTTTTCTCCTGGAAAACTTACCCCTTTTCTCATTGGGTTCCCCAGAAATACACTGATTTAGTGACTATATAAATCTCTGTGTTAAAAACTCATTTTGGCAGAACTCAGTAGTATTTTCACTATTCCCTTTTGGTAGACACAAATTTAATTTTTAGTCACACCTACTCTGGAAGTCCCATCCAAGTTCCAGGGTAGGAAAAGCATAAAGCACTCAGGATTGCATTTCCTCCATGACAGCACTTGTAGGGATTTTCTGGGTTTCAACAAGGAGCATGCAACTCGCTCATGTTCTGGCCTCCTCAATTCTTTTTCCATTTCTCTGTAGGGTTCTCCATTATTCTGTTACTCTGATGCCCCAGTGCCCAGGAGGAATGCCTACTGGGGCTTTTCCTACACACAAGCAGAAAAGCTTTGTTTTCTTCTAGGGCTCGTTTCCACCTTGAGACAAAAGGTCAGATGGTTTAGTTTGAACAGAGGAGGGTCTGCTGGGACGAAGGCAAGTTTATGTTCACATTTCAAAATGTTATCCCAGTACATTAGCTTCTTGCTGCCAATCACAAGGCGTAGACTCTGCCCTAGCTTCCTCCAAGCTGGGCCATTTGAAACAGTGACATACTCCCTCAGGTTATACACAGGCCTGGACTCAGACTACATTGGAATTGAAGGAGGACACTATGGTTTTATTTTCTTGGGAAGTAGCTGGGTTTTCCCCCCCAAAATAGTCTAATGTTATTATTATTATTATTTTTTTTTTTTTTTGGCCAGTCCTGGGGCTTGGACTCTGGGCCTGAGCACTGTCCCTGGCTTCTTTTTGCTCAAGGCTAGCACTCTACCACTTGAGCCACAGCGCCACTTCTGGCCATTTTCTGTATATGTGGTGCTGGGGAATCGAACCCAGGGCCTCATGTATATGAGGCAGGCACTCTTGCCACTAGGCCATATCCCCAGCCCCAATGTTATTATTTTTTCCATTCTGTGCTACAGAAGGCAAAGTCCTATTTAGAATGATTATACACTATTATTTTAGTGCTAAGAGTAAAAGTTTCTATAGATCACCACTTTATATTGGTTTTCTAGTGCAGCATCACAAACTTTACAAATGCTGCTGTTTCAAACAAGAAATATTTATGATCTTGCAGTTTTCCAGGTCAGATTCCCATCCTGACTCTGCTCCAGTCACCACAGTGGTCTTAGGTTCTTGTTCAAGTTCATTTCCTTGCCCCTGGAGAATATGTGGTAGCTTGCCTCTTCAAAAGCAGAAGTAAAGCTGTGTGCCAGGGTGTCTGGGGCTCATACCTGTAATCCTGGCTACTCAGGAGGCTGAGATCTGAGAATCACAGTTCAAAGGCAGCTCAGGCAAAAAATTTCCTGTAAGACTCTTATCTCAAATTAACCACCTCAAAAATCGGAGTGGCGCTATGGCTCAAAGTGGTAGAATGCTAATCTTGAGCAAAAAAAGCTCAGGGACAGCACCCAGGCCCTGAGTTCAAGCCCCAGGACTAACCAAAACAAACAAACAAACAAACAAACAAAACAGCCAGAAAGAAAATCTGTCCCTTAAGATTAGGATCTCAGTCTCTCTTTTAAGGCTTTTCAAATAGTTGAGTCAGACCTAGGATAATGTCCCTTCTGAATAACTAAAAATCAATAGGGGGCTTAGTTCCATATGCAAACTTCTTTTACTTTTGCCAGTCATTAGCGTAAAATCCCTTCACCTTCACAAGGCTGGCCCATGTTTTATGGAGGGAGGAATTCAATCTACAATAGCAAGGAGCAGAAATCTCGGGGACCATCCTAGAATTCTGGTGACCATATGCTTATCACATGCTAGTTGTGTGTGAGGCACTTTGCTCTGCAACTTATGAACCACTGAGTCATTGTAGATATGGGCAAATGAACTCATCACTGTTTGAGGGCATAGATATGAATGTCACTGTCTTCTTTAATTATTGTGGCTTTCTACCTCATGCTCTGGTAAAACAGTGTTTTTGTTTTTAGGTCTTTTTCTTTATTGTCAAAGTGAAGTACAGAAGAGTTACAGTTTCATATGTAAGGCAGTGAGTGCATTTCTTATCCAACTTGTTACCTCCCTCATTTTCCTCCCCCTCCCCCTCCCCATTCCTCCCCCCCCCATGAGTTGTACAGTTGTTTACACCAAATGGTTTTGTAAGTATTGCTTTTGTAATTGTTTGTCTTTTTATCCTTTGCCTCTAGATTTTGGTATCCCTTTGCCTTCCCTAGTTCCAATACATGTATATATAGTATCCAGGGTACTGATCAGATACAGTGATAGCAGGGGTAAACCATGGGAAGGGAATACAAAAGGGAAAAAAATGGTACAGTTTCACATGACATGTTGAAAATAATTACAACAATGATATACCACTTGTTTCCATAACTTGGAGTTAATTTCACTTAGCATCATCCTATGTGTTCATATGGGCATAGCTATTGGGCTATTGTGATCTTCTGCTATGACTATCCTATAGATGTACTAATTATTCCCTATGAGGGAAACCATAGAGTCCATGTTTCTTTGGGTCTGGCTCACTTCATTTAGTATGATTTTTTCCAAGTCCTTCCATTTCCTTACAAATGGGGCAGTGTCATTCTTTCTGATAGAGGCATAGAATTCCATTGTGTATATGTATCACATTTTCCTGACCCACTCATATACTGAGGGGTTGTTTTTATTTTTAAAAAACAAACATAGAAATAACAACTCCTTTGTGCAATTACTTAAAGATAAAAAGGCATCTTGTTCTAACTTTTGAGACTTTGATCTAAGTTCACATATCTAAAAAACACAAATGAGTTAATATATGATTAATATCATGAGACATAATGGTAAACATAGATAATAATGAGGTATTCTGACAACTTTAGATAGTTAAAGAAAGCCTTTCCTTGGAAGTGATATTTTAAGGTGACTTAGAGGAATGTAGAAATCCAGGGCCAAAGACACATTGGTGAAAAGAGACAAAATAGTACAGCTGGATTTTAGTGACACATTTTACTCACTGGCTCTTAACTTCAATCTATATGGCCTTGACCCACTACTTCTCTTAATATCTCAGTAATTAGATAGGCTTTGTTAAACCTGGAAGACACAAAGTCCTAGAATAGATCTAAAAATCCTTAAGACAGGAAAACCGTACAGAGATTGGGTTAAAGGACTGAAGGAGAGGCAATGAAAGCATTTATTGAACATGTATGTGGAAATACTACAGTAGGTTTTTTTTTAAAAAAAAAAGATCCTATTTATGTATTTACAGTATCTCTGCAAATTGGTATTAAGGATCCTTATTTTGAAAGTTGAATCTGACTCAGGAAGTTTTTGGTAGATATGGAGCTGAGATCATCATGGCAAACAAAACACGTTCACATCACCCTGAAAGCCATGCAGGTGGACAATGGTGTTTGTCATGGGGTGTAGTCTAGAAGTTACATATTCCTTCTGCTCTCCAAGCCTCTTCTTCCTCTGATTTGGATTTAAAATCCAAGCAGGTACAGAAACTTGAAGTCCCCTTCCTCTGTGGGACTCTGTAGTGTTTGTCTGGCCTCACTTTAGGAAACTGAACCAACCAGAAGCTTCACTGGGATTTATGCTTTTTACCAGCAGGAAGGAATTAGCCACAGTGTTCTGCTCCTCTAGGAGCAGCTACTACACTCCAGTAACTCTCTCTCCAACCCATCCTCCATTCAGCCCGCAGCAGTACCCCAGGCTCCCACAGAGCCATCCTGTCCCTCTTTGTTTAACAGCCACTAACAACACTTCCATTCTGCACATCTTTCTTGTAGAAAATGTCCTGACAGTTTTACTACTTGGGCTTCTTTATGGGGCACGGGAAGAGTGAGGAGGGGAGAAAATCAATACCAGGAAATAGCAGCATAGGAGAATGCTTACCACCTGTGCTCCCTGACCTCCTGTACACCCCAGGCCCTGGCCTAGCCACAGCCAACGGTACTGAGATTTAAAACTGTGCTCTTTAAGACCTGAAGGGCATCAACAATGGAGCTGACTAGGTTCAGGGTGGACCACAAGAGAAAGGTCATGACTATGATTCATTTCCCTAGGGCCCCCAGGCTGCTGGGAAAAGGTGAGATTTGGGTTGGGTGATGGAGACTCAGTCTTCAGTATGAAATCATTGGTGAGCTTCATCCTTCAGAAGTGACATTCAGAAATAAAGAAGGATGGTAAAGAGAACAAGTATCCCCTTGGGCTGGAGGGCTGGGGCAGCCAGGTCATCATGAGGAGGTGAGGGGAATGTGAATCATAGTGACAAAGTCAGCTGTTGAACAGTGGACAGCTAGCAGCAGCCTGCTGATTAGGAAGCTGGTGTTTCCTGCCCATGCTAGGGAAGACTGATGGTTCATTTCATCTCTGGGTGCTATAGCAAAGAGTGAAGCCTTGTTAGAGCATGGGTCCCCAGCTAGTCCTAAGGAGAAATACCAGACTGACAGTTGGTCTGGGGAGGAGCAAAAAGTAACATGCAGCCCTTTACTAAGGGAACTCCCATAGCAGAAAGTAATTCCATAGTGATGATATAATAAATCCACAAGTAGCTGTACTGCTGTAGATAATGTTAAACAGAATTACCTTTTTGTGGCTATTACTACCTAGTGCAAATTACCTGCAAAGTACTAGGTCAATTTACATGAGCACAGGAAATGGAATCCATTTTCCTTGGGTTTTCTCATGTGAAAAAGCCCTATCTAAATGAATACTATTTCTATTTTAATTTGTATTTCTTTGCTTATTACTGGAGTTGAGGGCTAGTTTTCTAGATTGTGTACCCATTTCCTTTTTCATTCCATTATCGATCATTCCACAATCTAAAACTGGATTATAAAAAACGAAAAGTGTATTTCAGATTCCAATCAAAAGAAGGGAGAGGGGCTGGGAATGTGGCTTAGTGCGTTGCATGCGTGAAGCCCTGGGTTCAATTCCTCAGTACCACATACACAGAAAAAGCTGTAAGTGACACTGTGCTCAAGTGGTAGAGTACTAGCCTTTAGCAAAAAGAAAAGAAAGGAGAAAAAGAAGCAGGAAGTAGAAAACAAAGGAAAAACTAGAGGAAGAGATGGAAAAACTACTTCACTGAAGTATGCTGGAGTAGTACAAAATACATAGTCTGCCTTCTCCCTTACAAAATATAACTCCACTGCTGTCATGTAATCCTAGCTACTCAGGACGCTGAGATCTGAGGATCACTGTTTGAAGCCAACCCAAGCAGGAAAGCCCATGAGACTCTGGGTTGGCTTCAAACAGTGATCCTCAGATCTCAGCGTCCTGAGTAGCTAGGATTACAGATGTGAGCCATGGCACCTGGCTGTATATTATATTTTTTAACATCTTTAGAGTTATATCACTAGTAGTACCAAATATTAACCCTGACAAATTCTGTAGCTCTTTGTTTTTATACCAATAAAACCTGAAGCTGATGGAAGTAGTAAAGTACTAGAAACTGCTGTTGTATGGAAGCAAGTCCTGGACAGACCATGAACTACCTGTGTTAACCACTCAGAGATTCTTTTTACTTATTAGCTCAGAAAAGAAGCAGCTGAAGAGGAGAGCATGAATAGTATAAGTCTTCAGCACAGGGTCTGACAAATGGAAGCTTAGAGTAGTAGTTGTAATAGCAACTAATATGCACTGAGGATAATTTATGACAGACCACATGCTAACCCATTTATCTCCTTTGAAATCTTACAAACTTATATGAGATAGGAGTTAGACTCATCTCATAGCTGGGAAAACTGAGGTTTAAGTAAGGCAACATGGTTTGTGCTAGGTCACACGCCTTGTAAAAATTAACATGGCAACTCAACACTCTCTGACTATTGGTACATAACCAGCTTTCAACATCTATTTGTTCATCTACCTCTTTTAAAGTTATTGCAGTATTTCATTCCATCTTTATTCATCCTTCTCATTACATAGAATTATCACTGTGTGTCTTAATCGATCTTCTTCTTTGTAGTATATAATCCTGGAGCTAATACTTGTCCATATTCCCAACTATATTATTAGTTTAGTATCTAACAATTACAACACAATAACAATTGCTGTAATAATTGCTATATATTCCCCCCAACTCCCACCTCCAAGCACATGGTCTATAGAACATGTGCTCTTACTCTACCTCCCATCTTGGTTCTGGTCACCTCTGCACAGCCCAGGTTCAAGGATTCCTCCAGAATGCTTCTCCCCCACTTTGTACCCACAACCAGTAACATAGCGGCAGCAGTTGGGTCAGCTGCAGCCCCATGTCCCAGGGCTTAGCATTATTCCCCAAGGCTGCTCCCTAGACTCTGACATCCCTAGGCTTTGGCTAACAGAGCTTCTAACACAGCTCCCTTCAAACAGAGCTTCAATCATTACCTTCTGCGCCCCTGCCCAGAGCTTTCTATGTCCAGAGACTTCCAGAGCAGAGAGAAGAGATAATTTTAATGCTGTGATGTCTTACTCTTACACTTCTTTCCTTTTAGGAGTCACAGAACACAATCTGTACCACCTGTCTGTGTATATGGCCAGAGCAAGAATGCTAACTCTGAGGATATGTCAACTAAGATGACTTTTCAATAGGTAGCTTCCCCCCAAACCTAATGTAGACAAGACCTCAAGTCTTCAAAGGTTTGCTATATAGGTGGGAAAGCCAGTTAGCGAGGACACATTCACGTAGACCTTAACTCTGTTGGTTGACAGGTAATGATTAGGCCCAATGGTGACAGTCTTCCTACCTTAGAGTAGATTCACTTACGAGACACCAGCTCTATACAGGGCCCTGGAAATGACAGTGATTAAAACAACAGTCGTTGTTCTCAGACAGCTCTCATCCATCTGGTCCATATTTAAATCACTTCAAGTTCACTGTGGTGCTAATCCTCCTCTTATACATAATTATACTTTACGTACAAGTTATTTTTAAAAATCTGCTGGAAAGCCATGCCATGTGTGTGGATTACTGTTTTCGGCACCAGTTTCATGGGCCTGAAGGCAATTAATGTAAGCTCTTTGATGATTTTGAACTTCTGGAAGCTTCAGGCATTTTTCTCTCAGTCATCCTGGTTAGTGTCTTAATGCAATAATAGCATGATTGATTTTTATGTGAGTCTTAATCACCCATCAGATGTCCAACCTGAAACTCAATTTTGGCTCTGCTTGAGCAGGTTGCCTTGCCTCTCTGAAGTTCAGTTTCCTCACCTGCTAAAGCAGGAATTACAAGCGGCTTAATGTGATAATTAAATATAATTCTAGGCTGAAAGGCTGTATATACTTGTAAAGTTCCACTTAGTTACACTTTTCCAGCATGGGCCACGGATGCAGATTCGGGGCTAGGCTTTGGGAATAAGAGAATGTGATGTGGTCCTTGTTGCCCTCAAATCCACAGACAAGTAGGAAGAAATTGATGCAAGCAAGTCCTTACAGAACACTTAGATCACTAAGAGCAGTTCTTTGGGGTCAGTCCAGAGTTTAATATTTGTTAAACTTTGCTACATGAATTTGCGGAATCTGAGGGAGAGTCGCTGTGGTGTGTGGTTGGATGTGTGTTTCCTTGGACATAGTTGGACTTGGCCTTCTTCCAGTCCTGGTTCACTAAATGCTTGATGTACTTGTGATAAGTGCAAGGAAGCCAACCTGACTCTTCTTCCTTCCAGAGCAACCATGTTCCCAAAGCTTTGCTGAGAATGCTCATGATCACTTAACACATTCTAAAACCATCAGCCCAATCTGGGGCTAGATAAATATGCAAAGAAGGACTCTCTGTTGACCCTTCGCCTGAATGCTTTTCCCAGCCCTGCTGTCTCCTGCTGCCCAGTAACTCGTTGCCGTGGGAGACAAGTGTACTTAGTGTGACAAGTCACATTGCACCCTGGGCCTCTTCAATCCCATGTCAGCCTGACCTTGATGCTCTGCCAACTCCCCCAAGTTACTGAAGACAGAATGCATTTGTGTTGAAATGCATCACATATCTCTATGAGACCTTTCCTTGAATAATCATATTGCCATTTCCCTTCCTTTCCGGATCTGGCCTTGCTAACACTTCTAAGGATGCTTGGATTGATTCCTTTTATGTCACCCCCATCTCCTGAATGTCAGGTTCCAAACTCAGCCAATGACAAGCCCAAATGGTTTCTTTCTTAATGAGACAGGAGACGGTTATGGAATACAAATCATTACCCTAGGGGAGGCCATGCTGGAAATGGAAGGAGAAGAGATAAGCAGGAGCCAGCTTTCAAGAGTTCAGTTGTTGATGATCATGGATGGCATTCGGGAATAAAGGGGGCAAACAGGCTTAGTTTCTGAAGCTTAGCTTGAATATTTTTCTTTCTAGCAGAGACAAACTGTAACATTTGGCAGCCCTTCAGATGCAGCCCATGCTCATGTAATGTTTTACTTACAGAATTTATTTGTGGAAATAAGAATGGCTAATATTTATTGAGCCCTAACTATATGTCAAGCACCTGACATATGTTTTATTTCACTAAATCTTTACTTCCTGGGAAGTAGGTATTTTGGATTTACCCCTTTACAGATGAGACTTTTAGGCATAGGAAGCATGATTCATTTGCCCAAGGTCACATGGTAAGTGGGGGGGAGGCAGGATTCAAACCCAGGATATCTAATTGCAGAGGACCAACACCACACATTACACTGTTGTTAAGAGAAGCAGTCTGAAAATCATCAAGTTCCTGACACTTACCAGCTGGCTTCAGGACCAAAGGTAGGTTATTTAAGCTGTCTGTAGAACGAGCATGATAGTACCTATCTCCTAGTGGAACATTTAAAAATCCAGAAAACATTTAGTATCATGCTTGGCACAGCACAAGAATCCAAGGCATACCACTTATTTTTATGAGCAGTAAGTTGCTCTAGGCTAGGGACCACACCTTTGATGTCCTCTTTGAATCTTTACTGTGTATCATGCACTAATTCAGGTGGAACTTATCTACCTATCCAGGACACGGCCTTTCCAAAGCAACCTAGAAGAAACAGGTTTTGGGAGTCATTCTTCTCTACATCCACCTACCCCTCAAGCATGTTGTTTTAGTATTACCTCCTGTCTAGTTTCATTTGGATGAATGAAAGGGTGATAAGTAGGTAAACTCAGTGAAGACATGTAGGTGAATGGTGAAATCTGATCTTTCTCAAAATCAAATGCAGATCCCAAAGGTAGAGATGGAGGCTAGAAGATTCTAAATATCAAACATCCTCATCATTTCTAAATCACTTTTTTCTCATGACCTAGTCTCAGAAACAAAGTGTGCTGTAGCACACATTGCTTTCTGTGTTTTAACAATGTTTTTCAAAACCTTGAGCAGTTGCTGCTGAGAGAGAGAAGTTAGGATTCTAATTAAGTTGCCCCACTTGGGGAAGTTACAGAAGATTGCCAATGGGTTTCCAAAACTGATAGGCATTTAAAAATGAAAACAGAGCAGAAGTTATGCTTGAAATTCATGAGAAGAGCTACGGAGGTATGTAATTATGACTGAAACGGAAATATAATTTTATCATTTGGAAATCGTGTTCTTTTCTACTTTCCAGCAGTAACACTATATATAGACATACTCGCAGGGGAAATTCCTTAGGTAGAAGGCAGAAAAAAATTACACTTTCTGATTTCCTGATAAATGTTAGTGTTACTGATTAAAACAAAGTAATCACTCATTTAATGATATTGAGAAATTTATATGTGTTGTTTTTTGCTAAATGACGAGAGCTGATCTGTAGACAGGGCAGGGTCTTGATGTGAAGTGCGAGCTGGCCTTGAACTAGCAATCCTCCTGCCTCAGATTCCTCTGTGCTGGATGTTTCTCTGTTAAGAATTGAGCACGTTAGAAAAAGAATTATCATTGCATACAATATCACTGCATTTATTTAGTGTTACCATGTAATATATGTGTGAGCTGTGTACCTTCTGTCTGTAAGTGTCCTTAGCCAGCCACATTGTTAATATGCCTCAGAGATCTTGCACATGTTTCTTCTGCATGGCACAGCCTGCCCTCCCCTACTCCACACTACTTAGCAAACACCTACTCCACCTTCGAAAAGCAGCTCAAAATACCACTTCCCCGTGAAGCCTTTCCTGACTTTCTGGCCCCTCACCGTCCCCCCCCCCAACATATGCTCTTATCTCTTAAATCCTTCCTTTGTAGCCCCCTGCATGTCACTAATCAAATGTGCAATTAGTAAATTATAAAGTGCATGTGTGCCCTGCTGGGCTGCAAGTTCCAAGAGGATGGGGCTTGTCCTACCTGCCTATCTTGTTCATTACCATTTCTCCTAGGATCAGTAGAGACTCTGCTAAGCCTAATTAATGTCTAAATAGCAAATGAACACAAGGAGCCACCAGTCATGCCTGGGTTCCTCTTGCATTTTAAGAGCATTCTGCATAAACAACGTTATCTATGTGGTGTGTGGAGGGGGATGGAGATCAGGGTTTAGAGAGAGAAGGGAGTGAAGGGGGCTCAAGGCTATGGCATTTGAGCTGGCCCCTGAAGGGTGGATTACCAGTTCAGGTGGAGATCCTTGGCATTCAACCAGGCAAGCAGAGCCCACTGAGTATATGTAGTGGATTGCACTTATTTAGAAAATAAAATAAGGGCAGCAACAGCCAAGATTGCTTTCCTTTCATCTGAATGCACTTACGTGGAGACAGTCTTTTAAGGCTTAAAAACAAATGGAATTTCTTACCTTTAACATAGCTGCCTTTATATGTACTGATAAAAATTGTAAAAGCTGAGATATAAAATGTAACTGTGCCTTTGAGTCAAGGGCCATTTCTCACTAGGTAAAACAGGAAAAGAGCTGTGAGTTTCTGAGAATGGATGGGGGCTGTCTGCTTTGTTCCTCAGCCTCACACAGTCTCTTAGAAACAAGTCCTTCACTTTTTAAGTTCCAAATCAATAGAAGAAATCACACAAGGATCAATACTTTCAACTCCATAAAAATTAAAAACTACTCTATGTCAAAACCCTATACAACCCAAAGAAAGGCAAACAATAAATGAAGAGATGTATTCACCAGGACTAGGAGGGCAAAATCCAATTTGGTTTAGTTCAACATGTACCAACAGTGCATCTCCAGGTAATGGGAACTGTTAGGTATTGGCAGGGGCCGCAGAGCTCAGCAAACAGTTTCTGTCTCTCAACACTGCTGAGAGCACAGGACAGGATGTGGAAAGTGACCAGCAATACCACTGTCAGTGGGAGGGGTGTGGGCAATGCACATGGTACTCTAGAGAAAAGAAAAAAAGGACATCTGAGTTAGCCTGGTTCAGGGAAGGCTTCTAACAGATGCTTAAATAATAAAAATGGAGGAGAAATTACTCAAGACAAATTCTTTCATTAAAAAAGGGGAAAACAAATAAACCAACAAAACAAAGACAGGCTTGGAGATGTAAATGCCTTGGGGTGCTGGTGGTTCATAATTGTTTGGAGTTCTGGAATAACATGGAAAGTTGGGACTGATGAGATGAGGCCATTCAGATATACAAGAATAAATTTATAAAAGTTTAAAATGTATCCTGTAGCTGGCAGACAACCATCAAAGGGCTGATAGTGACCCTAACAAGGGTCTGGCCCTTAGGATTTTAAAGCAAATCTTACAAGGCAAAGGACTAGGTGGGACTGGATAGAGCCCACAGATCAACAGCTTCAGTGCTAAGTCCAGGCAGTTTAGAGTCTAGTGAAGGTGTAATAATCGTGCTCTTAGGTTTGACAGTGTGCCTGCTTAGCTGATTCAGAACCTCATATGTATGAGCTGGTATTTGCCGGAACAGCAGCGATGCTGGTTTTATTTTGTTTGGTCTCCCAATGTTTCTCAAAGGCCCAGCAAAGTGTGCCTTGTGTTCCAGCTTCCCACGGAGCAGTTATTCTTTGCTTTTAGACTATTTAGCCATTTTTTTCTACTACTAAGTAGATAATATTAAGGAGAAAAGTTTTTAGACATCCAAGCATGGACCTTTGAAGGTGATGTAGTAGGAATTAAGGGTTGAAGGAGTAAAGGGAAGCATGGTCATTCTCTTGAGTTGAGTGAGACATCACAGGGTCCTCAACAGTGAGGGGAGAAGGCAGGAGGAACTGCACCATGTCTGAAGAGCTGCATGGATGCCTACAATGAACACAATCCCTGTCCTTCCATCTGTTAGAGAAAGGTGAGCTTCAAAGAGGTCACACTGACATTTGGGTTACCTTTTGTGTCACTGAGAAAAAGCTACAATTTAAAAAATCCCCAAAAGATCTTTCTTTTTTTTAAAAAAAAATGTTATTCTAATTCTTTCGGTATTTTATGCAGGGAGGCAAAAAAGAACTAAATTAAAACGAGTAAGAATAGCCTTCACGATTCTTAATTGATAAGGGGAGAAGAGCTCATTTTGGTGGCGGCTGTCTTGAATAATGTGCATTGGGAAGTGTGTAATCTAAAGTAGCATGCAGAGCAAGAAAAAATAACCCAGGAAATAAGGAAGTAGTCAAGTAAAGTTCCATAAATTAAATCAGAGTCTGAAAGGATAAAGTCATGTTAACACTCATTACCATATTTTAATTTCATGGTGATTAAAATTATAATGTAGCATGTATTACCACTTAATTGATCTGCCACCATCAAGTATTTGCAAGTTTCTTTTTGTTCTCCAAAGTCATAAACTATCTATTCTCCACTGCATAATTTCAGAAGTAATTTTAAACCACAAATATTTCTTTATTAAAATTCTCAAGAAATTAGAACCTCAATCACTATTTATTTATATCTGCTCTGGCAAGAGGCCAGGAAATTCATTTTTGTACATTTTCAATTCTACAAAATTAAAGTGCTAAAGAATATTATCTATTAATCTCCATGCTTCCTTTTATGACAGTTTTACAGTTTAATTGCAGTGTTCAGCAATCTGAGGGGGACAACTTAAGTTACATTCCTTTAAAATTGGGTCTCTTTTCTGATAGAAAGCCTCTTCTTGCTAAAGCCACAGACCTATCCTATTGCTAAGTCCTGGCTAGTTTTCTGATGTTCCCGGATGACTTAAGTCTTCAGAGATCTGGCGTATTTCAGGCATCTATCCCATCCTACCCCACACTCACTCCTTGGATGAGAAATATACTTGTGTGGTCCTTAAGATGACCCTTTCTTTCTCTTTCAAGACCCTTTAGGGGCTGGGGATATAGCCTAGTGGCAAGAGTGCCTGCCTCGGATACACGAGGCCCTAGGTTCGATTCCCCAGCACCACATATACAGAGAACGGCCAGAAGCGGCGCTGTGGCTCAAGTGGCAGAGTGCTAGCCTTGAGTGGGAAGAAGCCAGGGACAGTGCTCAGGCCCTGAGTCCAAGGCCCAGGACTGGCCAAAAAAAAAAAAAAAGACCCTTTAGGATGCCACCCCAGTAGCCTGACTTAGCCTTTCTCTTATGGGAACATCTGTGCCTGGCCCACCCTAGCTCTGATGGAGTAAATGGAACACATATACTACCCTGGATACTCTTAAGTCTCTTTAGACAAAGATTAATTCAGAAAATTACAAAACCTTCCAGAGACAATATCTTCCTAATGATTTCTGCTCCTTTGACACCCATTATGCTGATTAATGGTTATTCAAATGAACCACCTGGCACAGCTCACTATCAAAATGGAAAAGGGCATGTTTGTAAAAGTTAGGTGCTGTCTTTTAAAAGCCTACCATTTGTTAGTGTCCTTACTCTACATTTATGTTCACCAATGTCATGATTCTTAGAAATTAAATTGTTATTAGTTCTCATACTTAGCCAATATGGTTAGACTAAGGATGACCAAACATTTTAAACCAATTGTAGGTGAAGAACTGATTTTTAGACAGACTACCTGAAGATTAAGAAAAAGTAGGAGGCAACAGAAATGGTCCATTTTTATAACATCATTACAAGCTAAGAGCAAAGAAATCTAATTTCAATCGAAGCCTCGATGTGGATTTGATCATTCTCCATAACATTAAAAAAAAAACTGGCTCTGATGTGGTTACTATTGAACATAAATAAAAATCACACTGTTCAATGGTACCACAGTTACATTGCAGAGTCAAGGAATATTTGATTGTATGAGAGAGAAACCTACTCAAAATGATACAACCCTCAAAAGAAGAATTTGTTGGAAGCTGATAGAATTGCTGAGATCTCAAGGTACAAAGAGCAAGCAAGTATGGATTAAAGTTAGAAGAAGGTGGAGACAGGAAAATCACAGGTCATGGCCAACTTGAACAAAATAGTTTGCAAAGAGCTTATCTCAAAGACAACCAGAGAGTGGCAGTACACCTCTGTGATCCCAGCTATGCAGGAATGTAGGTAGGAGGCCTCCAGCCTGAGGCCAGCCTGGGAAAAAGTACAAGAGTCTATCTGAAAAAAACTAAAGCAAAAAAGAGCTAGCAACATGTCTCAGTGATAGAGCACTTGCAAAGCAACTACAAGGCCCCAAGTCAAAACTCTATTACTGTCACAAAAGAAAATCAGGAACCAAGTTTTAAGGTGCTGCCTGACCTCCCAATTCTTCCCTGTGTGGTCCATCTAGCTTTTGAGTTACAATATGTCAGATGGAGTAATTAAATCCCCAAGTCTCTTAGTTTGAGAAGGAGAGAAACAGAGAGAAAGAATGGAATTTGTCATCAGTCAAGAAACTCAGGACGTTGGATGGGGCAGTTTTAAGTGGAGTGTGCCTCACAGCAACACTGACTAGTGTCCTGAAACAAACAAGATCTCTGGTTAAATGGCATTTCACTTTGGGAATTTAATGAGGAAAGAGAACCACAAGCCCTTAATAGGGTCCCAGAATTTCAGAGAACCATCAGGAAAACACATGGTGAGTATGGTAAAACCTGGAAGCAGACAGAGGAGCAAACAAAAGATTATAGGGAGTAATTCTAACCTCAGGATTAAGGAAAGCCCACAACTGCCATTGTAGAACATTGTAAAATGAGAAATGACAAGGAAGACAGACCTAGGAAGAAATGCAATCAACCAAAAGAGACAGGTGGGCCTGGTACATTCCTGTAGCATCTCCAGTAGACAGCTTGGGCTACATAATGGGGGAAAGGGAAAGGGAGAGGGATAAGGAATGGGAAAGGGAGAGGGAGAGGGGGAAGGGAGAAGGGGAGAGATGAATCATCTCACTTAATCCTTTACAACACCCCCTATAAGGCTGAAGGTAGTAGTGTCGTGATTACTCATTCAACTTCTAGAGTTTGAATGCCTGTCTCCAATTCCAGTCCTCTTTACACTTCAATTACTCTTCTGTAAAGTCCAAGCAAGAGATTCATTCCAGTTAAACTCTGCCATTATCAAACAACATCAGGAGGAGAAAGGAGAAAAGCTGGAAGAAAGTGAACTAGTTTTTCCGGCATAATCTATTAGGAACCAAGGTATATACACATGATTTTACATCTCAACAAATTCTCAAATACCCAGATGAGCTATGAGATCTTAGCGGGGTCTCTACTTCCATCCCCAACTCTTCCCATCCTTCCCATTTCTATTCTGTAGCTCATATGAATATTCTGATATTAAAGATAGCAAGAGCAGATCGGGGATTTGCGTTGAGTGGAGCGTCATCATATACTCCCCAAAACTTTACACTTGGGTTGTCTTCCCACACAGTACTTAATAGCCTCCGGTGTACTCTTTCCCTTCCTCGTGGCTTTTCTCAATGATACTGCTCTTTCCTACCCCATATATGGTTTTCACTAACAGGTCTTAATCTCTCTCTCTCTCTCTCTCTCTCTCTCTCTCTCTCTCTCTCCCTCCTTCCCTCCCTCCCTCATTGGCAAAAGTTTATCAGTTACTCAAGATCAACTTCAAATACCCCTTTCAATACTCATGTCTTCTGGGGGGCTGTTATTGCTTGCTCTCAGTACTCAGTCACACCTCTGTAGCACTCACTCTGCCACAGCACATCCATCCTTATCTGGCTGCTTCCTGGAGATTGTGGGGACCCATAGGGAAGGAGGTGCCCACCATCTCCAGGGCCTAGCACAGTTCCAGGGAAGTTCTAGGGCAGGCTTATCCTCAGGGTCTGGTAAATGAATACTCTCATGTCCACAGTCCATCTTAAGTGGTATTGTGCAAAGACTCTGCCTCCTCTAGCCTTCTAGTTGAAACTTGCCCATGTTTAGACAGAGAAGAAAATATGAAATATTGTTGCTGTGGAAACAAACTTGGAGAAGAACTTTCTTTTCTCCTCCTATCTCGGTGCTGAGCCGCATAGGAGCATGTACACAATGGCGCTGGAAGCACGGCGCTTGCCCCTGGGTGCTTGGAGGCAATCAGCCATGCAGACCACAGCCCTCGCTCTCTGTGCTATTCTAGTATATAATCACTCTTGCTGTGAATGCACAGTCTCCAGGTTAAATATTATTTTCAGTGTTTTCTACAATAAAATGATTGCATTTCAGTGTTTCTGTTTGGAGGTTTAAAATGCTTTCAAATCCCACCACACAACAATTTTCAAGAGAACCACTTACTTCTTATTTTTACAAGTTTCTTTCAAAAGCCTCTGTTTCATTGTATGCATTGGGGATCAGGCCACATGGAAAGCTTCTCTTAAGATTCTATAGAAACAGTTTTCCCTTTTCTCCCACGAACTCCTACAGGAAAGATAATGAAGTAGTTGGATATTTCTCTTTGTGAAGTCTTTGTATAACCACCTTTTCCTTGCTGGAAAGAAGTTTTGGGATTTTTATTCCTATTCTCACCTACTTGAACATAAAATACATTTATCTTTATGAAGTAAAAATTTCCGTGGCCTATCTGACCATTGGGTCCTATAACTTGACTTTTGCCATGTCAATAAACTTCCTGGATCTTGATGGAATGGCAATTATCAACCCAAATATCCTTGACCTCAAAATTATAAAAATGGGGTGTGGGTTTTTTTTCCATTTGGGGTTATTTGGGAACTTCACAATAGCATTCAGAGAGCACCTAGATTTTCCTCATGCATTCACTTGCTGCTGCTACTGTTCATAGTGCAGAACCCACAAACAATTGATATAAAAGTGACCCAGATTTTACACAGCAGGGCCTCCTATGGATGGGACCTGGAAAATGTGGACAGTTCTTCAACTGCTGGACTCTATTTCAGTGGCAATCAGAACATGTAAAATTCAACTCACTGGGTTGTAAAAAGGATAAATTAGGTAGTACCTGTAGAGTTCTTTGGAGTTTTACCTTTGCCAATTCATATGCCCTCTATTAGCCCTGGGTGGCCCCATCCACTTTGGGGTGTGTGTGTGTGTGTGTGTGTGTGTGTGTGCATGCACATGTGTGTGTGCGTGTGTGCGTGTGTGCACTTACCCACAATATGGATTTCAGATTTCAGACACCTGAGGGTGTCTTCCTGTACTGGCCACAACTACTTTGGACATGATGCATGTAAAAATAAATTCACCTCACTTGACTTTCCAAATCAGTTTGTTCCTGCATCGCCGGTTCAATAAATGACACAGCCCAGCCATCCACTCAGGGTCCATGCCAGAAAGCTGGGCATCCACAATACCCTTCTTGCCTGTGACCACCCTCATTCTCCATCAGTCTAAGCTCTGATGCTCTTCTAGCCAAATGTAGCTGAAACACATTTACTTTTCTCCATCATTCCTCTCCCTTGGCTGAGGCCATCAGCTCTGCTCACCTAGGTTGCTGCCTATGAGATATATATATATATATATATATATATATATATATATATAATGTATGTATTATATATAATATATATGTATTATATATATGACAGGACCCACCTGTCTTATTCTCTACTTCACTCTTTCTTGCTGCCAGAGTTCTCTGTCTATAGCCCACATATCTCCTTGAGCCTTTTCATGGTCCTCTCACCCTCCTTTGTTCTTCTAAGGTACTTCTAGTCCCTTTTTCCATTCCAACTCATATTTCATACTCTTATGCAATGAATGACTAGTGTTTTTAAGACATCCTTTTCTCACACCTGCAGCTCTGTGCACTAGAGACAATAGGCGAAAGACTGGTAACAATGAATGAAAACAGATACAATCCTAAGACTTCTCCACCCATTTTTGCAGTAAGATTGTTTCATTCCCATTCCCCTTGATTCTAGACCAATTCTTTCCAACCTTTCTCCAGCCATCTTCATTCAGATCAGTGTCCCAAACTGGCCTCCTCTGTCAATGAATTCCACTGTCCTCCTTAACACATAGACAAGTCACACACCAGGTATTTTCTTTCCTTTACTTTGCTATCTGGCTTTCTTTCTAGAAGGCACTCTCCAAGAGGTGGAGTCATTTTTAACTCTTTTGTTCCATAGTAATTTCTTAGAGTTTATTTCATTTCCTGACATGGAAGGGACACTTAGCAAATGTTTGCTGAATAAAAAATATTCTTATATTAACAGAATGAAGAGGGACTGGAGTTTACCTAGAACTCCCCAAGTCCAGGGGTAACAGAAAGATTATAGATTACATCTGGTCTACCTGGATGATTAGAGTAGCACATTTAATTCTCATTTGGCAAAATGAAAATAAGGCAGCTAACGAGATGGTGTGGTTAACTGAGATAACTTGCTTTAAGCAAGAAATATTGTTCCCTTCCTAACACAACTGGATGCCTCAAGAATTTGGCAACGTTGAGCTTAACGGTATGGCTCAAGTGGTAGAGTGCTTGCCTAGCATGTGTGAGACTTTGGGCTTAAGCCATTGCCACACACACATGCACACACACACATGCACACACACACACACATGCACACACACACAATGCAATGTTATTAAGCTTTATCCAGAGCCATCTTCAGATATAGCAACTCAAGAATTGATTAGACTATATTCTGAAAGGAGCTCATTTTATTAAAAGTGCTCTAGCTCTTATTGAGAGAAGGACTAGGGGTTAATGTGAGGGTCAACTGAATGTATATTCTTAGAAATAGTTGTTCAGGGCATGGTCTTGAGAGGAATTGAGGGCATGAACTCTCTTGGCCACCTAATTCTCCCACCTCATGGGAAAGTGTTTATCTGAAACATTGTTTATTGAGTGTGGAGTACTGTGACTTGCCCTTTGCATAAGGCCTAACAGCTCTGTACTTATTTACAAGATTCTCTTTGCTGCAGTATGGACAAATGTCTTTTAAGGAGGTTGGGGTGGAAAGGGAATTGATACCAAAACTCTAAGCCATATGCCTAAAGCTGATTTCTGAGGAAATATGATTAAAATGCAAATTTACCTGAGCTGTATAATCCTGTAATGTAGCTGTAATCCTGTAATCCTAGCTACTTGGAAGGTTGAGATTGTTGGAATTTTGGTTTGAGGACAGTTTGGAGACTCTTCCTCAACAAAGAGCTGGATTTGGTGATGTGAGCCTGTTATCCTAGCTTCCAGGAAGCCTAACATAGGCAGATGGTGACTAGACATATGCCAGATAGTAAGCAAAAGCCTACCTCAAAAATAATGAGCAAAGGGCTGGGAATATGGCCTAGTGGCAAGAGTGCTTGCCTCCTACACATGAAGCTCTCAGTTCGATTCCCCAGCACCACATATATGGAAAACGGCCAGAAGGGGCGCTGTGGCCCAGATGGCAGAATGCTAGCCTTGAGCAAAAAGAAGCCAGGGATGGTGCTCAGGCCCTGAGTCCAAGGCCCAGGACTGGCAAAAAAAAAAATATATATATATATAATAATAATAATAATAATAATAATAATAATAATGAGCAAAAATCAGGGCTGCTATTATGGATACTGGTAAGACCTGTCTAACTAGCTTGAGATAGAAGTTCAAATCCCGGTACCACCAAAAAGATGCGAATTTGCTCAATGCTTATAATTTTTAGGGAAAACAAAATACAGTCCCCTCCAGATGTGAACTTGTTCCAGTACATCACATTGATGACCCCTGCAAATTTACTATAAGGGCACAGATACCTGTTAACATTGCAGTGACCTAAAGGAACCAGGGATGCTGGACATGGAACTAATCAACACATCATGGAAGCATCATAGACTAAGACAGTTAAATAGAATCTCATCAACCTGTCAAATTGAAGATGAAGGAAAATGAAGCAGAGAGAAATGAATCTATCAGAAAAACAACTCAATTCTGCTATCTAGAGTCTCAGGCCTAAAGTCTTGCTGCCACAGTAAGAGAGCAAAAGAAGGCAGCTCTATATACCAAGTAATTGCAGTGTTCAATGGAATTTTAAATATTTTCACCATGGTCAGATTAAAGTGACCTAAAACAGGTCAGTACTTCATAAATGAGATAATGTACTTGAAAGTACACTGTGGATTATAAAACACTGTAAAAATCTTGGGTCAACTGCTGATTAAATTCATAAGGTTAAATGAAATGGTCTGACCAGATGGCTGTAAGTGAAAACATTAAATGGCATATTTTAACAACCACTGGCTACATGGAAATGGTTTCTTCTGCTTTGCCAGGAATCCCATGCACTCCAGAATAAGTAGCATGTTGATCATAAATGTGTACAAGGAAAATGTGCTGGATAGTTACATGGATTTTGAGGATGTTTTAATTATTAAAAAACATAAATATGTTATTTTAGGACATAAGAAAAACATAATACAATGACCATGATTGTGCTGATGGTTTGTGATCATGTGGGTAAATGCCCAGGAGTAGGATTTCTGGGTCATGGGGGAGCTCTATGTTTAGTCTTTCTAGGAGCCTCCATAATGCTTTCTAGAGTGGTTGAACAAGTTTATATTCCCACCAACAGTGTAATAGCTTTCCCTTTTGGCCACATCCCCACTAACATCTGTTACTGTTAGTTTTCTTGATAATGACCATTCTAACAAGAGTTAGGTAGAATCTCAATTCTGGTTTGAGGTGCATTTCTTTTATGACCAGAGATGTTGAATATTTTTTCATGTGTCTATTGGCCATTCTTCTTTTTTTGGAAAAGTCTCTCTTTAGCCCACTTATTAATAGAGTTGTTGTTTCTTTGAGGATTTGATTAGGGAGGGTCAATTTTTTGAGCTCTAAGTATATTTTAGATATGAGGCCTTTGTCTGATGTACAGCTAGTGAAGATCTCCTAGTCTGTGGGCTTTCAATTTATCTTGCTAGCTATGTCCTTTGCCATGCAGAAACTCTTTGGTTCACTACAATCCAATTTATCCAGCTTTTCTTTGATTTGTTGTGTTTCTGGATCTTTACTTAGGAAGTTTCAACCTGTGCCAAGGAGCCCTAGTGTTTCCCCTATCCCTTCCTATAATATTTTCAGGGTATCTGGTCTTTCATTGAGGCCTTTAAACCATTTAGAACTTATTCTAGTGTGGAGTGATCCATAAAGATCTAACTTCAGTTTTTTGCTCATGTACAGCCAATTCTGCCATCACTGTCTTTCTTCCATCCTGTGTTTTTGGCTCTCTTATCAAATATTAGGTAGCTATAGGTCTGTGGGTTCATTTCTGGGTTTTCAGTTCTATTCCATTGGTCCTCAGATCTGTTCATGTGCCACTACCAAGCTGTTTTTATAACTATGGCTTTGTAATAGAGTTTGAAGTTTGGTATTGATATTCCTCCAGCCCTGCTTTTCCTGCTAAGGACTATTTTTGCTGTTCAGGGCAGCATTATTTACCACAGCTAAGATATGGCATCAAGCCAGATGCCCTTCAGTGGATAAATGGATCAAGAAAAAGTGACATATATACACAATGGAATTCTATGCTTCCATTGGAAAGAATGACATTGCCCCATTTGTAAGGCAATGGGAAGACTTGGAAAAAATTATAGTAAACAAAGCAAGCCAGACTCAAAGAAACATAGGCTGTATGGTTTCCCTCATTTGTAATAACTAGAATATAAATCTAATCCAATGGATAGTAAAAGACAAATAATTACTCTTGGGCATGATTAATTAAACAGCACCCTAAGCATCTGCACAATGAGAACAAAGGAGGATATTCTTAGGAGAGGATCACAATGGCTCAATAGCTATGTGCATATAGCCATATAAAATGATGCTTATAGAAATGAGCTCCATGAAATGGAAATGAGACTTTTTTTATTGTACCATTTAGTTATTTCTTTTTTTCGACATTTTTTCTTTATTGTCAAAGTGAAGTACAGAGGGGTTACAGTTTCATATGTAAGGCAAGTACACTACTTATCCTACTTGTTACCTCCTCCCTCATTTCTCCCCTCCCCCGCAGTTCTTTTCCCCCTCCCATGAGTTGTATGATTAGTTTACACCAATTGGCTTTGTAAGGATTGCTTTTTTAATAGTTTGTCTTCTTATCCTTTTTCTCTCTCATTTTTGGCATTTCCTTTTCCTTCCCTAGTTTCAATACACGTCTATACATTATCCTGGGTACTAAGATCAGTTACAGGAATAGCAGGAGTAAAACCACAGGAAGGGACTACGAGAGAACAAAAGTTACAGTTTCACATGGTATGTTGAAATTAACTACAGTAATGATATACCACTTATTTCCATAACATGGAGTTCATTTCGCTTAGCATTATCTTATGTGTTCATATGGGCATAGCTAGTGAGCTGTTGTGCTCTTCTGCTATGTCTATCCTAGATATGCACTAATTATTCCCTATGAAGGAAACCATAGGGTTTATGTTTCTTTGGGTCTGGGTCACTTCACTTAGTATGATTTTTTCCAAGTCCTTTCATTTCCTAATGAAGGGGGCAGTATCATTCTTTCTGATAGAGGCATAGAATTACTTTGTATATATGTACCACATCTTTTTGATCCACTCATCAGCTGAGAGGCATCTGGGTTGGTTCCATATTTTAGCAATGACAAATTGTGCTGCGATCGTTGTGCTGGTGGCTTTTGTGTGGTGTTGCTTGTGATCCTTTGGGTAGATGCCCCAAAGTGGGGCTGCTGGATTGTAGGGGAGCTCTATGTTTAGCCTTCTTAGGAACCTCCACACTGCTTTCCAGAGTGGTTGAACAAGTTTGCATTCCCATCAACAATGTAGTAGGGTAGGGTTCCCTTTTGGCCACATCCTCTCCAGCATTTGTTATTATTAGTTTTCCTGATAATGGACATTCTTACTGGGATGAGGCAGAATCTCAGTGTTATTTTGATTTGCATTTCTTTTATGGCCAGTGATGTAGATCACTTTTTCATGTGTCACTTGGCCATTCTCATTTCCTCTTCAGATAAGTCTCTTTTTATGTCTTTAGCCCATTTGTTGAGGGGGCTGTTGGTTCTTTAAGTATTTGTTTTGAAGGTATAGTTATTTCTTTATTCTTTCTTTTTCCCTCCTTTGATTTATTCCCTGTTGTCACTGGTTTTTTTATTATTATTATTTCTGTACCCTTTGTCTTGTATACAAGTTTATCTGATTTGGAAAACGGAAGGGGAATCCCAAAAATGGTGGGACAGAGGGTGAACCAATGCAACAGTGATACTCACTAGACACTATTTTGTTTTTTATTTATTTATTATTATTTTTTTTTTGGCCAGTCCTGGGGCTTGGACTCTGGGCCTGAGCACTGTCCCTGGCTTCTTTTTGCTCAAGGCTAGCACTCTGCCACTTGAGCCACAGCGCCACTTCTGGCCATTTTCTGTATATGGGGTGCTGGGGAATCGAACCCAGGGCCTCATGTATATGAGGCAGGCACTCTTGCCACTAGGCCATATCCCCAGCCCCTCACTAGACACTATTTTGGAAGTGAACTTTACGATTTATGGGTGAGGAGAACCAGGATGGGGTGGGGTGGGGGCGATGGGAGAAAATGAGGAAGGGAGTAACACTCTTCAAAAAGAAATGTACTTACTACCTTACTTATGTAACTCTAACCCCTCTGTACATCACCTTTACAATAAAATTTAAATATAACATTTTTAAAGTAATACAAAAGAAAAAAATACCTGAAAAACTATCTCTATAGAGTCTGAGGATGTAGCTCAGTGGCTTGCTTAGCATGCATTAGACCTTGAGTTTCTAGCACTGTAAAACTAAATATATAAAATTTATACAAAATTTATAAATAAACAAAAAGTGCCCCTGCAAACAAATGCTATTAAAATTTTCCTGTATTGGGGTATGTATTTCTTCCTAAAAGACTAAGTCCTACAAGTTTAAACCATAAAATCTTCAAATAGTATTAATTAGTAACTTTTCTTAGAATATTAATGTCCATTATATATTTTTCATTATATAGAACTATTTTAACTTCCCTACTCATTTACTGTTGGATAGTTAATTTGGCACCAAATTTTCATTATTATAAGATTTCAGAAATAAATTCTTTGGCTCTACTTGGGATTTTTATTCTTTCTACAATAAGCATTAGATTATTAGATTAAATATGATGATAACCTTTAGTTGGATTGCTTCCTGTCTTTTAAGATAACTATAGCCAGATATTCACACCTGTAATCCTAGCTACTCAGGACACTGAAAATTGAGGATCACAATTCAAAGCCAGCCTGGGCAGGAAAGTTTGTGACTCTTATCTCTAATTAACCACCAAAAAAGTCAGAAGTGTAGAGTGCTAACCTTGAGCAAAAGAGCTCAAGGAAAGCCCCTAGGCCCTAAGTTCAAGCCCCAGGTAGAGCACCAAAAAGAAGAGAAAAAAAAAAAGGAGGAAGAAGAGAGAGAATTGTGACTGTTTCTGCTCTACCACATGTAAAAAATAGATCTCACCACATTCTTACTAACATTATGATTTAAAGTAGTTGACAGTGGCCGAGAATTCGATGAGAAACAGGATATAGTTTTAAAATATTACCATAGCCAGCTGGGCTGGTGGCCTATGCCTATAATGCTAGCTACTCAGGAGGCTAAGATGTGGAGGAGCTAGTTTTGAAACCAACCATGGCAGAAAAGTCTGTGAGACTCCATCTCCAAAGTAACCATTAAAAGCCAAGCATAAGGTATAGTTCAAGTGGTAGAGTACCAGCTGAGCAACCAAGCTAAATAAGGCAAATTTAAACCCCAGTACCACCAAAAATATATAACCCAAAATAAGAAATTACCACAAAATATTTGATTAACTACAAAGGGAAAATATTAACTTATAGTAGAGAAATCTGGCAAACATTCATATTAACTAAGAAATCAACAAAGTGCTAAGACAAATTGAAATCATATTCCTTATAATAGAAGACATTGAGAATGATAAAAGCCTTGTTTCTTAGATATTCCTGCCAAAAGTGCATAACCTGAATCTAATCAAAAGAACACATCAGACAAGATGTGGGAACCAAGATTGGGAACCATTCGACAAAATAAAAGGCCTGTGTTCTGTATTCTCCAAAACTGTCAATGTCATGAGGCATTTAATGTTTTCTGATTTCTGTTGTGATAGAATTTCTTTCCTCATTACAGTAACTCAGAGATATTGCTGGCATTGAGGAAAGTTCCTGGATTTTGTTCATTTTTTGGAATGCCACTATATGAAAGATTGTGAATTAATGTTAAGGGCTTTTAGTAATCCCCTTGCAGTTTTTAAAAGATACATAATCATATTTTGTGCAGATAGCAATATTTTTTCTCCTTTTCCAATGACATTTCCTGCATGGTACTCAAGCTGGTCAGCACCACTGCCTTCTGCTTGCCCTGACGGTTCCAAGGCTCTGGTGTTTCAACCCAAGGGACTATGGCTGAGATGCTGTGTGCTGAAGAAAGGTATCTTCTCATTTCTACTTTTTCTCATGGTTCCTGGAAGGAGGCCTCAGTACCTTCCCCTGTGGGCCTCTTCTTAGTGTTGCTGGTGTCCTACAGAATGCCACACAACTTTGAATCTCAGAAATCACTCCGGAGACCATATTCTATATATTTGAAGAGAGTTTTCAAGTCCAGACACTATAAGCAAAAGAGAATATGCGTACAATATACGAATTGTTCTCTCTCAGTGGCCCCCTCCCTGGGTTCTCAGTTTTTCAGCTTAAAACCAAAAGTTACACCACCAACAAGTTACAGCACCAACTGTGGTGCTGGTTACAGGAAAATCACAGCCCAAGTAACTACTTTTAAAAGATTTGATTTGAGGCTATGCAACTGACACTAAAATTACATGCCATTATACTTGGCTATTGCTGGACTTTATACAGATATGGCTGTCTAGATTTCTGAGAGTAAGAGCTTGTATTTCTGAACTGAAAGCATGCAATGAAGAAGGAAATAGGTAAAGTATATGGGTTTTAATTTAGTGATATTATTTACTAGCTTTGTGATCCTGACACTTAGCCTCTGTACTTCTATTTCCCCCAGTGCAAAATGGGAAAATGATGATACCTATTTCATACACTTGTTGAGTATATTATATGACTTGATTTGTGCAAAATACTATAATCAGCACACAATAAGTATTAAATTCTATTATTACTCTTTTGTTTTTAGCCTAACAGACTTATTATTTGTAATATCAAAACAAGAACAGAGCCAGGTGCTGATGTCTCACACCTTTAATCCTAGCTACGCAGGAGGCTTGAGTTCTGAAGTTCACAGTTTGAAGCCAGATTAGGCAAGAAACTCCAGGAGGCTCTTATTTTCAATTAACTACAAGAAAATCAGAAGTGGTGCTGTGGCTCAAAGTGGTAGATAGAGCACTAGCCTTGAGCAAAAAAACTCCATGACCGACAAAAATAAATTAATACATAAAAACAAGAACAGGATAGAATCTGCATTCTTAAGATTGTCACACTGGCATTTAAAGTTAATAATGTATCCCAGATTCTGGCAGTTGTTAGTTCTAGTAAGCAGTTTTAAAAATTGTATTTGTAACATCAAGTGTGGAGGACCATGAATTTAAGGCCAATGTGGGCTACATAGTGAGTTCTAACTCAGCCTCGGCTCCATAGCAAGACCCTGTCTTAACAAAATATAAAATAGAATTTGTGATATTTTCTCCATTTTCAGAGGCTTTCCTGGGAGGCTGTAGCAGCTTGCGTCAGGGGTAACCAGCCAACCACTTTTTAAACCAGAACACTTGTATCTAATTTAACAAACATCCTGCTTAAATGTGATTCAAGTTCAGGAGATTGATGCTATAATTCAATTGCTGTGTAGAAATAACCATTAATGCACCTTTTAGTTCTGGCTGGCCACGTCTTAATGGCCTCAAAAGACTTTGGTGAAATATTTCAGAGAATCCTTTTGTACTTACCAGGAGTTCATTTGAGAATTTTGGTTTCTTCTTTTCACATGTCATGAATTTCAACACTATCTTTCTGAAACATATCTGATCTATTCTCTAAAACCAATCACCGAGTCATCTCTAAAACAGCATCCTTACTCTAATCAAGATTCCCTTTTAAAAATATAAATCTGACAGACCTTGTGCATTTTAAACTGAACATACACTGAAAAGCAGCCTTCATCCATTAATCCAACTGGCCTTTGAATAACCCAGACCAGAACAGAATAAGGCTTTAAATGAAAGACTCTAATCCTGGCTGGGGTTTGATGGTGCTATCAGCCCAGGAACTATGCATGACGTGGGAGTTGTGTTCACATAAAAGCCAACCATGTATAATGAAAAGAGTCAGAAGACAGAGGCTGCAGTCTTGATCTCAAAATATACTGATTGTACTACTTCCTAGAGACTCTGTGCTCTAACTATAACATAAAGATCACATCCTAGGCCATGCCTCCTTCAATACTGTCCTTTGTTTCAGGGAGCTCTCATAGACAAAGGAAAGAGTGAGTGAGCTTTGGAGACAAAATGAAGATTTGAATCTTTACCCACTTATTAACTGTGTACCTCTGAGAAAATAATTTATGATCTTCTTGCCTTGGCTTTCTCATCTTTAAAAGGGACCTATTAACAGTGTTTATGTTACAGAGTTGTTTTAAGGATTAGCTTAGTTCGTGGCACAAGGTGAGGAACTAATGAGTGATATATACCTCATATGTGATTGGTCCTCTTTGATTTTGTGTCTAACCCCATCATAAGGCCAGACTCAGTGTTGTCTCATCCCACCCCACACCCTCCCTCCCCTGCCCCCCACAAAGAAACCAACTCTAAAAGGATTGATTGTCAAGTATGGTAGTCCTCCCTTATCTATGGTTTCCCTTCCTATGGCTTCAATTACCCAAGGCCCACCATGGTCCAAAAATATTAACAGAAAAATCTAGAACTAAACAATTAGTAATTTTTAACTTACCACTCAGTAGTATGATAAAAATCTCTTGCTATCCCATTACACATTGCCCAAGCTGAAAATCATCTTTTAGCACATCCATGTTGTATACACTACCCACTCTGTGACATTTGAGAGAGAGAGGGAAGAAAAAGAGAGAGAAACAGAAGTAGAATGTGTGGCGATTGAGTTGCATAATTTTATTTTGATATATATTTTAAAGTGTTCTATTTTACTATTATCTATTATTAATCTCCTAGTAGGCTTAACTTATAATTAAACTTTATCATGTATATTTATACACAGGAGAAAAGCAGAGAACACATAGGGTTCAGTACTATCTGATTGGGGGTTCAGGCATCTAGTGCAGGATTTTAGCACATACATGTTCCTAAGGGAGTCTCCTAAGGGAGACTGCTTTAATGCTGATGCTAATGGAAACTTCATGGAGATGTAGAAGAAGAGGTAAAAAATGATAACAATGTTGATAACAAGTGACATTCATTGAATCATAGGATGTTTTAGGCTCAGTGCAGACTCTTCCATAGATGATCTAACTTCATTTTATTTAATTTCACATACAAGCCACTTTGTCTTGGGTATTTCCATTTTTGCTCCTTCCTTTAGTGAAAGAACTACTTTCTGAGGAATCTCTTTTCTCTGTCATCTTTTGGTCAAGGCACTTCTAAAAATCCCCACCATTTTTCAAGCAATTCAGCATCCCCACAAATTGCATCCCCAGTTTAGCAACAGCAAGATGAGAAAGCCAGACTGCCTGCTCTTCTGTCCTAGTTCCTGGGGCCCAGAATGTCTCTAGTCACCCCCACCCCCGTCCAACCTCTCATGCTGTGGTCTGAGATTCTAAACAGTGGTCCCCATTGTCCCACACACTCAGGGAGAGGGATTGGATTTCAGGTCTCATCAGTCTTCTGCGCCTGGTGCAGTGCCCAACTACTAGTCATTCATAAATATTGATGAGCTGAACAAATGTCTGATCAAACTAACATAAGAGAGGACAGAAGAAGCCAGGTGTTTTACAAAGGCAGTGGCAATGTGCTCTGGGAGGCTGACAGAGAGGATCTGACGTTTTGTGGAGAAGACAAAATGTGACCTTGAAGGCTGAAGAGGATCTTAATAGGCAGAGAACAGGGACAAAAGCATCTCAACTGAGAGGAGCTGTGTGACAAGCAGAGAGCTACCAGGCACGTGGGTTGCTGGGAACAGTCGTCTGAGCAGTCTGCAGCATGGAGATTCAGTACCTGAACCTAAAAGGCACCTGAACCTTCAGGGAGACCCAAGAGAGCAAACGGAGGAGCCTATAAAAGCCAGCTGGAGGAAAAGAGAGAGAGAGAAGAGAGAGAGAGAGAGAGAGAGAGAGAGAGAGAGAGAGAGAGAGAGAGAAATCTGAATGCCTAGTCAGAAATGTGCCTTTATTTGTGAACAGCTGGGAAATGTATCACTGAGGGTTTCTAAGAAGAGACTGAATTACTCAGGCATATGTCCTTTAAAAGATGATTTTGCTGGGAGTGGATCACAGAGACTAGAGACAAGAACAACAGGCAGGAGACAGAATAGCAGAGCACACTGGTGAGCATCACCCCCTTTCTCCACAAGGTTTCAAGGCCATCTCCTTCAACATCTGTGTGTGTGTGTGTGTGTGTGTGTGTGTGTGTGTGTGTGTGTGTGCACGAATGCGTGCACTGGGGCTTAAACTCGAGGCTTCAGTGCAGTCCCTGAGTTTTTGTGCTCAAGGTTATCCCTCTACCACTAGAGCTACTATTCCACTTTGGACTTTTTGGTGTTTGCTTTTAGAGATAAGAGTTTCCCTATACTTTCCTGCCCATGCTAACTTTTATCAATGATCCTCAAATCTCAGCTTCCTGAATAGCTAAGATTACAAGTATGAGCCACTAGTGCCTGGCAATCAAGATCATTCTTTTTCCTTTGTTGATACTGGTGTTTGAACTCAATTTTCTTACTTAGCTGGCTCTCTACCATTTGAGCCACATATCCAACCCAGCTTTTTTTTTTTTTTTTTTTTTTTTTTTTTCTGCCAGTCCTGGGCCTTGGACTCAGGGCCTGAGCACTGTCCCTGGCTTCTTCCCGCTCAAGGCTAGCACTCTGCCACTTGAGCCACAGCGCCGCTTCTGGCCGTTTTCTGTATATGTGGTGCTGGGGAATCGAACCTAGGGCCTCGTGTATCCGAGGCAGGCACTCTTGCCACTAGGCTATATCCCCAGCCCCCTTTTTTTTTTTTTTTTTTTTTTTTTTTTTTTTTACTGGTTTTATTTTGGAGTTAAAGTCTCCACAGCTTTTCTGCCTAAGCTGGCTTCAACCCTTGATTTTCACAGGTGTGAGTCTCTGGTGTCAGTGGGAAAGTTATCTTGTGTAGCACTTCTGCTCACACTAGATTTGTGAATGTCTGTCACATGAAGTAAGGTTGAGTCTTCCCTGTTTTTTGCAAGTACTTTTAATACAAGGTCACATAGAGAAAGTGAAAGCCAATTAACATAGAAAACACATTGTAGATATTAAATCTTTTATTAAGGCTAGTAAATCTACTTTCATTAGGTGAGTGAGTATATTCGTAAATGTCAATTCTAAGAAAAGAAACTATCTTGTTAGCCTTTATAATGATAAAGGAACTTTCTTTATTTATTTCCCTAAAAATTACCTTTTCCTTACAATTGCTCTATGCATATTTAAATTTCTGGTTAATTCTGATATTATATCATTACCATGAAGTTTTCCCCTGTACCCACTGCAATTTTCAATGATTTCATTCCCTTCTGGTGGGGTGTTACAAAATTATCAAGATTAGGAAATAGAATAGAACTCATCAAACAACAACAATGTCTGCAGCAACCATAACTGACCAGGAAGGGTCAAAGATGACTAACTACCATGACTAAATAGAAAGATTATGTTATTATTTGTTAGAGATATTCTGGGGTTGGAGGTGCTTACTTAGTATTTCTTCAGAAAACTAGAGTCTACCAGAATTCTTTCAACTTGGAATTTACTGAGTGAAGTACATATAGGACAAACAAGAGAATGGCTAAAATAGGTCAAATCTGCCTGTTTTTTTACTGCTTGTTCCTCTCTCAAAGCCCACGTTTTAACTCTTACCACACTGATCTCATGGACAAAAAGGGCCTAACAGAAACTATGAGGGTACAGAATACACAGGTAGAGCTTTAGGCCTTTTTACTTTAGACATCTAGAAAGAAGACACAGACAAGAGACCTACTTAATCAGAGAAGGCCCTGCATCAGGGACCTGCTCTTGCTAGGAGAGGGCAATGAAGTCCCACCAACTCTGTGACCTTTTAAAAAGGTTGGCAAAGTATAGAGCACAGGCCCAATAGTTCCCACTTTTTTGTTTTCATGACTCACATGTAAGCTAGGAATGGTTCTTTTACTTTTTATTTTCCATTGCAGCACTGAGGTTTGAACTCAGGGCTTTGCTCTTCCTATTCTATCACTGGACTAACTATATCTTTAGTCCATTTTGCTCCAATTATTTTTGACACAGGTATCACCTTTTTTTGCACAGGCTGACCTGAACCTTGATCCTCCTCTTTCCTGTATCCTGATCTAGATAGGATGGTAGAGGGAGGTCACCATGCCTGGTCTTTTTATGTTGACATGTGGGTATGTGAACTATTTTTCCCACAGGCTAGTCTGGAACCTGGAGGATCATCCTAGCTCTGCCTCCCAAGTAGCTAGAATGACAGGTGTGAGCCACCATGATCCATTTGATGTTTACATTTTTAAGTAGAATCATGCTTTGCTTAATGGCAGGGATAGCTCAAAGAAATATATTATTGGGAAACCTTGTTGTGCAAACGTTAGATAGTATGCTCACACAAACCTAGATAGGGTAGCTTACTACACACACAGGCCATATTCGACCACTGCTGGATATGGGGTCCATCATCAACTGAAATGTTGTCATAAAGCACATAACTAGATTGGGAAAAAAAGAATATTTTATGACAAGTAAAAATTATATGAAGGGCTGGGGATATAGCCTAGTGGCAAGAGTGCCTGCCTCGGATACACGAGGCCCTAGGTTCGATTCCCCAGCACCACATATACAGAAAACGGCCAGAAGCGGCGCTGTGGCTCAAGTGGCAGAGTGCTAGCCTTGAGCGGGAAGAAGCCAGGGACAGTGCTCAGGCCCTGAGTCCAAGGCCCAGGACTGGCCAAAAAAAAAATTATATGAAATTAAAAATTTAATGTCAGTGCATACATTTTTATGGGAATGCAGTTATACCCATTCATTTATATATCATCTATGACTAGTTTTACTTTTGACAGAGAAGATATAGCCCTCAAAGCCAGAAATAATCACTGTCTGTTTTTTGATAGAAAAACGTTACAAACCATGTTCTAAAGCACATGGTTGTCACCCAAGTAAACCTGTCCTGATTAGATTTTAAAGAAGGGATCCATCAATCCAATGCAGAAAGAGAAGGGTTTGGGGCTTCTTCAGCTGAAAGTAACTGTCTCTGGGAACTATAACACAGGAGGAGGGACAGGCTTTGAGGAGGCTGACTGCAAATTTAGCTGAGGTGTTTTGGGGACATCCAGGAGGTGAGTGGACTTTACAGAGTCAGTGCCAGAAACAGAGGAGGAGAGATGGCATTGTGAGACACGACTAGTAAGGGACGAGTGAAGCCATGATTAAGATTTCCCAAGGAAAGGACAGAGGAATATAAAGAGAGCTTGCTAGGCTTGCCAGAGAAAATGTTTCTTCATTTGCTAAGTCTAATCACTCTACTGTGTGTACACATGGAGAGAATCAATAAAGGAAACAGAAAAGGAGAAGATGGAGGAATGGGAGAAGAATCCTCCACGAGACCCGAATAAGAGCAGCAATGAACATAGATTTTCTTTTCCAAAGGTTTTCTCAAAGGACTTCATGATGACGAATAGAGCAATAACAGCTCAGTCTGTAAGAACAGGGGCCATATTTGCCTGTCTTTTGAAGGATAAGACAGTGAGAAGTGGTTGAACAGATGATTTTTTTTTTCAGTTGTCATGCTAGGCTGTGTTATTACCCACACAAGATGTTCTCCTTACCACCACCATGTAAGGACAATCAGTACTCAAATCACTGGCAATCTATCAGAAAGAACGATACTGCCCCATTCATAAGGAAATGGAAGGACTTAGAAAAAAAATCATATTAAGTGAAGTGAGCCAGACCCAAAGAAACATGGACTCTATGGTTTCCCTCATAGGGAATAATTAGGACATCTCTAGGATAGTCAGCAGAAGATTAAAATAGCTCAACAGCTATGCCCATATGAACACATAAGATAATGCTAAGCGAAATGAACTCCATGTTATGGACATAAGTGGTATATCATTGTTGTAGTTATTTTCAGCATGCCATATGAAACCATACTTTTTTTTCTCTTGTATTCCCTTCCTGTGGTTTTATCCCAGCTATTACTGTAACTGATCTTAGCACCCCAGATATTGTATATACGTATACTGGAACCAGGGAAGGGAAAGGGAATACCAAAATCGAGAGACAAAGGCTAAAAAGACAAACCATTGCAATAGCAATACTTACAAAACCAATTGGTGTAAACCAACTGTACAACTCACAGAGGGGAGGGCATTGGGGAGAGGAGAGATGGGGGGGAATGAGGGAGGAGGTAACAAGTTGGATAAGAAATGTATTTGCCTTACATATGAAACTATAACCCCTCTGTACTTCACTTTGACAATAAAGAAGAAGAAAAAAAATCACTGGCAAAAATAAGGCATTGAAGCTGTGCTGTTTTATAAACTATCATCAGAATTATTAGTGTCCCTTGAAAATATTGTGTTTCTGTTTAGACAAACAGATTAGACCTGACTGGCTATTGGCCAGCTGTTGCCACATGTGGGTTAGCCTGGACTTCTACTACTTGCACAGACAGCCACCTGACAAATGCTGTGGGGGATTAATCACATTGACCAGTTTTCAATAACATAATCAGAGTTTCCAGTTTTCAATAACATAATCAGAGCCAGACAGCTGTCATTTCTACACGCAAGGCCAGTTGCAGCTCTGAGTGGATGGTTTCAGCTTCCTTCACAGACAATATCTGCATCTTCTAGGCAGTCCAGCCTCTTATCTGACCTCATATCCATTTGACCATTTCCAACCTTCCGAAAGTAGGGCCTTAAGGTTGGAGCCACTCAAGTTGGTCTCCACCTAGAGGCACAACACATGCTATAACTAACTCCTGTTTAATATCTGAAAGTTGCTCCCTCTGAAGGGAGTCAGTTTCTGAGACAAGTATGTTCAGTGGCAAAGGCAGCACAGGGAAAGGCAGGCCCAACCTTTGTCTAGGCACCAACTGGCAACACTCAAACCCATCTTTACATCTTGCTCTTTTTGTCAGAAACCTATAATTTCATTCATAACTTTGGGAAGATAATTATACTGTGCTAGTGAGAGACAACTTGATGAATAGCTGTTTATTTTCAAGGGAGCCATATTTCATGCACTGGCTGCATAATGGGGTCAGAAGCACAGCAAACTGTCACCATCTTTTCTAAGTCATTTAGCTGCCTGGCAGGATTCTACAGGAAAACAGAACATCTCCTTATTTTAGATAATATAATATCTTTGGCTTTGCTCAAAAGCCATAGGTCAGAAGCAAGTTTTTTTTTTTAAAGCAGCTTCTTATCATTTGTCGAACAGTACCTGCCAGCCTTGTCTTGTTTCTGCCCTATCTTCAGACTCTGCTCTGCCCCAATCCCAGCCCAGCCTGGCCCAGATGGAGGCAGGTATAAACAACCAGTGTCCATCCCCACCTAAAAGGCTTCAAAAGATGGAAACACTAAGGTGATCACAGTTGAATACGGGGGCTATTCATTTCCATTTCGTTTTCACTCCAAATAAGATCCAAGACCTAGAACAAGCCCTCTGTTTCTCAGAGATTTTGGAGAAACTTAGAATATGATGTGCAGTAAATAGCTATAAATTTAAAGCCAGACCACAAAATATACAAATTAGCACAATACTAATAGCTAACATTTATTATGTACTAGGTGCCTACAACTCATCTAAATGCAGAAAACTTCAGGTTGGTAATAGCATTATCTTTATTTTGTAAATGAGAAAATTAAATAATGTGCCCCCCAAAATGATTCAGGCAATGGTTTGCTAAGTTTAGATTCCTTCTGAAAGGCCAAGTCTGTAGTATGACCAGTTTTCCTTGATTCTATACCAGTTCCTGGGGTAGATGCTGGGCTATGTTGCCCACATTCTACATATCCAGCATAGAAATACCAATTTCCTTAGCTAGGGGCTGACAGCCAAGTCCCTTTATAAGCTACTTTGTCAAAAATTCCTCACCAAGTTAAGCCACCTATCCAGTGACCAGTCAACACAAGAGAATAAAGATCAGACACAGGCTCCAATTGGAGACAACCAAACTAGCCCCAAGAATTGGTCAATCCCTTTGGTTGTTGCTACATTACCCTTCTCCTGGACTTGCCCAGTCATGCCACCTTCAGGTCTAATCACCACGAATAGGCTCAATGTATTTCCTGCACACAATCTTCTGAGTCTGCTGACCTAGAGAATCTGGACTACAATACTGCTTACACAGGATTCAGCAGAAAACTACAATGAAGATGTACAGGCGGCAAGGCTGCAGGAATGCTACATGATTATTAAAGACAAGCTTCCAATTGTACCCCTGTGCTTCCAGGATAGTCAAAGAAAGTGATAAGAGATATGAAAATAGTAGAACCAGGGATTCGGAAAAAAACTTGGAACTAGGCTTTATATTTTATAGCACAGATCCTGAAAACTCATTTCTCATCACCTCCACTAGTCCCATACAAGCCCAAATCACCAACCTTCAGCTCAGACATCTTCAATAATATGTTGACTTGTAGTCTTACATCTCTTTTTCATTTAGTTTCCAGAGTACTCTGAAAAAATTCACCACATGACATTGCTGTCCTGACAAAAACCTAATGGCTATGCCTCACTCTTAGAAAGGTGCAGTCCTTAATCAGAGTCTGCAAGTCTCACCATGCCTCTCTGACCTCATCTCCCATTATTCTCCTCCTCAGTCAACTTTCCCTTCTTGCTTTTTTTTCAGGTACTTCCTCTAAGTTTGTTCCTGGTGGCAAGAAAGAGGTACTTCCAGGCTGTCCAGAGAATTTAATGTGTCTTTTCAACACATGCATGCATTTATCCACACACATGAATGCTCTCGTATGCATAGATGGGGATGAGAAGACCAACAGCCAACTAACTGCTTTCATAGGGAAGCCATGGAGGTGCAGTTGCCCTCAGATCTCTTGATCTCTTGAATTCCTAGAGACTGTCCACATGTGGGTCACACTACCTAGAGTTTTAATATGTGACAGGAAGGCAAGGAGTTTTCCATTAAAAAAACCCAACAATGCAAATCTCTGGATAAACAGAAACTCAAGTTAGAGGGGCTTAAAAGAACTCTGAGAAATAGAAAGATGAGAAAGTACCCCCCAAGAGACAAAAGCAGCCCAAGTATCCACTAGACCCAGGGAACCTGATGCTAGAGGAGCTCTGACTTCCTACCCCTACTGACTCCACCTTACCTTGTCTCTCCACTTGAGGTGGCTGGGCAATAGAGGAGCCAAGGTGCAAAAACCGGGTCAGCAGCTATAACCCATCCCATCTCTATACTGACGTTAGTTCGTGCTGGGAACAGGGAGATGGCACCAACCTAAATCAAGATTAGAGTTTGAGACTGGACACTGATTGCTAAATGAAAATGTTGTTTGCAATTTAAAGTGACTTAAGAATACCTGTTACCTGGAGCTGGGAATATGGCCTAGTGGCAAGAGTGCTTGACTCTTATACATGAAGCCCTGGGTTTGATTCCCCAGCACCACATATATAAAAAATGGCCAGAAGTGGCTCTATGGCTCAAGTGGCAGAGTACTAGCCTTGAGCAAAGAGAAGCCAGGGCCAGTGCTCAAGCCCCGAGTCTAAGGCCCAGGACTGGCAAAAAAAAAAAGAAAAGAAAAAAGAATACCTGTTACCTGAAAGTGAGCAGAGTAATAATATCCTAGTTAGAGATATTATCCATGCAGAGAGAATTATTCCTCCTAAAGAAATTGTAGATGACAAAAACAAAACTGGATTTTGATTACACCATAAGTGGTACTTGTTCAACACTCCAGTTATGTTTGTGTCATGAATCTCATCTGAACTGGCTTCATGAACCTGCCTATCAGAAGAAACTATCATCTATTTCCTGAAGATCTTGAGATATAAGGGAGGCCAGGGGAGAAAAATCTGTAAGAAAGACAGGAGGAATAGGAACCCAGTTTTCCTGGATGAAAGGATTTCAGAGATTAATGAAGGATGACCTAGGTCCAGCCTGGGCTGAGCTCCTGCCAGCCAATCCCTGCAGAAGGGACTTAGCATTCATTCCATTTTGGTAGGAGTGGGGCTGTAAGAGAAAACACATCAAGGAGCTGAAATACTGTACTTTCCACTCTGGGACACCTCCTTTTCCCCCACAACACACACACTGGTCACACTGGTTTAGTATCTTCCTACTTCTCTGAGCATTTCTCTACATTTTGCTCTTTTTAGTAACTAATGGTGAATGGAGTAATCAAAAGGTGTGGGTAAAGAACTGTGTGTTGGGGGATGGGAGTCTGCATGTTCATCTAGCTGCCTGTAACACCTGATGAATCAGTCAGGAGTCGCCACAGGAAGCAGATGGGCCACTAAAAATAGAAAAATTTGAAGACAGTATATTCACAAATGGCCCTTAGAAAGGTGTGGGTGTAGAGGATTGTGCAGTAGCCTGGGGCCTCCCCCTCTAGGCCCAAAGGGAGTTTGGGGGGTGCGGACTTGGAAAGCAAGTGCATTCTCTACATTTGTGGAGCTCAGGGCAACAGAACAATTGGAAGACCTCCAAGCCACATGTCTAAATATTTAAGAGTTATCACTCAAAACAACAAACCACTACCTGAAATATGTTTTAACTGTTCATCTTGGCAAAAACACCTTCCTAATAACCTGGAAAACTCAGTTGGAAAGTGAAAAATCTCAGACATCTCTGTGTTCTTGCAGGAACATGGTAGAGGGAGGAGACTTGGGCCCCAGGCCCTGGCTCACAGCCAAACATATTCTCCTATACCTGTGCTGATTCCTCACTCACACAGTGGGCACCAAGCCCTCAGGCCCATGCTTCCCCCAGGACCTACCACATAGACAGCACAGACCCTTTGGGCAATCATCCAGGCCTAGGGCCCAGGACCCTACAAGCAAAGCCCACACTTGGAAAAGAGGTGAATACAAAATGGAGGGGCAGGCATGGGTCCAGTGTGGATGATGGTGCAGCCAGGGGAGGAACTGAACTCTAAAACTTTAGAATCCTTGCCAGGGGCCTTCTTTCTTGTGGGAGGAAAGAGAGAGAGAGACAGAGACAGAGAGAGACAAAGAAGAGAAAGGATTTTCCTTACAGGACTTGACTAGTGAGGGTTGGGGAACAGGGAATGCATGTCCAGACCTCATACCTCTCTCTACTTGAACTTCTTAGGAAGCAAGGGCAACCCACCAGGTAGCAAAAGGACCACCAGAAGTATAGTCCCAGAGCTTCAGCCTCATGGGTAGAGAGAAGGATAGAGCAGGTATAGCAGGGGCCTAGAAATCTCCAACCCTTCCCCCTCCTCCCCCTAGTTTAGCTCATTTTAGTCATGTTTTAAATACCAGCAAAAGTACATCTCTCTCTAGAAGATGTTTCCTGACCACTAACACTACAGCATGCTCTCATTAAAAGAGGTTCCTGATTCGTACCATTTACACCATTCACTGAAGCTCCTAAATCCATCTGTGTGGTCGATTCATTAATGGATGCGTTCTCACAAGATCACAGGCCCCGGGAAGGCAGAGACTCTGTCAGATGGCCTCTGCTCATCTCTGTATCTCTACTGCTTGGCACAGACTTGGCATATGGCAGGCAGGTACTTACTATTCTTGCACTGTCACTTGCTTTGCATTAGAAGAGCTGCATTCAAGGGAATGTCAACAGCACACATGACCCCAAGTATGGCCTCACCCCAAGACTTCCAAGTGAGTTCGTTGGGGGATAAAATATAGAAGATCCCTATCTACAGATCAGAACCATCTTTAAGAGCCACAATGGCTCCAAGACCTATATAAGAACTGAAGAAAAGTATGATCACATGTGCATGAGCCAAAGGACTGGCTAGCCTTGGAAACACAAAGAATACCCTGAGGAGAGAGTGCCCTATGTTGCCGCAGTGTTCAACAGACGTGTCCCCTCTGGAGACATGGAACATCTATTTTCCGGGGCTCAATGCCATTAAATTTTTAATTAAAATTTCTATTTCTTTCATCAATTTTCAATTTTCAACTCCCTCATTTTGTGTCTATACTCACCAAGCACTGGTCTGATAATTTGACCCCTTGTAGAGCTGGGCAGAGACTGGCCCACACAATGACAGATTCGCCTGTCAGCTATAATTTTTCATTAGAAATTAATAAATTGGTGTTCTGATCTTATTCCATGTGTCTGAGATTTCGTTAGCACACACAGGCATTCGAAAGGGTGGTCATCTCTGGAAAGCCAATGGGTTTAGGTTCCTTACCCAGTGAAGCGGATAGTGAGATCCCAGGCTGTGGAAACTCCCAGGACATTCCCAGCAGAGAGCATCCTCTCATCCCAGACATTAAAAATGTGTTCTTTTGTGAAACTGAAATAATGACATTCTCATTGAATCTGACATTTCTCGAGGTTTACTGAGAAAAGTAAACATCTATAGGAAAGTTTTTCTTAGATGTTGCTTAGTTTTTCCTTTGATTGTTGCTTCTATTCTAATTGTTTGTATTTTAAAAGTTTATAAGTCAGGTGTTGGTGGCTTATGCCTGTAATCTTAGCTACTCAGGAAGCTGAGATCTGAGGCTTAAAACCAACCCAGGCAGACATATCCAGAAGATTCATATCTCCACTTAATTAACAAAAAGCTGGAATGAAGCTCAAGTGGCCAAGGACCAGCTTTAATGGGGAGAAGGAAAAGCCAACTGAAAATGTGAGACCTTCTCCCTTATTGGAAATAATTAGTACAGGTTTAGGCAAGTCATAGCAGAGCATCACAAGAGCCCAATAGCTATACCCTTATGAACACATAAGATGATGCAAAGTGAAATGAACTCCATGTTACGGAAACGATTGTTATATCACAGTTGTAACTACTTTCAATGTCCCATGTGTATCTGTAGCTTCTATTATTGATGATGTTCTTGTATCACCTTCCAGTGGTTGTACCTACACTATCTCTGTAATCTTATCTGAGTATATTGGAAACCGTGTATACTGGTATTAGAACTAGGAAATTGAAAGGGAATACCAAAATTGAGAGACACAGGGTAATAAAAGACAAACAACTACAAAAGCAATACTTGCAAAACTGTTTGGTGAAAGTGAACTGAACACCTCATGGGGGGAAAGGGAAAGGGGGAGGAAGGAGGGGGGTATGAGGGACAAGGTAACAAACAGTACAAGAAATGTATCCAAAGCCTAACGTATGAAACTGTAACCTCTCTGTACATCAGTTTGATAATAAAAATTTGAAAAAAAAGAAAAAAGAAAATGTGAGACCTTGAGTTCAAGCCCCAGTAATGGCACATGTGTGCATGCTCACACCCCACTATACATATATCATATACATATATGGATATATACATATGTATATACAAATTTGGCAGGTTTTGAATTGAAGGTGTCATACTTGTGAGGCAGTCACTCTCACTTAAACCATGCCACCAATCTTTTTCCCTTTGTTATTTTTCAGATAGGGACTCCTATTTATGCCCAGGATAACCAGTACTGTGATCCCTTGTAACTGGAATGAAAGACAGGTACCACCATAATTATCTTTTATTGATTGGGATGGGATCTCACCAACTTTCTGCCTGGGTTGGCTTTGAACCACAATTCTCCTGATTTCTACCTCCCAATTATTCATCTCTCATTGTTTTCACAAATGTGTTTTTTAGCCTGTGAATTTTGAAAGGCCTTTTGCAATTTGTTCAGGTATTACTAATCTGATTTTCTGCAATACCTCCTCTGCTTGTGAGTTCTCCAATCAATTCTATTACTTCATTCTTACTTTCTAATTCATTCTTACCTCAGTAGTCCTTGTTTACAACTGTTCTAGCTGGGTTATAACCACAAAGTACTTCTTGCAGGAACAGGGAGCCTTTTTCTGCCAAGGGCCATGGGGATATTTATAACACCCTTTTGGGTGACAAAAAATTTCAATATAGGGGCTGGGGATATAGCCTAGTGGCAAGAGTGCCTGCCTCGGATACACGAGGCCCTAGGTTCGATTCCCCAGCACCACATATACAGAAAACGGCCAGAAGCGGCGCTGTGGCTCAAGTGGCAGAGTGCTAGCCTTGAGCGGGAAGAAGCCAGGGACAGTGCTTAGGCCCTGAGTCCAAGGCCCAGGACTGGCCAAAAAAAAAAATTTTTTTTCAATATAGGCAAATGGCTATGAACAGCCAATGAGAAGCATCATGTTTAAAATGACTTCGAAGGCCCTACACAGCCTTTGAGCCAGATATTTCCCACCCTATGTGGGTCACTTAAATACCTTCTAGAACATATCCATGTAGTATAGCCAAAGACATAAGCCCAGAAACTCTCCCCATAAACTTTAGTGACTGCCCCTGACCAACAAAGTATATAAGACACATGAAAAGATACACTCACACTGTGAGAAAATCCACAGCTCACCTAGTCCCAATAGCGATCTATGTTTCTGCTAGTAGAGAATGAGCTATTGAGAATTTGGAATTCTTGATCAAATCCCAGAAATGTTATACATTCTTTTGTTCTGAGTAACATGTAAATATAATTAAAAGATCAGGAGTGGGGCTATGGCTTAAGTGGTAGCCAAACTGCCTAGCAAGCATGAGGCTGAGTTCAGTTCCCATACTAAAACAAGCAAACAATAACAAAAAAAAAAAAAAAAAACACCACTACTTTCTGTAATGCTAGGGTCTTTTTGTTAGAAGGTACTTGAGTATGATTACATACTACCTGAAATTCAACCAGAAAAAAAAAATCTTTGCTATGTTCATAATTCCTCTTTTTAGAAAAGCCTATTTCTGTTATTTTGCATCTGATAGAGAAGGTACAGTTTGAGATATTGCATTGAAATCTAAGTGGACAAAGCTTACCTTTGTGGGTAGGAAACAGGATTCTCATATGAGCAGCAAGTCCTTTTATGTGCTGTCAACCATCAGGCATTGATTCCCAGCTGGAAAGGGAGCAGGGACATGCCCTTCAGGTTACAGACCAAAGGGAATGTTGAAGGAAGTTGGCCATTCTTCCTGCAGGATGGAAATGTCTAGGAGACAGGGCTGGTGTGGCAGTCCACCTGGCAAACATAAAGAGGGAAGACAAGATGGCACAGGGTGTGAATAAAAGAAGATTTGGGGGATAGGAGCCACTCAACAGTTGAACAAAAGAAATAAAACCATCACTTTGAAAGCATATCTTTATGCTACTTGTATTTTCTAGAATTTTTCCCTCTTCAGGTCTCATTATTTAATAATATTTCTTGGAAAGGTCAGATTGTCTCAAAAGATATTTCCATTTCTGCAAGGCCTGTCTTCAAAGACAGTGTGTGGCATCCTCAGGAGATTAGACAGTGGCGACAGCTGGAGCCAAGTGAGGCTCCTCACCCCCACTTCTCTAAGGAAAAGAGAATGAGGAGTAATAAAGAAGCTCTTAATCACCAGAGGGCTCCGCAGCACCCTAAGCTGAGCCCTGCGTTGCTGTTGTGAGGGGCCAGGCCTGAGATGGCTCTGACAGACTTGAATCAGAGTGGCTATCACTTGCTCTTTCTGCTCTTTCCAGACACATGGGGAGAAAGCCACATGCCTGCCACCATGACACCATCAGGACGGAACTCAACAGGACACCTGAAATTCCTGGACATACTTGTCCTCTGCTGGACATAGGATTTGCTTAATTCAGAGAAGAGTTAAGTTCTAGAGCCTATTTTATGCTTTTGTTCTTGTTGTTTGTTTTCCATATTGGGGTTTAAGATTCAGGTTTACTAGGCAGGCCCTCTAACAGTGGACCCATACTCATCAGACCTTTTTCATTTTTAGTTATTTTTAACGTAGTGTCTCATGTTTTTCCCCAAGGCTGGCCTCAGCTCACGCCCACAGTCTCCTACAGAGCTGGGATGACTGGTGCACAACATTACACACAGCTTATTGGTTGAGATAGGGTCTGCTAACTTTTTACCCAGGCTGGCTTCAAATCCCAATCTCCATCTCCTAAGTAGCTAAGATTACAAACTTAAGCCACTATGCACAGCTTTCTACTTTGCATTTTCAATGCATTATCCTACCACCTGCATTCTGCTTTAGCAAAACTGAATCCTAATCTTTTATTCCGTACACATGGATTTGATAGGACTCTATATTTCCAGATAAGGATTTCAGGGCCTGGAAATCCCTCACCAGTCACAATGTCTAGTTCCTTCTGTTCTCATGAAAGTTTGTTGCAATTTAAGCACAGGATTTGACTCCTCTCTGCCCCTTACCGCTTGAAGGAATTGCTGGTATGTGTGCTCACTATTTATCAGACATTATTTTACAGGCTTGGTGTGTAATAATGAACTGAAGGAAGGAGAGAGTTGTAAAGAGAGGAAAGACAAGCGATGAGTTTGGGGGGCAGATGTCTTAGTCAAATCTCTATTTACCCTACCTATGTGATTTTGATTGAATTTTGTAACCAGTCTGTCTTGGTTTTTATCTGTGAAAGTTTTCATTTCATCTCCAAAATGCTTTGTGAACTTAACTAAGAGAAGCAACATGTGGGAAGAATGGCTGGCACGGGACCAGAGCCCTTCCTCTTTACTCCTTCCTGATGGAGAATCAGTGTAGTGGAACCCATGCAGTTTGACCCACAGCATTACAAAAGGGAGGGCTTAGTTTGCCACTTTCCAATAATGCTTTTCATTAATTTTCTGGCAAAGAGGGAAGAGAAGGGTTGGCAGCTTGCCAGAGCTAATGGAATAATTTTGTAGGACTCTGTGGCTTATTGATGAATAAAACTCCTACACAAATTAATCTAGGGGAGCACAATCCAAATTAGGTACAATTATGAGAGTCCAACACCCAAGGTGGAGAATGTTGATTCTAAAGCAGTAGTTCTCAGACTGTGTGTTAGATTCAATTGGGAAGTTCTGAAATGACCTGGTTTCCATGCTACACTCTAGACTTTCCAATCGAATTGGTTTGGAGTGATGCCTGTATTTTGGTGTCTTTATTATGTCCCTGGCAAAGGGACATGGGTTCTCTAAGGCCAGAGGTCTGGTTCTGAAAACACTGCCTCCACATGTGGATGTCAGTGGTTGAATGAGCATCCTTTGGGCTTGCTGTTTCTCCCCCCACTAATCACCTCACCTTGTACTCCAGAGATAGCTCATGTCCACCACCAAAATGTCTCCTGGTCTACCATAGTTCTGTACAGATTGATACAGGATGGGAGAATGGATGGAGAAAGGAAGGTGTTCTCTCCTATTGGAGATCTCTATCATCAACATTTCCCAAGATGATCAACTGTTGGAATATTTGCCCTATACAGAGGGACTCCTACCCCACCAATCAGATTAGATCAGTCCTAGAGTCCTCACAAGACCCGCAGAGTCCCTTGTCATACATTTGTGCAAACACCATAATAAATCTCTTCCAGAAATACCAGAGAAATGAAAACCACAAGTTTATACTGTGTAAAACCAACAGTGTGTAGACACCTCTGGTCTCTGGTTCATCATCACTGAGAGGTTGATAATGAGAATATTAGTTAGACTAAGGCAGTAATTCTGGAAAAACTGGGGTCATCCTGCATGGATTCATGCTCTGGTGCTAAATTCAATTGCCAAATGGTGATATTACAGTCTCACTTTAAATCCTAGTCTCTGTTTATAGACTTCCTGAAAACTAAGTCTCTAGCATTGCTTTTTCAGAAGATGTATCTTTTCCCTAGGGCATTCCTATTTTATCATTTCATGCATCGTGTGGTCTATTTTAAAAATGATTTTCAGATGCTTTTATCATAAGATAACGTAAGTTCTATGAAATATTCAAGTGAAACAAAAGTGAATGCAGCTAACTTTCCTTCACTTTCCTCCCACATACTAGTCCTCAGTATGGACTACCTACAATTTGGAGTATATTCTCTCATATTTGTTGCTAAAGGCTATACTTTGACATTCATAATTGAAGAGTGCACATGCGTCTTACATAAAACATGTATAGTATTTCTCCAGTTTCTTGACCATTGGCTTAAACATTTGCATAATATTCCAGGAAGTAGTAGTCTTATAAGTGGCCATTTACCAATGAATGGATCATTTCTAATTTTTCATGATAGAAATAATGCTATGATAAACACCCTCTTCTGCTTTTTTTCATTTCAGATCATTTATCTTGAGTTCAATTCCCATAAGTGGAATTACTCAGTGAAAGAATATGAACACTCTAAAAAGGCAATTTATAATTTAATATGGTGACAGGAAAATAGGAAAGACAAACAGCCAAGCAACTTAGCTGGTTAAATAAATTACCGGTTACCTTATAATTATAGTCTATGGATCCATTGAAAAACAATGCTATAGCTGGGCATCCATGGCTCATGCCTGTTATCCTAGCTACTCAGGAGACTGAGATCTGAGGATTGTGGTTCGAAGCCAGCCTGGGCAGAAAAGTCCATGTGACTTGTATCTCCAATTAACCACTAGAAAACTGGAAGTGGAACTGTGGTTCAAAGTGGTAGAGTGCTAGCCTTGAATGAAAAGGCTCAGATACAGCATTCAGGCCCCAACTTCAAGCCTCATAACAATAAAAAGAATGCTAAAGATGAACATTCAGTATGATAACAAGGTTGATACTTTATATTAGCTAAGTTCCAAAACAAGGCACTAAGATTTTTATGTAAGATTTTTTTAATTTTATTTTAGTATTTTGGACTCGGGGCTGGAGCACTGTCCCTGGCTTCTTTTTGCTCAAAGCTAACAACACTTCCACTTGAGCCATCGCATCATTTCCAGCTTTTTCTGTTTATGGGGTGCTGAGGAATCAAACCCAAGGCTTCTACCTCTAAGCCATATTCCCAGCCACTTATGTAAGTTTTATAGAGGCATCTGTATAACAAAATATAGTGGAATCTAATTTACATGCGAGTACCAAGACTAAAGAATTACAGAGAAAAATTTGAAGAATAAAATTAGAAGGCTTGCTCTTATAAACTTGCAGTATCTGAGAAAGTATAGCATCAGTATAAATTCGTTTTTTATTATTATTATTATTATCAGGATGAGTACAGAAGGGTTACAGTTACATACTTAAGGTAGTGAAAACATATAAATTTCTTGTCATACCTGTTATCCCCTTCCTCATTCTTCCCTTCCTTCCCTCTCTCCAGCCCCTCAACCTACCCCCCTTCTTTCTTCATTATTTTTTCAAAAACGAAAAGAAAAAAATCTTATCCTTGATGTTCATTGTCACTCTAGTCTACAGTGCTTATGATCTCTATGATTATTAATTGTAAAACAATTCCTTCCAGATCAGGTGATATATACCTATCTTTTCTTTTGCTTAGTGTAATCTGTTTCTTCTTTTTCTCTATTTTTTCCCCTTCTCCCTGCTGTACTTGAGTTGCTTAGTTTGTTCTCATCAGTGTCTATTGCAGCTGTTGGGCCCTTTCTACTGTATTCCCCCTGCCCAATTTTCCACTCATTCTGTGCCTTCCTCCCAGCTTCTTTCAGATGTGTGCATGGTTACACCTTGTGTGAGGTAAAGGGTATAGGGTCCTTTACATTTTAAAGGTCAGTCTTGGGAGAAAGGCACCCAAAAGTAAAACACACTAATTCATATGTACATAAATTCATATGTACATAAATTAATATCCAGGCTGTAAAGAACTCCAAAAATAAGGAAGCAAAATAATATTTTTTAAAAGAAAAGAATGCAGCAGTCATTTTCAATTTTTTTTGAGGGGGTAAGCGGCCAGGTAGTAAATACCCTAGGCTTTTCGGGTAGAGATAGTCTCTGACAACCTGTCAACTCCGTGGTTGCAGCTTGCAAACAGCCACAGGTAATACGTACACAGATGAATGGGCATAGACAAACTCATAGAAACAGAAGGCTGGCCTTTGTTTGCCTAAGCCTATAACAGAGACCTCACAGACAAATATAAATATACATATCCATACATATAGATATAATTTCTGATATAGGTGGCATTGACAATGGGAAAAAATAAATAAAAACAAAATAAAAGATAAATGGGGAGAGAAGTGAAGGAAGAGGTGACATTGTTATAAAAGAAACTTATTCATTACCTGACTTATGTAACTGTAACTCCTCTATGTATCACCATTATAATAATAAAAAATAAAATAATTAATAAAATAAAAGTTACAGACTCAACTGGCTAGATTCTTTTAAAGGGAATTTAATTCCTATCTCAAATTATACTTAAAAGTAAGTCCCCCACAATTAGAGATCTAAATGTGAAAAACCTAAAAAATAAATCTCCTAGAAAAAAATATAAAGAATATATTTGTGACCCTCACGTAGAAAATGATTTCTTAAATAAGACACCAAAAGATACTAACCAAGGCTGAGTGTGATGGTTATTCCTATAATCCCAGCCACTCCAAAGGCAGAAATTAGGAGGATTCTGACTGGAATCTGACATCATTTTTGGAACCCACCCCTTGGACAAACAGCGAATGTTTCTGGCAAATGGAAATAGAGAAGTCCCAGATAAGGACACTTAGAAAAAGTCTTCAAAGATGTCCTCAAGACCACGAGAGGACCCTCTTGTGAAGAGTGCACATGTAGACAGTGCTTATATCTGCTTAAGACCCTCATAGATCTTCTACTTGTTCACTTACTTTCCACAGTTTTGTAAATATTCAGAACAGGTTGGACCTAAATAAGGAACAAATATCATCTAATATGAACTTGAACTCTGCCTCACAGACCAATGCTCCAGTCAGTCTAGGAGGAAAACCAATTATTACACACTCCAGTTAGCACAGTTGCTAGCTGAGATGAAGCTGCAGTAGGGACACAATGCTTTATTGGCAAAGAGATGGGAGGTTTGAAAAAAATCAATTTTGTTAAAAATAAACAAACTATAATTCTACCTTCCTGACTAGAGAATGTTTCTAAGACAAGTGAATAAGGGCATGGCAGAAATGATTACAGAGTCATCCTTGCAATGCATTATCTAAGATCAAGGGTCTTGGCATGGCCTTCAAGGTTCTCTAGGGTTCACCCCTGCTGATCTTTCCCCCTCTCTACCTGCCTCTCCTCTGAATGAAGAGCCATGATGGGCCACTCTCAGCTGCACTGAAGACATCATGCACTCTTCCTGATTGCTTTTAAGACGTGGTCCCCTGCCTTGGGACTCTCACTGAATCTGGTGTGTGATGCCTTTGATACCTTCACTATTGCCATGAATTAAGTGCTTTTACTTTTCTAAACTAGCATTTGTGGAGCATTTACAATGTAAAAAGTATGATTATACTTTTTTAAAAAATCTTTGATGCGTTGCCTAACCATCTGCAGAACACTTGTTAGAGCAGATAAAACTTTTGCATGGCCATTTGCAAATAAGAAAATCACGGCACAAAAAAAGGGAGCCAGGTCACCATCTTGGAAGTAGTGAAGCCACGACTTACACCTAAGCAGACTGACTCCAGACTGGGCATGCCTAGGCCTATACTGTATTTTTCTATCTCTTTTATGAAATAGTGAGGCCTAAGTTCCCATGCAGAGAAAATGCTTGATAAATGTAAGCTAAGCAAACTAACCAATGAAAGCCATTTCTTAGCTACCCAGTGGACCTAAGCAGCTGACATGCAACATCTGCTTTCCCCATGTGACCACCACTGTTACAAGCCCATGGATGCAGGCAAAGAAGAAACAGAACCAGGCTCCTGTGCTCTGTGCCATGAGCAGACACTGGTCAGGCACAGATGCCCCTGCTCTTTGAAAGAACATTCGCTTCCTCTGAAACAGGTAAATTGCCTCAGGGAATGACAGGTCGCTTCTCTCTCTCTCTGAAGATAGAAACTGTTCTTCGGGCCCAGAGTGAGTTCGTTGGAAAAAACTGATTTCACGCTTTGCTGAGTCTGATTGTCCTTGAACACCAGAGCGCATTATATGCCTGTCTGCGCCAGCTAAGTGCAAGGGCTGCTGTGACTGGGGTACAGGGCACAGCTGGCCCCAGGTGGGGGAGATGCAGGTTCTGGAACCTTTGCTGATCCCATAGGAGCTCCAGAGAGCAAAGCCATCCAGCAGACAACTTTTCTGGCCCCCTCATTTCTTTCCTTGGCCTTTATAATCCCATCCTCTCATCCACAGGCTGCAAGCATGTCTCCAGCTGCTTTCTATAAGGCCTTCTGCTTTGGGCGCCATCAGTCCCAAGCCTTAGCACACCAATGGGAATTTACCAAACCTACTTTGCCTGTATTCCCATTAATATCATCTTTAAGCAGCCAGCACCCATACTGAGACCAAGAGTCCCCCTCCATCCAACTGTCTGTTATGGGTTACCTAGTCTTCCCTGTATCTTGACACCAGACATGACAGGGTGGCCCCAATTCCTCATACTCAGGATGGCATGAGACTGACTGCTCACAGAAAAAAAAAATGGTCTAGCAGCCTGGAACCAGCTGAGTACACAAAAGGAAGGGCCTTAGAAAGAACCATCACAGTTTCCCTCTCTCCAGAGGACAAATGCAGGGTACAGCCTGGCTAGAGTGGGGTGCCTGGTTGAGGCAGCAGCTTGTGTGGCCAGGACAGTGAGGCAAGAAGACGAAATCAGATCCAGGTGGCTTCATGGTCAACTCATGAGCGTTAGATGGAGGAGAAAATCCAGCTAAGATAGTGAGAAGGAAGCCGGGAAGCCAGACGGACAAGTAAAAACAAACACAAATCTAACAAGCACTGCAAGAAAGGGCCTCTGATGAAGGAGCAGGGGAGCCCCAGCTAATGAGCTTGGTCTGTTTCAGAGAAAGCACATTTCAGAGTTTCTCTTAATGCCTTAGGAGGAAGTTTCAGAAAAGACAGTGTACTTCAGAAGACCCCCTTCACGAGGGACACAAAAATGCTGTAGGTAGAGCATGGGGACGTGAAGGGCCCTTAGAATGAAATTAATAGGCATGTGGTTGTTATGTTGGAAGCTTGCATCAAGGAGGACAGTCCAAGTCCTCTAATCCACAGGGGCATTTCCTGCATTCACTGACTGACCAGAACAAGGGAGTCTGGATTACAGATCACTCAAGGAAAGTAAAGTCAAGAGGAGATATCTAAATTGAGTATCTGTGGCCACAAAGAGGCTGGAGAGGAAGCTGTGGTTGGCACTGGGCTGAACAGGTCTCAGGCAAAAGAGAATAGAAACGAGTTTCCCAGAAATTAGGCCAGAAAATGGAGCCAACCTTCTTCAAGGCTCCAGCCACAGATGGAAGATAAGTGAAGGAGGACAGCTTTGTATTTGGGTTAAGAAAGTGGGCAGAGGGCACACAGGGTTGATTGTACCAGAGGCACAGAGGAGGGAGGGTAATAGAAAGGTGGAATCAGCTTTCTGGGAATGTGCAATCAACTTTCCTGCACTCACCCTTGGAGTCAAAGGAACAAACACCTTGTGAACTCTACCTGACTTGCCAGCTTCTTTGCTGGGATCCCCACAGCCTTCAGTAAGGCCTCATTCCTGGCAGCACAGTGGCTGATCAAAGCCCAGATAACCCCATCCCTCACTGCCATTCCAGTTGGTCTCTGAGTTCTACTTTCCAAATAGCTTCCTCTCTGCTTATTCCAATGTGTCTTTGCCTCTTCTTTGTGAGCCTTAAGCCTAGTATCTAGCACTCTGTCCTCTCCTCAGATTGGCTCTTAAATTTCCCTTCAAGATTTGGGCATCCTAGCAAGCATGTCATGAAAGCTTCTGGAGGGTTACCTTCTAGTTAAGAACCAAGCCATTGTGCTCCATCTCCTCCACTTTCTGGATGCTGTGTTTATAAAAGCAAACAAAACCAAATAAAGCATGTTCATGCTAAGACCATGCAGGTGCCATAATTTTGTATGGTACCAGGAAGCCACTCTACTCCACTCAGCTGTGTATAAACTTCAAACTGTCCTCTCCAGGTGTTTCCTTTTTGTTTTCTCTTCTCCATCCTCATCCTCCCTGTCTATCTGTTCATCACTTAATAGCATTGTCTACAATATCAGGAATTGTCATCGGCTTTGCATATAACTTATTTCAACTAATCCTCACCACCACTCTCTGAGATGGGTACTGAGATCACCATTTCGCATGCATTAAAAGATCTGCTCTTTTTAGGATTCAGTGGTTCTAAGAAGCAGTAGTTTGCTTTGATCCCCAAGTTGATACACTTTCAGAAGTCCCGGGCTGCCTCTCGCATGGGCCAGGTTCCACTGGCCAGTCTCCAGGGCCTGGCTGTCCTTCCAGTCTCCACATAAAGCCCTGCTGCTTGACTGCCTCTATTGGTCTCCTCACTTAACTCAAAATTTATTAGGATAAATTCCTTTCCTGGTTTTGTTTGTTGAAAGTTTTGATTTCCATCAGAAGATATATTTATTCTGGTCCACAACCAATGGCACTTGGATTCTGTATCTGCCTCTACTGCTGCACTGTCAGCTAGATGACTATGGGCCATGGATGACCCACTTGTGTTAGCTACCAAAGGGGTTATTCAGAGACCAGGGCACCAGAGACATCTGGCTGAGGCTTTAGAGTAAGAGAGACAGCAAGTAGAGCATGGACCCCACAGTCAAACAGTCCAAGGTCTGACCTAACTCCATCACATAAGCACTAAATAGATGTAAATCATTAACATTGGTTTTAGTGGTAGTGATGGTATTGGGTATCTTTTACCTGTCTCTGGTACTTGTTTTTGCTTTCGCTTTTAGGCAGTCTTATTATGTAGTACAGGCTAGCCTTGAACTCTCCATCCTCCTGCTTCAGCCTTTCATGAGCTGAGATTTCAGGTATGTACTACCACACACAGTTTTGTCTTTGATCTTTTAAGACTACCTAACACTGCTACCCAAATTCCTTTGGTCCTTTCTAAATGTTTCCATCTTGCTCTGAGCCCATTACACAGTTGTGATCTCTGGTCTCTGTATACACCTTTCTGATTTTAATCTTGCCTCTGCCCCTTGCATGTGGATTTTATGTTTGGATTCCTAGCATGTAACTGGAAGTTTGGGCCTAATTCTTTTTTTTTTTCTTTTTGTCAGTTGTGGGGCTTGAGCTCTGGACCTGGGTGCTGTCCCTGAGCTCTTCAGCTCAAGGCTAGCGCTCTACCACTTGAACCACAGAGCCACTTCCAGTTTTCTGGTGGTTAATCAGAGATAAGAATCTCACAGGCTTTCCTGCCCGGGTTGACTTTGAACCTTGATCCTCAGATCTTAGCCTCCTGAGTAGCTAGGATCACAGGCCTGAGCCCCCCATACTGGGCCTGAGCTTGATTCTTCTCAAAGCTTGGAGTCTTGGTGCTGCCCTAGTTCTAAGGAAGGTCAGTTGATCTCTCTTAACTCTTGTATTTCCTGGTCATACTCCTCCCACTGACAAAGAGAAACAATTAAGGAACAAGGGCAGGTGGCAGAGCTAAGAAGAGAACAGATAAGAGCAAAAAAGGGACTTATCTAATTCTTCCCTGGTCTTTTCCACAAGTACCTGAACTGAGCTTATATTGCTACTTCTAACCTTATTTTTATCCACTTCCTCACCCACATGCCATAATCCACTAAAATAGTTGTAAACTAGTACGTGTTAGTCATGGTGGTACAAAGCACTCCATGATTATTCTCTCAATCCTCACTATCAACATGTGAAGTGTATTTGCCCATGTGCTGTGCAAGGTGCTCAAGACTGTACATCCAGCCAAGCGGCTGAGCTAAGATTCCAGTAAATGCCTAGTTATGATAAAGCCTCATTACTGGCTTCTCATTCCTGTGAGTAGTTCCTTCAAATGAGGGAGAGCACCTTGTTCTTCAGGCTTGGCTACTACCAGGGAGAGTGAGTTTGGGCTAGGATCAGTATCTTTGTTAAGGGATCCTGTGAATAAAGTTTCCCATAGAGAACAGACAAAGTTTGGGAGTCCCTTGGGCCTGCAGACAGGCTCAAAGGCTCTACACTTTCCTTATCCTTGCATACACACAGCAGTGAGAGCCACAGGTCGGGGCTCTCATTCTTCTCCCTTACTCTCCAAAGCATGTGCCCGATCAAAGCATGTACTTTGAACCCATGTGCTCATTCATACTCATATCTCTAAGGTTGTACTGAGAATTTAATAGAATCATTAAAAATAGGTCTTCTAAAGTATTTGGTGATTTTCACATGAAGTTCATCATCATAATTTTTATTATTATCATCATCACTGTCTCAAAAAGTTATCCAACTACTTGAAGGATTATTGAAGAATTTTCAGCCAGGTATAAGAGCATACATCTATATCCTGACAACTTGAGAGGCTAAAGGTAGACGGTTAAGGCCACACTGAACTACACAGTGAGATCTTACCTCAAAAAGAAAGCATTTTATACCACTGAGAAAGGTAAGGAGGAAGGCCATTTTACTTCCTTTTTTCTTGCTAGACAAGGGCACACTTGTGCTGAATTTCTTTTAAAGGGGTCAAACGGTCTATGAGACCTTTTTATGGCTGAAATTCTGCTATTCTTCTTTAGACTATTCTTTTTTAGAAAGAGCAGCCAAAGAGTCCCACTCTGCCCCTCACCCACCTATTTGCAGCAGAGTTTACAGCCCAAGTACTTATTCCTTGACTTTGATCTATAAACAATCCTGAAAGACAGGGTAGCCAGTATGGGTGTTTGTACAGAACAGTTGAGGAAACATGCCTGGCCCTGGGGACACAGCTGCTGAGGTTGTCAGAACAATCCAGGCCTCTGGGAAAAGGCTAGGCTTAGCCCAACAAACATGGATCCAGCCTGGGCTTGACCTTCGAATGCCACGTGTCACCTTCGGTGGGAAAATAAATAGTCTCCTTGTCTGGAATGTGCACCCTTGTTTTGTGGGACATGGGAAAGAGCCAGCAATTGTGTGTGAGGAAAAGCCTGTCTGCAAGCTGTCCTCAGAGCATGTGGGCAGGCCTGCTTCCTGTCGGCAGGTCAATACTGCCATTGTCTCCTTTGATGGGTGATGCTTGTCACTCACCCTTCCAAGATTCTGGCTCCAGATTTCAGGATGAGCCAGACTGGCATCCACACAATCTTTGAAAAGGGCAGAAGGAAAAAGGGGCACATGCTGATGTGGGGGATGTTGGTGTTGCTGGGGTTATATGAAGACTACAACAGCTAGAGAATCCAAGTGAAGATGTTATGATGCTGTTCTCCTTATACAGCGACCATTGAGACATGCCCTGAGACCTGTGAGGTGCAGAGAAAAGGCAGTCTTTGACACTGAGCGAGGGCCACATGCTTCTCACCCATATCCTATACTTCTAGCCTCTAAGAGTAAAGAAAGGAGCAAACAGATTTCCTTTCCAGAACTAAATTAATAGAGATGACTCATTATGTTACAATGTCCTGGCAGGAGTGGTTAGGAATAGTAGCACTGATTAGTCATATCTACCATAAGGCTCAATTGTGTAGAGTTGGGATTATGGCCATCCCTGCCATAACCCCCTTCTAGTCCTCTTTCATGTCAACTGCTGTCTACCTTTCTCTACCCCATCGCTTTCAGTTAAAAAACCCGATCCATTGCTCAAGCTACAAACCTAGATTCATCACCAACTTGCCTTTATTCCTTTCCCTTAAGATATGAGTAATTTACAAATCCTTCTCATTCTACCCTCTCAAGTTACATTTAATTGTCCTCCTTCTTTCCTTTCCACACAGCCTTTGTCTTGCCTTGATGAGGACTGCATCCTCTGACAAGTCTAACAAGTCTTCCCACCCAGCTCAACATTCACTCATGATAATCATCACTAGAGTTATCCAAGGAAGGCTTATATATTAGGAATAAGAGGCTTCAGGCTTCCTCAGCACAGAGAGGGAACTCTTCAAATGGTGAAGAAGCTGTCTAGGATGGCTCCAGGCAAATCACAACTCCTTGGTCTCTCAGTGGCTAACATGCAAGTCACAAGTTTTCCCTGTTCTGTGCACTATCCTTCCACTATATCTTGTGCTCACCCTTACACACACACGCACACACACACACACACACACACACACACACACACACACACTGTTAACTTGCTAACTGATTTCCTAAATACCTGCCCTTATTCAAGGATATGGAATAACCAGTTCAAAGACTTTCACTAGTCTTCAAGTTCAAAGGCAAGGCAACTTCTCTTTCTCTTGTTATCCAATCACCTCATTTTCTGTTTTGGTCATTCTCCCAGACTCCAGAAAAATCAGGTACCTAGAGGAAAGCTGAGATACAATTAAGATTACTACTGGCCAAAGAGAAAAAACTAAGCAACTTGTAAGACTCAGGCATTTCTTTACTTGGAGAATAAGCCCTCAACAAGGCATCTGCCCTGCCAGCAGAGAGCAGTTATAATTTGTTCTCACTAGCTACTGGGGGGATGATTTACTCCCTGGAGCAGTGGGATGGGCTCTACAGATCTGACAGAGGAGCAAGGGCATTTCACAACAAACCTGGCAGATGCTGGTACTCTCGAGGAAGTAAAGCTCTGTGACTCCAGCATTAAGTGATCAGACAGTAGCTGAAAATGGAAGAAATAAAGATAACCCCTAATTTAAGGCCAGATTACAAGATTCAAGTAAAGGCTTGAGTTGTCTGCAGGTATAGGACAGCTTCTAGAGATAGGCATGTGAAGAGAGAGCCTGGGACTCAATACACTACTTTTAATTGCTAAGTCCAAGGTGATGATTGATTTTAGTTGGCAAACATAAAGGCATAATGGTGGTATGTTACCCATGGCAAGAAAAGTAATAATTATTTCCAGTGTTCTAGTGGCCTTGCTATCGGTTTTCATCACTTAGCTCCAGAAACAACCTGAAGCAGCAAGAAAGACAGACAAAAAATATAGACCACAGGAAATTCCTGAGAAGACTATTATAGAGGAGTACAGGGAATGCTCAGAAACACTGACATCTCTTAGAAGGCAACTGTCAGTGCTTTTTCTAGGTAAAAGTTGAGTTGATTTTGAAATAATTAAAAATTAATATTTAAAGTGCTGAAATACCTTTCCCTTTTTTTCTTAGAGGGGAGGCTTTTAATATTCTTTAGGGAAGATATTCCATCCCCTGAGACTGAATTAGATAAGTCTATTATGCAAACTCATTGCCTCCTGTGCTTTCTCTTCAAATCTTCCACCTATATCTGTAGGTTTCCTCACATATAGTTCCCTACTAGACTGACAATGCTGGGAATGAAAAACCAGGTAGCCATTTTGCCTGCTCTCTCTCTAAAACTGGGCACTTGCTTGGGCCATAAATGGACTAAAGGTAATGATGGGCTTATATGAAGGAAGGGGAGGAAGATTTGGCTATAAGGGGCAATAGAGTGGAAAATGGTAAGATGCATAGACTGAAGGTCCAAGTAAGGATGAAGAATGAAGCCAGGCTGATTCTAGAACATTGGCAAATAGTAAAAGGAAACATGGGATAGAGATTTAAAGAGGATATGTAGCTATTGATGAAGGTGAGATCTAGATGAGGGAGGGTGTGTCTCATAAGATTTGGGAATTGGAAGCTGAAGTTCAATGAAGACATTCACCAGGAAAGGGGAGAAGCTGGGTATCTGGGGCCAGCTACTGAATGTATCTTCTTCAGAGATGTTGAAGTGTGAAGAGCTGAGGCCTTTAATGAATGATGGAGGTTAAGTAGAGAAGTTAGTGACAATAATAATGAGAAGGTAGCTGGTAATATAATCTCCACTGTTTGATGCTATATAACCCAGACTTGCCTTGAATATGAGATCTTCCTGCTTCAGCCTCCTGGGTGCTGGAATTGTACACATGAACCACCATGCCCAGCATTCTCCATGCATCCTTTCCCCAAGACTGACTAAGAGTATGCAATAGATGCTGTCCAATGTTTCCTATTACTAATAAAAGTAGGTGTACTTCTCTCTTTTGACGAGCTTAAGATTTTCTGCCTATAAATGTAAGCAACATTAGAAGAAATCTATATAGTCAAACATTATTGTTTAGCTTAGACACAGAATGCTAGGCTTTTAAGGGTACAAATACTTCTGTACCTTGTCTTCAAGGACTTCATGATATAGGAGGAGAGGACAACAGAAAATTGCAATTGAGCTGAAGGGAATACAAATGTCAGATTATCAGCATGATATCAGGGATAGTCAGAAGATGTCCTAGGGAAGACTGAACAAGAAAGATGTCCTAGAAAAGAATATACCTATTTTCAACTTTAAAATAAGTAAAGAAATAAGTAATGTATGGGAAACAGCCTCAAAACTGTTCTTAGCTGAGTACAATTGTTCTTGGAAGGCAATGATTGATAGCGAGTGGAAGGGTGACAAATCCTGAGACCTACAAGGAAGCTTTTTGTAATGGGACCAAAGGGGAGATGTGGGAGTAGCAAAAGCTGATGCTGGACAGTTAAGAGGGCACTAGATCATAAACATTTATATGACTGGGAACTTTTGATTATATCTTATAGAATATTAAGAAGCATGAACTAGAAGAATGATCTGAATTTGGATTCTCAGTATGATGAAGACAAACACAAAATTCAGCTCAAACTAACTTGAGTAAAGCGTGACTTCACTGGTCACATTACCTAAAAGTGCAAGGGTAAAGCTGTCATCACATATTAATAGAGAACTTCAATTATGTTATCAGACAGTCCTTGTCTGTCTTGGTTCACTACCCTGAATATTGGTTTCATTCTATAACTCACTGAGGTGATAGTCTGGGCTTACATATATCTAGAGTTAGATCATCTGAAACTTTTCTTCTAGGCAATTCTCATTCATGTGTCTGGATTCTTTCTGATTAGACTAATTTGATCACATGGCAGCTGTGAACCAATCACTGTGGTGAAGGGCTTAGTGTACCTGTTGGCTGGTCTGGTTTTATACTCTGCTCCTTAACTAGAAGGAAAGGGGAAAGTAGTTTCTCCACATAACAGTAGTCATCCAAAAACGGCATGTGAATACTGAATAGTTAAAAACTAATATATCTCTAGCTTTAAGAAAAGAATTTACTTTAACTATGTAGACATTATAGCCTGTTGTCAGTCCGTCAGTTCCAATCTGATTGAAGAGATGAGGACTTAAAGATTAAGATACTAGAAAAGTGAGTAGTTTTTTGATAAAAGCACTAGAATTTGGAGGATGGATGAGCATCAAGGGGAAGTAAGGGTTGAGGATGATCCCCAGGGTTGTAGCTTACATAAGTAGGTGGTTCCATTTGAAAGAAACCGTTGGAGGAGAAGCAGTTTGAGTGTTGGCTAAAATTAGTAAGTTTAGTTTGGACATCTTACATTTAAATTCCTGGGCATGTTCAAGTAGAAGTTTCCAGTAGGCAGCAGTTTAAAGAGTCTAGGACTCAGTAAGAAGTTTAAATTTGGGGGACTGGGAATATGGCCTAGTGGTAAAGTGCTCGCCTTGGATGAAGCCCTGGGTTTGATTCCTCAGCATCATATTTACAGAGAAAAAAAAAAGCCGAGTGTGGTATGCCTCAAGTGGTAGAGTGCTAGCCTTGAGCAAAAAGAAGCCAGGGACAGTGCTCAGGCCAAGTTCAAGCCCCAGGACTGGCAAAACAAAACAAAACAAAGAAGTTTAAACTTGGAATATAGATCCAAGTGTTTTCAGGTCTTACATGAAGACTGAGTTGACCAACCAGGAGACATAGGTAAAGTAAGAAAGAAAAGAAGTCCAGGAAATATTCCCAAGCACACTGAAGTTTAAGAGAGAAAATGAACTTGCAAAGATGACTCGGAAAGAATTACTAGAGAGATGAGTTAAAAACTTAACTGGAGCTCTTCATAGAAGGCAAGAAAGGGGAGCAGTCCATGGGAATGGCTGTGTGTAGGAAAGAGGACCCTACCTTCTGCCTCACTTCCTTAAGAGAACAAATCTGTGGTGCTTGGGAATGAAGCCAAGCAGCATCTTCAAGGGTGAGGAAGCTTCCAGTTAAAAGGGTGAAGGGAAAAAGAAGAGAGCAACATTTGTTTATTCTACAATGTGAGGTTCTCAGAGGCACCATGGAAACATTCTGTGGGAAAAAGAGCATTAGGAAGATAGGGCCACATAATAGGATTGGTGACTTTGGGGACTTGAGCTTGGAGGCTCAATTATGGTAGACATGAACAGAGCTCAATGGGGATAGGTGGTGGTCTAGGTTTTAAATAAAATACTGCCAATCATTTCTGTGTTGGTGTAGAGTGTAAACATCAGATAATATCACACTCTCTCCCCTCCTGTACAATAGTCCAACGTTTTCCCATCCTTTCTGGGATAAAAAAGAAAGTAGCTTCTTACTCTTGCCATCAAGACCCACCTGGCCTGTTTCCTGACCAGTCATCTACATCCATACTCCAGCTCTCCTTCCCACATTCCATATACAAGCACCCTAGCTTGTTTCCTACACCTAGAAAAGCCCAAGCCTGTTTCTATCACTGGCCTCTATGTGCAGTCATTCTCCCTCCCCCCATGGCTAGCTCCCACATCAGGCTTTCAGTTCACAGTCACCTCCTCAGAGAGGCCCTCCTGCTTCTTCCTCCACAAATCATCTCCTCCTCTTTCTCCATCCCCTTATCTCCTTCATAGTATTTATTACCCTCTGAGATGTTTGCTTTCTCTTCTTCCTACACCCTACACCCAGGTCTTGCCCCTCCCCCCCTTTTTTTTTTTTTTACTTCGTTCACCATGTTATCTGTACCATCCAGATCTGTGTTGAGCACTAGGTGGGTGATCCATTAATATTTACTAACTAATGGACTGAATAAATGAATATTTAAAGTTGCCACTGCCTCTATAAGCTCTAGAGACATGGCCAGATTCCATGGAGCTTTTAACAATACACCAATTGATGTATTTTGACATGCAAAATCACTCAAGGGTCTTAAACAAGGTATTTTTCTCTAATATGAATTATTCTATTATATAGTATATCCAAAGACAAAACTTTGCTTAAGAAACAAAGTGTATTAAAAATATAGTTCCCCAAATAACAAATCTACTTTAATGAAATAAAGCAAACAATGGTCTACTTATAAATAAGTTTCCATAGAAGCTATTGCACAAAACTAAAAGCCACCTGCTCTTACCTAAAATACTTTGAGAATTTTAATTTTAAATGGAATTTCAGACTGCCACATTCTCAGGCACGATTGAGGTCTAATGAGATGACTCTGTACTTGACAAAAACCATGTGAGTCCATACCCTGACTATCATGGCTATAACACTGAAATCCCCAAATAGAACTTCTTTTGGGGGGGGTGGTGAGAGCTCCTGAGCTGGAGTCATAAATCAGAAGGGCACTTTAACACTTTCCAAACTGTGTTCCAAAGAAGGATAGAATCCCTTAACAAGAACAACAAGCCCCGAAAGCTGGGTGGGTGTGAGAGAGGGTGGCATTCTGTCAAAATAAATCTGGTCATAGAGATATTAAATTAACTTAAACAGGCTTCTTGACTGCAGGATTTCCATACATTTGGAGATTTTTTTCCTGAGCAGGAGGTGAACAATCATATTCACTCTTTTGATTGCAACACCCAGAAAGAGACAACTACTAATGGGGATCATGGTGCCTATGTAGTTGAATGAGTTCTTGATGATAAACTTGGCTTTGATAAAGAAACATCAGGACTAAGTAGGGAGTTGTTGGGCAGTAATAAAGGATGAGTGAATTCACACAAGAGTGAAGGTAAATGACAAAGACATTGCTTTGATGGGTGTTGCCTCCCAGGGCACAGGCTGCAATCCTGGAGATGAAAGGAAGGAACATTGGGTTTTCAGTAGATTTCATGTAAGCTAAGCCAACCTATCTGGCAAAGGCTCTCAAGCCTTCCTCTGCTCCTTTAATGCATTTGGCTAGAAGCCAACTCTGACAAACTTTTCCTTATCTAAAGTCTGTAGGGGTTTTTATTTTGTTGCTTTCTATACAAAATAAGCCTATTAGTACTTCTCTTTTGATTAGCATAAATTTACTTAGGTGGAAAAGATCCTTTTCCTTTCATACAATTCTAGAACCAAAGTTTTCAGAGAGGCGGGGTTAAATACTTGCTTGATGCTATAGAATATAACTTGTAGGTTAGAATATAAGCAATATATCTTGCTTTTTCTTTTCTGTTACACTAAAGGATTTCCTGAAAATTCTTTCAAATGAGCCTTGTTCTTCTGAGTATTGACTGGAGCAGTGGTGGGCTGAGACAGCAATAAACAAGGCACAGCATCCCTGGAGGGAGAAGGGCTGGATGACTTAGGCAGAAAGTCACTCTTGCGACTTGAATGTTGTTGTCAGAGGAGAAAAATAATTGTGCTGCTGATCTCTCTGACCAGATCTCTTTGAAGACCTACAAAACCATGAGAGCTGCTCTCATGGAATGTAGATCTCATGACTTCCCAATAAGCTATGGGAAGAAAATGAGACAACTATATAATGCAAGATAAAACACAAGTAAAAAAGAGGGTTAAATAATATGTGGCTACAAAGAAGGAAGAAATAATAAATGAAATGACTAGGAGAAGATGCAACCAGGAAAAAATTTCAAAGGCTTTGGAGGATAGAATCTATACCCCCAAGTTAAAAAAAAAAAAAAGGTACAGGGAAGAGGCACTAGACCAGACAATTTCTGTATCAGATACCAGCAGGGTGAATTGATCAAGACAGATTAAGGGCAGATGGAGCAGCAAAGTATAGAATGGATGTACACGCCACATTTCTAACTAGTAAGTGCTCATGTGCTAATCCCCTCTCAATGTCATCACATTACAACACTGAGGGACACTCAAAACAATGTAGAAAAAAAATGCCAGTCCAATGTCCAGCACAGAGCAGGTGCACAATAATTCACTTCCACTTTGGAATAGAGTGGCTTGTAGAAATTAGATCTTAAGCCTTTTTCCTTTAAATTTTCCAAAATAGATTTTAAGATATTGCTTTGTCTTAAATTAAGAAAAATGAATGATTTCTTGGGGTTAACTCACAAACACATCCAGACAAAAGCTTTTCAGTCATTCCTCAGCCATGAGTGCCTTATTTAAGCTGTGGACCCTGCAAACTGGGACAAATGCCTTCTGATGCGCCTAGCTTAAATCTCTCTAGTCTTTACGAGTTACTAGAACCAACTTGATGTCTAATAATTCAGCATATAGTCACCAAACCTGTGATCTTCCTGCCTCATGCTCCCGTTAATTGCCAATGTGTTGTTGTTTGTTACATTATTGGCTTTTTTTACATTATTTGTAATGCACTATGTGAAATTGTTTATTTTCTCTTTCAATTTTCTTTCATATGGTTTAACCCCTGTTGTCACTGTATTTGATTTTGGTACCCTTGTATAGTATTATGTTTATCTGAATTAGGGAAGGGAAGGGGAACATCAAAATGGGGAGACAAAGGAAAAAGGGTGAACCAATGCAACAGTGATACTCATAAGACAATATGTTGGAAATTAACTGTTCAATTTGAGGAGGTGATGGGGGAAGTGAAAGTAGGACAACAATGAGGGAGGGGGTAACAAGTTTCACAAGAAATGTACTCACTACCTTACATATGTAACTGTAACCCCTCTGTATATCACCTTGACAATAAAATTGTCAGATAATAAATGTACTTACTGCCTTACACATGAAACTGTAACTCCTCTGTACATCACTTTGACAATAAATAAAATTTTTAAAAGGTAAAGAAAAAGAACATAGTCACCACATTGGAAATAGAATCAAGATATTTTATATGACTCAAACATTGTATTACTGATCCTGAAGGTAATAAATGTAATAATGAAGTCAAAGCAGTACTTTTGAAAAAAAATCAATATATATCATGTGATACTGATCATAGTTACTACTAGCCAAAAGTAATTCAGCAAAAAATTGAATTCATGGTTTAGCAGAAGCTAAAGACAGAAAAAGGTCTATGATAATAAAGATGAATAATAATCAAAAACAGGTTCATTCTGAAAGCTATTGCAGCAGTGATATTTTATAATAAAAGGTGTATTAAAGTCTGAGACTGCAGCTGTAGTAGACTGTAGTAGAGCATCCACCTAACATGTATGAAGCCCTGCGTTTGATCTCCAGCACTACAAAAATAATCCAGAAGTTTTGTTCTTTTTTAGTTCAGGTAAGATCCCCTTTCTTTTGTCATCCTTTCTGTTCATCTGTTCTCTGGCCCTACAATGATCTATATCATTTGTATGATCTGTATGATTTGTATCATTTGTACCAGCTATACCTTTCTACCAGAACCACTGACTTTTTTCTCTTTTTGCAACTACTAAGAGTTCAGACTTTACAGACTAAAGCAGAGAAAGCACTGGTGGCATGAAACTCCCATGACAGTGGGAAAAGGCTATATTGAAGATATATGGCTGTGTCTTTAGAAATCCTCACTATCACCCCCCCAACATTTGACACCCTACCTACTGTGCTCATTTCAGTTACCAGCTAGACCTTTGTAAGCATTTGATAGTATGACTTTATTCTGTAGGCCTACTAATGTCTACAAATGCCAAATGGATTTGTAGATAGGATTTAACATAAGGCTAATTAAACTCCGTGTTCAAATTCTTCACATAGCAGCCTCTGCTCAGGGGATGAAAACAGTCGGTAGTTTTCTGAATACTAGTCATGCAATTCAGTGCTCCAGAATAAAGGCAGAAGTGAGATCCCCTGTAATGCTTTCTTGAGCTGTATCGTGTCCTTCAGACTGTTCTTTGGTTTCCATTCTTCCTCTGGATAGTTTATTTGTGCCATTTGCCTTGAGATGACTCACCTTTATCTCCCTCTATCTGACTAGAGCCAGCTAGCTCCTGGCTTCCAATTGCTTTGGCTTGCTTTCTTCACATTCAAGTTCCTGGCCTAGGTGGTTCAGCCTACCTAGGTGGTTCTTGGGAAGAGTCACAGCTGACGGAGCCCCACATTCCTTGCTTGAGCACAAAAACAAGAATGGAGGAGAGGTGTTCAGCCATTCTTTAATAGATGAACTTTTCATTCCTGTGTCTTTTAGAACTGAATAAAGATGAAAGGCTCCTACACACTTTCCTTGGTTCCAAAGGAAACATTGCAACAAAACAAAACAAAAAATATGACAGAAAAAGGACAGAAAGTGTCCTTTTGCCAATAGCAAATCTATGGGAACTAAACGACTAATCAAAGCAAGGTTGTTTTTGAAGTGGGGCAGAGGCTCTTATTCTTCCATTTTTTCCTCTTTTAATCCCACCTAATTATACTTTTAAAAAGTAAGCTAGAAGGAAAGAAAGGAGGGGCAGGAGAGAGAAGATGGTGAACCCTGTACTCCCTAACTCTTCTCTGTGATGCTCCTTCATATCATTCACAGACAAACCTCAGGCAGAAGAATGATGACAATGCCCTCCCCATCCCACTTTCCAATCATCCTCTTCCTCACTCTTTATGATGGATCCCAGGGCCATACTTGGGCCTGAAGATGTCACATTCATAGAGGTCCCTTTGGATCTGGAAAGCTGATGAAGTCAAACCAGACCTCAGCCGGGGCCTTCATGGGGTGGAGGGATTGGAAGTGCCTTGGTTCTGTTCTGTAGAGCTATGTTGACAAGAAAGGACAGCAGTGAGGATGAAAAATGGCTTTAAGGGCTGGGAATATGGCCTAGTGGCAAGAATGCTTGCCTCATATACATGAAGCCCTGGGTTCGATTCCCCAGCACCACATATATACAAAACGGTCAGAAGTGGCGCTGTGGCTCAAGTGGCAGAGTGCTAGCCTTGAGCAAAGAGAAGCCAGGGACAGTGCTCTGGCCCTGAGTCCAAGGCCCAGGACTAGCAAAAAAAAAAAAAAAAAAAGTTTCAGAGAAATGGCTTTAAGGATGACTCCAAGTTAGGAATAAAAAGTGAGAATTGTCTTTTGTGTCCTTTATTTTGGAATTTTCAGGTACCTAAGAGCGTTAAAAAGAGGACAGAAAGAGAAGAAATCCTGACATAAGGAAATTCTACTGATTCCAGTTTCTGGATGCGTTGATTGACTAATAGGCTGATCCTCTGGTGACCTAGTCAGTAGCTAACAGACAACCAGAAGGCTTTATCTGCAATGCTCTTTTAAAAAATTGCTTTAATCACAAGCTGTTGTAAAGCCCATAAAGCTCACTGGATATCCCTGACTGGATAGAATTTGCCTTCTTTAAAGAAGTGAAGACAAAGGAAAAGAAACGTTTTCTCTTGATTTATGAGCCCCAGGTTGCTCAAATGCTTCTCTTCAAAGATTATTTTCTCCATTTCATGCCCATTGCTTTATTTTCTGATATCTGCTTAGAAATAACCTTGTCTTTCTGGTACTTAGTTATACTGCATAAATCCTTTTGCCATTTCTAAGAAATCACAGAACTCTGCTCTGACAGCCTTCTTCAAGAGCCAGGGCTCCGCAGCACAGCACAGCACTGCCACCTAGTCTGGCTTAGTGTGAAAGAAATTAATGAGCTTTTTCCTGGTGAGGGGCTGGATGGAATTGGTAAAATGGGATTTAATTGGAGCTGAATAAACTCTGTTTTAAAATTCCTTACACATAAGCTTCTGTTCATGGGTGACAACAGTCTGCATTTTCTCTGATTTGTAGCAAAATCGCAGTCATGCAGTCCCATGTGCCAGAGAGAGGGCAATGATGGGGAACTGTGCATCTTCACCTTGCAGGCTCTGCACTGCCCTGGAGAAACTCCAAGGTGAGACAACCCTCTCTGTCCATTGGCTTCCTACTGCCCCCATGCAACTTTAGAGAATGGGCACTACCATTTGGCTCCTGATCAGTGAAAGTCTGACAGAGCATGGCAGGAAAGCTTGTCTGTCTGAGTGGTTCACCCTCCACTGGGGTTCTGCAAGAACCACAGAGGCTGTTGCTCTTGGGAGGGAACAGAGGTGCTCACTCTCTGGGTAGGACTGAGGAACAGAAGATTGTGATGACCCACAGGGCCATTTGTATATTGACCCCTGAAGGGGATGGGGAGGGGGAAAGATGAAGGAAAGGGGAAGGTAGATTTAGTTACTTGGATGGCTCTTTCTCTCTCCACTCATAGAATTGGAGCATGAGCATGGAATCAGGAGGGGAGATAGATAGGAGCTCGTGTGCCAATCCAATCTACTGCCTGAAAACAATGAGAAGAAGAGTTTCAGTTCTCTGTCAAGTTTCAGGGGTGGGGTAGTAGGAGTACTACTTCTGATTAGTAAAGGTGCAGCACGATCCAATTTTTGAGAAAGTTTATCAGTCCTGCAGATAGGGAGTGAGGAAATTTAGGGGTAAGAGCCAATGAACTAGTTGCCTTCAGAGACAGTCCAAAGAACACAATACAAAAGATTCTACATGAGTCTAATGCCTACTCCAGCACTGTGTTCCAACCCAACTCCAACAACAATTTTACACACTAGTTGGTCTCCCCAACACAGACAGATGGAGAGCCCATGGCACAGGCAGACCACTCAAGAGCATTCTGGAGATGCTAGTAGCTCAGGTGCTTGGAAGTGCAGATCCCACAGGGAGAAGCAGTCACAAAGACTGTGGTCATAGCCTGGAGGCAGCAATACATCCAGAGCCACATCCAGCCAGAGCCTTGCCAAGCCTTCAGATCAGGAAGAACTCAATAGAGAAGAGTTATTTAGCAATAAGAAGGCTGATCCATGTTACTTAAGAAAATTCACCAGGTAGGAAAAGAAGGAGCCAAAGTGAAGTTTCCTTGATGAGAAACTTTCCTTGGCAGTACCTGCCTTAGAGGGATATAGGATACATAAATCTATAGCACAGGAAAAGTAGAAAGACGTGGTCATCAATCCCACTTGAGTTTAGCCAAGTAAAAACAGATGTAGGGTGAGGCTCTGCATTCCATCTACGAACTGTATGAATCATAGGCATGTCATCTGAGTTTCAGTTTTCTTGTCTGAAAAATGGGACCAATGCCACAGAGTAGCTGCCTCTTGGTTTATTCAGTCATTGAGCATTAATTACCTGATTGCCATGTGCCAGCCACTAAGATGGTTGGTGAGTGACTTCTCTCATGGGAATCTATGGAAGAATATAGATGCAAAGCTAAAAGTCACACAGCAAAGTGGAAATGCTCTGGCTGCTTCTCCTATTTTTATGTGTGTATTTTCCAATACCTAATTACACATGGATAAAAATTGAGTGAAACTGAATCACTGACTTTGGCTTGTGAGCAATATCCTGGAGCCAATTCTATAGTGTGCCTTTAAAAAACAGCAGCTCAAGGTTTGTCAGTCTTTGTCTGTTTTGTTCTTTCCTCTCCTTTGATACCTTGCTAGGTGTAAGTTCAAGTATGATACCTAGTATGACGTGATACTTGAGGTGAACCTACAAATAACAGATCCTCTTCTAAGCACTATTCTGCTATCATTACTGACTCCAGACACAGGATAACCAAACACCAAGAAAATAGCTGGCAAAATGTTGAAATGAACAATGCAGAAATTCAGGCTGGAGAGATAATTCAACCTTTGTGCTAGCAGAAACACTACTTAGTGTCTCTAACACCTAAATGCATATGAAACAACTTTGCCAATTGGTGGCTAATCAAATTGTTCTGAATAATGCAACCCAGTGTTTTCCTGCTTCTTCTTCATGCTAATTTATTCTGACATGGCTTTTCAATAATGAAAATCTGTTCTTGCAGAATCCATTTCATCGAGATTTTCCATATTAAAGTGGAGATGGACGTGTCCTGGACAATTAGATTACATGTCCTCATTCTAGCACTTGGCATTCTGGGGGAGGAGCCTTTGTCTCACAGTGGTGACCAGATGGCATTAATTTGAGAGGAACTAGTACCTTCCTTCACAGACCTATATTTTTATAGTGCTGTTTTTATCTAACTGAAATTTCTTGACTGCACAGACTAAATTTGTGCCTTTTCTCAATTTGTTAATTTTCAGAGCATTTTCAGTCCTAATCATGACCACCAGGGTGAAAAATTAATGTAAATAAAGGCATCAGTAACAAGAAGATGTATTGGTGTCTCAATCCAGAGAAATACGTTCTGAACACACCAAATCTTTAGAGTCAGAAGCAAACAGATGGGTTGAGAAACGTACACTCAGTGAGGGCCTATTGCACACAGGTATCCTGCGAGGAGCTGGGGTGCTACAGTGAACATGCTACCAGGAGCTAAGGTCTGATATGAGGGTTCTCAAACTTCAGTGTGCAAAAAAAAAAAAAAAAAAAAACAGATAGGGAATATGTTAAAGGTGTGTTTGGAGGATTTACTAAGAGATTCTGATCAATAAATGTTAGTTGCCCAAGGAAAATGTCTGTGATGTATTTCTAATAAATTCCCTCTGATAGTTTTGGGTTATCATTAACTACCTTTACTAAGTATGTGTTAGTTACTCTTTCTAAGACCTATACAATGTTTAATTGGTATCAGCACTGTTGGTTTGGTTATTGCTGCAGAGAGTAGGCATTTCAATAGCCTATGGAGTTACCGGTCTTGCTAATTTTATACACTGCAACATTAGTTTGGAATGATTCTACACCATGTCCTAAAAGTCTCATGCAGACTTACACCAATTTATTTCCAGGATCCCTGTCTAAATCACAAAATTAAAAACAAAACAGCAGTTAGATCTACTCCCAGTTAGATAACATCCCAGGAAGCACTTCACATGTTCTGTCTCATTTAATTTAAACCTACCCTGTACGAGACATATTGCTCTTCTCCTTCATCTTGTAGATGGGAGCTGTTTCAGTGGGTGTGGGCTGCCCAGCCTTTTCTTCACCTCTGTATCACTTGGGATCAAAACCAACTTTCAACATGATACATGGACTGAAGCCCTTCTTACCTTCTTGGCCAAGTACCGCCAGTAAGTTTTAAAGTTTAGGGGACCTCTTCTCCTTATTATCTGCAGATGCAACTCAAATGCTGCTTCTTCCAATGCTATTTGTATATTCTCTCCATTACTGAAGAATTAGAAGAGATAAATATGGAGACACAGGTGAAGAGGTAGATAAGAAATTCCTGGAGAAGTACATGGAGCTACAGACTTAGATGAGTCCATGCCTACTTTTCCTTATATGTAAAATGGAAATAAAATTACTTGCCTCATAGGCTGAGAGGAGAATGGTATGAGCTAATACTTAGGAAAGTGCTGATCAAAGGGCTTAAAAATAGTTAAGTGTTTAATTTAAATTGGTCTCCCTCCCTTCCCTTTGATTAAGATTCATAGAAGAGAGGACTGAACTTGGGGGAAGCACAGGTTAAACAGCTATATCCTGTGTTCTCACTTCAATGGTTTAATAAACACTTTGTTGCTACACATTTGAACACAGCATGGCCCCTATGCTTGAGGAGCTCAGATTCATTAGCCTAAGCCTTCTGCAAGAACTCAAGGTGGGGAGATTAAGAGTGAGCCATAACCCTGAACTGCAGAAGACAGCAGATCATACTGTGAGGGGTGTGGATGCAACAGGGACTCTACTGGTCATAACTCTTCCGCATTGCCAAGTTGGGTCGTGAAAGCTACAATGGACCAGCTGGGTAACATTCACCTTGTTGTGAAATCTTTCTCCTGGCTTAGCTGCTAGGGTCAGGAGTCTGGTTGTTAAGGTGGGATGCACTAGGCAAGATACACAGTGGCTGAAGACACAGAGAGTATGAGAAGACCATAGAAAAAGGACTAAGACTCGGGGGTTGCTGGACTGTGGGTAGAGATAATATGCCACTAGCAGTATTCTTTCTATGTGAGTTTCATGGACTAGCACAAGGTAGGATCTGTAGGGCTGCTGGGGCTGTGGGGTCCAGGCACCCTGGCCTCTCTGTGAAGGCTCAGGAAGGCAATTACAGTTTGGGTTGTCCAGAAAGAGGATATCTGATTGCTGAATTGGCTTGAGATTTTTCTCTACTGGGAAAGGCAATGGGTGCCAACTGAGGCTGATGCTCAAACAACCTTGGGCTGGGACTGGGGGGGGGGGGAGGCGGGCATACATATGTGCAGGTGTGTCTGCACACATGCATGCACATGTATGTGTCTGTCTGTCCATCTGTAATGGTTTCCTGGTGTGTTCCTATTAGCCCCAAGCAGAGCAGGAAAGAACTAGAAAGGAAATGGTGCCCTGATAATAGTCACTGGCAAAGGAGGCTGCATCTTGATTCTCTGCAAAGGGTGGAGAAAATGGGTTTCACCTGGAAAGGCAATGACTTTGAGATTGAGGAGAGGGGCTTGCTGCCAGATAGCTAGGGAACCAGTGTGCCATGCACATGAGGTGGGAGAACTCTGTACCCTCCTGCAGGCTTTGTGGGAGCACATGGCATGAGTCACTCATGACAGCTTCCCACTCACACCTCAAATGATCGCACACAGAGAGGGAATGGCAGCACACTGTGACTTCTCAGCAAGCTGTGAGCAGGAGGAAGGAGCTGTGTTTAGAAATGGAGGACAGGCAGCAATCTCTCTGCTCAGCTCTAGTTCTTTAAAGAGCCCTTCCTCTCCTTTGATTGCTTCAGGAGAGGTGTCAGGAATTCAAGAAACACGGTGTTCGACTGGGCTAGATTCATACCTGGCTCATTGTTCCTTAGCTATGTCATTTGCCAGCATTCTACAGGCTCTTTGAGCTTTATTTTTACCCACCAGGAAATAGGGACAATAAGGCCTTCTTGGAATTCTTGGGAGGACTGAACATGCCTCATTGGAAGCTCATAGTAAGCACCAACTTCCTCCCTCTGATTTTGTTTCCTGAGTACCCACTCTGTTAAGGGCTAAGCAACAATACCTACTATACCCCCAGGCACAGGTAAGAACAGTGTTAATCAACATGGTAAACAGAAGGAGGGGATTGATTTGTTCCCCTCATGCAAAGCTGAGCATGAGACAGGTTATGGGTTTGAATATTAATACATTTGAAGTGAGAAGAATCACTTAGAACAGAAATTGTCTTGCTTGCAAAGATTTATTCACCGTGTAGTTTTTCATGGCTCATAAAAGGTGATGGATGAACGTAATTTTTAGTTTAATTTCTTGCCATGCAGTTCAGTAATTTTTTAGATAAACTCAAATTACTACAAATCCAGAACTGTTCAACTCTATGAGGAGTCATGAACATCTGATTGTATACAGGACATCCTGCATGCTTAATTTTTTCAAGGCAGCCAAAGATAGGGTGATTAGAAATCACAGCACACACGTAAACCATGTAATTCTTAAAGTTCACTTGGGCTACCTCTAAACACAAACCTACTCAAAGAAAAATGTCTTGTTCTTATTGTTTTTGTAGGGGAGAGGGCTACAACACAAATAGAAGCAACATACAGATTCTTATTTATTAGGGTGTGTGTGTGTGTGTGTGTGTGTGTGTGTGTGTGTGTGTGTGTGTGTGTGCACATGCTGGTGGTGGAGCTTGAACTCAGGAACTGCACTTCCCCTCATGGTTAGCATTCTCCTATGTAAGCCATGCCACTATTTCTGGCTTTTTGCTAGTTAACTGGAGATAAGAGTCTGATGATTTGTCTGCCTAGACAGTCACAGAAATTTAATCCTCAGATCTCAACCTCTTGAGTAGGTAGGATTGTAGGCATGAGCTGTGGATGCCTGGGTTCTAGGAATTGTGTATCTTTTTATAAAAAAAAAATAAATATCTGAAGTTTTCTAAGAATTTAAGAGTGGTCCTTGAGATTATGTGAAAACTGTTTTTGTTTTTAAGTATATTTTGCTTTGAGTTTTCCTGTATATTTTTAATATTTAAAGCAATTGAGAGCCTGAATCTTTTATGAAATTATCAATGTGGAAGAGTAGGGGGGGAAAAAACATTAGAGGTTTGGAATTAATGAGAGTCAAGAATGTTCAAGACCAATGATTATAATGCAAAACTGAGTGAGAAGTAGAAGCCAGACTGTTAAAGACTGCAGCTTAGTGTGGCAACACACACATGTAACCCCAACATTCCAAAGGGTGAGTGAGTCAGGAGAATCCTGAGTTCATAGCCAGCCTGGGCTGCACAGTGAGATCCTGTCTCAAACAACAGCAAAAACACCAGGTACTTAGGAGGAGCTAACGGGCAAAACTTAACCAACCAGAGTTCTCTCTGTAAATAGCAAATAGATAAATAATAATGAAATAAACACAAGAGTGATTAAATACTAACCAACCTCTGATAAAGTCTAAACATTTGGAGAAAAGATTGGTGTTTTTAAAAAGGTTCTTCTTCCACTCATTTTTCTGTGAACTGAAAACTACTCTTTAAAATTAAAAAAAAACAAATAAACATGTCTTGCTGTATGTTGTATCTTGCCTTCAATGTGTTCCTGTTTATTAAACAGTGTTAGGTTAAATAAAATATGCTGCTATCCTAATGAAGATCTTTTCCTTTCTATCTTTTTGAAAACAAAGAGAAAAAGATAAACATTCAAACAACCACATGCTTTGCTCTCTATCACTGGCAATAACCTGAACAGAATTCTCCTATATCAGCAACATAACCGCAGTGACATTGTACACAGCCAGAATTACAATTTTGGTCTGAACGATGATATGATATTTGCAGCCTGCCAGGCACAGACCAAGTGTTAGAAAGAGAAGAGGGAAATCTATCCTGCTATAATTCTGTTTCCTTAGCTAGAACAGTTTTCAGAGGTCAGATAATTATGCCTGCAAAGAAAAATTTAAAAGACATAGAAGATAATAACAGAAGAGAAGCTATTGTGGCAATGTGACATATCTGCATCACCCTGGCGGTAATCATTTGTGGCAGACCGGATGTTCTGTGAGGCTTCCATTGACAGGATGAACCACACAATCTCAAAACCTGCCAAAGAGTAAACAAAAGGACAGAACTTCAAATAAAAATGAAGCTTCAGTCTTACCAACCCCCCTTTACTTATGCATCCTTTGCATACCACTGGTTTAGGGAAAGGGTTTGAGGTGACGTTTAATGAGTCAAAGACATGATTGTCCTAAAGTAAATTAACAGAGCCCAAGTCTTGCAACGAGAAGGAAGGCTTGGTCCTTCCTTCTCGTTGCAAGACTTGGGCTTCATAGGGGCTTTAGTCTCAGGTTTACCCTCCCACTGAGCAGCAGAACCACCTGCAAACAGGTCACCACCTTCGAATCACCCAGTCTTTGCCTCACCAGTACCTGAATGCATCTGGCTCTCTAGGTTTTGAAACACACTTCTCCCCAAGTTCACATAACTTTCTCATCACCTCAGGCCCCTCTATAGGACACCATGCCTTTGTCATTGACCTTCAGTTTCTCCCTCTGGCTTATTATGCATGAAGAAATTGATCCAAGATCAAGGAGAGAGATTTAACACAAATTGCTACTGACGTGGTATACCAATTTTCACATTTATTGACTCTAACACACTATGTTCCACCGAAAGGCTACACTCATTTAAATCACTCCCTATAGTCTACATGTAAGGGGGCTCCTCTCCCTCAAAATCTGCAGCAGCATCATTAACTTCAGCTCCACAAGGCACTCTGTTTTTCCCCAGCAATACTCAGTTTTTACCTGTTTTGTAGTAGCTCTTTGTTTTGTTCTCTAGATGATTGCTGATCTGCCCTGTCCTCAACTCCATGATCCCTACAGCCTCTAGACCTACAGCTTTCACTTTGTTTTTACCTAGAACCTATAGCAAAAAATGCATCCTTTATTAAAACTCAGCATGCGACACACACACACACACACATACACGTGCACAATTTCATTGTAAAAAACAAATGACATTTACTACAAAGTATGCAGGTTGATGTTTCTATTCCATTTTATTTTGCTTTATAAAACTTAGGTCAAGATGTTCAAATTCAAGTTTACAATCTACTAAAAGTATGTGGCCCACAGTTCCATAATCTCTGATCTCATGTGTTCTTTTCTCACTTTGGGTCTTATCTCATGGGGAACTGGACCTTTTTCCTATGTTGTCTTCTAGCTTTAGACTGTGCAGGGATTCTCAAAGTATTGTTGAATTTTGTTAGTCACGTGCCCACCTTTTTGTTGTTGTTTTGTTCTTCCTTCCTTCCTTTCCGTCCCTTTATCCTTTCCTCTTTCTCTCTCTCTCTCTTTTCTTTCCCTCCCCCTTTCTTCTTTCTCCCTTTCTCTCTTCTTTCTCTTCTTCCCTTCCTTTCCCTCCCTCTCTTCCCCACCTCTCTCTCTCTCTTTCTTTTTTTCCCTTTCTTTCTCTTTCTTGTAGTACTGTGGATTAAATTCAGAGTATATGCTCACTAGTAAATCCTCTACTGTGAGTCATGACCCAGTCCTTTGTGATTTATTATTGTTTTAAGTAGGATCTCATGCTTTTGTTCAGGCTGCTCTAAAACGTCTATCTTCCTACTTCTTCCTCCAAGTAGCTGGAACCACAGGCATGTACCACCAACCTGGCTTACTATTAGCACAAATTATTACACAAGGGGATTTCAATTTGGCATGTCCATATATTCAGACTCCTTCTGTCACTCTTCCTCATCCCTGCCCCCTTTCTAAACCAATGTTAGCCAGCTTTGTTGTTCTATTTTCATACATGTAATAAAATATTTCCACCTTATTCACCTTTCTTCATCCTCTCCATTTACCATTTACCCTACCCCCTCCCACTAGTACTGACATCCAACAGGACATGTTTCACCTAACATTCATTTCTTTGGATAAACACCCAAGAATGTTACTGTTGGATCATACAATAGTTCTATTTTTATTTTTTTAAGGAATTCCCATACTGATGTCCATAATGGATGCACCATATAATATTCCCACCAAGTTTATAGTTCCTTTTCCCCCATACATCTTTGTCAGCACTTGTTTGAATTCTTAAAGACTTCCATTATGACTACAGTAAGATGGAATGCCAATGCTGTTTTGATTTGAATTTCTTCTATGGTCATTTATTCATGCATTTATTGGCCATTTGTACTTCTTTTGAGAAGCATTCAGTCAGTTCATTTGCTCATTTGCTAACTGGATTCTTGGTTCTTTTAAATTATTCCCTGTCAGATTTATAGCTACCAGAAATTTTCTCCCATTCTGTAGGCTGCCTCTTCAGCCTAGTGACTATTTCCTTTGTTGCACATTTTTTAAAATCTGATACAACTCCATTTCTCAATTCTTCCTCCCCTGTGCTGAGCTATGAAGAGTTCTATTCAGAAAGTTATTGCCTATGCCTATATATGTTCCAGTGTTTTCCTATTATAGTTTCCACTAAGATTCTTAATCTACTTTGAATTGATATGAATACCAGATGAGAGATAGAGATCTAATTGCAGTCTTCTGTATGTGAATATCCAGATTTTCCAGCACCATTTGTTGAAGAGGCTCTCTTTTCTTCAACCTATGTTTTGGGATACTTTGCTAAGAGTCAAATGGTTGTAGCTGAATGAATTTATTTCTGGATCTTTTATTTTGTTCCATTGTTTTTCATGTGTGTATTGGAACCTCCAGAATTGCTTTTGTTTGTTTTGTTTTGTTTTGTTTTTCTCTCAAGACTGCATTGGCTATTTGGGGCCTTCCAAAGCCCCATATGGGGGCTTCCATATTAATTTTAGGATTGATCTTTTTCTATTTCTGTGAAGAATGACATTAGGATTTTGCATTGAATCTGTAGATTGTTTTCAGTAGAGAAGCAAATTAATTCTGCCAATCCATGGGCCTGGGAGGTCTTTCCACCTTATGTTGTTTTCTTCAAAACCCTTTTCAACATTTTGTAGTTTTCATTGTAGAAGTCTTTCACCTCCTTGGTTAAAAATATTCCCAGGTATTTATACTAATGTGAGTGGGGTTGCTCTCCTGATTTCCTTCTCAGCACCATTGTAGGTATGGTTGTATGTAAATTTTGTATCCTCCTTTATTGCCAAATGTGTTTTTCAAATATAGGAGTTTTTTGGTGTTATGTTTAGAGTCCTTTAGGTACAAGATCATATCACCTGAAAATAGGGTTAATTTGATTTCTTCCTTCCTTATTTAGTATCATGTTTATTTTTGGCACTTGCCTTATTGTTCTGGCTAGAAATTCCAGTATTATATTGAAATTCCAGTATTATATTATATCCAGTATTATATATAGGGGTAGAGAGAGTAGACACCTTTGCCTTATTTCTGAGTTTAGAGAAAATTATTTCAATTTTTCCCACCTCCCACCATGACCCTATCTTCATGGGCCTCAGGTCTCAGTAATTACACAGGATAGACAACTGGTTGACCACCCCACTACCAAGTCAATGGGCATGCTGGCTCTAAGTTTGTAATATATAGCCTTTATATATTGAGGTACATTCTTTTTCTTCCTATTTTCTTCAAAGCTTTAATCATAAAGGGTGATGAATTTTGCCAAAGGCTTTTCTGCATCAAATGAGATGATCATATAATTTTTGTCACTTCATTCTGTTTAAATGCTGTATTATGTTTACTGATTTACATATGCTGATCCATATAATTGGAATGAAACCATCTTCATTTTAGTGTAATCTTTCTGATGCATTATTAAATCTGGTTAGCAAGTTTTATTGAGAATTTTTTCAAGTTTATTCATAAAAATATTGTTCTGTAATTCTTTTAAGTTATGTTGTTGTTATGCCCCTTTCCAAAATTTTGGAAGGAGTGTAATACTGGCTTCATAGAATGAGTTTAGTTGTGTGTGTTCTCTTTTTATTTTGTGGAAAAGTTGGAGGGATACTGTTGTTATTGTTTAAAGGTCTGGTAGAATTCAACAGTGAATTGGTTAGGTTCTGGGCTTTGTTAGAGACTGTTAGCAGACTCTCTATTATTACTTCAACCTCATTTTCATAGACCTATTTAAATGGTTTATATCCTCTTGGTTCACCAGGTTTATTTTTGAGATAGGGTCTTGCTAACTTATGTTCACTAGACTAACCTCAAACAGCAATCCATCTGATCCCTCCTTCCTAGAGTAGCTGGGATTATAGGCATAAGCCAAACTTAATAAAATAAACACACATACATTTTTCCTCTACTCTTCTGCTTCCACAGCATTTCTAATCCATCCTTCGTGGTTATAAGAAAGTCCAAATTGCCACATACCTAAATTCTCCAGATCACCCTCTCTGACTCTATGTTTTTGCTTGCCTGCTCCAACTTTCATAAGGAGAGGACAGAGCTCCACAAACTATCTCAGTGAAAGTTAAGTTTTTCACTTGGGCATAGCTTTAAACTCCCTGACAGACAAGACAAAGAAGAGAGCAAGGGCAAGGAGGACCTACAGGGACATTGACAGAATTATCTAAACTTTGACAGAATTATCATAAACTAACAAAAGGAAATGAATTTTATCAAGAGAAAACAAAATTCTTTTCTATAGTGAAGGGAGGAATTTATTATGTGATTTTTCTTATATTTTTAGTATATAATGAGATGCATAAGAGTTGCTGGATCTTTATGTATAAAGAATTATACAATGCATATTTTGGTTTTGTCATTATTTATGCACTTAATTTTCCTAAGTTTATTTTAAAAGTGTTCTAGAATTATTCCTAGGATTTCCCCAAAAGAGCATTTATTTAACTAATTGGCAGAACTGGGTTCTGATAGCCCCTAAGCAACCTTGAAAGAAATTCTGCACTTGCTACTTATACATCCTCACTATTCAGCCAGTGTGTGACTGTCTAATCTACAATCTATCTTTATTACTGAGATCTAACTTCAGTAGCTTGCAGTGAAAACCTCTTTTCTAGGTGACTTTATCAGTTAGGATAAGCTATGATATGCTATATTAACAAATTACCCTAAAATCTTAGTGGCTTAAAAGAAGGTTAACATCTTACTAATATTGAACTAGTTCTTAAAAGTCTTCAATTTCACAGGAATACATCACTTCTGCACACTTTGCTTTAGCTAAAGACAAGTCACATGGCCATGCCTAACAGCTATGGAACGGTAGCTGTGCATTTAACTTCCTACCTATTAAAAGGACACAGGAATTCTGTAAGCAACCCTTTTCCCCAACCATGAAAGGGAAGTTTTTCCATAGTACTGACTACTGACTGCCTCTTCTTCAAAGTCCCTGCTACTTTGGTGCTGATCACCTGTCCTCTGACCCATCTATTAGCCTTCCTTTCTCTCTCAAACTGTGTGTGATCCTCAACTGCTGATATGGAATTTTATCCACAATGGGGCCTAGAAGATGCCAAGTTCAAACTTTTGTTTTCAATCCTACTAAGAATGATCATCTCAGAGAGCAGGGAAAAATAAATATGCATAGATATTTTTTTAAACCCTCACTTTTTTCTCTCCAAGGCCTTTCATTTTAAGTAGGCAATATAACCAACTCTCCATAAACTGCACTTAAGAGACTCTAGCAGAAAGGAACTCTAGACATGCTGATATATATGCCAGGATAATTACTGCATTGTTGCTTATAAAATTGAAAACTGGGAGAAACCTCAATGTCAAGCAAGAAAAGGTATTTTTGACTCAGTTGAAAAATAGTTGTGTGATGAACTGTTTTATATATATATATAGTTGTTAAAATATTGATGGAGATCTATTCATATTGTCTGTGGAATATGGTTAAACAACAAAAAGCAATTTGCAGAGTTATATCTATCGTTGATTCCATTACTATGAAAACAAACACCAAAACCAACAAAATTCTTAAATATGTAGGTTTAGTTTGCAAATAAAGAAAATGGTAGCAAGACATACAGCATATTGTTAATGCTGATAATCTTGGGAGGAATTTTTTATAGAGCAGCAAGATTTTTAAACTTCTAAAACTATATCATAGGATGATTTCATTGACTATGACTACTTATATTATTACTTTCAATTTAATAAAGAAAAGAACAACATGAAAGCAAAAGGAAATTTTAATTTAAAAAATAATAACAGGGCTGGGAATATGGCCTAGTGGCAAGAGTGCTTGCCTTGTATACATGAAGCCCTGGGTTCGATTCCCCAGCCCCACATATAGAAAATGGCCAGAAGTGGCGCTGTGGTTCAAGTGGCAGAGCACTAGCCTTGAACAAAAAGAAGCCAGGGACAGTGCTCAGGCCCTGAGTCCAAGCCCAGGACTGGCAAAAAAATAAATAAATAAACAAATAATAATAATAATAATAACAAAAATAAATCCTGTAATTGCAACACCTCCATCTGGCCACATTGCTCTACCTGTTCAATGATATATTTTATAGCTATAATCCCAGTTAACATGTTAGCTTTTCACTTTACATCTTAAATTTTTTTCTCTTATCCCTAGTCCTTACAAAAGTGATATCCTGTATCATTCACTTTCCAAAGGACCAATAAACTATAATTTATCAAACCAAGGTTTCAATGTGGATAGCATGACAATTATCCCAGTGCTAAATCTGTCAATCTAGCTTATGGTCTTAAGCATTATTCTTCCATAAGGTCCCTTTTTGATGTATGAGTAGCATTATTTCTTTTGCTCTAGTACAATTTAGGAGGCAAATACTCTGTTTTACTATAACTCATCATTAACTTCACACCTTCCATAAATAGCATGTGTATTGAAACCATCAATTTGTACCTTTCTATTCCAGCTTCATTAAAGGGTTATTGGAACTTTAAAGAGTTGTTTTATGACAGATAAAGAATTTGCCTTATTGTAGATTTTCTTACTTCTATGCTTTCTCATTAGTCATTAGTTTAATCTAATCTAATAAATACTCTACTTCTTTTGTCTCGGTTTTCATTACAATCAAATGAAACAATTATCTCGCTCTTTCCCTTCCAGCCAGTTTACAAGGGAAGAAATAGGACTATATATGTTTACTTGCATATATATTTTTACCTGAATATATATTCTACTAGTTGAATACAGTAATAATTACCTGTGGTATCTGGGGAAGGTGAGGGGGGCTGGTGGAAACCAGCTGGATGAGGAACAGGCCTGAGGTGAACATACACATTTTTAACTATATATCCCCTATATCTCTAACTATACACATGTATCTTCTCAAGATGTATTGCATAGAAACAATTCCAATGGGCCTAAATCAGTGTAGGTTCACCTTCCTCTACAACATAGTGTCAGAAACAAAGCAATAAATTCAGTTTTCATATTCTTAAACAAGAGAGTAATTTATTAAAGCTATGTCCATTCAAGCTATTTTTCCTAAAAGCAGTAAGACTTGAAATTCCTTAGGAACTATACAATTTAAATAGATATTCATGCCAATCTTTGGCAGGGATTATCTAGAAGGGCAAAGAAGGTTAAAGAGAGAAGTTTTCACTACAAAATACATTGGTAATGAGCAGTGAAATAAATAATTCCATAAAAATAAAACTATTATTTCAACTACTTATTTTGAAGATAAGTAAAACTAATCAAAATGGAAAAGGGTAGTTACTAAGAAAACCATGAATAAATAGTAGAGAAGTAGACAGAGAAGGCGTGGGTTTACTCTAGATGTTCATGAGACATTCCCTCCTAGAGCTTCACGCACCTTGGTTTGGGGAATTATGCACATTTTTATCATCTTATTTTGTGTATCATTATAATTTTCCATACTGACCATTTTCATTCTTTTTAATTTTCTCTGTTTTGTGTGTGTGTGTGTGTGTGTGTGTGTGTGTGTGTGTGTGCATGCACATGCATGCATGGACCCATACTAATATCTTGAGCTCAAGATTTCATTCATATCTTGCTTTGCGTGTGTTTTTTTTCCCTCAAGGCCGAGGCTCTATCACTTGGGGCCATGCTCCACTTTTGGCTTTTGGGGGGTTAACTGGAGATAAGAGTCTCAGGGATTTTTCTTCCCAGGCTGGCATCAAATTGTGATTCTCAGAGCTCAACCTTCTGAATAGCTAGGATTAAAAGCATGAGCCACAGGCACCTAGCTCCTTTCTTTTGTAATAATCAGTGGGGCAGAAAGTCCAGCCTCTTGCTGGTGTCGCTGCCACGTGGATGGGACCTGCAGGAGGAGGTGTGGCATTAGGGAGTGGTCGTAAGTGGTTGGACAGTGGTCAGGGCTGCTGGAGGGGGCGGGGTGAAAGGAGTTGAGGAGGAGCAGCCTAGAAAGTCCTGCCCCATGCTGGCTTCACTTCCAAGTGGGCCCTGGCTGCTGGAGGGGGGCAGGGCGTCAGAGGGCCAGAGTATATATGTAGGCTGCCTGTGGGGAGGAAACAAAAGGAGGAGGAGGAGAGAGAAAAGCAGACCATAAATGCTGGAGGAGTGGAGTGGAACCGAGTGGAGTGGAGCTGAGCTGTGGAGAAGTCCGAAGCCTGAGGTCTGTGGAGAAGCCTGAAGCCTGGGGTCTGCGAAGAAGTTCAAAGATTCAGAAGTTCAAAGCCTGAGGCCTGAGGAGAAGCCCTAGAAGCCCGAGGTCTAAGGCCTGTAGAGAGGCTTGAGGCCTGAAGCCTGAAGAGAGGCGAGGCCTGCAGGAAGGAGGAATAGAAAGAAGCTCGCTCTTTTGGAGGTTTGGAGGTTGAGGCTATTGGAGGTTAAGGAGTGGAGGTTTGGAGGTCAGGGCTGGTCTGGGTTCTGGGTTCTGTAGTTAGCCTGAACAAGGTAGTCTCAGGCCAGTATTTGGAGGTGGAGGTTGTTCTGGTCCTGGGTTTGGGGTTGCAAATACAGCTCCTTTGTAAATAAAACCCCTTTCCACCTTTAGCTGTGCCTCCATGGATTTTTCTTGTTCTCAGATCATAACACCTTTGTTTTTATTTTCATTTTTTACAGTTTCCTATTATTCCAATCACTGTAGAGCAGAATTTTAAACTGTTCTGCGTATATTCATATCTGCCAATTTCTTGAGACTGGCTGGAAATTTTTGTTTTAATTTTTATGCAGGTCATGAGATACAGAAAGCAAAAGAAAAATGGTCTCAGAAAAGAAAATCATCTCTGTCACCAAAGGATTTGCAATCTAGAAAAGGAAGCAGGCATATAAACCAATAATTGAAGCAATATAAAAGCATTATTTGTGATATATTTAAAATGATGAAGAAGCAAAAATAGGAGCAGTTCACTCTACCTGGGAATGAGAAAGACAACGTGATCTTAACTGAAGATGACCTTGTCCCCCATAAGGACATGTGACAGAAAACATCCCAAGAAGAGGGAACAGCATCAGCCCAGATCAGGCATTTTGCCTGGGGAGGCCTGAGAGGCATCCTGCAGTAATGTGTGTGAGGAGAGACACTGTGGGTTTTCCCACAGCTCAATTTGAAGTGATCTGTTTGCCAATGGCTCAGTCCTTGAAGAGATATATCCTTCTGTAAGTAAATCAATTCAAAATAACTATGCCTAAAATGATGAAAATTGAAAAATGTTTGGTTTTCTGGGGGTAGCTTCAGGATGTTCCCAGAACACACCAACACCAACATAATATCAGTATCCCAGAGTGATGACAGGTGGAAGACTTTCAACTGTCAGAATTGTGATAGGACTGGCAAAACCAGCTCTGCAAGCAGCACAGGCCGCCTTCCTCAAGCTTTTTATCAAGGAAACAGAAATGAAAGAAGATTCTGTCTGTCTTCTCTGGGAAGATCCAACTGCTCCCACATCCAAATTTTTTCCTAGCTCCTTTCCCCAAACATTTCTTTATGCCAAATATATGTCTTCTTTCACCCTACAATTTATTCCCTCTAGGTCTTTCTTTACTTAGTGCTAGAGTTTTATTTTTTTAATTCCAAAAATGTGAAAAGAATAAATAATATATTTTGAGCTGGCACTGCACTTGAAGACCAATATTCCTGTAAAAGAGAATTACTAGAGCATTAGTCCTGAGGCCAGCAATGCTGGGCTTTCCTCTTGGAGGCTAGGATATGCTGATGGGAGACTCATTGGAGCTTCTGAAATGTAAATGTGCCCAGCCCATGCCCCAGTTCTCTTCCTACCATGGGCTACCAGGGAACAAGAGCATCCCAGGTAACTTTTTCATAAATAGTACATAACAGCTTAGGATGGTTGTGGCTTTTAGGGCTGGTGTTTCTTAGAACGACAGTGGGATCAAGTTTTTTTAGGTATTGCAATTAAGTTCAACAAACGTTTAGTAATTAGTCTGAGCACAACTGCCAAATCCCTGTGCCAGCTCTGTGGCACCTTTGCAGGATCTGCTAAAATGAAGACAATTCAAGCTTTGTCCTCAAGAGGCTTGAACCTAATTTGAAAACTGCAACAAGTACACATTCTTCACAAAATGCTACAAATGCAAATCCCAACAGAGAGCTAGTAACTGTTTGTTAGGACCTAAAGGGAAATGGTATGGCTGGCTATTAAGGGGTGCCTGAAAGAGATGTCAGCTGGGATAGATGGGAAAAAAAATGAGATGCCAACAGTGTTGATGACTGAGTATGTCACAGAAGAACTGCACCTAATCCTCCTCATAACAGCCCTTCCAATCAAAATGAAAGTAAGAATCAAGTGAAGCTCTGGTAGGTTAGGCAGCATTCCCAGAGAATAACTAATAGGATCAAAGCTGAAGCTTAGATGTGCCTTTCCCTACAGTCTTATGCATTTTTACCACTTCCATGGATAAAAATGAGAAAGTCTTCAAAGGTAAGGAAACAGCCAGATGAAAGGTAATGAAGGCATGGACTGACAATACACATCATGGAAAGAGCAATCTGATTCAAATGACAAGAAACAATGATCATTGACTGATCCCTGAATGCCAAAATAAGTTTCTACTTTTGCTAGCAATAGGGGAGTCATGGAAATTTGTAAAACTTCCAGGGATAGTCATTGAGATACAGTGTATACAGGAGATGTGAAGAAACCAAAGTTTGTTTCACAGTCTGGAGTTGAAGAGGTATCAATCTTGGTGTAGAATGATTGCACCTATTACATAGTTGAATCCCCATTTCCTTACCACACATAATCCCCGGGGAAGAACACAGCACTTCTTCATCTCCTCCCTTCTTGTCTTCCCCATGGCATTAGGCTTTAAATTGAAATCACTAAAGTAATGAATACCCCCACATCTCTCATGACCGCTGTTCATTCTGGCCACAGTTTTGTCTTTAGTTGTTTGTTTCTTTGTTTAGGTTGGTTTGATTTATTTCTTTTTCTCTCCCCTTCCCACCTATATTGTTCTTGGATCCTTGTATCCCAAATTTCACGTTGAGAATCTCTGCCCTCTCCCTTATTAAATGACTCAATCCCCATTCCTATTCTCAAGTTTAAGTGCCAACTATTATCTTCTGAAAAAATAGAGCCCTCCAGTTAGCAGGTGCTACTGTCCCTAGAAAACACTAGTAATGATCTTTTGCTATTTTGAACTATCCAAAAAGATTCACTTTTGGTAAACCAATTCACAGTTAGAAATGAACTATACGACTTGGAGGGGAGAGAGGTCAGGATGGGAAAAATGGGGAGGAAATGGCTGACACTGCTCAAAAAGAAATGTACTCATTACCTGACTTATGTAACTGTAACCCCTCTATATATCACTTTACAATAATTTTGTTTTTACAAAATGACTCACTTCCCTCTCTTCCTCCATTCTACTACACCCTTTGCTCCATATCCCTTATTGCCTTATTTCTTCCAAACAAATACAGGGCTCTTGAAATGAAGAATTCCAGCAACAAAAGCATGCCCAAGTTATTTATATATGTCGTAAGAACAGCCATTGTTTTTAATTTATTAAAATTATTTTCTCTTACACAAGTAATGAAAGACTCATTGGTGAGCATAATAAAGACAGACAGACACAGACACACACACATACACACGCTCATGCTCAAACATCAAGTTCTAGATCAATTTGGCTGATATGTTTAAGATATTGAAATGAGAAGAAGAAAGTCATAGAAGTAGATTCAATAGAATCACAAGGCTCCTTATAAGGGAAATAAGCTTACAATGTCTTGCAGCAGGAAGCCAAGGAGAGAGCTGAGCTTGGTGCAAGAGCCATGTTTTATGGTAGCTAAGGCCTGATTACATATTGAAGCTACTGCCACTAAGTCTCTTATTAGGTTTTGCTGAAACTTAATTTAGGAAAAGATCTATCCCACCTAGGAGACTGAGAACCTGAATAAAGGTTACAAAATGGCAAAGGATAATCCAAAAATCAGAGGGCAGATAAAGAGACAAGCAATGAGAAAGATTCATTTCTGTGTAAGTGAAAATTCATTTCTGGAGAAAATCTCCATGAAAGGTCAGAACTTCTGCAATCACCAGAGAGGAAATGCTAGCTATCTGGTCTGAGTATTTGAAGAAATAATGAGTACAGAGTGGAAAGCTTAGGAAAACCTTGGGCTATGCATATGTGCAAAGTCTTGTTTTCAAACACAAGCAGGAAATGGAAATCATATCTGACTACTTTATCTCAGTTAAGTATAATAAGATAGCTCCTTGCCCAGACAACTTTATTTACTCATTCAATATACTAACTTAAAATTGTAAAAAAATAAAAATTACAGTACTATAGGGGCTCCCTAGGTTTCCTGCTTCAATTCTTAACCTTTCTCCTTTTCCCCCTTCCCATTTTTTAGCTACCTCCTCCTCCCCTGAACCTTGAATAGCAGAAAGCTTTTGATAAATAAAGCAAACGTTTTATTTAAATTAGTTGTCAAGTCAAAATTTATTCAAATGAGTACAGTCCAATGTTATTCATCTAAAAAATACTCTAAAGTCTTTTAAGAGCAATTCTTAAAAGAACTGTTGAAGGGATGCACCACCAATCCGGAGCAAGAGGCACAGTTCCAGCTTGGGTTGCATGGCACTTAATGAAGAAACCACTACCTGAGCCAAATAACAGGAAATTATACCCCGGTCTGCCCATTTTTTCCATCAACTACAGTCCTGCTTTGACTCAGTCACCATCTTCAGGTGCTCCCTTAATGCACAGCAGCTGGATAAAGGCTTGACCTCCATGGAGTCACTAAAGTTTTTTATTCTTTGACTATACCATCTGCAAAGTGAGCATTTTGTGAAGTACTTTATATGTATACTATCTTGTTTAATCTTTATAAATAATAGAAACATTATTCCCATTTTTATAGATGTCTGTGTTGACATAGACATTAGGGGGATTGAAAAACCTGCCTAAAGTCAAAGAGCCAGTGCATTTAAGCCTTGATCTGTCTGACTCCAACTACAGATGAATACCTAGACATGTAAACCAGGAGACAGTGGGAAGTCCAGGAAGGAATGACTGCCCCCACCTGCCATGTCCCAGCCCATCTGAATTTATACATTGTATCTCATAGAATCTTTACATGCTAGTGCTGTTGGCTTCACTGTGATCTCCACCCCAGGAAGGAAGATGTAGAGGTTCTAGAGGGTAGATAACTTATCTGGCTTCATATAGCTAGGTGGGGCTCCTGGCTCTCTCACAACCCACTTCCTGGGGAGGGACATAGCAACTGCTCATACCGCAAGTACTGCTCCGCCACCAAACTCAAGAATTTTCAAAGGAAATGCTGTCTGAATCTTATGCCCTTCCCTCCCTCAAACTGCTACTTTTCATTCATTCTAGAAAATGCAAGTTTACACTTCCCACTTTCACTTCCTCACCTCCTAGCAACTCATTGAAGCTTGCCATCAGCATACCTCTGAAACAGAACTAACCCCATCAGAGACTCCAAGGGTACACAACTGCTCAGCCTCCATCCTTTCTGTGGCTTAAGTGGATCTTATAGTGTCTCTGTTGCCTTAATAATAAAATAGATGGAAGTGGAAGGACTTCGCTAAAACAAGGAGAAGCCCTGATCCAATCAACTCAGCCTCCTTTTTTTTTTTTTTCCTCCCTCTCTACAGGACTCCTTGAAGCTCAGAGAGGCCCTGGAGCTCTGAAGGACAGATTGAACACTACTTGTATTAGTCCAGGTTTTCAAGAAAAGGGAGAAAGGGAGAGAGAGAGACAGAGAGAGAGAGAGAGAGAGAGAGAGAGAGAGAGAGAGAGAGAGAGAGAGAATATTTATATCTAGAAGGAAGGAAGGTAGGAAGGAAGGAAATATTTTAATAAATAGGCTCATATAGTTATGAGGCTTGCCAATTCTAAAACGTGCAAGGTAGGCTAGCAGGTTAGACACCTGCGAAGAAGGTTCAATGGGGTTTTCTGAATCCCTCTGGGAGCGGTCAATGTTTTCTTTTTTTTTTTTTTTCAAATTTTTATTATCAAACTGATGTACAGAGAGGTTACAGTTTCATACGTTAGGCTTTGGATACATATCTTGTACTGTTTGTTACCTTGTCCCTCATACCCCCCCTCCCCCTCCCCCTTACCCTTTCCCCCCATGAGGTGTTCAGTTCACTTAGGCCAAACAGTTTTGCAAGTATTGCTTTTGTAGTTGTTTGTCTTTTTTTTACCCTGTGTCTCTCAATTTTGGTATTCCCTTTCAATTTCCTAGTTCCAATACCAGTATACATGGTTTCCAATATACTCAGATAAGATTAGAGATAGTGTAGATACAACCACAGGAAGGTGATACAAGAACATCATCAATAATAGAAGCTACAGATACACATAGGACGTTGAAAGTAGTTACAACTGTGATATAACAATTGTCTCCATAACATGGAGTTCATTTCACTTAGCATCATCTTAGGTGTTCATAAGGGTATAGCTATTGGGCCTTGTGATGCTCTGCTATGACTTGCCTAAACCTGTACTAATTATGCCCAATAAGGGAGACCATAGAGTCCATGTTTCTTTGGGTCTGGCTCACTTCACTTAGTATAATTTTTTCCAAGTCCTTCCATTTCCTTACAAATGGGACAATGTCATTCTTTCTGACAGAGGCATAAAATTCCATTGGGTATATGGACCACATTTTCCTGATCCATTCGTCTACTGAGGGGCATCTGGGTTGGTTCCAGATTCTCGCTATGACAAATTGTGCTGCGATGAACATTGTTGTGCTGGTGGCATTACTGTGATTTTGTTTGTGGTCTTTTGGATAGATACCCAAAAGTGGGGCTGCTGGGTCATAGGGGAGTTCTATATTTAGCCTTCTGAGGAATCTCCATACTGCTTGCCAGAGTGGCTGAACCAGTTTACATTCCCACCAACAATGAAGTAGGGCTCCCTTTTGGCCACATCCCCTCCAACAATTGTTATTATTAGTTTTCTTGATACATGACATTCTTACTGGGGTGAGATGGAATCTCAATGTTGTTTTGATTTGCATTTCTTTTATGGCCAGTGATGTAGAGCATTCTTTCATATGTCTCCTGGCCATTCTCATTTCCTCATCAGAGAAGTCTCTTTGTAAGTCTTTAGCCCACTTGATGAGGGGGCTATTGGTTCTTTGAGGTTTTGTTTTGGAAGAGGGTAATTTTTTTAGTTCTGCATATATTTTAGATATGAGGCCTTTGTCCGTTGAATGGCCGGTAAAGATCTTCTCCCAGTCTGTGGGCTTTCTGTTTATCTTGCGAGCTATGTCCTTTGCCATGCAGAAGCTCTGCAGTTTGATGCAGTCCCATTTGTCCAACCTTTCTTTGATTTGTAGCCTTTCTGGGTCTTTGTTAAGGAAGTTCCGTCCTGTGCCAAGGAACACAAGTGTTTCTCCTACTCCTACCTTTAGTGTTTTCAGGGTGTCTGGTTTGATTTCAAGGTTTTTAATCCATTTGGAATTGATTTTGGTGCAGGGTGATATATAAGGATCGAGTTTTAGTTTGTTGCATGTGTTGAGCCAGTTTTGCCAGCACCATTTGTTAAAGAGGCTATCTTTCTTCCATACTATTGTTTTAGCTCCTTTATCAAAGATTAAGTAGGTGTAGTTCTGTGGGTTCATTTCTGGGTCTTCAATTCTGTTCCATTGGTCTTCAGGCCTGTTCCAGTGCCAATACCAAGCTGTTTTTATTACTATAGCTTTATAATACAGCTTGAAGTTGGGTATTGTAATTCCTCCAGCACTGTTCTTTCTGCTTAGAAGTGTTTTTGCTATTCTAGGTCTTTTATTGTTCCATATGAATTTCTGGATTGCTTCCTCTATTTCATTAAAAAATGGTGTTGGGATATTAATGGTTATTGCATTGAATTTGTAGATAGCCTTTGGCAATATTGCCATTTTGATTATATTAATCCTCCCAATCCAAGAGCATGGGAGGTTTTTCCATTTCCTTAGTTCTGACTTAATTTCGTTTTTCAAGCTTTTAAAGTTCTCCTCAAAGAGGTCTTTCACTTCTTTGGTTAAGGTTATTCCTAGGTATTTTATGTATTGGGGGGCTATTGCAAAAGGAGTTGCTTTCTTGATTTCAGCCTCGGTCTTTGGGTCGTTAGCATAGAGAAAGGCCGTTGATTTTTGAAGGTTTATTTTATATCCTGCAACTTTGCCAAAGTTTTGTATCAGCTCTAGTAGCTTGGGGGTAGAGTCTATGGGATTCTTTAGGTATAGGATCATGTCATCTGCGAAGAGAGAAAGTTTAACTTCATCTTTTCCTATTTGGATCCCCGTTATATTTTCTTCTTGCCTAATTGCTCTGGCTAGGAATTCTAGTACTATGTTGAAGAGCAGGGGAGAGAGTGGACATCCCTGCCTTGTTCCTGATTTTAAAGGGAATGGCTTTAGTTTTTCCCCATTTAGAGTTATGCTTGCTGCTGGTTTGTCATAAACTGCCTTGATTATATTCAGGAATGTTCCCTGGAATCCCAGTTTTTCCAGGGCTTTAAGCATAAATGGGTGCTGGATTTTATCGAACGCTTTTTCCGCATCCAGAGATAAAACCATGTGTTTCTTTACCTTGCTCCGGTTGATGTGGTAGATTACATTAATTGACTTGCGTATATTAAACCAGCATTGCATCCCTGGAATGAAACCAGTTTGATCGTAGTGTATGATTTTTTTGATAACCTGTTGAAGTCGATTGGCCAGAATTTTGTTGAGTATTTTTGTGTCTATGTTCATCAGGGAAATCGGTCTGTAGTCCTCTTTCCGTGATGAGTCCCTGCCTGGTTTCGGGATGAGGGTTATACTGGCTTCATAGAATGAGTCTGGTAGTGAACGTTCTCTTTCAATTTCATTGAAGAGTTTGAGAAATATTGGTGTGAGTTCTGTTTTGAAGGTCTTGTAGAATTCTGCAGTGAGTCCGTCTGGACCTGGGCTTTTCTTGGATGGGAGATCGTTTATTGCCGTTTCTATTTCAATACTGGATATGGGTCTGTTTAGAAGGTTTAAATCTTCATGTTTAAGTTTGGGGATATGAATTTTTTCTAGGAAATCATCCACTTCTTCCAAGTTCTCGAATTTGTTGGCATAAAGGTTTGCAAAATAGTCCCTTATTATTTTCTGAATTTCGGTTATTTCTGTGGTGATGTTACCTGTTTCATCTCTTATCTTGTTTATTTGAGTCTTCTGCCTTCTTTTCTTGGTCAGGTTTGCCAGGGGTCTGTCTATCTTGTTGATTTTTTCAAAGAACCAACTCTTTATTTTGTTGATTCTTTTGATGGTTTTTTTCATCTCTAATTGATTTAATTCTGATTTGATTTTAATTATTTGCTTCCGTCTATTTACTTGGGGTTTGGCTTGTTGTTCTCTCTCAAGGAAATTAAGGTGCTTCCTTAAACTACTGACTTGCTGTTTCTCCAGTTTGTTGATGTATGTACTCAGAGATATAAATTTTCCTCTGAGTACTGCCTTTGCTGTGTCCCAAAGGAGCTGGTACTTTGTGTCCTCAACTTGGTTGAATTCCATAAACATTTGAATTTCCATTTTAATTTCTTCAATGACCCACTGATGGTTCAGCAGTGTGTTGTTTAGTCTCCATGAATTGTAGGATTTTCTGTGGTGGCTGTTTGAGTTGAGCTCTAATTTTATTCCATTGTGGTCTGAGAGAATGCAGGGAATGGTTTTGATACTTCTGAATTTGTACAGATTTTCTTTGTGCCCTATGATGTGATCTATTTTGGAGAATGTTCCATGTGCTGCGGAGAAGAATGTGTAATTTGTTGTTGCTGGGTGGAATATTCTGTAGATGTCGGTTAAGTCTAGTTGGTCTATGCAATTATTTAGTTCTGTGGTTTCTTTGTTCAGTTTTTGGCGTGTTGATCTTTCCAGTGGAGTGTTAAAGTCCCCAACTATCAATGTGTTTGGGTCTATGAGTGTTTTTAGAGTCAGTAGTGTTTGTTTGATGAAGTTGGGTGCTCCTGCATTTGGGGTGTAGATATTTAGAATGGTTATATCTTCCTGTAGGAGAGATCCCTTTACTAGTATGTAGTAACCTTCTTTGTCTCTTCTTACCTTTTTTAATTTGAAGTCAATTTTGTCTGATACTAGGATTGCAACTCCAGCCTGCTTATGGGGGCCATTTGCTTGATAGATTTGATTCCAGCCTTTCACTTTTAGAAGATGTTTACTTTTGCTGGATAGATGTGTCTCTTGGAGGCTGCAGAAAGATGGATCTTGATTTTTGATCCAACTTATGAGCCTATGTCGTTTGATTGGAGAATTAAGTCCATTAATGTTGAGAGTTAGGATTGAGAGATGATCGTTTGTTCCTTTCATTATCACTATCTTGTTTAAAGCTGTGTCTTCCCATTTCTTGATCTGATGTTTACTATTTAGGGTTCATTTCTCTGTCTGTATTGGGATCTTGATTATTTTCCCTGTATAGTACATATTTGAAGATTTTCTGTAAAACTGGTTTGGTGGAGATATATTGTTTCAGTTTTTCCTTACTGTGGAAGACTTTTATTTGACCTTCGGCTATGAATGAGAGTTTGGCTGGGTACAGAATTCTTGGTTGGTAGTTATTTTTATTTAGTGTTTGGTATACTTCATTCCAGGCTCTCCTTGCTTTCATGGTCTCTGCTGAGAAGTCTGGGGTAATTCTGATTGCTTTTCCTTTATATGTGATTGTTTTCTTTGCCCTAACAGCTTTGAGTATTTTTCCTTGCACTCTGCTGAAGCTGTTTTGATCACAATGTGTTGGTGGGATGTCCTATTCTGGTCTGGTCGGTTTGGGGTTCTAAAATGCTTCTTGTATCTGTATAGCCTTTCCTTCTGGATATTTGGGAAGTTCTCAGCTAATATTCTGTTAAATAGGTTGCCTATCCCATTAACCTCTTTCTCCAAGTTTTCCTCAATACCTATTATCCTTAAATTGGGCTTCCTGATCGTGTCTTGAATCTCCTGTAGCGATCTGTTTTGTTGATTGGACTGTATTTGTATTGATTTTTGATCTTTCTCCATAGAATCTAAGGAATCTTCAGCTCCTGAAATTCAATCCACTGCTTCAGTTAGTCGGGACTATAGGCTAGCTACTTGATTTCGAATCTCTTTTGCTTCTGACTGGTCTTTCCTGATGATTTCCATGTCATTTCTTAGGTCTTATATGGACTTCTTTACTTCATTAACTTCATTACTTTGGTTTTGAGTGTTGTCTCTCAAATCTTTAAGCTGGTTAGCTATCTTTTCATTTGACTCTTGAAGTTCATTTATCTTTCTATTTGTGGATGCCATGAAATTCTCCATTAATTTTTGCTTTGCCTCCTCACGCTCTAGAATAATTGACTGAAGAGATTCGAACTTTTCATTTATCATGTTTATCAGTAGACTTTGTAGAGCATTTTGAGGGTTCTTTTCTTTCTCTTTGATTGGCTGCTCTGCTTCCTGCTTGTTTTGAGTGGGAGATAAGACTTCATTGTTTGCCATCTTTCTTGTGTTTCTTCTGCCCATTTGAATGGGGGATGCCAGTCTACCAGCACCTGTGAGCGCTGTTTAAGACCCAACGCAGCCCTTACCAAGCACTGTTGTGTAAATCTTACAAGTTCACAATTATGTACAGATACCCTGTATACCTGTCTATGAAATTAGATTTGGTGCTCCTAAAGAATACAATCTAAATATAATAACTGATCCTGCACCCTGTATTCAGTAGTTACTTATTTACTGTTACAATCCTATACACAATACTTATTAACTGTTACAACCCTATAAGCAATTCTGTTTTTATATTAAGTTCTTTTAGGACTGGCTTTCTCTATGAACCCCTTTGATTCACTCGGATTAAGCTGGGATACCCTCTATCCAATAACCAGGAGTCAATGGAAACTGGAGGTCCAGGCAGTAAGTCAGGAGGGTAAGTTGGAGGTAGTAAAGAGAATAGAGTAAAATGTATTGGGGGGGTGGTGATTTTGGTTTAGTTTCAGTGACGTGGAAATGTGGAGAAGAGTAGAATCAGTAAAAAGAACAAGGTTAAAATGATAGACAATGGAGAGTTAGCAGAAAAGAGTGGAGGTGTTATTTATATGAAAGTAACTTTTAAAGGAAGAGGATGCAACGAGAGAAATAAAGTAAAAATAGTGGAGGACAGATGCACAAAACAGAGAAAAATTATTTTAAAAAGAAAAAAAATAAAAAGGAAAAAAAACAGAAAAGGAACTGCCCAAACAAACAGAAAAGAAAAAACTTGATAAAACAAACAGGTAAAAATGGAAAACAAAACAAAACAATAAAAAACCGACAACGTTTCAGAAGTGAAAAAAAATTTTTTTTTTTAAAGTTTAAAAAATGTTTGAAAAGAAGAAAAAAAAATGGAGTCCTCCTTGTTTGGGAGGTCTTTCCCCAGTCTCTGGTTTCCTTGCGATGGTCTGCAGTCTATTTTCCTGATTGGCTGGGTTTGACTTGATTTCAGTTTGCAGGGGGTGGTTCTGTTCTGACCCTTCTCCCCTGTTGGTGCAATCCTGGGTCTCTGTGGTCTGCACAGCTTGCAGATAGGCCTTGGGTGTCCTCTGTAGATGGGGACTTGAGCAGTCTCAGGAACTGTGGCTCCTCTGTTTGCTGCGGGGCTGCTGCCTTTAACGCCTGGCTTTGAATAGGCTGTGGACTTAGCAGGGCGGGGTGCCTCTGGCTGAGAGTTGCTTGCCTGGGAGAAGCTCCTCCCTCCTGGGCGGGGCGGCCTCCTTGGAGGAGGTGGCTATGGAATGCAGCTCTGTTTCGGGCTGGGAATTGGGCTTCCTCTGTGACGGGACCGTATAACTGTCTCAGGAACTGTTTGTTCCCCCGTCTGGTGTTTCCGTGCCACCGGGAGCTGCTGGCTGCTTTCGCTTTAAATTTAGAAACTCCGGCGGGCAGGGCAGGGCACCTCTGGCTGAGCCGTGGCCCAGGACACGCCTCCCACCTGGGCAGGGGGCATTCTCCTGGGCGGAGCTGGCTCTCACTGTTAGGTTCCTCTTGCCCTTTTCAAAGATGGCTACTTTGACCTCGCTTTCCCCAGGCCCACTTTAGTTCCAATCTGGTCTGACCCTATGCCAGTGGCAAAGATGGCGCTTTGCTCTGGCAGTGGGGGAAGGGCTGCCTTCCAGAAGCTGCTCTGTGGGCGCGAGTGAGAATATCTTTCGTGGGGTACTCACGCTTTCTCTGCGATTTTAGGTCGTCCGTGCTCAGCCGCCGTCTGGAGTATTTCTCCCTGGTCTACGCTGTGTGCTTTAGCCGCGTGGAGTGCGGGTTGCTGTGCCGGGCGCTGTGCCTTCTGGCACGGCGGCAGGTCGCCGCCCGAAGCTCAAATCTGTGTTTTCAGATGAGCAAAGTCGATTTTTCCTTCCTGGCCAGAATCCCTGTACTGTTAGAACTTACTCTGGCTGTCTTTCTAGGAGTAAAAGTTTCTATGGGGTGAGAAAACTGCGATGTCGGAGGGAGCTCAGCTAGGGTGTTGGAGGGAGCTCAGCTAGGGCTCTGCTGCTCCTCCACTGTCTTCCCCTAAATGCAGTGTTTTCTTTTAAGACCTTCAATTATTTGAATGAGGTCCACACACAATCTGAAGATTCATGTGCTTTAGTAAGATCTACTGATTTAAATATTAATCACATCTAAAAAATATCTTCAAAGCAATATCTAGAATAAGGTTTGATCAAATAACTAGCTACTGTAGCTTAGCAAAGTTGACACAAAAAACTAACCATCACTCCACTATAGAGATCAGAGTGGATCAAGCTCAAGTGCATCCCCTGTATCCTTGAGGGGGAGCAATGGAGTCAGGGTTAAGCTCTTGCCAGAAGGGAAGATGGGTAATTCAAGGGAATTGTCTGGTACATGGAGGTTAAAGAGATTCTGGCTGACAACACTATGCACTTGGTACCAGAAACGTGGCTAAGAAAATCTTATAGGCATGAATAATTGAATTTCAACCCCAACTCCTTAAAAGAAGTGCCAGAACCTAAGTATAATTTGCATCCTCAAGAATCTATAAACTTCTCTGACATCAGCTTCTCTGACATCAGGACTAGGTTGCAGATTTTTCTGGGTTGCCACAGAATCCTGCCCTGAGGTGCATGCTTCCTAAAGAGCTGGTGGGTGGCACCGGATTTAAATCCACCCACACAGCATGTACATTTTCCTTTCTCAGTGAAGTCACACTCAGACCTGAGTCTACATCTCTCCATGGGTCAGTGGATCAGCCAGACACTTTTTATATTAACCATTTCCATTCAGTTGTCATGGATACCTAGAAGGTAAGCAAGGTACAAAGTTGAAACCCAACTTTGATAAACCTTATACAACCACAGAAAAGTTTGCTTGTTTGCTGTGTACTTGCTAAAACATTAAGGTTTTTCACAACTGAGAGTCTGTTCTGCTGTCAGAAGAATGAATAAATGAAGAGAACGTGTGCTTGGCCTGGGAATTTAGCAAAGATTATGCTACGAGATTTGGGGGTTTTGTGGGTTTTTTTTGTTTTTTTTTTTGCTGTTTTCCTTTTACAGATCTCAGCACCTGTCCATTTAACTTACACAAATTCAGAGTGAGACATTTTCTTTCCATTTCACAAATTTTATGACAATGCTATCTATTTCTTGTCAAATTAGCTCAAATCTCTTTTTATAAGCCTTTTGTTATGTAGCTCTATGGATAATTTTTATTCTATTGTCCTTGTCTTTATTAAACTGATACCCTCTACTGGATTAAATTAAGTCATAAAAACTGTATTACATTATTTTATGTAGCATAAATATAATGTTGGGTGCTTCGTGTACTGTCAAGTCTTGATGGTAATGAGTAACTGACTTTCATTGCTGGCTGAGGTTGGTGACTCCCTCTCCAACTCCACGACTGTGGCCAATGCCAGACAATTTTCAAAGTACTCCATTTCTGCTTTCCCTAAAAATCACCAAATGAGATAATCAACTACTTTATTCCAAATTAGTTGTACCATCTCTCTACTGTAGTGAGGGAAAAGAAATAAACAACAACAACAAAAATCCATGGTAGTTCATCTCTCTGTTCACAACTCTTAACTCCCTTATGGAACTTTTCTTAGGCAGTAAATTGAATGCTTTAAATTTTGAGAACAATGTGGTCTGTTGGTAAGCGACCTGGCTGATGAGACTACTTCATCAATGTACTCTGATGCCTTCTGTCCTAATCAGCCAGGGGCACCTGCCTATTCACTTAGCCAGGACCATGGTAGTATGAGAAGGACTGGGGTCAAGTACTAGTGAGACAATGCTGCCCAGAGGACAAGGTGGGAATAACAGAAGCCAGGAACTTGAAACGATCCGCACATCACATAGATGCAAGAGATTTCCCATGCTCAATTGGACTGGCACCTTTAGTCTGAGGGAAAGTTTGCTAAGGGAAAGAAGTATCGCCATGTTAATGCTTAATCTGGGACCATAAGAAGCTGTGATGAGCTACACTTTCTGGAATAAAGAAGAGGCAAATAGTTACCAGGACTTTCCTTAGCTGTTTCAGGAGAGGATCAGGGCCTCTGGACCAGAGACCAGTACTAGATAGAGTCTACAGGGCTCTTATCTGTCATCTTCTCTTTGAATTCCAGTGTGGACCTATAGTAACATCTTTAAAACAGAAACAGTGAGGTACTTGTCTTTGAAAACAGAGAACTGGGGGAAATTGTAGCACATGTAGCACATGAATGGAGGAAGGAAGCCATAGGTGGAAGGGTTATCAAGCTTCCTAGGGAAGAAAAGTGGATCTAGTCGGCAAAAGGAAACAGAATAGGGAGCTGACCAAAGTTGAAAAAGCATCATTCATGAACTACCAGAGTCTAATCAAGAAAGGGAGGCTATTTAGCACGAGTCCTGGACTCAAATCTCTGCTATCATTGCCTGATAACATGGACAGTGTCATCAGTTCCCCGTGCTTTTAAAAAAACGAAGATGATAGTAATTCTTGCCTCTTAATGTGTTGAACTTTTCTCCATTTTCTCCCTACCTTAATACCAATATTTCTACATAAAAATAGCTCTCAAAAGAATATTGGGGGGGGGAATCCCACATTTGGACACTCTAGATAGTCAGCTTAGATTGTTTTTGAAAAAGATGGTAGGGCTCTACCTCTACTTGGAACACAGGGACAGAAGTTAAGCTTTGTTATTGCACTATTAAGTATTGTTACGGAGAAGCCTTTTGGGTAAGCACCCTTCCAAAAGTTTCTTGTTCCTTTAACTGTGCTGACATATCGCTGGGGGAGGGACAAGGCTGAGATTTAACTATGTGATTGACAGCTGCTAGACCCTTTTGGGGGGCTCAGGCTGCCTTAAACAAAGGATGGTCAGAGGTGGAGTACTTTGGCTCAAGAGAAGACCTGTAATTGGTACAAACACAATCCTTCATTTGCATGAGGAGCCCACTGTCATCCGTGGCAAGACACCTTTGTCACTGCCCCACCTCACTTTCTGGCTGATAACAAGAACATAAAGAAGAAAAGACTCTTCTGGTTCCTGCCACAGTGGGAACAGTAGTAACACAGAGCTAGCAGAGGGGCAGTAGTGAGGCTGACAAAGTGGTTCCCCTGGCATCAAGAGCTAACTGGCCCCTACAAATTGGCCCATGAAAAGCTGACAAGAGTAATGTGAGCAAGCGGCAGGCAGCAAGGAAAGTGGAGACAGCTGCCGAGTACAAGTGATGGCATACAGTAGAGGTGACCAAAGTAAACCTGACACTAGTGGCAAAGGAGAAACTGGTATCTGCTGGGAGATGAGCCCCTTGAAAGATCCCTAACCAAGCAGATCTCTTCATGGAGCACAAAAAAGCTGCAGCAGTTAGGTCCTTCATCAACCAGGGCCCCAAACTCTGAGCTGCCACATTAAGCTGTGAGCAGACTCAACTTATACCCTGAGGCATATCTACTGCCCCTGCCTGTCAAAGACCTAGAGCTGCTGGGAGCCAGTGCCTCATGTCTATAATCTGGGCTACTTAGGCCTCATGTCTATAATCTGGGCTACTTTGTCTGCCCAGCCAGGCAGACAAATCTACCCGAAACTTATCTCCAATTAACCAGCAAAAAGTTAGAACTGGAAGAATGGCTCAAATGGTAAAGCACTACTCATTAGCAAAAAAGCCAAGCAACAGCATGAGGCCCTGAGTTTAAGAACCAGTAGTAATACACACACACACACACACACACACACACACACACACACACACACAGAGAGAGAGAGAGAGAGAGAGAGAGAGAGAGAGAGAGAGAGAGAAAGCGAGCATAGGGATCACTGCCACTGTCATTCCCGCCACTGCCTGCAAATACAACTGGAGAATCTTCTCATTACTCAAGGTTTTTAATCTGCTAGAATAGGCAGAACCCAGCCACCTGATTTGTAACATTCTTTCCTCTCTGAATAAGCTATTTCAAGAGCAGCAGTAATGTCCTGCCCAGCTTGGTCCCCTAAGAGGCAAGGATCCTTTTGGGTTCATAGTTCATGCTGCTAACTTCCAAGTTAACCTCTGTTTCGTTAAGAGAAACAAAATTGTGTGACTCCATTTAACTTTGAACTAGATACAGTAGCATCTGGATTTTGAACTTAAAGCACTCCCAGATACCACCCTATTTGACTTAGAAGGGACTGTTTTGAAAGGCAGACGACTCCAAACAAATCTTCATTGGCAGAGAGGTTAATTCCCTGAAAGAGCACAGAGATCTGGGCAGGATGGAAAAACAAGTTCCTGTACAAATGACACAGTAATCGTTGGGCCTTTTTTTTTTTTTTTTTTTTTGGCAAGTCCTAGGGCTTGAACTCAGGGCCTGAGCACCGTCCCTGGCTTCTTTTTGCTCAAGGCTAGCACTCTGCCACTTGAGCCACAGCGCCACTTCTGGCCATTTTCTATATATGTGGTGCTGAGGAATCGAACCCAGGGCTTCATGCATACGAGACGAGCACTTTACCACTAGGCCATATTCCCAGGCCCTGATACAGTAATCTTGAGGCTGCTTTGGCCCAGGATGTGTGTGTGTGTGTGTGTGTGTGTGTGTGTGTGTGTGTGTGTGTGTGTGTGTGTGTGTTCCGAGTGGTAGGCATGGATAGAAATGATGTCTGGTTGTTCCTCTCCAACATACTAGCTTACTTCAGATTCTATCTCCAACCAAGATTTTAGCAACAGTCTCTCATAAAAACAATCCAAGTAAGATGCATAACAATCCACATTTGAAAGGAGGAAAGGAAAATTCAGGTGACGAGACAGTAGACAAAGAGTTCCTGGCCAGAGTCTTTTCTCTCCTAGCTGGGAAACTCTCCCTTATCTTTTCTGCCACTGGCACCATACAGGCTCTGAAAGGTGAAGAGGGATGAGGGACGGGGACTGCCCACTTTATGATTCTGGCACATATAGTTCTGCACTTAAAACTCTTAGCTCCACTTAGCCCAGCTGTGAAAAATGGACAATCCAAGGAAAGATACTAAATCCAGAGAGAGAACAGCAAAGAAACAATTCCCCAAAGAGCTAATAACACAGAAATAGGATCATTTTCAGAGTTTTTGATGCTAGAAATTTGGCAGTTCTTTTTTTTTAATAAGTCCATGTTTAAAAAAAATAAGTGCATGTTTCATCAAAAAGCTCTAGTCCCCAGAGAGCTAGCATGCCTCCCCTGTGACAGCAATACAACTTCTCCAGCGAGCTCGCTTCAGCAAGCACCATTTTGTTTTCTGTTCTGGCATATCCTGTGTTTCTTCCTGTTTCCTCTCCAGGTGGGACTGAAGAAGGAATTGTATGTTATTCTTCCTGAGCCCACAAACCCCTTCCCTCAGCCCTAATTTACTGTCTATGGATTTTCCTCTTCTCCACTGACTAGAACATGTCACAAGGGGCAAAAAGAAGTTGTACAGTATGGAGAGGAATGCTGTAAGTCAGAAATATCAAAAGAAGGGCCTCATATGGATATGAGACTCTATTGCATTTTCAGTAATTAGTCTCCCTATTTTATCTTTATGTCAGAGTGAACTCATGCTTAGTTCTCTTGGCAATGTAAAGGAGCATGGTAAGATTTGGTAGGTGAGAGAAGTTCTTTTCACACATTTCAAAAAGATTGAGCTTGGTATTGGTAGTGGCTCAGGCCTGTAATCCTAGCTACTCAGGAGGCTGAGATCTAAGGATCACAGTTTAAAGCCAGCCCAGACAAGGAAGTCTATGAGACTCTTATCTCCAATAAACTACTCAGAAAAAAGGCTGGAAGTGGCGCTGTGGCTCAAGTGTTAGAGCACTAGCTTTGGGACAAAGAAACTCAGGGACAGTGCCCAGGCCCTGAGTTTAAGCCCCAGGGCTAGCATTAAAAAAAAAAAAAGATTAGGTAAGTGTCTTAGTTTAATCTGTTATAACAATGTAAATAGACTAGGTGGCTTATAAACAACATAAATTTATTTCTCACAGTTCTGGAGAATGGAAGTCTTAGATAAAGGTGCTAGATAGCCTTGTCAAGGCCTACTGGGCTCTCTTTCAAATTGCACATCATTGACATCTCCTTATATTTTTACATGGTAAGAAAGGAATAGAAGAGCTCGATGGTGTGTCTTTTTTTTTTTTTTTTTTTTTTTGGCCAGTCCTGGGCCTTGGACTCAGGGCCTGAGCACTGTCCCTGGCTTCTTCCCGCTCAAGGCTAGCACTCTGCCACTTGAGCCACAGCGCCGCTTCTGGCCGTTTTCTGTATATGTGGTACTGGGGAATCGAACCTAGGGCCTCGTGTATCCGAGGCAGGCACTCTTGCCACTAGGCTATATCCCCAGCCCTCGATGGTGTGTCTTTTATATGAGATAATTATTAAGGTTCCATCCTCGTGACTTAATTACTTCCCCAAAGCTCACTTTCTAATACCATTGAAATGGGGATTAATATTTCAACATATGAGCATAACAGGAGAGCACAAACATTCATTACATTGCATAAGTTGTGGCCAGCTTTAATAATAGAATGAAGTGAAAATTACATTCTAGAACTTCCAAACCCAGGTTTTCTGCATCCTCCTTCTTAGCAGCCATCTGCCAAATGAAGTCTGACTACTCTGTGAAAGCTACACAATGAAGCCCAAAAAGCCAAGAAGAGATGCTACATTGAGAGAAAACATTGCCTGACTAATACCCAACCATTCAAATCATTTCAAATAAATAGGCATGCAAGTCAGGAGGTTATCATGGATTCTCTGCACCAGTAGACAACACATACAGCAAGAGCTAAATCAACCTCAAGTTATAGAATCAAAAGAAACCACAAATTAATGTTATTTTTAAGCCATTAAGTTCTTGGGTAACTTATTACACAGCAGTAAATAACTGAAGTACCATTCATCCTTTCTGTCATCCTCTTCTTGGTGCTATTTCGATATTTTTGTGCATACTTTTCCCATTGTTGGTTAGCTTATCGTCTTCTTTCTAAGTTCTTAAAAGCAAGAATAGTGTCTTAAGCACCTCTGATTCCCCAACTAATTAACTGTTAGGTAGAGGGCTGGCAAGATGGATGGATGAATGGAAAGTGGTATATCCTTTTCCCACAAGAGACCAAAAGAAATCGCTTAGCTCAAGAAAAGAGAACCTTCCCACAACCTCATCTATGACATTTGAAGGGAAATGAAATAATGTTACATAAAGATACAGAGAATTTGTAATCTCAGTACAAATGAGGGAACTCCATCTCATTACTAATGCTTTATGGTCATTTGGTGATATTAGGAAAGGATAGTTTAAAGAGAAGCAACTACTTGAGCAAAACACAGTAAAGATTTACAAACAACTACAAAGGAAAGAAAACACTTCTGGGCATGTAACTATTGGGCACAGTTTGTAGAAAGAAGCTCCCTTCCTTCCTTCCTTCCTTCCTTCCTTCCTTCCTTCCTTCCTTCCTTTCTTCCTTCCTTCCTTCCTTCCTCCTTCCCTTCCTACTTCCCCTCTTTCCTTCCTTACTTTTAGCAGTACTGAGGCTTGACCCCAAGGTCTTATACTTGGCAGTCAGTTGCTCTACCCCTTGAGCTACAGAAAGAAACTTTGAAAACTACAAATTGCCTTTACCTAGACAAAAAAGTCCAAAATAATAAATTAATTCCTTTCACCTACTAGATAAAACTAGATCTGGAATAGATTCAGATTTTTAAGAAATAGAAGATTGCCAGAAAGGTTAAATTGAAATGTTCAACAAAGTGAACAGTGAACTCAAGGTTGAATTTACAAAAATAATCAGACAATTTTTGAAGCAATAACACTTGTATTTGCAAATGTAGATAAGGTAAGGTATGTATCATCTATATATAACAATGTTCACCATATGTTTTCTTTTTTCTTTTTTTTTTTTTTTTTTTTTTGGCCAGTCCTGGGGCTTGGACTCAGGGCCTGAGCACTGTCCCTGGCTTCTTTTTGCACAAGGCTAGCACTCTGCCACTTGAGACACAGTGCCACTTCTGGCCGTTTTCTGTATATGTGGTGCTGGGGAATTGAACCCAGGGCCTCATGTATAGGAGGCAAGCACTCCTGCCACTAGGCCATATCCCCAGCCCCCACAATATGTTTTCACACATCCTAGTTAGTGCTTATATATACCATGAGGTTAAAGACAGAGATTGTAGGCGCTAGAGATTTGTTAAAAATAAATCTTTTCAAATTGCTTTGAAAACTAAAACTAACAAAATCCTAGTAATTGTTTATTAGGGTCACTCCATATTCTCTAAAAAATGTATGTAGGAACTATAAATTTATAATCATCACACTTAGGTAAAGAAGTATCATACTACCTTTTTTCCTCCTTAAATTTATATTAAATCTGACTCTTCTTCCACTAGCCAGTCAATCTGTCTTTCAGCTCCAGGGTGTTACATAATCTAGAACCTTCAAAAAGGGGCAATGTCTACACCCATACGATCTCTTAGAAATGGGAAGTTTCAAAGTATAGTTTAATAATAAAATGTTGATGTATAGGAAGACTAATAAATGGATCAGGATACAGTTGTTATTAAAATGATAGTCTGTTACTCACAGTTCCAAAGACTAGGCACACAATACCACATGGGGCCGCATGGGAAAAAATTAAGGTGTGGAGTCAGGTGGCACTTATGGGCAAGAGCCTTCATTAAGACATAGCCTATAGGCAATCAGCACAGGTAGATGGAGAGTGGCCCACAGTATGAGTGCTCAGTAAAGGCTGTGGGCCCTGGATTAATTGGTTTGCACCCAAAAACCTCACTCAAGGATGTTATATGCTATGCTAGGAATTAGCTACCCATGGAAGACCAGTCAGCCTCTTAAGGGCCAGTAAGGCCCAGATGTCAAAGCACCAGAATACAGAAAATAAAAGACACGGTTAACATGCCCAGAGACCTTTGTGGAGTCTGAGATCTCCTGTATGGAAAGTCTAGTTTCTCTAACTGTTATCTTCTTTCTTGAGAGCCTATCACTACCTCAAAAATAATCTTCTTCCCCAGATCCATTATGTGTACCCCTTCTGCATCATTTACAATGCCTTCTACAAGTATCTGGAAAAAAAATCAAATGAGCTTTAAAATTTAGCTCAATTACCAATAGAAGCTTCAGGCATAATCACATAAAAATTCTAGCTCCTTGTATGCTGCCCTGAAATGTTTCTACAAATTCTTTTGTATTTTTTAAAAGTGAAGTCATCTATACAATTTGCCATCTTAAAATAAGATCTTCCAGCCCCAGACCAATCTTCAGATGACTGTATCTCCTACCCCCATTTGATGTCTTAACTACATTTGAAGGAACATGAATCGGAACCAGCCTGGTAGACCATGGCCAAGTTCCTTATCCAAATAGACTATGAAAACTATTAACTATTCTTTTAAATCACTTAGCTTAAAGATGGTTTGTACAGAGAAACAGAGAATTCATATGCCCCTCTTCCACTTCTTCTTTTTTCTCTTATTCCCCCCTCCACATGGCAGCTTTAGTCCTCAAATGTAATTCCCTCATGGAATAAAGTGGTTTAGGTAGGCTGCAGGGGCAACAAACACACATCACATTGTCCAAGAGGACAGGATGGATAGATATCTCAGAATCCCCAGCAAATACCTTCAGGTTCTGGCAAATCTGGCCACCTCTGTGTAAATCACTAAGGTTGGAGTTACCTGAGTTACCTGAAGTAGAGTGAGGAGAATAGGCTTAGAGCAAACCACCTGGTTGTTGTACATTCTTGGTGATTGTGGGATATATACCAGTTTCCATGCCAGGGGTAGTGTTGGGTACCGGTTGTCAGATTTTGAATGGGTCAGAAGGAATAATGCACGTGTGCCCAGTGCCCTGGAGGGCTTTGTGGGAAAGGTAGATTGCCACTATGGCACCTCGAGGTGGGTGACCTCATTTTCCAGGCTACAATGGACGCCTCCTGTGCTTTTCTCTACCAGGCCTCTTGTCAAGGCTGCCAATGTGTTTACAGATGGGGGACGAGCTGGCTCTGCCGTAGTGGTGCGCTCCGCCTCGCCCCCTGCCGGTGGGAAAGAAAACACCCATTACTTTGAAGCAGTCACTGGGTCTGCGCAATTTAAGGAATTGTACGCAGTCGCCCTGGCACTGACCCATGTCAAAGAGCCAATGAACTTGTTTTCTGATAATCTGTATGTGGTTAATTTGCTACCCAACCTGGTATGTTCATACATTAAATTAGATGAAAACCCAATCACCCCTCTGATGATCCAAGTCAGGTCTCTGTTAAAAGAGCGGGGTGAGCCTATATTTTTACAGCACCTTCGTGGACACCAAGGATTGCCTGGGGACCTGGCACAAGGTAATCGTATGGCTGACCAGCTGGCCACTAATGGAACCATTATAGCTCTGGCCATTGTACAACCTCAAAACCTTCAAATGGCCCAAGGACTCCATGAGCGTACTCACTTAAATTGGAGACGGTTACATCAGAGATTTCCTTCAATTCCTATAAAAGACTTAAAAAAAGATTATAAGGACTTGCAAATCGTGTATGCCTTTCGTGCAGGTCCCTCCCCTGCAATCTCCTGGGGTCAATCCAAGAGGCTTAAAACCCAATGTTATCTGGCAGGCTGATGTAACCCACTACGCTCCTTTTGGAAGGCTAATATATATATTTATGTCTATTGACACATGCTCTGGCGTGTGTTAGGCCTCTCTACATGCGGGGGAAAGGGCACGGCATGCTGAAAGCCACTTCTTACAATGTTTTTCTATCCTAGGGCTCCCTTTACAGGTGAAAACAGATAATGGACCTTGCTTCACCAGTAAGCCTTTACAGGCCTTTTTCCAAATGTGGAATATTAAACATACCACTGGAATACCATATAACCCAAAGGGTCAGGCCATAATTGAGAGGCATAATAAGACCCTGAAGGATCAATTATTAAAACAAAAAGGGGGGGAAGCCCCCATGACCAGCTGAGGACAGCGATGTTTACATTGAATATTTTAAATTTCTCTAAGGACCAACCTCTGTCGGCTTTCCAGAGACACTGGTCAAGCCAAACACCCTACTTAAAGATGGAAGTCCGTTGGAAGGACCCCCTTACAGGGGCATGGCGAGGCCCAGACCCACTTATCAGTGCAGGAAGGGGCTTCGCATGCGTTTTCCCAACTGGGGAACCAAATCCAATCTGGATACCAGCTAGAGACTTAAAATATTGTTCATCAGAATGACCACCCAAGGGCACTTGCCCTTGAGGGATGTCTCTCCTTATTTCCTCTCAGGAAAGCAAAGACCGTGGTGGAATTTTCTATGGAGGAACGGGAAAGCCAGCCTGTACAGGTGATGGACCCAGTGTCGGCCCTATTTCTTCCCTGGACCTTGCTTGGCGCCCTTTGGAGTAATGTTTGCTATGGCAGCATGGCCCACAGCCTTGCACAAGGACCAAAGGGAAATTTTGCACACTGCTGTTCCTCCCTTTGCTCCCCCCTTTGCTGCTTACCTTAGGGGCCCCCATTGGAGGGAAATAGGAGCTAAAGGACTTGAACACCTTAATGTTTTATGATAAATGTTTACAATAAGCAAGGAATTGACACCTTGCTGCAATGTTTACTATAAAGTGTTTACTAACCTCAATTGTTAAGTTACCAGCACCCTGGCTGCCAAATCGCCAGGACCTGAACCTACCTCTACCTCACCATCGAGGAAAGGGAGAGCCATCTGCACTACCTTGAGTGACACCAGAATGGGCCAGGATTCCTCTATTTCCTATGGACTAAGCCAGATAAGAGACCCTCCATTGCTTTGTGCCTGTGTTGTAATTGCTCATGTGTTACAGTTACTCATGTTTGCATTTGCCTTGTATTATGATTGCTTATGCTCATGTCTGTTTCATGCTCCCATTTACATTATGTTTACATTGCCCTGTGCTAGACACATGGGTCTCTTATATTGTAAGCGATAGGCCAGAGCTGTCTAGGTAACAAGTGGCCTTTGGCCTTTTAGCCATCTAGGAACCCCATGAGGCTCGTCACTCGACCATTAGGACCTGCTGCTCACTGAGGTCCGCTGGCATGAGAGAAAATTATCAGGGCTTTCTTTCAAGTGCCAATCCCACTCTCCCCGAGTCCTCTCATCGGGCCCGCCAGCCCGGCAGGAAGGTCAGCCTGAAGAGCTAGGGCATGGCCCAAGACGGTACAACTCCCCATGGTGGGGGGGGGGCAACCCAAGACATGGCGCGTTCTCGAGTAGGGCGCCTCCTGCTGATCAAAGAAAAAATAAAAAATAAAAGTAAAAGGGGCAGATGTTGGGGTCCAGTCTTGGCCTTGAGGGGGAAGGGCATTGGAGAGCGCGTCCAAGACGCCACCCTTCCCCCAGCCCTGTGGAATGCGGAAGCAGGCCACAATTCTCTGGGTCCGGAACCAGAAGAACTGGCTTTGCAACCAGCCCCCAACTTTCTCGCCAGCCCATGTGCCCCCCATTCTCGCGGGCTTTTCACCCCTGGAGTGTCGCTATCCAAGTGACGTTAGCTCATGAGGGGGTCCTATGACAAGCCCAGCCTATCATCAGCGCTCTGGCCAATCACCTTTTCTCTCATTACCTCCCACCATATCAGCCTTTGCCCCTCCCTAATAAATCAGATTCGCTCTCGAAGCATCTCCGAGATCCGCGCACACCTGGCTTTCTTCACGGGTAAGGAGGGGGTAAAGCGATCTTGTACGGCCCCATGCACTTGAAGTCTTTCCTGAGCCCCCCACTCCACCCTGGCCTTACCTGCGGGTCAGGTGACCAGGGGAGAGGGTGAGAAAGGGAGCTGTTAGAGCAGAGCAGAGCCTGAGTCCCTGCGCCAGGGGAGGCGACCCAAGCCCGGCAGGGTAGTAGAGCTGTTACAGTCATATCATATTCTGATGAGCCAGTGTCCTCATATGACTGGCATAACTAAGGCCTCCTCTACTGGGTAACATGGGCTTTAGTCTAATGGTGGCTGCCCCTACTATTCTCTTAGCATTCAAGTCCTCTGGGTTAATAGCCTCAGAGGTGGCTGCAGAGCTGTGGGAAAAGGAGTATGCAAGGAGTAACCACAAGCCTATCTCAGTCATCCTTAAGGGCAACTACTAAAGTAAATCAGCCATCTGATTTACTTAGCAAATCTGCCAGCTGCCCTCTGCCTATCCCTTTCTCTCAGCCAGAACTTGAAATATAATTACGAAGAATTTTTTTTATCAGACCAGATTTCATTAAGTTAAAAAAATGTAAAAACTATGAAGATGGCTTAAGGCTAGGAATGCTATCAGGGAAATGAGGCTCTTATGTGATTTGACATCTGGGGGGTATATTTAGTAATCATTTTTGTTTTGAAATATGTAACAGTATCCTAAGAAAACATCTTGCTCCTGTTTCCATTTCCACCTAGAACTGCCACCACCACCCCTGAAAAAATAAATTGAAGCTGGGATCCAGTGGCTGGGGCCTGTATTCCTAGCTATTTGTGGGTTGTAGGACTCCTTTTCCCCCACTATCTATGGCAGGTTCTGAGTAGGGGAGCAATGAGCCACTGAGGCTGAGACTGGGAAGACCTGGCTAAAAGTCATCCCAGGAAGAAAAGTTCATGAAACCCATTCTCTACCAAATGCTGGATATGATGACCCACACATATTATCCCAGCTAAGACAAGAAGCTTAAAAGAGGTGTATCACCACCCAGGCACATGCCTATCTCAAAAGTAACTAGCAAGATTTTATCTGAAAAATAAACAGGACCAAAAAGAAAAAAGGCTGCAGGTATGGCTCAGCTATAGAGCACCTGCCTACTAAGTGGGTGGCCTTGAGTTCAAACCTCATTACTACCAAAAAAATTAATAAAAGGAATTGATTATTCTCTCTCCATATATATGTGTATATATACATAGATATATATTTGACATTTGCGTTTCATGTGTTTCACCATCTTCTTTCACTGACTGATCTGTGTGGGTTTTATCAGCAGGTCAAGAACTTGTATCATTCTGAAAAGTAGCAGAGTGACTTTTCCTATTTGGGAAAAGAACTGCCAAATCTAGCAAAAAGTACCCAGAGCCAAGAGCCTCAGTCTACCTCAGTCACTGGGAGGAACCTACCATGTACTTCGAAGACAGACTTTACATGAGGGATAATGAAAATGGGGAACCCACACATATTTATTAAGGGTGAATGAAGTTAACATTTGAGTCAAAAAAAAAGTCTCTTGATTTTCAGAATTAAAATTCAAATGAAATTAGGTGAGAACAGCCATAAACTTCTAAGGCACTCTAATAAGTCCTATAGCACAAGATTTGACTCACTTTGGGAATTACAGGTCATTTTCTAGGCTCTTTAACTAATAAAAACCTTGGAAAGTGGGACCTTCACTGGGTCATTTACCAGTGTAAATCCCTGTGCCTGACAGATGGTAACTATTGCCTAGTTTATTTAATGCTCATTGTATTGCCTAAAAGAATTAATTATTGCAATAAAAGGCATTTGTACATAATGCATATAGAAAAAAATTGATTACTAAGATAAAATCATGGTTGAATCAGCTACTTCTACACAAGAGACTCTGAATTCAGGTCACCAGAGAGATACCCTAGGGCATATAACTGGCAGCCACTGATCTTATTAAACTGATTGCAAGAACTTGGCAGGAATTCTGCTAAAGAAGCTATGGGGATTTCAGTTCAACGAGCCTGAACATTCTATTCATTGAATAGGACCAAAATGGAACAGGCTGCCTCTGGGGTGGTAAATGCTGGGCCACTCTAAAGCAGAATGCCATTTTCTGAAGGGCCTTGTGCATCAGGAAGGGAATTACACTAAAATTGCTTTAAGGTCCCTTTAATCTGTCACTTGATGAGTGTGGCCATGAGGGGCCTGCCCTTTAACTGGGAATCAGAATATGGATTCTTCCTGAAGCTGCTGCAGGGCTGTGCACCTGGGACAAGCCTGGTATAAAAGCCAGATGCATTTTAGATGACACAACTGGCAGGGCTGTGCCACTGCTTCCAGGGCTGTCTCGCTCCAGGCTGTCACTACAAGGAGAGACTTGGACCAGGCTGGGTGATTTACACAGGGTGGTGAACAGACAAATGAAATGGCTAATCTTCTTTTATTTGGAGTGCTTAGTTGCCAGTACTCTACTTTGGTCCTGGACTGATAGGGATTAAAGTTGTTAAAAAATAATTAATTGGTAGGCCGGTAAGTTGAGATGGCTCCAGGGCCTTGGGTTCCTGTGTAAGCACATCAAAACTCAAGTTCAATGTAAAATGAAATTTAAAGCTGACCACCAGAAACTGCTGCCAACTAATATCTAAGCAGGGACTTCCCACCAGATCATTCCCAAGTAGGACAAATGTCTAGCTGTAGCCAACCAAGTAATTTCTTCACTTTCAGCTCACTGTTCATGCTGATGGAAAGAGATGGGTTCTGAGTGCCACTCAAGCCATATGTTTTTTTTTTCTTCTTTTCTTTCTGGTGCTATTTGTGTTTGAGTTCAGTACTTCACACTTGCTAAGCAGGCATTCTATTGCTTGAGCCAACTCTCCAGCCCTACCTGCCCCTTATTTTTTAGATATGTTCTCACTTTTTAAGCTATTCTGCACCATGACCCTCCTATTTATACTTCCAGTAGCTAAGATGACAGGCACATGCTACTGTGTCAAGCATTTTTTGGTTGAGATGAGGTCTTGTGAACTTTTCTGGCCAGACTTGCCTGGAGTCACAATCTTCCTGATGTCCACCTACCAAGTAGCTAGGATTGCAGGCATAAGCCACTGGCACCCAGCTTCCATGATAGTTCTTTGCTTAAATAAACTCTGTTGAATTTGATATGTCTTAAGTTTTTAACAGGTAATACCAATTACACTTGCTCCCCACTTCAGTGTTAGTTCTTAACTTCAAACTTATGTTGAAAACTCATTCTTTCTTCACTGTCCCCATCTACCTTTCCTTCCTCTTCTAGAGAAAAAAATTTAGGTGGTACTATAGGATTTGAACTTGGGCTTGCTAGACAAGTATTCTATCGTTTGAGCTATGTCCCCAGTCTTCCTTCCCTTTCCATTCTATAATTGCCTGCCTTGGGTTTCTATGAAATCTGGATCTTTACATGATTTGTCCCAGAAACTATAATTTGTAAGAATGCCTTGCATTCTAGAAATGAGGCTACAGTTCACCCCTAAAGAGATGTTACCAGTGTGCTTAGTAGCCCAATTTTTGGCTGATGGTGTACTCTTCTCTGTGCAGAAGTTAATTTTGTCTTGTCTTTATGTTCGCATCTATTGTTGTGACTCTACTGGTGGTGACTGGTGGTGGTGACTCTACTGGAGAGCATACTTACAACAGGAGGAAGGCCTGTACCTTGACCTCCACCAGTCCCTCTTACAGCCCTACTCTCATATGATGCCATGGAGACTGAGCACTCAGAGTTACAGCCTGCAATAGCTGCTGCCCCCACCATCCCCTCTCCACCTCATTCCAGCTTCCTGCCCCCACTTCCTCTCAATGCTGCCCATGTCACCCACAGCTTTGGGACCCACCATCAGCCTGGATCTGGATGTAGATGATATGGACAAGGGGAATTATGAGGCCTTCATTTCCTAGCCCAGTGGCTGGGACATGCCAAGCCCTGGGGTCTCACCGAAACTGATAGAGAACTGGTGTTGTAATGCTTCAGTTGTCAGAGCACACACTATGTATGGTCTGCTTCAATGACTTCGAGGTACGGAAGCTGCCCTGAGTCCTTGCAACCACGAGTTTCATGACAACTGTGTGGACAAATGGTTAGAGGCCAACGGGCATGTCCCTTCTGTTGGGTCGATGCCTCCAGTACTCAGGGAGGCTGAGTGAAGCTCCATCCACAGCTGCCACGAGAACCCTGCCCGAAGTTCTGGAAACTTGGGGAGACCCTGAAGGATGGGGAGGGAGGGTCCCAGGCCTGCCTCATCATTCCACCTACAACTCTAGAATTGGGGTGCCTGGGTCAGTCCTGCAAGAAACACCTGTAATAAACCCCTGCATTTGCCAAGTTCCAAAGACTCCTTTCCCCTGTACTGGCCTATCTGCCCATCATGGAGCTGCCTGGGTGCTCTCCCCACCCCAGTCTCTCTTCTGACTACTCTGGGGTTCTCCTTGCTGCCACTGGGAACCACAAATCTCCTCCAGTGTGGCCAGTGGGATCCTTGGCCCCAGCATGGGCCAACGGGTCACCTTACTGGGTCATCTGAGCTCTGCACTGAAATGTTCTGCCCACCACCCAGTTGGCACTGCCAGGTGTGTGAGACTGTTAATGACCAGAGGCCATTTCCTAAACTCCAGGGCTGAGTTCCTCCTACCTGACCCCAGAAAGATTCGGACAGCTGGCTCTGGTTGTCTCGTTCCTAGAGGACCTGTGCTCCAGGCACAGCCCATAGAAGCCCTGCCTGGTGCTGGGGGTTGTCCCGACCATGCCCCCTTGAGCAGTAGTGAGGCAGCCCCTCCCCCAAGGTCTGTGTTCCTGGTGGCAGATCCTCCATGGTGACAGACAGGGCCAGACCTGGCCTGATGTCCTCTTGTGGTTTTTACAAGAATGTGAGGAGTAGCAGGTTCTACTATTCATTTTACCCAATACACGCTTGTAGGGTTTACAGGTGTGGATATTTATGACAATTTTCTTTTTGTTCATTTGTTTCTTTCTTTCGGTGGGATACAGGGGCCAAATCAAAACCTGAATGCCCCGAGAAGGGGGGGATAGAGCCGAGTGGGGTGGTGCTGACTGAGCTGATGCATGTGTACCGGTAGGGGCTGTGCTGCGCCAAGCTGCCACTGGGTGAGAGGGTCTTGGGTGGGGAGGGGCGGGCCCAGCTGGTAACTGCCACTGAACATGTCCCCAGAGCCTACCAAGACCTTCCAGGATTTTTTCAGAGCATTTCTCCCCTCTCCAGCCAGGCCCATCTTCCACCTGCCTGGGTGACTTTCCTCCACTTTTCCCCCCACTCCCTCCACCCTCAAGGTATCCCAGGAGAAAGGGCCTGGCCTTCCATTCACTTCTAGGGGACACCTTCCAGCCTGCTCTCCACTCTCCTTTGGAGAAGCCCAATTAGGGTCTGTCTGAGCTCCCCCAACCTCCTTCCCTGTCCCTCCTTCCCTGTCCCTCCTTCCCTGTCCCAATTTCCCCGGCTCGGCTTGCTGCTCCACATAAATGGAGCCACCACCTTGTGTGGGTGGGGGCTGGCACATCCTACCAGGCAGCTCTAGGTTTCTGCTGCCTCAGGAATGCTCCAAGCATCCTCATTCTGCCTGCAGCACCCCTGCCTCCTCCCCACCCTCCAGCACCCTTGCCTGCCATGAGGCCCAGCAGCCTGGGTCCACCCCATGGAGAACACAAAATCTCACTGTGTATACCTCCAGATGAAGTTTCTGTATCTAGAGTAGTGTACATAAAGAGCCATCCTCTCAGACCCACCCCACCTTCCCTTTCTACCCCAACAAGAAAAAAAAATGGTATTCAAATCCTAATGCTTGAAGGAGGGGGCCACGGGTAATGTCATGGACTGTATCCTCTGCGGACATGGGACTTCAACTAGCAGCTACTGGGGAGGGGTGGGGAAACAGCATTTATCAACAACAAAATCATTTAACAACAACAACAAAAGGTTTATTTAGGATGTTTGTGATGTGTGACCTTGCTAAAAACGCCATGTGATCAATGATTTCCTGTGGGAGGGGCTTGTCATTACCTACAACTTACCAACCTCTGGCACAGGCATGACAGTGGGCACCCTCTCCAGCACTGAGTGGGCCCAGGGTTCTGTGTTAGAAAGGATAAAGATAGACATACATACATATATATGTGTGTATGTGGATGGATGTATTTACATATATCTAAGTAAGTATATGTAATTCAGGAGATCCTGTTCCTTGCACATTTTACCTCATTTTTCCCAATGAATGTATTTGAGAAAAATGCTAATATAAAGAGGAAAAAAAATGGTTCTTAAAGCTTAAATATGTGGGCTTTTTTTTGTCATTTCCAGTGGAATCAAATTGGTTTATAGAATTTAACTAGCTAGTATGTTGTATTATATGTGTGTATACCAATCAAATTTGTATTTTGTTAAAAATGAAAGTTGTTAGTTCTGCTTGACCAAGTAGTGCAATCATTTTTTTAGTATTGTTGCTGATTTCAAAGGGAATATTCACTAATAAATGTATGATGTATACCAAGTGCTGTAAAAAAAAAAAAAAGATGTTACCTATGGTTTTGTTGTTCTTTTCTTATGTGTGTCAGTCCTGAGACTTGAACTCTGCGCCTGCATGCTGTCCCTGGGCATTTTTGGCTCAAATCTAGTGCTCTACCACTAGAGCTACAGCTCTACTTCTGGCTTTTTCTGGTAGTTAATTGGAGATAAGAGTCTCATTAACGTTTTCGTCCAGGCTGGCTTCTAATGAAGATCCTCTAGCATCCTCAGCTTCATGAGTAGGCACCTGGATGCATTTGTTGTTCTTTGAGTAGAAGTCTGCAAGTATTTAGTTTAGTAAAGAAAATTCATCCACTCGCTCATTTAACCTCCTAGCATTTTTTTTTTTTTTTTTTTTGCCAGTCCTGGGACTTGGACTCAGGGCCTGAGCACTGTCTCTGGCTTCTTTTTGCTCCAGGCTAGCACTCTGCCACTTGAGCCACAGCGCCACTTCTGGCCATTTTCTATATATGTGGTGTTGGGGAATCAAACCCAGGGCTTCATGTATAAAAGGCAAGCACTCTTGCCACTAGGCCATATTCCCAGTCCCCCTCCTAGCATCTTTACCAGGCTCTGTGCTTCAAGCCAATAAGGCTTTTAGGTAACTAAGACCCTGTTAACCAGGCAGCTGCTATGCCAGCATTAGACACCTTCACAATTAGAGTAAGAATGCCCGTTGGCACTTTGAAACCTCCCATCTCTGGAATCAGAACAGAGTCCCACATGATCCACACCTCCAAGAGAAGTCTTAAAGAAGTTCTAAAGGTCATAGTTCTCTCTGACCAGATCTTCAGCTCTATCTTTCTCTTCAGTACCTACAACTTTCTAGGACCTATCTATCCTGGGACATAGAACCAAATGAAGTTCATTCTTCTTCTCTATTGTTGTTAGGCATTGTAGGCAACCATGTGTCTCCCAGTTCAGCCCTCATTCCACACCTCTACTCCCCAGGACATTCTATACATTCTGATCCCATCTTAAAACCCTCTTCAATTAGTAAAACAACCTGACATCCATAATTGAATAATAAATACCCCAACACTGGGAGCCTTGAGCCTTTTCTGCAGATTGCTTCCACCTTCTGGCTCTGACAACTGCCTTCCCCCTCTTGAAATGGTTGTTTTGTGGCCCACACTCATTCTATCCCTGGAACTCTTAGTGAGGAAGGTCTTGTTCCTTACCTCTGAGTCTCAGCCATTCTGTGTTCACCTCCCTCAAGATCTAGAATGTTGACTCTCATATCTTCATCAATTAGTACCTGTTGCTGAGGACCTGTACAGTGACATAAGTGATTCCTATAAGTTGTAGAGCTGACTCCATCTTGATTAGGGAAACATGGTAGGAAATGGGGGGGGGGGGGAATAGAGCTGACTCCATCTTGATTATTAGGTCAACCTGACCTCAAAATTCTGCTTCTGTAAATGGCTTATTTGTTGCTTGCCCCACCCTCTGTGTCAGCCTTCTACATGTGCCACACTTGCTCATTTGTTGCTTACTCTACCCCCTGAGTCAAGCCCCTACATCTGTGCTATATTTTTACCTTTTTATAAACCCTGCTAACTAAAGGGTCGGGGCTCTCAACCCAGATCTGCTGCATCGGTGACAATTTTGAGCGCAGGCTTGAGCTTGCAATAAAGACTCATGTGTGTTTGCATTGGAATTGGCTCTTTGGTGGTCTTTGGGGACCCCAATCTGGGCATAACATATATTTGTTCCTTCAGTATTTGGGGTCTTCACAATGCCCCCCTTCTCCTTTATAATCCTAGTTTACTTTAATATCCACATATTTGATCTTTCCAGTTTCTTGACTTCCTTACTTCCAGTGGTCTTGTCTTTGTGGAAATAAATGAAGATTGGGCTATATAGTATCAAGAAAAAAAAAGAAAGGAAAATGGGGAGTGGAGCTGGTAGGTATTGCTAATTAGATCTCCAAAAAATTCAAAGGTGGTGCAGGCTAACCTTTGGACGGGGCCAAAATACAGTTTCCTATAACATCATTTGTTAACCTCTGTTGAGCTTCTGGAAAATGGACCCTTTCCTCCACATTACTTAGAGACTCCAAACATATCCAATTCATTGCTTATAAGGGATTAACTTTTCTCAGCAATAATCATTCCTGAGAACATGCCTGACTGACATTTAAGATTATAAGTACAGCTGCCATTTTGTAAAACCTTGGAGAACATTTGTAGGATTGTTTGAATCTGTATTTTCCTGGATTGCAATCCTAATTAGCTACAAATAGATGAAGCTGCCTTGTTTCTGACTAGGTTGATTTTATTCTTGGCCTAGAATATCAAAGGAGTCAGCATCTGAGTCAGCAAATGAGTCTGCCAAGACTCAAAGGCAGGCACCTTTATAAGGCAGAAAGAGAAGGCTTCAGGGCTACTCCGATGGGAGCTGTTGGCAAAGAAGCTGAAGGAAGGCTAACTAGAATGAAGCATCTTATATGATTAACTTGAAAGACATACTTTTCTTTTTGTTTGGCATGACTGTGACGCAGGACAAAAATTAAGGAAACTGGCAACGGTTGCACAAGTTCTTTTTGTCTTATTTAAGTAGTGCTGGGAACTGACTCCACAGCTTTATACATGTTAGACAACTGTTTTGCCACTAACCTACACTCTCCCAGACCGTTGAACAAGCTGTGGACATTGTAGACCAATGGCTACACAGGTTAAGTTTGACTTCACACCTGGTTTCTGCAGAAGTTATGGGTCAGAGTTCTGTCATTTATGAACTGGCCCTTGTCTGTTTGTATATTTAGTGTCTCAGCCTCCACTTTTCCTTAGCCACTCACTGTCACAGTCATGATGTCCACCTTATGATTACCAATAACTGTAACTCAGTTTCAGACATTTCAGTCCTCATATTTTTAGCTCATTCTCTCAGGCACTCCAACCCCCAACAATCCATTGCAAGACCTATAATCCATTTAGTCTATCACCTTTCACTGCTAAAAACTACCAGTCCTGAAATCCATATGTCCCCATAACCCTTTCTACCAAGATGAAATTCTGCCATCACTTGTTATATTCTCTCCTTTACATATTCCCTCAGCTCCTTGACTCTTCACTGGATTCCCCCTTTTCACCTGACAAAGCTGTAACTTGGGCTAAATCCAACTCCTCACCCAGCTCTACTCTCCTAGCCATCAGCAGCTAGAAAACCAGACAAACATGCTGTCTAACAGTGAGACTCAGGCTTTGCAGCCTTGAAGTTTATATTTGGAGAACTTTTAATAAACAATAATGCAAAATTACAAATGCAAAATGTCTAGAACCTCCTCAGCCAGGTCTTAAAAAGGATCCATGAGAGCAAGTGCAGAGTCCTGAAGTTAAGTTTCATTAGCTGACCACTCTCTTACCTCAGGTGGACTTTTAATGCTGCCCATCAATTATACTCTATCTCCACTACCACTCTCCTAAATGGCTATTTCAGAGAGAAAATAGAAGCAATAAAAAAGAGCTTCAACAAGCTCCCATAATCCACCTGCATCTATGCCTGTATACTTTGCCTTCCCCTGTTCCTACTGATGAGCTGTCTGGCTGTACTGAAGGCTAGTTCTTTAACACATGCCCTCCATCTCCCTCCCCTCTCCACTCAAGGACATCTTTCTGGCAATCTTCCACCTCCAAACAGTGTATCCCTCTATATTTTTGCTTCTCAGTCTGAATCTGTCTCTCTCTCCCACCCTCCCTTCTCTCTGTCTCTCTGTCTCTCTCTCTCTCTCTCTTTCACACACACACACACACACACGCATACTTTCTCTACTGGGTCCTACTCATCAGCAAACAAATATTTTATGATGTCCCTCACCTTAAAAATTAAAGAAAACTTTCTTGACTTCTTCCCCCTTGGTTACTGTCTCCCTCTTAGCATAACACAGGAGTTGCCTGTGCTCACACCAGCTCCTTTGGATCCAGTCTGGATAGGCTTTGGTCTCTTTAATTCTCCATCAGAACTCCCCTGTTTAGGTCACTGAAGACATCCACACTGAAAGCACATGTAGTCCTTTCGCAGCCCACAGCTGTGGCACTGGACAGTTGGCCCTGTCTCCTTTTCACAACCCTTCTGCACTCGGTGTTCAGAATGCTCTGCTCTCCTGGTCCATGCTCCCTCTCTGGGGGTACTTTCTGTTCCTTTATCTGTAAGGCAAAGTCTTCTGAAAATACTAACTGGCTTATCTTATGATGGGGATAGAGGCCAGTGAAGTGTAGGACCTGGTGAGTTTTGAGCAGTGTAGTGTTCAGAGTTTCTGACCTTCAGGGGAGAAGTGATTCCTGGAGAGTGGAGATGACTCCTATCAGAGGCACTCTCACTAAAGGGGTTGTGTATTCCTTTTCTCACTTTTACTTTCTGTTTTCTAAATGTTAAAATAAATCAGGGCTTGGTCTCTGGATCTTTCATTGTTCCTAAAAACACACAATCCCTTGTGATTTCATCACCATTAGGCATAGTGGCTACCATTTCTAAGCCCTCCCCCAATACTTTTAGGGGCTCATGGGAATATCTCAATTAGAAGGAAAATGTGTATGTTAATGAATGTTGCCTAGATTATATTCACCCTTGTAAATTTGTAAGGAAGAAAGAGGCCTACAAAGGCAAAATTTCCCAGTAAAATCATAGGTGGGACTAACACTTAAGGCTTTAAATTCCTCTCGATAGAATCACATAGTCCTCCTGAATTTATTTCTTCAACTTAAATCTCTACCCTAAGGTTTTTCACCTTCATGAACTGCAAGAATTGACCCTTGATGTGGTAAATTCAGGTCCCAGCTTACACAATTACAAAATCTGTCCCCCAACCCCTGTTGGTTGTATGGTTTGAATTCAGGGCCTGGGATTTTCACTCAAGGCTAGTACTCTACCACACTGAGCCACAGCTCCAGTTCTAGGTTTCTAGTGGTTAAATGCAGATGAGGGTTTCACAGACTTTCCTGCCCAGGCTGAACCACAGTTCTCAGATCTCAGCCTCCTGAGTCACTAGGACTACAGGTGTGAACCACCAGTATCTGTCTTTTTTTGTGTGGGGGTAAGTTCATAAAAATTAAGCATAAAATAAAATACTTATTTAGCATAGGAAAAAATCATAACTAAATAAAATCTAATATCTGTGATTATTACAAGTAATGTATTATTTTATTAATTATCTGACAATAATAATCATAATTTCTATTTGAGCTACATACTCTTTGGTCACCTATTCATTTTCTAAGTCAAGAATAAAAATATTAAGATGCAAGTACAGTTCAAGTGGTAAAGCATCAGACTTGAAGAAAAAAGTGAAGTAAGAGCATAAGAGCCCTGAGTTGAAGCCCAAGGAGACACACACACACACACACACACACACACACACACACAAAACAATAAAAAGACAACTGAGTTTTTTCACTAGCATGCTTGAAAAAAGTAGATCTTTCAATACTGATAACGTGGTTTTTTTTCAACTTCAACCTGTTACTAGTAATGTTTATACCTATTTATGATTGTTTTTGAATATTTAAAAGGCTCTAGAAAATATATTTTTCTGTGTTAACTGTAGGATATCAGAATATAAATTAGGTATGGTTTATATAATCTCAACACATGGGAGGCTGAGGTAGGAAGACTGAATCCTAGGCTAGCCTCAGCTACATAGAAAGAGCTCATATTAGAAAAAAAAAGTTCAGGATATTTCAGGCTTTTCTGTTCAGTGACTGAACCTAAATATTCTTCAAATTCTTATGCTTACAAACTGGCTTGTAACAATATCTTATTGTATTGGCAGACTTTCGGTTTTATGTTATCTTCACTACTGTCAAAAATCTTTTGTAGGGCTGGGGATATAGCCTAGTGGCAAGAGTGCCTGCCTCGGATACACGAGGCCCTAGGTTCGATTCCCCAGCACCACATATACAGAAAACGGCCAGAAGCGGCGCTGTGGCTCAAGTGGCAGAGTGCTAGCCTTGAGCGGGAAGAAGCCAGGGACAGTGCTCAGGCCCTGAGTCCAAGGCCCAGGACTGGCCAAAAAAAAAAAAAAAATCTTTTGTAAAATTAGCCATGTATTTATTTAATTACTGGTCTTCACTAACTGTATTATCAAATTTATGACTCCTATTTTAAATTTATCTTATTTCCTTAGTGAATTGCTACTTCCTCCATAATCTAAACTGTTTAAAATTCACTTCTATGTCAAAATAATTTTGATGCCATTATGCATATTTTTTTTCTCAAATTTTTATTATCAAACTGACGTACAGAACCATTATGCATATTTTACTTTATATTCCACTGACTTTTTTTTTTTTTTGGCCAGTCCTGGGCTTTGGACTCAGGGCCTGAACACTGTCCCTGGCTTCTTTTTGCTCAAGGCTAGCACTCTGCCACTTGAGCCACAGCGCCACTTCTGGTCATTTTCTGTATATGTAGTGCTGGGGAATTGAACCTAGGACCTCCTGTATATGAGGCGAGCACTCTTGCCACTAGGCCATATCCCCAGCCCTATTCCACTGACTTTTAAAGTTTGTGGTCTTGTTGTTTCTGCTGTTCTTTTGTTTGTTTGTTTTATAAGGTTTCTTTATGTAGCTTAGGCTGGTCTCAAACTTACAACATTCTACCTCTACCTCCCAAGTGCTGGGGTTGTAAGTAGGCATCATTATTTCATATGTAAATATTTTCTCAATACTCTTCAAAACCATACAGAACAGTAGTCTGTAATTTCTCACTCATTTTATTTAAACATTTCAAAACTTTTTTTCAAGAGTATAGCAACATATTTATGCATTACCAAGTACATATTTACATTAAAAATAAGGAACAGGGCTAAATGGAGCTCCATGGCAATGTGCTTACCTAGCAAGTACAATGCCTTGGGTTCAATTCCCAGTACCAACCAAGACAAAAAAGAAATCTTTTATCTAGGTACCGGTGGCTCACATCTGTAATCCTTGATATTCAGGAAGTTATGATATGAAGACTAAGGTTCAAAGCCAGCCAGAGGAGAAAATCCAAACTCTTCTCTAATTAACTGCAATGCCCCTCCACAAGTGTGGCTCAAGAGGTAGAGCACCAGCTATGAGTAAAAAAAAAAAAAAGTAAAAGGTAGGACTAGGCCCAGAGTACCAGTATTGGCACACATGCATGTGCACGCATGCACACACACACACATCCACTTAAAATATAAATTTAGTCATATAATGGAAGTAAATTCCTGACAAGAGAAAATTATCATGTTTATTTGATCTTAATGAAAACAGAAGCCTCTGTTTATAATTTTATATTTCTGATGATTAGAAGAATTTCTGTAGACCAGCTCTGGCTCTGTATATCTACTCCCGATCTTCTATTTTCAGTAGAGCTGTTGTTATAATGATCTTGTTAAAAAGCCATATTAGACAACCCGGCAGGGTGGCACATGCCCATGATTCCAGCCTGGAGGAGGAAACGGGCAGAGAGGTTCAGGACTAGACTGGGCAAAAAGTCAGCAAGGCCTTGTCTTGAAAACAAGCCAGGGATTGCAGCATGGCTCAAATGTAGAGCACTTGCCCAGCAAGTGTGAGGCCCTGAGTTCAAACCCCAGCACTGCCCCACCCACAAAGTCAGACATGATGGCAAAAATATGTAGTCCAAGCTATTCAGGAGGCAAAGGTAGGACCATTATAGTTTGAGGCCAGACCAGAAAAAGTTATCATGAGACCATAGCTGGAACACAAACTGAAAAAAAAAATCGAATAATTTTACCTTATAAGCCAAGCCCCTGAATTCAAACACCAATATCACAAAAACCAAGTAAATTAAACAAAGAAATAAACTACAGTATCTTTTATATATTCCTTAAGCATTCAATGAAATGTAAGCATTCAATGAAACCTTTGTTCACTGAAAGAGTAAATACCTAAAAGCCAAATGTAACTTTAGAAGGAATCATTCTGAAGTATCATAAATTATTCATTCTGGGGAAACGTGTTTTATGAAAAGATTTGCTTATTCCACTTCTCAATCAACTAATGAACAAATTTGGTGTTTAGTGCATGCTTAACACCAGGCTAAGTACTAGACGCATAAAGAAGAGAGACAGAAGCATGGCTCCAGTCCTCCTAAAGCTTGTGGCCATGAACACAAGTTGATTAGAGCCTGAACATGGATTTATTTACTTAGGACTAGGCAAGCCCAACTCTGAAAACGTACACTTAGCATGTTCCACAGGTGCACTTGTCCCAAACACACCATTACAGAAGACAGCAACATTATATGCAATGAATTGCAAGTTAAGCATGGAAGAGAAAATGTTAAGAAATAGTAAATATCTCCTTAAATAATTTTAGTCTTCTGTTAGAATGTTAGTAGATTTAATTACTGAGATTTGTGAATCTCTGTACTCCTAAAGAAAAGAGAAGCCAGCGGAGCTGTCATACTAAGCTTTGGGGTATCTTTAAGAAATAAGATTCAAGCTCTTTATAAAGACTTAAATAGTCAGAGAAAATGCACATAATTCTCTAACTCAGGCTGCCACAGATTTTCCAACAGTCTTTCTTATCCTGCTCTCAGATGGCCATGAGATTTTTTGAGTATATGCATCCTGTCTGTTTTAATACATAACAGTTTCACAAGTCTTAATCATTCCCATTCAAGTGTGGGCAAAGGTGGGGCAGTGGGAGAAAGGAGATTTTCACCCTGCATAAGTACCAGAGTAGTGATTGTTCAAACCAAAATTGTACATCTCCTCCAAGCTCCACAAAGCACAACTCAGAAGAAAAACACATCACCTTGCCCTGCACATGATGGGTTCTCAGCATATATAACTAAGTGCATTTGTCCATCTTCCATTACTAATACACAATTCCACAGACTAGAGAAGTTTTAAAGAGGTTTATTTTGGCTCAGGGTTTGGAGGCATGAGGTATCAGGTCTGTCTTGAGATGACAGTCATCATACTGCAAGAAACAAGGGTGTGTGTGTGTGTGTGTGTGTGTGTGTGTGTGTGTGTGTGTGTTTCAGTCCATCATCTGGTCTCTTCCTTCTTATATAACCAACATATAAAAACATAGTTTCAATGGATGCTCTACTCTGATAACCTTATTTAATCCTGATGACCTCCCAAAGGCCCAGCCTCTAAACAGCATAGTCGGATTTCCCCCACCCCCCCATTATCTCACAATGGAGACCAAAGCCCATTTCAGAAGGGACCAACCACACTGAAGCACAGCATTGAGAAGACAAACATTATCACAACTGTATTCAGGAGATATTGCAGGCATCACCACACCCATCCATTTCAGTAAACAGAACTGAGAACAATATGCTTTCTAACTAATTTAATTATACTTGCTTTGGTTTGGGCTCATTTGATTGTAAATATAACCCAGACGGCCTCAACTCCACAAACCTTCTGGAGTTCCTCCCACCACTCCCTCTTCCTTCCTATGTATGAACAGGTGAAAACTAAAGCACAAAGACAGAACGGTAAACAAACAAGAGAATACAATTCAATGACTTATCACCAAGTAAACACTTTGGAGCCAGCAACTATGCCAAGATACAGAACACTGATGTTACCCACAAGCCCTCCCATCAGACCCTTTCCCAACTCCAATGGCCTTCCCTCTCTCCAAAGTATGGTAGTCATTTTCTATACATGTGTCTGTACCAGGATTTTAACTCAAGGCCTTGTGTTCTTGTTCTTGTTTGCACATGGCTGGCAATTTGCCACGGAGCCACACTGTGCTTAGCGGCTAATATAGTCTGAATATAGTCTGATAGTTAACTGATGAGTCTCATGGACTTTTCTCCCCAGCTGGCTTCAAACTCTGATCTTCCAGGTCTCAATTTCCTGAGGAATTAGGATTACAGAAGTGAGCCATTGGCACCTGGTTGGTTTTTGTCCTTTGAAACAAATAGCACTCTTGGTTCTTGGGTCTTTTGGTTTGGACTAGAATTGTACCACTGGCTTTCCTGGGTTTGCCTTTTACAAATGACAGAGATGAGACTTCACAGTTTCTTTAATCCTGTGTGCTAATCCCCACAATAAACCTCATTGCACAAACACACACACACACACACACACACACACACACACACACACACCACTCTATGGCTTCTGTTTCTCAGAACTCTAATATGAATATTAGAATTATACAGGATAATCCTCTTCCCTCATTGTTTCTTATGTTTTCCTCCTTCTGCTTTTCTGTTTCAGTCTGAATGTTTTCTTCCGATCTATATTCTAATGTTATTAGCTATTGCATCACTTGTCAAAAACACTTACTAAATCCTTAAATTTGGTTTTGATGTCTAGAATAACCATCTAGTTCATTCCTAAAATGGCCTTTAGCTCTCTGATAAAATTCTAGGCATTGTATTTTATCCCTTTAAAAATAGTTGAACATAGTATCATCATTGATATATAGTTCACATTTAATGATTAGAGTCATGACTCTAATGTATGAAGTCCTATTTGTTCTGTTTCTGGTTGCTTTCATTCTTACTGTTGTGTCTCCTTGTGTTCCTGGTTAGTTTTTTCCCCAGTTCAAGATGCTGTCATTACTGCCTGTGGAAATAACTGTGTGTCACACTCTCTCTCTCTCTCTCTCTCTCTCTCTCTCTCTCTCTCTCTCTCTCTCTCTCACACACACACACACACACACACACATACATATCTTCATCCTTGGGGGACTGATACTATTGTCAAATGCTTGGTATTGCAGATTCACTCTATTTTTTCAAGGACTGAAATAAGGCCAATCTAAATTCTAGTGTTCCTGATGGACTTTTGAATTCTACTTCATTTGTCCTTGTACAAAACATAATTTTAGGACAGTATAACTCTAAAGCCAGAATGGATCACCAAGTTTCCCCCATGCGCTGCAAGTGAGATGATTGTTAAGCTTCAAGGCTAATCTGTGTTCACTACTTTATAGTGCCAGGGTCGGTTTCTGGAAACCACATTTTACACTGAGTAGAAATATGACCATGGTGATTTCTTGTCTTTTCACATTTTTGTGCTAAAAATTCCTAAGTCTGGTTAAATAACTACTAATAAATAAGTGTGCATGTTTAATATCCTACTTGAAAAAGTAAACACTGGCAAAACCCTGTGTTTGTCCCTAGGTAAATTTTCTATCAGGCTAGGGAAAAAAATCTTGGATCAAAAATGTAATAGATGCTGCAGACCTGTATTTCTGTCGGTGTTTGGCAGCCTCTTCATGATGCATGACCAAAATGGACTGGCTGTAGAGCCTGTGGAAGCAGCAGGAAGTTTCAATTGCTGTGCTTCACAACTGTCATATGACCCATATGTGAAAAATGCCTATCATTCCATCTGTGCAGGACACCCATAGGTAGGGAGATAGCTGTGTGATGCCAGCCCAGGCAAAGTGCAAGAGCAATCTAAAAAATAACTATATCATAAAGGGACGGAGATGGGATTTGAATGGTAAAGCACCTGCCTAGCAAGCACAAGGTCCTGAGTTCAAACTCCAGTAATGCCCCCCAAATAAATAAACTGCACAACAAATAATACGTAAGACAACATTCTACCACATTTGACTAAGATAAACATGCAGGATAAATACTTACATCAATGATGAGCAAAAGCCACAATCACACTTATGAAAAGTAGTAAAAATTGTAAGATCTAATATAAAAGACAATCAATAAAAATTCAAGGGGGGCTGGGAATATGGCCTAGTGGCAAGAGTGCTTGCCTCGTATACATGAAGCCCTGGGTTCAATTCCCCAGCACCACATATATAGAAAATGGCCAGAAGTGGCTCTGTGGCTCAGGTGGCAGAGTGCTAGCCTTGAGCAAAAAGAAGCCAGGGACAGTGCTCAGGCCCTGAGTCCAAGCCCCAGGACTGGCAAAAAAAAAAAAATTCAAATCTAAAAGAAATTAACAATATCTTAGTACAATATAAATAACCAAAATTGATTCAAGAAAAATTAAACTACCAGAACACATCAATGGCAATGCATTGACCTTACATACTTTTTCATAGATCTATCACTTTACCAAGTTGAAACTTAAAAAAAGAAAAATAGTAGTTGTTTTTCATTAATATCTAACTGATCATTCAAACAGTTCCAGAATATATGACTGGAAATTTCCCAAAGAATGTTATAAATCCAGCATAAACCAAACCCCTTAAATACCATCCAAAGAAAAGTTCACTCCCTTTATGAAAAAACAAATTTCTACAGAGAATATTTTCAGCTTGTGTACTCAAGTAGCAATGCTCTGATCAAGGAAGACTTGTATATTCAGGTAGTGCTGCTGGCAGGACAAAATGCACACTGTCCTCCCACGGGTTAAAATGTCCCTGGGGAGAAGGACATTTATCAGTTGGGATCCTGCCCTCTCAAACACACCAACTAATAGCCCACACTCTAGATGTCTAGAATCTTGTAATTCCCTGGTACTCTACACTTGACCTGTGCAGGCTTCTTCCCCTGCTCCAGCCTAGGTCCCAGGTCCAGTCAGGGACTATACTTCTGAAAGAAGTATAAATGGAGTATGAATACATAAACTAGTGTGTGTGCCAGTCAGAGGTGATGTCTTAGTCAAAGCAGGATATTATAAAAAAAAGACTAAAAGCTGGTGGCTTATAAACAACAGAAATTAATTTCTCACAGTTCTGAAGTCTATGACCAAAGTACTGTCTAATGAGAGTTCACTTCCTGTTCTTGTATGTATAGTAGTACCTTCTTTCTGTGTCATCTTACAGTGGAAGGGACTTTTCATAAAGGCATTCTTTCCATTCATGGTATCTCCACCCTCATGACCAAATCAGCTTGCAAAGACCCCACCTCCAATTACCATGATGGAGAGACCTTTCAACTATGAAGTTTGAAAGCATATGGAAAGATAAGGGCAGCATACCATAGGCCAGGTACTAACAAGTGTTTACTATGCCAGCACTTTTGGCATAGAACTGTGAGGAACACAGGAATTGCTTTCCAGGTTACTATGAAGATGTAATGGTCAAGATGGTGATTTACTGTTCTGTCTGTCTGTCTCTTTCTACACGCACATATGTATGTGTACATAGACATACACATGCAAACAGATATTTATATATATATCTCAGTTATATTTCTTCCCTCTATATTTATTAGTTTGATATTATTTTTTCATCTTAGCCATGTCTAGAAGAGGTAAGCTGGCTCACTCTTAACATTTCTTGGGTCTAGGTCTAGAGTAAAGATGAAGACTAACAGTTGCAAAAACAGTATAATGGAGGCATTAAAAAAAAAACCCATAGTGACCAATGGAACAGAATAGAGATCCCAGAAATAACCCAACATATATACAGCTAGGTGATTCTCATCAAAGATGTAAAAAAAATATGTATGTTGGACAGCACTGGAGAAAGGAAGGCCTTTCCAATAACCATGCCAGGAAAACTGGATACCCACATGCAGAAGACGGAAACTTGACCCTCACTTCTCACTGTACAAAAATCAACTCAAAAGAAATAAGAGACCTAAAGGAAAATCTTGAAATTCACAAACTATTATTTAAAAAAATAAAGAAAACACTTCAAGGTATTTGGTACAGGCAATGATTTTCTGGATAGGATTTCAGAAGCTCAGAAAATAATCAAAATGAGACAAATGGAATTATATCAAACTAAAGGCTTCTCTACAGCAAAGCAAATAATCAACAGATTAAACAGACAATCTAAAGGAAAGCTGTTTACCAACTACTTAACTGACACAGGTTTAGAATCCAGCTTGTATATATCAGAATTTAAAAAAATTAAATAGTCCAATTTTAAAATGGGAAAATGATCTGCATACTTCTGAAAAGAAGATACATAAATTGCTATAAATACATGAAAATTATCAATATCTTTAGCCATCAAGGAAGTGCAAACCAAAACTATGATAAAACAGGTTTGGGGTGTGTCTAAGTGATTTTATCTCAGTGTAGAGTGCTTAGTTAGGATGTGCAAGGCCCTGGGTTTGATCCCTAGCACCAAAAAATAATGAGATGCCAACTCACTGATAAATAGTTATTATCAAAAAATAAATAACTGGCAAGAAAATGAAGAAATATTAACCCTAATACCCTGTTGTTGGGAGTATAGTACAGCCATTATGGAGAAGAGTATGGCAGTTCCTCAAAAAAACTACAAATAGATCTATCCTGAAATCCATCTATTCCACTTCTGTACATACAACCAAACAAAATGAAATTGAAAATACCAAAGAAATATCTTCATACCCATGTTTATTGTAGCTTTATTCACAATAGCTAAAATATGGAATCAGCTTAGTCATCTATTAATAGATGAATAAAATGTGATACATATATGACATAGAATCTTACTCAACCATAAACAAATATGACATCCTAGGTCTGGGAATGTGACTTAGTAGAACAGTACTTGTCTAGCACCCATCAGGCTCTGGGTTCAATTCCTCAGTATCACATAAATGAAATAAATGAAATTTTACAAAATGAATTCCTGTCATTTGCAACAAAATAGATGGAACTGAAAGATAGTCTGTGAGATGAAATGAACCAGACACAGAAAGACAAATATCACACAATCTTTCTTATGTGAGTCTAAAGAAAGTCAACCTGGAAGTGGATAGTGGTTATGAGAACTTAGGAAGAGGAGTGGGTAGATAAGGAAGGTTGGATTTGATCAGGGTTTACTGCCTGCATATATGGAAATATAACCATGAATCCCCATTAATATGTAAATTCATTTAATATGTGTTGAGAATTTACAAAAAGATGAAAGTTTGCTTGGCATATGACTAAGAGTCAATGCAGGACAATTACATGGGCCATACTTGCTAAGGTGACACACAAATTGATATAATCCTTTTGAGGCAGAAAATGAGAAATACAGTTGCCACTCAGCATGTAACCTACATGTCTTCCTACCTACTTGAAATCATTTCTGGATTTCATATAATAACTAATGCTTCCTCACCCTATCATCTCCCAATGCTATGTAAATAGTTGTTATACTGTATTACTTAGGAAATAACAAGGATTAAGAAGCTGTACATAAGCTGAGCACTGGTGGTTCACATTTGTAATCCTAGCTTCTCAGGAGGCTGAGATCTGAGGATTACAGTTTGAACCCAGCCTGGGCAGGTATGTCTGTGAGACTCATTTCCAATTAATCATCCAAAACTGGAAATGGAGCTGTGGCTCAAAGTGAAAGAGAGATGAGCCTTGAGTGAAAAAGCAAAGGAAGAACACTCAAGTCCTGAGTTCAAGTCCCAGGATTGACAATTTAAAAACATCTTGTACATATTAGTACAGGTGCACAATTGTTTTTGCTCAAATCGTTTCATTTGTAATTGGTTGAATCCAAGAATACAGAACTCAGAATACAGAAAACAACTGTGTGCAAGGCCTCTCATGCCAGGCCAGAAACCAGGCCACTACCACCTTCTCCTCATTCTGCTAAGCATGGAAACTGACCAAATCTCCATCACAAAGGGAACTGATATGCAGAAAGGGAGGAAAGAAGAATGAACAAATGCAGTAATAGTATTCAGTATACACTATGAGGAAAAAAAACTATGCAACTTGTGGGCAGGGATGAGAGACAGAAGCAGGGAGAAAGTGAAGGAAGAAGTGACATTGTTCAAAAAGCAAAGACAGAAAGAGAGAAAGAGAGAGAGAGAAAGAAAGAAAGAAAGAAAGAGTGGATAGGCAGACTGTAGCATATTTATACAATGGCATGTTATTCAACAGTAAAAATGACCACATTGCTAAAAGAGCACAATATGCAGAATAGAAAATGATGTTTGAAAAGATAGGTAAGGGAAAGTTCCCAGTACCTTCTTCTAGGAGGGGAACAATGAATGTCAGGCAGCACCATTCCCTCAGTTTCAAGTGCTTCTTCTCTTATCAAAGAGTGATAGAGCAGGGTATTAAACAAAGCTCCTTCTCAAACATCCCACCAAGCAACAGACCTTGTATCTCTCCTTGTCACTTCCTTGCCATCGCTTCTCCCAGTTATTATTAGCTTGCCTGTATAGGAAGAAGAGACAAAAAGCCCAGACAGCTCTAAATCTCCACTGCCCTCCAAATCACTTATTTTGATTTTCTTTGCATTGCTGCTATAACAACCTCACGGTGAGGACTGAGAATGCTGAGCTCTAGTTTCAGAGGCGCATGGGGAAGAAATGTCTGGGGGTGGGGTGGGGTGCAGGGAGAGGCTCTGAAGAGGGAAAACATGTCAGAGCTGATTTTAAATTATTAACCCTCCTCATTTGCTTCTTAGAATAAAGTGTTACTTTTATCCAGAAGTTTAAAAAAATAAACCTTCTTGTAAAGGAGGGGAAATTCATCTTCCTTAAGGCTTTCCTTCCATGGGCAGACGCCATCAGTGGCAGACCCGATTGGTACTCTCTCTATTCTTTTCTGAAGTTGTCAGCACTTTTTACAAACTGCATTTGCCTCCCTCTCCCCAAAGAAATGCTATGGCTCCAAAGACATCCTCTACCAGAAGTCTCTTGGTAATGGGAAGAAACAACTGCCAGTGGATGTTAATTGCTTCCCATAAACACTCCACTGCCCCCCAATATGTCAGGCTCCTTTGGTCTCCTGAGCTGGAAACCCCAGATGGAGAAGAAGGGAAATAATATTTCAAACACTCATCATTAAAAGTAGGAGAATTATTCTAGAACTAAAACAATCCAACACCTGAAACTAATTTTCTTGACACATCCATAGGCATTAATGACAGCTTCATTAATTGAATGCAGTCACATGGGGAAAAAAATCATGTTTTCCTTAATGACTTGCCAGATGATGGATTTGTTTGCTTAGTTACCTTACTCTGAAATTTTTCAAAGGAAGGAAAGAGAGAGAAGGGTAAGAATGTGTCACATCGCAGCTAAGCTTGACCCAAGGTGAGCCCAGGTTAAAATGATGGTGGGTTTGGTAGACCAGGGAAGCAACTTGGGAAACCTTGTTAAGAGCCTTGCTACCAAAAGCAAGGCTCAGGGAATAGCAGCATCAGCATCACCAGAAGTTTATTACAAATGCAGCATCTCAGCCCTGGCCAGATAGATCTAAAGCGTAGGAATTTGCATTTAACAAGGTTCCTAGGGGATTCTCAAGTCTATTAAGAGTTGAAACTGGTAGTTCAAGCCTTAGTGGTTCCACCTTCACTCCTTCACTCAGCTGTGAGCAGGGCAAATCATGTAGCCTGTCTTGGCTCTGTTTTTTATCTGTGAAATAGAGGTAACAGTATCTACCTGATGGAATGAGAAGGACTACACCGCATACCACTACAGGTAGACAATAGTTTGGAATACATGGTAAGTGAGGTGAGCAGACTCTGGCAGCTTCTCTTTTTTTTTTTTTTTTTTTTTTTTTTTTTGGCCAGTCCTGGGCCTTGGACTCAGGGCCTGAGCACTGTCCCTGGCTTCTTCCCGCTCAAGGCTAGCACTCTGCCACTTGAGCCACAGCGCCACTTCTGGCCGTTTTCTGTATATGTGGTGCTGGGGAATCGAACCTAGGGCCTCATGTATCCGAGGCAGGCACTCTTGCCACTAGGCTATATCCCCAGCCCTGGCAGCTTCTCTTAAACATCCAATTTCTGAAGAGGAAATTTTTTTGTAATTTATTTATTAATTAAACAAAAATTTTTTGACAAGGTGTTGTGCAAAAAGGGTACAGTTACATAGTAGGGCAGTGTGTACATTTCTTGTGATATCTTACACCCTGTTTTTCTTTCCCTTCCCTAGGTCAGGTAGACATATATACAATACCCAATGTACCAAGAACATATACAGTAGCCACGTGGCCTACGCCCAAGAAAATTCGCCTAGGGCTTTAAATGTAATGTCGACATTAGACAATATGTCGACAGTAGTCTTATATGAGCGTACATACATAGCTTTTGAGCTATTGTATTCCACTGAGAGGTCAATTTTTGACCTTTATATGTTGAGTAGTTGTTTGGTTTTAGTTACATAATGTTGGGTCGCTGCCCCAATCCTGTGGGAAATACCATTTGACAAGCAGTTTTTGGTTTCACAGACCTGGTCTCTACTGTCTCTCCGTCACCCCATCTTAACAGTCATATATCAGGGAGATCATGCCCCTTTGTTTTCTGTGTTCTAGGCTTGTCTCGCTCAACATTATTTGTTCAAGTTCTGACCATTTCCCTGCGAATAACAATACTTCCCCATTCCTAATCGCTATGTAGTATTCCATTGTGTATAGGTACCATATTTTTTGGATCCATTCATCTGTGGCGGGGCATCTGGGTTGTTTCCATATTTTGGCTATTGTGAATTGTGCAGCGATAAACATGGAAGTGCAAATGTCTTTTTGATATCTTGGGGCCTGCTGTTCCGGGCAGATGCCTAGGAGTGGTATGGCTGGGTCATAGGGTAGGTCTATATTGAGCTTTTTGAGAAACCTCCATACTGATCTCCAAAGTGGTTGTACTAATTTGCACTCCCACCAACAATGGAGAAAGGTTCCTCTTTCCTCGCACCCCCTCCAGCATTTGTTGTTGCCTGAGTTCAGAGTATAGGCCATTCTAACTGGAGTGAGGTGGTATCTCAGGGTTGTTTTTATTTGCATTTCCTTTACTGCCAGGGATGTTGAACATTTCCTCATATGTTTCTTTGCCATTTTTATCTCTTCTCTTGTGAAGTCTCTCTTTAGCTCCTTTGCCCATTTCCTAATTGGTTTATTGGGCTTGGAGGGGCTTAGTTTTTTGAGTTTTTCTGTAGATGACAGATATTAGGCCTTTGTCTGTTGCTGTGCTGGTAAAGATCCTTTCCCATATGGTTGGCTGTCTTTCTATTTTGGTGGCTATGTCCTTAGCTGTGCAGAAACTTTTTAATTTGTAGTAGTCCCATTTGTCGAGTCTCTCCCCTATTTGTTGTGCCCATGGGACTATATTCAGGAAGTTCCTTCCTGTGCCTATAAGTTCTATCATCTTTCCTACTCTGCCCTTCAGTAGTTTCAAGGATTCAGGTTTGATATTGAGGTCTTTGATCCATTTTGAGTTGATCTTGGTGCATGGTGATAGGCTTGGGTCTACTTTGAGTTTTCTGCATATGGCTGCCAAGTTCTCCCAGCACCAGTAGTTGAAGAGGCTATGTTTATTCCATTGCATGTCTTTAGCTCCTTTGTCAAATATCAGCTGACTGTAAGAGTGTGGTTTTATTTCTGGATCTTCAATTCTGATCCATTGGTTGAAGAGGACATTTTGTGAGAATCAGACAAAACTGGGTCCAAATCTATGTTTTACATTTGGGTATTATCAATACAGGCAGATGGCCAAAAGCACCTAATGAAATGCATTCAAAAACAAACCTGTCTTGTCATTTATACCAAAATGATTTTGAGGGCCTTATATGGCCCACAGGTAAGACATTTCCTACCCCTGTTAGGGCTGAGCTTCGGCTCGGCATGCAAATATCTCTTACCCCTCCCCACCCTCTCTTTTTGCCAGTCATGGGGCTTGAACTCAGGGTCTAGATGCTGTGCCTTAGCATTTTTTGCTCAAGACCAGCACCCTATCCTCAGATCTCAGCCTCCTGGAGGATTTAGAGGTGTGAGCCACTGGGCACCTGGCCAATCTCTGTATTAATCCCAGTGTCTCCTGTGGTTCTTCATCACCTGGGGAGTCAGCAATTCTGGTAGCCACTTCCTTTGTGCTACCTCAGTATCACCTTTTTTAGCCTTCTGATAAACAATTTTCTTCATATTAAAAGTCTCTGTTCAAATAAGGACCCAATTTTCTAGCTTCTAAGAAGACTCTGATAACAGAAAGCATGTCCAAGATTCTGTTTTCCTTCCAGAAACTAAATCTACCTTCTAAATACCAAATTTTGTCACCAATAAGGTTATTCAAAAGAATATGCCAATGGCTCTGACAGCATTTTCCCAAAGAAAGTTCTCCACACTATTCTGGGCTCTGACAGCATTGTTGGAATAAAACCACAATCCTGAGCATTTGGAACAAAGAGTCAAAATATGTTCCTAGGGAAAGAAATGTAGAGTTAGACTTCACTCATGTGGGCTGAGCTGCTGCACGATCTAGAGAGATGTCACCTGAGTAGACCTCAGTATAGTCAGAACAAGACAGAGGGCTGAGATGAATTCATCACCTTGGACCTTGTCACTCCATACTGAAAATTAAGCCTAAGGAAGTAAGTGAATTTTTAAAAACCTATATTTGATGAGAATATAAAGCTGTTAAAAAGGTGGAGAGGGGTGAAGGAGGAATATGAATTTAATATAAATGGGATGAATTTTATCAAAGTATAGTATATGCATGCAGTAATTATCACAATAAAATTCTTTTGTTCAATTAACATTAAAACTAATATTATTGAAGGCATTTGTTGTACTATATATGGGTAAAAAATAACATCATATAATTAGGAAATCAGAGAATAAAAGTAGTCATAGTCAGTTGGTGAAATGTGATAATTGTGAAGATCAGGTAAAAACAGTTTTTTGCAGTGTGCTATTAAGTGGACTAAAATCAGGACTAAATGGTAGAGGACATGAAGAAGGTTAGGAGAACGTTTAGTAATGTTACTCTGTTGCCTCGAGGAAAAGTATATAGAATCCCATGAGAGCCTTGTACCAACGACAACGAAAATGGCTGGGCAAGATAATCCAGAAGTCATTCATGTGCTTACCATCCATCCATAGTATAGGGTGAACCAGACCTCTTAATCCTGAAATGAAGAGACTTTTCTTTTGTTAGCATATATTAATTGCAGAAAAAGATTTCACTGTGGTATCTTCACACATCTACATAATGTACTTCAATCAAATTTGTTCCCTCTAATAATCTTTATTCACATACCTTTTAAAATTAGTGTTAACAGGTTTCATTATTCTACATAATTTTCAGCATTGTGTGTGTGCTCCACTAAAAGATGATTTTGTTATAGACTGTGACTGCTCCATTCCATAATAAGCAACAGAGTTGTAAGGTTAGACAGAAGTTCTTTCTACTATTAGATCAGTACTAAAAGTGCTCTTGCTCAATACAGAAATAGGATGAAGGTAGAGTCTGAACCACTTAGAGCAAGCATACTCGGAAGACCCAGTGTATCTCAAGTAGGAAAGTATAAACAGTTGAATCAAACTAAACAGCCGAATTAAATTTTTGGCCAATGAAAACAAAAGTCAGACTAGTTGGTAAACCAATTAGTTCAAGAGATGATTGGCTGCAGATAGTAAGTTAAGCACTAAGCCTGGCTGTTCAGAAAAGAGAGTTGACTAGCATTTGATGTTTGACTTTCTAGGGCTTACGCTTGCTGTAAAAAAGCTTTGGAGGGATGCTTCTTTTGAGCCTTAGACACTCCTAGAGCTCTAAAAACTATGTTGGATCACCTGTCACACAAGATACACAAGTTATTCCACATAGGAGGAGATGATGATGTAGTTACTAAGAAAGAAATCCAGTTTTCCTGATAGCATTTGCGCTGACTTCAGAAAATCCATGAGAGTGAATTTGCTAGTTGAGATTATCCACCACCCTTTAGTGATGAAGAGCCAGTGTCAGAGGGGTGTGTGACATAATAAAAAGATAGACTTGAGAGTCAGAGGAGGGGAACTCAAATCCCAGTGTTACTGTGTTCCCCCAAATTCATATACCGAAGCCTTAGTCTCCATTAATACTGAATCCACAGAGAGAAAAACCATTAAGAAGAGAATCAGAATTAAAGGAGGTATAAGGGTCAGGCTCTAATCTGATAAGATTAATGTCCCTCCAACAGGATCTCCCCTCTCCCCAGCTTTCCCCATATGGACAGAAGAAATGCTATGTGAATGCACAATGAGAAGTAAAGCCATCTTCAAGCCACAGGAGAGAACATCAACTCTGACAGCACTTTGATCTTGGTATTTCGGTCTCCAGAATCATGAGAAAATAATTTTTTATTGTTTAAGTCACTCAACCTGTGATATTTTGTTATAGCATCCTGAGAAAATGAATATACACTTATTTGTTGCTGTGTCACATTGAAAAAAGCATTTAAGATAACTGAACCTCAGCTTCCTTATCCCTAAAATGAAAATGATAAAATATAAATAATCCCAACATCACAGGGCTCTTGTGAGGATCAAATGAGCTACACATTTAGCAAATGGAGATTATATAAAAGCTCTATGTAAATTGTGCACAGAAAATAACTACTGTTTTCAATGAGTGCCCTGAACTAATAAAAGATTAAAATACTTTCATAATATTAGTTTAATTATATTTAACTATAATATCTGTCTCTTGGATATATTTTAAATGCCTATAATTAGCCAATAATTAAAAGCTAATTGATCACAGATGCCTACAGTCAGTTCAGACTCAATGATCATAGCCAGTTTTCATTTTCATAAAAAGGAACATAGAGCTCCAAATGGGTGAAGTACCCAGAGTACAGGCTACATAAAAGGTTTCCTTGAAATGTTGCCCATATGTGACTCATTTGGAAATAATAGTCTCAACACTCCTTTTGTTTTACTACTATTTCTTTTTTTTATTTTTATTTATTTTTTTAGCCAGTCATGGGGCTTGAACTCAGGGCCTGAGCACTGTCCCTGGCTTCTTTTTGCTCAAGGCTAGCACTCGGCGACTTGAGCCACAGCGCCACTTCTGGCTTTTTCTATATATGTGGTGCTGAGGAATCAAACCCAGGGCTTCATGTATGCGAGACGAGGACTTTACCACCTGGCCATATTCCCAGCCCCTGTTTTACTACTATTTCTATTAAATGGAAATCCTCTATTATTAAGTATGGACAGAATGATGACCACATTAAAATGAATTTGTAATTGATATAAATATTCCTTTCATCTCAGGGCCTTTTCTCCAATATTCTCTCCCTAAGTAGGCTTTTTACACAGGAGTTAAACAGGGTTAGAATAAGATCCATTGCTCAGTGGCTAGCATACCAACAATCTATTGGTGTGAGGAACCAAGGATTTCTGTGGGAAGGAATTTATCCTAAAAAGGCACAAGTGCAGTTCTGGGAACATAGCCCAGTGGAGGACATAGCAAAGATTCGTTGACTGTACTATGAAGTCTGTTCTGTAGATTATCCCTTGTCGCAATGACTCATGCTGGATTTTAAGGCAAAGATGCTCAAATATGAGAAATAAAATCTGAGACATCCCACACTTTTCTACCCCATTGTATCCATGCCCTACAAAGAACCTAGTCCTGGTAGCAGTAGTATAAGGGACTGTGTATATGTTGCTGGTGGAAGAACTTCACAGGTATTTCAGGTATGACAGGGCTTGATCTGTGACTATTATCCTAATGCTATTCTCAGCTCCCCTCAGTCACATGGCCTGAGAGGTCTGGGAATCCTGGGAGCCCTGGAGTATGGCCACATTACAATGAAAATGGAAATTACTCCCAGTAGCATCCAGACCACTCAACACATCATTCAAGGCTCTTTAAGAAATGTTGAGCCTATTTTTCAGCACTATGAAGTCCATATTCAACTCCTGTTTCTTTCATCACCTAGCTATGTGATTGTAGGCACATTCCTCAGTTAACTTTTCTATGTTTCCATTTCACGGCTGTAAAGCAAGGATGATAATAGTACTGGGGGGAGTAGAGCAGATAATGCATACATTGTGCCCTGTGTACGATGCCTGGCACAAGGGAAATGCTCAGTGAATGTTAGCTGCTTTCAGACATTGACCATGATTTTTCCAACTCAATATTCAAGCCACATGAAGTGGAGGACCATTCCTGGGAGGGTCAGCTTTACTGTAACAAATAACTGTGATAAGTCAATCTATAAGGAGTAGGGTTTTGGCAGTTCCAGAAGTTCCAGTCTCTGATTGGCCCTATTGCTTTGGGCCTGTGGCATGACAGCAGCGTGGTGGGGGATATAAGGTAGGGAAGCTGCTCATCTATTGGTGGCCCAGAAGCAACTAAGGGAGCAGACAAAACTAGTGTCCCACCATCCCCTTCTAGGGCATAACTCCAGTGAACTAAGACCTCCACGAGGTCCCACCACTTGAAGGTTCCACCTGCTCCTTCTAGCACCATGTCTTTAACACATGGGCCTTTAGAGGACACACTAGATTCAAAATATGGCAATTTCTCAAATATGTCTCTATGATTTTGCATGTTTCCTTTGCCTGGGCTGTTTTTCCTTTGCCTAGGGTGTTTTTAATAATCCCATTTTTTTTTTTTTCTGGAGAAAACCTGCTTACTACCTTTTAAGCCCCAGTTTAATCTTCTTTGAGATTGGGGGGGGGGAGGGGAATCAGTGAAGTTCTCTGCAACCTTACTAATCCCCAGTTAAGAGTCATAGCCCCACTGTGGTTAGTTCTCCCTCTACCTCCATGTCCTGAGTCCCTTGAGGGAGCAGGCCTGCCTCCTTTTCTAACACAGGAAATGGTGTGCTGGTCCATGACCTACCTGGCTCTACTTCTAGAACATCACCTTACTCTAGTGCTCTACCCATCATGCACAGCCCACTCTGGCCTCTCTCAAAAGCTCCATAAGAGCCCAAGTCACTGGGTTTTTATTAAGTGGAAGAACTCATCCCAACAAGAAAGTTCCTCTTTTTTCATTCTGGATGCTATGCAAATGAGCAATGCATAGAAATTCTTGTGAACACTGGACTCTCTAATGATAAACAGCTTGTAAAAGCTGCATTTAACCCGTCACTATTAAATACCTAATATATGCCAGACACGATGCCTTTTCAGGGTCTCATCGAGAGCAGGAAGGATCAGAGTAAGCAACTTTTCAAGGTGACCCAGAGCTCGGATTTACATCCATCCACCTAGCTCACTGATCCCCGCTCTTCTATCTCATCACAGTCGTCTTTCTGATATGGAGGTCAGACTTGAGAGTCAAGGAATGGTCGGGTCAAGCCACAGTACTCTCCAAAAAAGTGTGAACACCTGCTGGGCCTCCAGGAGACTCCCACTCACCTCATCCCGGTGCACATCCAAGGCGGCCTCAGTCTCCTCTGCTCTGGGTGTGACTTTCCTCAGACTAACACCGAATACCACTGCTTCACAGTTTCTAGAGACGTTTACATGAGCAAGTGACGTCTTCTCCACGGCAGTGCGAAGGCCTCCGTTCTGTCATCCTCCACTTCCGCCCTCAGAGTCCCCCCCCCCCCTTCAAGCACAAGGCACTGAAGAGAGCCCCGGGGCAGCGGAGGGATCCGGAAGTCCAGGCATCTCGCTGTGCGGATCCACTGTGAACTTCCGCTGTGCACCTCCGCTGCAGAGCAGGGAGCCTTAGGCTCAGCCGACCCCAGGCACCAGGCCCTCCGCCTTCCAAGAGGTGGTTTTCATGGTTATCATAGTGTAGAAAATCTGGCAGGTCTTCCTGAATAGGCTTTTCCTTTGAAAGTATGATGATACATAACTAATGGGAAATTTTCCAATCATACCTGCATACTCATGTTTTCTGTGGCACTATTCATAATAGCCAAGTTACAGAATCAACCTCAGTGCCCATAAATAACAATGGATAAAGAAAATGTGAGCGAACACACACACACACACACACACACACGTATTATGCATCCACAAAGGAGGAAATCATGTCATTTGCAGAAAAATGGATAGAACTGTAGAGTGCCATAAAAAATAAAATAATCCAGACTCAGAACGACAAATATTGCATATTTTCTCTCATGTACAATCTAGATTTTTTTTCAAAAGAAAGTAGGAGGGAGACTATTTGAGAAGAAGGAAGAGAACCATGGGGAAGGGAGAGGGGATGAGAGAAGACAGTGGAGGGGGAGGTGAACATGATCAAAATATATCATATAGATGTATGAAAATGTCATAATGAATTACTTTGGCCAGGTGTGATGTTGCACATTTGAGATGTGAAGGCAGGTGGATTGAGAGCTCAAGGTAAGCCTGGGCAACATAGTAAGGCCTTGTCACAAATAAAAAATAAATGAAAACGACACATTATTTTATACAATTAGCATACATTTTTAAAACCACCGAATACAGTGTTTTTTTTTAAAAAACACACCACGATCTTCCCTTAAAAAAATGAAAAAATAAAATAAATAAAACTATCTTCCCACCAGTACCCTGTGATGTAGAATAACATTAGAACTTAATAAAGAATAAGGAAAACTGAATTTTGTTTTGTTTTCATTTCTTTGAATTTTTTAAATTTTATTTTATAATAAAGGTGGTTTATAATAAAGGTGTACAGAGGGGTTACAGTTACATGAATAAGGTAATGAGTACATTTCTTGTCGAACATTGTTAGACCCTCCCTTGTTTTTCTCCCCCTTTCTCTCACCCCCAACTCCCCCCCCCCCACCAAGTTGTAAAATTCATTTCCACCGTAGTGGCTTGTGAGTATTGCTGTTGCACTGGTTCACACTTTATCCTTTGTCTCACCATTTTGTTATTCCCCTTCCCTTCCTAAAGTACTGTTAATTTACATTTTTCTAATACAAGTTCATCTTATCTTTCCTTTTGCGATGATCCTTCAACTTATTTTAGATAGGAAATTCCAGTAGTATCCCAAGAGCCAGAAAGTGCTTCTACTCCAAAGATCACTTAAGGCTTGGCCTGAGTTCAGTGAACTCAATCCTGATAGAGACAAACCAAGCAGAGAAACCCACTGAGGAAGAACTTCCCAATGTGCAAAAGAAAGCATATTTCTTTACAAACGTCATAAAATAATGACCCGAGGCAAGGAGCACTAGTGCAAAGCATGTGTTTGGGGACTTTTGTAACAAATGCTGACACTGCTATAAAACCAGCTATAAGAATCAAAGCCCAGCAGTATATCCTCCTGGAACAATTATCTACTTTCTCTGGATTTTTTAGGAGACAATTAAGCCAGAGAAGCAGGAGATGCGGTCCCCAGGACACTTGGAGGGTAAGCGATATAAACAGGCCTTGCAGGATGAAAGAAGTGTTGTCTCCCACTGGAGTTTATGGCAAAGGGATTTTCCATTGAACACGACTTTCTAGTGTAGTACAGGAATGAAATGTGATTTAGAATGAGCTTTAAAATGAGAAATAAAATTATTAAGTTGTGGTTTAATAATGTTTAATGCACAAAAATAGATTGCTAGGATTATAGAATATATGGATACACAGTAGAATTTCTAAGTCACTTAGGAATGAATATTCAGCGTTTGTGGGTGTGTCCTGCTACAGAACACTTCCAATGATCACCTCAGACATCGCCTGAGGAAATTTCTCCACTGTGTCCTTGTTTGAAGCTGATTCATAAAGGTCCAAAAGTATCAGGCTAAGGGACTTGAGAAGATTTTAAGTAGAAAAGGCAAGTTTAGCAGCAAATCAAGTCAGTGACTGACAGCATTAGTAATTGACACTGAGAGTGTCCGAGCCAGATGGATCATTTACTAGCTGTAATATTTGCTGCTTGTTTGAACTTGGGCACATTATTTAGCCTCTGTTTCCTCATCTGTAAAACAGGACAATAACACCTGCCATCTCCTAGCATTGTAAGGATTAAGCAAGGTGACACATTGAGAGCACCTCTTTGGAATTTAACACATACTAAGCCACCAGTAATTGTCTATCCTGATTCTATTTAACAATGTCACTCCTTGAGCCCATGTCTCAGACCTTCAGCCATCATCTTCAAGGACCAGTAAAGTATAAAGACAAGCTTGTCTACAAGCAATATTCGGAGATGCAAACATTCTTTGGCTCCAGAACCTCTCCCTGCATTACTCAGTTCTGGATATAATAGTTCTACGGGCCAGAAATAACATTTGAAGGCATGCCTGAAGGGGCAAAGTCCCATACACAGTATTTGCTATCAAGACTTGCATTCGTTGGGCTGGGGATATGGCCTAGTGGCAAGAGTGCCTGCCTCGGATACACGAGGCCCTAGGTTCGATTCCCCAGCACCACATATACAGAAAACGGCCAGAAGCGGCGCTGTGGCTCAAGTGGCAGAGTGCTAGCCTTGAGCGGGAAGAAGCCAGGGACAGTGCTCAGGCCCTGAGTCCAAGGCCCAGGACTGGCAAAAAAAAAAAAAAAAGACTTGCATTCGCGTTATCCCTTCCAGAGTGCCAAGCAGTCTTTATTCTCATATAACAAACTCAGAAGCTAGTTCCTCTTTAATTTCCTTTTTCTGCACTTCAAAATGTTTTACTTTCTGGTTTAACACCAAAATATTGGGAGTGTATCTGCTCCCACCACTAATCAGCATTAATTGGATTTTTAAATCCAATGAAAAAATGACAGGTGGCCTTATATTCTTTTTTAGCAACTCAATTTCTAGCTAGTGTTAAAATTGCATTCCTCTGCATCTTAGAAAATTTAACTCTGTCTCTCTCTGTCTCTCTCTGTGTGTGTCTCTCTATCTCTGTCTCTATCTCTGTCGCTGTCTCTCTCCCCCCCGCTCTCTCTCTCTCTCTCTCTCTCTCTCTCTCTCTCTCTCTCTCTCGTTTGAAAAGGAAATATTTGCAAGTGCAAGTGCCGAGTTTGTTCTTATATCTCTGACTTTCCATGATCTTTTTTTAAACCAAAGAAGGCCATTCAAGAGTGCCATCTGCTGGCCAAAGCTTAAAACAAAAAGAAAATGAACAAATAAGCAGGTGCCTAAATGGTCTTATGCCTTTAATCAGCCGCTTAACTACTTAACCATGAAAATGAGCTTCCTAGGGCTAATGAGAGTTGCCCAATTTGCAGAAGCAGGGTGTTTATTTTTGTAGCACAATTTTCCAGCTGCCTGAATCCTGCATCATACACCATGCAGCATCTGCTTAGGCTGCAATGATGGTATATATGGTTTTGCTCTAAGGCCCCTTCTGGACACTGAGGGACTGAGCTTGTAGTAGGTCTCCCAGAGCTACAAATCACTCTCAAGGATCCAGATAGGCTCCTGGGATCAACCAACTGGGGATCAGGCACAAGCTTTTTATATGAAAATTTAATTTTTAAAACTATTTTTAAAAATACAAGAAAATCATAAGAAGGCCAGTTAACTTTGATTATACTGTAGCAAAGCAAGGGAATGAATGAGAATGCTAGTAAAATAGTCCAGGATCAGCACATCTGTAAATACCTGTTATTCCTCTCCCCCCTCTGTCATCCAAAGCAGGTGTTTCTGTAATAATGAGATACATGTGTTCCTTAGGGGAGGCAAAAAGCCCATTTATTGTAAAATGGCAAGGTAAAAACATAAGTAAGACTTATGGGAAAAATACAATGGAGGGAAACAATTCCAAACATGCAACTTTGCAACCAGAGCACTGACAGAAGCAATAATGATCTTCACAAAAATACTAGCGTATTTAGTGCTTTGTTCCTGATACGTAAAGACACTCCAATGAAGATAGAGGGTTTTGCCTTAAAAAGACAAAAGGAAGAAATCTAATTGGATAGATAGCAACGTAAGAGAAGCTGTAGTCTTCCAAACGATGAGGATAAGGAAAACCTGTTCTTTGGAGTGAGGAAGAAGTAAGTGATGAAGACTCCTAACATGGAGATTATAGCTGTTTCTGGGACAGAGAAGAGGTCTCTGTCTGGGGGCAAACCTCCCTGAATCCAGCCGGCTGAATCCAGCCATGCTTTGCCTTCATCCTCTGGCTCTTGCTGGTACAAAAATATTGGCAGGCTGGGAGCATCGCAGATGAACCCACATAGCTTCCACATTTTACTGTGATAGTTCCATTTATCAACTACATTTGAGCTAATTTATGTTAAAATCACACACAAACACACAAGTGTTAACAGCAAAACAGACTGAGCGTGGGATGCTTCTCTAGCACGCAGCTTGACACTAACCCCTGCTGGCAGGATGGGATCTGTCAGCCCCATTCTTCCTCTGGCTCCACTTCTTCCCGCCTGATCATGGGATTCACAGATGTTCCCCTCTCCCTGCCCGGCCCAGGCCCATCCATTCTGGGATCCCAGGTTGCTACTGTGTCCAAGGAGCTAAGGATTGTTATTTGACAAGGTTATTGAGCAACCCAATGAAGGCAATCTGCAGAAAGGAGAACATACTTGCTAACTTGATAAAATACCCCCATATAGATAAGGCTTCAGGCTGAGATAGATTCCAAAGCATGTTTGTTCCCTGTGTGTGGACCTCACCTTCTCCTTCCTTTCTCTGCATCTCTTGCTGGAAGCTCTTTCTTTTCCAGTTCTTCTCACACTATCCAGAGTGATCTAAACCTGGCACCTGCCATGTTTAGATTTAAGGAATCTGTTTGTAATGACCATGATACCTGAGAAGGATTATTTATACTGTACTTAAATGAAAGGATAGGGGAAAGGGATGGTTTTAAAAATAGTCTTAACACACTATTCATGAAATAATGAAGTCCTATAGTGGTAAATAAAAACAAGCAAGTATAGACACCATGGCAGAGGTTTAAAAACTCCGACCTGGGCCAGCTTGTGTGTTTTGTTTAACTTGGCAAGGCTGTTGGCTTTGTTTTGGTTATGTTGTGTTCTAATTACATGCCTATGAGATTTAGAGCTTTCCTGAAACTAGAGCCACATTAGGTCCATTTTCCCAGAGGTAACAGAGTCCACAGCAGTTTCTACCACTCCCTGTGCTTCACCACCTGAGGTCCTGGGTTCTGGGTCCTACATGGCCCTCTGGGTGTTTTGGTTTGCAGTCTCCTGGGAAGGTTAAGCTCTGGCCCCCAGCCTCTCCAGTGGGCAGTGGCAGGAGTCTACCATCCTGCCTGTACTGTGTTCTGAATATGTGTAAAAGTGCAACCTTGGTCAGGGACTTTGTTATGAGGACTTGACTGCCTTCACTTTACCCTTACATCTCTCTAATTAACAGGTAATTTACTAAGATATTTATGCTAGCTGGCCTCTCTAGATCTAGACAATTGGGAAAATGAAAGTTTCTCTCTCACTGTCTCTCTGTCTCTGTCTCTTTCTTTCTTCCTCCCTCCATCTCCATTGGAAAGATAGCCAAGCGTTTGTGTCCCTCAGATCTAAGTCATACCAGAAGCCTCAAGAATTCTCACTCAAGAAAGGTTTTTGCATATACATAAGTGCACACGGATGTCTGTGAGGGGGATGTACACACACACACACACACACACACACACACACACACACACACACCACTGTAGACTATGGTCCTCACCAATCCTGGCAAAGGAGTAAAAATTATATTGTGCCAGGCACCAATGACTCACACCTGTAATCCTAGCTACTCAGGAGGCTGAGCTCTGAGCTGGGACAGCAAAGTCCATGAAAGTCTCATCTCCAATAAACTACTCAGAAAAGGCCAGAAGTGGCACTGTGGCTCAAATGGTAGAGTGCTAGCCTTAAGCAAAAGAAGTTCAAGGAGAGTGCCCAGGCCCTGAGTTCAAGCCCCAGGACTGACAAAAACAAATAAACCACAAAACAAATGCATTTTGGAACATGATACTTCTAACACTCAAATAACTGTAATTGATGTATTTTCACTGTCAAAGTTTTCTGCTTTAGGTCTACTGTCCCCTTACTGTGGTTTCTACATGGCTACCACTGCATTCTACTATATTCCAGTGTGTTTTAGAGTACTTTGCTCCAGTTGAACCTTTTGTCTGCCCTAAGTCACCCCCTAGAGGGTTGTAAAAGCCTTGTGCTCTTTGCAACCCTGACACACAAGTTGATCCTGATCTACATCAAGAAGGGAAATATTAATGTCACTCCATTCATGTGAAAAAGAATTAACTTGCTGGCCAACACCATACACAACCAGAGATTTTTTTTTTAATGTAGAAAAGGTTGCATGCTCACCTCCTGCTTTGATGCCTCTCTTAACCAGGATGAAGGAACCCACAGCTCATGAGGATTCTCTGAGTTTGACTACCTTTTTAAGTGCTTTCTGCCCTTCATCAAGACTCTAAAGGCTAATATTACATTTGAAAAGCAAGGGTGGCAAAAAAGATTCTTTGCTTGACCAAACTTCAATAAGGCCTCTGAACTTTCTGCTAGGTCCACCTGTGCAATTCCTGTGAAATTTAATGCTAGCAAAGAATTTGGCTATGTCAGTTTAGCCAGAACCTCCATTCTTGATATGCAATCAACCCCCACCCTCTGACCTCCTATATTTGTGCAAGTTCTTCATCCTTCACCAACCCCAGGTGATACTGATTACCCTACCTGGCTTCAGTGAGAATCCTATATCCCTTTCTCTGAGTTTCCTTATAGCAATTCATTGATCCTTCTCCTGTTCCTGGACTATAATTTCCCACTAGCCTGTCCCATATTCAGCACTGAGCCCATTCTCTTCTATTGCAAAGTTACATCAAGGGGGTCTCCAGGCCTATTGTGATGGTCCTGCTTAGAATCTGCCTTACTGTGCTTTAATGTATATTATTGCATTTTTCCCCTTTAACAGTAATAAACTAAAGTCTGGACATGCTGTATGTCAGTGCATATACATACCCATCTGTACATATATGTTGTTCACATCTGTTAGATATACACTTTGTGTGTGTTTACATGTACATACATATACACACATACAATTTGTTCATTTATTCATTCAGCATGTACATATCAAGCACCTACCATATGCCTGACGCTGTAATGAGTCACAAAAACAGCAAAATCCAGACCTTGTCCTGTTCTTCTGCAGTATACTGTGTAGTTTGAGAAACTAGACATTAAACAATCACACGCATGTGGAAGTCCAGCAGTTTTCACTTCTGTACCTATAGCAGGGGATAATTGCAATTGGATATCCAACCACCCTTGGACAGGGCAAAGGCAATCCTTCCTGTCCCCTGAAATCTTAAAGGCCTACCCCCACACACACCCCTAACCCACACATACCTTGCCCATGCTGGGGCTGGAAAATGATAGCTTTCCACCTGACCCTGCCTTTTTCTCTTCTCCTTGAGGCAGGATTTGGCCTCTTTTTAAAACTAATCTCTTGAAAAAGAGAGAAAAAAAACCTATTCACTCTGCGTTTACACTGAAATATTCAGTCTTGTGCTTAGACCAGCAACATCTTCTCCTTCACTTACAGCTGAACATCTGCAGTTTTGTGTTTAGCTCCATGGGGAGGAGGGGGGTCTGTCTAGCTGTCCAGGCCTAGCAGAGAGGAAGCCCTAACTGTCCAGCAAAGAAGGCCAGTGAGATAAGGGTGGAGAGAGAGAGAAGCACATCCTTGGATATTTTGAAATGTGGTGAAGAAACATGAGGGAGGCCATTAGGAGGCACAATAATATAAGGGACTTGATTCATGCAGAATGAAATGGGAAGGGCTCAGCAGAGAAGTGTGGAGACCATGTGGCATCATTGGTAGTGGTTTGGATGAGGGTAGGGCAGTGGCAATGCATAGGCTAGATGGATTAGAGTTTCATTTTGTAAGTATCACCAAGAGGATTGCTAAGTAATGAGGAAAGGAAGGATGAAGATTCCAATGTAAATCAGCGGTTGTAGGTGGTGGCTGGTGCAATGCAGAGATAAGAAATACATAAGGAGGAAGAGATTTGGAAAGAAAGTCTTGAGTCAGCTTATTTCTATATTTGATGCTTATCTAAAAGGGTCAGAAGTTGTTTGGCAATAACAGCGCATGCTTTAGGGGGAAGAGCTAAGGCAGGCAAGATTTAAATCCTGCCTCTACTTGTTTGACTTTGGATAATGTTTGTGACCTTTGTTTATAAAAACTGCTTGATCTGTAGGGTTAAATAGTACATTGAAAGTGAACAGAGTCCACTACTCGTGGCTCACACCTATAGTCCTAGCAACTCAGGAGGTTAAGACCTGGAAGTTCACAGTTTGAAGCCAGCCCAGACCAAAAACTCTTCAAAATTCAGTCTCCACAATTACCAGCAAAATGCGGGGATGAGGGCATAGATCAAGTGTTAGAGCACCAACTGTGAGCAAGAGAGCCAAGAGAATGAGGCACTGAATTCAAGCTCCAGCATCAGCACAAGGGAGGCAGGGAGTTAGGGAATGAAGGGAGGGACGGAGGGAAAGAGAGTAGGAGGGAGGGAGGGAGAAAGAGAGAAGGAAGCAAGCAAGGAAGGGAAGAAGAAAGAGAAGGAAAAAAAGTAAAAGGAAAAAGGAGGAGAAGGGAGGAAGGGAAAGAGGGAAGGAGGAAGGAAGGAATGACTGACAAAGCCAGGAGAATCGAAGGTTATAAAGGTAAAGTAGAAAGCAGCCAGCAAGCAGCTCATATGCTCCTTCATTTGTCCCTTCTGATATAAATCTCACTGTTTTTGTGTTTCAGCAAGAACATTTGTAATTATGTATTATTGTCACCATCATGCACATAGCTTAGTGGCTCCATATTATAGAATGCATACGGAAAGCACTCTCATATTGCTCCCTGGTAGCATGAAAAAAGTAGATATATGAGGCTAGATGAATAAAGGAGATGATGGGCTGAAGGGCAGAACACCTGCCTAGCAACTCAGGGGCTAGAGTTCAAATCCCATTATCATTTTATTTAAAAACAGAGGATGATATACATTCATTTGCTTAACACATATTCAATCTAACATGTGCCAGATCCCAAACATTGTGTTGATTTGACACATAGTTGAACATTTATTTCAAAACAGACTTAATATCACCACTAGAACATTTGAAAGCTGCATTTTTTTTCTTTCATAGTATACTTTTGAGCTCTTATATGAGATTTTACTACGGGAAGAAGGAATTTTTTTTTAGACTTAATGTAATACTGTATTAAAAGTTTGTTGATTTTATTACATAGTCCATGTTCCAAATAACATTTACTGAGTTTTAATCTAGTCATGGGAGAATATCACAATTATCTGTAAAGCTATTAAAAGAGTTTCCCATACACACTGTATGTATGTGTGAGACAAGATTTTTCCACATACACTTAAAACAAGACAGTAACAGCTAAATGCAAGGAGATATGTAGTTCTCTGCATCTGTGTGTAAATGTGTGTGTGTTCTGGTGCTGGGACTTGAGCTTATATCATAGCCGTGTGCTCTTACTTGGCTTTTTTGCTCATAGCTGTTTAGTACCACTTGAGCAATGCCTCCATTTTGACATTTTGCTGGTTAATTGGAGATGGAGCCTTGAAGACTGTTGGGAAGAACTAATTTATCATTGACATTAAAATCACACACACACACACACACACACACACACACACACACACACACAAATACCTTACCAACTGCTGGCTAAAGTGAACAATCCAACAAATATTTTTCTAGTATCACATAGCAAACACTCTTAAAATTGCAGCTGGAATATGCTAGAAAAAGGACAGAAGGTCTCTGCCCCAAGAAATTTTATTATCCAGTTGGAGAGATAAGAGATATACCTGCAATTACCTTCTTCTCTCATAAGGACAGGCACCTCCCAAGCACTCAATAGACTTCCTTCTTAGCTGCCCACGGGGAGAGGGGACCACGTGAAAGATTCTGTAACTTTCAGACCAAACGTTTAAGTCCACAAAAGACCCTGTAAAACCTGTTTCCCCTTGAACACAGAGATTATGCACCATCTGAGTTGTAGGAGGTCTATCATTAGAGTTGATGGAGGGCAGAGCCTGCTGCTAATCGTGATGGCATGTAGCAAGGATGAGAAATAGCCTGTCTTTGCCTTGACTCACAAATGGTTGGAGCTTATTTGGTAACCACAGCATAACCTGGGTTTGAAATAAAAAAATCTCTAGGGCACTTTAGAGAATGTAAGATCTTGAAGACTAAAGAACAGCAAGTGCTAAAGAGATCCTTTTTCTTTTATTGTTTTTTTAATTGAAGAACACTTTCAAAAACTTCCAAAATAGAAGTAACGTTTGGTGGTGGTACACACTTGTAATCCCAGAACTTGGTAGGCTAAGGTAGGAGGACCCAGTGCATTGAGGCCAGCCTGGGCTACAAAGCAAGGACCTCATTAAAAAAAAATACATAAAGAAACAAAAAGCATGGTTTGTAAGCCTATTGAAAATAAAGCAATGTAGGGCTATGGATGTGGTTCAAGTGGATAGCAAACATAAGATCCTGATTTCAAACTCTAGTACTGCCAAAAAACAAAACATAAAAATAAGAAAGAAAGCAGCAGCCATAAGGAGTCACGGTATATGTGTTTGTCAGTGACAATGACACTTAATTTTCATTCACTTTGCAGACATGTTTTTTGGGATGGTCTCAGCAGGTAACAGATGGTGTACTCTAATTAAGAGGACTTCCAAGGAGAAGTCTATAATGACTGTGTATAAAGATGAACAGTCTGGAGGGAAAGCCCAGGGAGTTGTACAGTACTCTGGGAGAGTAAGAGCAGGGAAGTTTCCATCCCTGAGCCTGAAGGGGTAAGGTTCCTTCTGAACCCTGAAACCTGCAAACCTGGAGGCGGAAGGTGTTCTCTGATAAGTTACCCTCAATCCTTGGTTATTGGATGTGGTCAGTTGCCATGCTGTGTCTTTCCCTAATCTCCAACTCCATAAAGTGGGTCTCTAAATCAGCCAGCTCAATCAAAGTCCTAGGGACATTCCAAACTGGAAAGGTATGGCATTCCACAACTGGAAAGGAAAGGTGCCTTTGGGTTACAGTGCTGGTAGGAGGCCATTTTGGAGCAATGGAAAGCTATCTCCTCCAGCTCAGCAGAAGGGAACATTTAAGAGAGCTTGTGATTCTCATCTAGGCAGTGTAGCACAACAACAAAAATCTAAATGATGAAGAAATATTCCAATATCATCATCTGAGTTCCTGGATCCAACTGTTTCTGTTAATAGAAACCATTTGCCACTCTTGAACATTTGCTAGGTTGAATTAGATTTCTTTTGCTTACAACAGAGATATCTGCTTAGTCTACCTGCATTAGAGTTCTCCCAACATTAACCTTACAGTATTATCAAGGTTTATTATTATAAATTTAACCTAAGAGCTAATACAGTGATTATAGCAACTACTGCTGTTGGGCTCCCAGTAAAAGTTCGGGGCATGGGGCTGGGGATATGGCCTAGTGGCAAGAGAGCTTGCCTCCTATACTTGAGGCCCTGGGTTCGATTCCCCAGCACCACATATACAGAAAAAAATGGCCAGAGGGGGTGCTGTGGCTCAAGTGGCAGAATGCTAGCCTTGAGCAAAAAGGAAGCCAGGGACAGTGCTCAGGCCCTGAGTCTAAGGCCTAGGACTGGCCAAAAAAAAAAAGAGTTCGGGGCATAAATGAGTGCCACCCATATAAGTGGTAGCTTATCAGATAGTGAGGCTCCTAGGCCCTGTTTTCTCTCCCTGGAATTTTGCTTCCTACTTCCTAGCTCTTGTTAGAATGTCAGCAAGTGCTGGAGAGGGCACCAAAGGTAAAGGAAGGTCATGGTTGGTTGCTTACCTTTCTTGCTCTCACAACTTTCCCCACTCAGGGTAACATTTTGGGCCCTTTTCCCTAGTCATGTGCAGGGAGCAGCAAGGGATTTGCAGAAAAGACTAGCAGTTTGTATGCATAGTACTGCGCTCCAGATTTAGGAACTTCCGAGTGGCAGATGTCAAACACTGGCTCTTTCTTTGTGGATTTCTCAGGGATGCTATCCTGGGGATTCTCCTGTTGTGCTGTCCTCTACTGTGAGTGAGGCCAACTCTGGCCACTCTGATGGCTGAACTTCTATACTGGCATGAGAACATCTGAGTTGAATCCTTCAAGGTTACTAATGAGCCATGGAGAACATGGCCCTTACCCTGCCTTCAACATACTCCATCTTTTCTCTGTGCTCCATTTTCCTTGTTCAGACACCAGCGTCAACTACAGCCAGCCTCATCTAGGTCTTCTCTATGTATGAGTCAGGCATCAACTCTGAATTGTGTAAATCCCTGAAATTCCTTTACATGGCTCAAATGGAAGGTTTCTCTCCTCCTGTTCTGTAGGAGTAGATGGAAATTACACAGCACTCTAAATCAGCAGAATTGCCATTCCTTAGCTCTCTTCCTCCAGCTCCTATCTTCTCATCAAAGGGCCTGAGAAGCAGGCTAAGGTACACAGTCTCATTGTAGGCTTTCAGTTAGCAAGGCAAGTCTGGCTGGCTTTCTTTTTTTTTTCTTTCAAATTTTTATTATCAAACTGATGTACAGAGAGGTTACAGTTTCATACGTTAGCCATTGGATACATTTCTTGTACTGTTTGTTACCTTGTCCCTCATACCCCGCTCCCTCCTTCCCCTTTCCCTTTCCCCCCATGAGGTGTTCAGTTCACTTACACCAAACAGTTTTGCAAGTATTGCTTTTGTAGTTGTTTGTCTTTTTTTACCCTGTGTCTCTCAATTTTGGTATTCCCTTTCAATTTCCTAGTTCTAATACCAGTATACACGGTTGCTCGCCTTGTATATATTGGCTGGCTAAGTTTCTTTCTTTAGAAATATATGCTCTGAGCCAGATGCTGGTAGCTATATCCTAGCTCTTCAGGAAACTGAGATCAGAGGATCCTAGTTCAAAGCCAGCCTAGGCAGAAAAGTCTGTGAGACTCTTATCTCCAGTCAAACACCAGAAAACCAGAAGTGGTGCTGTGGCTCAGAGTGGTAGAGTGCTAGCTTTGAGCAAAAGAGTTCGGGACAGCACCCAGGCCCTGAGTTCAAGCCCCACAACCCAAAAAAGATAGAGAGAGGAAGGAAGGAAGGAAGGAAGGAAGGAAGGAAGGAAGGAAGGAAGGAAGGAAGGAAGGAAGGAAGGGAGGGAGGGAGGGAGGGAGGGAGGGAGGGAGGGAGGGAGGGAGGGAGGGAGAGAGGGAAGTATTTTCTGCTATGACAGTCTGAGCCACATTTGGAAGTGGGGCATTTGAAGTATAGCTGCTCCATACTGCAAATGCTCTGTAAGGATGAGAGACACGCCTTTCTCCAGAGACGGTAAACTGAAAAATATAAAACATCTCACTGTTTATATTGTGTTGAAATAACGTTTGCAATAATGGATTAAAGAACTGGAGGAAAGTGGTAGAGTGCCAGCTGAGTGAAAGCATGAGTTCAAGCCCAGAACCAATAAAGGTAGGAAAGGAGAGAGAATGTATTGACTGTACCTCTTACAAAAAAAACCACCAAAAACTATGGTTATAAGCTGTTGCTGGTGGCTCATGGCTAGAACCCTAGCTACTCAGGATGCTGACATCTGAGGATTACAGTACAAAGCCAGCCAGAACAGGAAAGGCTGTGAGACTTTTATCTCCAAATAACCACCTGAAAAACTGAAAGTGGAGCTGTCAAAGTAGTAGAGCTCTAGTCTTGAGCAAAAGAGCTCAGGGACAGCACCCAGGACCTGAGTTCAAGTGCCATGACCAAAAACAACAAAAAAGTATTTTCAAGAAAACTGTAAATTAATATACGACTTACATTATATTTCTTTTTCTAGCAGTACTGAGGATTGAACTCAGAGCTAGGCAAACACTAGGCAAGAGCTCTATCACGTGAGTCCTAAGTCTTTTTGTTTGTCTGGGTTTTTTTTTAGTTTCTTTTCCACAGTCTTCAGCTTTTGCCCAGGTCAGTCTGGCAATCCTGCATACTGTGTAGCCAGGATTATAGACATGTACTACTATGCCTAGTTTTTGTGGTTTTTGAGATAGGATTTTGCAAACTTTTGCCTGGCTAGTCTTGAACCATTATCCTCCCACCTGTGCCTCCTGAGAAGCTAGGTTTATAGGCTTGAGCCACTGTTCTCAGCCTTTACAAAACATTGCCCTTTATTGTTTTGAAATATATGGGTACTTGAATGTAGGGCCTGCCTAAACCAAAATGTCAAGATAGGGTAAGTATAATTCAAATGCGTTTCCTGATATTCATTCAATTTGGTGGCCACAACTTGGAATATGTTAAGCAAAAATAAATTAGCATAAGGGAGTGGGTGGAGATGAAGAAGAGAAGTTACTTTTTTTTGTAGTACGTGATATTGTCACTGATTTTATACCTCTCTGCTTACTCATCAGAATAATAATGATGATAGTAGTCGTAAAAAATAATTGCTACCCTGATGACTTCACAAGGTTGCAAGATGACTTGAGTGAAATGAAAGCTCTTTAAATCTAAATAGCATCATAAATAATGTTTGAAAGGGTACTTATAACCATGATGCCTGCTATCTTATCCTGGAGGGGGATGTGGTAACTGGGTCTCCTTAGCCCAGCTGCACCCAGGAGACCCAGCAGCATTCACAAATATGAATGCAGCTCTGCCGCCAGGGGCAATGAGAGCTGGCTGGAGATCCCGCAGACCTCCAAAGCACAACCAAGGCACTGCAGAGGAAAACGCACTGCATGCCTGAGGATTCCTGGGTAAAGCACATTTTGTTCCCCACACTTGCTGCTAAGCACTATGATGAATACAAAAACCTTGTAAGACACTGTCCAGCTATTGGGGAGCTGTTGTAAGTTAAAAATTAATTGTGGGAGGCCATTGTTTTGAACTGAGCTCCTGCACTAGGCGCTAACTGGCCAGACTAAACCAAAATGGAGTCACTCATGCTGAATGTCAGGTCATCAAACTGAAAATGTAAGAAGATAAATAGATCCCAAAGTAGACGAGGTTTCACCCCCAACCCCGAAGATTCCAGTGTGTCTGAGTCAGAATAAGGAAGTCCTGTTTGCTTTAACCCTTCCAAAAAAGTAACCTGACATTAACCAACAAGCATTTCTGTCCCATTGGTCTCCATCTTACAAAGCCCACACTGTTCTCTGCCATTGTCTAGTGAGAGTCCTTGTTCTGTTTTGTAGAATCCTAGCTTTCCTGAGTTATCAATCATGAGTTAAAATAATTTAGGTTTACCATTTATTGTAATTCTTGTCGTTGGACAAGTTAAGTAACAAAGAACATTGTGTTCCCCCCGGCCCCCTCTAAACAAACCATTCAACAGAAATGAGAGAGAGGTGACAGCTGTGGTTACCAGAGGGGAGGCTGTAAGGAAAACTGGAGAAGCTTTCTGTGACACTTGACATGCCATTTATTTGTGTGCTGGTACAGGGGACTGGACCCAGGGCTGCATGTTCTCACGTGGCCTTCTCACTCAAAGCTGACACTGCTATCACTGGAACCACAGCTCCACTTTCAGCATTTTGCTGATTCTTTGGAGATAAGAGTCTCATGGCCTTTTTCACCCTTTCTGGCTTCAGATCACGATCCTTAGATCTCCGCCTCCTGAGTAGCTAGGATTACAGAGATGAGCCATTGGTCCCTGGCTTGACATAATAACTGGGTTTTCCTGAAGGATAACTTCAGGGTGGGGGGACAGTCCAGGAAGAGGAACCAGCAGGTGCAAAGAGCTCCTAGCACAGACAAAAACAGGTGAGGGCATCTGGAGGTGAATAGTGGGAGGTGGATGCTAAGTGACCATATGAGTGGAGGGTGGTGGAGTCAAAGGTCCAGAGATTTGCAGGACAGAGCTGTATGATGAAGAAATACCCTATCAGAAATGGCAGCCACAGTACTGTGATGAGAAACACAGTACACATGGGAAAGGGTAAAATGTAAATGGAAAAAACAAACCAAGGGCAATTTGAGGAGGATGTCACCATCAGACTGCATCTTGAGGCCTCTTGCAGGTGACAGAGAGATACCGACATCCTCTCACTTACACAGAAATCCCAGCAGGTATTTTCTTCAGGGTAGTCAAGAAAGACTACTGCAGGGAAAGTGCTCACACAGTGTCATGTTGAGTCCCAGGGCTCTTGTAGCCAGATTCCTAGTTCTCTTGTCCTGGCCCTAGAATGATGTCATCCTCCCCTTTAAGCCTCCAGACTAAGTATAGACACAAATAGATATTTTAGCAGTAGCCAAGTTGAATTTCTTTCCCAGACTTAGCCATCCCATCAGTGAAAGAGAGATACCCTTTTCAGGACTAACCTTCCTCTTCCCTACTCACTGTGACCTTCTCAGGTTGAATAACCTGCCCAAGAAAGCTGTCTTGTCATCCCCTTATCTAGCTTGCTCCAAGGTCATAGAGCACAAGGAATCAAGAAAACCCTTTTGAGGAAAATCATTAGAAATAGCAGGCCCCCTCTCCCCGCCTCCAAGAGGACACGAACCATCCTTCCAATGCTTGAATCAGTGTCTCTCCCACCTGTCCTAGACATCAGTGTCCCCCCAATGCACTTTACTTTCTCAACTCTCATTTCTGAATCCATTGCACCTTTTCCAGCCCCACAAAGCTCAGCTGTATCGTCTGCAGAGACAAGTGTCTTTGGACCAATGGATTTTCAATAAAGTCAAGGCCAAACTCTCCTGTACCCATCTCAGGAATCCTGAGCCCAGGCCTGGGCTCTTTAGGCAGTGATTGCCTGTGCAAGCATTCCTGGCTAGTATTTCCTCCCGTGAGATGACTTCTCAATGCCTCCCTTTGTCTGACATGACTTCTGAGCTCAGAGGCAATGGGGACAATTGAATAGCTGATCCTCTTGCTGTGAGTCCAATCTCCTGTGCTGTCAACAATGTCGTCCCCTTCAAACGAGGTCCCAGAGGACATAGGTGTCAGAGCCACAATTATCACCCCTGTGCCTGACCAACAGCCTGGCATATGGAGAGATGTGCCACGTAATATGTAATTACAGCCATGTAACATGTAGTAACTACATGTTACCTAGACATGTTAGTGCATAGCCTTGAGCTATGCACTAAGCAAGGTAGCTCAGCCAGTGCCCTCTCAAGGAAAGTGGCCTGTCAGTGTCTGGCCATTTTAACTCAAGGCAGGACACTATCAGGCCATACTGATATCTGATCTCACAGCTGGGGATGGTGGCTTTATCGGGTGTACAGCACAATGTGATTTCTTCCCCTTCCCCATCTGATCTCTGTTTCTTTTCACAAATATTGACTGTTTAAAACAAAGAAAATTACTCATACTTATATATCATTTGGAAGAGAAAAAATAACAGTAGTGCAAAAAATAGGAGGGGAGATAAACAAATACACTTTGTAAAACTGGCATGCTAAGTGGCATAACACTTATTCAAACTAGACTTAAAATATTAGCAAACTGAATTTTGTAGTGTGTGTAAGAGATATATCGTGGCTAAGTTGGGTTTAACCCTAGAAATCTGAGACTATCATTTAAGTGACATGAGAAAAGTCCTAATATTTTTCTGTTCTACAACTGTCCTTTTCCATTTGGGCAAGCTAAGAGTGTGTGTGTGTGTGTGTGTGTGTGTGTGTGTATGTGTGTGTGCACACACACACTAGTCCTGGGGCTTAAACACAGGGTGTAAGAGCTGTCCTTGAGCTTTTTTTTTTTTCTCAAGTCTAGTCTCTATGAATTGATGCACAGCTCCACTTCCAGCTTTTTGGTGGTTACTTGGAGATAAGGGTTTCCCAGAGTTTCATGTGTAGGCTGGCTGAGCCCTGATCTTCAGATCTCAGTATCCTGAATCGCTAAGATTACAAGAGTGAGCCACCAATACCCAACTTGGCTGTCAAACTTTTCACATCAGGCCACTTAGACACAAGTAAGCTTTACAGCAGATGACAGATACACAGCACACCTTGGCATGCTTGATCTCTGTATCGATGGTGGACGTCATTAAATGATTGTGGGGGGCATTTTCTTCTGATGAGTTCCTACTGGGTTTTAAATATTTTTCTCAAAACAGATCCAGCTATTACCTGATTTTAAGTAAAAGTTCAAATAAAGTCTGCTGTGATCTTATTTGAGTCAGGGAAATGAGAATGTGGGATCACATTTTAGTAGAACTATCGAAACAATAGTTTACAAGGTGAATCTGACTTTTGTAAACAAAACTACTACTATGAATGACTCTTATAACTGGTAGCAATGACTTAAAAAACAAAAAAGAACAAGAGACATACATCTGTAATCCCAGTGCCCTGGGAAATAGAGATTAGTAGGATCAAACTTTGAAACCAGGCCAGGCAAAAAGGTAGCAAGACCCCATGTCAACCAAAAAGCTGGGTGTGGGTGATAATGCCAGCTATGTGGGAGGCATAGAAAGGAGGGTCACTGTATGAAACTAGTCCAGACAAAAACACAAGACCCTATCTGAAAAAGCAACAAAGGGCTGGAGACATGGCTTAACTTGTAGCCATAGTTCAATGTAAACTATTAAATGGTGTGTGGCCCTGATTCAAACTCCAGAAGGGCAAAATGATGATGATGATGATATCAATGCTAGCACTTCTAGGCTTCTTACAGAAACACAACCAAAACAAACAAAAGAACTATAAGCTAGCTACAGCAATTCATGCCTGAAATCCTACTCAGGAAGTAGAGTTTGGGAAAATTGCCATTTCAGGCCAGTCTGGGCCAAAAAAACACTAGTAAAACTAACCCCATTGCAGTCAAAAAGCCAGGTGGAACAAGCCTGTAATCCCGCTACTTGACAAGCACTAGTAGGAGGATCTTGGTCCAGCCTGGCTAGAGCAAAAATCTCAACAAACTATGTGAAAAATCAAAGTAAAAAGGGACTGGTGTCATGGCTTGAGTGCTAAAGCACCTGTCTAGTGCACTAGGACCATCTAAAAGAGAGAGGATGGGCAGAGGGAGGGAGGTTTACTTTAATAAGGGTTTTTCAGTATTTGCAGTTGAAAGCACACCTAATACATACTTGGGCCCTACACTGGAACTCACCAGGTGAATGAGAACAGGCAGAAATTTGCAGGCACAAAGATGCCATGAACAAGGCAAGAAAAGGGAGTGGAACTTTGATAGATCAAGCAGTGCCTGAGGCAAGGGAGTGGAGGAAATGTGACACATGAGATTGCAGTTCAGATCATAATCAGCCATAGAGATTGTGTTAATAGAAATGATCCTTGAGGCAGTATACACTGGGGAGTCACTTAATAGGTTGTTGTTTTTGTTTTTGTTTTTTGTTTTTAGGTCAAGAGTTTGAACTCTGGGTTTAGGCACTCACTGGTCGCGAGCTCTTTCACTGAAGGCTAGCATGCTACCACAGTGAGCACCACTTCTGGTTTTCTGGCAGTAATTGGAGATAAGAGTCTCAGACTTTACTGCCTTGTCTTTAAAGTGTAATCTTCAGATCTCAGCCTCCAAAGTAGCTAGGATTACAGGCATGAGCCATCAGCAAAAGTTGTAAACATATTATTGAGAGCTTATTCTGGCTACTGAAAAGAGTAGGCTTTGGAGAAGAATCAGATTAAGGGGTGTGGAGGCCAGTTGAAAAGATACTGTCATAACCTGGATAAAAATTTGTTTAAGTCTTTTGGATCACAAAACGATAATAGCAAAGGTAAAAATTAACCCATCCCCAGTGTAAATGCAATATTTAACATAGGAGATACCATTCAAGTATGATTTTCAAGTTTCTAGTTCTCCTGCTTGGGTTTTTTTTGGGTTTTTTTTTTTTTTTTTTTGGCCAGTCCCGGGCCTTGGACTCAGGGCCTGAGCACTGTCCCTGGCTTCTTCCCGCTCAAGGCTAGCACTCTGCCACTTGAGCCACAGCGCCGCTTCTGGCCGTTTTCTGTATATGTGGTGCTGGGGAATCGAACCTAGGGCCTCGTGTATCCGAGGCAGGCACTCTTGCCACTAGGCTATATCCCCAGCCCCTAGTTCTCCTGCTTGGAAGACAGGATCTTTACTGATGGGACACAGCAAAGACTGGGGAAGAGAGAAGTACAGGTTTAAGAGAGAATTTCCATTTTGAGTAACCTAGAGCAGTTATCTTCCACAGCTGACTTGATTTTGGAGGATGAATTCAAAGGGCACTACATTGAAACACTATTATTTTCAGATTAGGTAGAAAGGTAAAAAGGCTTTTCAAACAGGAATCTTGTCTTCTGAACAATGAGTAGACTTAAGTTGTTATCTCACGGGGAGCTCAGTGGCTCATGTGTGTAAATCTAACTACTTGGGAGGCCAAGAACAAGGGGATCATATTTTGATGCCAGTCTGCGCAGATACAAGACTCCTTTTCGACCCGTAGTTGGGCACAGTGGTGCATGCCTGTCATCTAGCTTCATAGGAGGCTGAGAACAGCAAGATTCCATGGTTCCATGCCAGCATAACCAGAAATTTGGCGAGAATTCTGTTGCAATACAAGAAGCAGAGTATGACAGCATGTGCTTGTCATTCCAGCTATGACAGTATAAAATAAGGGGACAGTGGTCTAGGTTAGATCCTGGGCGGAAGTAGTCATTATCTCAAAATTAACCAGTAAAAAGAGATGGGAGAATGGTGCAGCAACAGTGCACTTACCTAGCAAGCATGGGGCCCTGGGTTCAAACTCTAATACTGCCAAAATAATAAAAAAAACATTGTTTTAAATTGCTATCTGGTGATGTACATGTAAGAGCTGGCCTGGTTGCCATGTAATGATGATGTCCCCACTTGCAGTACTGTCAAGGTAAGTAGTAGCAAACCTGAAAGAGGCACTGAAAACTTTTCCAGTCACTGACACAGCTCCATCACACTGGGGGGCTTGGCCCCTAATAGTAAGTAAATGAGGAGCTGTATTTGAGTTCAGGCAGGAAACAATATTCTCAGAAGACAAATAGACATTAAGGCACTGTCTTTTAGTGTGAGCTGGATTATGGCTTCCATCAAGAAATGGAGAAGAAGTCAGCCCCTCACCATGGAGGAGAGAGTTGTAAAGCAAGAGGGAACAAGGGGAGATTAAAGTCATTTTGGCCAACACAGAGCTATAGGGCAGGGACTATCCTACAGAGGCTCTGGCATTTGGTACAGCAAAGCAACCACTGTCAGAGCACAGAGGAGTGACTGAGGAATAAATACCTGTCTTCTCTTCAAGTCTGTCTTCTACTCCAGACAATGACTCTCACTGGTTGAATCAGAAGAGAAGGAGCCCAAATGTGGCATGCACCAAGGTTAGTTGGCTGGCCTCATGCAGTGTTGAAAAGCAAGGGGTCTGCAGGTGCAAAGAGAACACTAAGCACAGAAAGGGAGAAAAGGGGAGGAACATGGCTGGAAACCATCATCAAAGTGGGGATTGAATCATAATCACTCAACTCAGCTGAAACTGCTACAGAGCTCTAGCTAAGGAAAATGGTGTAAGTTAACCAAAGGTATTTTGTGAATGTATTAAACTGCAAAGTGTGTGTGTGAGAGTGTTAGTAATATAAGCCTAAAAAAATGGACCATTGTAGCAAGACCTAAATCCAGAGAATCTGTGATCTGACCATTTCTGAGCACACATACTCTGCAATGTCCAGTTCAAAGTGAATACTTACTGGTGAAAGTTTTTGGTTGGAAGGAAGGAATCGAATTCAAATGTAAAGTTTTTATGTTTTTCTCAAGTGGAAACATTTCAAATGTTTTTTATCTGTGTAGGATAGATATTTTTTTCCTTCTACTTTAGTAAGGGCGAGCTCATTTGGGGAGCCTAAAGCTTTCACTAATTATAGGGCACTGCTTGTCCTGTGCCTATAATTTTCCAGAATTGAGGACTTAAGGGCTTGTGGAATATGAAATACTTTTAGGAGCCAAGTTTTACAACAGGAAAAAAATCTTGAGTTTTGCCTTTCGGGTTTCTTTGTTTTAAATATTAGCAGAGTGTAACTGCCAAGATGTTCTTGGAACACGAATGTTCTTGGAACACTTAATCTCTCTACTGGAAGACAAACTAGTCTGTTTGACAACTGGATGACTATAGACTTTTGGAAGCTAGGAAGAAGGTGTGTTATCTCAGATGTGGCTAAGAGAATCCTTAGGAATGAATGGTTTCTGAACTGGTCGCCTTTGGGTGAAGTGGTGCTCTTCCCGTGGGTGGAGAAGTTTTAAAGAAGCCTCAAGCTATCTCAGTGTGCAAGGGCTGCTAGTTGCAGAACTGCTGCAATGGGTAAGCATGTTCATATGGGAATTGATGTTACAAGGAGAGGAAAAAACCAAAAATTTTTTTTCTCAAAATGTTCAGAATTTGTATTTCCTTAAGTTTTTTTTTAAAGGAAAAGATAGAAACTTTTAGGAATAGGAAAATCATAGTATACAAGCAGAGACAGAAGTTAGGTTGTATTAATAAAATGTAACAATCCTTGTCATAATTTAGGATGTTTTTGTGGGAATGTCTGAGGGAAGTTACTGAGTACTTAATATGTTCTATGTTTTATTTTCACTGAATCCTTATAAGCACCATTTTAGATATTTGCAGATGTAGAAACTAAGGCTGAAAAGTTAAATGATTTACTTACAACTACTGTTGGCCACCCAATTAAACTGCTACCTAGTCTTCAAAAAGAAAACTTAAATGTCTCCATTATAGAGTTTGGATTCTTTTGTCCTTATGGATGAGTTTTTTGTTTTTTAATATTTAAAAAGTGACTGGGCACTTTTGCTCTACAATTACTAACGGAACAGAGTGTTAGTAGATGCAAATGTGGCTAACTCATTTAGAAAGATAGATGGATGTATGAAATGGTACTAGCACTTGCTGAAAGATGTTAAAGAATTGCAATTTTTACACACTGCTATAATCTGCTTTAGTCTGGTTTGGAAAAACTGATAGGAATTTTTCCAAGGGTGTAAGAGGTATTTTTTGTAAAGGTTTGAATGTTTCTTGAGCTCCCTGAATACATCAAATTACCCATGGGCCTTGTTATAAATACAAATGACTAGTCACTATCGGGTTTTCCAGAATAAAAGACCCCTGCTTCACATGATGTGACATGAATTACTGGTTTAGAGGAGGGAAAGTCAAATCTTATCATTTGAATCACTGGGAGAGAATTTTTAGAACCCCGATCCCCAAATTTCTAGAACTACTCAGAAACTCTAGAGATCAGACTGTGAATCTCTACATTCAAAATGCTACCTTGTCATTTTGCTCCATGGTCAACTACATAACTTTGGCTTGGGGGTTGGCTGGAATGAATTCTGGGTGGTTTTGTAAGTTATAAAGAGATTAACATCAGAGAGATGGCACTTTCAGTTAAGTGTTTTATTATAATTGGACTCTTCAACAAACCCAGCAATACTGTGAAGAATGAGAGCTCTGAGAAATGATGCAACTCAAAAAAGCACTGTTCCCTCATGGATACCCTTTCTCTGATAGAAAACTTTATTTGCTGAGCTACCTGCTGAATCTATAGATTCTCCTGGAAGAACTAGCTCAATCTTGAGAAGAGAAATGCTAGATACTCCTAGAAGGCTCACTACAACAGGAAAGGGCACTTTTAGTTGAGACAAGCAAGGCAAGAGCAGATACAGGACCCAACATGGAATGTGTGACAAAGGCAGAGGAACAGTGGGACCAAGGTAGACAAATGAGCAATATATATCTCAGAGATGAGGCTAAGTTTTACACCACATATCCAGACTCTGTGAACATATCCCCAAACTGGATCTTTAGGAAGCCTCAACATTAACATTTTCTCCTTGTACTTATTATACATAAAGAGAAATAAAAAGTTATTTCTGAAGTAAAGGGGTCTTTTATTTTCCTCCTATGGGATAGTTGTATGTCTTTTTTTTTTTTTTTTTTTTTTTTTTTTTTTGCCAGTCCTTGGCCTTGGACTCAGGGCCTGAGCACTGTCTCTGCCTTCTTTTTGCTCAAGGCTAGCACTCTACCACTTGAACCACAGTGCCACTTTTGGCCGTTTTCTATATATGTGGTGCTGGGGAATTGAACCCAGGGCTTCATGTATATGAGGCAAGCACTCTTGCCACTAGGCCATATCCCCAGCCCCTAGTTGTATGTCTTTTTGAGATTATGTTAACATATTGACTTAGTGCCAAAGAAAATCCCTAGATATTCCAGGACCCAAGTACTAGCATTTTTTCAAGAAACTATCCATTTGCTCTGGGATAACCTAGAATTTGATTATCCTGTTAAGCTGAATATGGATATACATGTGTTTGTAGGTAAATGCCTCTGACAATACAGAAAAAAGGAAGGAAAGTACTCTTTACACAAGTATGAGTTACAACAACCTTGGAACTATCAATTAGGAAACTGATGGATGACATTTGGAAGATGACAGAGTAGGATGGGCAGTTCTTTATAGTGAGTGCACTGATTACTATTGTTTCATTACAGAAGGGAACAGAAACAAACTAACAAAGAACACCAAGACTAGCTAGAGGTGTACTCTGGCACTATAAAGAAGACAGTTAAGTTGGGCAGGTCATGGCACATATTCTGTAGTCAAGTGATGTAAGCCCATAGTTACACTGTATTGTTTCCACAACAATGACAAAAAAAGTTTTTAAGTGTTCAGTATAAAATACAACTTTTTTTCCAAATATTTTCAAGCCAGGGTTTAAAAAAGCAGCTACGGAGGTTCAACAGTGGTTAGTTATACTAAACAAATGTGGGCTCTGGAACGAGCTTGAGTTCAAGCCTTGGTGCTGCCACATGCAGGGAAATGCAAGGTAAGTTACCCATTAAAAACATGGGTAGGGGCTGGGAATATGGCCTAGTCATAGAGTGCTGCCTCATATACATGAAGCCCTGGGTTCAATTCCTCAGCACCATATATATAGAAAAGGCCAGAAGGGGTGCTGTGGCTCAAGTGGTAGAGTGCTAGCCTTGAGCAAAATGAAGCCAGGGATAGTGCTCAGGCTCTGAGTCCAAGCCCCAGCACTGGCAACAACAACAACAACAACAAAACACAACAAAAAACAAAAAACAAACAAACATGGGTAGCACAGGTTCCTTCACCAGAGGGTTACTGTGAAGAATTAATGTTACACATAAAATGTTCCATGTAGGACCTGGCTTCCAGCAGGCACTCAAATAATAGAACTCATGTTTTACAATGAGAAGGTGCAGGGCGGGATTTGCTCTCAAGATAGCAAGGGCCAAATTGAGAAAAGTGATAGGAACCCTGTGAAAGTTTAACAGTTAGGTATTGGGAAATTAGCATTAAATATCAAGCAATAAAGCATTGCTGAAATAAATATACTAACTTCTTGGTTGAGTATTTTAGGTGGTAACTATACACTCATATGTTTACATCTATGTTCAAGTGTGTTACCTTAAAAAATTAGCTATAATTCTAAGCTGACTCATAAAATTATCTTAATAGGTCAAAATTACATGAGCTTTTTTATATGACTCTACTGAACACTTTCTAGTTTCACTTTGCTCTGAAGGTTTCTTCCTCTACAGAGAAAGAATTAAGGTTCTTGTTCAATAGAAAAAAAATATGTAATTCTGCCTCCAAAGCATCTCTGGAAGACACATAATTTAATTACATGGGGCTCTAATATGAAAACTAAATTAAATGTCTGGGGACAAACTTTTAAGTATCATGAAGAGAATAATAAGGAATGTTTATATATTTTAATAAAATTGGAAAAACTTTAATTGACTCTTTCCTTTCTATAAGACAGTCTGTGATCTCTAGCCAAACAAAAACACAGAATAGTTGGGCCTGAGCACTGTCCCTGGCTTCTTTTTGTTCAAGGCTAGCACTCTACCTCTTGAGCCACAGCGCCACTTCCAGCTTTTTTCTATATATGTGGTGCTGATGAATCGAACCCAGGGCTTCATGTCTACAAGGCGAACACTTTACCACTAGGCCATATTCCCAGCCCCAAGAGTAAAGATATTAAACTCATATCTGGAGCCATCAGTTTGCAAAGGAGCATGACAAACTTAATGCCACTCTTGTTTTCTTTAATAAAAGACAACAAAAGAATTATTTAACAATTTGTCTACAACTACACTCAACTGACAAAGCAGAACTGGTTAAGAATCTTCAGAGCAGCAAAGATGTCCATGCTAAGAGGGTATCATCGTAAAAGACATTCTATTGCTAGAAAATGCTTCAAGGCAAAGATACAACTTTAAGAAAACATTTGATCCACTGATTTCTGTAACAAGTTACACAACATACACTCTAGTTTTCTTTATGCAAAGAGATGTTTTTCTTAGAGCAGACCAAGTCAGTATAAAGGAGTCAACCTTAAAAGAGTTCACCTTAGAAGGTCATTTTACACTCATTCCAACTCCAGCCTGTTCTTACTTGCCCCGTCAAAAGCTTGTCAATCTCTGTTACTAAAGAATAAAAACCTGTATTGAATCAGACTAATTATTACCTATATGTATATAAACAAACAGGTTACCAGTCATCCCAACACTCGGCTAGTCTGCTGGGGTTTTTTAGAAATCAGAAAATCCACCTCACTCTAACATATAACAATACTTTTAACAAGATGGGTTCATTTTGCTCATATAGCTCCCCTAAAGGATTGTGTAACTCAGACTAAAGTGAGGATGTAAGACGAATAAGGACACCTGGGGAAGACAAGAAAGGCGAGGGCTGCTTCCTGTCATCCTAACTACACTATCTTATGGATAATTTTTAGAGCATAAAAATGAATAAATACTGTAATAGAAATATAGGGATTCATTTATTACTTTTTGGTTTACAAAGGCACCCAATAAAGCTTCTATTTACTTCTTATAAAAGATTACTAGTTTACACTTGAAGCAAAAAAAAGGAAAGAAAACCACACAAAATGAAAAATCTTGAACCAGTTCCTACAAACACAAAGAAAGGGGAGAAATAAGATTTCTTTTCCTCCCTGATTTCAAGTTTTATTACACAGATTCAAAGAATGCTATTCTATGCCATCTTTAAGTTAAAGAGCGTGTTGCAATGCTTCTCTGCATTGAGATTTAGGACATGTTGTCAAATCAAATTTAAATGTAGTTACAAGGACATCAGTTTACAAATGCATATGCCAGAGTTAAGAGTAAATGGGGGTGGGAACCCAAATGTTTTAGAATATAACTTTATCAAATGGATTAAATGAAACAATTTTATAGGCTATCCTGTTATAGGCAGTCAAACAGAACTAAAAGTACGTCTGGAAAATGATATAGAATGAATTTCCAAAATCTTTGAATTAGACCTAAATCTACTTTGGATCTAACCTAAATCTGAAGTCTACATGGTGGGAATGAATAAGCCATATACCTTTTATACTAATTTTAGAAGTGTAAATTCCAGGATGATACAATTTATTCATTACCTTTCTTTTGCAACACAATTCTAAACAAACACAAAATTAGGGCATGGCCTCGGCACCCACCTGTAGCACTTCTATAGTTGAGATGACAAAAATCAACGAACAGTTTAGAGGATATACTCCCTATGTACTTCATGGGCCTGCCCAATGCAATGTGATTCTTTACCAAGACACAAAGACAATGCATCTGATGCTAGGTGGGGTTTTCTTGGCAGAAGTATAAAAATCATACAAATGTTGGCATGTTTCTAACATGTTATAGAATTCCACTTAGATGGAGTAGTCACTGTCTATATTAGGTGGGCCACCTTAAATCAATGGCATCTTCATTTAACCCATTTTACCCATTGTTATGGTCTCTCATACCTTTATACAAGGTATGGTCCTAGACCAGAGATTTTTTTTAGCATCTATCTGAAGAATACAGAGAATATATTTATATACATACTTTTAAAAAATAATGTTTTAAAGTTTTACTATGCAAAATCTGACTTTGGCTTCAACATGGAAGCATGGACGAAGGTGATTTCCTTTACATTTTGTTTTGTCACAATAGCAAAATAAATTTCTTATATGCTGCATTTAAATTGACAAAATTAAGATGTAAAGTTACATGTAACTTCTTGAACTGTGAACTGACTTCTTTGAACATATTTAAGATACATTGCTGATGATTTAAATACAGTACAACTTGATCAGCTTATTTAGAACAGTGTTATGCTGAACAATCCATTAAAAATGGTAAAACAGTAAGTAAACTACTATTATGATTTAAAGGGAATTATAATGTATTATTAAAATATACATCAACATTCTTGCTATTACTTGTTACTATAATGCATTTCTTCCTAACGCTATTATACTACATGCAGAGAAAATAAATGATATCTTTAAACTCATCGAATCATTTGCTACTTTATGTGGTAAATAAAGTCTTTAATTTTATACATTATGCAATATTTTATTTTTCTTGAAGGAATTCAGCTTTCAAGGTCAAAATTAGTATGTGTTTACACACATAAGGACATGTTATTATTAGCTGCAAATACATTCTTCCATAGTAATGCACTTTCAGATTTCATTTCAAAGACAGTACAAGCTTTCTGAAAGTTCTGTTAGAATTTATAAAGGTAGGAAAGCCCAAGCATGGTGAATCCTTCTCCACTCCCTCCTCCAACAAAAGTCTCCCAAAATCTTGGTTCAAAACATGAACACAATCTCACAGGACTAATCAAAATGTGGTGGAAAAAAATGTTCCTATATTTTACTAATACAGTTTTAGTGTATATATTTGATATGGACTCTTAAAAGCCATTTGATCCAGAATAACCTCTTTAGATTAATATATAGCCTTCTGATAACTGAAGCAACTGAGGATAATGATATGTACCCAACATGTAATCAGAAAAAGAAAAATGAGAAGATGTTGAACATGTTTGCCATGTTTGATACTATTCAATAACTTACAGGATAAAGAGAAAGCAGTTAAATATTGAAGAATCAAATTTCTACCGACTTAGCTAATATTCCTATCCTACTGCTTTCCATTGCACTGATCATTAGAATTATATGTTAAGGCATATTTAATATGTTCCAGGATTGCACAGTTATACTGGTCAGTATTGTATCCCCACTTTTGCCCTCACTCTTTACCTTTCTTCCCAGGGATTAAAATGCTAAGTTATGGTTTTAGTGGCTATTATAGATTTGAGCTGGCATACCACAGTGTGTTCACTAGATTTATGAGCATAAACATTAAAACGTTACATAAAATGTACCATAATTTACTTCACGCTCAATCTTAAGAAGGTTTAATGTCTTGACAAAAGGTGAGATGATGACTTTAAGTACATTTTACATTTTGTGCATTTAGACCACCATATGCATAGATGTTCTAATGCTAAATTCTTGGTCTTCAGTATCTCATAGTGCTGGATGCCCGGAAGTATGACAGAAACTTGTAACACAGACTAACCACAAAGTACCAGATGTTTCTTGCCATTTGTGATCTTGCAATAAAAATGCGCCAGATCAGAATCACAAGGATAGTATTGAAACCATAGCGTATGTTCCGCAACCTGAAAAGCAAACCAATAAATAAGCTCGACAGAATTTTCTAGAATACATTATTTTTGGATAGTAGTTAATGCTGTTTTAAACTTAATCATAGTTCAGAATCACACTGTAATATGAAACACAAAACCAAAACCAAAAGTACTTAAGTTGGAAAATTTACAAAATCCAGGCAAATCTATGTGTGATCTCAGCTGCAAACCATCAAATAATGCAGTACCTCTATGGTAAAGTCTTCTCAAAACTGTGTATTTGGAATACAAATTTATTCACTCAACAACTACTACTGGGTATCCTTGTGTACCCAGTAAAATGAGAGATAGCAAGGAACTGTAGGTAAACTAAGTGGTGGTGGCTCATGCCTATAATACTAGCTACTCAGGAGTCTGAAATCTGAGGATTAGGGCTGAAGGCCAGCCTATGCACTAAAATCCACCAGACTCTTATCTTTGATTAAGCAGCAAAAAGCCAGAAGTGGAGCTGTGGCTCAAGTGGTAGAGCACTAGCCTTGAGCAGAAAAGGCTAAGGGACAATGTCTAGGCCCAGAGATCTAGTCCCAGCACCAATGCACACACATTGAAGGAAGGAAAAGGAAGGAAGGAAGGAAGGAAGGAAGGAAGGAAGGAAGGAAGGAAGGAAGGAAGGAAGGAAGGAAGGAAGGAAGGAAGGAAGGAAGGAAGGAAGGAAGGAAGGAAGGGAGGAAGGAAGGAAGGGAGGAAAGAAGGAAGGAAAGAAGGGAGGGAGGGAGGGAGGGAGGCAATTGCAGGTAAAAAAGATGCATGCGTTGAATGTCTGGAGTTTACCATCTAAAAGGTCACTTTAGACTGTTTACAGTCACATGATAAAGCTACTGGTAAGTTCTCATTCAAGAGTAAAACATCATTTACTCTGCAAAGAGAAGCTTTCTGTTCTTTAAAACATTTAACCATGCTCAGGATTCTGAACTTGTTTTTTGTCTTTCTCAGGGATCAAACTCAGGGCCTCAAATACTTAAAGCATACCCCTAGTCCTTTTGCTTTCAGATTCTTTGTCAGAGATCTCAATGCTAACTCGGCCCTGGTTGGCCTCAAACTTTAATCCTTCTGTCTCTGCTCTTGAGCAGCTGAGATTATAAGCATGTATCACCACGTCTGGCATTTTAATTTTTTGAGACAGAGTCTCCCTATGTAGCACAAACTAGACTTGAATTGGCAATTCTTCTATCTCTACGCCTTGAATATTTGGATTATAGGCACATGCTATCATGCCCAGAAAACAACAACAATAGCAACAACAAAAATGCTCCTTTTGTAGTTTTGAGGATCAAAAATCAGAGCTTTACACATGCAAGGCAGGTGCTTTAGTAACATCTCTGGCCCTTTTGAATGGTTTGTGATGGTATTTGGAAGGAATACAAATCTTGAGATGCATAATAATGCTATATAATTCCATTACTTCAACCAGTAGTTCAAGATAGAACTATAATACAGAGAAACAGTGTAAAGAGCTCTGAATATTGGGTAAACAGTTTATTTTTGTCAACTAATACAATATAACCTTGGCAAACCAACTTTCCTAACCTAAATATCATCCATTTAAGATCCTCACATTAAAAAAAAATACAAAGAAACAACCATTAAAAAAACTTGCATCGCTGAATGGATTATCAGTGATTTTGAATTACTATTTTCTAGCTTATTTTATTTTAAATCAGTATGTACTACATCTATAAAGACACTAATGAAATTCAAACTGTTTTACAAGTAAAAAATTCTATGCTGAATGATGTAATGTTGCATCTTTTCCAAAGAATATTTAAGAGTTTTAAAATTATTTAAATAAATATCTTTTTCTTTTCAGCTAAATCAATACTGTCATCACTGCAATCCAAACAAAAGTGCTTTTCCTAAATGTAGATTACATCCCTTTTTTTTTTTTTTTTTTGCCAGTCCTGGGCCTTGGACTCAGGGCCTGAGCACTGTCCCTTGCTTCTTTTTGCTCAAGGCTAGCACTCTGCCACTTGAGCCACAGCGCCCCTTCTGGCCGTTTTCTATATAGGTGGTGCTGGGGAACCGAGGGCTTCATGTATACAAGGCAAGCACTCTTGCCACTAGGCCATATCCCCAGCCCCTAAATGTAGATTAATATTATTTATTCAGTATAAACATTCATCAAAAACAGTTGTGATACCTGACATGCAAGACAAGATGTAATAACAGTCATGTGAAACTTACTTGTTCAAATGTTTTCTAGCTGCAGGGAGGCCAGACATTTCTTCATTCAATACATATTTCTTAGTTCCCATGCAGTAGTTCTCTATATATTCTGCCCAATGTAATTGTCGTACATCAATATTGAAGGTCTACATTGACAAACAAAAAAAAATTACTTCCCTGACTAATTTTTTCTCATAACTTTTCAAAAATTCACTTTCTTGAAAGAAAATCCCAATAAATATTACAAAATGTTTACATGTTAATTTTCCTACTGTCCTATTACAGATCTATATATTCCATGCTATTTTATAAATGTATTGTATGTGTCTGCTTCTTTTTCATTTATAGCCTTGCCTCTCTTCCTATACTTCCTTGTGTATAATACAGATTATTTTTTCTACATAACACTTTTAACATCAAGAGAAAAAGTGTTATGAAAATTAGTTTACAATTTTAGATAAGAACTATTTGATCACCTGAATAAAACAGATAGGTCCAGAAATTTTATAGGAATAATAGTTCATGTCAAAAGAAGAAAACTATCTGAAATGAACCATACAACTTGAGGGGAAGGAAGGCTGGGAGGGAAAAAACTGGGAGAAAATGAGGAAGGGTGACACTGTTCAAAAAGTAGGATACTAACTACCTGACTTACATAACTGTAACCCTCTCTCTATACATCACCTTTACAATAAAAAGAGAGAGAGAACTATGCTCAGTACCACGGATCAATCATGCAGTCAAATGATTTGTTGAATGACATGATTATCAACTACGTACCATCATTTAAAGACAGCAAGTTCTAGGGGGGAAATGCTATTGTAAACAAAACATACATGAAATCAACAACACTGAGCTAAGAAAGAGATCTGAATATAGGAAATATTTATTCAAAAGACACATCTACCAAAGGCTGGGGATGTAGGCTAAAGGCAGAGTACTTGACTAGCACATCCAACACCTTGAGTTTCATTCCCTAGGTATGCTCTACCACATCCAACCCATGAGGTCTTTGTTTTCCCATCTACCTTAGTAGTGTAGGAATATATATACTTTTAGAATTGTTTTAATAGGTTACAGTATTTTTTATAAATTGATAATTTTTTATAAATTGATCATTTCACCTTTTCTTAGGTACTATTGTTACATATTTTAATTTTACATCTATATTGTTACATGCATATAATATTGTATATATGTAATATGCATTAGTTCTTTGTACATATGTATCACATGTTACATATTAGTTCTTTGAGCATATGTATCACATGTTTTAGGTAGAAATAAAATGATCATAAACAAGATCAGAGAGTCAAAACATTAGCAAATCTATAACTTAAATAAAAATGAAGGTACAATTTCTAATTACAAGGCTTTCGAGAATTAAAAAGCAATGCACATACTCAAGGTTGACAGTGATAATTACAGAGAGAACATGTTAAGTTTTAAATACCATTCAGAAGACTATGTTTGTACACATATAAAAATATCTAGGGTAACCTCAAGAGGCACACTCGCGTAGAGTTCAACTTCCAAATGGACAGAGTAATATGTATGACAGAGTAAAAATGTTTATTAGACAGTTTGAGGTATTTTTTCCCCTGAAGTCTCAGAATAAACAAGACATATGAAAAAAAAAACTCTAAAGATGTTGAAAGTTCTTTTGCCTTTGACACGTAAATACTTATAAGTTCTATGACAAAGTAATTCTTATCTTCTTACCAATAATTACAACTGAAGGTTTAATGAAAGATTAACAACTTTTTCATTGTGTAATAGCTGTAGAAAGTATTTCTCAGGTTGCTTGCTTAACTGATGTGCCACTTACACTCTAACAGAAAACACTTGCCTTTTTATCTTCGGGGTTTAGTTGATTCATCAACATATTGACATTATCAGTATTCCAAACCCAAGAATTACTTGTGAAATATTCAAGAAACACCATAGCTTTGTGAAGGCGAGTTATTGTTTTCATCATCCTGTATTGTAAGAAAAAGTGACAGATTTATATAGTGTACAATTAGGAAGAATCCCATCACCACCCAACATACCAGTTTCTCCCATGAAGACATTAACATTAAAATCATTGACACATAATTTATTTTGTGTACCCAAACAGCAGGGAATACGAATATTTCTGCATCCTGGGAGGTCATCTTATAAATCCAAAATGAAAAAAAAAATTGGAGAAGTAACAATAAATGAATTTAATACTGCCTAGAGTATGCTGACATTGGAATGAATTCTCAAAGGGTATGTGATACCTTTAAGATCAAATTATCTATATACTAAGAAAATAAATGGGTTCAATTAGCTTTTCCTTACTTTTTGTTCCTTAAACTACATTTTAGATCATCTGAATTTACAAATATTTCCCATGAGTTCATAACATATGTTGTATAATCTGAACAGATCACCATTACTAAAGCAAAGTATACAGAAATATTCGTTTGCCATTTAATCATCCCCATTTAAAAGGAAAAAGAAAAAAGAAACCTCTTTAACTCCAATGGGTGTCACTCTCAATTGGATGTGCTTTGAAATCAATGACTTGTGCTGACATTTTTCTGAAATAGGCTATTCACTCAGTTCCTACATCCCACCCAATGCCTTCTTTACAGAAATAAGAGATTATAAAAACTTTTTGGTTTTTTTTTTTAAGGGCAAGAAGCCTTAGTCTTTTTATCTATCATTCACTGTAAGTCACTGACATCATAACACAAATCCAAGCAGTGACATCAACACAACAGTGATTACCTATGGTTAAGTAGAGAGAGGATGGAAAAGGCTTTTGGAAACTATATACATTAAAACAAATAACAAAAGAACACCCAACTTCTGAAAACAGAAAAAATAATTTGTGAAGAAATATTTTTTAAAGAATTCTATTTACAATCCCATAGTAAGAATTAGCATTATATGTTGTCTAGACAGTCCTCAACTTAAGGTCTTTAGAAATAGGAAACATGGAAGAAAATTAGAAATAGGGCACATTATGAGCTAAGCAACTCTGACAATACATCAGTACATTTAGAAAGCAACTCTTAACTAGAATATTTTAAGAAAACAAGAAAATATGGACTCTGTAAAGACAAAATATTTCCTCAAATAAAGCAATTGTAAAATAAAACTTCCAGTAAACATGAAAAGAATGATCAAATATTAAAAACTAAATCTGGACAGGAAGAAAACATATAGATAGAAATTGGAAACCGGAAGCTGCTTTTTAAAGATTAGGCACATATTTGCAACTAAATTAATCTACACTACCAAAGCCAATATATATTATATTTGAATCCCATCACAAACACAGATTTTTTAACTCCTTTTTCACTGATAATTTTCACCTCTTATCTACCTATTGAGTGACAGACAAAATTACTCGAAATCAATCCAATGCAGTCATTCTGAGAGTAATTGCAATTACAAAATTTTGTAATTTATTGAAAGGATATCTGTTCATCTAAGAAATTTACCATATATTTTATAGGCAAAAAAAAATACTAGACTGAATATGCCAGGGCTAAAAAATAAACTTTCCTTTAGAGGAAGGCAAGATCTTACTGACCATCTTAACCATCTATTCTAGTTATAATAGAGATGCTGAATCAGCTAATTCTTTGTTGTGAGAAGTTACCTTGTACACTAAGTATGCTTCTAGCATTCATGGCCTCTATCCACCCCAAACAAGTAAAGGGGAGCCAGGAGCCACCCATCATTGTGATGATTTTTTTTTTTAAAGCTCCAAAATTGTCAATTGTCCTCAGTTGAGAACTATGTCATTAAAAAATATCAGATACAGAGAATTTAGGCTACAGAATTTAAGCTAGATAACCAAAGAACAAGGACATGAAAGTTTTATTTTTTCAACAGAGTTTATAACAGTGATGAAATATTATATGTATCTCAAGACTGACAAGTGCTAATTCTAGTATTTCAAAAGCTGTACTTTTCCATGCATCCTGATCACCAATATTAATCAAGAATCCATATGATAGGTGGGAACCAGTGTTTCATGCCTATAATCCTACTCAGAAGACTGAAACCTGGATGATTGCCATTTGAAGCCAGCCTAGGTAGAAAAGTCCGTAAAACTCTATTTCTAAAATAAACAACAAGAAGGCCAAGCTGGAGGTGTGGATCAAGTGGTAGAATGTCAGGAGCAAGCAAGCAAGTTAAAGGCAGAACATGATATCCAAATGCAAGCCCTGATACTGGCACACACAAAAAAAGGAAGGTTGGGTTTTGGCTCAAGAGGTAGAACCAGCTTAGCAATCTTAAGGCTCAGAATCCAAACCCTAGCACCACTTAAAAGATATGAACAAAATGGACATTAATTTAAGTAGAATGAGGTATTCTTTTTAAAGATCCTAATGTAAGATGTAAAGTTCACTACCTTGGATCAGCAAATATGTGACAAAAAATAAACATAAATCGTAAAAATTTCATATTTGAACATTTATAAAACTAAATAAAAAACTTTAAAAATTCCTTGCTGCTTGTAGACTATGTAATTCCAGGGGTCAACATGATCCTGCTTTCAGAAAGCTTTAGGACAAACCTCAGGCAAGGTATTTTTTACTTGTCATTTTCTATTTGAGGATGTGTTTCATTTCCAAAGGTAACTATGGTTTTATCTCTTATCCTACATGCTCACCTATCTTGTCAGGTAGGCAACTGTCTCATTAAGAGTGGAAGGTAATATATCCATTGGAATGAAGCAAAAGTGACACTGACACTTCTGAGGTTTGGTCAGAAAAGCTGATAGGAGTTTTCTGCCTTACTCACTGGAATACTCACCCTTGAAGACTTCAGTCACCATGTATGCTGTCCAATTCCCCCTGCGGCTGCCATGCTGTGAGAAAGCTCAAGCTAGTCCATGTGAAGACAACACACATGGAAAACACTCTCAGACTACATGAAGAAAGAAAGCTGCCTGGCCACCCAAGCTGCTTTGTACTTTTCTTCTCCTTTACCAATCTATCCATAGCTCACCTGCTCCAGTTTCTATATAACTATATCCACTTACTAGATCCTCAGCAAGAATCACTTAGCCAAATCTTTCTCAAGTTCCTGACCCAAAAAATTATGACACATTAACACTGTTGTTTTAAGACACTATGGTTGGGATGATTTGTCAAGTAGTAAACAGTAACAGACCTTAGTACTAGGGATGAGAGGGATGTTTACAAAAGAAATCTAAAATGAGAGTACTAGCTCAAATTGTGTACGGTCCTTGCGTAGCTCATTTTTAAAATATGAAAAGTATTAGTGAAAATTTTACGGGGCTTTGAGAAAGCTGGTGGTGAAGGCTTCAAGTGTAAACAGGACAGGGGCTATGGTTCAGTGGGAGTGCTTGTCTAGCATAAAGCACTGAGTTCCATCTTCAGCAATACATACAACACACACACAGAAAATATTGTTAGAAATTGGGAGAAAAACCCAAATTGTCACCTATGGTAAAATGGTAGATAGTAGAAACCGTATTTATAAAACTTTATCTAGTCAAGGGCTGGGGATATAGCCTAGTGGCAAGAGTGCCTGCCTCGGATACACGAGGCCCTAGGTTCGATTCCCCAGCACCACATATACAGAAAACGGCCAGAAGCGGCGCTGTGGCTCAAGTGGCAGAGTGCTAGCCTTGAGCGGGAAGAAGCCAGGGACGGTGCTCCGGCCCTGAGTCCAAGGCCCAGGACTGGCCAAAAAAAAAAAAAAAAACTTTATCTAGTCAAGATATCCTGATGTAGGGGCTGGGGATATAGCCTAGTGGCAAGAGTGCCTGCCTCGGATACACGAGGCCCTAGGTTCGATTCCCCAGCACCACATATACAGAAAACGGCCAGAAGTGGCGCTGTGGCTCAAGTGGCAGAGTGCTAGCCTTGAGCGGGAAGAAGCCAGGGACAGTGCTCAGGCCCTGAGTCCAAGGCCCAGGACTGGCCAAAAAAAAAAAAGATATCCTGATGTAACACAAATGCTCTTTAAAAATGAACTATCTGTTTGCATGTATGTGTTTAATTTAGATTTAACTTCAGGAAATTTTGAGGAAGTGTAAAATGCCAGCCAGGAATTCCTTAAAAACGGTTCTGAGGGGCTGGGGATATGGCCTAGTGGCAAGAGTGCTTGCCTCGTATACATGAGGCCCTAGGTTCAATTCCCCAGCACCACATATACAGGAAATGGCCAGAAGTGGCGCTGTGGCTCAAGTGGCAGAGTGCTAGCCTTGAGCAAAAAGAAGCCAGGAACAGTGCTCAGGCCCTGAGTCCAAGCCCAGGACTGGCCAAAACAAAACAACAACAACAACAAAAAACGGTTCTGAAAAGAGTTTGTGCACTTGGTGGCACATGTGTACATACACTTGTTCACATATCCTGAGCTTTCTGCTGGCAATGGTGCATTGGGATGATGCAGATAAGTGGAGTTGCAATGCTTGGTGGTGCTAAACAGCAGAAGCATAGTTCACTTCATCACTTCATGGGGCTTCGTGGAGATAAATATGTGAAAATACCAAAGAATTGCCCAGATTCTCACTTGGAAAAATTACTCTTTTTCCTTGTGGACTGCATCACTGACACTACTCTTGACACCATCAGTCAATTTGCCAAGATTGTACAGGAAAGAGTCAGTCAGTAAACTAACCTCCCGGGAGAATGATAGAAGCAATGGACTTGTCACAAAGCATATTGAAGGGCCATTGACCCATTGTCAGGTCAGTACTGAGCTATTACCAAATATGTTGGTACTAAAAGTAACAGATAAAATGTTCAAAAATTTTTATTCATTTGGAATTCAGAAAGTCTAGGCTATATCACATCAATTATTCAATATGTAAAGTTCCAAGCAGGAAGGGAGGGAGGAGTTTCTGAGCACAAATCAAATTCAATGTGAGAATGTAAGATTCTTTAAGATTTAGGATGACTAAAAGTCAGTTCCTCATAGAAACTTTCAGACAAATGGTTATTCCTAGATTGTAAAAGCACACAGCACAGCAATCCAGGCTCACACCTATAATCCTAGCTACTCCAGGAGCCTGAGATCTGGGATCGTAGTTCAAAGCCAGACAGGCAGGAAAGACTCTTATCTCCAATAAACTATTCAAAAAAAGCTGGAAGTGGTGCTGTGGCTCAAGTGGTAGAGCACTAGCCTTGAGCACAAAGAAGCTCAAGGTTAACACCCAGGCCATGAGTTCAAGCCCCAGGACTGGCAAAAACAATTTTTTTTTAGAATAATACAGTATCTCTATTTGAAATACAGGATCTAAAGAGGCAAGCATTTAAGATCTAAAGGTGCTTTCCCATAGCACACAAGTTGAAGACACAAGATGAAGAAATGTTCTCAAAGACATCTGTGGATACGGCCTGGTTTATGGGATGGATTGCTTTAAAATAGATACACTAGAAACTCACATAAGTTTCAAAGCAACAAAATCAAGTTACATGCAAAGCAGAAGTGTACAAAAATAAAAAGTCTATCAGAAGTCAGCAAATCAGTGTCTATATATGACAGCCTACCATCTGTTTTGATAAAGTTTTACTGGAACACTATCATGCTCACCATTTACATATTGTGCATGGATGGCTGCTTTCATTTTTAACAGCAGAGTTGAGTACTAGTAACAGAAACAATATGACCATAAAGGCTAAAATATTTACTACACAGACTTTTACAAAAATAAACATAAAAACTTTACTGGCCCCAGCCCTGGACTCCAACCTTTTTATGTCAGGAATCAAAGTACCCTACTTGGTTTTACACACAGACCATGTTCTTTGAATAGGAAGGGGAAAAAAGTAAATGGGAAAGAGCCAAGAGCCTTTAGAAACCCAGTGAGTAGAAGCCCCATTCTAGAAATTCAGACTGGAATTTACAACTGCTATGGATCAGTGTTTACTGTGTGCCTCACATTTTCTTCTTGCAACAACACTGTCTGGTGCCAATTACCTTTCATCATATGTAGAGCATTTGGACAGCTGCTAACTTACTTTGACTTCACAGGTTTTCCAATTAATACTTGGAAACTATATCTGTAATACCATCCTAAACAGCTTTATTTTCATCTGGATCTAACTTAAATACCAAAATCCTGGCTTCAAGCTGACGCTGCAGGTATGTTAGGTGGAGAAGCAACTGTATTTTCCAAATGGGAGAAATATGAATTCTGTGGGACAGACAGAAGGTTGATTGTAGTTGAATGCAGCCTCCAATAATGTCTGAAATTACATTACCTGCTCATTTAAAACATGACCTCATCTGTTCTTTATATCCTCTTCCCCGAAATCTACGATTTGTAATGTACTTACAACTAAAAAATGATGCAAAAATGAAAACACATGACTTTCTTAAGTAGGTCAGAAGAATCAGTGTCGTTTTTACTTTACTTACTGAAAGCACCCCTCCCCCTGATCCCTATTGAAGCCTTCTGCTACCATTAAAGACATTTATTTCCCTTAAAGCTACCACTAGGCTTTGCAGAGAGCCTACAGGGGGATAATCCTGACACAACATGAGGAAACAAATACATGAAAGACCCCAAACCAAACCACCCAGCTGATTCCTTTCCAAATTCCCAAGAAATAAATTTGAAATAGTAATAAGATGACCATTATGATTTTAAGGACTAAGGTTGAGATCATTTGTTATGTAGGACTATTGACTCTGACTCATTTAGTAGACTGGCTATTTTTTTCTTTTTAATATATGGACAAGCTTTCTCTGCAAAGCATTGTGTAAGTTAATCTATCTTACTTGTTTGAACCAGTTTTGACTTTTGTTTTATACTGTAACTTTATTAATATAAAGACTACACATTGCTATAATTCACTAACCTTCATCTGATTGTTAGCTATAAACAATGCTACCAATGAAAAATATTGTATTTTCCAGATCATTGTAGAAAAATTTGATCATACTTTCTTTAAAGCTATTTGATTCAATATATGTCACATATTTTAATCATTAACATATAGGGTTAGGGACATCATGAACAAGTGAATCCACAAAATATCCCTACAGTTAACTCAAACCCTAACATACTGTAAGTGGCAGATATCTCACTTCTGTTTTGTGAGTTGTTGATAAAAGTTTTGTAAGCAGCATCTTTATACATACTCAAATCCTGAACTCTCCAGTTAAAGGCAACACTGTAATTCCAATGTAATTATAAAAATAAACATTTTTTGTAGTAAGTTTTTCCTATAATTGTGTGATTAAAACAGCAGAACTTTTGTGTGAGGCTCCAATAGAAAAAAAGGGGAAAAATGAAATAACTATTACAACAATAAGAAAATAAGTTTTCTGTTTAGCTTTTTTTTTCTAACTATGCCATTCCCAATCTGGAGAATTAGTCAAAAACTGTAATTACCATATTATAAGCTGAATAGGCACCTACAATATTTTAAGTAAGTTAATCTAGAACCATCCTTTTTGTCATATAAAACTGTACCATCCACTTAAAGCATAACAGTTTACCCTTAATCCCCTGTAAAAACTCATCTCTAGATTTTTAAGGAGAGGAAAAAGGCTCAATTTCAGCTTATAATAACAGTGACAACCCTGATGAAGGATATTTCTTATTTTCATGGGATTTTGGAGAAATTAATGACTCAACAAATTCAGATCCATAATTAGTCTCCCCAAATATCTCCAATTTCTAAGAAATGTCCTAACATCCTGGTTGTAATTGTGATTAATCAGGTTAGTAATGCTACAGGTAAAGCTCATGCTAGCGACATTTTGTCTCTCCAGCAAGCTTCTACCACCTTACCAATACATAGGGTATTTACTGCTATTCTTCTTACCACGGTTTCTGACCTGTCAACCTGAGTGCAAGATCGAGCAATAATGCAGGTACTGTATGTCTGACACCCTTCCAATAATGAAGCAATAGGTTGTTGGAATACAACTTAACATTGGGGTGCCTGAACACTTGGTTTAAAGGATTCATCTTGAAGAAATAGTTTAGATAATAGCCTGTAGGAAAAATAAGCGTCACAGCACTTTGAATATTATTCATTATTCTGAAAAAGCACCTAAAGTTAAACCTAGAATTCAAACACATGACAACAGTTTATCATCCAAACTTTAGAATAAATTAGAGTGACTTACAACACTACCTTTGCTTTCCTGACAAAGCCTTAAATTCAAGTCTTCTCATTCACAAAAGGCCATTAAGCCTTATCATAAGCATAAACAGATACAGAGTTAATATGCATTTTAGTGGAAGCATGGTTGTTTTAACAGTCAGAGGAACAGATAAGACAGAGCTAGTCACCATTACCTTGGGCTTCTTCCAGTCATCCTGAGGTAGATATCATACAGGAATGCTGGGGCCTTATGGCTTACAGCAATCCAGTAATGATATAAAAGGTGATTGGAGGTTAGATTTACATTGGGCCGTCTGAAGGCCTGTTCGAGAGGATTCCTCTTGAAAGTGGAAATTACATGGTATTCTGGGGAAGAAAAGTTGTGTAACAGCTTTGATAATAACCATGTAATCAAGTTTTGAAAGAGAAAAAGTCATGTTCTTACATTGCAAAGTATTTTCACAAAAGATGCCAGTTGCATTTTAAAAAATAAACTTTCCTACTCTCTGTTGTAGCTACAATATGGGTATTTGTTGCTGACTCAAGAAGTCTTTGAACTGCTGCCATTTTAATTTGTTGAGTGAATTTTTTCTAAAATTCATTCTTAAAAAAATCTTTTTAATATTTTGCCTATGTCAGTTTACAACATCACTCTCTATATTTCACTTCTCATGGTAGCTTCTTTCTTTCTGTTCCTCTTTCCAGATTCTTATTACTTTACTTACTTAAAAAGAAAAGGAAATTACCATCCTTTGCTTCTGAATGATTAAGTTGCTCAAATTTGCATACATCAAACAAACTTAAAACAACCCAAAATTAAACTGCTATAATTTATTCATGTTATTCAATGCCAACGCAAACAAACCTGGTATCTTCTATGGTAGTACTTTAATGGACACATATATTGAGATATTGTCTAAAAAATAATACTGAATTTGATTTTTCACAAAACTTTACAACGTAAACTCAAAGTATTTTAATATTCTTGAAATAATATTACTTAAAATAGTATAAAAGCATGCTTTTCTTTTTCTGATATGCTCTAATGGTTAAAAATGCCATGGGAAAACCCTAGGAAAAATGTTATTTACTTTTAAGAAAGCTGTGCGTGGTGTCCCATGCAACTAATCTCAACACTTTGGAGGCACAGGTGGGAAGATGCCAAATTTGAGGCCAGCTCAAGCTACATGGCAAATTCCAGGCCAGCTTGAGCTACAAAGTTAGGCCTTGTCTCAAAAAAAACCCATAGGCTAAGGATGTAGCTCAGTGCGGCTTTCCAATCATGTACATGCCTTGGGTTCAATTCCCAGCATCATTTTCAGTTTGAAATCAAAATTTTCTGAAGGGATAACAAAAGTTATCCAATTAGAAGTAAAACAAGAACTAAATAAGTTACTAAATAATTGATTTAGCACTGACAATAATTACTAAATCAATGTTATAAATACATTTCACTTTAAATTTGAGTCATCACCCAACGATTAAAAATGGTTCTATTGAATACTCTTAAATTATATTATTTTTATTTCAGAACAAGTTAACATATACACACTACTGATGTGGATCTGTGAGTCTAAATAGTTTAATAAATGTCACCAGAATAAATTCTGGAAAAATGTATCCCACTTCCTAACTCCTCCATTTATAACTTTGGGGACCCTTTGATATACAAACTCCCGTAGATGGAAATAATATCGCCCATAACTTGACACAATAAAGTTTCAGGGCACTCATGAGGGAGAATAAAGTATTGTTCCCATGCCATAGATAATCTATGAGGGTTGCTGCAGATGGCAAAAGGGCATTGTGGATGGAAATATAGAATAAAATATAGGATATTTTTACACTTGTGAAATATTATGAAGGATCTACCACAAAGCAGTACTAGTTGCTTATTACTACTTCTAAACTTGCAATTACAATTAAAACAAAGGGTAATTCAGTGGCCTAAATGCCTCATGGGTATTCTAATACTAAAAACTCAGTGACCATTTTAAATTGTTTAAGATACATTCTAACATTCAAAAACAGATAAAATCATACCAACTTCACCCCAGTGGAAAGGATTAGTGCTGCCTGTTGTGCAATTATACACCATAATGTTTCTTGGTCTGCAAAAACAAAGATGAAAGTAATGGAACATAGGAAGAAGACAAACTTGTCCAATCTAAATCTTACATAATATTAAAGTAGGAAGACACAAGGATGATGGGTACCTTTTCACTATTATGTAAAAAATTATCCTTTAAGGATTAGTTTTGTTTGATGACTAGAACTGCCCTCTTTTCCCCTAAAAACTATAAATGCAGACTTTTTCCTTCTCACATTTTTTCTTCCTTGCATTATTAGTAGTAGTGTCTGGTTTATTTTTAAGTGAGAAAAATAATAAATCAGCTTTTCCTGTTTCATTTTCATCATAGACTAAGCTCCTTTTTACCAAAAAGAAATATTCATAGAATCAGTTTCCTCCTAATTAATTATTTACTGACTTCAAAAATAAGGTCAGTTTAAGTTAATGGGAAACAAAGTTTAGTTATTACTTCAAGCGCTACTACTACCTCTTAAAAGGATTTTTATGGGATGACTAAGGATCATGATTATTAAAGCTTCTCTAGTGGATACTGCCTGATACATGTACAACATTCTCTATGAATTTCAGTTCTTTATAAATGTCAAATTTATACTACATTTTTGTTTGGATTAAAAATTATCACCCTTGGTGAGAACTTATTTTTCATTTTTAATTCTAATAAACTGTGAATTCTTTCTGATAGTTTGTGAAATTTAAGATTAATTCATTATTATTGAAGGTTGACTTGCTATTATTGCCTGTGATGTACCAACCTGTACAGTTGGCAGTGATATTGCCTAGAATTATATAACTGTATGGGACTATCAGGACTAAGAGGTTAATAAACATTAGTAGCTTCTTTTTCCCTTCTCAGTTACTATATATTTAATAAGCGACATTGTCACTTCGTATACCTATTAACTCCGGAATACCAGGCTGCCGCAAGACTCGTGTTGACAACTACATCTACAGGAACAAGATCTGCAAGGGCATTGTTGGAGGCACGCATTGTTCGAAGAATTCCTTTCCCTGCCTTTGTTGAAATTAAAAACAACACCTTAAGATATATAAGCCAAAGTGTGTGTGTGTATATATATATATACATATATACACACACAAATAAAGATAAACAAATATCAAATAAATCATGAAGTTTACTTACCGCAATAAAGAGACCACTTGGTCCATTAAAGTTATCAATCCATCCCTAATGCCAAAAATTGAAAAAAAAGGGGGGACTTAGAATTACTATAAACCTAGATTTATTGTTTGAAATTCAAAACTTCAAATATCACTTAATTTTCTTCCAAAAAATCTAGATGTAGTCCATAACATTGCTTCTAGTCACAAATAGAAGTAGTTTACCTTTGTGATTATAAATGATTAAATAAGGGATTACCTACTCTTTCCTAACTACAAAGAGAATTTCAAAAGGACTATATACTATCAATGACCTTTGCTAAATTAAGCTTATATAAATTCTGTTTTATGCTCCTTACTAATGCAGTACCCTGACCAGGGGAAAAATCACAGTAAGCCCTCCCCAAACTTGCTGAATAAAAGAGGAAACAGAATTATCAAAGCAACAAGAAATGCTACCACTTACGATTGTTATACATACCTAAGTATTTCCTAAATCTATTTATGTATTCAGTTGTTTCTACTTTCTTTAATGTAGGAATCAACAAATACTTATAACATCATCTTATTTCTTCTCAATAGTAAGTTATCAAAAATAATCTCTTTCATCTCTCTTGGCATTTTGATCATGACACAGAGGTCTACCTCTTAGAGGACTTACCTCTTTTTGGTAATAAAAGGCACATGAATTCATGGTCTCTGCTACTTAGGACATCCCAATTTTTAAAATTTATCTTTAAAATGTTGCTCTATAAAAGTACCAATAAGACCATGTCTTCCTATATAAGCTTTCCATAGTAAGCCACCTTCAGCAGTAGCTCTCTGAAATCAAACCACCAGACTTTTTTATTCAGTTATGATTTAAAGTTTCAATCCCAATTATTTAAAGGTTTTTAATAACTTACTGGAAAAGGTTCTTTCCAACTGGCACCAACAATCGACGGCCTTACAATTGCCACATTTAGCTTTGCTCCTTCTTGTTGTACAACATATTCTGCTAATGCTTTTGTATATATGTATGTATTAGGTCTGTCTCCTATCAATTTTGGTGTGATATCATTTACTAGGCCATCATCCATCCATCTAGTGAACAAAAAAATTGCATACAAAGTTGGAGAAAACAAGGGAGGGGTAACAATGTTCAATAAGAAATGTACTCATTACCTTACTTATATAACTGTAACCTTTCTGACATCACCCTTACAATAAAGTTAAAGTAGAAAAATTGCATACAAAAGTATTTCCAGACGTTCTTATTACAGAATGAATAAACACTTCAATGAACTTTCATGTCCAAAAACATCTGTTGCTCTAACTCAATGATTTAATGGTAACTTTCACTACCTTTAAATATAGAAGGTAGTTTCATTAAGCATCAATTTACAGATATTTCTTCCACAAATCCTTATCTGCAACTTCAACATACAAAAACATCTGAAAATAGTTCTTTCATAAATCATATGGTAATGTCAAAACCTTATTTTAACTGATTTATGGCCAGTTAAAACACCATTTAGCTCAAGTGTTCATAAACTCCTTATGTGTTTGAACAGACATGGTACCCCATACTAAAGTGAAGTTATTTCATATTGTGTATTTCAAATTTACATATTACAGAGTATATAAGTTTCCTTTACAAAGTTGAAATACATCTCAAAATATATCTTGCCTAAATATTTCAAATTAGGGATTTTAGATTTGTAGATAACCACTTAACAAAAGTAACATGCTAATGATGTACATTTACAATCAATATTTATAGTTAGTATAAAAGGTCTAATGATCTACAAAGTAATCTACTGAAATTGCATATCCTCACAAGTGAGACTTAACTAATAGCATAAACAAGAACAAAAACATTAATTAAAGGGAGAAAGCTATTCAATTAAGGAAAAATTCTACAAGAAAGAAGTTTTGCAAAGGTGAATAGTTGAAAGGTGGATAAATAACTTTGAGGAAGATTTTGGTCAGTAAATATTATCACTAGAGTTTATAGAGCAAATCTATGAGTTACCCAAGGTTATCTTTTAGTTAGATAGATTCTTGTAAGCAAGACATGAAGGAACCAAGATTTAGGTTACAGCTCTTTTTCATTTCCTTACATGTTTGCATATGCCAAGAAAAAGCCATATGCATCCATTAATGTCCACACTAACTTTCTCCCAGAGATGGTAAACACTCTGTCTACTAACCTGTGAGGAAAATGAAGTATATATTTGGGACCATCTGAGAAATAGTCATAAAATAGGAGCCAGAGAATTGCTAAAAAGAATTTTCAGTAATCTCAATTGTTTTTATAATCTGCCTCTTCATAATGATTAACAGGAAAGTCTTCTTTAATTTTTTTAAAGGACTTGTGTGCTTATTTCAAGAAAGCAGAGGTAGGTTCAAAAGTGAATAGAATGTCTGAGAACAAAGGAACCTAAGGAGAGACAGAATAAGAGGAAAAACATCCCATGCAGAGATATAAAGATTAACAAATATGTGAAGATATAAAGAATGCCGGAATATTTTATAATTGTAGCTGATACAAAAGACCTCTTTTTTCTTTTTTCCTTTCTTTCTTCATTTTTTTCCCTTCTAATGTTGTTTGTTTCATTTGGAAAGAAAGCAAATGAAAACTAGGGCCATGGTATATGCATACTTCATTTAACCCCCATTTGTCAAATAGCATATATATAGTAATTGCTGAAAAGGAAGATGTATTCAACACTATACAGTAGGGACAATGAATTAACCTCTAAGGACTTGAATGAAGTACTGTAACTCTTTTTCCCTAATAATTAACAACCTCTCTATAGATAGTGAAGTGGTACTATAATCAATTAGAACCTTGCTATTAAATTCTTGGTCTCCATAAGAAAGCATGAACCTGCTGATCTAGAAAATTAAACCCCTAAAATCATGAAAATGATTCCTTGTACAAAATAAAAGCCTACACTGACTTCTCCAGAAAACAGATATAAATCTATACACTAAGAAAACAGGTTAACAATAACTTATTAAATAAAGGAAGATATAAATTGTAATTGCCTGGGTGCATACATGTGTGTATCTGTGAGGGTTGAAGAAAAGAATTAAAAACAAATAGGCTTGGTTCCAAAGTCTAAAACAATGATATAAATTGCAAAGCAAACATACTCTAAAGAATCAATCAGCTTCTTGGGATCTACAGGGGGTGGATAGACTACTTCATCAATATGCTTCCGATTGCAGTAGGCATATGCTGTTGACACATGCATGAATACTTCCAGATTCTTCATTTGTTGTGCAAGGAGAATAAGCTGTCGTGTAGCAATCACATTTAACTGAACAGCATCTCTATAAAAGAAAGTGACAATGAAATATTGAAAACCTATTCTAATACTGTTTAACAATCTTATTTTCATTAAGATAGAAAGAAAGGGATGTTTGTATCCTCCACCTGCTACTTTTGGAGCAGTCTGGGCTTTGAATTTAGAGCCTTGTGTTTGTGAGGCAAGTGCTCTACCAGTGGAGCCACACCTCCAGTTTTGCTTTTAGAGCTTCTTTTTCAAATAGGGTCTTACACATTTGCAGGAGGCTGTCTGCATAGTTGGTATTAGATATACACCACCATTCTTACTTTACTGAGAATGTGATCTTTCTATTACATAAGCTGGCCTCAAACTGTGATTCCCCTACTTCCTCCTCTCAAGTAGTTGCGTTCATAGGTAGGCAGGTTTTTGATTCTTTACAACTTACCCTTTACCTCTAGCTTTGTGTTTTGTGTATTTTACCTCAAAATAAGTACATTCATTCTACTGGTCATGCATAAAAACAAATTTTCTGATTATAAAATAAACTGCACTGTAGGAATTAGAAAACACAAGCTGTGCACTAGTGGCTTCTATCTATAATACTTAGGAGGCAGAGGCCTGGAAGATGATGGTTCAAAGCTAACCTGGGCAGAAAAGTCTGCTAGGCTCTATCTCCAATTAGGCAACAAAACTGTGGCCTAGATGTGACCCAAGAAGTGCAGTGTCAGCCATGAGCAAGATAGTTGAGAGAAAGCATAAGGCTTTGAGTTCAAGCCTTGGTACTGGCTCAAACAAAACTTTCTCTCTCTCTTCCTTCCTCTCTCTCTCTCTCTCTCTCTCTCTCTCTCTCTCTCCATATATATGTATGTATGTATCTACCCATATCTACAGCTACATATCTACACATATATCTCTTTAGCTATGTATCTAATTAGAGCTAGGTTATTAGCTATATTAGCTATTTCTCTGTATATATACACTTACATTTACATAGTTTGTCTTTAGCTTTTATGTTTACATTCTGAAATCACACTGCATTTCTTACACATCAATAAATCTGTTAAGACAGTATATATAAGACTCCAAAATGATCTATACATTCCCTTCTCAGAATTCATGTAAATTCTACAAAAGCAACATATACTCAGAAAAGTATCCAATGAAGCATTCTACAAATAACAAAAGCAAAGTTCAATATTCATTATGAATGGACTGGCTCTATAAAGAAGACAAGTATTCAAATAATTCTATAAAAACTATGGAAACTATGAAAGCTTTTATGACTAATACAAAAAAAGCATATACTGTGATATAAATCAGTATTATGAAGAAAGTTCTAGAATCAGATTGGGTTCAAATGCTGGCATGGTTGACCTAAGAGCTAAGGTATAAAGCTACTCAATCACTTAGAGCCTCAGTTTCCTTACCTGTAAATGGGAACAATAATGGACTCTACCTACAAGACTTACAGGGGCTGGCCTTGATGGCTCATGCCTATAATCCCAGCTACTTGGAAAATAAATATGCGAACTGCAGTTTGAGACCAGCCCTGGCAAAAGTCAATGAGACCTTACCCCACAAAGAACAAGCCAAATATTGTGGTTCCTGTCTATAATCAGCTACAGGAAAGGTATGTAGAAGGATTGAGGAGGAGGTCTAAAGCTGGCTCTCAGGCAAAAGTACAAAAGCCCATCTGAAAAAAACAAAAAAAAAAAACCTAAAGCAAAAGGTGGGGGAGGGGTGGGGGGTGGTGGAGGCAGAAGCCAAGTGGTTGAACATTTATCTAGCTAGGAAGTGCAAGTTTCCAGATCAAGCCCCAGCAATACTGGAGGGGAAAAAAAAAGGTCTCCAAACAAGGAGTCAATGAATACTAAGATAAAGAGAGTGAGTAATTTTGTTTCCTATTTTGTAATGGTTGATCAAGAGACCTTTCACACCACATGGTGACTAGAGTTGCTGATACTGTATCACAGAAAATCATTAAAGCAGATTTAAAGTTGTTTACAACAATTCCATGTATTTCAAAACATGTCATACATAATAAACATACCATTTTATTAACTAAAAATTAATAAAATGGGGATAAAGGATGAAATACTCAATACAAATGATAAAACTAGAAGACTACTACATTCCTGATAACACTATAAACTGGTATCACTCATCTAAAAGGCACTGTGAAAAAGACCAAATTACAGAAATGCTATGTATATATTTAACCTAATTTTCAAAGGAAAAACTTACTTTGACTAATTTTTCAAAAAAAAAGAAATAAAAATTTAATACATTCATTATATAAAGTAAAAGTTACACAAACTGTCATATCAATGACACAATACCATGTTATTAAAATACTCAAATTATATGCATTAAAAATTCTAAATACAGAAGTTGTTTCTATATTAAACTTAAAAAGAAAAATTAGAAAACTTATGTTCACTGTTAGGTTAAAAACAATATACATTCTTACAGAGATCAAAAGGACGTTTTTACAAAAACCGAAAATAAGCTTTGAATACTTTTCTCCAATGCTTGTATTATCAATATTTAGACAGGAAAAAAACTATTCTTTTGAAAGGCCAGGATATGGCAGATAGAATCTAGCTCATCTGACTTTATAGCAGTGCTTTGATGTCTATTTTGTTTGCAAAACAATGGGAATGGGAGGATACTGTTTGGGAATAGGTATACTGAGAATATTTTGTTACAAGTTCCCTAGAACAGGACAGTGAGTTCTGGGTCACCAGAAACAAGGAGTAACTCATGAGAAGTTTAAAAACAAAACAAAACACATATACACATGCATGCTCATGCACACACACAGGCATACACACACACACAGCCACACACAGACATACACACACACAGATCTCCTGTACCTTTCTTTTTCTTTTAATATTATCTAAGGTACTATTAAAAAAATCACTAGAAGAAAAATTTTAATGAAATTGAAGGGGAGAACTTAAAATCATGTGTGTACTTTCTTTTCCCTACCTTATCTCAATGAGTTGGGGTGGGTGGGGGGTTGAGCTACCTACAGGAGAATTAGGCAATGTGCTGTTTTCTTTTGTATCTGCAGCAATAGGGATAGAGTAATGCAAAGTTCACAGGGGATACTGTATTACTTGTCTTGAGGATGGTGACAGTGTTTCTGGGTCATTTGAAAAGAAAGAACCACTTGAGACACATCCACCTGTGCCTTGCTTCCCTCCACCTCATTTGTACCTGACAGCCCAAATCTGAAGCCACCTTTGTACCCACAAAAGTTAATACCTATACCCAGTTAACCTAGTCCATTTTACAAGTCAACTCTTAGATTCTTGTTAGATCAAAAAGTATTTGGTACTGAACAAAATTAATATTCACATTATATTTTGGTTACATGGAATCAGGAAAGCATTTTAAGCTAGTCTTTTGGGGGATGATGGATTGAGCAAATTACAACTGTAGTCCTATGCTAAAGTACAAACAAACCACTTCCCCAAATAAAGAAAGAAAAATAAACTTGAACTACCAATCAACTTTCTTGTTTTCCTCTACAGACACCCTAACTTCTTCAAAATTTACTTAATACTTGGCATAACATGCAACTGGGAGTTTACTAAAAACACTCCTGGGCCATATTCTCAGATAATGACAAGGTTTGAAATGAGGTCTGGCAAAGCGCATTTCAAGTAAGTTCCTCAAGCTAGTTTGACAAGTCTTTTTCCTACTCTTCTCATCCCAGAGAAAAATGACTGGCTGAGATCTTATCAATATTGTAAGATCTGCTTAAAACAAACAAAAGCAAGCCTTGATATAGTAAGGTACAGTAACAGATACATGGAATCAATCTCAAGGAAGAAGAGCTGTACCTTTTTTGGTTTTTGGTCAGTTGTGAGGCTTGAACTCTGAGCCTGAGTGCTGTCCCTGAGCTTTTTCACTCAAGGCTAGTGCTCTACCACTTTGAGCTACAGCACCACTTCTGGTTTTCTGGGAGTTCATTGGAGATAAGAGTCTCACAAACTCAGATCTTGGCCTCCTGGGCAGCTAGGACTGCAGGTGGTAGCCACTGGCACCCAAAAACTATAGTTTTAAAGATGTCTCCAAAGCTGAGTCTGAGAGTACTGGTTCTAAAAGCATAATTAACACAAAGTTCAACAGCAACTCATCACACACACGTGCGCGCACACACACACACACACACACACACTATGTTCTTATTAGAAATGAGGTTTCTGGGGTGTTACTCCACATGTAGAAGGTCAGAATTTGGCAAGTGCAGCCCATGCATCTGTATTTTAAAACATTTTCCAGTTATTTAATTTTATTTTGAGGATGGAAAGGGGCAGATAGTAGCTGTAATATACTTATTTAAGGCTATGCCAGACTTTTCTAAGACAATACTGAAGACCAGTTCACAAACCAATAAAGAACCAGAGCAATCAGTCAGCACAAAATCACCACCAACAACCAATATATCTATGGAGGATCAGGATTGGGTCCATCAAGGGCCCTTTCTGGCATTTTCAAGTAAATCCTAAGATAATAATACATTCTAGAGTTTGCAAATCAATTTCCTTAATCTTTTCTAATTGTAAATCTTCACTGCTGTTTCCTTTGGAAATCTGCATCCTTATGCATGTTCTGGGCCTTTATAACCCAGACTTACTCCATTTCTAAAATATCAGATGTAATTTCCCCCAAACTATCCATTTCTTTCCTTAGACTATTTTTTTGTCCTCACTATGGTATCCAGTTTCTTGTTACTTCTCTACTCTCAATGATACTACTCCTGTCATACCTCAGGAATACTAGAGCTCATCTGTAACTATTTAAATAACAGTATTACCCTCATTTTTTATTAGTACGATTACCATTCTTGCCATTGTGTATGATGTAGTATAATCTGGACTTGCCCCCAACCCAGCGGTAAAAGTTTGTGGTTTTGTGCCATTTTACCCTGAGGGTTAACTGAACAAATACTTACGAAGTGTAACTGTTCTGAGAGGAAGTAGTATAGACATAACCTCCAGTATTTTAGAATGTCTAACCCAAATCTTTTGTTGCCCTATTGCTATGTAGATGTCAACATCCATTAAAATTGCTTCACAGAAACAGTAATTTTGACATACATCTAGGGCTAGGTCACTGAATATGCATGTTTGAGGAGGAAGAAAGAGAGAGCAACAGTACATATCTATTCCTTTCCCTGTGTTCTTTTCAATAAAACAGGAAATAATGAAAAACACCCACTTAATTGCAGCTTTGCTCATTACTCTAAGGGTATTGACCATTCCCAACATTCTAACAAGTACTGTACTGTGGTCCTTCTAGTAAAGGTTATTTAAGTGATTTTTATTCTAATCCCCCTTAAAGAGCATCTAATTTCCTCTTTTAAGTCAATGAGGCCCATACCACAATTAACTTTTTTCCCCCAGAAACACACTAAGCTTCATATAGCCATGTGAACTCTTCTGTTAAGAAAAAAAATAATGAAAGCTAAAAACATGGGAGGAAAAATCTGTTACACTGACCATTTAGTATTAATTTTAGAAAAAAAAATCAGACTAAAACTACAGACAACCAGGTGTGGTGGCCTATATCCATCATCTCAGTTTTAAATCACTTTCAATGAAATGCAAAATTAAATACAAAATATGAAAAATTCCATTAAAATGTAGAATTAAAATTAGGTTTTTAGTATGAAGTTCAAATATTACATAAATATTTGTACTTACCTTAAATTTTCATTAAATCTTACTGTGGCTGCACAGTGGAATATAATATTGGTAGAATCTATGATGGCCTCTTTATCTTCTTCACTAAGAGCCAGTTTAGGTTGGGTGAGTTCACTGTTGATTGCTATAATTTTCTCTCTAAAATCTGAATTTTCATCTCTCAATCTGTCAAAGAGCTTTCAAAGAAGAAAAGTGTATTTTTAGAATATTGTTTTTCCACTTTCTACCACACATTATCTTCTCCTCTTTTATCTACCAAAAAGACCCATTATGCAAACTTTATATAGAATCTTGAGACTCAGAGACCTCAGGCAATGGTGCCAGGGCCAGTAGTCTGCAGTTCAATATGAACGATAAAGTCTTGAGTAATTATATTACTCCTCAAAACATACAGCAATATAGACATCAGGACAAAGTTTTAAAATGATAACTCAAATCTCTAAATTCCAGACTTCATGTCATACACACTTTGCTTTTATTCCCCAAAGTAAGTCTATAAACATATAACTTTAGTATCTGTCTTCCCGCTAACACTCCTCACTATTTCACTATTAATGTGTCCTTCTTAAATGGAAAAGGATTTAAACTAAACATTTAAGAAAACACTGGAATGGATTTTCCTCAAGTTTATAGAGTCTGATGGTAAAAAGTAAATGAGTGACTGGACAATGAGAATGCTGTGTTATAAGTTATAAAATAAGACTAACACCTAGCAGTTAAACTGGATAGGAGAGATGACTTATCGAGCTTGAGAACACTACATATAGGCTGTTCTTAGAAGAAACATTCAAGCTGAGATCTAGTGACAGAGAGAGGGCCCTGAGATTATATGGTTGGAGGCAACAACACCTGGACTTGACCCATCACTGAATTTGAAGGATAAGTGCAGAAAACTGTGATTCAGTAACAGAGAACCTGGCAAGACAGTCTTCATAAACATTTGTTAAGTGAATAAATTCATTAGCTTGAAAACACTGTAAAAAGTCAGTATAGTTTTGAAGATACAAGTTCAGTCTTAGAAATAGTTGTGATGGTTCGGATAGTGCCTTATGAAACTGCAGGAGACAGGTCTAAGAAGAAGTGATTGACTTTGTAGGTCTGGAATTCTGAGGGGTGAGATTAAGACAGGTCAACATAGATGGTACTAATCACAGAGTAGAAGAGCTCATCCAAATAGCAACAGCAATGAGCACCTAAGATTGAAATTATATACAAAGCTATTTTCAAGGACTGGTAGGGTGCTCAAAGCCTCTAATCCCAGCTTTGTATGGGAGGTAGAGATAAGAGTAGATAGTGGTTTACGGCTAGTCTGGGCAAAAAGTTACTAAGACCTTATCTGAAAAGATCCGGCTAGAGTAGTATATGCCTGTAATTCCAACATCTAGCAAGACAGGTCAGGAGGCTTAAGACTAGATCAGGCAAAAAGTTAAGCAAGACTCCATTTCAACAAATAAGCAGTACATGGTAGAATTGTGTCTTTCTTCCCAGCTAGACAGAAGGTGGAGGTTGGAGGATCTTGGCCCAAGGATGGCTTCCAGAAAATGCAGGAGAGACTATGCCTGAAAAACAAACTGAGTAAAAGGGCTGAAGGTATGGTTCAAATGGCAGAGTGCTTGCCTCGCAAGTGCAAATCTAACTCAAAGGACAATCATTCAACTCACATAAAACAAAGCAGATTTCATAAGCACCTCACTGGACCTAGTAAGAGGAGATGAAGGCCTAGGATAGAAACAGAGTGGGTTCTTTTTATGTACTAGAATTGATCTTAGAGCTTTCTACTACAAGCTTACAGTCAATGAATGTCAGATAAATGTACTCATTTTGAGAGAATTCATCGGCAAACATTTTATAATTTTAAAATAATTTTATTCTAGCTCACTTCCAGTTTTCCTTAGCAACTTTTCTAAAGGTCTGAAATGTGCTATTTTATACAACTTCTTTGTCATCTGTGAAAAGGGAATAATGTCTTCTTTACCCATAATACTCTTATAAGGAGCAATTCCGGTTCTTAGACATTTTCAAACAGTATCAACACATAATTTCACACACAGTACATGGTTCAAAACTACCTAATTATTACCTGAATACTACTTAATTATCCAGCAATAACAAATAACCTACCTCAAATATTCTAAAACCATACTTTAAATATGTTTTTGATCAAAGAGGTTACTAAAACTTATTAGAAAATGTTTCTCATACTTACAAAACCAATTGGTATAAACTAACCGTACAACTCATGGTGGGGGAAGGAACTGGGGAGGAGGGAGATGGGGGAAAAAATGAGGGAGGAAGTAACAAGTTGGATAAGTAATGTACTTGCTTTATGAAACTGTAACCCCTCTGTACTTCACTTTGACAATAAAGAAAAAAAAGAGCAAAGTTACCAGAAAAAAAAATGTTTCTCATCAGAAAAGAAAGCTCTTTTCCTAGTAATTTGTATGTTTACCCAATTTATTGTCATTCTTTAACAATTTAACTACAATGTTTTCCAATAATGACTTTAGGCTATGGAAGAAATAAAACCAAGCTGGTGATGTTTACCATAATGACATGCACAAGCATATGCTTTTGTTCTCCCCTGCAAATGTTACTTTGCCACACTTACCTTGCTACTAAGGATCTCTTCCACTCGCTCTTGGGGTGTCTGTCCAGCTTTCTGCCTCACCAAAACATATACTGAATTCACCTTCGGACAAGACCTCAGTAACTTTTCCAGAAGCACCTTTCCTAGGAAACCAGTAGCTCCTGTGAGGAGGACATTCTTGCCTTCATAGTATTCTGGAATTGAAACCATTCTGACCCTAAGAGAAACATGACAACTTCATATTAGTTAAAGGATTTATGTTCAATCTCACTAAAAAAAAATCTCTTGTTAGTCACATATTTTAAAAGAATGACAAAAACAAAAACTGAATATTAGCAAGAAAGAACTCTCACCTCTAGTTCATTGTAGTACAGTGGCAAAAAAAAAAATGAATTGCAGCTACTATCTTGTTTTTCTCATGGTCACCTCAGACAAGTCACTTTTTCTGGACCAACATTTCTTTGGTACAGTTTGTACTAAATGTCTAAAAATTCCTTCCAACAATGAATGCAAATCTTTATTCAATTTCTGTTTAGCCCTAAACACAATGGAATGGTGTTCTTCTCTTCCCAATGGAGTTTAGAAGAGAATAACCCTGAATGGAAATCAGCAGTAAGACTCAATTGTCTGGCTAGTGTAACGCTGGAGGTGCCATGTTTACCTATGATTATCAGTTGACACTAGAAGAGATAACACCAAGTCTTTTCTCCTACATGTTTATTGGTGACAATAAGTCCAACAGGTATTTTATTTCTCTTTTATAAAAAATAGTCATAATAAATATATAGCATACTTAAGCTTCCAATCCCTCTGAATCCCACTCAACAATAATCCCACTGAATCCCACTGAAACAACAGAAAGGATCCACTAACAAAATGACTAGAAAAAAGAACCATGACAAATGGGGGAAAATGCAGGATTCATGCAGTTGGCCAAAATTTACGTTTGTTAAGAGTATACCCCGTTATATTTATTCAACAGAATATTTGAAAACAAAATGAAGGAACTATTGCTAAATACAGTATGAATGGATCTCACAAAAAGAAAACTGGACCATAGTCTGACTACCTAAAGCCAAAATCTCTTCCACCCAACCTGTGGGAGGAGTTGATGACCCATTATCCAGTTGTTTTTCACCAAAAACTTCATCCTCACTAAATATTTTTAAAACCCAGTTACTAGGAGTTAATGACACATTATTCCAGTTTCTTGGGAAATCCTTTCAGACTCCAATAAAAGTTTGAGGCCTTGAGACACTCAGGACAGCCATTCCTTCTTTAGCTGCCTGCCCACTGTCCCTTCTCAAGTATACAATTTCAGTTTGCTTTGCAGTAGTAAACCTGCTCCTGTTAAATCAAAAACAAAACAAATTAAAAACCAGATAGTTGACTGTATGTCCTGCTCTGCCTGGAACTACATTGGGTTATGGCCAGTATGATGGTAAATGCTTATATTTCCAGCACTCAAACTTAATAAGAATCCTCTTTTCATAAAGTGTCTCACTTTGCATAATAAATTACAAGGTTACTCTAGCTATAAGCTGCTTCAGGTTTAGGACACTTCATGACTTCAAGGTGAAAGCCTATCAAAGTTAAAATGCTAATAACTTCCTATGGGAGATATGAAGACTAATCCTACAATATATGCTAAAACTAGATAGCTATTAATAAAAATTACATTCTAGACTTGTTTTTATATGTAATTTCATGAACATTTCCTTCTTTTTTTTATTGTCAATCATGGAACTCAGGGCCTGGACTCTTTCATTAAGCTTTTTTACTTAAGGCTAGCCCTCTATCATGTAGAACCACAGAGCCACTTCTAGTTTTTGAGTGGTTAATTGGAGATAAGCATCTCATAGGGATTTTCCTGCCCAGTATGGCTTTTAACAGCAATCCTCAGATCTCAGTCTCCTGAGTAGCTAGGATGACAAGCCAGCTTCCTGAGCATTGTCTTGTATGAATTTTTTAAAATAAATATTAAGCACAAATGAGCACAAATATTTCATGAGTAGAATTAGTGTCCTTATAAAAGGGACCCTAAGCCAGGTGCTGGTGGTTTACCCTATAATCCTAGATACTCAGGAGACTGGGATCTGAGAACTATAGTTCAAAGCCAGCCTGGGCAAGAAAGTCCATGAGACTCATATCAAAGTAGCCATCAGAAAACTGAAAGTAGAGCCATGGTTCAAAGTGGTAGAGCACTAACCTTAAGCAAAAAGAGCTCAGACCCTAGGACCCTAGGACCACACCACCACCAAAAAAAAAAAAAAAAAAAAAATCAGTGATAACTTCAGCTGAACAGACCTAGACCAAGCAATATGACAGACAGGTGCTTACACATCATTCATGATACCAACAGCAAATGAGATAAAGCTCTATTGGTGCATCAATCTAATAATCTCATTCATGAATGTATTATCATGCTGCCAGACCACATACAACATACAACAAACATTCAAACTATCAGAATTAGAATAGCCAGAAAGATACAGTCCACACAGAAAACAAATACCTCAGTACTGAAAGATCAGGTTCTGTCAATATATAAACTGCTTCCTGATAAATAAGGTAACCTTAGTAGAAACCAAACTTTCTAGATTACTTAGTGACAAAAGATAAGCCTTAGGGCCGAGCCTAGCAGGCCAGACTAGAATCCAGGCATTCTGGAAGTAACCTTACTTACATGTTTGGTCCTATAACTTCCTCATCTCCAAAATACAGATAATAGATCCATACACCCCTTTCTATCTTACAGCATTCATATGAGAATTAAGTGTTACAAATATACTAAAAAACAAAACCAAGACTAGCCAGGCACTGGTGGCCTGTAATTCTAATGACACAGGAGGCTGAGATCTGAGGGTTGTAGTTGAGATCTGAGGATATTGGTTAGAACCCAGACCAGGCAGAAAAGTCCCTATGAAACTCTTATCTCCAATTAACCACTCAAAATCTGGAAGTGGTGCTGTGGCTCAAAGTAGTAGTATGCTACAGCCTTAAGCAAAATTGCTCAAGGACAGTGACCACGCCCTGAACTCAAACCCCACAACTGGCAAAAAAAAAAAAAAAGTACCCACAAAACTAGGCATTACAATGCCATTCTCATATTCTCTTATATCTGTGATAATATGGTCCTTCAGCAAATGGCATAATCAACAATATTACAAAAACAGTCTGAAACAAAAAAATGTTTCCCTCCTTCTGTCTCTATTTTCCTGTGGAAAGTTTTAATTCTTTCTTAAGAAAGAACCATTTAGATTCAAGAAAAAAATATTATCCAAAAAAGATCAAAGCTATTCTATCTCTGGATTAAGTATTGTAATATTCACAAGCACACATACTGCTACTGGCTAGAAGCCCTCAAATGTTCCTAAGTTAAGAAATCAGAGGCTGGGGATATGGCCTAGTGGCAAGAGTGCTTGCCTCATATACATGAAGCCCTGGGTTTGATTCCTCAGCACCACATACATAGAAAAGGCCAGAAGTGGTACGGTGGCTCAAGTTGGCAGAGTGCTGGCCTTGCGCAAAATGAAGCCAGAGACAGTGCTCAGGTCCTGAGTTCAAGCGCCAGGACTGACAAAAAAAAAAAAAGAAATCAGGCTTTATAGTCTTAGAGCAATTTTAGAGGTAAAACACACACATAAAATCCCTCTAACCTTGGTTGTTCTTAAAACTTGTAAATTATAATACAGAGCAACTAGAGATGTCATAACATTACTAACACAATAGAAATGCATGTAATTATTTAGAAAAACTGACAATATTTAATTTCTTCTTAGGAATACATTCAACCAAGATACAAACATACACAGAGATAAGTGGAAATATCACAATAAAATGTCCCCCATATAAAACACATTGGCACCAAAATTTCAAGGAAGTATTATTGGCAACATCCTAAATGCGAAAAAGTATCAACAACACATCTGCTGTATAACATAAATTCTACACAACAATGAACTTGAAAGAGATCTCAAATATTAGCTAAAGAACCCAGGTATAAAAATATATTTATTTTTATTACAATATTTACTACAGTATTACGCCTCAGACCTCAGTCTCCCGAGTAACAAGGATTATAGGTGTGAGCCACTGGTGCCCAGCGAGAAGCCGATTTTTTGAATGCTCTTTCCTACGTTAAACAGTGCTGTATCTTAATGCCCTTTCCCGGACCTCACCACTATGAGTAGTCTTATAAGAAGCAGTCCAATTTTTACTCCTTTACTACTGTTTATTAATTGAACAAAAGGATTTTACTGATATTTCCATACATTAGCCTAATATACTTTTTTTCCACTGCAAAATTACTTATTTATTAGTATTTGTGAGACATGCGTGTCAGGCAAGCAGTCTACCACTAAGCCACATTCATAGTCCAGAGAATGATTTTATAATTTCAAGTAGGTAATTCCCATGTTTCATTTCAACATACATCAAAATAGTCCCAAAATATAGAAATTGGACTTACTAATAAATATATACTTTTTTTTTTGCCAGTCTTGGGGCTTGAAATCAGGACCTGAGCACTGTCCCTGGCTTCTTTTTGCTCAAGGCTAGCACTCTACCACTTGAGCCACAGTGCCACTTCTGGCCTTTTCTTTTTTTTTTTTTTGGCCAGTCCTGGGCCTTGGACTCAGGGCCTGAGCACTGTCCCTGGCTTGTTTTTGTTCAAGGCTAGCACTCTGCCACTTGAGTCACAGCACCACTTCTGGCCATTTTCTGTGTATGTGGTGCTGGGGACTTGAACCCAGGGCTTCATGTATATGAGGCAAACGCTCTTGCCACTAGGCTATATCCCCAGCCCCTGGCCTTTTCTATATATGTGGTTCTGAGGAGTCAATCCAAGGGCTTCATGTATACGAGGCAAGCACTCTACCACTAGGCCATATTCCCAGCCCCCATTACTAATATTTTAAAAACATGTGAAGTAGCGGGCTGGGGATATAGCCTAGTGGCAAGAGTGCCTGCCTCGGATACACGAGGCCCTAGGTTCGATTCCCCAGCACCACATATACAGAAAACGGCCAGAAGCGGCACTGTGGCTCAGGTGGCGGAGTGCTAGCCTTGAGCGGGAAGAAGCCAGGGACAGTGCTCAGGCCCTGAGTCCAAGGCCCAGGACTGGCCAAAAAAAAAAAAAAAATGTGAAGTAGATATAGATCTATTACTTTCGTAGTTTGCCTTTACCCCCTTTTAAAATAAGTGTGGGTTTTACAAACAGTATTTTTGTAAAACACAACAGACAAAGAACCAGAAGAACCTGAAAGTACAAATTTTTCTCTCAATTGGCCACTCTTCACTACCTCTATTAACAGCTCGCATTCATCCTTACTTAGGAAAAAAATTGACTAATTTATTTTTAAGTGGAAAAAAAAAGACAAAATTGTAGTAAGGGTTCTCCTTCTGCTAATCTTTATTACTAAATGTGTTCTCTTTCTTTATTAGATTAAAAACTTTTAGATTAAAAGCCAGATAGTTACTTACATATAAAAACTATTGATGAATAAGCTTTCTCTTTTTTTGCATTTATTTTTTTTGCATTTCTTTCTTAATGGAGTTTGAAAAAGTTTCCCTCCTTGGAATAATGTTGAGATTGAGATGGGATATACCTCTCTTCCTTTTCCTAAGGGATTGCTTTCTTTACAATGTTTACCATATTCATAAAGCAGTGAAGTGCCCAGAACTACCCAATATACTATTACAGTCAAGTGGAGACTGATAATCTATATTCAGCTTCCTACACTGTAATTTACTACAAACAATAACTGAGAAAGGATCTTTATTTTCCATTTCTATAAATACTGTTTTATTTGATCAGAGGCACATAGTCATTGGGCCAAATCTTTATAACGACTCAGTTTCATGTTTTAGCTACTTTAAATTTATTTAGAGAACCTATGCACTGAATATGAAAGTCTCAAATTGGATATCTAGTCATTCAATCTAGCTTTCTATAAATGTCCACCACCTATAGCCATACCTAAAAGTAGGTTCTATTTAGTTTTCTTTTTATTAATACTGACTCTTCTATGTCTTTAGCATGCACACAAATTCAAAACCAAAGCCCCTTTCATGGAGATTATAAGGTGAACATGAACAAAGAATAAAATATTTTGCCTATCTTATAAACTTTTATTCCAAGGTACTATTATTGTATTTAGCACAGCCATATGCAACGTTGCTGTCACTCATTCTCTAATTCTGCCTATCTCATTCTCCTATACCTCAGCTGGAAAACTACTTGGCAGGAATACTGAAGAAAATTAAACAGTAGAAAATCAAGCTAAATGATCTTTTAATGACCCTTAAGTAAAATAAAAATAACTTTAAAGAGATGATTAAGGCCACAATATTCCAAGCTAGAAGCTGGCAAAGGTTTCTCAAAATGTTTGAATAGTAAATATTCTTAATCTTGTGGGCCATTTCTCAGTACCAACTTCTCAACTCTTACTATTATAAAAGCAATTGCTGTGGTTCCAAAATGTTTGGCCCCACCAAACTCCTGCTGAAGTTAAATCACTATTGTCAGTTATTAATCTATTACACTCAGAGGTAGGGACTTCAGGAACTTATTAGGATGACAGTCATCAAGAGAGAAGACCCCACGATGAAGACAGATATTGGAGGATATGAAATACACATACACTCTCTGTCTCTTGTTATGTGATGGCCTGCAGTGCATCACTTTGAGACTCTGCCTAAAGAAGGCCATCACCAGATGCAATCCCTTGAACCTTTAGAACTAGGAGATAAATAGTTCCTTTATGAAGTCACCCAGCATGAAGTATTTTATTATAGTAACACAAAATAGTCTAACATAGGAGCCACAGAAAACAAATGGGTATGGCTATGTTCCAAGAAAACTTTAAATACAGGAAGCCAGTTTGCAGGACACAGTTTGCCAATTCCATTCTCAATAATGATTTCCAATATTCTGTATTCAGAAACATAACCTATAGATGAGAAAAGCATCAATGGAAAAGCAGCGCAGTCTAAAAATACATTGTGATTTCACTACTACTGTTCTTACAAGACAGTACACAGAAAAATTACCATGTGACAACAACAGCAATGATTGTTCCCAGCTACAATGCTGAAAACAAAGATTGACCTGGCTGGGCACCAGTGGCTCATGCCTGTAATCCTAGAGACTCAGGAGACGTGATACCTGAGGATCCTGGTTCAAAGCCAGCCTGAACAGGAAAGTATGTGAGATTCTTATCTCCAGTTAATCATAGGAAAACCAGAAGTAGGACTGTGGCTCTAAGTAGCAGAATGCTAGCCCTGAGCAAAAAAAGGCTCAGGAACAGTGCCTTGGACCTGAGTTCAAACCCCACAACCAACCAAAAAAGAGAAAAAAAGACTGACAGGAAAAAAGGCACAGGAAGCAAACAAGGACAATGTCCCTATCAATATCAGAGGCCATTGACATGTTGATTTCTACCATCCACAGCCTTGAGACAAAAAATTTCTGTAATAATATTTTCATTCCAGTCCTGGGGCTTGAACTCAGAGCCTGTGTGCTATTCTTTAGCTTCTTTTGCTCAAAGCTAGAGCTCTACTACTTGAGCCAGAGCTCCATTTTTTGGCTTTTGTTGTTGTTGTTGTTGTTAGTTTATTGGTGATAAGAATCTCATGAGCTTTCCTAGCTGGGTTGGCTTCGAACCACAATACTGTGATCTCAACCTCCTGAGTAGCAAAAATTACAGGTGTGAGCCACAAGTGCCTGACAAACTTCTGTAATCTTAAGTAGTCAAGTTTGTAGAAACTTTATGAAACCCTCTCTAGGAAACTATCAGAAGGCCAAATATCATAGTGACTACGATTATGGCCCAGAACAAAAGGATTTCTAAAACTGATTCATATACTCTTTAAAATTATATACATGTATATAATAAATATACATAAAGACAGATGCAGTTATAAAAATATACTATTAAATGGAAGAACTTTTCAAATGGGCACAAGAAGAAATAGCATAAAGTTTTATGCTATAGATGCATAAGATGCAAAGATGGAAGATCAAAAGAATCTCAGGATGGTGTTTCTGGGTATGTGTTACAGATATGTAATGAGAACATACTTGTATATTTGCAAATCTCAGTATATAATAGCAGATGCAGGCAAAGTAGTAGACTTACTTAGAACCCTTGGGGCTCCTTAAGGAAGACAGGCCACTCAAAAGGATCAGTACTACCTCTCCTGCGTTCCTCAAGGGGACTTGGGAGTAATCAGTAGTCTCTGGGTCTCTTCTTCAGTCACCAAATCTGCCAAAGGACAATACTGTAATTTAGTTTAATAATCATAATTGTTTTTATTTCCTATTCTATAATAGAACAACACTTAATTTCATAAAACAAAACAAGTACTCCAATAGACTGAACAAAAGAGGTTCTGTTTGTTTCTCTCTCAGTAGTTTTCAGCTTTTACTTACTAATTTTTCTTTCCCTTGAGATAGGACCTGGATATGTAATACAGGCTGGCCTCCAACTCAAGAACTTGCTGCTTAGTCCTCTGGAGTACTGAGATTACAGGTGTGTTGCCACATGCCATATCAGTTTAAGGGGTGGGGGAATTTTCTTTTTAGGTAGTACTGAGGCATAAGTCTAGGATGTTGCATTTTCTAGTAACACTCTGAGGCATACCAGAGCAGTTTTTTGCTTTTATTCATTTTTTTAGACAGGATGTTGTGATTTTTCCCAGGGATAGCTTCAGACCTATCCTATGCCTCCTGACAAGGTGAGGAGTTATAGGTGCCAGCTACCCTTTCTAGCTTATTTAGGTGGAGTTTGCCAATTTTTTTGCCTTGGCTGCCCTCAAATCTTGATCCTTCTGTCCTGAGTATTTGGAATTACAGGTTTCCCCCACCAGAACCAGGAGTCTGATGGTGACTTTAATAAAGCTGCTTTCCTTGTAAAGTGGAGAAGGTAAACAGATTAGAAAAAATAACTTATTGGCTAACATCAGGTTATTTAGGGAGTTAGGGGTATAGCTCAGTGGTGTTAGCCTAGCATTCATGAGTCCCTGGGTTCAATCTCTAGAACCACAAAATAAATAAATCAGGTTAGTTAAAGTTTTCCTTATTTGCAGTAAGGCAGAGATAGCTTTATTATCATATCAAATTAAACTAGGCTGTTTGGGAAATATGGCTGCTACTAGTCTAATCCTGATTTCTCAGAAATCACACAACCAGCTTAGTTTCTGCTTGGTTCTATGGAACTATTATATGAGTAATTCCACTTTGATTTTTAGTCTGGTCTGTTAAGGCATAGTATAAAATCTTAATCCAAACAGTGACCTACTGTGATTTTTCCTTAACAAACAAGACTGATAAAAAAAATATATCAGCTGTTCCCTACTACCTATTTGTTTTAATTAAGATTATGAAGTAGCCTCTATGTATGTATATACTGTTAAGATTTCCTCCTCTGGAGCATATCTGGAACGAAAGGTCTAGTTAATGTTTTTACTACTATATTTGGGTAACTACAGAATTTTTTAAATTAATTACAAATTGTAAATGTTTATTGGATGTCAATAAATGTTTTAATACACACATGCACACACACAAACACAAACACACACACTGTGGGTAGAATCTTTCAGTAGATTAAGACAACATAAAACTTCTTATGAAAGTAAATTATAAGCAACAAATGAAAATCCTATGTGCAAGCTCAAAGTGTACAAACTACTTACTGTAGTTAAGTAAGAATAATGGATTTTCTTTTCCTTTTTCAAAATTAAGGCTTATCAAGCATTTTTCCACAAACAAAAGAATAGCTCTAGCATCTTGGTTAACACTGCTTTCTTCAATAAAAGATGCTAGTGTCCAACGCTGTTCTAAGCACCCATTGAAATAGATATAATGGTTACTCTGTTTGCCTACACAGGCACTGATAGAGCAATATCTAACTGCCCTATTTTCAACAATGTCTAAGGTATTTCCTCTTAATGAATTCATAAGTTTTTAGGCCACTGCATAAATATTTTGTACATTAGTAAAAAATTGTTGCTCCATAAGCATGGTACTTTCATCGGTCTAAAATGCTCCAGGGACATTATTCTAAAAAAATTTGTATGTTTTATATGTTCCAATCCTGTATCAGGGAAGGGAAAGGAAAAAGAAGCAAAGGAGAAAGAAAGGGAAGTGAAGAAAAAGGTAAAGGAAAGGAAGAGAGAAGGAAAGGGGGAGAGATGAGGGAGGGAAAGAGAAGGGGGGAGAGAGAGGAAAAGGGGAAGGATGAAAAAGGGGAAGAGAAATAAACTTCTTCACCAAAGAGGAAATTTTAATATGGCATTAAAATCATATGTTTTGCAGAAAACTTAAAACCTGCAGTAATATCAATTTTCTTTTGTTCCTGTTTCTAAGTTCAAGGCCCAAACCTATAGGGTAATAATTTCTCTACTATAAAGCCTACAGGAAAGATCTGTGTTCTACTTGACACATAGCTTGTTAATACAGAATAATAAATAAGAAAAATATTCATAATAGCTCAAGTAATTACATTATTGATATGGGGGTTATCTCACTGTTGGGAAAAATATACTCCATTTCATTTTAGGGGGAAGAAAGTCACTTTAAAGGTGTTCCTCAGGGCTGGGAATATGGCCTAGTGGCAAGAGTGCTTGCCTCGTATACATGAAGCCCTAGGTTCGATTCCTCAGCACCACATATATAGAAAAAGCCAGAAGTGGCCCTGTGGCTCAGGTTGGTAGAGTGCTAACCTTGAGCAAAAAGAAGCCAGGGACAGTGCTCAGGCCCTGAGTTCAAGCCCCAGGACTGGCAAAAATAAATAAAATAAAAGTGTTTTTCATAAGTGTTTTTAAAGATAAAACTATTGTGCTATCTTTACTCCTTATCTTAATAAAAATATTTTCATATAAACATAAAAAATTTATCCTAGTATTTTCAGAATGAAACAGTGTTCAGGTCATAAAGGTAAACTAAAATTTTAAGTATATTACTAAAGAAAGAGCTTTAACACAACAAATGGCATTCAAATATCTTGTTTTACTTAAAAATCCATTAAGACTAAATAATTCAAATTACTCATAAAACTAATGTTATATTAAAATGTACCTTGTTTAGCTAGAATAGTCTATATATAGATTATAGGATTATTCAAAAACTACCTCATGTAAATTACTATTTATATATCATGTGCAATTTAATTCAAGTCTAATTCACCAAAAGTAATCTCTCAAGTAAAATCAGGATTTTGCTAACTAAAGCATAACTCTGAAAATCTTGCTTCAATGGTCTACTGTATTTCCTCTCTAATTCTGTTGTGTACCTTTTTTCAGATGCCTTCTGAATCTGCTCTAAAGAGGCAACTTAACAACAATCCTTCAGTCCTCCAAGGAAATTTTGAGGTAAATGGGACAGGGAAACTGTATACTTTATATCCAATCAGATTAGCAAGGCATATTAGCATATCAATAACAAAAAGTCCACAGGTAAAGAAACTCAAGAGAACTCTAGAGTCCTTAGCAATGCTGAAAGAGCCAAAGATGCAATTTTTTTTAAGCACTGGGGATTGAACTAAGAGCCTCCCACTTGAGCCACATTCCCAGTCTTTTTGCTTATTAGTATATTTACAGATAGTCTTGCACAGGCATCAGGACTGGACTTTGACCCTTCTCCTGTACCTCCCAAGTAGCTAGAATTGCTGGTGAGAGCAGTATGTCAGTTTTCTGTGAGGAGGAATAGCTTCCAGGAATGTCTTTTAATGACTAAATTCCACAACAAACCCTCTTCTCAAAAATATTTTCTTATATGGAAACAATTCAGATACCCCACAAATGAGTGAATCCAAAAAATGTGGTGCCTATATACAATGGAATTTTATACAGCCATTAGAAAGAATAAAATAATGTCATCTGAAGGGCAATGGATGGAACTAGAACAAATCATGTTAAGTGAGGTAAGCCAGGATATCCTCAAATATACAAATGGTGCATTTTCTCCTTGATATGCAGAAGTTAGATCTAAATATGACAAATTTCACAGGATTTTAGATACTCACATACAGGGAGACCAAAAAAAGGATAGTCTTAGGAAAAAATCACAAAGGTACAATACCCAAGGCCTCTTCATATGCCCATATATATATATATATATATATATATATATATATATATAATACTGAAACAAATGCAAAAGATATGGAAACAAAGAACTTTTTTCTTAATTTGTTTTTTCTTTTGCTGATGACTCTGTATTCTTTATCTTTTATAGGGTATTCAGATGCACATCTGTGGCAGGGCGAGGGGAGGGCACAGAATCCCAGGAATACATGCAGCAGTGGAGTGCACTGGACATTGATGAAAGTGAGCTATACAACTCCTGAGTGGAGATGGGAGGGAGGGACTGGGAGAGAATGGTGGAACAGATGATGCTGTATGAAAGGAAATGTATTTATTACCTAACATATGTAAGTAACCCTGCTGTATATCACCTCTAAAATAACAATAAAGTAAACTTAAAAAAATATTTTCTTAGTTTACCTTTCAAACTTTGCGAGGCTAGGAATGTGGCGGGTATAGTGCTTGCCTACCATGCATGAGGCCCTAGGTTCAATTCCTCAGTATCACAGAAAAAGCCAAAAGTGGCACTGTGGCTCAAGCGGTAGAGTGTTAGCCTTGAGCAAAAGAAGCTCAGGGACAGTGCCCAAGTCCTGAGTTCAAGCCTAAAAAAAAAACTTTGCAAGGTTCATAGATACATCAAGCAGAAAATCAGACCAAAAAATATATAAAAATGAAGGAAGTGTTAATAAGCCCTGGAATTGTGGGCTATTACACTAAGGATGAGGTAAAAGTTAAGTATGACAAAATAGACATGGGATTACAAAAATTCAAGAAATTCTTAGTCAATTTATCAAAATCACAGTGATAAAAACTTCCTATTGTGGACACTGAGATCCAGAATGGTGATGCCAAAATTTTCAAACACATGAAAAGACTAAAACAATTCAATGGAATGAATGACTACACTATTGTCATAACCAAGTAACTTTGTGGCAAGTCAAATAACTTTTCTGGTCACTTTTTTAATTCATTGAAGAGGAAGGAGACTACAAGCTCATAAGTATGTACTTCTACCACAAAGCATTAGAATGAGTTGTTTCCTGGTCTTACAATAGACACTTAGGGAATTATTAACTCCAACAGCTACAAAGGTTATCACTAATTCAACAAACATTTACCATTTTTAGTGCAGCTCTGCAGTTATAAGCCACACTATCAGCTAATTTTCCAAATTCTTATCTACTCTGCTTATACTAAAAAGCATCATCATGGCTAAATTGTAAATACAATCTAAAAGTTTTCAAAATCATATTGTCTTTGGCAATACTGAGATTTGAACTCAGGGCTTTGATAAGCAGGTGCTATAACACTTATGCCACACCTTTTGCTTTTAGGTATTTTTTCAATATGGTACTGTGTTTATGCATGCCCACAGTCAGCCTGGACCTTGATTCTATTTATGCTTCACTAGTAGCTGGAATGACAGGCGTATAACGCCCCCTAGTTTTGTTTTGTTTTTTTCATTCATTGAGATAGAGGTCTCAACTTTTTTCCCAGGTAGGCCTTGAATCACAATCCTCCCTATCTTACCTGACTTAGTAGTTACTATTACAGATATATATGAGCCTTGATGCCCAAACTAAAAAAACACATGTTTCTAATTTATTTAAGATTATCCTTCCAAACTAAGTTGGTGATGATTCTCTGAATGACCACTAAGAACCAATTCTTTGTCAGCCAAAACCCTGTATTACCTGTAGGGGTTAACACATATATGGACCCCAAGACGCTTTAACAAATCCCTCCCTCCAGACATCATAACTGTTCAATCACAAGGTATGTCAAAAAACATTCTTCCTTTATCTCTTGGAGAAAAAAAAAGGGTATGTAAGCATTTATCCATTCTTAAATATTCTTCCTATTAATTCAGATGGACACCAGCCATATCTCGTGTATGTGTGTGTGTATATATATATATATAAAACCATAAATCTACTCCAAAATCGTTTGAAAATCAATTCCTACATATTTATTAAACTGGCTCTATTTTCCAAGTATTATGGCACTTACTTGTAATCTGAGTATGCGCAGGCAGGTCTGAAAATTCAAGGCCATGCTGAACTAGAGAGCAATAGTTTTGTCTCCAGAAATAAAAAATAAAATAAAATAAGATGGGTATGGCTGGTTTTGCCTCCAAGAATCCAGTGAAGAACTGGTCTAATTTTCCAGGTGCTAATGGCTCACACCTGTAATCCTAGCTACTCAGGAGGCTGAGATCCAGAGGATCAAAGTTTGAAGCCAGATGAGGCAGAAAGTCCATGAGACTGTCTCCAAAATAGCTAGCAAAAAGCAGGACTTGAAGTGTGACGCCAATGATAGAGCACCTATTTAGCAAGTCAGGAAACTCCAAGTTCAAACCTCAGTAAAGCCGAAAACCAAAAAAAGATTATGGAACAAACTTTTAGTCAAAATACTTATTTTCTAAATCCAAATACTTCTCATAAACTGAAATAAAGCACATATTTCAAATTAATGTTAAAATTGTTATGTGGTTGCCAAATGGTTAATACTTATTAAATTAAATGCATGTGCATGCACAAAAAAGCTACCACTTAGTTTCAAAGTGACTTATACCTGAGAGCTAATTGGCAGATACCCACATTCACCAAAGTAGATCTATTTTTATATATGGTGTAAGTTATTTAGAAGACATTGGTACTTTTTAACAAAATGTGGCAAATAATTCACCAGAGTCAATGATATAATCACAAAATAGAGTGCACTAGTTTTTAATACAGCAATTGACTTTTTTCAAGAACTGATGTAAGACCACTACTATGCCAATATCTGTACAGGTCTAAAAGATGAAAAGGTATAGATTTACACAGAACTTATTCTGTGAAGTTAAAGTTAATTTTTTATAATTAAATCCTTTATCCATGTGATCACCATCACTTCCCTCTCTAAATGTCCTTGCTCTTGGTTTATACCTGTCAAAGTTGCTTGCATTTCAAAACAATGTCAATTTCCAATTAAAAGTCTCTACCAATACACTACACTACATTCTGTTTCATACCTGTATATTCAGTGCCCACCCTTACAATATACCTATCTAAAAATGCACAAGTAAAATGTATGCCTCATGAGATGATAAATACTTTTAGAAGAGGGAAATGAGTGACTCGTAGGAAGTAGATAAAAGTTCAAGTCTCAAACTATACTTAACATGAACAATTTTCATCTTGATTGGTAATCAGGTGTCTACAATCAGCTGCATTGAAATAATTGCTTTTATTAGTGTCCAGTAATGCTACACTGTATGATAATACTTAAAAAGGAAATCTGTTTCAAACTGAAGAGGAAAGAGATTGAGTTTACAGATGAAGCAAGACTGACCACAGTTCACAATTGATAAGGTTGGTGATGCATATACTACTAGCAATTTTAATCTTTTTTATTTTTGTGCCACTCCTATGGCTTGAACTCAGGGTGTAGGCACCGTCCCTAAGCCTTTTTGCTCAGGGCTAGGGCTCCACCACTTGAGCCAAAGCTCCATTTCTAGCTTTTGAAATTAAGAGTCTCATGGACGTTCCTGTCCCAGCAGTCTTCCAACTGTAATACTCAGTCAGATCTCAGCCTCCTGAGTAGCTGGGATTACAGACATGAGCCAACAGCATCTAGTGTCTAATAGCAACTTTTATAGATACAAGTTTACCTCTTCAACTAGTAACAGCATCTTAAGATAGGCCCAGTAGTTTTCTTCTTTAAATTTGCCCAGAATAGAACAAAAGAATTCAACTTTACTAAACACAATCTATTCTTTAGGCATAAACTACTTTCAATAAAATATCAACTTTTTTAAATTTTGCAATGCATGCTAGACAAACACTCTGTAATTCAGCTACATTCACAGACTCACATAGTCTCTTATAAGATGAAATAAAAACATCAATTATTCATTTATTTACAATGACTTAATGGGTACCTGCTTTCTAAGATAACTCTATCAAAGGAAATGTAGGATACAAAAATACATCCTTTCTAATGCATCAAGAATCTAACTATACCCTCAGGGATCAATGATAAATATGGCAGGAAGGGAGGACAAGGAGATGAAAAGAAAAAAGTAGCAAAAAGTAACAATACAAATTTAAAGAAAGGTACTTAATTTAAAATATCCATGTTGAAGTTCAACTGGCTTAAAAGTTCTCCCCTGTTCACCTAAGAGGAAACTGAAGCCCAATAAGGGATCCTGACTTGCCTAGTTTTACACCAACTTGCTAACAAACTCCAAATTATAACTCAAATCTGTGGATTCAAAATTCAGTACCAGGGCTGGGAATATGGCCTAGTGGCAAGAGTGCTTGCCTTGGTAATACATGAAGCCCTGGGTTCAATTCCCAAGTACCACATATATAGAAAATGGCCAGAAGTGGCACTGTGGCTCAAGTGGCAGAGTTCTAGCCTTGAGCAAAAAGAAGCTAGGGACAGTGCTCAGGCCCTGAGTCCAAGCCCCAGGACTGGCAAAAAAAATTAAAATTAAAATAAATAAATAAATAAAATAAAGCCTCTTAAAAAAACTCAGTACCAATTTTCTACATTATATCACTTTTTTCTATGCCACATTAACTAATGAAAATGAACTATCTTATGAATATTTTCTTTTAATTCTAGATCCTACCATAGTATAAATGATAGGATAAATAAAGAAGGAGACTGGAAAGGAAATGAACACAACAAATTTCTGAGACTGTTTATACATATGTACATCTGCCACACTTCAATTCTGAGCTATACTTGACTTTAAGACACAGTATCCATTTCATAAACACTTTGAAATGAAATGACCACTATAAAATCACTATCACTTATTTAGAAGCTGTACACAAAGCACAAACACTTTGAGCAGGAATCCCATCTTCTAACATATCCAAGAAGCATTCTTTCAGTTTTATTAATATAAAAAGTCCTTATTTGTCTCATATGTATGATTTTTGAGTTAGAAAATGTAAAGCTTGATAGACTTGTTTTTGTTCTTTTGTTTCTGGCCAAGGTATTGTTAATGTAGCCCAAGCTGGCCTAGATTTTGTGATCTCTCTGCCTCAGCTACAGACAGAATCTGTAGGTACAGGCTTCTGCCTGTAGCCTGGGATTACAGGTGTGTACCACAACAACCTGCCAAAGCAATATTTTAGCCTAGCTCTGTCATCTCGCTTTCAACCTTTGGAAAGTTACTAATTTCTATGATCCTCATTTTCTTTGTCTGTGAAATGGGATAATGTGTAAGTATTCAGTGCAATCCTTTACTTAGGAAATATAGTAAAGTGTCTAAAAAGAGCCAAGCATCTCATTAATATTAAGCTTCCTTTTATAATCTCTATGGGCCAAATGAATTTTAAACTAAAATCTAGATTGCTTTATAAATTTCTTTCTCCTTCATTTAGGAAATTGGAATCAAACTATATTGATCCCTAGAGAAAATCCTACTAGTTTATTAGGGAATGATTACTTGGTAAGACAGGCTTATTTTCTTAGTATGTGTTTCAGAATAAAACATTGATAAATTTCTAAACATTTACACTAATGAATTACATATAAATTATACCCATAGTACTTTCTTGCTATTTACACTGAACTGAAACTAAGCCCATTACAAACCAACTAAAGAGAGGAACTACAAAAACACAATGTATGGAAAGAAGGAAGGATATTAAGGCAAAATAAACAGTCAAAAAGACCCAATTCTATGAGTAGTTCCTGGTTTTAACCTTAAACTCTAAGAAAACAAATACTGAAGTCCAGACCACACTTCTAGGCCTGGAGTACCTTAATAACCTGATCCTTCAGATTAAATGCCATCTCTCAGTGTGTACAGCTTCAATTCCCACCATTACAACCCAGTCACTTCCAACATGGGAACAAGGCCTTCCCATGGGGTTCATATGGAGTTGTTACTAAAATTGTCTTTTCTATCATCCCAAATTCCAACCAACACATTATTTACTGTTTGCTTATTTCTCTTAGTTGGTTTTCACCCAATTATTTTTATAACAATAACATGCTTATTTTTTTTAAAACATTCTAACCGGTGTGTGCCTATTAAAATTCACAGGCCATTCAGGATCTTTATAGCCCAATTAAAGCCCTGTCAGCATCCATCCTATGAGTTTGATCATAATTGTGATTATATCACATACTCAAATTTGTACAATACTTGCCATTAGGCACAATTACCAGTCCATATTTTAACTTCTTGGTTGGTTTTCTGAAAACTAAATTCACATTTCATTTTTAACTCAATTGTTTCTTCTCAATCATTGTTTTCCTGAGTCTTAGGTGCTTCTGAACATTTTCTTCTGTCTTAAGACTTTCAAAATAGTATATTTGTTAGTATCTATTAAAAATCTCTGCAAGTAAACTCTCATTCTTCACTTGCTCTTCTATAACATGTCTGGCTTAGACCTGACCTTTGTATTTTCTTGTCAATTATGAATCTTCAGCAAGTAACATAATGCTTGGTATCAAGCAAAAACCTGATTAACATTTACTGCTCATTTTTGCTAATCCTGGCCTGTCATTTACTAGTTAGTATGCCCTCAGGCAGGTCAAATCTGTCTGACAGCTCCCTCACCCACAAAATAATCAAATGATGATACACAAAAAGAATATCTCAAGCAACACAATAACCAATAAAACTTGCCACTATCACTATACTTTAATGTAAATCTCAAAAATAGGTTGATCAAATCTACCTCAAAATGACTATTTTCACTACATTCTCTTAACTTTCAAAAAATGTTTTTGTGTACTTCCCCTTACTAGCTTCAGTCCATCAAATAATTCTCTCCTAGCTACCACTCAAAACCATTATTTATCAACTAAACTGCAAAAAAGAGACTCAGTTGATTTCTACACTCCAAATGTTCACTTAAATCTTTCTCCTTATGCCTGTAATCCTAGCTACCTAAGGGGCTGAGATCTAAGGATCTAGGTTCAAGGCCAGCCAAGGGCAGAAAAGTCTGTGAGTCTTATCTCCAATAAACTCAGAAAAAGATGAAAGTGAGGCTGTAGCTCAAGTGGAGGGCCTTATGTTTGAGCACAGAGAGATACAGGGACAGTGCCCAGGCCCTAAGTTCAAGCCCCAGGCCCAGGAAACAAAAAAACAATCTTTTAAATTTGTGATTCTTCCTTTTAAGTGAGGTGAGCCAAACTCTGAGAGACAAACAGCACATGTTCTCTCTGATATGCAAAAGTTAGATCTGAAATGCACTGGAATATGACAAATTACACAGGATCCTAGATACTCTCACACAGTGAGACCAAACAGAACATACTCTTAGGAGAGAAACACAAAAGTACAATGCCTAAGTGCCATACTTATATAAAATAACAAATATACCAAAACAAACTCCAAGATATGGAAACAAAAAACTTTCTTTTTTCTAATTAGTTTTTAGATTTGGGTGATTCTGTCTTCTTTGCCTTATGTAGGGTGTATTCACATGTATATCTTTGGGAGGGTAGTGGGGAGGGCACAGAACTCGAGGGAAAAAAGGGTGCAAAAGTGCAGCAGTGGAGCTCACTCAACATTGATGAAAGTAAACTATGCAATTCTTAGGCAAAGTTGGGAGAGAGGGACTGGATAAGAATGAGGCAACAGAAGACAGGAAATGAAAGGAAATGTACTCATTACCTGACCTACATCACCGCTATAACAATAAATTAATTTCAAAAATAAATTTGTGATTCTTGTCCAGAGCTACTTATACTAAATCCAAATTACTGGACTTTCATTCTTGTGTCTTCTAATAACCCAGACCCCCATCTCCTACTATAAGTGATGGCTGAAAACTCACCATTTCCAGAAACTTTCCCTGACTAACTCCACATCAGGTAAACTAATTCTCTTACTAGAAATAAATAACCTCTACAAAATCATTTCTACCTCCTAAAGAATGATGATTCATTAGTTACAATGTTTTGTTGACCTGGTGAATAAGGAAACGACCCATAACAACTGTTCTCATTGCTTCATCCTGGACACTGTAACTTCACAATCCTTTTGTCCTTCCCCACAAACAAAAATTATCCCTTCCACCTAAATCTACTGGGTATGGCCACTTTCTTATCTCTTTTTTGTCTTCAAGCTCTTCCAACACCTCACAAATAAAAACTAGAAGCTTCAAACAAAAAGGCAGTAACAGTGATACACACATACCAAGTCCTTTCCTGCCTTTTTTTGTTGTTGTCGTTCAGTGCTAGGATGGAACCCAAAGTCCCATGCATGATTCCACTGTGCATGAGTTTCTTTCCTGAAAAGAACTTTGAACTTTTTTTTAGCTACAAAACTCTTATCAGGGCTGAAATTTTCCCAAGAAGTGGAAGGCATAATCAAATTCCACTATATTAAATTGCTGCATTTTTATAGAGAACGATAGTTATACATTAAGTCTCACTGCTGTTACTGTAAGAGTTCTTGCATCATTTTTATCCTGTATTACACACGCCCCAAAAGATAATTTGGAAACAACCCTGTAGGGCAGATTTTCCAAGAGTATCTTCTGATGTTGCCTTTAACTGTACTTAGCTGTAATGAAGGAAGAGATTCATCAAAAGTAAAAAAATGTATGCCTATTACTGCAAACAGAGTAGGTTTGTGCTGCTGAGGCAAAATAATCAGATGGTCTACCAAGTGCATGAAAGAGGAAGGGAAAGGCGGAAGGTATGACCAGCCTCGGTAGTGAGAGTTAACAAGTCTGTTCAGTCTTCAATGAGTAGTGAATGAACCCTATGAACCTGAGACATTTGGCTCTCCTGACTCCGTCGTTGCTCATTACTCATAAAAGATTTACAGCCTTTCAGCTACCATACATAAATCTACCTCAACTACTCCTGAACACTTTTTCAGCAACCAAATAACGTCTTCTGGTCAAGCAATCTCCTTCTACATATCTCATCTAAAGAAAACCTCTCCCCTCAGTCACCTTCTGGTCTCAGTCCACGTGTTTATGTCTAGTCCCATATGTCTAGAGATCTTAACCTTCAAAACCCAAACCTCCCACCCCTTCGTTCTCAGCTGATCAACTCCGAACCCCTCTCCGCCTGCCAACGGCCTCCCGGCCCGCTCCTTCTTCCGAGGACACCCTTCTTCATAGCATCATCCCTTTTCCCATCACTTCCTCCCCTGGGCCTAGAATCCTTCAAGCGGGGGCCTGTTTTTGCCGCCACCCTCCCTCAAGCACCGGAGCCCGCTTCCCTGTCAACTCTCCGCCCCATCTTCCCCACCACTCCGCGGCCTCCCACCCTGAGCAGCGCCCCCGGCTCCGCCCCCAACTCCCCCGAAGCAAACCAGGCCTGTCCGGCCGGCCCCCTCACGAAGCCAGCCCTCCAGAGGGCGGTGGCCCGGCCACGCCGCGCAGGGACCATCCCGGCTGAAGTAAGCGCCCCGTTCTCCCGACGGACGCGGTGGGGGCGGGGGTGGGCCGGCGGCCCCACCTCGGCCCAGCCAGCCCCCGGGAAGCCTCAGCAAGGGCCGGGCAAAGAAGCGCCCCCCCGGCTCAGGCCTCTAGTAGCGTCCCGGCCTCTCACCTAGACGCAAAGGTGGGGCCTCGCTCTCTCCCTCTCTCTCTCTCTCTCTCTCTCTCTCTCTCTCTGGCAGTCCAGCGATGGCTACACTGCCACTGCCGCCGTCGCGCTCTCTTCACCGCCCCCGGCCGGCTGCTGAAGAGCGGACGCACAGAGGCACGCCCATTGGCTGCAGCCGCATTCACGTCAGCGGGTCCCGACCGCACTTCGGGAAGTGATTGGTTGGCCCCGCGCCTCTTTTCCACATCGGCTTTTGATTGGCTCTGGAGGGCACCCTTACCGGGAGGACCACTCACCCTCCTCCTCTCTTCAGCCTCCTAACCCCCCCACCACACACACACATGCACACACACACACACACACACACACACTTACATACACCAGGTTTCCATCCGGGAGGGAATGGGGCGAGAGCAGCGCCCGTGGGACTCCAACGGCCAATGGGGGCGCAGAGAGAGGGCCTGGGGCTGGCCCACAGGAAAGTTCAGCCAATGGGAGAGTGCCTCACATCCTAGCTCGGCAGCGCCGCCCCCGGCAGATCGCATTCCAGCAGGTCGCGCCCAGGGCCACGCCCGGCTGCCCACGGCTCGAGACTGGTGCCCACGCCAAAGGTGCAGAGCACGCGGCGAGGCCAGCGCTGCAGCGGCTGCACAACCATTGTAGCGTGCTCCGACACTGTCTATGTGGAGCCCGGCCATTACTAGGTGTGAGGGACCCTCTTCAAGAACTACCAGTTTGGTTGAGGTCCGGAGAGCCCCGAGAACCCCAGGAATGTCTACGGTGTAGACAGAAAGGGAGATCACTGAGCCAGAGTCTCATCCAGCCCCGCAGGTCTGTGGGATTAGTCGTGCCATATCACTTTCTCCAAGATCATTCCATACAAGCCGTAAGGGTGCTAGAGGAGTTAGAATAATGGATACCTCTGAGGAATGGCGGGCACATTGGTTTGGTGGGAAGATTCCGACCTGGAAAGGTTCTTTTCCTTGATGTGATTGTTGGTTACCATATTATGTGAATGTGTAAAGATCCTTCGAACTCTTCATATACACTGCACTGTGCTCCGTTTATGTATGACAACTAAAATTTTTAAGTAACAACAGGATTGTGACAAGTGCACTGCAATAGACAGCCCCTACCAGAAGTTAGCCATCATTCAAACATTACGAACCATTTGAAGTAAAGGGGAGAAGTAAAAATGACCGAAAGCTCTTGGCATGTTGAACTTTTAAGGACGGGCCAAGATGAATGCAGGTGCTTTTCCTCCCTGTTGTTGGATTTGAAGTTTGCAGCATGAAATCATTGCTAGTACTGCACCCAGTTAGCAACCTTAAAAAAAAAAAGTTATTGAGTTTGCCTACTTTGTGGCACACCTAAATTCTAAACCCAAGACATGAATACTGTGGCTTCTTTCTGCTGTGGAGGAACTCAATCCAGCACAAATAACAGATTACAGAAACACAAAGCTGAGAGCTGCTAATTTACATTCAGGTATGACTCAGTCTATGTTAAGCAATGCAAAGGTGGCCTACAACCCTTTCAGCCCAGTGGCAGATTGACAGCTCACTAAAACAAACATAAGAACTTGGCCATGCCAGGTGGTATCCACCCCAAATGACCTGGAGAGGCTAAACTGGAAGGAGGAACACTTGAGCCCAGGTGTTCAGATTGAGGCCAGCTTGGGCAACAGAGCAAGGTCCCATCTCAAAAGATCTCTGAGCCAGTTTCTAAAACTGTAGGAGAATGTCAGATTAAAATAGTTAAATATCACAGTGTTTCTATTGAAATCTATTGTTTGCAACTATGAAGATAGAATTAGGGAACTTGTTGGGGGTGTTTTCTCAGGAGACGGGTAGTATGATAGAAGGGGTAAAATCGATTGGGATACAGTGTAAATGTGTGATGTGTGGAGATGTAACAACCCCCTTCCCACTATATAACTAATATAAGCTGGTATTTTTAAAAGATTACAATAATCATATATATTGATCTAGTAATTAATTTGTTTGATTCAAACAGATGCCTTTGTTCAAAGTCTCTAAACTGGGAACATGAAGTTAGGTATGGCAATATTTTTCACAGAGTATAGGTCAAAATGAGACAATTTCAATATAATTGAGTAATACATAGAAAGAAACCCTAAATAAGAGATTGGAAGGCTTGGTGCTAAGGTAACCACTGCTAAGTTCTAGCTGCAAATTATGCAGTTAGGCACTATTCCCAGAAAATACCTTCTTTGTGGGATTTTTACCACTTGAGAAAATAGCTTTAAGAAATATCTGTATATAAGTGCAACAATTAATGCTTAGTTTTAGCAGAGTGCTGATTGTTCATGCCTGGGATCCTAGCTAGTCTGAAAGCTTTGATCTGAGAGATTGGAATAAGAAGCCAGGCAGAAAAGTTCTCAAGACTCCATCTCCCAGCAAAATAACCAGCAAAAAACAGGATGGAGGCATGGATTTAGTGATAGAGTGCCAGACCAAGCAGCAACTGAATGAACTCGGGGCCCTGAATTCAAACTCTACTACCCCTCCAAGAACAAATGAATGAAGCTTGTTTCTGGGTAAAACATAATGGAATTATTTAATTATTTGCTTAATGAGTACATTAAACTGTAAAGGCATCTCAAATGGACTCAAATCAATGTGTAGTAGTGTGTGTCTCCACAGAGGTTCCACAAAGATGAGTGGAGAGCTTTCTGGAAGAAGATTTAAAAATAAAAATTTCACTCTCCAAGATGGCACAGTCCCATTGATAGAATGTTATATGGTCAGAATCTCCTGTAAGGCACAACCAATCATAAACAAATGCAGATTTTCATATAGGTACAAAATGGAATTAATAATATTCACAAAAAGCAATGAAGTATTTTGTTACAGAACTTTTTCCAGAAAAACAAATTCTGTTACAGTTTGGGTCTGAATTGTCTCTCCAAGACTTGTGTTTGTTTTAAAGGCTTGAGCCTCAGCTGGGTGCTATTGGGAGGTGGATAACCATTAAGACATGAGGCCTAGTGGGAGGTCTTAGGTCATGGGGGCATGGCCTCAAAAGGAACTATGGGATACAGATCTCTTTCTCTTTTATGCTTCACAGTCACCATAAAATGAGCAGCTTGCTCCACCGTAAGCTCCCTACCATGATTTGTTGGCTTGCTAGAGGTGACAGAAATGGATCCAGAGGTAATGGATCCTAACCTAACCTAACCATGGACTGAAATCTTGAAAACTGTAAGCTAAAGTAAACCTCTCTTCTTTTTATGCTATTACCTTAGGTATTTGTTACAGTAGGGAAAAATGAATTCATGCAAAACAATGGCAACAACAACTTTTCATTTTATTCTTTCCCATCTTCAATAAGGGCCCTGGACTGTTACATATTGGGTTCTACTGCATTGTAGTTTTCTTCAACTGTGAAACACCCAATTTTGATCTATGCAATAGGAAAAAAAAAATCCGTAGGTTATACCAAGGAAAAACTGGTGCTATTATTGTTTCCAGATGAAAGATTTACACCATACATTTGTTTATTTTTTTTCAAGCAAAAAGATGGATTTATTGGGGAAGCATAGAGCGAACTGACCGGCCAGGTATGCAGCACAGACTCAGGAGCTGAAACTGCAACAGTGAAAAGCGGGCTGACCAGCCAGGGACACAGTGCAGACACAGGAGCTGCCGCTGTGACCCCGAGCAGTCCTCACATTGGGGTTTATGAAGGTAAAAGCATAGCACAGATGTAGGAGGTTGACACCGTGGGTAGAGAAAGCAACAAACAAGTTAGGCAAGCCATTTACAGAAGCAGAATTTTGGGGTCAGGTTGACCTAATCTACTCCCCCCAACATTTCCTACCATGTTTCCCTAGTCAAGATGGAGTCAGCTCTGCTCCCTACAACAGTTTATAAGGAGGTTTATTAGTGGGGCCACATCTCCCAAGGAAGAGGAAGCAACATGGAAGCTGGCTTCTGCACCTTATCCAGGGAACCTTATCCAGACCGTAGCTTATATAGCTCTGGGGCTAAAGGGGAAGTAGGTAGGTCTTAGTGGTGAGTAGGAGTGGCCCATTATAGTTCTAGGACAGGGAGTTTAGGTATGGGTGGATCTGGGTGCCAATTGGAGGAGCTGAGGACCTGAGGCAGGGATCAGGGGGAATGTTAACATATCCCCATTTGTTGTCTATTAATAACTGGGGAGGGGTACCAGGCTGGGAGTATGGGCAGAGGTTGTTTCTTCTGGAGCTACTTCCTGCTGTAAAGGGACTAAGTAGTCAGGGGTCCCTGATTCATCATTTGGCCAGGTACCATCCACAAAGTATTTGCTTGACAGTTTGGTTGGTAAAGGTCCTCATCATTTCCATGACAATAGTTATCAGGGCCAACGGGTGTCATGGTCTCTTCTGGTCTCTCCTGCAGCTTGGACACATCAAGGAGTCACTGGGGCTGGGGTCTTCAGGATCCAGTTCTGCGCTGGGCAGAGCAGGGTAAGTGAAGCCTCCAGTTGCCTGTATAACAGGATGGCCTTGAACCACAAGTTCTCAGGTGGTGTCCTGGGTGAGTGCTGTTATCCTGGCAGAAGCAGCGGACGGAGCGGCAGAGACTGGAGCAGCAGCAGCTTCACTCACCAGGGTAGACAAGTGGTGTGGATGTGGATGTGGAGACCAGCAATGGTGTTGGTGAAAAGTCCCGCGTGGTGTCTCGCAGCAGTTCGGTTTTCGGAAAAAGGGCTGTCAGGACTGGGGATACTCCCAGAAAAAGGAGAAAAATAGAAGGGAATTCCACCTGTCCTGACTCTTAAGCCCTATTCGAGTCACGGCACCATATATGTTAGGTTTTTTAAAGTAGGTAGCCAGTAAAGGAGAATGTCACACGGTATTCAGGCAGGAGAGAAAGTTTATTACAGAACTGCTGGCCTATGGCTGAGATGATCCCTGGCCAGAGAGAAGGGAGAGAAGAAAAGAAGGGAGAGAGGGGAGAGAAGGGCACACCATACATTTAAATAGAGAGAAAATGTGTAGAAAAAAATCCCAAAACACATCTGCTTCATCTAGTAGTTATGATCCTTTCAGAGTTCATAACCTCTTAGAAATTAAAAACAAATAAAACAAAACATTAATTTATGCAAAAATCATCTCTTACTGCTCTAAGGAAACATTTTTTCTTACAGTCTATATTATTTTCTAGCTCATATATGGTTTCTTTGTCATTGTCTTATTGAACATGGTTGTGATGACCCCATTAAAACGTCACTTTATTCTCAAAGCAACTCTACACAAGTATTACTCTAAATCATTTCTAGTACAGAATTGAAGCTTAACAGGCAAGTTAATGAAGTTGTTGGGTTGCAGAAAGAAAATCTGTTTATTTAATGGAAATGTCATAATCTTTCTACCACATTCCATTTCCCTCCTCCAAAACACTATCATATAATTCTGTCTTTTTGTCTGTTGTACTCCTCATAGTCTTATATGTATCTTTCATGAAATCCAGCAGGCTAACAGTAATTTTCATCATGCTTTAGCTGTAAAGATTCCTTGCTCATTTAAAAGTAGGTATTGCACCTTAAAAAATGTTTGAGGGCTGTGGATATGGCCTAGTGGCAAGAGTGCTTGCCTGGTATACATGAGGCTCTGGGTTCAATTCCCCAGCACCACATATATAGAAAGCGGCCAGAAGTGGTGCTGTGACTCAAGTGGCAGAGTGCTAGCCTTGAGCAAAAAGAAGCCAGGGACAATGCTCAGGCCCTGAGTCCAAGGCCCAGGACTGGCCAAAAAAAAAAAAAAAATGTTTGACAAAATGAAGGCAATTCAGCTCTCCATAGTCATAGTGGAAAACCCATCACAACTACCTAGAATTTGTCAGAGATGTTTACTCTCATAGCAAAGTTTCAGGCAAGCAAAATTCTCTATAACAGATAGCTATTGTCTGTAGTTCATTTAGTAAACTCTGCCTTTTGCCCAATTATGATATCCAGAATGGCTCTGGGTGGGTTTTTTTTTTTTTAATGTGATGATGGGGATTGAATTCTGTGGACTTGCGCATTCTAGGCAAGTGCTTTACCTCTGAGCTACATCCTCAACCCTTTAAAAATAGTTTAAAGGCTATCAGTAGAAATGCAAAACAACAACAACAAAAATACTGTCAATTTTCTATAGCATTTCCTCTGACACAATTGCTAGTCTGGGCAAGTACATACAGATTCCTGTGGCTTCGTTTCCTCATTTATAAAAAGGAGAGTTAAAAACCCAGGGTCTGTACTGAGTATTTGAGAGAGACATAAAATAAATTCGGTTGTTATTCAGAGGTGAATGATTTAATCCTCAGATATTCTAAACTAGAGCATAAACTGCCATATTCTTGGCTCATCAAGGTACTGTTTGTGTTCTGCCCATTGACATTCTGGTTCTCATCTGCCCTCTAGAGAAAGAGCTTTTTGTAGATAAAGATATCCTGGTGTGATCTAGGTCACGGGTCTTAAAAGGTACCTTTCTTTTTTTCAAGAAAAGGTTGATTTTGGCTTACAAATTTGGAATTTCTGGTCTGTGAGAAGATCCCACATTTATAACATTTCTTTAGATAGCATCATTTTTAATCCATTTTCCAGTCATCACCATGACAAGAAAAAAACTACCTTGCTGGCCAAGTTCTTTCGATATCTTATTACCTACTTGTTTTGTGGTTACATTGTTTTGTGGCTACAGTGCTTTTCCCATCTTTTGTGGTTGGCATTGTCATAGTTTCAGCCTTAATCTTGAGACAGTAGTCATTCAATAAAAACTCAGAGAACTAGAAATTCTATTTTTCCCCTCACTTCTGCTTTTTATTTCTTTCCTCGGGATATGCTCCCTTTGTGTATGCGTCAGAACAGAACTGCTGTAGATGGCCAAACAAAAGAATCACTTCTTTGTCATCTTTTTTTCTAACTACATGGCAAGCCCAAAGTGTAAGTCATAGACTGAGCAGTCCATTTCCTGTTCTTTGGACAGTGCTTTTGAGAATAGAACCGTGAGTCTCCAAGGTTAGTAGCCACACACCTTGAACTACTAATGTAGGCTTCTTCTCAGGCATATTTGCAAAGAAAGGTCCCAAGGAAGAAAACACTCAGCAACCAATCACTCTTTTATGTTACAAAACAATGCTGTCAGGAACTAGTGGCTTATGCTTGTAATCCTAGCTACTCTGGAGGTTCAAAGCCAGCCAGGAGCAGAAAAGTCTGGAGAAACTCTGATCTCCAATTAACCACTCAAAACCTGGAGGTGGAGCTGTGGCTCAAAGTGGTAGAACACTAGCCTTGAGCAAAAGAGTTTAGGGACAGCACCAATGGCCCAAGTTCCAGTCTCACAACCAACAAAAAATTATTGCTGCACTCCAAAGCTTTGACTCTTTGAGGAAATACAACTTAGCCACTTACTGTCCAGAATTAGACAATCATGCAGAGATTTGTTTCTTCATAAGCACCACCATTTAATCACTTCAATGTGCCATTTCTTAGAGCCAGCTGTAGATTTCTTCTTTTCTAATGAAATCAGCAGTTAACTTGGTTTGAGAAGACTAGAACACAGTGACGAAGGAGCCTGATTCCAGAGTTGAATCCTAAATGTAAACTTGGGTGCTCTTGCGCTAGTAGTTTAACTACTATGCCACAATGTATTGAAGCTAAAATGGAAATGACTATAAAAAATACCTGCTCATTGGATGCAGTGAAGTGAAGCTGAATGTTTTAAAGCTCTTGGAATTTTCTGGCACATGGTAAACTCTATTTAAGAGTTTGGTACACTTAAGAAAAAATTAAGTAAAATACTTTCCAGAGCCAGTAATAATCTCTCTTCTATTTTCTTTTAACATACATGTTTATAGATATTATTTGAGGAGGAAAGGGGAAGTACAGGTTTTAAACTCAAGGCCTTGCTTGCTACTTGCTAGGCAAATACTCTACCAGTGGAATTATGCCCCCAGCCTATCTGTGTGTTAGTTATGTTTCACATAGAATCTCGAAGTTTTGCCTGGGCCTGGCCTTAGACCACAATCCTACTACCTATACCTCCTACTTACCTAGTATTACAGACATATCTCATCATACCCAACTTGTTGAGGTGAGAGTTTTGCTAACTTTTGTCCTAGTTGCCCGAGAGTTGAGACCCGCTTTATCAACTCCACCCACCCAGCTGTGATTACAGGTTGCATCATTATACCTGGCATAGACACTAGTTTTAAGCCTCACAAGGACAGTATTACTACCTCCATTTTACTTACAAGTAAAGAAGTTAGTCAAATTGCCTAAAGGCACAGAACTGAGTAATAGAAATAAGAGTCCTATTACTAATGTGCAGTGGAAGGGCAAACATTTCAATATATGCCCTTCCACCTTACGGCATTACATCTTGAAACATCCATCTAATGTTTCTCATAACTTTGCCCTAAATACTCTACATAGTATTTTAGACCCAGGCTTAACTTACTTTTCCTATCCCTTCTTTCTATTTACAAAGAAGCATATTGACAGCATAAAAAGTTAGGTGATTTTTCCAAAACTCCCTAATTACTTATTAGCTATCAACTAGCCATCGAATACCAGCCAACCATTTTTCTGGTAAGGAATAAACATTTACATTTCTTATCAGAGTACTTTTCACATAGTACTAAATCAATATATATTAGCTTTTTTTTATCATTGTTCACCTAGTCATTCATTCATTTAAGCAACCTTTCTTTTAATTAAGGCAGCTGAGAATATAAAAATGAACAAAAAGTTCACAGTAGCTGTTGAATGTAGGAGCCAATAAAGACAGCTATTGAGCACTTGAAATGAAGATTAGGATTATTTTAAGTATAAAAATGTATAAAGCTTACTAAAAATAAGTGAGATAAAATACCTCATTCATAAGTATTTGTATGTTGAGATTATAATATTTGGGATATATTGGATTAAGTAAAATATATCACTAAGGTATTTTTTCCTAGTGCCAGTGGTTGGACTCAGAGTCTCACAAATGTTAAGCAAGTGCTCAACCATTTGAACTACACATTCAGTCTTCCTTTCTTTCCTTCTGTTTTGGATAGGGTCTCACAATTTTGCCAATGCTAGCTTGCTTCAGACAATGGTCCTTCTTGTAGCTTGTGAGGATTATGGACCTATACCATCATGCCCTATTTGGTTGAGATGGGGGTCTTGCTAACTTTTTGACAAGGTTGTTCTTGGACTGTGATCTTTTTTTTTTTTTTTTTGCCAGTCCTGGCCTATGGACTCAGGGCCTGAGCACTGTCCCTGGCTTCTCTTTGCTCAAGGCCAGCACTCTGCCACTTGAGCCACAGTACCACTTCTGGCCATTTTCTATATATGTGGTGCTGAGGAATCGAACCCAGGGCTTCATGTATTACCAGGCAAGCACTCTTGCCACTAGGCCATATTTCCAGTCCAGTGTGATCCTCTCAATTTCCCCCTCAAAGTAGCTGGGAATGTAGACATTTACCATTATGCTTGGCCTAAAATGATTTCTCATCCATTTAAATTATTTAATGTGGTTACTAAAGAAGTTAATATTATACATGGCTTATATTATGCTTTTGTTGGACAGACTTGGCCAATGACAAGAAGGATATCATAATCAGATGCAAATATTATATTAAAGAGTATGTAGAAAGTTCTGTGTGCACACACAAAATCATCTATGCAGAAAATTTAAGGGGGGCTTTAAAGAGGTGGTTATATTTTGTATGTATGCCAAATGATGAGTAAAGATATTGTCAGATATTTCCAGGGTGGAAATTGAGCATCTATGGTGTTTCATAAACATAAAAGAATAACTAGCAAGATAAAATGTGATAACTTGTTTTTCTCAAGATTGAGACAGAATACAGAACTACTTGATGCCAGAATTATTAAGAACTAAAGTTGGAAACATTGAAACAAGAAATAAGATTATGAAAAGCTTTGCAAGGTATATATTATTGATATTTTTCTAAAGAGGAATTATTTTATTTGAGCTTTAGAAAGGTAACACCAGTGGCCATATGGAAGTTGAACTGAAAGAAGACTCTGAGTGGAAAAAGTGGGGGGAAAGATAGGTGATTTAAGATAATTTGGAGGCAATGGTATTGGGAATGAAGCAGAAACCAAGGCAACAAAAGATGCCTCAAGATAGAACCGATGTGGGGCTGGGAATATGGCCTAGTGGCAAGAGTGCTTGCCTTGTATACATGAAGCCCTGGGTTCGATTCCTCAGCACCACATATATAGAAAAGGCCAGAGGTGGCGCTGTGGCTCAAGTGGCAGAGTGCTAGCCTTGAGCAAAAAGAAGCCAGGGACAGTGCTCAGGCCCTGAGTCCAAGCCCCAGGACTGGCCAAACCAAAGATAGAACTGATAAGAACAGTAAAGAGGTGGGATTAAGAAAGATAGTAAGTTTCATTTCCACTGACTAGCATGACTACATGGTGGCAATTTTCTGTGTTCATTCGACAAATATGTGCTGAAGGCCTCATATGTAGGTGGTAAGATACTAATATTTATGAGGTCCCAGAGATAATGTCTTGATGTGTCGTTAAATTTAAAACATTTATTCAGAAAAGAATAAAAGATTAAAGACTTAAAAAAAATCAGTACTTTTTGATGGAAACAACATGACCAAAAATCTGTCACAGAATTTTGAGACCCATTAAAACAGTTTAATGAGAAAAAAAAAGATTAAAGACTTAATAAAAGGGCTGGGAATATGGCCTAGAGGCAAGAGTGCTTGCCTCATATACATGAAGCCTTGGGTTCGATTCCCCAGCACCACATATATAGAAAACGGCCAGAACTGGCGCTGTGGCTCAAGGGGCAGAGTGCTAGTCTTGAGCAAAAAGAAGCCAGGGACAATGCTCAGGCCCTGAGTCCAAGCCCAGGACTGGCCAAAAAAAAAAAAAAAAAAAGACTTAATAAAAGATAAAAAGACTTACTTTAGTCTAAATTAGTGAAACCTTTCTTTTATTTCTGTATCTTATTCTCAAGGACTCTAAAGGGTCAAAAGCCTTGTACTGTGTACTAATGGGCGTTTCTTGCCTTGTTAAAAAAAATAAAATAAACAGTTAAAGCAAGCATCTCCCTTAAGGAAGAAGTCAACTCCAACCAGTAGATTGAAGACCAATAATAGAAACTTTAGAGAAGGATATGAAGAAACAGGAACTCCTTTGTAAACCACTTGTAAACTAGCACTTCGAGCACTTTGACAGTTCCCAGTAGAATTGAAAATGTGCATTGCATAGAAATCAACTGTTGGGCTTTTGAATTCTAAAGCTGTATTATAAGCATCTAACACTCCAGGACATATGTGGGAAGAAAATTATCACTGCTTCTAATTGCATGAATTTGAAGAATCTGTTATTTTTGAAATAGAAAAGAAATTGAGCTTTACTAAAATTTAGTATATAAGGATTGAGGCTGTGAATATTTATTAGACTTCTGTCACTGTGACTAAATACTTAAAATAATCAACTAAAAAAGAGGAAATGGTGTAATAAAGAGGTAATAGCTTAATGGTAAAGCATCTGTATAGCATAAATAAGTCTCTAGGTTTGATCCCCTATAGTACACACACACACACACACACACACACACACACACACTCATTTAAATAACTTTTCCAAAAAAAAGGAAACAAGTATGCTACAACCTCATTTTTCATTTTGACTTAGCATAATGTCTTTAGGCCTTACAACCTAATCACTAACATTTAGTAGCTGTCACATTTTTGGTGAAGTTTGAGCAGTGAAACTTCCAGTAACAGTCATTAATTAATAAAAGTAGTTATTGACATCTAGAAGAATTTGAAGTTCATAGCAAAGTCTTTGAAATGATAAAAAAAAATACACCAAGTAAGAAAGGAGGACTCAATAATTGAAATACAAATGAAATGTATGTTTTGAACTTCATTTCTGAGAAGAAAAGTGACAATTCAGGTTGCCAGGACCTTCACAAATAAAAATGACAAGGAAAAGCACCAACCTTACTCTTCTTCTCTCTTCTAGGTGTTAAAAATATCCAGTTCATATACTAAAGTGCCTCAGAATCAAAATTGTTTTAAAGGTTTTCTGTCCTTGTTATCAATGTTTGTTTAAACATGGAAATTCTGTTTGTTGTTAGCTAAATCTAAGTTTGTCTTATGTTTGGTCTTGCCCGTTTACTCAAAACTGACCATGTAGTTCTATCATGTTGGGCAAAATAATATTTTCCACTGTAATTCCAAGAGAATTTATGGCCGATTTTCATTTTTAAAACATAAGCATGGCTTAAGTTTTTGTGCACAAATGTGTATGCATGTGTATGTGTGTGTGTAGACATGTTCAAAGTTACTGCAATACATAGCAACTATCATAATGATGTAAAAAGTAATATTTCTCTATTTTTGGTACTGATATTTTTTGAAAGTATTTGTTCCTTGACTACAATTGTAAAAAGGAGTTAATCATCAAGTGTGCTGCTTGTTAAAGGAAAACATCTTTATCAAGGAAAAAGGAGTGAGACCCAGCTGTGCTCCTAATCAGCCCTGATGCTTTATTCCAATCAGCTGTGATAAAAAAGGAAAACCAGTAAGGAGTAATGTAAACCAAGAAAAAAGTTAGTAACGAAAACCTGGAGAAAAAAAAGTGAGGACACAAAAATGGATTCCTTTGGATGAGAAAGAATTTGGAAAGTAAGGATTATTTTAAAGGTGTATTCCAAAATGGAAAAAGGTAGAAATTAAGACAAAGCCCAAATGGTATGAGTAAGTCTTAAATTCTTATGAGATAAAGCTTAAAATTGGGTAGTAATTAAGTTAACTATGATTTGAACACTGATGTAAAAACCAACATGTCATTCTTATATCTGGTTAGCCAGTGGGACAACAGCCTGCAAAAGCCAGTGTACTCAGAAAAGCAAAATGCTGGGAAATCTCAAATGTCTTTAACCAGTCTGCTGCAGGCAATACAGCAGGAGATGTGACAATCCATCTGAGTGACCCAGCCTAGCCCAGATCTAGTCCATCTCTTTCAACCTGGAAGATGGCCTCACTCCTGCCTGGCCTATTCTGACTACCTTTACCAGGGTAAAAGTAGACTGGACTTGCACCTTACTCCCTCACATGCAGTTGAGTCCTTGTGAAAGACTGTTTTAGATTTAAAAACAAAACACAACACTAAGACTCTTGTGAAACACTCTCTGTAATGCATAGATGTGTAAATCTTACCCAGCCTGACCTGGAAAAGGCTGGCTATGTTATTGTACTAGTGAAACAGGAGTAGGCCAGGGGAGCCTCTTGTGAACTTTGCTTAAAGTAACGTGGTTAACTTAAGCATTGTTAGGGACACCAGAAAACCAGGTTCTCCAGGCAGCTAAACTATACTAAACCTGTGCTAAAACTCGCAGCACATCTACTGAGTTTTGTCATTACAAAACTCTAGCAAGTATTTGTTGGTCAATTCTTGACAAAGTGCAGGTAAGCTCTACTTATTTCTATCCGATCTCCTTGTTGCTTGAATTGAACATAAAAAGGGCTTTTTGTGGCAAAAACTCATTTGATCTGGGAATTGCAGTTCAAAGCCGGCCCAGGCAGGAAAATCCTTCTGAGACTCCATCTCCCAACTAACTTCAAAGAGCCAGGCTACAGGCATGGCTGTAGAGACTCATACCTCTATTCACCAGCCAAGAGTGGAAAGTGGCACTGTGGCTCCAAGTATAGAGTGCTGGCCTTGAGCAGAAGTGCTGAGGGACAGTGCCCAGGCCCTGGGTTCCAACTGGGACGAGCCATCCCAGCAACATCTTCAGGCCAGTCCTGACAGTGAGGGACCACAGAGAGTAGCTAGAGGAGATGTTGTCACATCATACTTTGTGCCTGCCCTTTCAAAGTTGACCAGAGCTGGGAGATCAAATGAGAAATTGTTGCTTGCCCACCTAAGGGCCATACCTGTCTACATTCAAATTGGACAGGAACTTACATTCTTGCCTTTGTTACATGCTATTTGTATATGTAGTAGCCTCTGACTAGTTACTCCCAATCAGTCCACTACCCTGTTGCCACGAACCTTAAACACCCCTTCCTGCTCCCGGTCCAGTTATGACTCCTTCCTTATAATGGGCCACAACTGGGCTTATGCTCCAAATGGAACTTTTCTGGCTTGTGGCCAGGGTGTGTTCTCCCATCATTGACATTAACTGGTCAGCCTTTTGCCTGATTTCACTTGGTCCTGACATCTTGTTGGCCTTTTGCCTAATCTCACCTTTCTCAAGTTTCTCTTTAACAGGACAACAGCCTGGACACTACCTAGGAGCACATCAGGGGCACTGCAGGCAACCAGAGGCTTCACTTAAACTGCCCTGCCTAACCAGCACAGACCTGAGCCCTGAAGACACCAGCCCCAGTGACTCCTTGACACCCCCATGTCGAAAAGACCACAATGTCCCTCAACTTTTTATACTCCATCAGGGTTTCAAATGATGGGAATCTGCTTTGTTCTCATAACTCTTTGTTGCTCCCCTCTCAGCCCATTATTTTTAATGTATCCAAAGATCCTATATGAAGGACTTGCCTCTCCCCTCTAGGCCTATTCTTTCTATGTATCAAAAGATGGACTATGAAAGATTGACCCCCACACAGTTTTGCCAGGCCCATACAGGCACCAGGCCAAGCCCCAGATATGAGCTGACCTGCTTTGATGTGCAGGCAGGGCAATTCACCTAAGCCCAGCTGTAAACAATCCATTGTGGGCCCAAGGAAATGCCACCAACTTCCTAGACATAGTAGTGCTTTCAGTAACCTCTGCCTCCTTGCTCAGACCCCTTAAAAGCCTGGTTCTCAATTCACCCCCTCACACAACCTCCAAACCCATGGGAAAGTCTGTACCCCTTGCTGTTCCCCAATAAACAGTACTCGCCAGTTGATGATTGAGTCTGGCCTATTCCTTTTCCTTTCTCCTCCATTTTCCCAACATGTGTCCTCTAAAAAGCTTCATTCTTTCTCAGGACCACACTGCTATCGGCTGAATTTCAGAGGTTACTGGATATCTTGATTGTATTAGTTTCTTTTTGTCACTGACAAATACCTGAGAGAAACAGCTCACAGACTTACTGTAGTTCACTACTACTTCAGATGTTTCAAAGACTTGTTTTGGTTCACCATTTCAGAGGTTTCAGTCAGTGTTTACTTCATGGTTTATAGGCCTGTGCTGAGTCCGAACATAATGGTAGCTAAAGTGTATGGTGGAGCAGAGGCATTTACCTCATGGGACCCAGGATGAATAGAGAATAACAGTAAGCTTATTAAAGTCATATATACTCAGTGACCTATCTCCTAGCTTCTGATAGAAATAATTTAGTCCCCTGAACTAAATGCCAATTCACAAATAGTGAGAGTGTTGTAAGGTAAGTCTCAGTTGTGAATCCAGTCTTGAGAAAACAGAGAAGTCACATTTTGAGAAGTTGAATCCGGAGTCTTTATTAGAAAGCCGGTGTCTGCAGGTGGACTCCTCACAAAGACCTGCAGCCCCACACAGCACCCGCACCAAGCTTTGAAAGACAAAAACACATGCTTGGGTGGGAACAAGGCCCTGATATGTACAAAGCCACCAGGAGCATGGCTTCCCTATCTGAGCCTAAACAACATGATACACTTGTACATCCTCTCTGGGGCTAAACAACAGGATTTAGCTATCTAGCTTCTAAAACAGAGCCCTCCTGGCTCCAGGGACTGAGCTAGGCATCTTCAATTCAAAAGATGGCTTGTCTTACCTCTAGGCCTTTGAATCTGGAGGGAAAGCTCCAATCACCCAGCTAGGTACCAGGATGTCTCTGAGAACAAGGTGGCATCATCTAGACCTGGTCTACCTACTTCAAGGAGCAGAGTTTTGGAGAAAAATAAGTAGAAGTATGTTCATTTTGCCAGTCAAAATTAGGACTATACCTTGTTATCTCAGGGAGAAGTATAGTCCTGCCTTGGGAGATATGGAGGGAGGGAGTGAAGAATAGCCTTTTAAATGAAAGCCAAGAAACATGGACATTTTTGTAAGTCTGTGCTTAAGACAGGAATTCAAACCATATGATGGCCATAGGTCCACTTATTTTCCAACAAGCTGGCATTGGTCTCCAGAGATGTATTTCTTGCTATTCTGAGTGTTTCTTCACTCCTGTAGTCAGCAAGATATGGAAAGGAGCTTGGTGATTCTACCTGCAACTGAAAGACGTTTCTGAGTTCCCTCATTTGGGGAAATGGTGGTGGTAGGTGCAGTGTGTGTGTGTGTGTGTGTGTGTGTGTGTGTGTGTGTGTGTGTATTAGGATAATGAGAATGGAAATTTTTTTAAAGTTGTTTTTAGAATTGCACAACTAGGCTGGTCAGTAAAATGAGTTGAACGTGTGAACACACTGCTGTGAAATTTTTTTCTTTCATTCCTATGGAGACAAGGGAATCATAGAAATATGCTTCCTGTTGAAATCAGACAGTAATAAGGGATTCTTCTAATGGAAAGTATGAACCTGTCTCTACCAATTATCCTTATGGACCTTGACTAGGGTTTGCATATGTAGGGTATCCAATAAAGTGCTAAGTGGGAAAATAGGTATAATGATCCTATAATCAATGTGATGTTCACACCAAAATGGAAGACAGCTAACAGAACACTTTGCCTTCCTTAGGGATCTAGAAAGATAAACTAGGAAATCAATGTGTCAATTTGGCCCCAAGTCTAATTACATTTATGATATTCATGTTTGTTGTAACCTAGTACTTTGTTATCTGACTTTTTTTGATATTAGTTTCTACTGGAGAAGAAGTATTTATATAGGCAAAACTAGATATGTTGGCATAACCAAAACCCAAGGAAACACATATACCACAATGGACGCCCCAATGTAAATGTTTCACCTTCTTAGAGTAGGTCATAAAGAGCAGCAATAGTGTGTAAACAGGTCTGCCATCCTTTCACTGTGATTTTTCAAGTTGTTTTAGGAGAGAAAACCTGTTAAGGAGTACTTCCCAACATCTGCAGAAGGACCCCCAAGGGCTAGGCCTTGCTTTTCACAAGCACAGAATGTAAACAATTTTGTAAATTCATGTGGCTTTGTTTTAAAATTTCAAAGGTTTTCTGGTATTCCCAGGCCCCAAAAAAGGATGCAGTGTCAGTTTATTTCTGAAGGCCTCTGTAAACTTTGCTATTAGCCCAAAATTTTGAATCCAGATATGACAAAACCTAACATTGCCAAGATCCATGCAGTTTTCTTGCTCTGTAGAACAAGTAAGTTAAAAATAGCCTGCTTTAGTCTAACATGAGGTGTAAGTGCTCTAGTAAACCTGGAATCTTAGATAGGTAACCTGTTGTATGCAAATTTAAGTCTTTTTAGGTGATGCCTTATAACTGTATCAGGAGACATGGTTCAGTACTGTAATTATGCAGACAGGACAATGCTCAGAATTAGAGCCAGACACAGAGAGCTCATTTCCATGTTTTAACAACTCCCCCTGAACTAATTGCAATTCCCAAATGTCTCCTGTTAGGTTTTCACTAAACCAGGTAGTTGAGTCTTTAAATCTTTGTGACAAGATTCTCCAGTAATATTTCATAGTCACCTGAGTACTAGAATCTTGCTGTTCAAAAGAAAACAATAACAAGAATTTTCCCCCTAAAGGATAAAAAATCCAAGTATCTTTTAAATTCAACACTATGAACCATTCATAGTGCCCTATCATGATAAAAAAAAAAATCATTCAATAGCCAATCTCTCTCTCTCTCTCTCCCCCCCTTCCTCTCTCTCTCTCCCCCTTCCTGCCCCTTTCCTCCATCCTCCCCTGCCCCTTTTGCCAATCCTGGCTTTTTGTGGTTAATTGGACATCAGAATCTCATAGACGTTTCTGCCTGGGCTGGCTTGGAATCTTTTTTTTTTTTTTTGGCCAGTCCTGGGCCTTGGACTCAGGGCCTGAGCACTGTCCCTGGCTTCTTCCCGCTCAAGGCTAGCACTCTGCCTCTTGAGCCACAGCGCCACTTCTGGCCGTTTTCTGTATATGTGGTGCTGGGGAATCGAACCTAGGGCCTCGTGTATCCGAGGCAGGCACTCTTGCCACTAGGCTATATCCCCAGCCCCTGGCTTGGAATCTTGATCCCCAGTGCTCAGTCTCTGAAGTATCTAGGTTACAGGTGTGATCCACAACTGCCCAGCTTCTTTCTCTCTTTTGTGCAGGTCCTGGGGTTTGAAGTTAGAGCTGAAGCATGGTTCCTGGGCTTTTGTGCTCAAGGCTAGTGCTGCTTTACCATTTGAGCCACAGCTCCTCTTCTGGCTTTGTTATGGTTAATGAATTTCACAGTCCTTCCTTTTCAGGCTGACTTTGAACCATGATTCTCACATCTCAGCCTCTTGAGTAGATGGGATTACAGGTGCGAGCTACTGGCACCAAGGCAGTATGGTGTTTTTAAAACTGACATCATAGTTGTGTTTATTCTATTATTTTCACCACAGCATCAGTGGTGTTAGTCAGTGATGTCACTTTAGAATTCGGAACCATATAACTTTCCAGTATCTACCAGGAAGTCAACTATTTCCCCAGTTGCAATTACCTTGGGGCTCCTATGGGGTCATTTTCTTAGGAACCATCAATATGGCTTGAAACCCTATGTTTTGTGTTTTGTCTCTGGCCCTTGAGGACATAAGACCTATTGATGGCCATTTGTTCTCACATTTCTTTTTAGTTTTGGACACTATTTGTCCCTTCCGATGCCTTTCCTCTGTAATAGGCACATTGTTGTCCCCACAACTTGTGTCAAGCCTTGCCACCTTCTTTTATTTTCTCACTTTAGGGCCCTTTCTTTCTCTTTTAAAAATATCTTTATTGTAAATGTGTTGAACAGGGGGGTTACCGTTATATAAGTAAGGTAACGAGTACATTTCTTTTACCTCCTTTTTGAGTAAATTAGACTTTGCCAGAAAACGATGCAGACATCCAGGTACAAGAACAAAGGAAAGGTTTATTGCCAACAAAGGAACCAGCAAGACCTCTTCTCACAGACAGAAGTGAGAAGAAATGCCTAGGTTTGGGAGATCTTACTGCTTTATATGGCTATAGCTGCCCCAAAGGAGTGCCATCTCAGATGACCTATATGATCTGTGAGGTTAAGGGGATCTTGCTGCCTTATACGGCTATAGCTACTTCAAAGGAGCACTATCTCAAGGTAAAGGGAGGTAGAGGCTAATTATTTACTAAATGGGCCTAGTGTTACCTAGGGAAAGAGCATGCAAAGCTATGAGAGAGGAGGCTAATACCCCCTCTTTCATTATCATCTCATGCTTGCCTCTCCCTATTCCCCTATCCTTCCCCAAGTTGTATAGTTCATTTCCAAAACAGTGTGAAGTAGTTCATCCTTTGTCTTGCTGGTTCTGTGATTCCCTTTCCCTTCCATGGATCAGGTAAGCCTATATACAAGAAGGGTACAGAAAACTAAAACAGAACAAAAAGAAAGAAAGAACTGCATACAAGACATAATAAGAACCTCTTGTTTCCAATTCTTGGAGTTCATGTTGATATACTTCATTATATATGGTCCTATGCATGTAGCAATTGAGCTATTGAGATCCCCTGTTAAGAATATCATAGACATATTCTAGTTATTACAAATGAGGGAAACCATGAAACCTACTTTTCTTTGGGCCTGGCTTACTTTGCTTAAAATATACTTTTTCCAGGTCTTTCCATTTCCTTACAAATGGGTCAATGTTTTTCTAATGGAAGCATAGAATTCCACTGTGTTTATATACCACATCTTCTTGATCCATTCATCTACTGAGGGGCATCTGGGTTGGTTCCATAACTTAGCTATGGTAAATAATGCTTCATTGAACATGGCTGTGTTGACAGCTTCAGTATGGCTTTGTTTGTGATCATTTGGGTAAATGCCCAGGAATGAGATTTCTGCGTCATAGGGGAGCTCTATATTTAGTCTTTTCAGGAACCTCCATTCTGCTTTCCAAAGTGGTTGAACAAGTTTGCACTCCCGCCAACAGTGTAGTAGCATTTCCTTTTGGCCACATCCCCACCAGCATCTGTTGTTATTGGATTTCTTGATAATGGCCATTCTAACTGGGGTAAGGTGGAATCTCAATGTTGTTTTGATTTACATTTCTTTTATGATCAGAACTATTGAGTATTTCTTCACATGTCTATTGGCCACTCTCATTTCCTCTTCAGAGAAGTCTCTCTTTAAGTCTTTAGCCCACTGGTTAGTGGGGTAGTTGTTTTTGGGGGGGATTTAATTCCTTGAGTTCTAAGTATATTTTAGATATGAGGTGCTTTTCTGTTGTATGGATAGTGAAGATCTTTTCCCAGTCTGTGGGCTTTCTATTTATCTTGCTAGCAATGTAGGACCCCTTTCTTTATGGCTGCACGAAAGACATGAATTGCTTTTGATTTTTTTTCCTCTTTAATATTATAAATCTTAGAAACAATGTCAAGTTGTGATATTCATATGCCACTTTCTCTCTCAATCTGTTGAAATTTCCTTTTGGTTTCAGGAGCACTCTCTCTCATAAAAGTCATATCAATCAAACATAGGTTCTCAGAGGCCTCTGGGTCAGAGTCTCTGAAGTTCCTATAAGCCTGATAAATGCCCTCTAACACTCCGAAGGTTCCTTATTAGCTTTTTTTTTTTTTAAACTCTTGAATCTTATTTAGGCTTACTTAGGCTCTTCTGCAAAATATTATAGGGATATACTTTCAACAATGATTTTTCTTGGGGTTATGATTTCATAATCCAGGTAATAAATATGTTTCTACAAGTTGTATAGTTCATTTTCAACATAGTGTCTAGTGAGTATCACTGCTGCATTTGTTCCCCCTGTCTCTCCATTTCTGTGCCCCACTTAACCCTTCAGAGACAGATAAACAAATGAGACAAAATAAAAACCTAGAAACAACAACAAAATCCACAAAAAAGCAAAAACAGACAACACTCACTTCACTAACAATAATAGCAGAGGGAAAAACACAAAAATACTTATTTCCATTTCCTAGAAATCATTTTGTGAAATATTTTATATATTCAGAGGCACAGAGGCATTGCATCTTTAGGGTCTTCCCCTAAGAGCATCCTCCTTTGCTCTCACTCTGTGTGAATGCCTAATTTATCATGTCCCCATGTATTTTAAGATCTAGCCTTCTGCGTATGAGAGAAAATGTGTGCCATTTGTCTCTGTGATCTTGGCTTACCTCACTTAACATGATTTGTTCTAGGCCCATCAATTTCCCTGCAAATGACATAATATTATTCTTTCTAATGGCTTTGTGAAACTTCATTGTGTATAAGTACCACATTTTTTTGATCCACTCATCTATTGTAGGTTATCTGGGTTGTTTCCACATATTGGCTACTGTGAATAGTATAGCAATGAACATGGATGTGCAGGTGTCTTTATGGTATCCTGGTTTGTGATGTTCTAGATAGATATCGAGGAGTGGTATGCTGGATCATAGGGAAGATCTATGTCTAGTCCACATTGCTGTCCAGAGTGGTTGTACTAGTTTACATTCCCACCAATAGTGCAATAGGGTTCCTTTTCCCCCACATATTTATGGTTGCCCAGATTCACAATGTTGACCAAGCTAGCTAGGATAAGATGGAATCTCAGAGTTGCTCCAATTTGTTTTTCCTAGGTGACCAGGGATGTTGAGCATTTCCTCATATTTCTTTTTACCTCTTATTCTGAGAAGTCTCTCCTTAGCTCCAAATTGTGATTGGTTTGTTAGTTTGAGTAGGGTTAGTTGCTTGAGCTCTTTGTATATTTTGGATATTAGGCCTTTGTCTGATGTATTTCAGGTAAAGATCTTCTCCCAGTCTGTTGGCGGTTTTTCTAGTTTAGAAACTATGTCCTTTGTTGTGCATAATCTTTTTCTTTTGATAGAATCCCAAATGTCAAGTCTTTCTCCTAGCTGATGTGCCCCTGAGACTTATTTTTAAAAGTTTCTGCCTATGCCTGTAAGTTCTAATGTTTCGCCTACTCCCTCTTGCAGTAATTTCAAAGTTCCAGGTCTGACGTTGAAGTATTTAATACACGTTGAGTTGATATTTGTGCATGGTGACAAATAGGGATCCACTTTTAGTTTTTTGTATATGGATATCCAGTTTTCTCAACACCAATTATTGAAGAGTCTATCTTTTTTCCTTTGTGTATCTTTAGTTCTTTTATCAAATACCAGATAACTGTAAATATATGGTTTTATTTCTGGATCTTCTAGTCTGTTCCGTTGATCTTCAGGTCTATTTTTTGTGCCAACACAGCTGTTTTTGTTATTGATTTCTTTGTCCTTATACTTATAATAGAGCTTGAGGTCTGGGATTGTGATGCCACCAGCAATGGATTATTTACTTATTTATTTATCACCTAGAATTGCTTTGGTTATTTAAGGTCTTTTGTTGTTTGCTCTATATGAAAATTTGGATTGTTTTCTCTATCTCCGTAAAGAATGCCTTTGGGATTTTGATTGGGATTGTGTTAAATTTGCAGTTCATTTTTTGTAGTGTGGCCATTTTCTATTTATCCATGAACATGGGAGGTCTTTCCATTTCCTGTTGTCATCATCAATTTCTTCTTTCAAATTTTTTTTTTTTTGGCCAGTCCTGGGCCTTGGACTCAGGGCCTGAGCACTGTCCCTGGCTTCTTCCCGCTCAAGGCTAGCACTCTGCCACTTGAGCCACAGCGCCGCTTCTGGCCGTTTTTTTTCTGTATATGTGGTGCTGGGGAATCGAACCTAGGGCCTCGTGTATCCGAGGCAGGCACTCTTGCCACTAGGCTATATCCCCAGCCCTCTTTCAAATTTTTAATTTTTCTTTTAAAGGTCTTTTGCCTCCTGCTAGTTTTTTGTGGGTTAATTTTGTACCCTGCTACTCTGTCAGTTATTGATCAGCTCTAGAAGCTTGGGGATGGAGTCTTTCGGGTTCTTTAGATATAAGAACATGTCACTGCAAATATAATTTGACTTCTTTCCCTCTCTGAATCCCTTTTTTTTTCTTGCTTTATTGCTCTGGCTAGGAATTCCGGAGTTATATTGAAGAGGAGTGAAGAGAATGGAAATCTTTGCCTTGTTCCTGATTTTATAGGAAATGATTGTAGTTTTTCACTATTTAGTATGATTTTGGATGTTGGTCTGTCATATGTAGCCTTTATTATTTTGAGGTATGTTCCTTCTATTCCAGCTTCTTCATAATTTTAATATGAATGGCCATTGTATTTTTTCAAAGGCTTTTTCTGAGATGTTCATATGGTTCTTATCTTTGACTCTGTTAATATGATATATTAGGTTTATTGATTTATGTATGTTAAATCAGCCTTACATCGCTGAGATAAAACCTACTTGGTCATGTTTGAGGGTTTTTTTTTTCTTTGAATCATTACTGGATTTTGTGGGTTAGTATTTTATTGAAGAGCTTTCCATCTATTTTCATCAGAGAAATCGGTCTATAGTTCTCTTTTCTCATTGGATCCTTACCTGGTTTTGAAAAGATAGTGATGTTGGCTTCATAAAATGAGTTTGGAATTGGTCCTTCTGTTTCTATTTCATGGAAAAGTTTGAGGAACTGGTGTTACTTCAATTTTTAAAATCTTATAGAATTTAACTCTGAATCCATCAGTACCTGCACTTTTGCTTGTTAGAAGACTATTATTTCCTCAGTCTCATTGCATGTTATAGAACTGTTTAAGTGGTTTATAAGTTTTTGGTTCCAGTTACCAGTTTGTATGTCTGTAGGAATTTATTCATTTCCACTGGAATTTCTACTTGAGTATATGTTTTGAAACTAGTCCTTCATAATCTTTTGTTGTAACATTTCCTTTGACATCTTTAATTTTGTTGATTTGACTATCTGCTCTCTTTGTCAAGGTGGCTAATGGTGTCAAATTTATTGATTTTTTTGGTAAAGAATAAGCTTTGTGTTGGGGCTGGGGATATGGCCTAGTGGCAAGAGTGCTTGCCTCCTATACATGAGGCCCTGGGTTCAATTCCTCAGCACCACATATACAGAAAACGGCCAGAAGTGGCGCTGTGGCTCAAGTGGCTCAAGTGCTAGCCTTGAGCAAAAAGAAGCCAGGGACAGTGCTCAGGCCCTGAGACCAAGCCCGAGGACTGGCAAAAAAAAAAAAAAAAAAAAAAAGAACAAGCTTTGTGTTTTTTTAGTCTAGCTCATTGCTCTCTCCTAATCTTTACTATCTCTAGCTGGTAGCTTTGGTTTGTTTTTTTTTTTTCCAGTTTTGTAGCAGCTTTAGTTGTATCATAATATATTCAACCAAGATTTTTATTGCTATTTTCAAATAGTTCTACAAAGGGGTTTCAATTTAACATGTTCATTTATGTGTACAGTGTATCTTGACCAGAGTCAGCACTTCCATCATTGTTTTCATCATCCCATCTCCTATCAGTCTTGTTAAGTTTCCTAGTTCTATTTTCATGTATGTACATTGAGTATTATGATTCTATCCTCACTGTTCCTCTTTCCATTCATCTGCTTTCCTCTCATTAGCCTCCACCCTTGCAGCCAAAACATGCTTCAGCTTTCCTGCGTTCATTTTGTTAAACTGTTATTCAGTGGGGTTATACCATGGAATCTCACTCTTGCATATATTATACTTCTGTCAATTTGATTGTGTATGCATACACATGATCTGGTATATGATTAAATATATTTATATTTTAGATATAACAACTATATGTAAGAGAAAACATGTGTCTCTTATGTCTCTGGGCCTGACTTAATAATCTAAACATGAGTTTTTCCATATCTATTCATTTCCCTGCAAATAATTTGATTCTTCCTGATGGAGGAACACAATTCATTGTGTGTATGGGTGTGTGTGTGTACACATTTTCTTGATTCACTTGTCATCAAGATTTGAATATCTGTCCAGTTAGAGTAGTGAGTTGCAAAAATGATGATAAATAAATCATTTAATCATTTTCTGTATATCCTTCCCATAAGTAGGATTTGAAATTTCATAATGTATTAAACAGGAGGTTGGGATGGAACTATAATCCCATACCGCTCAGTTGACTGTACTTGAGCATTTTTCCCTTGTAGGTATTGCCACAAAGGAAATTTCCCTACTCTAGAAGAATAGCATCTTGACCAAATAATCTGTTCTGTTGGATCTTCAAAGAGTTGACCACTCCTGTTCTTGACTCCTGAAAAGGTACTCAGACAGTCTTGTTATGCCTCCTGGCATTCAATTCATTCCCCAGAAAGAGGCATGCCAACAATCTTCTGTTCAGCTAGAGGGAGGGATCAGGAAGCCAGGATTTTAGCATAACTAGTTTAAAGGGATTTTTTCATATGTGAATTAATGCTTTGACTTTTCTTCCAAGGTGTGTCTATCCTGACCCAGCAGTGAGAGGCTTTGAATTCCTCTGTACTATCAACTTAATTTCAGTTCAGAAAGTTATGAATTTGCATAAATGTCTGAACATTTGGGACCTGAAACCATTTACCTTCTTTCTGTAAGAATGACTCCTACTGAAAGATGGCATAATAATCTCAAGTTTAATTTAAAAGTCATCAATCCTCATTTCCTGGAATATACCAAGGCCAAGCTGTGTTGCAATAGAATCTCATCCTTTTTCACTGCAGTAGCCTTATAACTGCAATGGAACCATTCTGCCAACACCTGGCCCCAAGGGCTTTCAGGTGGACTAGTCATACTGCTTCTCATAACAATCATAATACAGAAATACAAAGCACCAAACAAAAGACAATTCCCCAAACTAAAACCAACATAATGGGAATCTGCTAACAAATGATGAAGGCGACAACAGATGGGATGAGTCCCCAAGGTGCCCCTGTTAATTAAGTTACTTAAACTACGTACCTGTTCTTAGAGTCAAGGAGAAACTGTTTGCTGGCTTCCCAGATGAGCTAATTTTATGTGTGTCATTCAGAGGAAAGCATTGTTGACTTTCTAAAATTTTGGAAAGCTTCTCATTGCTGATCAGTACTTCCAACATACATTACTTGAGTAGCTTGTACATGAAATGATAATGATTAAAAAAAACAAACTTGCTTCTAAGTGGGCACTGGTGGTTTACACCTGTAATCTATTCAGGAGGCTGAGATCTGAAGATAGTGGTTCAAAGCCACCTGGGGCAGGAAAGTAATGAGACTACTTTCTCCAATTAATCACCAGAAAACCAGAAGTGCTACTATGGCTCAAAGTAGTAGAGAACTAGCCTTGAGCCAAAGAGCTCAGGAACAACACCCAGGCCTTGAGTTCAAGCCACAATCAACAACATCAACAACAAAATTGCTTCTGAAAGACTCATTTTTGTTGATATCAGAGTATGATATAAAATGACTCTGGAAAACAAGGATTTGTATATATTATTTCCAGTTAGTGAGAATTTTATATTTATGTAATGAGTAACTCCTGAAGCAGAATGTTAAGAATGCTGTTTGTAAAAGAATGTTAGAACATGGCCTCCAAATTTCAAAACTAACCCACACCATTTATATATCTAACCAGAATAGCTCTTTGGCCTTTCTGACTGTTAAAAAATCTTCTAGACACTTTGGAGAATTGGGTAAAAACTGTGGGCCTCTTCCACAGGAAAAAAATCATACTTTCTTTTAAAAATTATATATATAATTCAAAAAAATCTCTTGAACATTCTTGCCTTGCCTGACAATGGAAGAAAATATTGTATCCTTTAGGAGTCTATGGACTCCAAGTTACAAGGACTATAATCTAAACACCAGTAAGGTAGTTGAAATATACAGTAAAGGATTTATTAATGATTAACTTGTGTATTGTAATTTAGTGAGTTAAACTTTTGTAAGTACATTGTGATAGTATTAGGGTATGGTGCCCTGTATGGTTAAAGCACATGACATCTAAAGGTTTTGTCAAGGTGCTTTTTAAAAAGTGATTAACATTAAGTCAGTAGACTTTGAAAAAAGTAGATTATCCTTCATAATGTAGGTGAGCCTCATCTGATCAGTTGTATAGATTAAGAGAAGATTTAGATTTCCCAAAGAAAGAAGTCTCTAGATTGCAACATAGAGCTGGGTACCTGTGGCTCATACCTATAATCATAACTTCTCAGGAGCCTGAGAGCTCAAGATTGTGGTTCAAAAACAGCTTGGCCAGTAATGTCCATGAAGCTCTTATCTCCAGTTACCCACCAGAAAACTGGAAGAGGTACTATGGCTAAAAGTGGAAGAGTGCTAATATTAAGCAAATAATTTCAAGGACAGCGCCCAGGCCCTGAGTTCAAGCCCCACGTCTGGTAAAAATGGATGATTGCAATACAGAAAGCCTGATTAACTTTCCAAAAGCATTACTGAAGAATTCAAATTCAAAATTACAATATCACCTTCTGAAAGTGTTGAAAATTTCCCCATAAGAACAGAAATAAGATAAGGGGATGGCTTCTGCCACTTTGGTTGAACATCATACTACAGAGTATTATAAATGACATCAAGATTAGAAAAGAAAAAGCAAAATTGCCTCTACCTTCAAATAACATAATGTTATATGTAAAAAATAAGATGGAAACCATTAAAATTCATTAAAACTATCAAATGAGTTAATTTGCCAAGGTTGTAAGATGTTTTATCACTATACAAATGCTATGATACTTCTGCACACTAGCAATGTACAGTCAGGACATAAAACTGTGAAATCTATAATACCATTGAAAATAAAATACTTACAAAAATTGAGCAAAATGTTTAAAAACCTTTGAAATGTAAATTGAGGAATGCCTAATTAAACATGAAGGTATTTTATTTTCAAAGAGTACAAGAGTTAGTAGTATTAAGGTGGCAATAGTTTTTATACACCTGAACATTGGACAGATTCAGTGTAATTATGATCAGAGTTGCTGCTTTTCTTTTGTAGAAACTGGCAAGCTGATTGTAAAACTTATATGTTATATTAAGGGATACAGTATAGCAAAAATAATGAAAAGAACAATGTCGAAGGAGAGAAAAATATTTTTTTTTTGCTTTTCCTTTTCTTTTCATCTGTTCTGGTTTGTTTTGTTGTCAGACAGACCTACTGTTACCTTGACTGGTCTTAAATTCCGGGGCTCAAGTGATCTTCCTATCTCTTGAGTAGCTAGGACTATAGGTATACAACACCATGGCGGGTTAGAAAGACATTTCTTTATTTCAAAACTTAATGCAGTACTCAATAATCACTTCATAGGATTACTTGCATAAGGATAGAAGTATGGATCCAAGTAATTTAGTTTAGAATCCAGAAATAAAGCCAATACATGCATATGTATATGTATATGTGTGTAGATATACATATATATTTAGATTCATTTGAATTTATAAGGATTGTAAAAAACAGTCCAATGGCAAAAAAATAATGTCCTAAACAAAATGTTGCTGAGCCAACTAGCTAGCTAGCTAGATGCAAGAATGAATCCATACTCCTCACCTCAAACCACAAACAAAAACGGAATGACCTATATGTAAGAGCTAAAATTTATTTAAAAAAAAACCTATAAAACAATATATAAAACCTATATTAAAACTTATAAAACTCTTAGAAGAAAACATAGGAGTGTTTTTGAACCTTTGATTAAGCAATAGTTTCTTAGTTATACCTAAAGAACAAATCGATTTGCCTTCATGTAAAAAAAAAAAAAAAGTTTCGATGTCAGGACAGGGGAATAACAGTTCCCATAATGAGAGAAAATATTTGTTAATCACGTATCCAAAAGACTAGTATTCAAACATGTAAAGCATACTTTAGAGCTCACAGGAAGTTGGTTGAAAATTAACAGGGGACCAACAGAGCTCTCTCCGAAGAAGCAGAGTTTTAGGGTCCCACCAAATTATCCATGGCTAGGGCGCCCCACCAAGTACGCTATAATTATACCGAGATTTATACCAAAGAAGAAAATTGTAAGCAGCCTGCTTAAAAGGACAAATTTAAGCATGCGCCGGCAGAAGCAGAGGTGGTGGCGGCTGCAGAAGCCGTGACAAAGGCAGCAGAGACAGTGCGCACATGAGCTTTCCACTCATCTCCAGGTCCAACGTAAAGACTAGGAATGGGAATCCACATCCCAGCTGGCCCTAGACAGATGCAGAGAGAAATAATCACAATGTGGATGGTCTGAAGCTCCAAGGGAAAACGTGAGTACCCCACAAACGATCTCCTCCCTCCTTCCCTCTCTTCCTCCCTCCCAGAGAACAGCATCTGGAAGGAAACCCTTACCCTCCCCAAGAAGAATGACATCTTTAAAAGTGGCCTAGAGCCTGCCAGAGCACCTGGCTGGTGTAACAGTTGCCAGAGACGCGTCCAACATTTTTGAAGAGTACAAGGGAATCTGATATCCTTACACCTCCCCTCGCTGGTGGAAACCAAAAAACACACCCAGGAGGAGGCGGCCCTGCCCAGGGAGGATGCAACCCCACCCATAGGAAGGCCTGCTCAGGGAATGGATTTGTAATTCCAAGGTTCCAGGCTAGCTGTGGGTTGAGCTGCAATATGTCTGGAATGCTGCTTGTGTCTTAGTTTGCCGCATGGAATTACAAAACTAAAAGTCTGTAAAATCTCACTGAAGAAAAACAAAACTGGACAGGTCATAAAAACAGTTCAGGCTGTGCTGAAAGGAAGTTCTCAGGAGCTATCCCCTCTGGACAAAGTCAATGATTCTATACATGCCACATTCCCACCCAAATTTAAGCTCGCTTGTGGAGATTCTAAGTGGGAGAAAATAGCCCACTTCTTCCTGCTCTACCACACAAAGCAAATCCCCTCTCCCACTAAGTTAGACTTGGAGAAGGAATACAACGACTCAAAGTTTGTAAGGTAGAACTTTTTTTCTGCATTCTCAAATGAACTGCTTTGAGAATCCATCTGCTCAGTTTGAGTTATAAGTGAATGAGTTCATCTTGAGTTATAAGACAGGCGTGAGTGTGGGAATCTAGGTAACAGCCACATCCTCATATCAAGAAGGCTTCTGAATCCAACTATGCCACAGGGAAAGCTGACCAACACAAGAAAATCAAAGACTCCACCAAGAGACTTACTAGTGTACATCTGGGAAACACAAAGTCCCAAAACAAATTGGGAATTTTTTTCTTCATTGTTGTTCTGTTTAGTCCTAGATATACAGTCTATGGTGATTACTAGGCTCTTTCTTCATTGTATGCATACTTAATTCAGGTTATATTTTTGACTACTCAATTTCTTATTTCACTATCAGCTTTAGTATTTTTAATTTATTATTATTTTACATAAATAATTGAAACATTTTTTAAAATTTAGGTCTTAGTTCCCTGCCTTCTGTTTCTTTCCTTTTCTAAATTTCTGTATTTACTTACTCCTCTTTCCATTTTTTATCCTATCACTTAATTTTTCTTTTGATTTCACTTTACATGTTTCCCTTTATTTCTGGCCCTTCTCTCATTTGATTTCTTTAGTCAGTTGGTCCCTAATCATTTGTGAGTTAGACTGTAGTTGTTTCCATTTTGACTGTGTCTAAGTAGCTTATCCTTTTATCATTTCCATTAGGATTGTTTTATCACTCACAACAGATTTGTTCATTAGCTAAAATTATATATAATCTCCACTCCTGAACCACAGTACCCCTCCCCAAACAAAGAAAAGATGAAGTCTATAGGGAAATATGTATCTATGATTTTGAACCTCTAAATCTATGCAATGAAGGGCTCTGGATTGGTTTTTTTTTACCTTAAAATTTTGTTCTGTTGTGATATTGGATTTGCTTTTATTTTCAAATGGGCAGAAAAACATAGAAACACAAGAAATGGCAAGCCGAGGAACCTCGACTCCCACCCAAAATAAACAGGCAATAGATCAGTAAATGACAGATCTAGATATAGTTCTCAAAATGCTTTAAAAATACTGCTGGAAAACATATTGAATGAAAAGATTGAAAGCCTACACGTGGCTATGCATGAACATGATGAGGCTAACCAAAGATTAATAGATGAATTCATGGAATCCACAAATGGAAAGCTGAATGAATTCTAGAAGGAAAGGGAGTCCAATGAAAAAATAGTCATTCCACTACAGGATATGAGAAGTTACTGAAAAGGAAGCTAAAATGATAGGAAATATATTTAACAGAATTGTAGCAGAGGACTTCTCAAACATTTAAAACAATAGACCCATTCAGATACAAGTAGCCTTTAGCACCACAACCAAACCAGACCAGAAGAGGACACCCTGCCGTCACATTGTAATCTGCACAGGATCAATAGAGACCAAGGAAAGGATCCTTAAAGCTGTCAATGAGACAAGATCATTTACCTATGAATAACTAGATATTTTCCAGAGGAGATCATAAAATCAAGGAGAGCCTGGAATGAGGTATGCCATGCCTTAAAGGCAAAAAACTACCAACCAAGAATAGTTTACCAGCTAAGCTCTCCTTCTTAACCAAGGGACAAAAAAAAAAACACCTTATACAAAAAGGAAAAAAAAGAAACAATTTATCTCCACCAAATCACCTTTATAGAAGATACTCAAAGACATACTGCACATAAAAAAACCAACAAGCTCTTTACTAGCAAACCAGATAACTATAGTAAGAATTGATGAGGCACAGACCCTATGAAGGTGGATAACATGGTAGGAACTACCAAACACCTTTCAATCCTGACTCAATATTAATGGACTTATTAATGGACTCTCCAATTAAATGACATAGATTGGCTAATTGGATCAAAAAACAAGACCTATCCATCTGCCATCTTCAAGAGACACATCTTGCCCACAAAAAACAATCAAATTCTGAAAGTGAAAGGATGGAATAAAATCTACTAAGCAAACAGCCCCCCATTAATAGGCCGTAGTTGCAATCATAATATCAGATAAAATAGGCTTTAACTTAAAATTAGTGAGATGACACAAAGAAGAAAATTACATATTAGTAAAATGATCTCTCCTACAGGAGAATATAACAAGTCTAAATATCTATACATCAAATGCTGGCACATCCAACTTCATCAAACAAACATTACTTACTCTGAAAACACACATAGATCTAAATAAATTGGTTGTTGGTGACTTTAACACATCCCTGTTGCCTCTGGATAGATCAATTCAGCAAAAACTCAAAAGAAAAATCTCAGAACTAAATACTTGCATAGCCAACCAGATTTAATAGACATCTACAGAATCTTTCACCCAGCAGTACCAGAGTATACATTCTTCTCAACATTACATGGAACATTCCCTGAAATAGATTACATTTTAGGTCACAAAGAAAATCTGTGCAAATTCAGAAATATTGAAATTATTCCCTGCATTGTCAGACCTCAATGGAATGAAATTTGAGCTCAAGACCAAAAGACATCATAGAAAATTGTCTAACATGCAGACTGAACAACACATTGTTGAATCACCAGGGTTCATTGAAGAGATCAGAAAAGAAATTCAAACATTTATGGTATTTCACAAAAATGAATACACAAAAACACTAGCTCCTCTGGGACAGCAAAGACAGTACTCAGAGGAAAATCTATAGCTCTGAGTGGCTACATCAACAAATTGGAGAAATCTCAGACCAACAATTTAATGATGCACATTAAGCTCCTTGAAAAAGAGGACCAATCCAAACCCCAAACCAGTAGACAGAAACAAATAATTAATCAGATACCAATGAATTAGAGACCAAAAAAACCATAGAAACAATCAACAAAACAAAGAGTTGGTTCTTTGAAAAAAATTAACAGCCCAAATGTGACCAAAAAGAGAACACACCCAAATAAATAAAATTAGAGATGAGAATGGGAACATCACGACAGAAACAAAAATATTTCATAACATTATAAGGGAATACTTTGAAAACCTTTATGTTAACAAGTGAGAGAATCTGGAAGAAATGGAAGAATTTCTAGCAAATATTGATATACCCAAACTAAATGAAGATTTAAGCCAACCAAGTAGACCCATAACAAGTAATGAAATCGAAATGTCAATAAATTACCTCCTATCCAAGAAAAAGCCCAGGACCAGATGGATTCACAGATGAATCCTATAAGACCTTCAAAGGAAAACTCACTCCAATGTTCCTCAAACTCTTCGATGAAATTGAAAATGAAAGATCCTACTTAGTTCCTTCTATTAAGCCAGCATAACCTGCTTCCCCAAACCAGATAGGAACTCATCAAAGGAAGAGAACTATAGGCCCATTTCTTTGATGAACATCAATGTACACTTCTCAAAAAAATTCTGGCCAACTGACATCAACAACTAATTGAAAAAAAAAACATGTACTATGATCGAGTAAGATTCATTCCAGAGATGCAAAACTGGTTCAGTATACCCAAGTCAATTAATGTAATTTAACATATCATCAGGAGCAAGGACAAGAACCACATGATTATCTCAATCATAGCAGAAAAATCGTTTGACAAGATCCAACACCCCTTTTGATAAAAGTTTAGGAGAAGCTAGGAATCCGTGGAACATTCCTCAATATAATAAAGGTTGCATATGACAAACCTACAGCCAGCATTATAGTTACAATGAAAATTTAAAAACATTGCCTCTAAAATCAGTAATTAGACATGGATGTCTGCTCTCTCCACTCTTGTTCAATATAGTATTGGAATTCTAAGCCAGAGAAAAAAGGCAAGAGAGATACATAAAGGGGACCCAAATAGGGAGAGAAGAATAAAACACTCCCTCTTTGCAGATGACATGATCCTGTATTTAAAGACCTCCATAGATTCCTCTCAAAGTTACTTAAGCTGACCAAAACTTTAGCAAAGTAGCAGGGTATAAAATTAACCCACATAAAATCAATAGCTTTCTGTATGCCAACAATGAGAAGAGACAGGCTGAAATCAGGAAAGCAACTCCATTTGTAATCTCCTCAAAAAATACCTAAGATTTAACCAAAGATTGAAGGACCTCTATGATGAAAACTTTACAAACCTAAAAAAGAAAATTAAAGCATATTTAAGGAGGTGGAAAAACCTCCCATGCTCTTGAATTGGAAGGATTAACATTGTGAAGATGGCAATACTGCCCAAAGCTATCTACAAATTCAGTGCAATACCCATCAAAATCCCAACAACATTCTTCAATGATATAGAAGGAACAATCCAACAATTTATATGGAATAATAGAAGACCTGAAATAGCAAAAACAGGAAGAGCAGTGCTGGAGGAATATGAATACCAAATTTCAAACTCAATCACAAAGCTGTAATGATTAAAAAAACAAAACAGCTTGGTACTGGCAGATGAACAGGCCTGAGGACCAATGGAAAAGAGTTGAAGACACAGAAATGAACCCACAAATCGAAGGCCTCCCAATCTTTGCTAAAGGAGCCAAAAACACAGAATGGAAGAAAGACAGCCTCTTCAACCAATGGTGCTGCCAGAATTGGCTATACATGTAGAGAAAACTGAAGTTAGATCCTCATATAGCACCCTGAACCAGAATAAATTCCAAATAGATCAACGAAGGGATAGGGGAAACACTAGGGCTGGTTAGCACAGGTCAAAACTTCCTAAGTAAAGATCCAGAAACACAACAGATCAAAGAAAGATTGGATAAATGGGACTGCATTAAACTGCAGAGTTTCTGCATGGCAAAGAATATAGCTACCAAGACAAAAAGAAAGCCCACAGATGAGAGAAGATCTTTACTAGCTATACATCATATCTGAAATACACTTAGAGTTCAAAAAATTAACCCCCCCCCACAAAACAAATCCTTAAAGAAACAATAACCCCATCAGTAAGTGGGCTAAAAACTTATGGAGAGACTTCTACAAAGAATAAACAAGAATGGCCAATAGTCAGGTGAAGAAATGCTCAACATCTCTGGTCATAAAAGAAATGCAAATCAAACCAATACTGAGATTCTACCTCTCCCCAGTTAGAATGGCCTTTATCAAGAAAATTAATCATAATGGATGCTGGCAAGGATATGGCAAAAAGGGAATGATACACTGTTGGTGGGAATGTAAACTTATTCAACCACCCTGGAAAGCAGTATGGAGGTTCCTGAAAAGACTATGACCCAGCAATCTCACTCCTAGGCATTTACCCAAATGATCATGAACAAGGCCACACTAAAGCATAACTATGTTCATTACTGCATTATCTGCCATAGGTAAGGAATCAACTGATTCCCCTCAGTAGATCAAGAAAATGTGGTATATATTCACAGTGGAATTTTATGCTTCCACCAGAAAGAATGACATTTCCCCATTCATAAGGAAATGGAAAGACTTGGAAATATATTAACTGAAGTAAGCCAGACCCAAAGAAACAAGCTTCATGGTTATGTTTAGGATATTCTTAGCAGAGGATCATAATGACTCAATAGAAATGTGGATATGACCATATAAAATGATGCATATCAAAGTGAACTCCAAGAAATGGAAGCACAAGAGTTTTATTTATTGTACTGTTTGCAGTTCTTTCTTTCTTTTTTCCCTTTGGTTTATTGCCTGTTGTCACTGTTTTTTATTTCTGTACTCTTGGTCTTGTATATAAGATTATTTGATTTGGGGAAGGAAGGGGAAATCACAGAAACAGTGGGACAAAGGGTGAATCAATGCAACAGTGATACTCAATAGACACTATGTTGGAAATGAACTTTACATCTTGCGGGGAGGTTAGTTGGGAGGGGAAGTGGGAGGAAATGAGGGATGGGGTAACACTGTTCAAAATGAAATGTACTCATTACCTTGTGTAACTGTAACCCTGCTATACATCACCTTTACAATAAAATTGTTTAAAGGATAGTTTATACAAAAAACATCCAATTGAATATGGGAAAATGATTTGAATAGACATTTCTCTAGAGAAGTTATACATAGCTAATCAGAACATTAAAAAGATTAATACATATCTCAAAATGCAAATGCATATACAAAGAAGTACAAAGCACAGTAATATACAACTTCATGCCCAATGGAATAAATAAAATTAAAATGATGTTTAAGTGTTGCTGGTAATTTAGAGTGGAATTGGCCTCCATGGTGGCTGGGATGTTATATGGTACAGCTACTGTGGAAAATAGATGTTAAAATGTACGTTATTATGGATGCATGAATTCAACTTCTCAATACATATGAGCTATAATTTGGATGGTGAATGCTACTTTTGAGTGGCATTATCTTAAATGCAATTCTTAAAATATTACAATGGTGGCTCTCTGAGGTCTTTTTAGACACTCCACAAAATACTCTCTTTTCCAACTTTATATCTGTGTGAGATCATACCTTCTTTTCGCACTTGAACCAAAGGAGAATATCACAATTCATTGACTCTCATCAAAAGTAAATGAGAACTAGCCATCTTGTATTGAATTAAATACTAAAAAGATTTATAAAAATAATTTTACTATTTGTTAGAATGTATATCTTCTTCATAAAAATGTTATTTCTGTGAGCATGAATGGTATTAATTTTATGTAAATTAAAAGCAATGATGTCATAGTTGTAATTTTTTATTATTATAAAGGTGATATACAGATATATTATAAAGATTATCATTATAAAGATGATATACAGATATATTATAAAGGTGATATTGTATATATGCCCACCTGACTTAGGGAAGGGAAAGAAAAACGAAGTTGTAAGGTATCACAAGAAATGAACTCACTGCCTTATTATGTAACTCTACCCTTTTTGCACAACACCTTGTCAACAAAATTTAATTAATAAAATAAATATTAACTCAGTAATATGTTATAATTGTTTATTAAGCAGTTGCTTATTAAAAATTTAACTAATTGCCAAAAAATAAAGGTGATATACAGAAAGGTCACAGTTACATAAGTCAGGTAATAAGCACATTTCTTTCGGGACAATGTCACCCCTTCCCTCACTCTCTCCCAGTTTTTCCCTCCTGTCCCCACCCACAAGTTATATAATTCACTTTCAACACAGTGTCCAGTGAGAACCACTGCTGTATTTGTTCACTCATTGTCTCACCATTTCTGTTCCCCCCTCCTTACCCTCCCCAAAACAGATAAATGGACAAACAAGACAATAAGAAAAGAAAACAAAACCAATAACAAAGAAACAATCTTGCTTCCATTTACTGAGGAGTTCATTTTGATTAGTTGTAATTTTGAATACAGGAAAAATATTGATATGATCTTCATAAATAAAAACTCACTCTTGGGGTTCTAAGAGTAAAATTATGTCCTGAGATCAAAATGTTTAAGAACTACCCTTCTAAGGGTTGTACCTAGGAATAGAGTAGAATTGCTCGTGATACAACGTGGATATTGAATTTTCCCCAAGGGCCCCTGTAAGCCTTGGTCCCTGGTGCTATTGAGAGGTGGTGGAAATTTTAGAATGTAGAACCTAGTGGAATGTTCGTGCCTTGTTGGGGGCATACTCTTAAATAGAATGTGGGACCTTAGTCCCTTCTTCTTTCTCCTCCTTTCTAGCATGAGGTACACAACTTATTTCTTCCTGTGCCATCTGACATCTCCTTGGAGGCCTAAAAGCAATACATCTGCCTGATATGAGCTGGAACTTCCAAAAGCAAAACACAAACATTTCCTCATTATACATTATCACATATATTTTGTTACAGTGATGGAAAGCTGACTTTTCACACTACTGTAAAGAATAAAAAAGGTATTTTATACAAAAGCCAGTCCATGATGTTTCATAATTGTTCAAAGTGGAAACAACTCATTGATTAATGGATCAATATTTTGTGATATGGTCATGAAATTGAATAATATTTTGTCATAATATGAATAAAATATGGCACATGCTACCCCAAAGTAGTATGTGAAATCAAAGAAACCAGACAAAAAGTCCTTATGATTATTTGATTCTGTTTCTATGAAATGTTCAGAACAAGCCAATTTATACAGACAAAGTAGATGAGCAGTTTGCAAGAGGTGTGAAGGGACGAGAGAATAGGGAAAAGCTCATGAAAAGATTAAAATTATATAGTGGTTGCACTGTAGTGGTTGTGCTGGTTGTTCAGGTTTTGAATATACAAGCACCAAATTGTTTGTCCTTAAAGGGTAATTTTATGACATGTGAATCATATCTCAATAAAAAAGTGAATGAACATGTGTGGTGAAGGCCCTTAAATTGCCCCTCATTTGTGCTGCTTTTCTGAGTCACACCAGGCTAAAACATTAACTGAGGAAGTAAATAACTATATTATTATCTCTTCCCTTCCTTCATGCAACGTGCCCCAAGATAAAGCTGACAGAAAAGACAGGAGTATCTAATAAAATCAGGTATGGTGGCATACACCAATAATGCCAGCACTTTGAAGACTAAAGCAGGATGCTCATAAGCTTGGGGGATTCATAGTAATACCCTGTCTCAAAAACAAAAACAAGAGTATCCAGTATAATCAAATGTTCCACCAAAAAAGCACTATATCACTTTCTTTAAAAAAGCTTTAATGATTTTTGTAGGCGATACTAAAAACATATGACCAACAATATTTACTACCTATTCTAGTTAGAAGAGAATCATTCAGGTACCAGCTTGTGGTTACTTGGAGTAACCAAACTCACAGAAACTGCAAGACATAAGCACATAGGAAAGGACAATAATCTATGTTGCTTGGCAAGGTGGTCAGTTCTTTGTTTAATTTCCGTGATTTCATCTTTTTCCCCTTCTTAGCACCCAATCTCTGCACAATCGAAAGCAGTGCTAGCAGTCTGCAGAAATTCAGCAAACCATCTTTTGTGTGACATGTCTAACTATGCTCCTATTCTATATCTGATTTGCTACCATCTTTTGACAGTTCAAAATTGGTGCACACTCAAACTTTTCAATATTTCTTAACACATTCATGATTCCCAGGTCATAGAAAAAAAATTGAAGTTTTGCAGCTAGGCACAGTTATCACACAAATTAACAAGAGAAAAGCACATACATTTTATTTAATACTTTACATGCATATAGGAAAAATAAAGACCCAAAGAAGCAATGTAAAACTAGGGAAGGGAAGGGGAACACCAAAATGGTGAGACAAAGAATAAAAGGGGAACCAATGCAACAACAATACTTACAAGACAATATGCTGCAAACCAACTTGGCGGGGGGTGGGGGGTGGAATTGGGAAGCTGGGAGAAAAATGAGGAAGGAGGTAACAAGTTTGACAAGAAATGTACTCACTGCCTTACGTATGTAACTGTAACTCCTACGTACATATCCTTGACAATAAAGAATTTAGATCAATAGTATATATAGTATATATACACATATACATGCATATATATTAAAAACAAAGAATGATACATTATAGAAAATCATCATGACTAAAGAAAGGAAAGGCTTCTAGGGGTGGCAAATTGTGATGAGAGCAATTATAAGATATATGGGGGAAACTAATGGAAAATGAAGATATTTTAGTAGCATTTAGTGGCATTGGCACTCTAGTTTCAAGTAATATGAATGTTCTCCTTCTGGCCCAGGGGAGTACCTTTTCATGGGGAATGTTATGATCTGCTTTTATGTAGAAGAGGGAAGGTAGAACCCTTTGCACAACTGCTGTTTCTGAAGTAACTTCAGCTCCAAATAATCAATTTGCCAAAGTGATATACTTTGGTGTGGCATGTTCTGGAACCACTGAGAGCCTCTTTTTTGGAGTGTTTGTTCATTATTTGTTTTGTTATGTTATGAGAAGAATTTGGTTTGTAGCCTTGTCTGTGATCTCTTGCTTTTGCCTCTTCAAGACTAATAGGTACACACACCATCAAGCTCCACTTTCCTTTTGTATTTCTTTAACCTGTGCTCTTATCTATCTCTAACTTGAATTATTTCAGTTATAGTAAGCAATTCAGACTGCTATAAACGAGAATGTGTTTGCAAACCTTCTCCAATGATCTAGAAGGCACTAAAATTTCAAAAGGCACTCAGTCCATTTTGACAACCTTGTACTTGCATAGCTCTGAGAGACATCCTGTCAGCCTCAAATGCTTTTGTCCTCATTCTAGCCCTCACCTATGTCAAGCAAAGTGTTGGGGAGGCATGCCTTATTTATCTACATATTAAGGGCTGAGCTATCTCTTGGCATAGTAGAAAGAACAAATTTTTCCTTCCCAATGGTTATTTCTCAAATTCCCAGGCTTGGGAAAATAAAATTCCAGAAAAGTGATTTTACCTTCCTCATAGTCTTCGTTTTATGTGCTAGCCTTTCATCTCTTCCCAAGATGCTTAAAAGTAGACACACATATTCAATTTATACATACACCATGACCACCACTACCCTTGGGGCTGTCCTTTGTTATCTCAGATTCTCCCAAAAATTCCTCTGAAAATGATAATATTACATAGGATTTTGATCAGCTAGGTTCATTTTATATAATTATGGCTTGTCTTAAGTTCTAATTTTCTATTTTTACTAGTTAGATTTTTTTAATTGCATGTTTTTCTTCAGAGTATTGATTTTAGGTATAAGCTATTCTAATTGAAGATGAGAAGAAAAGCCTTTAATTTTTTTTCAGGGACACAAGTTGCTAAAAGATAGACATATTTACTTCTTTTTTTCAACATAAATCTTTTTCAACATAAATCTACTATATTTGGATGTTCTTGTTTTTTCTTCCAAGAAATGTTGATAAACACATGATATATATATAGTATATATATATATACCCATATATGGTATATATATATATACCATATATGTATATGTATATACATATATATGTATATATGTATATATACCATATATACCATATATGAGATATATATACCCATTAATAAATATATATTTATATATATAAATATATAAATATAAATATATATAATATATAATAATATATTATACATATATAATATATTAATAATATATTAATTATAATTAATATATTATAATTAATATATTAATTATAATTAATAATAATATAATATATAAATATAAATATATAAATATAAATATATATTTATAAATATATATATACCCATTAATAAAAATGCATTTCATCCTGATGGGAGAAAGTGCTTATAACCTATACAATGAACATTTTTGACACCCACATTCTTATTAGGTTTTGTGTTTAGCAAAGTCATACTTCTATTAAAGCAAAGCATTTCATGCCATTGTGCCATACAGGATATTGAACATACCTATGTATTAGGGACTCTTTGGTGAGAGATCTACATGACTCCAGTGAAATGTGGCCATGGGGTATGGGATTAGGTGATCAATGATATAAAACAAGCTTGTTGGTATGAACCATGAACCAGAGAATATGACAAGTATCTTTCTGGTATCAAATGATCAAATCACATATGTCATAACTTGATAAAGCAGACACATTATTCTAAGAACTTGCATGGGAACTCTATCCTATAAATAGCTGTGAAAGAAGCAACTCAAGTTCTTCACTCAAGTTTCTGTTTCTACTGAGTAGCACTGTATATTTATGTATTTCCTGTTAAAGAACCTAAGTCCAGAAAACAGACCAGAATAGGTCTACTGGTGAGGTTTTAGAGGTGCTTGGTCATTTGAAGGACTGAGATGACATGTTTTCTTGCACTAGGACTATAATCCTTTATTTGATCCTACAAGTTTCCTTTGTACAGGGAGAAGTGAAAGTTGCATATAGGATGAACTACCTCTGGCTTGAAACTATGTTCAGCACAATATTATTTTGTATTTTATTTTATTTTGGATCTTGAATCTGAAGTTGACTTAGAGTCTTTCAAAGTCAAGAATACCAGAAGCAGGTATTATTAGTTTCTGCCTGGCAGGTAAAGAGTAAGTGGGTCATGGTGACATATATCTGTGATCCCAGAACTTGAAAGGTGGAAGCAGGAATCTCACAAGTTTGACTTACTGTATTGTTTCTCAGGAAATGACTCTGATTTCAGTTTCTGAAGATAGCTTCTCTCTCTTTGGTCCCTGCTACCCTAGGCAACATTTACATTCTTATCACACTACTTCCTTCCTTTGTCTTTGTTAACTTTCTATTGCTGTGAAAAATACCTGAGATAAACAATTTAAGGGAAAAATTTATTTTGGCTCAAGGTTTTAGAAACCTTGATCCATCAGTTTGGGCCAAAGATGATGCATATCATGGTTGCGGGACGGGCAGAATAGCTTGAAAGCAGAGCAAAAGAGTAAAGGTCAGGGGACAAGATACATCCTTCAAAGGCAAAGTCTCAGTCATATACTTCCTACAACGAACCCCACTACTTGATGTTTCCACTCTCTTCCAATAGTGTCATTAAGTTATGATTCCATCAATGGATTAGCTAGCTCATTGACCATGTATAGAGCTCTCATGATTCAATTGTTCCCCCAAAGCTCTACCTCTGAACACTGCTGCACTGGGAATGAATCTTTTCTTAATCACATGTAACTGGAGGGTAACTTCATATCTGATCCATAACATCCATCCCCTGTTAGATGTAGTAGTAGCAAATATCTACTATTGTCAATGTTAGAGTTCAATAATGCCCTTTTTGTCTTCTTGGTGCTTCCATTATCTGTCTAATTCTTCTACTGAATACCAGCCAGGACTGAAGGTATGGCTCAAATGGTAGAATGCCAGCTGTGAGCAAGAATGTTGAGTGATATCATTGAAGATCTGAGTTTAAATCCCTGTATGAGCCTCAAAGACTGGGGAATAAAAAGCAAAGCAAAAACAAAACTATTAGAATGGATTGTCCAAGCTTCTATTCTCATACTACACTATGTTCTAGGTTGTAGCCAGTCTATAGGTTGGGTACTGATCATGACTAGTGTTGTGACAATTTTTAAAATCTATTCCAGCTCTCTGTTATTTCTCTGTGTTATGGTTTGGCTCTTAAATGTCCCCCAAAGCTTATCTTTTTAAAGATGGGTCCCCAATGCAGCAGTATTCAGAGGTGGGGGTCTTTGGGAGATGATTGTATACTAAGGGTTCTGATTTCAATAAACAAATCCATTTATGGTCTCATAACTTAATGGCCTATTAAAAAGATTGGATGCCTTAGGAAGAGGACAGTAGTTGGAATAAGTTGACACTGAGGGTGCGCCCCTTAAGAGTATATCTTGTCCCCATTCCCTTTTTTCCTCCTTATCTCTTTGATTCCTGGCTTCTAGGAGTGAGCAGCTTTTCTCTATTAAGCATTTCTGCTAAGATACATTACTTCATCACAGACCTAAAAGTTACCAAGTCAGGTGAGCATGGACTGAGACATATGAAACCATGAGCCAAAAAAGACTATTTCTCATTTATATTTATTTCTTTCAGGTATTTTATCACAGTGACAGAAAGCTGACTAACATGATTAGGTTTCGCCTGCAAATATATATCTATAGCTATACTTATTTATCTATCTATATACCCCTCTCTCTATCTCTCTATCTATCCGTCTATCTAAATATCTAGATATAGATTGTTAGAAAAATAGAGGCGAATGGAAAAGGAATAGGCCTATGATTGTCAACAGGCGAGGATTGTTTATTGCCTGCAAAGGGCATGGACCTTCCTTTGGGTTTGGAGGTTGTGCAAGGGAGTGAATTTGGGACCAGACTTATATGGGGTCTGAGCTAGGAGGCAAAGGTTAATGAAAAAGCCACTAGGTCTAGGAAGTTGGCAGATTTTTCCATTGGGCCCACAAAGGACTATTTACAGCTGGGCCTAGGTGAATTGCCCTGCCTGCATATCAAAGCAGGTCCACACATACCTGAAATTTTGCCTAGTGCCTGTATGTGCCTGGGACAATATCAATCTTTCATATATATATATATACATAGAGAGAGAGAGAGAGAGAGAGAGAGAGAGAGAGAGAGAGAGAAAGAGATTAATAGTTGAGATTATGGAATCAGTAAGCAGAGAGACTAGATTCCTCAATTCTTCTAGCCAGGGTAGAACTCAACACTCTCTTCACTTCCCATAGCTCTCTGAGGCATTCGGAGATCACCTGAGGCCTGGATGCTTGTTGTCCTTCAAGACACAAATATGGCATGTGGAGCAAAAATGTGAACCTGGGGCTGGGAATATGGCCTAGTGGCAAGAGTGCTTGTCTCGCATACATGAAGCCCTGGGTTCAATTCCCTGGCACCACATATATAGAAAATGGCCAGAAGTGGCGCTGTGGCTCAAGTGGCAGAGTGCTAGCCTTGAGCAAAAAGAAGCCAGGGACAGTGCTCAGGCCCTGAGTCCAAGGCCCAGGACTGGCAAAAAAAAAAAAAAAAAAAAAAAAAAGGTGAACCTGCCAAGCCTACAGGCTATAAAGCTCCCCACAGGCAACAGTGACCCACAGTATACTATATAGGGAAGCCTCTACAGTGAAAACAGCCTGAAAGTGGACAACTGATCCTTCTACAAGAGATTGCTATATAAGTGACTTTTAAGCATGGTTTTTCAAGTATTGTCATTTGTAAGGAAGAATAATAAAATCACTCATTACAATTCTGGAACCCTTTAAATTTTTAGTAACTTTCAGTATTTTGAAATTACTCAAAGATTTTTACAATAGAATAAATATGGTTTTTAAATTGTCTTAATTTAAATCAGAAGCCAAAAGTCTGTCTGTCTGCCTCTCTCTTTTAAAATAGGGTCTTAGCTTTGTAGCCCTAGCTAGTCAAGAACTTACTCTGTAACCCAGGCTAGACTCAAACTCATGATCCTCTTGCCTCAGTCTCCCAAGTGCTATGGTTACAGGCTGGTATTACTACAGCTGGCATTAAAACAGAGATTTTTCTCACTCCTTAAGCTTTGTAGTCCAAATTTAAATTTAACCTAGTTATCTAAGAGAATAGTGCTTGCATTTTAGTGGGTATTTTCAAAGATGATTTTAATGACCCATTTTATAAAACTGTATATTCATCCAGGTTACTAATTCTAGTCATACTATAGACTCAGCATCAGTGGCTAATATTAATATTATGAAAAAAGACTTGGGTGCTCCCTCCATTCTTGAAGATAAAGTCTACTAAAAGTCTAAAGAACATTAAAAGTCTGAGATACATTTTCTAAGGGTACCTGTCATTTCAAAGACCAAATAAACACCCTGTTACAGATTATTGGTGGTTTCAGCATCATCATTAAATTGCACAACTTCCTCTCTGAGTAAAGTAACCCACCTGTTTGCTTTGTGCATAGACCTCTGAAATTCCTTTCCAGTTGATCTATTCTCTGATGTGTTTTCCTATAAGGGGCGGGGGAGGTGGATTCCATACTATAATAAAATAAAATAAAAATATTATAAAAAGAAAAGAAATACCTTAGAATAAAACTTTACTAAGGAGATGAAAGACCTCTACGATAAAAATTACAAGACATTAAAGAAATTGTAGAAGACATCAGGAAATGAAAAGACATCTTGTGTTCATGGACTGGCGGAATTAATATTTTGAAAATAGTTACATTACAACACAAATGCCCATCAAAATAAAAGAAAGGAAAAAAGAAAAAGAAAGGAAGGAAAGAAGGAAGGAAGGAAGGGAGGAAGGAAGGGGGGAAGGAAGGAAGGAAAGTCAATTATAAAATTTATATGGAACCACAAAAGACCCTGGAAAAGTATAGGTAATCTTTGGATGGCAGGAAGGAATCGGTTCTAGAGCTATCACAACAGCAGACTAAAGTTATACTACGAAGTCATAGTATAAAAATCTTTATAGCACTGGCACAGAAACACATACAAATACTCTTGTAACAGAATAAAAAGACCCCAAAATAAAGTCACCCAGCTACAGCTATCTAATTTTGGACAAAGGCATCAAAAACATATACTGAAAAAAAAAGACAACTTCAACTAACGGTGCTCTGGAAATTGATTAGCTATGTGTAGAATATTGAAACGAGACCCTACCTGTCACCCTTAACAAAGTTTAAATGTATCAAAAATCTTAGTGTTTGACCTGAAATTTTAGGGCATTTTTCCTTTTTTTGTCAGTCGTGAGGCTTGACCTCAGGGCCTAGGCACTGTCCCTGAGCTCTTTTGCTCAAAGTTAGCACTCTACCACTTTGGCCCACAGCACCACTTTTGTAACTATTATAGAAAAATACTAGAAGATAAAGACATATTTGCATAATATATATTAAATAATAAATGTATAAAATATAATAAAATAATTAACATATAATAATACAGCATACACATTTATTCATATATAAATACTTACATTTAAATATATAAATTATATAAAAGTATTTGACTAAATAATATAGGTATGTATTATATAGTCAAATTTTATAAGTGTGTAATAACTATATAGACATAATTATATTTTATGTGGTATTCTATATTTATATATTACATGTGTAATATATATCATATGTTATATGATAATATATTATATATTGTGCATGTACATATAATATATATTTATAAACCTAATTATAAACTATATTTATATACATTATATTTACATATTTATAATTATCATTATTTTGCACTATGAAATTCTATTCAGAGGGTGACAGTTAAAAGCCACTGTAGAAATTGCAAGTTTTGAAATAAGCCTACCTAAAATATCTTTTGAAAGCCTATAATACTTTTTAACACATAAGGTTATTCAATAAAATAACTTCTCTAAAATATATTTATGATTTTCCTTAAATACTTTGTCCTTATTAAAGCCCAATGGAAGTACATTTACACCAATGCAGAATCTCTTTCCTAAAAGATAAAGGACTGTGAATCCATTAAATGTAACTCTTTCAAAACAGAAAGGTATTTGGAAGCACAAAGCTCCTCTGCGTGGTGAAACTCCAGTAATGCATGCTAATCTCTTATATCTGGCCCAGATTAAAGTTTGTCTTAATTGCTAAAAGGTTACTTTCTTATCTTCCTCTTACCTTACCAAGAACTCCTGTTACCACATCCATTGATCAACTATCGTTTGTCGCATGTAACCTCTATGCTTCATGAGACACAAATGCTTGCTTCCTGAATCATGAACTCTGTCCTCCTAAACTTCTTTGGGATTATGCCATATATACAATGATATAGATAATATACCAATTTTATAACCATCTGGCTTCTATTTTTTAGAACTATCTAGATGAGGTCAGGGGCTGGGGAAAGGAAGAATATTTATTCCTTTTTTCTAGAAAGAATAATTTTTAAAACATTAAATATCTTTTTTTTTTTTTTTTTCCTGTCCTGGGGCTTGGACTCAGGGCCTGAGCACTGTCCCTTGGCTTCTTTTTGCTCAAGGCTAGCACTCTGCCACTTGAGCCACAGCGCCACCTCTGCTGTTTTCTGTATATGTGGTGCTGGGGAATTTAACCCAGGGCCTCATGTATACACTTATTTTAGTTTAAGTGACATTGCTAGTGTTTCTTGGTTAACTTTGAGGTTAATTCTTCTTAGTTGAAAAATGGCATGAGCATGTAATGACAAATGACCTGAGCATATTTTCGAATAATGCCCCTAGAAACTTGGGGTCAGAAGACCAGTGAAACAACTTAGGGGAAATTCTTTCTCATATTAGAAAACTGTTTTGGCAGGATCAGATGGCTATGCCTAAAGAGAGACATCATGAGCCTGATTAATGCCCTCAGCTTATATAGTTAGTCAATAACAAAGAAAAGTTGAACACAACATGGGCACATGGACAATGCTGGGCTGGTAACCCCAGTGATACCCCAAGAGAGATGGTTCAGGAAGACACAATAGTTTTTTTTACCACCGAACTATATTACATTAGAGTCTTTTTCTTTTTCTTCTTCTTTGGGAAGCACTAGGGTTTGACTTCAGGATCTCACTTGCTAGGCAGCTAACATTACCAGATGAGCCATGCTTCTAGCCCTAGACAGGCTCTCTGAACAGCGAGATAATGGGGAAACTCCTTTGGAGTAATCTTTAGGAGCATCAGTTTTTCAGATGTGATGTGCATCGTTTTTTGCTCTTCTCCTAGCAGGCAGGAGAGTGAATCAAACATGTTGATAGGATTTATTAATGTAGTCTAGCAGAAGGCCAGAGATTCAGATTCAGAAGAACAACAGAGAATGACTGAATTGTGGTACCATGGGCTGGCAATGTTGATAATAGCAGTTGCAAGTATGACTGAGTCTGGAACGGTGCACAGATAAAAAACAGTTTTGCCAACCCAGGCCAGGCATGCTCCCTTGCTAAGTCATAGGTAATGGTGCTAGTTGAAAATGCAGGTGTGATACCTACAAAAATGGGAATGAATCCAAGAAAATAAGGTGGAAGCAAATAGAAGGTGCTGAGCTGGCCCGGCCATGACTGGTCATGTACTATCCTGACAGAAACTGGATGAAAGAAGATACTCTCCAAGACAGAACTTTCAGGAAGAAGCTCCTAGTTAGACAGTATCCTGATGAATGGTTTCATTGTCTACTATTAGTGCAGCCACAATTAATCATTTTCTTTAATAAGTTTTATATTCATTGTCTAAAAGAAGAAAGGTAGCATGAGAAAAGTGAATACAGAAACACAATAGCTTCTTAGAGTTAATCACTGCTCGTTACAATGCTGTGTAGAGATTTTAAAGCACAGATACATTGAGATTTTAAAGCACAGATTCATTAAGCTTTTGATTGACATAATACTTTTAAATATTTATGGGTGTAGTATCATATTTAATGCATATATGTAATTAGTCTTTCTAGCTTCCCAAAAATTTTGTATGTCTATTTGTTAGGAACTTTTAGTTATTTTGAAATGTATAAATTGAATGTATATGAATTGAATTAAATGTATAAATTTGAAATGTATAAATTTGAAATCATAAATTGCTACAAACTAAAGTTAACCAACTGTCCTGTAAAACATTAAAATTAATTTCTCCTACATACATAGACTTTGGCACCTTTTACTTGTTCTCTATTCCCCAACCCCACATTTACTGTTCCTGACATCCAGTGACCACTGTTGTTCTCTTTTCTATATGATTAACTTTCTAGCTTCCACAAATGAGTAAGAATATGAAATATTTATCTTTATGTGCCTGGCTAATTTCACTTAACATATTCTTTGATTTTTATCCACTTGGATGCAAATGGCAATGTTTTATCATTTTTTTGTAGCTGAAAAATATTCCATTATGTATATGTACCACATGATTTTACCCACTTATCCAGTGATGGGCAACTTTGTTAATTGGATATCTTGGCTATCATGAACAGAATTGACACAGAAGAAAATCTAGAAATGGAAAATATGCATATGAAAAGAAAGCTTAGTAATGCTAATTATCAAAGAAATGCAATGCAAAACCTCAAAAATGTTCTCTTACCCTACTTAGAACAAGATGTTCTGAAAAAGTTTTTTAAAATGCTGGTGAAGTTACGAGGAAAGAGGAACTCTTCATGCATATTTTTGTTGGGGAAAAAGATGAGCTTAAACAATATGTACTTTTGTGACTTGCATTCCTGAGGAACTGTTTTCTTTCTTTCTTTTTTTTTTAAAAGACGGTTACAGTGTAGGTGCACAGAAATGAACAAAAACGTTTATTGTGACCACTGTAAAGACTGCAATTGTTTGAAATATCTTAGTGATCTATCTGGGTTGGATCTCTCAAAGGCCCCAAAGAATTGACTGGGTGTGGAGGTTTGTACCTTTAGTTTTAAGACTGATAAAGGACAGTTTACCTAATGCCCTAGATTTCAAGAGCTGAGTAATGGAGCTAACTCAAAGGCTTAAATCAGAATGACTGTGTTTCTCTCAAAGTCCCAGACCACATGGTCAAGAGAATGACTGAGAACAGTTGCTAACTTTAAGTGATCAGCAATGCCAATTCTACTCTAGTTTCACTTATACAATTCTTCCTACTTTTGAACACTGCTTTTTTTTTTTATCCTGTTTTGTTTCTTGGGACAGTCTTCCTATTGTTTCCCAACCTTCAACTTATTTCTTTGGACAGTCCAGAATTGACCTCTTTAAGTTTCCTTTGGAGAGGATAATGAGAAGGCTCCAGCCTAGGAAATCCTATATAATCCTTATCCATTGCCAGGGCCAGGTAGCTCTGGATTTAGTTTGTCAAGAAGTGGTATGATAGGTAGCTAAGAACAAGACCACTGGGGTCAAAGTTCACAGGCTTCCAGTATGACTGTGCTGTTTCCTAGTTGTGTAACTCACCTAAGGTAAGTTACTTAACGTCTCTTTCTTTTTTTTTTTTCAAATTTTTATTATCAAACTGATGTACAGAGAGGTTACAGTTTCATATGTTAGGCATTGGATACATTACTTGTACTGTTTGTTACCTCGTCCTTCATACCAACGTCTCTTTCCTTTAGCTTCCTCATTTGGGGTGATTTTTATTAGAACTTACTTCATTATATTGTTTGTGGGTTTGAATGAATTTTTATATATGAAAATGCTTAAGCCTCCGGGGCTGGGAATGTGGCTTAGTGGTAGAGTGCTTGCCTAGCATACATGAAGCCTTAGGTTCAATTCCACAGCACCACATATACAGACAAAGCCAGAAGTGGCACTGTGGCTCAAAGGGTAGAACACTAGCCTTGAGCAAAAGGAAGCCAGGGACAGTGCTCAAGCCCAGAGTTCAAGCCCCAGGACTGGCAAAAATAAATAAATAAATAAACAAATGAAAGTGCTTAAGGCTCAACAAAGTGAAACTCAGATATAATGGTTAACTATTTATATTTGCTTAGGTATTTGATTTTTTTCTCACCCAGGAAGGGCTTCTCCCACTTTTCTCACAAATCTCCCCCTCCTGTCTTCCTCAGCCCCATTCAGAAGACTTAGGAAGCTGTCATGTATAGTTGTGCTTCATGTAAATGATGCTATAACATGAATGTTGAAACTAGAGTTGTAGGTGGTGCTGATGTTTATCTACAACATGCCTCCTATAAGAACATTCTGAAATCTTACTGTTCCTGGCTAGTAGGATGGCCCTTGTATTTATAAATGGTGATGCAATTTGATACTTCTACATTATTGAAATTATTTAATTACAACTGTGTACTTCTGTATACCAGGAACTACAGGTAGAATAAGAAACTTCTTTCCAGGGGCTGGGGATATGGCCTAGTGGTAAAGCTCTCGCCTTGTATACATGAAGCCCTTGGTTCAATTCCTCAGCACCAAATATACAGAAAAAGCCGGAAGTGGCACTGTGGCTCAAATGGTAGACTGCTAGCCTTGAGCAAAAAGAAGCCAGGGACAGTGCTCAGGCCCTGAGTTCAAGCCCCAGGACTGGCAAAAAACACAACAAAACAAAAGAAACCTCTTTCCTTACTTCTGCCTTTTCACCATAATGTATCCTTCCAATGCTTTTAGGTATCTGCACTTTTTCACTGTTGACTTCCCTTCCTTCCTTCCTTCCTTCCTTCCTTCCTTCCTTCCTTCCTTCCTTCCTTCCTTCCTTCCTTCCTTCTTCCCTCCCTGCCTCCCTTCCTCCCTTCTTGAAGTTCTGTAATTTGAACTTCAGATCTCACATTTGCTAAGCAGTCATGTGAACCACCTAAGTCAGGTCCTCAGCCTGTGTTTCTTTTACTCGGTTCTCCATCTTAGTAAGCCTGCTCTTATTATCCTTCTTTCATTTATATCACCAACAGCTCCCTCTCCCTTAAGGCATTTCTATTTACCTTTAAATATTCAAAAGCCCTCACATTTAAAATATCTCTTCATCATTCATCTTAATTCAATATTGTCAGAGTATCATTTTTAAAAATGAAATCAAAGCATCTTGTAGCTACTTAGAAAATGATAAACTTGTATTCCTGAATCAAATAGTGACTTCCCAGAAGCACTCCAAATGGATTTGACATTTACATTTTTTAAAAGAAAATGGAAAAATATTAGGAGAAAATATGAGAACTTTTTTTTTTTTTTTTTTACAATTTTGGAGTATAGAAGATCTTTCTAACCATTATTCAACATATAGATGTCGTGTAAAAAAAGATTGGTAGTTGAGGGGCTGGGGATATGGCCTAGTGGCAAGAGTGCTTGCCTTGTATACATGAGGCCCTAGGTTCGATTCCCCAGCACCACATATACAAAAAACTGCCAGAAGTGGCGCGTGGCTCAAGTGGTAGAGTGCTAGCCTTGAGCAAAAAGAAGCCAGGGACAGTGCTCAGGCCCTGAGTCCAAGGCCCAGGACTGGCCAAAAAAAAAAAAAAAAAAAAAAAGATTGGTAGTCGATTCAAATAGAGTAACAATAAATTCTACAAAACTAAAGCGAAACTAAACCAGGAAAACATAAGCAAAATCAAGAGACAAAACAAAAACAAGACCAAAAAAGAAAAACCTGGAAAGAATATTTGCAACTTACATTATAGGGTTACTATTCCTAATATGTAAGAAGTTCTACAAAAAAATTGAAAAGCGGGGCTGGGGATATAGCCTAGTGGCAAGAGTGCCTGCCTCGGATACACGAGGCCCTAGGTTCGATTCCCCAGCACCACATATACAGAAAACGGCCAGAAGCGGCGCTGTGGCTCAAGTGGCAGAGTGCTAGCCTTGAGCGGGAAGAAGCCAGGGACAGTGCTCAGGCCCTGAGTCCAAGGCCCAGGACTGGCCAAAAAAAAAAAAAAAAAATTGAAAAGCTCCAAAACCCAACAGAAAAATGGACAAAGACATACACATATTCAAATTTTTTCAGTTGTTTGGGAGGAGGGGAGGTGGGAGAAATATGAAGGAGGAAGTAACAAGTTTGACAAGAAATGCACTCACTACCTTATGTATATAACCTCTCTGTACATCACCTTGACAATAAAATATTTTAAAAATTCAGTTGTCTCACTCTATTTCGTTTCTTCCCTTCTAACACATTAAGGTGTAATTTTTGTTCGGATTATATAATCAAGTTCCTTTTAACATTCATGCTCCTACTGTCATGCATAGTAACTGGATAAACATCATTCCTCCCATCTCTCTAGGTAGCTTTATCTTTCTTTGATTCTTTTCCCATCTATTCTTCTTTTTCTTCCTCTTTCTGCCAATACATTAAGTACTGAATTTCCTCAAGAACTATTATAAATTTCTTTTTCTCAGAGTTGCCTCCTAAATACATTTTACATAGAACTACAGATTCAGTTGATAACAGTGACCTCTTCATTTATATTTTCCAGGCCCTTTCACACTGAAACACCATTTCTTAGCAGCCCCCCTCTGACCAGTGATAGGGTGTAAAGATTGCACTGACTGTTATGGACTGGAAATTTGGAGGGAGTGTCACTATATCCTCTGCAGATAGATGTAATGTGAGAATTTTCTCTCAGTATGTGATTTGCCTGTCCATTTCCTTTTCAGTGTCATGATGAAAGGGTAATTTCAGTTTTTATTACTCTTATGAATCATTTTTCTTTTATATCTAGTGCTTCTGTGAAGATTAAAATAATGTTACCATGGTTAAAAACACACAATATAAATACCATACAAACACATAACATAATTTACCATCTCAACCTTTCTTTTCTTTCAGATCATTTTGCTGTGGAATAAACAGGATCTACTACAGTCTAAGCATGTGGTCTACTACAGCATTACATTCTGAGCTTTCTAATCAATTTCAGTAGTGTTAAGTGTATTCATATTTTGTGAATTAGATCTTCAGCAAATTTTTGATCTTTTAAATCTGAAATTATAACCTTTAGTCATAATAACTTTCCTCTTTCCCCTCTCTTCAGCTCCTTGTAGTTACCATTTTATTTTCTGTCTCCATAAATATGAATGCTCTAGATACAGCATGCAAGTATGTAGGAATGTAGGAAGTGGGAAGTATATCTAGTTCATATAGTTCTTCTTAGCAGTGGCATTATTCTATATAACTTCATGCTCAGGCTACAAGGCTCCAATTTCTCTAAATACTTGCCGATGCTTATTATTTTCTGAGGATGTTCTATCTGACAGTAGACATCCCAATAAATATCACATTTGTAATTTTCTCTCCCTGCTCCCCTAGTGCTTGGGATGGAATCCAGAGCTATGTGTGCAGTAGGCAAACGCCTTTTACTGAGCCACATCCTCTGTCCTAACTATTTTCTTTAAGAAGTATTTCCCTGTTCTAAGGATTCAAATATATTCTTGTATGTTATAATTTTGGCTTTCATATGTAAGCCTATGATTCATGCCCCCAAAATGTTTGTGATAAGAATATTTTTCTTGTTTGGCATGCAATTATTTTGACACTATTCATTGGAAAGACTTTCTATGCTATATTGAATTTTCTTGGCATCTTTGTGTTTTCTTTGACACTGGCTTTAGGAAGCATTTCAACTTCAGAAATGATAAGCTGTGGAAATGAACATGCAGTTTAGAATTTAAAAAACTAACTGCTTCTTTTGTATTCATTCCTATAGCATCTCTGTCACAGTATATGTAGGTTACACACAAGGAGTAGCATATGTTATTTTGAAGATTAGAGAAATTCACCAATTAAACCAAAGTTATATTGGTAAACAATTGGTATTGTGAGGTAGTGTGATCTCTAACCCACTTCCCTAATCATACATCATACTACCAAGCAGCCTGTGGGGCTAAGATTCACTCCATTTTAAGGTCTTCTGGTTATATGGGATTAAATAGAATGAAAAACACACTATGAAGCTAGATTTCAAAATAGGCAAACAGAGTAACATTTTTAATCTAGTAATGATGTGTTGTTTTACGACAATTGGCCCTAAGTAGATTATCTCACTTGACCTTCAAAATTTAAGGATGTATAGATTATTACAGATGAAGGAACTAATATTCAGAGCAATTTAGTCACATAAAGAATGATATTTTTTGGCTACAAATAACAGGAAGCTTCACTTGGTATTCAACAGTAAAGGAACATTTTCTCTCACTTATTAAACCTATAAACAAGGTAGCCTTTTTATGCTGACAAGATGATCTCATTTAAGTTTCAGAATGCAAAAACGTTGGGATTATTTCAGGTTTAGCTCTGTAATTTATCCAAATGAGAGATTAATAATATTTTGGATGCAAGTGATTGCACTCAAACTGTATTATATAACAAAGAAATTAAGTCTAGAGAGGTGGTGGGAGGTAGCATACCTAGATTTCAGGCTTATCTCTCTGTAATTCTCTTGCCTTTTTGTTCTATAGCCTTATCATAAAGAAACTGAGGTGGCTTAGGCATCTCATATTAAATACATATCCGAAGGAAGAGAGGAAAATTTCTGTTTGTATCTCTACTTTAGCAATGAAGGAATCTTTTTTTTTTTTTTTTGGAAGCTCCCTAGATTTCTTCACATCTTCACATATTGCCAGGACTGATCTAATCCTGTCTTAACCACTGGTAAATGGATAATTATGTTCCTACCTGAGGTGGGCAGGTATAAATAATGTAGCACCATGACCACTGATATACCAAGCTGTATCCCAGAAAATATGGGTGAGTTTTGTGTCATTTTTGCTCAGTTTCATCCCCGAAGACCTGATCTTTTTTTTCTGGCAGGTATTTTCTCCCAGTGACACATCTGGGCACCTGTTGGACTGAAAGTAAAATTCTTGGGATCATAAGATACTTACATATAAAGTATGATATTAGCTACAATCAAAACAAGAAATTTTAAAAGAGAGACTTTTGAAGATTGCATTAGTTAGGCCACAGCCACCAGAAAGGGAATAAAGATTAAAGCTCTCGAGAGAGGGAATTAGCAGCATAAGGCGGTACAGCCAGGAGAGGTGGCACACAACAGGAATCCCAGCATTTGAAGGTGGAGGAAGTAGGAAGATTTCGAGTTCAAGGCCAGCATGGACTACATAGAAAAACTCTGTTTCAAAAACAATCCCCTTCTCTACCAATAGTAAGGCAGTACAGAAGGAACTAAAGATAAAGTATATAGAGGATGAAACATTGTAACTCAGGTGACATCAATTTTGATTGCTAGAAACAGGCTTTTATGGCTCACTCTTGTAATCCTAACTACTCAGGAGGCTAAGAGTGGAGGGTTGGGGTTTGAGGCCAGCCTAGACAGGGACCTCTAACACTGACACTTTTATCTCCAAGTAGCCACCAAAAAATCCAAAAGTGGAGCTGTGGTTCAAGTTGTAGAGAAAAAGAGAAAAAAAAAAAAAAAAAACACCCAACATAGAGACAACACCCAGGTCTTGAGTTCAAGCACCAGGTGGGCATACACACAAATACGTACACACACAATTGATTGCTAGAAATCTGTCTTTAAAGAATCTGAGAGCAACCCAGGGGCTTACTAATTTATACTAGAATTCTTACAGTGGGAAGACAAATGTTGCTAAACTCACCAGATAGGTACATGTGAAATTGTTTTATAATCCTTTAATTTTATTGAGTTTGGGAACTAGGGTAGGGCAGTTGCTGGTCAAACAAAGATGCATTGAGCCAACAATGAAAGAAGGGAAAAGACAGGAAAAGCAATGCCAGCGTGCTCCCTGCTAGAAAGTGGAAGTCAAATGACCCAGCTTTTCTACAGTGGAAGATTCCAGTCATCATACAGTTCCAGAAGAGTAGGAAGCCCTTAGTGGGAATCTTCTGTTAATCTAAAAGAAGAAAAGTAACTATTTATTGGGGAAAAATTCAGGCTCTGACTATAGGTACATATGTGGTTATATCCTTACTTTGGGGGAGTTTTTACTAGATGTATAAGTGGTGTGAGTTGCAATATTGTACATCCAATTTAAGAAAATATGGAAATACAGAAATACGCTTAAATATTTCTTTCATAGAAATGTTTACGGGGCTGGGGATATGGCCTAGTGGCAAGAGTGCCTGCCTCATATACATGAGGCCCTGGGTTCGATTCCCCAGCACCACATATACAGAAAATGGCCAGAAGTGGCGCTGTGGCTCAGGTGGCAGAGTGCTAGCCTTGAGCAAAAAAGAAGCCAGGGACAGTGCTCAGGCCCTGAGTCCAAGGCCCAGGACTGGCAAAAAAAAAAAAAAAAAAAAGAAAAGAAATGTTTACAACATATTGTTGAGGGGGAAAAAGTGCTATAGCAATAGGTATACTATGATCCCATTTGTGTTAAATGATTCAAAAAGACCAGCAATAAGGATGTTCTGTCATTCATTTCCTCAGGTATAAAATAAATTCACATATCTTTTACTATTCAAACTTCAATCTCATTCTTCATAAATTAGCAGAAAAGAGTTTTCTCTCTAGGTCTTCCCTAGACACTTAATGACTTTCCTTAATGTCAAGTTTGTTTCAAGTTTCCTTTCAATGAAAATATTACATTTCTTTTCACAGGACAGCTTTTTTCCCCCCATTGATTCTTTGACCTCTGTTATTCTAATCTGTATTTCATTTATCTCTGTTTTACCTTTATGATTTTGTTCTTCCTTCTGCTACCTTGCAGTGTAGGTTCCTGGATGGTGAAGTTAGGTTTTTACTTAAATGATAAAAGTCTGCCTTGGGTTGTCTGAGTCAGTATACCTTGTGACCAGTTGACTACCACTTAATCTATTTAAGACCATAGCTTTAATTCTTAATACCTCCTCCTAAGGAGGACCTGAAACTCATTCCTCTTGGAGGTACAATGCAGCTTATATAATATTTTCCTTTCTGCTATAAATTTCAAATTCTGCACACATAGGATGTGTGATTGGAAGGATTTCACCAAAATACTAATAGCAGTCATAACAGAGTTGTAGAGTGAATATTATTTTTTACTTTACTTTTTACTTGCATGTATTGTTGGTGTTCAGACTATTGAACAGACACATTTTTTAATAATCAGAACAATAAACAGCGAACACTAATTTGTTAGATACTATTACTATCCTCATATGATCAATGAAGACACAGAGGTAGAAAGAGATCCATTAATTTTCTGGAATCATACAGCTGGAAAATGGCAGAGTCAGGATACAATCTAGGGCGTCTTTTGTTATCCTCTATCCATATTTTATTTGCAGCAATAAAAAGTTAGGACTGAAAACTGAATGTAAATTATGTGCTTAACGTGTTAATGTTACAGGGGAATTACTAAAAGACAAACTTCTATATGAGCCAAAAGATATATTTCAAGATCTTGCCACATTACAACTACTTTTTTTAATTTGCCAAGTATTTCAGTGCTACTTCAGCACTTTCTCATGCATGATCAAATTTGCAAATTTGTTTTTTTCTTATTTTTCCAGGGCCTGGGCGCTATCCCTGAGCTTTATCATTCAAGGCTAGCACTCTACCATTCAGAGCCAGGGTGACACCTTTAGTTTTCTGGTGGTTAATTGGACATAAGAGTCTCATGTACTATCTTGCCAAGGCTGGCTTCAAACTGTGATCCTGAGATCTCAGTCTCCTGAGTGGCTAGGATTATAGGCATGAGCCATGGGTGCCCAGCTACAGATTTGTTCTTTTGCTTAGCAATGGTTATTTCCAGAAATTACACTCTCATATTATAAATTTAGAAATTTTTTGTTCAGGCAAAGTGAAAATCATTGATAATCAGACATTGCTAAATAATAATATCTGGTAGAGGAACTTACAGTACAAGCAGCCAGCATGGTCTAATGAGTGAATGAGTAACACTAAGAGCTGAACCCTTGACAGGGATATCATCAAGAAAGAAATGTAAATGAACACCTCTAAACCAAGGGAAGTTGTTTTCTCAGTCATTAAATTCACTTAGACTAGATTACAGATATCCAGTTTTTTTGTACATAATAGCAAACCTGCAAACAGACAGACCTAGCAAGGAATTACCAAAGTATACTAGGAGTATATTTTTGAGAAATTATTATACAACAGAAGGAACTATGATAGTATAATAATTTACGTATGTTTTATGCTAATTATTTTTATCTCTGTGGCAAAATACCTAGGAAAAACTTAAGAGGATACAGAACTTATTTTGACATATGCTTTGAGGTTTCAGTCCATGGTAACGTGTTTCGGGGCCTGTGTGTAGTGAGGAAGACCTACATAGTAGTGGTAGTGGGTATATGTTGGAGCAAAATGGCTCATCTCTTGACTTCCATGGAGCAGAAAGACAGGAATATGCTGGGGGAAAGATATTGTCTTCAAAGGCATGCCCCTGTGACTTACTTCTACCAATCAGGTACTACCTATCACAGTTTCCCCCACCTCCAAATAACCCATTCAATTGTAATCCACCAGTAGATTAATCCATTGATTAAGTCAGAGCTGTCATGATAAAATCAGTTCCTATAATCAGCTGGAAATCAAGCCTTTAATACCTGACTCTATCAGGGAACACTTCATGTCAAAATCACAATAATTGTAGAGTTTTTGTATGAATTTATTTTCCTCAATACTATACCCATCTACCACTATTTGGCATCATAACCTTGCAAAATCCTGTCTATCAGAGTGCTTACAACGAAGAGAATATTTGGAGCCAGTAGGGCCCACAATTTACTGGCTCCTCTGTTCTATATAGAGAGGTAATGGCACTACTCACTCCGTAGCTCAAACTCAGTGAGCCCATCTTTTTTTGTTTTCTTCAAGCCTCTAGTTCCAATGGCTCACCTAGACTAATAAGTCTGACTTCTGATGTCTGTTAATTTTCTCTTTCTGTCTTTATCCTCAGGTGTCTAGTCTTAGTCTCCCAACTAATCCACCTCCTCCATTTTGGTTTCCTCATTAGCTTCAGTCATCCCCTGAAAACATTTCTGATTATTTTGGAAGCAGTAGAAACACACAGATTTATTTTAAAATCCAAACTTCTGTATGGTATATATGTCATATATTTATAGTCTAGTTCCATCTTATATTTAGGCTTGGCCCTTAGGACTTCCCATCATATGCCCGATGCCCAATCAGTAAAATTTTCACCATTCTGTCACTACCCTGACCTTCTGTACTCTCATATCTTTTTCATAGGATGTTTTCTCTGCCTGGATATTTCTTTCTCCTCTACTTAAGTAGCAAATTTATTTATAATCTTTGAGATCCAACTCATTGCTCTTAGGAAGTACTTCCTATTCACCCACTCTTATACTTGGAGACTTCTTACCCTGTATTCTCTTTATGTTATAATTCTTTTCTTTTTACATTCACATCTAACAGTAAGATGTCAAATTTATTTCTCTTTACAACCATGAAATCTAGCCATGGGTATGATAAGTAATAGAAAGTATTCAATTTTAAAGTAGTTCTTTAAAGGTTGTGCCGGGGAAAATCTCTGCATTTCTAATCATTGGTTTTCCCCTCTTTAAAATGAAAATAAGACCTACAGCTAAAGCTACTTGTAAACGAAACCAAATAATTTGCAAAAATAATTTTGTGCGCTACACATTTCTGATCTGCCTCCAATGTCCTATTCTTTATATATCAGTCAAATACACACAAAATAAGAGGCTCTTAGAGATACTTATTGAAATACACGCAACCCAAACCTATTCTGTATTCCTCTGGCTGGTCACTGAGAAACAGCAAGGATCAGGAGCATTTAAATGAACGAAGAGTCAAAAGAGCACTTTTGTTTCTCCCCTCTGCTGGAAGGTTCTTTTGTCCACTTGAGGGCAGCATTGCTTAAGTCAGTAACCTGAAGCTACACTAGAAGGCTCCCCTGTATTTTGAGAATGAAATCTGCAAATGGCAATCCACCTAAATACTTCTGAGTTCAGATTTGCTCTCCTATAGACTAGGCAACAGATAACTGAAGTTACAAGCCTGGAAGTAACATCATTCATTTCTAAATTACTATCTGAAGTTTTCAAATTTTTCTTAGTCCCTTTAAAAATAATTAGAGGAAGAACAAGAAAGGCAAACATGCTTAATTTTCTTGTGCAAAAGAGATTTAAAAAACTAAAAGTATGTCATTCACTGATGATTCGGTACACTTCTTATGATCAAGAGGTTTGATTCCAGGTGGAGCTTAACTAGAAGGCAAACTTGAGAAGATAAATGCTAAATTTCCATTCTCCCAAGAAGATACTGTGAGAAAAACCTAAAGAAATCAAAGCACATTTGATGCTTTTCTTTCTGGGATTCTAAGCTACAAGATGAAGACTCAAGGGCTAGTTCTAGTGCTCAATGGGCTTCTAAGCCCGTTGCTTGTGGAATCATTCACTTTTACAGCTAAATGTCTTTACCCTAAATGATGGCTTTGGAGTGATGTTCTTAAAAAACCAGCTTTACTGTATGTAGTTTGTCACTACTCCCATCACCTATGTTTTCTCTATGTTTCACCTATGTTTTGTCAGTCCAGTTGTCACATTTAAGTGTTTGACACATTTTGAGTTAAGTTTTGAAACAAGAATTAAACTTTATTTTTTGAATGTACAGATCCAATTGTTTTAACATCATTTGCTGAATGCACTATCCATTCTTCATGGAACTGTCTTTGTAAACTTGTCAAAAATTTACTGACCACAAACGTAGTTTATTCCTGCACACTTTATTTGATCCCACTAATGCATAGGTCTCGTCTTATGCCAGCATCATCCTGTTTTGACTCTAATATCTTTGCACAAATTTTGGTACCACAAAGTCTGAGTCCTCCTTTTTGTTCTGTTTCAGAATAGCTTTGAATGGCTACATTTTCATTGTTTCTTTCAACGTCAAATTCTATGAAGGAAACACTTAAAGGATATTTCTTATGTATCTAAAACTTACCCCCCCACACACAAATATTTATATATATATGTACATACATATATACATCATTTTATCATGTTCAAAACTCTGTAATATAATATTGTACATTTATTTAATTAAATAATCACACTTTTAGCATCTGTTATGTGCCAGGTATCATGGATATAGAAGTCTGAGAAAACAATATATAGTATGATTCTTATTCTCATACTGGGGTTATGTCACTCTCCCCAATAGCAAAATGTATTAGAATACAGTTCTGTTAACTCCAAGCTTACTTCAAGAAAACCAACAGGTTGGTTTCTTTTGTATACTTCGCAAACTTCTGCTTTATTTCTCTCTGATCTAGGCTAGATGAATTGCCATCTGAGTGGCATGAAGACAAGAGTAAATACTGGATTTTTACAGTTTTCTCAATTAGATAGTATATCACTCATTTTGTAAAAAGAATATTCTTTTAAAGAATGCTTATCCAGGCTATCATACAGGCCAAAAATTAATAATAAAACAAAGACTAGACAGCGTTGCTGTTGTGTTCTTGATGTTTATTTCCTTGTATTATATATATATGTTATATAATATGTAATGAATTTCACAAGTAGCTAGAGGGAATAATTGTAGATTGCTACAAAGGAGAAAGATGTGTTATAACAGGGTATTAGAGACTTTAGACAGGAATTTCACAGAAAGCCTTTTTGAAAAGGTGAAATTTTGTTACGCCATGAAGAATAAGAGAGAGAAATAAGCCTATCAAGAACGTTTGAAGCAGAGACAAATGCAAAAGAAAGCACAAGAACCAAGTCCATGAGGCAGTAAAGTTCTAAGTGAAGTCTAGGAACTGACAAAGAGCTAGAGTAATCAGAGTACAGCAAACAAAAAGGACAAGTAAACAGGTGATAACTTGCAGAAAGTGCTGATTTAACCAAAGCATGTTGGAAAACCATTACAGCATTTTAAACCAAACATTTTTCAAAGCTCATCATGGCTAAAGTGTGTGGAATAAATTGGAGTATACAGTGTAAAATGGAGTAGAACAAGGAAGAACAGTTAGGAGCATACTGCAGTCATCAAAATGGGAAAAAATGTCATCGACTGGCAAGACATTAGTGGAAAGACAAGTCGAAAGTCTCAAACAAATCATATATATATATTTTTTTTTTTTTGGAAGTGAAAATAATGGTTTACATTTGAGTTTCTGGCCTTAATAACGCATTGGATATTAGCATTATTTGTTGAAATGAAGAAGAATGAAAGAGGATTGCTAGAAAATATGTAAATTAAAAATCATTGAGGGGCTGGGGATATAGCCTAGTGGCAAGAGTGCCTGCCTTGGATACACGAGGCCCTAGGTTCGATTCCCCAGCACCACATATACAGAAAACGGCCAGAAGCGGTGCTGTGGCTCAAGTGGCAGAGTGCTAGCCTTGAGCGGGAAGAAGCCAGGGACAGTGCTCAGGCCCTGAGTCCAAGGCCCAGGACTGGCCAAAAAAAAAAAAAAAAAAAAAATCATTGAGAATTCTGTTCAGATGTGTTAAATTTGAAATGCCTATGGCAATACCAACAGGCATTTAGAATATGAAACAGGTTCTTCCAGCAAGAAAAGCAATAGGGCTTACTGTCAAAGGAAAGGCAACTTTCTAGGTAGCTCTCCGATAAAGGAGGCTACTATTCTGTGAAAAGAGCTAATAACTAACAGTGCTATTACAGTTCCTCTTATCAAATATTTATTGAAGGGTCATAAGAAAGAGCACAGATATTAGGAAAAGTTATGAACTTGAAGATATTAGATGGCTTCAAGTCTAGTGACTTTGACTAAATTTGTTTCTTTTATCTTTGTTGGATGTCTGTGAAGACTACGTGAAATAATTCATGTAAAAGCATTTGGCTATACAAATGTAAGTTCATATTATGCAATTTGAATAGGAGAAATTAGTATGAATACTAATAATACTGCTTCCTGAAAACAACCAGCAGCTTTGGCAATGACTTAGAACAAGCTTAGCTGATCCTGCACAGGTATGCTGTTGTACCAGTGAGGTGAAGCAGATCAGAACAAAATGATACCAAAGGTACTGATGTGTACTTTGAGCTCCCATGTGGGCAAAGCAAATATCCCTCAGGCTCACTTAATCTCAGCAGATGTTTAGCATGATTGCATGTGAGAATCTTAATCTCCAGAGCTTGATGACATTCGCTTAATCTCTTTGACATTTCATCTAAAAAATATCAGTATTATCTATACAACTGCACTGTTTTGAAAACCTTTTCAGCATCAGCTCGCAAGCTCAGCAAAACCTGCCAGGGTTGTTTTGTGTTTCCTCCTATACAATTACATAGACTTGCTGTTTTGACAAAAACCAGTATTTTTAAAAACAAATTCCTTTGCCTACATAGGACAATTCAAATTTTCTCCAATACCAGGGACTTTCACAGTTACATTTTTGTAACTACAAAGGCTTCTTTGGTTTATCTCCTGGTTAAACTTTATTTTTATTTTTTTTTCAAATTTTTATTATCAAACTGATGTACAGAGAGGTTACAGTTTCATACGTTAGGCATTGGATGTTGGGGTTCTGGACCCCCTTTCTCCCCCCACGGGGAGAATGGTAACCACAAACTCTATGAAAGAGCATCCAGCCTGGCCCTCCGCCAGCGGAAGGCCAAAGGCGTGCTCACATGGGCAAACGCTAAGTAGAGGACGGGTTGCTGAAGCTTCCCCTCCCCCCAGTTCCCCCCACATGTTACCGAGGGCGGAGGCGAAAGGAAGGCATCAGGGACACGCTGCGGTGGTGGAATGCGTCTCAAAGACTTTAATATGGAAGGGCACTTATATAGAAGTAGTGGCGGGAAAGAAAGGGGGCTGGCCAAAGGGTCAGTCATAGGCTAGGGGTCACGTTCATCAAGTGACATCACAAAACTTCCCTTTGTGGGCGGGACAACCCCATCATGGTGGCACGCACGTGTTCACCTCCCAAGGGGTAGAGGTCAAAAGGTGGGAGGGGCTTCTATTGTCCCAAGGCTGGTGGAAGGGCAGTCTTTCCCAGGCCATAATAATCCCCAACATCTCCCCCTTTTGTTTTTTTTCAATAAGCAGGGGATGCTGTAAACACATGGCATGTGTGGGCATAAGGCAAATGCTGACATAAGATCTGTGGGGCCCCTTCCACAAAACTGGGGTGAGGGGTAGGTAAGGGTCCATCCATCTGGCTATGTCCAGAAGTCAGAATCCTCAACTGGTTTCTGCCAAGTGCAGGAAGGTGCAGACAGCAGCCCTCTTTTGTTGGTGAGGTAGAAGCTGAAACTCTGGCATTCCCGGCAGTTCACAGTAGCTGATAACTCAAACATAAGTGATTAGTGAAACATTCTTTTATATAAACATTGAAGCCAAGGTGTTAAACCTTTGCATTTACCCTTTTAAACATTTCTATCATAAAACATTGGGGTTGAGTGTCAATACCCTCAGCTTCTATTTTCTTTCCAACGGGACTCCCCAAGTCTAGCAGCAGGGGGAGAGGAAAGGAAGAAGCATGGTGCAAAATTCCTTTGGTTTCTTTGTGTGACGCTGTAGGCAGTATTGCCACAGCAAAACATTGAGCCATGAGATGCTCAAGAAGGAATCTAGAAAGCAAACAAGGAAAGGAAGCTTGGTTGCCTCCTACCGTAGGCAGTCCTACTTTCCATATTTTCATGGGAGAGCAGAAGTCCAACATGGTCCTCCTTTTCCTGGAGAAAACAAGAAAACATTTCTCCAGAGTGGGTGCTCTGGGTTTAATTTTCCAATCTGGAAAAACACATATACTGTACTCCATCCCACACTGATTCGGGATGATTTAAAATTTCTGGATAATTAACATAAGCATAACTAATCCTTAATTAATCCTAGGGAATCCTTAATTAATCCTGGGGGATACCTCCCCCTTTTGTTTTTTTTTTTTTTTTTTTAAATTATGACACCGGCGGCCACCAGGCAGGGAGTATGGATGGAGGTCTCGTCTTCTGTAGCTACTTCCTGCTGTCAAGGGGGCGACGTAAATCAAGGGCCCCTGGTCAGCCTGGCAGTCCGGTGTAGCTGGCAAAAAGTCCCCATCATTACCATGAGTATGGTCACTAGGGCCAGAGAGTGCTATGGTTTTCTCTAGCCCCCCCTGAGTCTTTGGGCATACCCAGAAGTTTCCAAGGTTGGTGCCTCCAGGGTTCAGGCCTGTGTTAGGGTGACGACTGTGAACGGCAAATTCCCCATTGGTGATCTCAGCAAGAGATGTTATTCTGTCAAAAGACACTTTTGAAAAGGTCAGGCAAAGTATCGACAAGTTCTCAGAGCTGGTTGGCATGAATGGCATAGAACACACCCTGGGCATAAGCCAGGAACAGTTCCCTTTTGGAGCATAAACCCAATTGTAAAGTGAACGAGTAAGGAGAAACGACTGAAAGAAGTGGTTAATGATAGAAAACTGGTTTGGCATAGCCAGTCAGAGGCAAAATAAATAAATATATATATACACCTATATACAACTGGCAAAAAAGAAGAAAATGGACAGGAATTATCTCTCTCGATTTCCCGGCTCTGATCCATTTTGAAAGGGTGAAACAAGGCATCTCCCTTTAGGATAATATGGCACCATTCTCCTCTCACTCCACTCCACCTTTCCGTCTCCTGGACTGGCTAAGTCCCAGGAATTTTAACGTTTGTGGCTGGAATTGCATTTTCCCATCCGCGTTTGAACTCGGGGCCTGAGCACTGTCCATGAGCACTTTCGCTCAAGGCTAGTGCTCTACCACTTGAGTCACGGTGCTGCTTCAGCCTTTTGCTCGCTCTCTGTGGTTGAGCTCTCAATCTGGCTCTTTGCTGTTTAACTGGGAGGTGGGATTTTGGAGAAATTTTTCCTTTTGCCCGGGCTGGCTTTGAACTATCCAGGGAGTCATAGTCCTACAAGCCCTTTTTATTCCCAATTGAGCAACAAGGAAAAAACACAGAGATAATCCATTTGTAACCCGTTGAGAACTGACCAAAAACTGCTTGTGAAGGTTTGGCTATAACACTTAGAAAACATGAGATTTACATGTCATCAACTTGAATCACGCCATTGAATCCCACTGGCAAGTGAAAGAGAACACAGATAAATGACAACCAAGGGCAAAGGGTTAAAGCATTGTGGAATCCTCAGTCTCGGAAGTGGCTGCGTCCCTCATCCCCATTTGGCAAGTTCCATGCCATGCGATGGGGAACTCGAGGCAAAGCTGTAGTGGTATCTCTTGCTCACATCTTGCTCTGGGTTGCCTGCAAAATTTCTATATAGATTGGTTAGGGTGTTCAAAATTTTTCAGCACTTCTGGCTCTGGTATATCGAAGCCCTTCTGGTTTAAGCAGGGTGAAAAGACTTTCTTAATCACAAAATTTTAAGACTTTTTTAATCACAAAATTTTAAGACTTTCTTAATCCCAAAATTTTACCTGGCTAGCTGTGACCACTAACATAACTATGGTGATTTAACCTGGAGTAACTGTTAAGATGGAACTATTCACATCCTACTCAAGGCTCATAAATCATTCGAGCAGCTTCCAATGGGAGAGAGAGCAAAGAATCATTAGTAGTGAAACAAGGCAGTTTGGGAACAGAATGTGGTGGCATCTTCCTATCCAGGAGCTGCGACCGTCCATGCGGCTAGAACATCTGTCCACCTGTATCCTATAAAGCAGTATATTAATCCTGGGTCAGGAAAATTGAGGTTAATAGTCACATTTGTATGAAGCAATCTCAATTTCTTGATCTTGAGAGTTTATGAGAACACAGGAGAGAAAATGGGAAGGTAAAATCTTAATTTATGCCAAAGAGTTGTTAAGGCTACATGCACACTTAACTTTTAACACACTGAGTATAAAATAACATGCTGATTTTATACCATTGTGCTTTTACTACATGCTGCATATTTGAACCTTATGGAAACACACTGAATATAAAATAACATACTGGTGAACTTTTACCACATGTTGCATATTTGAACCTTATGGAAATTTTTATAGGCACCTTTATCTCCATCGAACACCGGGATGGAAACCTATTGTTATGCTTTTAAATCTTACCAACAACCACACGTGCGCGCACACACACACACACACACACAAAAATACCTGAGCGCTCTTTAAAATTGCTTTGATTGGCCATTTAAATTTTCTGGAATTCCAGCGGCAAATGATATTAATTTGCCCATAATAGAACCACGTGGTTGAATAAAAAACAAAAGGGAAACCTGTTAATTACACACTCCCAACATGACAATTTTTAAATCACAGTGGACAAGCAAACCCTTTTATCCATCTAGAAAACTCCAGTTGATTTTATCTCTTTGAACTGGTAAACATGGAAGTTCAATCAAATTACCTATTGCTGTATCAAAACTCTTTGTTTTCCTTTCAATATTCCATTTTAGTTTATAATTTGAGGCTTTCCTGTCTCCAACCCCGTCTGCAGCTGACACAGAGAGAAAAGTGCAGGCAAGCACAGCGGGGTGCTTGCCTCTCTCAGCTGCAGCGCAATCGGCCAGCCCAGGCGAGCCTGGGCACGCCCCTCACCTGGGGGGAATGGGTGGGGCCCCGCCTCCAATATGGCGCGCCCCATTGTGCTCCACGTGTGTGTTAAGTCAGAGAAATCAGGATTCAACCAACTCACCCGAATTTCTGAGCTTAACGACCATCGGCGGGCATAAAGCAGTTTGCCGGGCTGCAGCAGCCCACGCACCCCAACTGGGACACCATCCCATGGTCTAAACTGCACGCCACGCTTTTTTTTTTTTTTTTTTTTTTTTTTTTTTTTTTTTTCCATCCGCGGGCTGGGGCCGCACTGGCTCCAGCCCAGCCATTGTAAATACAAGCCTTGCCAAAGCAGCAGCCATCCCCAACGCTCTGCCGCCGCCATGCCACAGCTTCCCACATGGCGGAGGCCGTACTCGGCCCGCCACACTCGGCTGCCGAAACGCTACCGCAAAGGACGCCTGGTGCCACGCGGGCTCCAGCGCACGCAGCTCGCGAACCCGGGCCGCGCAGAGCCCAGTGTACTCAGCTCAGCCCGCGCAAGCCAAACCGCTCCGGCGCTCGGCCACCCACTGCTTCTCAAGCGCCACTGCGGGTGCCTGCCGTCTGGCCCGGGGCGCACAGAGCAGAACTAACCGACCCCAGCCCGGGGTCGCATTCCTCTTGCTCCGGCCCCACTGCTCCACTGACATGCTTCCGCGGGAAGCGCGCCCCGCTCCCTCCGCCGCCCGGCGCCAAATCGCCACGGCGGGGCAACTCTCTGGCCGCGCGTCCCGCGAGCCCATGTCTCCATGCTTCTGCCCCGTCTGGATGGGCAGGACCCTCCTCTAAAATCCTACTTAGCAATCTGTGGGGATACTGTACCCCGAACTTCTCGGCCGTACAATTCGGTCCCCGTTCGGGCGCCATTTATGTTGGGGTTCTGGACCCCCTTTCTCCCCCCACGGGGAGAATGGTAACCACAAACTCTATGAAAGAGCATCCAGCCTGGCCCTCCGCCAGCGGAAGGCCAAAGGCGTGCTCACATGGGCAAACGCTAAGTAGAGGACGGGTTGCTGAAGCTTCCCCTCCCCCCAGTTCCCCCCACATGTTACCGAGGGCGGAGGCGAAAGGAAGGCATCAGGGACACGCTGCGGTGGTGGAATGCGTCTCAAAGACTTTAATATGGAAGGGCACTTATATAGAAGTAGTGGCGGGAAAGAAAGGGGGCTGGCCAAAGGGTCAGTCATAGGCTAGGGGTCACGTTCATCAAGTGACATCACAAAACTTCCCTTTGTGGGCGGGACAACCCCATCATGGTGGCACGCACGTGTTCACCTCCCAAGGGGTAGAGGTCAAAAGGTGGGAGGGGCTTCTATTGTCCCAAGGCTGGTGGAAGGGCAGTCTTTCCCAGGCCATAATAATCCCCAACAATTGGATACATTTCTTGTACTGTTTGTTACCTTGTCCCTCATACCCCCCTCCCTCGGTTTCTTTGGTTTAGAATGTCCCTTTTACTCACCTTCCTGCTGATTTATTACTCATATATAAAATCTCAGATAAATATAAATTTCCATTTGTATTCAACTCACTAGGTGGAATTCACTATGTTTATATCTATAGTTCCATTTCATTCTGTACAATTCACTGGAGAGAACTCATATTCATAAATATCTTTCTTTCCTTCTTTCTTTCCTTCCTTTCTTCCTCTTTCCCTTTCCTTCCTTCCTTCTTTTCTTTATTTTTTGCTGGTACTGGCAATTCTCATTTACACATTTAAAATCATATAACACAGTAAAATGCAACCCTGACTGAAAATTTCACATTTTTCTGGCAGTGTATAAAGTTGTTGATATGCTACTGTTTTCATTTTCCTCAGACATTAACCTTTCCAATGTCCACCTAGTTTTCAATGTCTTAACTAGATGCTCCTAATCTGATTCTCTATAAGTAAATCTATAAATACTATTGCCATAAAGAATTGCTACAGGGCTGGGGATATAGCCTAGTGGCAAGAGTGCCTGCCTCGGTATACCCGAGGCCCTAGGTTCGATTCCCCAGTACCACATATACAGAAAACGGCCAGAAGCGGCGCTGTGGCTCAAGTGGCAGAGTGCTAGCCTTGAGCGGGAAGAAGCCAGGGACAGTGCTTAGGCCCTGAGTCCAAGGCCCAGGACTGGCCAAAAAAAAAAAAAAAAAAAAAAAGAATTGCTACAAGTAAAAATAACTATTAGAAGTAGTTACTACACAAAAACCTATGACCTTTTTTTTCTGAAGTTAATACCAATGGATAATAGAAAAAATTAATACCATTACCACTTCCCAAATCTAAACTTGACTGGTCTTACTTAAGAGTAACTTGATTGAAGATACATATATTTTTTATTTAGTTATTTTGAGTTTTATGGATATTATTGCATCACTCTGTACATAGCACATAAAACATGTGAAATATATCTGATTATGTTTTTACAATAATTAATTTTATACAAATAGTTTAATTCTCTGGTGAACTTGTTTAAGACAAATTGGCCACTATTTAGAAGCACAATGACATTTAAACATTAGTGCTTTATTTTATATCTATAAATTAAGTAACATTTTAAGTGGAAATGATTTCCTTATTGGAAGGATTACATGGGAATCCAGTGTCTTGTTGGTTTGAGAAGAAAACTTAGGAATACAGATCACTAAATTTGGATTCTAATTACATTACAAGTTAAAAAGCAAGCTGAGACTTGATAAACTAGAGTTCCAATTGAACTATTTAGAACATTTTTGTTCTTTCTCCAGTTTTGCATGGCCTGCTGTGCATCCCCTAGTGAAGAATAACCATGTCATTTTTTCTTTCCCCTTTGTTCATTGGAGAATTCTGATCCTTGGTCTTCTGTCTATTGAGCTATGGTAGGTTCGCATTAACATTTCCTTGTTTTTATTTTTGTTTTTGTTTTTGGCCAGTCCTGAGGCTTGGGACTCAGGGCCTGAACACTGTCCCTGGCTTCTTTTTCTCAAGGCTAACTCTCTACCTATTGAGCCACAGCTCCACTTCCTGCTTTTTTTTTTTTTTTTAATGTTTATGTGATGCTGTGGAATCGAACCCAGGACTTCATGCATGCTAGGCAAGTACTCTACCACTGAGCCACATTCCCAGCCCCCTCATTAACATTTCTGGGTTGAAGGGCTTGATGTATTACTGCCCCCTCCCTACCTATCTTCAGCTTAGGTGTCAACTTTCAGTCTGCTTTTCAGATTTCAGGATTTCTACTACCTCTCCACTTCCTTGAAACCTGGTCCTAGGTAAGAGGTGTTGCTCTCTTATGGGCCTTGGTATCCATACAGATATTTTCAATGGACCCATTTGCTGAGTTCAGACTAGGAGTTGAAGCCAACATCTGAATCGCTTCACCACACAAGTTTGGGAGAAGTTCTCATGACTTTCTACTTGGACTGTTGTCATTAATGCCTCCTTCTCTGGAAAGAAAAGAGGCACAGATCAAACACAGCCCATGAGCACTGACAAGCTAGCTGCTGACCACTCCCTGCATCTCCTGCCTCAAGACCTGGAAGGTTTTATTATGCTTTGTTTTGTGGCCAGTCAAGTACAGGCTGATGTCAGCTATGGTTTTAGGTTTAAAATCATTTTGTCCTACTCAAGGATAGCTGTTAAGTTTGTTTTAAGGTATGGTATCAGTAGCCTTTCCAATTGTGTCTTGTGTCCAAGCCTCTGGCATGACTTAGAATATGTTTAGGGATTGCCTCAGGAAACTTTGGTGCCTCACAGATGATCCCTATGGGGTCAGTTTCCTGATTCCTAAAAACTTAATGTTTACTTCCTGTTGAAGATTAATCATTGCCCTTACTTTGGTTAACAGATCAGGAACAGGAACATACAGAACACTAGTGCTTTATGATCTTTAAACTCATAAGTCAAAGGCTTGAGAGTAGTTTTTGTTCCTGAAACTTCATTCGTGTTAAATTCTTTCTTGGACAGAGAGCCCTTTTCATTAGCAAACAGTGAGTATTTGGCCCCAGTATCAAGTAAGAAGTTAACTTCTTATCTAGCTATATTTAAGATAACATGGGGTTCCATGGAGGAAATTCTGGATGACACTAAAAGGAGCTAAGCGGGGACTCCCAATCCCTAATCCACATGTATCTTCTGCAAAAAAAAAAAAAAAAGAAAGAAAAGAAAAGAAATGAACAGAAAGGAGTGGGTTGGCTTCAGCCACTTTCATAGTCTCTTCCATACAGCTGGCTTTCCTTCTCTCATCAGAAGGCTAGACAGGAGAGCCTGAATATCTTCAGTGTAGGATTATAGTTTGTAAACATAGCCTAATAGGAGTAATAAGTCCTTCTTGGTCTGCTCTCAGGCTTTGAGTGTGTGCCTTTCAGGTGTACAAGTCAAAGGTAGTGGAAGGTATGAACTGGACTCCCCTCTCTATTTGGGAGCTGATGAAGGGGAAAACACTTCCCCTACTGGCTTGTAATTGGTCCTATATCTAGTGGTACTTGAGCAAGAGTGGGTATGAAGTTTTAAGGGAAGGTCCATGTACAGAGGCTATGACAGAGGCAAGGGGGCTGCAGCTGCCCAGAGTGGAGGCTGACTGGCCTGCTCCACAGGAACCCGAGGAGCAGTGGGGACAATGTTTGAATTAATGTTTTTCTACTGAAACCATGGCAGTACATATTTAGATAATGCCAGCTAGTTACTTATATTAGCCTAGGCAGAGTTATATCTCAATCTCCTATTTGCAGACTCTAGCACCTTTCTAAGCTACCCTAGCCTTCTCTGCTCTGCTTTCAAGACTTCACTAACTGACTAAAAAGTCCAGTACTACTCATTGGTCTTGAGAAACACGGATTGAAATGTTCCCCAAGGATACCAAGGAACACAGCTATGCAGGACCACTGAGCTCAAGTCATGTTTCTTTTAGTATCGGAGGATGAACACACAATGGTCACTGCCTGTCCTCTTGAGAGTTGGAAAGCAAAAGCCCATGATGGGAATGTCCCATACGGGTTATCAGTTTGTCAACTGAAAGCAATGGGTTCATATCTTGGCAAGTGCAAAACCAAAACAATGCCAACCAAGAGACAGAGGAGTGGAGAAATATTTATTACTTGTAGCGGATAAGGACAGGTATGGGAGTGATGCTCCCTTTGAGTAAAGGAAAAGAGAGTATTTAATTCAGGGACCCTATAAATTCATTCATGAGGGAAAGTAGTTGGGGAAAGGCACATCCTTGAGCATGCTCTGTATAAGAGAAGCATTATGTACTCCATTTCAGGTCATAGTACAAATAGGGAAGATGGACAGGAACACTCCTGGATGTGTTTAGCTTGTATTGTATTGAACAGGTTGCTGCTGAGCATATTCAGTTTCTTGTCCCAAGGAAAGCAAACACATCTTTGAGGTCAAACACAACTTTGAAGTTGTGTTAATTTAGGAGTACCTCAGAGTGCCTCCTTCACTTGGCTGCTAACACACTCTGGCCACACTTGTTATATATATCTACCAACGACACGAAGATATTTTTCAGTATTTGTTTTAGTTTTACAACTGCTTCTATAATTAGCAAAAACAGAACAGATTTGATGAACATCAAAGCTTCCTAATGACTCAGAATTCTTAAGACTTCAGGGAGCTGACTGGAAAATGTAGAAGCAAAGAGAAGATCATGCCATGTGGACGGGGACATGCTGCCTGGTGCTTTCTGTTTATTATTGGAGTGTACATAGCTGAGGGAACGTGGGGAATACTTTCAGATTTTAATTCAGTTTTTGAGTAGCAATTCTACCCAAAGAAGTATCATATATGATAGTGTGTATATGCATGCTCATAACTCAAAGGAGAGTAGGTAGTATTCTACTTTGAAATGTGGGAAAGTTAGGATGACATACTGGTTCAAACCTGTCATCCCTGCTACTCAGGAGGCTGAGATCTGAGGACTGTGATTTGAAGCCAGCCTGGACAGGAAAGGCTCTGAGATTCTTATCTCCAACTAACTACCAAAAATTCAAAAGTGTAGGTATGGCTGAGGTGGTAGACTACCAGCCTTGAGTGATAAAGCTAAGGGACAAAGCCCAGATCTTGAGGTCCAAGCCCCAGTACTGGCAAAAGATACATGCAAAAACATGAAAATAAATTCAAGAAGATGATTAACAAAAACGGACTGGGAAGGTGGGTCAGTGGTAGAGTGCTTGCCTAGCATGCGTGAAACCCTGGGTTTGATTCCTCAGTGCCACATAAACTGGGGCTCAATTGGTGGAGTTCTAGCCTTGAGCAAAAAGAAGCCAGGGAAGTGCTCAAGCCCTGAGGTCAAGCCCCAGGACTGGCAAAAAAAGAAAAAGAGGCCACACAATAGTACATACTTTTCACCCCAGCAATCTAAGAGGCTGAGACCAAGAGGATAATAGTTTTAGGTCAGCCCAGACAAAAATATTCATGAGACCTACATCTCAATATATAAAGCTAGGCATGCTATTGTGTACCTATCATTCCAGCTACAGCAAGAAGCATAAATAAGAAACTATATGAAAAATAACTAGAGAAAAAGGCTGCAGGCATGGCCCAGGGGGTAGAAGGCTTGTTTAGCAACTGCAAAGCCCTGAGTTAAACCTCAGAACAGCAGAGGCAGAGTAGGGAGGAGGCTGACATCAAGAATTTGTTCTGTTTGGTAGAAAAAGATACCAAAAATCTGAGACTTCACTTCTCAGTGAAGTTGCTATGAATGGCTATCTTCCTTATGGTTAACACACCAGCATTTCTGACTGAGTTTAGCATTGTTTGTCCATTTCCTTAAGAAACTGACAGGGGAAATCGATTAAATATCAAGGGAGTTTTGAATGAGGGAGCTTCAAGGACATACCCCATTCTTTCCCTGGGCCATAGATAAGTTTTCAGAGGCATCTGCTCAACTAGAGACCTTTTCCATCCAATAAAGACCTAAAGAATTCCACAAGAGACACCCCAGTTTATACTGTGACAAGAGAGAGACATTTCATGAAAAGAGTATCATTCTGGGTACCCTGTAGCTCACCATTTCCTTCAGTCCCTGTCTCCAGAGGAACTTCTTCCTGACCATGCAAACAGTGTAGGTAGTTCACTTACATCCACAGGCATGTAGAAGCCTTCAAGTGTATATAGAGATTTGTGTGTTCCTTGATAGATGGAGGACTATTTTACCTGTGAGGTGGTTTCATGTTGTATCTCTGAGGCCTATCCAGGTGGAGGTGATTCTGGTTTTTCTAACAGCTCATGCAGGCTATGGCTTATTAAACACTGCCTTTTAGAAGACCATGCTCACAGTTCCTGTCAATAACAGATTACAGAGAAAGAACTATAAGGAACCACATATTACATATTACAAAAATCACTTCAAAATCCATCAGTTATCATGCACTAAGTCATTTAAAGCATTTTGTACATTGTCTCTAACTACACGTACGCTTTAGATCCGATGAGAGGCATCAGGAAGGGAAATTTTCTTCTGCAAAATTAAAAGGAACTCAGTATCCTGCTGATGAGCTTAAAGCAAACAAAATGAATGAGCTGTTAAGATAGTTACTCTCCAGAACATCATGCTTATAGATAAAGATATTCTATTGTGCATTTCAAAATTTATTAAGAGGGTATCTCTCACATTAAATGTTCTTCTAAAAGTTGAGAGGAGAATAAAAAGAACCTTTTGGAGGAGCTGGATAGGTCCATTACTTGGATTGCAATGGTGGCATATTAAGTGTCTTCATAAATCCAAACTCATCAAACTTTACACATTAAGTAGATGGAATTCAGACTGGTCATGGCTCAAGGGATAAAGTGTTTTCCCAGGGTACATCAGATCCTGGGTTCAATCCCCCCGCACTGCAGTGTGTGTGTGTGTGTGTGTGTGTGTGTGTGTGTGTGTGTGTGTGTTTGTGTGTGTGTATACATGAACTCTTTGTATACAATTAAAACTGGACAAATCTGTTCTTAAGAAAATAGACATCAGATGTGAGGGCGATCTGGCTACAACATCTGTCACCCCATTGATCGTCAGGGTTGATTCGGCTGATCTGGCTGGCTAGGTGGGTGTCCCCTTCCTCCCTCACCGCTCCATGTGCGTCCCTCCCGAAGCTGCGCGCTCGGTCGAAGAGGACGACCATGCCCCATAGAGGAGGACCGGTCTTCGGTCAAGGGTAGCTGCGCTCCCCTGCTAGAACCTCCAAACAAGCTCTCAAGAAAATAAGACATCATCTTTGGAGGAGTCTTCACTCCCTTTTTCTTTCTTTTTTCCTTTTCTTTTTCTTTTTTTGCCAGTCCTGGAGCTTGAACTCAGGGCCTAAGCACTGTCCTTGGCTTCTTTTGCTCAAGGCTAGCACTCTACCACCTGAGCCACAGAGCCACTTCTGTTTATGGGGGCTGAGGAATCGAATCCAGTGCATGCTAAGCAAGCACTCTACTGCTAAGCCACATTTGCAGCCCTTTACTCCCATTTTCTACATGTAGAGTGGAAATGTTTTTTTCTCCTCATTTCTCCCTACTTTATTATACTAAAATAAATCGTTGCTAAAATTAAGAGTGAGAGAGTCCAATCTGTACACAAAGAAGGCATTAGGAGAGTTTGGGCTTGGTTTTTCTCGCCTTGGGAGTTTCCTGATGTTTGGTCCTCAAAGTCACCCTGATTCCTGCTGAGCAAACAGAAAGAGTATCATTCTCCCATCAAACTTCCCCTAAGGCAAGCAGAGAAGAGCCTCTAGTTATGTATCATTTCCTAAATGCATTGCGTTTTCTGCTGTGGCTTCAGAGGACTTTAGAAATGGCAAGAAAGGCAGAGCTTTTCAAAGCAAAAGCTTTGCTCAGCTCTTCTTTGTCACAGTGTCAACAGCCCCCTATGCCCATATCACCCTTAGCATGTGATTCCTCAATAGTTCCTTCTATCGAATGCCTGCAATTCCAGAAGCCTGATGATTTAGATACACTATGCATTAAATCTGGGCAGCTATATCTCTTCTTTGTGGGAAGGTCACTTATCCTTGGAAAAACTTTAGAGGACACAAAAGTATTACAACTGCCACATGGTTATAGATGGGAAATATAAAACTCGCTAGCGCACATACAATAAATAGCCTTCCAAAACTCAACCATCTTACTACTTCTTGCTCATCATCCATTTTCTCTGCTTCCACTATCATATGCTCCACATGCAGTCTTTATGTCCTTCACATCTTTGCACTTGCTGTCCCCTCTGTCCTTTCTACTTTCCTCGGATGAGAAACCTCATCATCCTTGAGAACACTGCAGTTTCTCAACAAAAATCAATGTCCACAATGCCAGGGCAGTTTAGTTGCTCTCTGTGCTTTGTAAAGTATTTATTCATATCTCTAGTAGGACACCTGTCCTACTAAAATTATGCATTGAATTCAAGAGCTGGGATCCTGTCTCAAAAATGTAGTGATGAGCACAAATCTTGGCAGGTAGCATTTCTTTGATATATTTTATGGATGCATGAATGAATGAGTATTGTCTAAGTAGCTTAATTTTTGTAAGCGTAGTTTAATATTGTTACTTTCAGGATAATTTATTCTACAGTTAAATGTACTTGGAGTAAGACAGTGAAAGCACAATTATGTCAATTATGTTAGCGCACTTCCTCAAATGAGGAAAATTTTAAACTCAGAACCTGACAAGTCATTTATCTATGATAAACACATCACACTGAAAAGATAAATTTGTGTCTAGGATTAATGGCTGGAGAAAGCAGGCAAAAGTGTCTATATTTAGGGCTGGCAAAACATTTCAAACTAAATTTAGAAGAAACAAAGAAGGTCACTTCATTTAAATAAAAGGAAAAAATATCAAAAGGAAATAACAATTGTTAACATATACTCAACAAGTACTGGCATAACAAAGTTCATCAAATAAGTATTTGTGACATACATACTAATAGACCTCAGTATAATTATAGTGGGAGAATTTAATAGCCCAGTTTCACCAATAAACCTGCTATCTGAACAAACAAAAAAATCAAAAAAGAAAACACAGAGCTAAATGTCATTATAAAACAAATGGAGTTGGGGCTGGGAATATTGCCTACTAGTAAAGTGCTCGCTTCGTATACATGAAGCCCTGGGTTCGATTCCTCAGCACCACATACATAGAAAAAGCCGGAAGCGGCACTGTGGCTTAAGTGGTAGAGTGCTAACCTTGAGCAAAAAGAAGCCAGGGACAGTGCTGGAGCCCTGAGTACAAGCCCCAGAACTAGCAAAAAAGAAAAACCCAAAACAAAACAAACAAACAAAAAACAAATGGAATTAACAAACATTTAAAGAGTATCTCAGAAAATTATATTAAACAAAGTAATCCAGAACCAAAGAAACATAGCTTGTATGGTCTCCTCCATTTGTAGTCATTAGAATGTGCCTATAAATACACAAGTAAACACAATGGATGGTAAAAGACAAAAATTTACACTTGGACATGATAACTTAAACAGGACTCCAAACATTCATACAGTCAGAACAAAGGAGAATATTTTTAGGAGAGGACCACAATGGCTCAATCGCTATGTGTATATGATCATATAAAATGATGTTTATTGAAATGAACTCCAAGAAATGGAAATGAGGATTTTTGTTATTTTGCTTTTTCCCCCCTTTGTTGCATTTGTGATTTCTATACCTTTCATCTTGTATGTAAGTTTTTCTGTTTGGGGGAAGGTAAAGGGTAGCACCGAAATGGTGGGTAATACTCACAGTTTAGCAGTAATACTCGCTAAACACTACGTTGGAAATGAACTATACAACTTGTGGAGGAGGAGCATGGGAAGGAAAAACCTTGGATTAAATGAGGAAAGAGGTGACACTGTTCAAAAAGAAATGTACACATTACTCAACCTTTGTAACTGTAACCCCTCTATATATCACCTTTACAATAAAAATAAATTTAAAAAACTTTTACCAAAAAGACTACTTTTTTCAGCAACTGCACAATATACATTCTATCAACAGCTCATGGAACTGTCTCCAAAATCAATAACATTTTACAACATACAGCAAGTCTGAGCATATACAAGAAAATTGAACAAATTCATTATATTCTATCAGGCCATAATGGAATAAAACTAGAACTCACCAATGGTCTAAAAATGCAAAATATTCAAACACATGGTATCTGAACAACCCATTGTTGAATGACATTGAAGAAATAAGGGTCACTGAAGATTTAAGGGATGAAATCCAAGTTTCTATACTCTAACGAACATGAGTCCACAATTTACCAGAACATTTGAGATACAGCAAAGACAAAACAGTGCTAAGAAGAAAGTATCACTCGATAGGTAGATAGTTCAGATAAATAGCCTAATGATATGTATCAGGCTCCTAGAAAAACAAGAACAATCAAAACCCAAAAACTAGCTGATGGAAAGAAATAATAATGATGATTAGTGCAGAAATTTATGAAATTGAAACTAAAAAATACTAGGAAGAAAATTAATGAAACAAGATATTTTTTTGACAAAATAATTAAGATTGATAAACTCCTAGCCAAAGGAAGGGGGAAGAAAGACCCAACTTAATAAAAGTAGAGATAAAAAAAAAAAAGGGACCATCACAGTAAAGATCAGTAAAATCTGGAGGATCATGAAGGAGTACTTTGAAAAACTCTATTAAAGAAATCAATAAGGAGGGGCTGGGAATATGGCCTAGTGGCAAGAGTGCTCGCCTCGTATACATGAAGCCCTGGGTTCGATTCCCCAGCACCACATATATAGAAAACGGCCAGAAGTGGCGCTGTGGCTCAAGTGGCAGAGTGCTAGCCTTGAGCAAAAAGAAGCCAGGGACAGTGCTCAGGCCGAGTCCAAGGCCCAGGACTGGCAAAAAAAAAAAAAAAGAAAAGAAAAGAAATCAATAAGGAAATCTGGAAATGTATACATTGCTAGTTGCAAATGACTTACCTAACCTGGTTCAAGAGGAAATAAATCACTTAAACAGACCTATAATAAGCAGTGAGATTGAAGCAGTAATAGTCTCACAACAAAGGTAAGACAGAACTTCATGGATTTGTTCTGAATTGTGTTGGCCCTTCAAAGTACTATTAATACCAATTGTCCTCAAAGTTTTCAATAAGATAGAAAAGGAAAGAATGATACCAAACCCATTCTATGATGTCAGTATTATACTCATCTCAAAACCAGCCAAAGACATAACAGAAAAAGTAGAATTATAGGCCAATCTCTCTGATGAACAAGGACACAAAAAATCTCAGTGAAATTCTTATAAACTCAATTTAACATAACATTAAAATGATCATACACCAAGATAAAATTCATTTCATCCAAGAGAGACAAGAGATAGTTCAACATATGTAAATCAATAAATGTATCATATAAATAGAATCAAGGACAAAAATCACATCGCAATTGACATGGAAAAAAATTTTTTTAACAAAAATCAATATCCTTTAATGATACAAGCTTTAAAAGAATCTAGAAAAAGAAAGAATGTGCCTCAAAGGGTACATGCAAAACATATAAAAGGTAAATACATCACAAATCTATATAAAAGAGCATACATACTAAATGGGGGAAAATGGAACAATTCCCTCTAAAATCAGAATGGGACATGGGAGTCTACTCTTCCCCACTCTTGTTCAATAAAGTACCAAAATTCTTAGAGCAATATGGCAAAAAAAATAAATAAAAGGAAAAAATTATCACTATTTTCAGATGATAGCCTAATATAACACCCTACAAACTTTATACACATATGATGTATATGTATGATCATCAGTTATACTCCAAAATCAATAACTTTTGATTATACCAACAAAAGGAAACTGAGAAATAAATCAGAAAAAAAAAGCCACTCACAATGACCTGGGGAAAAAATTAAACACCTTAGTGTAAACTTCACAAGAAAGAGAAAGACTTTTACAATGAAAACTACAAAGGAAGAAGGAAATTGAAGAAAGCACCGAAAGTTAGAAGAAAAGTTGGAAAGATTTCCAAGTTCATGAACTGGCAGAATTAATAACATGGTAATGATCATATTATGGAAAACAAGCTACATATTCAATGCAATACTTACCCAATCCCAATGTCATTCTTTGGAGAAATAGACAAATCCTAAAATTCATATGGAAACATAAAAGACCCAGAGTAAGGAATGAAATTCTGAGCAAAAAGAACAATGCAGAAAGTATCACAAAACTGGATTTACATTATACTTACAGAGCCATAGTAACATCAAGAAAAGCATGGTAATGACACAAAAAAAGACATAAAGAGCAACTGAGCAGAATAAAGATTCAGAAATAAAATCACACAGTTAAGCCAACTAATTTTTGACAAATGAATCAAAAACATCCACTATCAAAAAGACAGTCTCACTAGCTCAAGCCTGTAATCCTAGCCACTCTAGAGACTGAGATCTGAGGATAATGGCTCAAAGCCAGTCCAGGCATGAAAGTCTGTGAGACTCATCTCCAGTTAACCACCAGAAAACAGGGAGGAGCTGTGGCTCAAAGTGGTAGAGCATTAGCCTTGACAGCACCCAGGATCTGAGTTCAAGCCCCATGACTGACAAAAAAAAAAAAGCCTTTTCAACAAAAGTTTCTGGGGAAACAAATGGTCTGCAGAAAACCTTACCCTCTCTCACTCAACAGAAAATCAACCTTACATTTAGATCACAGATCTAAATATTAATTAGCATCTACAAATTTGAAGTTACAAAATAACACATATGAAAAAGTGGAAGATATAGGTACAGGTTAATTGTTTTCTTAATAGGGCTCCAATAACCCAGAATAAGAGTAAGAATAAAAGAATGGTTCTATATCATATTAAAAAGTTTCTGCACAACAAAAGAAATAACTAGCAGAACCAAGTGACACCTCCAAAGAATGGGAGAATATCTTCATCAGCTGTGAAATGGGTAAAAGATTAATATCCAGAATATACAAAGATCTCAAAAAATTAAACAGTAAAATAACAAATAGTATACTCAATAAATGGCCAAACAAATTGAACAGATAGTTCCTAAATGAAGAAATACAAATGACTTATAGGCACATGAAGAAATAGCCAACATCTTTAGATACAAAGGATATGCAAATCAAAACTACACTAAGATTCATCTTATTCCAGTCAGGTAGCAATAGTCAAAACAACAGATAAAAACAAATGCTGGTAGGATTATGGAAGAAAAGGAACCCACATATACTGTTTGTGGGAATGTAAACTAATGCAACAACTATGAAATCTGTATGGAACTTCCTCAAAAAACAAAAAATATATATCTATCTTATGACCCTGCCATACATGGCCCTGACATACCACTCTTGGACATATATTTTGAGGGCATCTTAATCAATGTACATATTAGAAAGACTTGCATACCCGTGTTTACTGCAGCTTTATTTGCAGAGCCAAATAGCTATACCAGCTGAGGATCCAACAACTAATGAATGGATAAATGAAATATTGTACATTTGTATCATGAAATATTACTCAGTCATAAAGAAAAAAATGAAATGATGTGATTCTCAGGAAGACGGATAGAACTGGAAGTCATCATATTGAACAAGACAATCCAAACTCAAAAAGCTAAATACCACATTTTATTCATTTGCAGAATTCTAACTTTAAAGACATACGTGTATGTATCTATATATGTATATGCATATACATATATGTGTATATATACTCACACACTTTATTGTAACTATAAGACTGTTAGGAGAAGAAGAGGGGAGATAGAAAAAGGGAAAGATGGAAGTTGAAAACCATCAAAATACATTGTGGAACCAGGCACTGGAGGTTCACAACTGTAAATTTAGCTATTCAGGAGGCTGAAATCTAAGGATTGCAGTTTGAAGCCAGCCTGAGCATGAAAGTCCTTGAGACTCTAATAGTTAGCCAGCAAAAAAAATCAAGAGTGAAGCTGTGGTAGAACAAACACACAAACAAATAACAAAACAAAACAAAAACCCAAAAGCTCAAGTCCCAGGCACGCACACACATACGCAAACACACACACCACCACCACCACCGCTACCACAACAACAACAAAGCAATGTGTCTACATATAAAGATGGCCTAAGAAATCTCTGAAAGCTTTTAAACCATAGTGGGTGAGGAAAAGAGCAATAGAGAGGATTATTCTGATTAAAATATATGCACATGTGAAATACCATTGTTAACCCCTCTTGTACAATTAATGTACACTAAAAAAATGAATGACAGAGGAATAAAAAAGACTTGTCTAATAGGTAAGGGAGGAAGAATGAAGAGGATAAATGAGAGTGAATATGGTTGAAGTAGTTTGTATGGATGTATGAAAAATGGAACAATGAAACCTGTTAAAATTGTTTTAAGAAGGTGAGAGGGAGGTAAAGGAAAGTGATAAAGCATAGAGGTTGATGGGATTTGTTCTATGTATTTGTGGACATATCTCCATTAAACTCCCTCTTGTGTAACTAATGGATGCTAATTTTAAAACCCCTGATTAAAAGAATTCTGCAAAAAGTATTTTAGTTGGGAAGCAAGTAGCCATATCAAGGATATTGGGGGGAATTGTTCAATGAAGAGAGGACTGTAGTAATACTTGAAATCAAACAAGTGGCACCAAGATACTTTCCTTAGCTTTTGGAGCAAGCTCTTGATCATCAGTTGGAGAACATGAGAATCAGGACTCAATCCCTGGAGAAAGAGAATGTGAAGCACTAGGTCCATTAAAGTCAGGAAAACTGAGATTTAAAGAGGGACTACATTTTGTAAGAGGGAAACATAGCCAAAATCAAAGCAGCTTTGTTGAATTCCATCATCTCCACTTACTACCATTTCCTTAGTTAAAATAGGGATGAATATCACATGATCATATCTAGTAGGATAATGAGTGTTAAATAGGGGATATAGTCAATACTTATCAAATGTTATTATGATGCGTTAAGATGCATAAAATTTGCAAGTTAAGTGAATTCGAAAATAATTTCACTTTTGAAGCTTTAAAAATGAGCACTGAAAGCTTTTCAAATGTTATTTTAACACTACTTTAAGTAAAGCACCAAGTGGGCCAATTTACTTACTTTTTTGGAAAGATGGTCAAAAGTTATAGGAATTGGTTGGAAATGGGTTATAAAATAAATGTAACATGAATGGTTATCACAAGTCTTGTATCAGTAGTGTTAGCACAAATGGACTTCAGGTTTTATTTTTAAATAGCATTAACAATGTCATCAAAAGTCTTTGGAGGGATGGGAATATGGCCTAGTGGCAAGAGTGCTTGCCTTGCATACGTGAAGCCCTGGGTTCGATTCCTCAGCACCACATATACAGAAAAGGCCAGAAGTGGAGCTTTGGCTCAAGTGGCAGAGTGCTAGCCTTGAGCAAAAGGAAGCCAGGGACACTAAGTTCTCAGGCCCTGAGTCCAAGCCCCAGGACTGGCAAAAAAAAAAAAAAAAAAAAAAAAAAAAAAAAAAAAAGTCTTTGGAATCAGGATTTTTAAAAGTATAAACTCAATGTCATCAAAAATGTCAGAACTTTTTTCTAGATGTGCAACTCAATATTTGTTCTTAGCTATTTTCACAAGCCCTTTCTCTAGCACCATGATGTTTTGCTATCTAATTATCAAAAACTTTAACGGAGTGGGTACCGCCCAGTGATGGTGTAGAGCTACTTTGATCCTATTGCTGAGATCTAGAGACTTAGGAGTGACATTTGTAACAATATAAAAGCTCCTCCTGGTGAGCACAAGACCTAATATAAGGGTCACAGTTGAGGCGCTGCAACGCAATTCATCAGCTGACTCAGGCTGTTCTATGTCAGTGCAGTATCAGCTGGTAGCACAGGTGAGAGATCTTCTCTGATAGCATTGTATGGTAAGTCATCTTTAAGTTTATTTTTCAAATTTCATGAGAATTCATGTAAGTTATTCCATAAATAGCATGCTGTGTGTTCACAGTAAGATGTTAAAAGCATGGAATTTGGTTAAATACAATATATAACAATGACAGTGTGAATTAAATCCTTTGGAGATTTTTTTAAAAATTACTGAAATTGCAGAAAGTTAAGAAACATTTAGCAAGATATGCTTTGGAAGCTTTTCAATTTTTTAAAATTAAAACGGGCTGGTATTATATGAATAATTCTGATGTAAATAATGTGGATTAAGTGAATTAAATTATCTTTTACCTAGAGTGTTTATTTTCTGGTTCATAGAGAGCTCACTCTGAATACTGAAGTTGGAAAAGTTCCCTTTCATTGCCAAATAGTAACTTCCTTTACATAATACACTTTTCTCTTCTGAAAGTTGTGAATGAATTCAGTGATGTTTTAAAGTCGTTTTCAACTTTTGTCATGGCATTCTTGTGGAGGAGCTCACTTCTTTTAAGAAGGAAACAAAGCAGAGCTGTCTGGGGTCATCAGGTGAGGGGACCAAGCTCCTGTCCTCTTGCCACAGTGCTCATTTGGGGCACGGACCAAGGAAAAGTTTCACTACTCTACCCAAACCTGTTTGCTTTACAGTGAACAGTGATGTAGCAGGTTCCAAAATTTCTTAGGTGGCTTTTAAGGGATATGGTTTAAAATGCTCCTTTAAAATAGTGCCATAGATATTATGTGCTTTAAGAGAACAATAAGCATTTAGAAAAAGAAAAAGTATTCCTGTAAGAATAGCCTTGGAAATTATTGAACTGCAGAACAGGCAAAAATATTCTATATATGAAAGCTTTGCCAGCAAAAGAGACCCAAAAATTACTTTTTAAAAAAGTATAGTTCCTAATGAAGTGAGTTAAAGGAATAGGAGTAGACACATAGTAAGAACTAAATTTCAAAATGCTGTCTGGGTCTCAACTGGTAGAATGCCTCCCTAACAAATACAAGACCCTGAATTCAAACTCCAACACTACCAAAAATGTATAAAGTTTAAAATGTGTCGTACAAGTAAATCTGTACAATTTCTAAATGTTTTTACCCATACTTTTTAATGCTATGAAGAAAACAAAAATCAGAGGAAAGTTGTTGTTTAGGATTATTATGGAGTACCCAAAAATGAAATTTCATCATGAAAACAGTATTTGCTAACCAATTTACTTAATTCTGAGATAAATTTGAATCACATTTATTTGTAACCAACATAAATCAGGGGAGTGAGTCTTCAAAAGAAAGGTAGTTTAAAATTCATATGTATTATGTGGCTTAAATTCATAAATTAAAACACAGAAGAAACCTCAAAAAGCTGCCTAACTAAAAGTCATCTGATGAGTTTCTCAGTGAAAATGTGTGTACATGTGATGTTACTAATTTATCCAGAATCTAAAGATGCCCGTTCCAAAAGCCTCTCATGAAAATCAGCTTAACTCCTGGTTGGGATTACACAATGAAAATTGCTGTGAATGTATTTATATAGCTTGTAACACTGAGAATGTTTTTGTTTATTTGTTTTGTTTTTTGTTGCCAGTCCTGGGGCTTGGACTCAGGACCTGAACACTGTCCCTGGCTTCTTTTTGCTCAAGGCTAGCACTCTACCTCTTGAGCCACAGCCCCTCTTCCGGCTTTTTTCTATATATGTGGTGCTGAGGAATCGAACCCAGGGCTTCATGTATACAAGGCGAGCACTTTACCACTAGACCATATTCCCAGCCCATGTTTTTGAGTGTTATAATTTTGCTGTTTCTTGTAGGGAAGATGATGTCTACCAAAGACATGGCTAAAGTAATGATTGTCCTGATTGTAATTTGCTTTCTTACAAAAACGGATGGCAAACCTATTAGGTAAGTATTACAGCCTACACTTCATTGGGAAGGTCTAGGACTGGCTTGTTTTATTTGATTGTTTGGTGGTGGCTTTTTAAAGGTTATTTTTGTTATGATTTGGACATGGGAAGCTAATAAAGTGGTCCTCTTCTGCTTCTGTTCCTCCTAGGAAGAGAGCGGTCAGTGAAATACAGCTTATGCATAATCTGGGCAAACACCTGGCCTCCATGGAGAGAGTGGAATGGCTGCGTAAGAAGCTGCAGGATGTGCACAATTTTGTTAGCTTTGGAGCCCAACTAGCTGCCAGAGAAGGGGGTTACCAATGGTTCCCTAAAAAGGAGGATAATGTCCTCATTGACAACTTGCAAAAAACTCTTGGAGAGGGAGACAAAGCAGATGTGGATGTATTAGCGAAGGCCAAATCTCAGTAAAATACAGCTATGATCAGGCTGCTGCTCTAGACAGCAACAATATTAGAGGTTGTTAACTCTTTTTCAAGCTGTATTAAGATTACAATGTGCCAATCCTATCACCAAAATTTGCATGTGATCCATTGACAGCTTTCCTGACATTTTTGGATCATCTCATAAAAGAAGAAATCACACATTTCATGTCTTCTCTTCCTAATAAAACAAAATAAAACTTTAATGATCATGAATGGAAACATGTGGGTTTCTTGTCATTAAAAGTATGTTTTGGGGGTTATAATGGATGCCAAGTATATTGTCAAGTATATTGACAGGAGTTTATAGAAGAAAAGATTTTTTTCACTCATCTGTTTCACAGTTTGATGTTTTTCAGCACAATATATTTCTAGTAACAAAGAACTAGATTTCCAGATCCTTACTAGCTGAACACAATTTGTACCTTTAATTTCAAATAATAGCAATGAAATATTCAGGAGAAAGAGCAGAAACTGGTGAGAAGCTTGACTGCTTGATTGGTCACCACAAAACTCCACAGATCACCTCTACTAAAATTCCAGACTCTAAGCACTACAAATGTAATATGAACTATTAGCAAATGCCTGTTGAATATCCATTTCTATGTATTTGTCCTGCACTACACCTACAAACAGTCCAAAGAGTTCACAAAACACATATTGTCCTTGTCTTCACTAGCTCATAATTTTTTCATTATTTCATTATAAGTCTGATGATTGCGATGTTGGAAAAACAAAGGATACTGCCAAAGTATATAATACAGTGCCCTACCTTTACTTAGATCAATGTTTTCCGATAGAATTTTCTGCAACAATGTAGTATTCTGTACTCTGTGTTGTCTGGTATCATGGTCCCATGAGTATTTCTCTAAAATGTGGCCAATGTGACCAATTGTGTATTTTGGATTTTATTTCATTTGAATTCATTTAATTCAAGTAGCAACACATGGCAGATGGTCATTTACTGAACAGCAGAAATCAATATCAAGATAATCCCCAAATCAGAAAGATAAATCAGAGAAAAAGACAAGGGGAAAAAGTAGGTGAGTCTCTTGGGGAGGCTGTGAGCGGAGAGAAGCATAGCTAGATACTGCAATCGGGGATGACGTGTGGTAAGCCTCAAAGGACACAAGTTCCTATGAGGATAGTGAGGCGCAAGGGATCTACTTCAAATGGCAGCTCCTTAAGATACACAGAGGAGGGAGGGCTCTGCATAGTGGAAGGGACTTTAATGGCAAGTAAACTTTGCTAATCAGAAGCCTATGAACAATTGTCTGGCATACTGGTGTAATCCATCAACCTGTAAATTCAATGCAGGGAAGCAAATCTGCTTTAGGATAAGGGAAACTGATGCATTGCATAATCACTAGAATGCTGAAGAAACAGAGCGCAAGTGGCTCTGTGAAGAATGACTCAAAGTCTCAGAGGGTCCTGTTTTCTCTTCTTATCTCTGTACTGCCTGAACATAATCTTGAAACCACTGCAATGCGAATCAAGAGGCAGCTGTTCCTGATGCTGTGGTGGGAATGGTGGCATTGCTGTTGCTGCTGTAGAACTCAGTGTCCCCTTCAACAGCCCAGCACAGTCAGGTGTCCAGTACTCTACCTCTTGCTATCCAGTCACTGGCTTTTGGCTGAAAAATTTGCCAAAACCAAAAAGCTTACATCATACTCTCCATCCTCATGCTGCCAGCAGAAATAGTGTAGTGAAAATAGGGCCTTAGTTCATCCTTCACAATGCCTGAGGAGTTTATGAGACTGACCCTAAGTCTCTACCAGAACCTTAGTTGCAGATGTATCTGAGAGATGTCCTCTTTTGGCTGTCCAGCTCATGGGAGGCAAGAGCATGCATTGGAGGGTGCCAGGTACTTGCTTCCTACCCCTGATAACACCAACTTCTCAGGGAATATCTGGACTCCTTCCCTATGGAGCTCTTTGGGGATCTCCTTGTTGTCTCCATGAGTGGCATCCCAGACATGAGCCAGTTTCACAAGATGGCCTGTGAAGCAGAAGTAGAGGCTATGTTCAGACCAGCAGAGATAGGTGACCCTGTCTCCATTATTCTTCCTACAGTTTAGAATTATATCTCATCAGAAATGCCACTATATTGATGTCGAGTCATTGCTCATTGTATTAAATGGTATGGCAGTCGTTATTGATAGACGGAATCTCTGGATAATATTGGATATTTGGGTCACTCTGAATTGTGCACTGATTTTTCTCAGATGTCAGTTTGTGTTTTAGTTTTCTGGTGGTATAAATTTGGAGTTCTTTGTGTACTCTAATCCAAACATCTTATGGGTTTTTGTATGTCATAATTTTTCTCTCGGTCTCAGACCATTTTAATTGTATCTATTCTAAATTTTCATGTATGTAATATGTCTTTTTACTTTAATTTTTTATTGTATTGTTTGTACTTAGGGAAATATCAAAGATTTTTGTTATTTTTCTTGAGACAGGATCTTATTATGGTGTCTTTGAGGTGACTTCCAGGCTGGCCTGGAATTCTCAATCTTCATGAGGTAGCATTCCGCATGTGTTTGATTATATGAGTGTAGCACTTTGATGGGCTTTTAAAGCCTTACTCAAACAAGTGCCACAAAATTAACAGATCTGTTCTCCATGTATGTCAAGGTATTTGATTCTACTGCAGCTCAATTTTGTGTCTGAAAAAAATTAGTTTCAGAGGGGAACTGCAACCCAGAGACAGTGCAGAGAACTTCCCCATGGCCTGCTGGGAGTAGTTGTGCTCCCACTCTGCTCCTTTACTCTGGAGTGGTAGGGAGAGCCTTGGAGCCCTGTCCTTGACCAGCTATTGAATGTTGGGAGTTGTTGATTGCATACGAAGTTCCTGTCAGAGCTGCACAGGTGCTGTGCTAATAAAGCAGGTTTGGTCAGGAAAAAAAAATAGTTTCAGGCTTTGTTTCTTCTTTTTCTTTCTCTCTCTTTCTGTCAGTATTAGGATACTCACAACTGGTGCTCTACCATTTCAGCCACACCTCCACTCAAGCATTTTGATGGTTAATTGGAGATGAAATCTTACCAACTTTTCTGCCTGGCTGACTCGAATTGAACATATGGCATGGGTTTCTACCAAGTAGAAGGATGTGAAAAAAAGAAGAGCCTCAGAGTCTGGTGTAACATCCAAACACATTTCCTCAGTGACCTCAGTGAGGCCCCAAAGTACACTACCTCCAAAATCTGTGACAGCTGGGGGCCCAGTGGGGACATTACATATTGGAACCATAACTTGGTCTGGGGCAGGAGAAGTACAGGATGTGATTAGTGAATATCGAACAGGAGTCTTGGAAAAGACTCAAGCACTGCATAAGAAAAAATCTAGGCCATGATGGTGGGTATATATGCTAATGCTTCCACAGTAGCACCACACAGGTGAGAAATGCTTGTTTTTTTTCTATGTTTAGGTAAGCATAAATGCACAGCACCTACAATTGTCTATAGCACTCAGTACAGTAACTTGCTGTAGGAGTGCAGTCTAGTGGTATAGACCCTTCCATAGAGCCTATATGTATCAGACCAGGCAACCTGAGTTTCTGTAAGTGTGCCCTGTGATCCTGTGATGCCCCAAGTCCCGTCCCCCCTCTTGCATTCTTGCATTAATTGTTTTTCAGATAGGGCTGTGTTTTTGGCATGTTCCATCCTGTAACTGTTGATTCTCCTACATAAAGCCTGTGTACCTCAGATAACAAGTATATACACCATTCAGGATTACATGTTGAGATGTAACCATTTTTGTTTTGTTTTGACCAAGGTTGGCTGCTCACTGTGATATTCCTGATGTCTGTCCCTACCTCCCTGCCTCCAAGGAGCTGGGATTATTGACTAGTATGAGTCACTGCTCTTAGCCCAAATAAAAGCTTTTCAAGAACAATCTTAGTCTTTAAGTAATCCTTGAATGAACTTTAAACTAGTTCTTTTCTAATCTTTTGTCATGGTCACTATTTCAATCTTACAGTCCTCAGTTTTATATTCTTATGGAGACTGCTACTTTTAAACTAGGTTCTGGGCCTCTTAGGAAGGCATCTTGCTTCCTATATTATACTTGAATTATTGTTTCTTAAGCCATGAAGCCTGGGACTTTCTATTTTACCATTTTGCTGAATCACCTAAGTTAACAACCTAAGTTTGTTTTTAACCTTGGTGCATCTGTTCTAATGAGAGTTTATCTAAACAAGCTGTACAACATGCATAGTCTTCTTTATAGACATTTCTATTATATTTATTTATCAGTTCACTGAGTTCTTCCAAAATATCCATGAGGATTTTATGGGAAGCATATTAAAATTATACATTGTTGGTAGGAAAATTTTCAGCTTACTATGTTATCCTGTTTGTCAGCACTGTGAGGGCCCTCATGTGTCTGATCTCCTTTTATGCTTTTTATATAATTGAATTCTCTTTAGAAGGATCTCCTGCATTCTGTGTTAACTGGTAAACACAATATAGTACCATGGCTATTTTGGATGGCATCTAAGTTGTTAATTTTTTTCCGGATGATTATTTTTGGCATGAAGAAAATTTTTCCTTTTGCTGATTTTCTCCTTAGTCCAGCAGTATTGGAGGCTCTTATTAGTACTAATGCTTTAACTTTTGATTGAATTTGTTTTGCAGTGAAGTTGATCATATAATGTAAAATTATGAAATTTTCATGTATTCTTGTTTCTGATTATGCAATCTGTTAAAGATTCTTACAGTAGTGTCTAGAAAGTAAAATTTGTGTCAATGAGTGAAGATGCTGGCCTATGGTCATTCTATTGTTGACATGAAAGCAAATATGTGCTTACATACTTACCTGGCAGGGGAGACACCATGATCACAAATATGTGCTTACATTGTCAGTAAGAGAAAGGCCCTTCCATATTGAGCACATTTTCTTCAGTAATTAATTTACAGCAAGTTCTCTGGAAATGTCAAGAAGTATGTGGACTTTATGTTTTTTGTCCAACCACATATAAATTTCATCTTTAGTCTGTTAGTGTACTAAATTAAACATTTTCATATGCCTGTGAAAAATATACAAATATTTTTAAATTTTTCAAACAGTAAAATGAATTATATGTTTAGAATTTGATATATAACATACATGTAGTTTTTAAGAAAAAACAAAAGAGATAACCATCATCACTAATCAGATTGTGAAATAGAATACTCCTCATGGTTTAAACTTCCCCTTAAGTTTTTCCTTGACCACACACCAACTTTTTTCCATAACCTGTTTTCATATTTACCACTATTTGCTTTCTTTTTAGTTTAACCATATATGCTTAACCTTCTTCAAAACTGAATAGTCTAGTTTTTTTTTTCTTGTCCTGGGGCTTGAACTTAGGGCCTGGGCATTGTTCCTGAGCTTCTTTTGCTCCAGCACACTACCACTAAGCACTCTAGCACTCTATCTACCACTTGAACCTATCTACCACTTCTGTTTTTTTCTGTTTATGTGGTACTGAAAAATTGAACCCAGGGCTTCATGCATGCAAGGGAAGCACTCTACTACTAAGCCACATTCCAAGTCCATGGGTTTTTTTTGTTTGTTTTTGTTTTTGTTTTTTGCCTTTCAACAACTCTAATCTATCTTTCCAGCCCATGGTATCAATTTTCATTTCTGGCCACCAGTAATGGACTAGGTAATAGATAAGTACTAAGTAATAGCCATAATTTAAGGTGTTTGCTAGTCAGATACAGATTTAATGGCACTCATTTCCTTATTACTTTGGATGATAAAATTGTTATGATGATACATCCCAAACATATACACTACACATCTAACTTAAATTGGATTTGTTCACTGTTTACACCACATCAATGGATAGTAGCGTACAGGTGAACAGGTTCATAGACTGGCTCTAGAGTCCACTCATACCACATCATACAAGGTTTGTTTCCATTCCTTTTAGTCAGAGGTGTTTAAATACTATCAGATAGGCCTGGAAGAGTATATACCATTTGCTTCCATTTCAAGACTATGCCATAATTTGGAAAGCACACTTGATAATATGTACAGGAATATAAATGTAACACATAATCTCCTATTTTAAAAGGAAATTATATTCCTTAAATATAGCATAAGAAACTTTATAACCTGCTTCTTCTACATACATCCTGATTACTATATTACTAGGTCATTAAGAGCTGGGAGTAGAGCAACAAAGGAAGCTTTCCTTGGGCTGTGTCACAAAAGAGCATTGTAGCTAGAAGATAGGAGCATTGCTCTTTTCCTAGTGTTGCCTAGTGACCTCAGACATCTCTGCTTTTTATCTTGTTCTTGAGAGGAAGTGACATCTTTATAGGAAGACCATGAAAATTATTGGAAAGTATCTTTAAATTCATGTACAATTTTCAGAATAGAAAGCTAGAAAAGGCTGAAACCTGTGGAGGAGAATAACTATTCAGCAATGAAAGAGTTTTTCCAACATTAGTATTTGGAATGTAATCTCTATCAGCAGATAATAAACACAGTAGGTAAAGATCTTCTTCAGAGAAATGATCATTTTCCAAAATGTTAACATTGCATCAGAATCTCTTTCTTCCTGACTAGCCTCTTTGATTTCAAGATAAAGAGATTTCTAAAGCATGTCATGCCAGATGTTTTCTTTTTTTATTTTGAAATATCTTATTCTATTGTAAAGGTGATATACAGAGGGATTAGAGTTATATAAGTCAGGATTCATTCTGTTACTGTTGTTTCAAATGTATTTCCAAAAGGAAGCTCAAAAGTCTTCAATCAGCTGGGCACCAGTGGCTCACACCTGTAATTCTAGCTACTCAGGAGGCTGAGATCTGAGGATCGAGGTTCAAAGCAGCCCAAGCAGAAAAGTCTGTGAGACTCTTATCTCCAATTAACCATCAGAAAACCAGAAGTGGTTCTATGGCTCAAGTGGTAGAGCACTAGTCTTGACAGTGAGTTCAAGCCCCATGACCAGAAAAAAAAAAGTTTTAATCAAAATCATTTTTGGGTCTTTCTTGTCATATATTTATTAATTTCTCCTAGTGTGAGCATATATAATGTTACTAATGAGTCCATCCTATAAAAAGGCTGATTCCAAAGGCTCTCATGAAAACCAACCCAATTAGTTCCTATCATATCTGTCACGGATTATGTGATTATAAACAGAAACTGTTATCAATGTGTTTGTTGTTTAAATCACAGAGTATATTTTCCAATACCTTAGTTTTGCTTTCTCTCACAGTGGATGTCTACAAAAGATATGACTAAATTAATGATTGTCATGCTAAAAATTTGTTTTCTTACAAAAATAGATTGCAAACCTGTTGGGTGAGTACTGCAGCCTGGTGGGCATTGGGAGGTCGTAGAATGGATTTTTAAATTATATTTTATTTTATTAACATTAAGTAATTGTACAAAGAAATTACCATTCAATAAATCAGTTTGAGCCATGGATAAAATACGTTTTATTATCATGACTATAATCATATGAAGTTAGGTGTTCATAATTTCTTGTAAGTATTACATCTCAGTTATAATGGATACCCAAATGTGTGTATAATAATTTCGATTATATAGTGTCATTATCTTTTCATCTCAGGAAGAAAAATAAAAATGTTCAGGATAAAAAGGCATACTCATTAGGTGCCAGTGGCTAATAATTCTAATCCTAGCTACTCAGGTGACTAACCTAGAGGACAGTGTGGTTCAAAGGCAGTCTGGGTAGAAAAGTCTGTTAGATTCCATGTGTAACTAATCAGCAAAATGAAGACTGAGGGGTTGGAGAAATGGTTCAGTGGTAAAGCACTCCCCAATGTGCAAACGCAGTGCCAGACACTGAGTTTGAGTACTGGTCTCAGACCTTTTAAAAAAAAAAAGTAAAGAATGAGATATGAATCAAGTGGTAGAGTACCATCCCCAAGCAAGAAACTTAGTGAGAGTGCAAAGTCATGAGTTCAATCCATAGACCAGCACAACAAGAAAATATTGCAGATTGGTTTGACACATGAGTAACCATTCTTCCCTGCAAAAATCCACTCATCATGTTTTCTAAAAATCTCAGATTGAATCAAAGTTTTATTTTTACTGAAAGAAATTTCATTTCTTGTTTCATTATTACCATACTCAGCTTCTATGATTTTTTGTTTTTTATTAATTAATTTATTGTTAAAGTGATGTGCAGAGGGGTTACAGTTTCTTATGTAAGGCAGTGAGAACATTTCTTAATAAACTTGTTATCTCCTCCCTCATTTTTCTCCCACCGTCCCCAATTCCCTCCCTTTCTCTCACCCCATCCAAGTTGTACAGTTGGTTTACAGCGTATAGTTTTGTAAATATTGCTGTTTCATTGGTTCACCTTTTACCCTTTGTTTCTCCACTTTGATGTTCCTCTTCCCTTCCCTAGTTTTGATAAATGTGCATACAATATTCAGGGCACCAAAATCAGTTACAGTGACATTAGGGGTAAACCCTGGGGAATAAAGGCAAAACAAAATGGGTTTTCACGTTATCAGTGGCCATTTACGGAGTGTTTAGACTGTTGTGATGCAGAACAATGTAGCAGCAGAAGCTATTCCCTCAGAGACACTACCTCAACTAGGTAGCTACACTACCTGCAAAATCTGTAACAGCTTGGGGCCAAGTGGGGACATTACATATTGGAACCATAACTTGGTCTGGGGCAGGAGAAGTATAGGCTGTGATTAGTGAATATCAAACAGAAGTCATGGACAAGACTCATGCACTGCATTAAAAAAATTTAGACAATGATGGTGGGCATATATGCTAATGCTTCCACAATAGAGAAATGCTTATTTTTTTCTACGTTTAGTTAACCGTAAGTGCACAGCACCTACAATTGTCTATAGCACTCAGTACAGTAACTTGCTGTAGGAGTGCAGTCTAGTGGTATAGACCCTTCCATAAAGCCTACATGTATCAGAACAGGCAACCTGAGTTTATATGTGTGCCCTGTGAGGCTCACAGGATGAAGATTCCATCTAACAGAACGCTATTTATTTTTGTGGTGGGCTTTGAAATTAATGCAAGGGCCTCAGGGTGTCACTTGATTAATAACTCAAGGCTACTTCTCTTCCATTTGAGCCATACTTGTACTTCCAAATGTTATTTTAGTATTTTATTTATTTAAAATTTGTTTCTTGTAAAAGTTATATACAGAGATATTACAGTTACGTAAGACAGGTACATTTCCTTTTTAACAGTGTCACCCATCCCCTAGTATAATAGTATATTTTTCATTGTTTATGTTGACAGTAAAGTAGTGAACTCAAGCTTGCAAGTTTTCTAGGCAGACACTGGCACAACAATCCCTATATCTTTTTGGCATTACCTATTTTTGCATTAGGGTCTTGTGTTTTGGAAAAGACAAGCCTTTGACTTTAATTCTCCTAAGGAATGTGCTACCTTTTGGGATTATTTCTTGAAATGGAGTCTCACTAACTTTTTGCATGTTTGGCTGCCCACTGGGATCTTTCTGATCTCTGATCCTCTTGAGAAGTTGGTATTTACAGGTATGAGCCAGTGCTCCTGGTCCAAACAACAATTTTTAAAGAACCTATGTGTATATACTGGTATTAGAACTAGGGAAGTGAAAGGGTATATCAAAATTGAGAGACAAAGGATAAAAAGACAAACCACTCCAAAAGCAATACTAGCAAAACCATTTGGTGTAAACCAACTGAACAACTCATGGGGGAAGAAGGAAAAGGGGAGGGGGAAATGAGGGAGGAGGTAACAAATAGTACAAGAAATGTATCCATGGCCTTATGTATGAAACTGTAACCCTTCTGTACATCACTTTGACAATAAATAATTATTTAAGATAAAGAACTTATATATGCTTTTAAACAATTCATGAATAAACTTTAAGCTAATTATTTTTTGTTTCTGTTGCTTATTGTCATCATTTCAGTGCCTTAATTCTGCTTTGTATTTTGGTGGAAACTATTGCTTTTTAACTGGGTTCTGGGCCACTTGTGAAGGTATTTTGCTTAAAACATTGTTTCTTTTTAAATATAACTTTATTATTATTTTAAGGCATTGTACAGAGAGGGAGATTATCATTTCATAAGTCAGGTAACAAACATTTCTTTATTTGGACACTGTCACCCTTTCCTTTTCTTTCTCCCAGTTCTCCCCTCCCATCAAGTTACACTGATTCATAAGCAATGAAGCTTGGGACTTTCTATTTTACCATTTTTGTTGAATAGAATAACTTAGGTTTTTGTTTACTTGTTCTACTGAGATATTTATATGTACCTGTAATGTGGACAAACTATCAATTGTTTGCAAATTTTGTTCTACTAAAATATTTATATGTCCCTGTAATATGGACAAACTATTATTTGTATGTTATTTTTGTAGACAGTTCTACTACCATACTAATTTATAAGCTTATTGAGTTCTCCTAAAGTATCCACCAGAATTTAGGGGAGTATATTATACATTGTGGGTAGAAAGAATTGTCATCTTTACTACATTATCCAGTTTGATAACATTCTGAGTCATTTATTCTAATCTTTTATGTTTTCTATGAACTAAAATTCTCCCTGGGAAGATGCCCTGTGTCTCATGTTAATTGTTGAGAAATATAGTACTATGGCTATTGTAGATGGCATTTGTTTTTTAATGTTCATAGATGGTTATTTTTGGCATAAAATTGTTTCTTTTGATAATTTTCTCCCAAATCAGACAGTATTGTGGAGGCTCTTATTAATTCTAATAGTTTCTCTTTTTCTTACACTTACTTTGCAATGTAAATGAACCCATAGAGTAAAATAATGTTTTCATGTCTTCCTGTTGTTGATTACACTATTTTTAGATTTCGTTTTTAAGTTAAATTTTTAAAAAGCAATTTTCCTTCAGTAGTTGTATACAGGGATTTCAATTCAATGTCAGTGTGTGAGAACAATGCATCTTGATCAATGTCACTCCTTTCATCATTCTCATCTCACCTAACCCAACCCATTCCCTCAATTTACCTAAGTGATTACATGTTTTATTAAAGAGTCTTTGATTTTTTCCATTGTTGGTCGTGGGGCTTGAACTCAGGGCCTGAGCACTGTCCCTGCTTCTTTCAAGACTAGCACTCTACCACCTGGGCCACAGCTCCACTTCCGGCTGTTTCTGTTAATGGGGTGCTGAGGAATCAAACCCAGGGCTTCATTTTGGCGAGACAAGCACTCTAATACTAAACCACATTCCAAGCCCTTATTACAGATTCTTATAGCAGTGTCTAGAATATATAAGTTTATATTTATGTTGAAGATATTGGCCATAATCATTCTTAACTTTAGAGAAAGAAGCTTAATATATTGATCACAATTTTGTTCATAATTAGTTTAAAACAAATTCTCTGAAAATGTCATGAAGTATTGGATGTTATGTTTTTTTTCTCCAAACATATCAATTTTCCCAGTGTTAGTGCTCTAAATTAAAACATTTTTATATACTTGTGATAAAATCTACTTCCTAAGTATTTTCTTTTTAATTTTTATTATTTTATTTTTGGTGATGGTCGTTGCGCTTGAACTCGGCCTGGGTGCTATCCTTGTGCTTTATCTGCTCAGTGCTATGAGCCACAGTTCAACTTCCTTTTTTACTTTTAAACAATAAAATGCAATACGTATTTAGAATCTTCTATAAAACACATGGAGTTCTTAAGAAAGAGCAAAATGGATATCCATTACTCACTGTTCAGATTATAAGACAGAATACTGCCCACAGCTTAGTCTCCCTTATAATTTCTTTTTTTTTTTTTTTTTTTTTTTTTTTTTTTTATTGTATTTATTTCTTTTTTTTTTTTTTTTTTTTTTTTTTTTTATTATCAATTGAACATAAATTTTTTTTTTTTTTTTACAAGATGCTGTGCAAAGAGGGTGCAGTTACATAGTAGGGCATTGTGTACATTTCTTGTGATATCTTACAACCTGTTTTCCCATCCCTTGTCTAGGTCAGGTAGACCCATATGCAGTATACAATGTATCAAGCACATATACAGTGTTCACAGACTTGGTCTCTACTGTCTCTCCATCTCCCTTTGTTAACAGTCATATATCAGGGAGATCATGCCCCTTTGTTTTCTGTGTTCTAGGCTTGTCTCACTCAACATTATTTGTTCGAGTTCTGACCATTTCCCTGCAAATAACAATATTTCACCATTCCTAATCGCTATGTAGTATTCCATTGTGTATAAGTACCATATTTTTTGGATCCATTCATCTGTGGAGGGGCATCTGGGTTGTTTCCAAATTTTGGCTATTGTGAATTGTGCTGCGATAAACATGGAAGTACACATGTCCTTTTGATATCTTGGGTTTTGCTGTTTAGGATAGATGCCTAGGAGTGGTATGGCTGGGTCATAGGGTAGGTCTATATTGAGCTTTTTGAGAAACCTCCATACTGTTCTCCAAAGTGGCTGTACTAATTTGCACTCCCACCAACAATGGAGAAGGGTTCCTCTTTCCCCACAGCCCCTCCAGCATTTGTTGTTTCCTGAGTTCAGAGTATAGGCCATTCTAACTGGGGTGAGGTGGTATCTCAGGGTTGTTTTTATTTGCATTTCCTTTACTAGCAGGGATGTTGAGCATTTCCTCATGTGTTTCTTTGCCATTTTTATATCTTCTCTTGTGAAGTCTCTCTTTAGCTCTTTTGCCCATTTCCTAATAGGTTTATTGGGCTTGGAGGGGCTTAGTTTTTTGAGTTCTCTGTAGATGACAGATATCAGGCCTTTGTCTGTTGCTGTGCTGGTAAATATCCTTTCCCATATCGTTGGCTGTCTTTCTATTTTGGTGGCTATGACCTTAGCTGTGCAGAAACTTTTTAATTTGTAGTAGTCCCATTTGTTGAGTCTTTCCCCTATTTGTTGTGCGCCTGGGACTCTATTCAGGAAGTTCCTTCCTGTGCCTATAAGTTCTAGTGTCTTTCCTACTCTGTCCTTCAGTAGTTTCAAGGATTCAGGTCTGATGTTGAGGTCCTTGATCCATTTTGAGTTGATCTTGGTGCATGGTGATAGGCTTGGGTCTACTTTGAGTTTTCTGCATATGGCTGCCCAGTTCTCCCAGCACCAGTAGTTGAAGAGGCTATGTTTATTCCATTGTATGTCTTTAGCTCCTTTGTCGAATATCAGTTGGCTGTAAGAGTGCGGTTTTATTTCTGGGTCTTCAATTCTAATCCACTGGTCTTCCGATCTGTTTTTATACCAATACCATGCTGTTTTTGTTATGATGGCCTTGTAGTAGAGCTTGAAGTCTGGTATGGTGATACCTCCTGCACTATGTTTTTTGCCTAGAATTGCTTTGGCTATTCTAGGTTTTTTGCTGTTCCATATGAACTTATGGATTGGTTTCTCTATTTCAGTGAAGAATGTGGCTGGGATTTTGATAGGTATTGCATTGAATTTGTATAACAATTTGGGCAGTATGGCCATTTTCACTATATTGATTCTGCCTACCCATGAGCATGGGAGGTCTTTCCATCTCCTTGTGTCTTCTTTGATTTCCCTTATTAGATTTTTGTAGTTTTCATTGAATAGGTCCGTCACGTCCTTGGTTAAGTTGATCCCTAGGTACTTTATTCTTTTTTTGGCTACTGTAAATGGAATCGTTTCCATAATTTCCTTTTCTGTTTGTCTATTGCTGGTGTACAGAAAAGCTGCTGACTTTTGTGGATTGATTTTGTATCCTGCTACTTTGCCAAATTGGTTTATTAGATGTAGGAGTTTGGGTACTGAGTTTTTTGGGTCCTTGAGATATAAGATCATGTCGTCTGCGAATAGGGATAACTTGATTTCTTCCTTGCCGATGTGGATCCCTTTGATGTCCTCCTCTTGCCTTATTGCTATGGCTAGGGATTCCAGTACTATGTTGAACAGAAGTGGGGAGAGTGGGCATCCTTGTCTTGTTCCTGTGTTTAGGGGGAATGATTTAAGTTTCTCTCCATTTAATATGATATTAGCAGTTGGTCTGTTGTATATGGCTTTTATTGTTTTGAGGAATGTTCCATCTATTCCTGTTCTCTCCAAAGCTTTTAATAGGTATGGATGTTGTATTTTGTCAAAGGCTTTTTGGGCATCGACTGAGATAACAATGTGATTCTTGATTTTAGTTCTGTTTATGTGGTGAATTACATTGATTGATTTACGGATGTTGAACCATCCTTGTGACTGAGGGATGAAGCCTACTTGGTCATGATGTATGATATTCTTGATCACTTTCTGGATCCTGTTAGCTAATATTTTATTGAGGAGCTTTGCATCTGTGTTCATTAGTGATATTGGTCTGTAGTTCTCTTTTTTTGTTGGATCTTTGCCTGGTTTGGGGATGAGTATGATATTAGCTTCGTAGAATGAGTTCGGGATTTTTCCCTCCGTTTCTATTTCGCGGAAGAGTTTGAGGAGTATTGGAATTAGCTCCTCACTAAAGGTTTTGTAGAATTCATTGGTGAATCCATCTGGGCCTGGGCTTTTCTTAGTAGGGAGGTTCTTGATTACCTCCTGTATCTCACCGTAAGTTATTGGTTTATTTAGTTGATTTATTTCTTCTTGGTTCAGTTTGGGCAGTTTGTACTTCTCTAAGAATTGATCCATTTCTGTAAAATTATTGTTTTTTGTTGAGTAGAGGTTTTGGAAATAGCTCCTTATGATTGTTTGAATATCGTGTGTATTTGTTGTAATTTTTCCTGTGGAGTCCCTGATTTTACGTATATGAGTCTCTTCTCTTCTTTTTTTTGTGAGTCTTGCAAGGGGTCTGTCAATTTTGTTTATTTTCTCAAAGAACCAGCTTTTAGTCTTATTTATTTGTTGAATGGTCTTTCTATTTTCAATCAGATTTATCTCTTCTTTAATCTTTGTAATCTCTCCCCTCCTAGTCGTTTTAGATTCTGTCATTTCTTGTTTCTCCAGTTGTTTTAGTTTCATCGTGAGGGTATTCACCTGCTCTGCTTCCATTCTTTTAATGTGGGTACTGAGTGCAATGATCTTGCCCCTCAGTACTGCCTTAGCTGTGTCCCATAGGTTTCTTTGTGATGTGTTTTCTTTGTCATTGTGGCTTATGAATTCGTTGATTTCATCTTTAATTTGATCTGTGGCCCAAGTGTTGGATAGCAGCGTGGGGTTTAGCCTCCAAGAGTGTGTATAGGCTCTGTGGTATCCTTTGTTGTTGAGGGTTACCTTTAATCCACTGTGATCAGATATAATACATGGGATGATGTCAATTCTTTTGTATTTGCTGAGGTTCTTTGTGTGGGCTATGACGTGGTCTATTTTGGAATATGATCCATGGGCTGCTGAAAAGAAGGTGTATTGGGTCTCTGTAGGGTGGAAGGTTCTATATAGGTCTGTTAGATCCATTTGGGCAATGGTGTTATTTAGGTCCTCAGCTCCCTTACTAATCCTCTGGGTGTTGGATCTGTCTCTTGGAGAGAGAGGAGTATTAAAGTCACCCACTATGATTGTGTTTGCATCTATCTTGCTCTGTAATTCTGTGAGAATTTGCTTGACATATGTCGGGCCTCTTTTGTTCGGTGAGTATACATTTATCACCGTGATGTCTTGATTCTGGATTTTTCCTTGTATCAATATGTAGTGTCCTTCTTTGTCTTTTTGAGTGGACTTTAAAGAGAAATCCAGCTTGTCTGAGATCAGGATGGCTACACCTGCCGTTTTGGTGGGTGCATTTGCTTGGTAGATCTTGCTCCATCCTTTCATTCGAAGCCTGTTTTTGTCCCTTGCTGTAAGGTGGGTCTCTTGTAGACAACAGATGTCAACTTTTTGCTTGCGGATCCATTCTGCCAGTCTGCTCCTCTTGATCGGGGAGTTTAAGCCATTTATATTTAAAGAGATCAAGGATAAGGGTGTTTTTTCTCCTTCCATTTTCTTGTTGGGCTGTTTTTTCCTGTTGTTTTTTTTTTTTCTTCTTGTCTTTAGTGAGCTTGTGTTTCTGCTGGACTTTGGCTATTGAAGTTTCTTTCTGAATCTGTCTGTGTGTCTTTTACGATCTCTGTTGGGTGGGCTTCCCCTCTTAATATTCGCTGTAGGGCTGGTTTTTTATTCACATACTCCTTTAGCTCCTCTTTGGTGTGGAAAGATCTGGTTCTCCCTTCGAATGTGAACTCCAGTTTCGCTGGATATTTGATCCGAGGTTGTAAATTGTTATTCTGAAGTACTTGGATGGTGTTCTTCCACTCACTTCGAGCTTGGTAAGTTTGTGTGGATAAGTCGGATGTTATTCGAATCCTCTTCCCATTGAAAAAAGTTTCCTTCTTCGCTTTGGCTGAATTCAGAATTTGCTCTTTAATCTTGAGGTCTGTAGTCTTGAATATTATGTGCCTTGGGGTGGTTTTCCTGGGGTCTGGCCTGCCAGGTGTCCTATAGGCTTCGGTTACCTGGATGGGGTCCCCTGTGAGATTGGGGAAGTTTTCTGCAATAACTTTATTGAGAACATGATTAAGCCCTCTGCTCTGATATTCGGCTCCTTCTTCTATTCCAATTATACGCAGATTATATCTCTTGTCTTTGTCCATTAGTTCCTGGAGTAATCTTCCCTGAAGCTTCACCTTTTCTTGGAGTGTGGTCATTTTCTGGTTGTTGTCAGCTGCTTCATCGTCCAGGCGAGAGATTCTGGATTCCATATGGTCCACTCTTTGTGTTATGGTTTCAATTGCGGAGTTTATGGATGTCAGAGAGCTATTCATGGTTGTCATATCAGCTCTGATCGTGGAAATTTCTTCCTTTAAAGAGTTGTATTTTAAATCTATTTTTTCATGCATTTCAATTCTCAGGGTGTGGAGATTTTCTTTAAAGGCGGCTTGCATTGTATCCATTTTTGCTTCCATTTCTTTAAACGAGGCTTGCATTGTATCCAGTTTTGCTTCCATTTCTTTCTTGGCTTCCTGGGTGTCCTTCCAGATTTCCGCTCTAAACTCCTGGAATTGTTTTCTGATTTCATTTCTGACGGTTTCGATCATTCCTGTTAACATGTCCTCATTTGCTTTTTTATTCTCCATCTCCTCTCCAGTCGTGCTGCTTTTTGGAGCTGGCGAGTTGGCTTGTCCTTTGATGAACTGAGTTATGTTTCTTTGTGATTTGCGCATCTGGAAGTCTGTGTAGTTCTTCCCTCCCTTCTGTGTAGGCGTGTCTGCGTCAGCAGGTGCTGTCGCTGTGGCCCCGCCCACCAGTGCAGGGCACGCCTATCAGAGCGGGCGCTTTCGCCGGGGCCCCGCCCTCCTGTGCACTGTGAGTCCCCTACAACAGGCACTTAAGTGGGGTCTGCCTCCCAGAGCGAGCCCTGGGTTGTTGGGTTGTGCTTGCGCCCTCCCGCGAGTCCGTTGGGGGGGGGAAGCAGTATGTGTGGGGCCCAGTGGGATCGACTGTCCGGGTGTGGCTTGGCACCCTCAGACCTCGCCTCCGCTTCGAGGAGGGGGAACGAGATCAGGCTCAGGTGACCCTGCTGGGCTGGTATTGCCCACCAGCGCCTGTGATTTTAGTTGTAAGAGTCCGCAAGGTCTAGGCGCCTCGGGTGGGGCTTGCCCTGCCGGCCGTCCCTGGCCCCTGTTGGGAAGGGGACGGGGCCGGTTCTGCCAGTTCAGGAACCTTTGGGGGCTTGGGGCTGTTCCGCCCTTCCCCTGCTAGACTGGCTTCCCAGTGCCTGCTGGGAGCTTCCCGCCTGATTTGGGGAATCTTTGTTCCCACGGGAGTGGGGAGGGGGAGGGAGGGAGATATATCGTCTTTGTCGGGCTTGGGTCTCCCGTTGGGGGAAGGGATTATGGGGGACTCACTTTTGCTGCTTTGTGTGCGTGTCCCGCACCGCCGTTGGCCCTTCAGGGGTTGGCGAAGTGTCGTGGTGGCTCCCCCGTTCCCTCTTTCTGCCGCGCTGGGTTCCCTTGTCCGAATCCGGTGTGGACCCGAACTTCTCGTCGCTGCTGGGTGTGTCTTGGTCCGCACCCTGCTTTGTGTCCGTGGGGTCTCCCGCTATATGGATTCTGCGCTCCTGGCAACCTGTCTGCCGATCGCCGGGTTTCCCTTTCCCAGCCTGACCCTGTTTGGGCCAGGGCCGGCTGGTGGGGGGAGGGTGCCCCGATTAATCTCCGGCTCCGTGTAGGTTTTCGGTTCTTCTTTTTTGCTCCTTTTTGTTTTCCTGCGTTTCTCCACTGCTTCTGGATGCTGGTTTTGCTGGGTTCTTGGTGGAGTGTTGGGTGTTGGAGTTCCCAGCTCGCTATTCAGTTGGTGCGAGTCGGGGTGCCTCCCTATTGTCTCGGCGCCATCTTTCTCCCTCTTCCCCTTATAATTTCTTCCTCAATCACATACCAATAATTTCCCATATTCTTGCTTACAGGTTTACAGTTATTTGCTTGCTTTTCTTTATAATTTAACCACATGTATCTTTTAAAAAACTGAATAATCCAATATATTTTCTTCATATATTTGCCTTCGAACAATTCAGGTCTGTCTTTTCAGCCCATAATATCAATGTTTTCGTTATGTCCATCAGTAATAGGCAAGTACTAAACCTTATCTCCACAATTAATGTATTTGCAGATTTAATGGCACTTATATCTCTATTACTTTGGAAAATAAAATTGTTATAAGATCTCAATGTATACACACTTAATGTGTTTTCACCACATTAACAGATGAAATATTAGGGTGAGGTTGAACAAGTTTGTTGATACTAAGTTGTTTCCATTCCTTTTAGTCCACAGTATGAAAATATTATGAAAGTATTATAAGGTAGGCTTATAACACACATACTATGTGTTTATATCTCATTGTGTATGAAATAATCCTGAAAACACACTTGATAATATACACAGCAATGTCAAAGAAAATTGAACATGTGTGGGGTGGGGATATGGCCTAGTGGCAAGAGTGCTTGCCTCCTATACATGAGGCCCTGGGTTTGATTCCTCAGCACCACATATACAGAAAATGGCCAGAAGTGGCGCTGTGGCTCAAGTGACAGAGTGCTAGCCTTGAGCAAAAAAGAAGCCAGGTACAGTGCTCAGGCCCTGAGTTCACGGCCTAGGACTGGCCAAAAAAATAAATAAATAAATAAAAATTGAACATGTGTAGTGGTCTTTGCCTCAATAGATACTTCCCAGTAACAACCCTCTACCAAATAATCACAAGTATTGACAGCCATCCAGGTATCTCTTGACATGATCCTTAAGCACTATAGCAAACTGCATTACTACCCGATTATTAGAAAGTTAAGAGGACTAGGGACTGCCTCCTGGGGAATGTGGCATCTTTCGTCAGGTAGTGGAGAAACAATTGGAAGTGATGTAATCTTTACACACACAAAAGGTCCTCCTGCTGAGCAAAGACATATAAAAGACACACTTGACAGGCTGCATTCAAACCATTTTCTGGCTCTGGTTTACCAGCAACTATTTAGCATCATCTGCTAATACATCAGGAAGAAGTTCTCGCTTTAAGTCATTCTATGGTAAGTGTTCTTAACATTTTTCATAAAATCATGGAGCTGGTTGATCATCATACAATTAATTTGTACAGAGAGTTATAATATGCCTTTTGTTCTCTATAAATATTAAAGAGGCTCTCATTGGGTTTATTATAAAGTAAAAATTACAGAATAAATTTATGCTGAAAAGTCATAAAATATTTCTTGATTCAGTATTCTAAGATACCTTTTTTAAAAACACACCTGAAATAACAGTGAAAGAATGAAAATCTGGCATAAGATGTTTTAGACATTTCTTTCTTATCTTGAAAGCCAAGAGGCTATGGGAAAGAGGACTTTCTGTTCTAAAGATTAATATAGGCTGGGGATATGGCCTAGTGGCAAGAGTGCTTTCCTCATATACATGAGGCCCTGGGTTCAATTCCCCAGCACCACATATACAGAAAATGGCCAGAAGTGGCACTGTGACTCAAGCAGCAGAGTGCTAGCCTTGAGCAAAGAGAAGCCAGGGACAGTGCTCAGACCCTGAGTCCAAGCCCCAGGACTGCCCCCCCCCCCAAAAAAAAAGATTAATATAAATTTACTAACAAGAAAAGTGAATATTTTCTTGCATAGAATCCTTATCTCAGTGTTTCTTTCCTGGTTGACACTTTACTCGGAATAAAGTCGTTTTTAGGTTTTTGCTTTCATGGCATTTCCCCAAGAATACAAAATAGGGATGTTTGAGGTCACCAGGGAAGAGAACAAAGCTACAATTCTACACCAATGCGCCTGTGCTCCAACTACAATGTCCATTTGTGACACAGCTCAAGGAAATTTTTGTTTGTTCCTCCATTCACACTCTTACCTGTGCAGTAATGTAGTAATATAGAGATGTAGCAAGTTATAATATTGCTTATTCTACTATGAAAATAAAACACATAGTTTGATGATAAAAGTACATAATGGTGTTTAAAAAAATGTACTTGGTTTTAATATGTTTTAAGATAATGGTGAGCATTTAGAAAATATGTTCCTATAATAATAACCTTTACAAATATCAAAAGGTACAAGAGGCAAAAAATATTCCATACTGGTAGTAAACTTTTCATAAGTAAATGAGAAAAGAGCACTAACTCATATTTAAATATTATTGTTAATAAACAGAAAAAACAAGTTGTAGTCCAGCATTCTATTAAGCATTACACCTCAGAAATGCAGACTCAGTTGCTATCAAAGAGGAGTTTTCATTAAGTCAGTACATATCTAAATAACAGGCCCTCCTAATTTATTACTATTCATAGACATGACAGCAGTGCCTCTAATAAAGCATCATGATAATAGCACTTGCTACATAATAATTATAGTTTATCTAATTAAGAGACTTATCAGTTTCTAGTGTATTATAACTATTCAGTAACAAAACCTAAAATTGGAAAAATTCCTTTAGAAATTGCATTTAGGTTACATAATTTATGTAAGTCGCACAGGAAACCTCAAAAAAAATACCAGCCAGTAAATGTCTTCTGTCTACCTTCTTTTAGCATGTATACATGATGTTACTAATGTATTATTCTTATAGAAAGGCTGATTACAAAGGCTCTCATGAAAAGTAACGCAGTTAGTTCTTGTCATATCCATTACTGATTAGATGGTTATAAATGGAAACTACAACCAATAGGTTTATATCATTTAGATTACAGAATGTATTTTTAAATACCTTAATTTTGCTTCCCTTTACAGTGGAAATGATGTCTACAAAAGATATGGCGAAAATATTATTTGTCATGCTAGCAATTTGTTTTCTTACAAAAACAGATGGCAAGCTTAATTGGTAAGCATTGAAGACTACTGTACATTGGGAGGTCATGGAATGGATTATGGTTGTTTTTATGATTTGGACATGGGGAACCTTGTGGACTGATATTCTCTGTTGCTATACTTCTAGGATGAGAACTGTGACTGAAAAAGACGTGATGGATGCTGTGCATGGTTTTGTGAACACTGAGGAGAAGTATCTTTGGTTGTTAGGTTATTTGGAACAAATGAAATTAGATCACCGAGATCCGCATTATCGTGGGGTTCAACCAAGGCAACTGAATAACCCAACTAACAGCTTTAAAGAAAACATTGGAGAAACAGACAATGAGGATATAAATGTATTACGCAATGTCAAAAACTAGCAAATACAAGATGTATTTAAAGCAATGCTTTGCAAATAGGATACTATTTTTACATATTGCTACATTTTCAAAATCCCACTCATATTTCCAAATGTCAAATATTGAATGATACCAACCAGAGCATGTGATTTGTTAATGAGATATGATGGCTACAAATTTCAATGGATTTTTACTGTCACTTATTCATTTTACAACTCTTTGAATAAATAGAATAGTCTTCATTTTAAATTATATTGCTTATATAGAAACACTGCCTTTTCTTTATTATCAAAAATAAAACTATAATGATCATTATAAATATATTGAGTAAAGTGTTTATCATTAAAAGTATGTTTCCTCAGTTATAATGGGCACTCAAATATTAATACAGATCTGAATTACATAGTACATTGATCAAGATCAATTGGACTGGTAACCTGACTTGTGGAGTTGAAACTGCATTGTACAACTACTAAATATTACAAAACAATTACACAGTTCAATGAAAGTATTGTTTGTCCCAATCAAGTATTTCACACTTTGATATCTTGAAACTTTCCATTGGCAGGTACTAGATCCCTCAGTCCTAACTAGTAAGATACTATTATCTCAGTCATTTTAGGAAAGAAAATGAAATATTCAGGATAAAATGAAGATTGCCCAGGTGCTGGCGGCTCTCACTTTTAACCCTAGCTACTTAGGAGGTTTTAATCTGGAGACTGTGGTTCAGGGGCATCCTGGGAAGAAAAGTCTCTGACATTCCATCTGCAACTAACCAGCAAAATGTCAGGCTGACAGTGTGGTCAAACTGGTCGTCAACCATGAATAACAAGCTGCAAGCACAAAGCCCTGAGTTCAAGCCTTTGTACCAGTGCACACATGCATATATCCACTCAGGCATGCATGTGTGTGTGTGCACACATATGTGCATGCATAAACACAATGCAGATTGGTCTTAAATCTGATGGGAAAGCCACTTATCCCTGCATAAACCCATTCTGATATTTCTTAAAGGTCTCAGATTGAATGGAATAGAATTTTTATATTTATAAGAAGACAATTTCATGGTTATTTTCACGATCAAATTCTACCAAGTGTGCAGTTTTCCCATACTCCTCCTTATTTCCGAACTGCCTGAGTAAAAGCCAGGAGGATCAGGAGGCAGATGATCTTGCTCCTGTGGTAGAATGCATGTTCTCTGCCATAGTCAGATGTTCAGTACTCTGCCTCCTGATAAATTTGTAGACAAAAGGGATGTGGTTACTGTCTTCAGGAAGTCTACCTAAGTCTACCTAACAAAGCCTAACTTTGATGACTACTCTGAAGAAAAATGCAAGACACGAGAGGAGTATGAAATACAGACCCCTACCCAATTTATGTCAATGTAGTCCAAGGTAATTTTTTGCAAGGAAGTCTGTGATAAACTGCTGCTAATGCAACAAACTATAGATTTAGATTTAATTTCAAATTAAGTGAATTCAAATAGCAACAAGTGGCAGGTGGCCATTTACTAAGCAACATAGATCAATGCCATGATAATCTCTTGAATCAGAAAGATGAGTCAGTGGGGGCTGGGAATGTGACTTAGTGGTAGAGAGCCTGCCTAGCATTGATGAAGCCCTGGGTTCAATTCCCCAGTACCACATAAGCTGAAAAAGCCAGAAGTGGTGCTGTGGCTCAAGAGGTAGAGTGCTAGCCTTGAGCTCAGGGACAGTGCCCAGTTCAAGCACTGGAACTGGCAAAAAAAAACAAAGAAAAGAAAAGAAAAGAAAAGAAAAAATAAAGCGTCAAAGTTAGTCAGGTAGAAATAAAGAAGGCAATCTTCCAGGGAGGTAGAACAGTTACATAAGTCAGGTACACTTCCTTTTTAACAGTGTATCCCCTTCCCTAGTATTTTAGTATATTTTTCATTGGTTGTGTTGCCAGTAATGAGTTTAATTCAAAGCCTGCAACTTTTCTAGGCAGACACTGGCACAACTGCCCCTGTATCTTTTTGGAATTACCTATTTTTGGATTACGGTCCTGTGTTTTAGAAAAGACAAGCCTTTGACTTTAATTCTCCTAAGGAATGTGCTACCTTTTGGGATTATTTGTTGAAATGGAGTCTCACTAATTTTTTGCATGTTTGGCTGTCCACTGGGATTTTTCTGGTCTCTGATCCTCTTGAGAAGTTGGTATTTACAGGTATGAGCCAGTGCTCCTGGTCCAAACAACAATTTTTAAAGAACCTATGTGTATATACTGGTATTAGAACAAGGGAAGTGAAAGGAAATATCAAAATCGAGAGACAAAGGATAAAAAGACAAACCACTCCAAAAGCAATACTTGCAAAACCATTTGGTGTAAACCAAGTGAACAACACCTGGGGGGAGAGGGAAAAGGTTAAAGGGGGAAATGAGAGGTAACAAATAGTACAAGAAATGTACCCATGGCCTTATGTTTGAAACTGTAACCTTCTGTACATCACTTTGACAATAAATAAGTAATTATTTAAGACAAAGAACCTATGTTTGTCTTTAAACAATTCATGAATAAACTTTAAGCTAATTATTTTCTGTTTCTGTTGCTTAATTCTGTTTTGTATTTTGGGGAAAACTATTGCTTTTTAGCTGGGTCCTGGGCCTCTTGTGAAGGTATTTTGCTTAAAGTATTGTTTCTTTTTAAATATAACTTTATTGCTATTTTCAGGCATTGTACAGAGAGGGAGATTATCATTTCATAAGTCAGGTAACAAACATTTCTTTATTTGGACACTGTCACCCTTTCCTTTTCTTTCTCCCAGTTCTCCCCTCCCATCAAGTTACACTGATTCTTAAGCAATGAAGCCTGGGACTTTCTATTTTACCATTTTTGTTGAATAGAATAACTTAGGTTTTTGTTTACTTGTTCTACTGAGATATTTATATGTACCTGTAATGTGGACAAACTATCCATTGTTTGCAAATCCTGTTCTACTAAATTTTTTATATGTCCCTGTAATATGGACAAACTATTATTTGTATATTATTTTTGTAGACAATTCTACTATCATACTAATTTATAAGTTTATTGAGTTCTCCTAAAGTATCCACCAGAATTTAGGGGAGTATATTATACATTGTGGGTAGAAAGAATTGTCATCTTTACTACATTATCCAGTTTGATAACATTCTGAGTCATTTATTCTAATCTTTTATGTTTTCTATGAACTAAAATTCTCCCTGGGAAGATGCCCTGTGTCTCATGTTAATTGTTGAGAAATATAGTACTATGGCTATTGTAGATGGCATTTGTTTTTTAATGTTCATAGATGGTTATTTTTGGCATAGAATTGTTTCTTTTGATAATTTTCTCCCAAATCAGACAGTATTGTGGAGGCTCTTATTAATTCTAATAGTTTCTCTTTTTCTTACACTTACTTTGCAATGTAAATGAACCCATAGAGTAAAATAATGTTTTCATGTCTTCCTGTTGTTGATTACACTATTTTTAGATTTCGTTTTTAAGTTAAATTTTTAAAAAGCAATTTTCCTTCAGTAGTTGTATACAGGGATTTCAATTCAATGTCAGTATGTGAGAACAATGCATCTTGATCAATGTCACTCCTTTCATCATTCTCATCTCACCTAACCCAACCTATTCCCTCAATTTACCTAAGTGATTACATGTTTTATTAAAGAGTCTTTGATTTTTTCCATTGTTGGTCGTGGGGCTTGAACTCAGGGCCTGAGCACTGTCCCTACTTCTTTCAAGACTAGCACTCTACCTGAGCCTCAGTTCAGGTATCAGGTATCAGGTATCAGGAATCGGCTGATTCTGTTTATGGGGTACTGAGGAATCAAACCCAGGGCTTCATTTTGGAGAGGCAAGCACTCTACCACTAAACCACATTCCAAGCCCTTATTACAGATTCTTATAGCAGTGTCTAGAATATATAAGTTTATATTTATGTTGAAGATGTTGGCTATGTTCATTCTAAATTTTAGAGAAAGCAGCTTAATATATTGATTACATTTTTCTCCATAATTAGTTTAAAACAAATTCTCTGAAAATGTCATGAAGTATTGGATGTTACGTTTTTTTCTCCAAACATATCAATTTTCCCAGTGTTAGTGCTCTACATTAAAACATTTTTATATATTTGTGATAAAATCTACTTCCTAAGTATTTTCTTTTTAATTTTTATTATTTTATTTTTGGTAATGGTCCTTGGGCTTGAACTCGGCCTGGGTGCTATCCTTGTGCTATATCTGCTCAATGCTATCACTCTACCACATGAGCCACAGTTCAACTTCCTTTTTTACTTTTAAACAATAAAATGCATTATGTATTTAGAATCTTCTATAATACACATGGAGTTCTTAAGAAAGAGCAAAATGGATATCCGTTACTCACTGTTCAGATTATAAGACAGAATATTGCCCACAGCTTAGTCTCTCTTATAATTACTTCCTCAATCACACACCAATAATTTCCCATATTCTTGCTTACAGGTTTACAGTTATTTGCTTGCTTTTCTTTATAATTTAACCACATGTATCTTTTTTAAAGACTGAATAATCCAATATATTTTCTTCATATATTTGCCTTCAATTCAGGTCTCTCTTTTCAGCCCATAATATCAATGTTGTATTTATGTCCATCAGTAATAGGCAAGTACTAAACCTTATCTCCACAATTAATGTGTTTGTAGATTTAATGACACTTACATCACTATTACTTTGGATACAAAAATTGTTATAAGATCTCAATGTATACACACTTAATTTGTTTGCACCACATTGATGGATGTAATATTAGGGTGTGGTTGAACAATTTTGTAGATACAAAATTTGTTTCCATTCCTTTTAGTCCACAGTATGAAAGTATTAGGAAATTATTATAATGTAGGTTAATAAAACATATACTATGTGTTTATATCTCATTGTGTATGATATAATCCTGAAAACACACTTGATGTTATGTTCAAGCGCCGGATCCCCTCAAGGACCACCAGAGACCCACACCAATGCAAAAGCAAAAGGATTTATTGCAAGCCGGAGCTTGGTCCTCCGCGCACTGGGCATGTGGTGACGCTAGGAGGCCCCAAGCATCGATTCAACAGGCTTCATAGCATTGAAGAAACAACTTTAAGGAAGTGTTATTGGATTGGTTAACATTTGAATCAAGCTGAATTGGGTGTACATGATTGGCTGGCTATATTTGGCGGGCATAAAAGCAGTAAGCAGTTACTCACCACTTCTGGGGGGGGGGTGGAGGGGTGTTGACACACTATCTCATCAGGTCACTTGTTGGATGGGACATTCTGGGCTTGGGTGGAACATTCCATGGTTTCCAGGAACACTTTGTGGTTTCTTTTTTCTGGAATTGTTTGTGATGAGGGCTAGTGGACTGTACAGGCTGTTCCCTGGACTGGGAGCCATCTTAGGTTTTCTACTGCCTTTCAGAGTTTCCTAGGTCCTTAGCAGGAAAGCAGTTTACAAAAGCAAAATTAGCAGTTAGTAACTACAAAATGGTGGTTACAAATTTTGGTTTCTCAGATAATATACACAGCAAAGCAAAACAAAATTGAAGAACATGTGTAGTGGTCTTTGCCTGGATAGATACTTCCCAGTAACAACCCTCTACGAAATAATCACAAGTATTGACAGCAATCCAGGTATCTCTTGACACGATTCTTAATCACTATAGTAAACTGTATCACTACCCAATTATTGGAAAGTTAAGAGGACTAGGGGCTGCCTTCTGGGGGATGTGGCATCTTTGGTCCGGTACTTGAGAAACAAGTGGAATTGTTGTAACTTTTTAAAAAACTGAATAATCCAATGTATTTTCTTCATATATTTGCCTTCAAATAATTCAGGTCTGTCTTTTCAGCCGATAATATTGATGTTTTATTTATGTCCATCAGTTATAGGCAAGTACTAAACCTCATCTCCACAATTAATGAGTTTGCAGATTAATGACACTTATATCACTATTACTTTGGATAATAAAATTGTTATAAGATCTCAAAGTATACACACTTAATGTGTTTGTACCACATTAATGGATGTAATACTAGGGTGTGGTTGAACAAGTTTGCAGATTTTAAGTTTGCTTCCATTCCCTTTAGTTCACAGTATGAAAGTGTTATGAAATTATTATAAGGAAGGTTTATAACACATATACTATGTGTTTATATCTCATTTTGTATGATATAATCCTGAAAACACACTGATAATATAAACAGGAATGTCAAAGAAAATTGAACATGTGTAGTGGTCTTTGCCTCAATAGATACTTCCCAGTAACAACTCTACCAAATAATCACAAGTGTTGACAGCAATCCAGGTATCTCTTGACACGATTCTTAAGCACTATAGTAAACTGCATTACTACCCAATTATTGGAAAGTTAAGAGGACTAGGGGCTGCCTCCTGGGGGATGTGGCATCTTTGGTTAGGTACTGGGGAAACAATTGGAAGTGATGTAACTTTTTTAAAAACTGAATAACCCAATATGTTTTCTTCATATATTTGCCTTCAAATAATTCAGGTCTGTCTTTTCAGCCAATAATGTTGATGTTTTATTTATGTCCATCAGTTATAGGCAAGTACTAAACCTCATATCCACAATTAATGAGTTTGCAGATTTAATGACACTTATATCACTATTACTTTGGATAATAAAATTGTTATAAGATCTCAAAGTATACACACTTAATGTGTTTGTATCACATTAATGGATGTAATATTAAGGTGTGGTTGAACAAGTTTGTAGATACTAAATTTGTTTCCATTCCTTTTAGTCCACAGTATGAAAGTGTTATGAAATTATTATAAGGAAGGTTTATAAAACATATACTATGTGTTTATATCTCATTTTGTATGATATAATCCTGAAAACACACTGATAATATAAACAGGAATGTCAAAGAAAATTGAACATGTGTAGTGGTCTTTGCCTCAATAGATACTTCCCATAACAACTCTACCAAATAATCACAAGTATTGACAGCAATCCAGGTATCTCTTGACACGATTCTTAAGCACTATAGTAAACTGCATTACTACCCAATTATTGGAAAGTTAAAAGGACTAGGGGATGCCACCTGGGGAATATGGCATCTTTGGTCAGTTACTCGACAAACAGAAGTGATGTCATCTTTAAACACACAAAATGTCCTCCTGCTGAGCAAAGACATATAAAAGACACACTTGACAGGCTGCATTCAAACCATTTTCTGGCTCTGGTTTACCAGCAACTATTTAGCATCATCTGCTAATACATCAGGAAGAAGTTCTCGCTTTAAGTCATTCTGTAGTAAGTGTTTTTTACATTTTTCTTAAAATCTTGGAGCTGGTTGATCATCATACAATTAATTTGTACCAAGACTTATAATATGCCTTTTGTTCTCTATAAATAGTAAAGAGGCTATCATTGGGTTTATTATAAAGTAAAAATTACAGAATAAATTTATGCTGAAAAGTCATAAAATATTTCTTGATTAAAGTATTCTAAGATACCTTTTTAAAAAACACACCTGAAATAACAGTGAAAGAATGAAAATCTGGCATAAGATGTTTTAGACATTTCTTTCTTATCTTGAAAGCCAAGAGGCTGTGGGAGAGAGGACTTTCTGTTCTAAAGATTAATATAAATTTACTAACTAGAAAAGTGAGTATTTTCTTGCAGACAATCCTTATCTCAGTGTTTCTTTCCTGGTTGACACTTTATTCTGAATAAAGTCGTTTTTACCTTTTCTTTCTCATTGCAAAGTAGGGATGTTTGAGGTCACCAGGGAAGAGAACAAAGCTGCAATTCTACACCAATGCTCCTGTGCTCCAACTACAATGTCTATTTGTGACACAGCTCAAGGAAATTTTTGTTTGCTCCTCCATTCACACTCTTACCTGTGCAGTAATGTAGTAATGTGGAGATACAGCAAGTTATAATATTTCTTATTCTATGAAAATAAAACACATATTTTGATGATAAAAATCATAATGTTGTTTAAAATAAATGTACTTGGTTTTAATGTGTTTTAAGATAATGGTGATCATTTAGAAAATATGTTCCTATAATAATAACCTTTACAAATATCAAAAGGTACAAGAGGCAAAAAGTATTCTATACTGGTAGTAAACTTTTCATAAGTAAATGAGAAAAGAGCACTAACTCATACTTAAATATTATTGCTAATAAACAGAGGAAACAAGTTGTAGTCAAGCATTCTATTAAGCATTATACCTTGAAAATGCAGACTCAGTTGCTATCAAAGAGTTTTCATTAAGTCAGTAAAAATCTGAAAAACAGGCCCTCCTAATTTATTACTATTCATAGATATGATAGCAGTGCCTCTAATAAAGCATCCTGATAATAGCACTTGCTACATAATAATTACAATTTATCTAATTAAGAGACTTATCAATTTCTAGTGTATTATAACTATTCAGTAACAAAACCTAAAATTGGAAACTTTTTTTAGAAATTGCATTCATATGACATAATTTATGTAAGTGGCACAAGAAACCTCAAAAAAATACCAGCCAGTAAATGTCTTCTGTCTACGTTCTTTTAGCATGTATACATGATGTTACTAATGTATTATTCCTATAGAAAGGCTCATTATAAAGGCTCTCATGAAAAGTAACCCAGTTAGTTGTTGTCATATGTAGGGGATGGCTGTATCTTTAAGACCTGGGACTCATGGCTGCTAGCCACTCCCATCTCCTCTTTTTTTTTTAAATTAGCAGGAGATGCTGTAAACATATGGCATATGTAGGCATGAGGTAAATGTTGATATAAGATATATTTTGGGACCCTTCCACAAGGGAAAGGGTAGGTGAAGAAGCCATCCATTTGGCTCAGTCTGGAGAAATTGGAATCCTTAGACCATTTCCGCGCCACTCAAGATAATGCAGGCATCATTTCCTCTTTTGGCGGTGAGGTAGAAGCAGGTTTAAATTCTGGCAACTCTGGTAATCCACAGCAGCTGATAACTTAACACACGTAGTTAGTCAAACATTTTTTTTTTCACATGTATTGAGGCAAGGTACTATCCTAACGCCTATTTTTTGAACATTTTTCTCATGAACATTGAAGGCAAGGTGCTAAACCCCTGTGCCTACTGTTTAAACATTTTATTCAAAAACATTGAAGTAAGGTGTCAGAACCCACAGCTCCTATTTTCCTCCAACGGGACCCCCTAAGGTAAGCAGCAGGGGGAGAGCAAGGGGAGAAACAACGGTGCAAAACTTCTCTTCAGTTTTTGTGCAAAGATGCAGGTGACGCTGCCACAGCAAAACATTGCCCCCAGGGAGACACTCAAGGAAGAGTCTTGAAGGCAAACAGGGAAGGGAAGCTGGCTGCCTCCTACCATTACCTCCTGCCACCTACCACTGTTGTATGCAGGCAGGCTCCCCATATTCCCTTGGAAGAGCAGAAGAAATCCAGCACGGTACTTGTTTTCCTAGAGAGAACAAGAAGACATTTCTCCAGAGCGAGTGCTCCGGGCTTAATTTCCCAATCTGGAAAGGCACATACAAGGCTCCTTCCTGCACTGATTGGGAAAACTTTAAATTTCCTTTTTGGGGGCTGCTCCCCCGGATAGCTCAGTTGGTAGAGCATGAGACTCTTAATCTCAGGTTAGTGGGTTCGTGCCCCATGTTGGGCGCCAGTTATCGGGCTAAATCTTACTTCTCCATTGTGGAGAGACCAAGCCTTTCATCCCCTTGAGTGTACCACTATCGCTCTCAACACATATCCTCTGTCCAATAGGAAGTAGTGCGGGAGTGAGGGTCACGGGTAGCCTTGGTCAGCATGTGGTTGCGAGAATGCCCTCCCTCCTCCCTATACTCACCTAGGAGGCTGGATAAGCATGGACACCTCGGAAAAGCTTCAAGGAGCTTTCTGTTTATTCAAGGGAGGGGCAATCAGACTTATAGCAGTAATGATGAGTGAAGGAGAGGGACTACCCAGGTACTAAAAATAGGCTAACGAGCAAGTCCATCATGGTGATGTCACGGGACTTCCCGCAGAGGTGGGAACCACAGTTCCCCAAAGCCCGTCTCCATGGTGGCACACGTGCTCACAGACGAGAGGTGGGGCTGATTCAGAGCAACTCCTTCCGGTTCCGGACCTGGAAGGAGATGGGAGTGGCTAGCAGCCAGGAGTCCCAGGTCTTAAAGATATAGCCATCCCCTACAGTCATATCCATTACTGATTAGATGGTTATAAATGGAAACTGCAATCAATAGGTTTATATCATTTAGATTACAGAATATATTTTTAAATACCTTAATTTTGCTTCCCTTCACAGTGGAAATGATGTCTACAAAAGTTATAGCTAAAATAGCATTTGTCATACTAGCAATTTGTTTTCTTATAAAAACAGATGGCAAGCTTATTCAGTAAGCATTGAAGACTACTGTACATTGGGAGGTCATGGAATGGATTATGGTTGTTTTTATGATTTGGACATGGGGAAACTTGTGAACTGGAATTCTCTGTTTCTATACGTCTAGGTTGAGAACTGTGACTGAAAAAGACGTGGTGGATGCTGTGCATGGTTTTGTGAACACTGAGCAGAGGTATTCTTGGTTGTTACATTATTTGGAACAAATGAAATTAGGTCACCGAGATCCGCATTATCGTGGGGTTCGACCAAGGCAAATGAATAACCCAACTAACATTGGAGAAACAGACAATGAGGATATAAATGTATTATATAATGTCAAAATTTAGCAAATATAAGATGTATTTAAAGCAATGCTTTGCATATAGGATATCATTTTTGCATATTGCTACATTTTCAACATCCTACTCATATTTCTAAATGTCAGACATTGAATAATACCAACCAGAGCATGTGATTTGTTAATGAGATATGATGGCTACAAATTTCAATGGATTATTTTTATTGTCACTTATTCATTTTACAACTCTTTGAATAAATAGAATAGTCTTCATTTTAAATTATATTGCTTATATAGAAAAACTGCCTTTTCTTTATTATCAAAAATAAAACTATAATGATCATTATAAATATATGGAGTAACGTGTTTATCATTAAAAGTATGTTTCCTCAGTTATAATGGGGACTCAAATATTAATACAGATCTGCATTACATAGTACATTGATCAAGATCAATTGGACTGGTAACCTGACTTGTGGAGCTGAAACTGCTTTGTAAAACTACTAAATATTAAAAAACAATTACACAGTTCAATGAAAGTATTGTTTGTCCCGATCAAGTATTTCACACTTTGATATCTTGAAACTTTCCATTGGCAAGTACTAGATCCCTTGCAGGAGTCCCTGCACCCCAGGCGCTCTCCCAACCAGCGGGAGAGGCGATGAAGCACACCCCGCCGAGGGTGAACCCAGAATAGGTAACGAGCCGGGAGTCGCTCGCAGGCAGTCCAACCCAACCTTTCTGCCGCAGTTAAACAGTAAGTCGACTCGGGAGAAGTTCAAGACTGCTGTCAGTTTAGTGGTGCGGACGGGATCTTAAGTATGGGCAATGGCAGGAAGAGGAGGGTGTAACATACCTAGCCAGGGGCTATGATTGGCGGTCCGAGCTGTCAGTCAAGGGCAGAAGGCCATGGGACCTCCCTAAGGGGCGGCCTAAGTCTAGTCATTACTAGCAGGACCACCCCCAGGTTACTGCCGGCAGCCATCTTGCTACACATGGTCTTAAGGCTGGGAGGCATGGCCAGCTAGAACCACCTTTCCAGTTCTGGACCCAGAAGGCAGGCGGGGCTAACCGGGATCCCTCTTCCGGGAGGTGGTGGAAACAAGCATGCCCCCAGGGACTGAGGCAGGCGGGGCTCTTCAGGGCCTCACTCCCGAGGCCCAACAGCCACACACCTCCGGGGCGCGAACAGGCGGGGCCAGTTGCTGCGCCAGACAGTCCCTCAGTCCTCACTAGCAAGATACTATTATCTCAGTCATTTTAGGAAAGAAAATGAAATATTCAGGATAAAATGAAGATTGCCCAGGTGCTGGCGGCTCTCACTTTTAACCCTAGCTACTTAGGAGGTTTTAATCTGGAGACTGTGGTTCAGGGGCATCCTGGGAAGAAAAGTCTCTGACATTCCATCTGCAACTAACCAGCAAAATGTCAGGCTGACAGTGTGGTCAAACTGGTCATTAACCATGAATAACAAGTTGCAAGCACAAAGCCCTGAATTCAAGCCATTGTACCAGTGCACACATGCATATATCCACTCAGGCATGCATGTATGTGTGTGCACACATATGTGCATGCATACACACACAATGCAGATTGGTCTTAAATCTGATGGGAAAGCCACTTATCCCTGCATAAACCCATTCTGATATTTCTTAAAGGTCTCAGATTGAATGGAATAGAATTTTTATATTTATAAGAAGACAATTTCATGGTTATTTTCATGATCAAATTCTACCAAGTGTGCAGTTTTCCCATACTCCTCCTTATTTCCGTACTGCCTGAGTAAAAGCCAGGAGGATCAGGAGGCAGATGATCTTGCTCCTGTGGTAGAATGCATGTTCTCTGCCATAGTCAGATGTTCAGTACTCTGCCTCCTGATAAATTTGTAGACAAAAGGTGTCTGGGTTTATAGCCCCCCACTCTCCCCTGACCTGCTGGAGAGATGGGGAAGGCACACCCGACCGGACGAGCCAAGAAAGGAAAGGGTGGACAGACTGCCCACACCCAGCCCTCCTCACTAGAGGACGATCAGACACGTCCGGGAGCTAAGTCCAGTGCAAAGTCTCATTTATTGAGGTATATCCTATCATTAAATAAGGCCCAGGAGCCAATCAGGTCAAAGATCGGCGGAAGGGGAGGGTTGTACATGCACCTATCTAGGGACTGTGAGGGGAGGCCTGAGCTGTCCGTCAAGGATGGAACGGCAGACGGAGCAATCAAACCTAAGAGGTGGCCTAATTTTATGTCACAGCCCACAGGTCTGCCTCTGGGTTTAACATCAGGCGCCATCTTATCCACACGTGATCTCAAGGCTGGGAGGCGGGGCCAGCTAGAACTGCCTTTTTTTGATGTAACATGCCCTGTCATGTGGAACAAAAAGCAATGTGGTTACTGTCTTCAGGAAGTCTACCTAAGTCTACCTAACAAAGCCTAACTTTGATGACTACTCTGAAGAAAAATGCAAGACACGAGAGGAGTATGAAATACAGACTCCTACCCAATTTATGTCAATGCAGTCCAAGGTAATTTTTTGCAATGAAGTTTGTGATAAACTGCTGCTAATGCAACAAACAAATTTCAAATTAAGTGAATTCAAATAGCAACAGGGGCAAGTGGCCATTTGCTAAGCAACATAGATCAATGCCATGATAATCTCTTGAATCAGAATGATGAGTCAGTGGGGGCTGGGAATGTGACTTAGTGGTAGAGAGCCTGCCTAGCATTGATGAAGCCCTGGGTTCAATTCCTCAGTACCACATAAGCTGAAAAAGCCAGAAGTGGTGCTGTGACTCAAGTGGTAGAGTGCTAGCCTTGAGCAAAAGCTCAGGGACAGTGCCCAGACCTTGAGTTCAAGCATTGGGACTGGGGGAAAAAAAGAAAAAAAAAGAAAGAAAAAATAAAAGCGTCAAAGTTAGTCAGGTAGAAATAAAGAAGGCAATCTCCCAGGGAGGTAGCACAGTTACATAAGTCAGGTACATTTCCTTTTTAAAAGTGTCTCCCCTCCCTAGTATTTTAGTATATTTTTCATTGTTTATGTAGCCAGTATTGAGTTGAACTCACAGCCTGCAACTTTTCCAGGCTGACACTGGCACAACAACCCCTGTCTTGGGAGTCAAGCTGGCAGCTAATCTCATTCTGAACTCTGGCTGTGTTGTTATCACAAGGATGTGCTAAGTGCGAGGACATTGCTTCCTAGAAAGTGAGCACTAACCCGGAATTGCTTTACTATGTCCATTCCTTTGTTAATCAACCTCATCCTATCCTTACTGCCAACAGATGCTGCGAACTTCAAAGCCTTTTGGTGTTCTTGAACTTTAGCAACCCTATGCTATTCCCTGGTTCCTAAACTGCAAATAAGCTGGAATAAATAAGAATAAATGTGGCTGCAGTCTTGAGTTACAGTCTTGAGCTGCCAGACCTCCCGAATCCCATCTTTTGTCTCTTGTCTTTATCTCTTTTCTTGTATCTTTCTTTTTCTTTTATCCTCGCCCCCTCAATCAGGATTCCCTTTTGTTGTCGGCTGGGTTTGGCAAGTGGTGCCTGAACAGGGATCTGAAAACCTGGGACTACGGCAGAGGACCCTGCTGAGGTAAGAGGACGTCTGATCACTTGGGAAGGACAGCGGGAGAGAGTAGGGAGGGAGTATTGTCGAGAGAAAGAAATTATGGGACAAAGTAACAGCCCCACGCTATGCGTGCAGGCCCTCAAAGGTATGCTTCATGACCAGGGATTGAAAGTTGGCATTGAGGAAGCATGCCCCTGGTTCCCAGAGGAAGGAACCATTAACTTAGAAGTTTGGCAAAATGTTGGAAAAAGGATTCAGGGACATTATAACACAAATGGCCCTGAAAAAACCCCAGTGAATAATTTTACTCTTTGGAATCTGGTCCGAGATTGTTTGGATCCTAGACATGAACAGATTAAATTCAATCAGTTGATCAGAGAGACTGAACAGGGACCTGATGAGCATCGCCCAGCCCTGGGAGCGTATGAGGCTACCCGAGAAGAGCTAAGAGAATTAATAAAATCTGAATCCACTGGGCTAGATAATAAGGAAGACTAAGATGGCTCAGACACTGATGAAAAAATATACAATGAGTCTACTAAAGATAGATTAACCCATGTTGAAAGTATGTTGAAATCAGTTAGAGTCCTGTTGTCACAGCTCCATCCAGAACAACAAACTCCTTTAAAGGTAGATACTGGTGAGCCCCAACTGACAGTCCTGGAAGACCTGAAGCTCTCCTTGGTGCAGGCTGCTCACTGAGGGGACAGATCTGAGGCTAGGGAAATGCTAACACCACCGAAATGACTTCTTCTGACCAGTGCTCTACTTCCATCCACCACGACAACAACAGATTTAAAACTCCAACCAGGGTGAGTGACCATTAGCCGGGAGTTTGGATTTTCCATAAAGCCGCTGGGGTAGGTCAAGGGAATCAGCAATTGTGGGTGTTTGGAGTCAACTGATCTCTAGTTCAGCTCTACTGGTCAAGTGGGGGACATTCTAAAATGCTTCAGGAAAGCTGCTCAAGTTTGTGCCCAATCTTACAAATTTGGAACTCCTTTGAGCGCTTGGGCAGATGAAGTTCTCTGTGTCTCTTTTTTTTCTGCCTCTCTCTAAACTCTGCCTGCCTGTCCACCTGTTATATGGAATGGACTAGTACCAGCTTCCACAGGTACCAATATTTGTTTAACAACTGCTTTAAAAGACACAAAGGTTTTCTATTCTTGTTATTGATGTTTGTTAAGTTTGGAGATTCGGTTAAATTCTGCTTGTTGCTGGCTAAATCCTAAGTTTTCTCTCTCATTGAGCTCGTAGTGGACAAAAGAATTTGTTGGAGGTGGAGTTCCACCCATCCCCTAGGTGATGGGTGTGTCAAGGATCCCCCGAAAGACCACCAGAGACCAAGACCAATGCAAGCAGCAAAAAGGGTGTTTATTTTGAGCTAGCTCAGTCCTCCACACACTCAGCACATTGGTGACACAAGAGGCCCTGAGCCTTGGGCTGCCAGCTGTTTTATACATTTTGGGGGGAAAGGCAGGGACTTAGCATACATCATAGCATCTTTTCACAAAGCAACACACACCACGGGAAAATTAAAAAATAATTCTTAAGCATGTTTGGTGCATTTGGTGGCGGGAAGGAAAGGGTCATCTGGAAAGGGTCATTGGTCAATCTGAGGGACTGATGCACTTAAAATTGATTGGTTAAGCCATAGGGGTGTAGCAAGGGGGGATGTGTGAACAGCTGCAGGGTTTTGATTAGATATTGGAAATTGCACTCACAATTGGATACTGGAAATCCCTCTCACAAATATGGGAAATAACACTCACGGTTAGATACTGAAAATTCCACTCATAACTCACGGTTGGATATGGTCTTTACTGGAAAGTGAGGGGTGGGGGGTAGGACTTACGGTAAGGTCAGTAAGGTACAGAATAGGATCTTGCCGGGCTCGGGTCGCCTCCCCTGGCGCAGGGATCCAGGCTCTGCTCTGCTCTAACAGCTCCCTTTCTCACCCTCTCCCCTGGTCACCCGACCCACAGGAAAGGCCAGAGGAGTGGGGGGCTCAGGAAAGACCTCAGGTACACGGGGCCGTACGAGATCGCTTTACTCCCCTCCTTTCCCGTGAAGAAAGCCAGGTGTACGCGGATCTCGGAGACGCTTCAAGAGCAAATCTGATTTAATAAGGGAGGGACTAGAACTGATATAGTAGAAGGTGACGAGAGAAGAGGTCATCGACCAGAGAGCTGGCGATAGGCTGGGAACTTGTCATAGGACCCCCTCATGAGCTAACGTCACCTGGATAGCGCCACCCCGGGGGCGAAAACCCGAGAGACTGGGGGGCACATGGGCTGGCGAGAAAGTTGGGGGCTGTTCACAAAGCCAGTTATTCTGGTTCCGGACCCAGAGAATTGTGGCCTGCTTCCACATTCCCCCAGGGCTGGGGGAGGGAGGCGTCTCGGGCACGCTCTCTGTTGCCCTGCCCCCTCAAGGCCAAAGCTGAACCCCAACATCTGCCCCTTTTGCTTTTATTTTTTATTTTTTCTTTGAACAGCAGGAGGCGCCCTACTCGAGAACGCGCCATGTCTTAGGGTGCCCCCCCCCATGGGGAGTCGTACCCGTCCTGGGCCACGCCCTAGCTCTTCAGGCTGACCTTCCTACCGGGTTGGCCGGCCCGATGAGAGGACTCGGGGAAAGTGGGATTGGCACTTGAAAGAAAGCCCTGATAATTTTTTCTCTCATGCCAGCGGACCTCACTGAACAACAGGTCCTAATGGTCGAGTGACGAGCCTCATGGGGTTCCTAGATGGCTAAAAGGCCAAAGGCCACTTGTTATCTAGACAGCTCTGGCCTATCACTTACAATATGAGACCCATGTGTCTAGCACAGGGCAATGTAAACATAATGTAAATGGGAGCATAAAGCAAACATGAGCATAAGCAATCGTAATAGAAGGCAAATGCAAACATGAGCAACTGTAACACATGAGCAATTACAGCACAGGCACAAAGCAATGGAGGGTCTCTTATCTGGCTTAGTCCATAGGAAATAGAGGAATCCTGGTCCATTCTGGTGTCACTCAGGGTAGTACAGATGGCTCTCCCTTTCCTCGATGGTGAGGTAGAGGTAGGTTCAGGCCCTGGTGATCTGGCAGCCAGGGTGCTGGTAACTTAACAATTGAGGTTAGTAAACACTTTAGAGTAAACATTGCAGCAAGGTGTCAATTCCTTGCTTATTGGAAACATTTATCATAAAACATTAAGGTGTCCAAGTCCTTTAGCTCCTATTTCCCTCCAATGGGGGCCCCTAAAATAAGCAGCAAAGGGGGGAGTGAAAGGAGGTGGTCCACACAGATGTAGTTTTTAAGCATGCTCTTACCTGGAACTTATTAAGGGCCAGTTACATCTTGACAAACTTGTAGGAATCATCTGTCCTTTTCTGTGGGCCTGCTGGAAACTGTTACAAAAAACCTACAAACAAACTACAATGGCAATTACTCATTTTGGTAGCCATAGTTTTCCTTTTCTCACTTGGCAACAACCATTTAGGGCAATTTTACTTCTAAATTTCTTATCTAGAAATGCATTCTTGATTTTCAAAGCCTTTTACTAACCTCTGCTTTAACACTAACACTTTAGCTTTTTTTTTTATCTGCATTGGAAAAACTCTGAAGCTTACAGGCATTCTGAAACCAGGTATGGCCCTTTGCCTCCGAGCTGCCTGTTTTAAAAGTGCCTTTTTTTTTCAGTCCCATTTTGCCATTTCTTCCTACATTCAGAGTTAGTGAGAGTTTACTTCTATCCCCATTAGTTTGATATATATCCTTTAAAATATTTGCCTGATTATATGTGGAACTTCAGGTAGTTAGGAGTCTTATTATTACATCACAGTATACACATAAAATTCAGTAACTGCATCATTATACTGATACCCAAAACAACTGTAACAAAAGTACTTTTAACAGTGTTCACCAGAATTACAAACAGAAGAAATCCAGTCTCAGCATTTTTGCTTTTTCAATACATCCAAATTGCAAAAATAGCACAGGAATTGAATCACACCAGATAAATAAACTTTTTAACCATTTAAAAAACTTTTCCAATTCTTAGTATCTCCCAAGGGGCAGTTTTAGAAATTCCGGTCACATCATTCACTTTTACCACCAGGTTTCAAATGTTCACCTGAAAACAAAAGAGAGAAAAGAAAGGCTTCCATTGGCCTGTCCTACAGACGGCCTATCTCCATCCTACTTCTCAGAGCGTGATGAACTGTCTTGGTGCTGGCTTGTCCTCTTCCACCATGAATGGACACCCCCTTATGGCTGCCCCATCACGTGGATTCCCTCCAGGGCCTGTGGACTGGCTAAGCTGCACCTTTGCCAGATCACCCCTCACTCCTGAGGATAGGCACACAAGCCCGTCCTAGGTTTTTCCTGTCCTTTCCTATTGGTCTCTGACTGAGAAACCCAAGCATTTTTTTTAACAGTGATAAACCTTTACATCCAAATTTCTGACACTTAGCCCTGATTTTCTTTAATTAAAGAAACATTTTTTTTAACTATAGTTCCTCTTTAAATCAGTGCAATAATCCTCTAAAGCATTTGGTAACTCCCAAACTTGATGACCATTTGAATTTAAAATTAAACTCACTCAATTTTCCATCATACTAACAGTATGAACATGTTTACACTCACACATGCACACACACACACATTCAAAAGATTTTAAAGCGCGCAAAATAAACATCGGCTGTACATTTTCTAGTGGCAAGAGGTATTTTTGCCAATCTTACTCCTGCAACCCCCAAATTTTAAGACAAAACTTTTAACAAATGATTTTAGCATTCTCCAGTCTCATTTTCCAGGGCTTGATAGTTTTAACAAAACATTTTAGCACACCAAATAATTTTCTGCTGAAGAAGGCTGGGTGGGGGTCCCCCAGAGTTCTTTTTGTGGACACTCACACTCTGATTGTGAGCTGTCACCTGTACATCTTCCCAATGAGCTAAACATAAATCCAGGGTGGTAGAGGGAGTTTGTCCCATTTCGTCCGTCACAGTCAGGAGATACAGAAAACAAAGAAGAACAGTCCAGACCAGTCCTATAACAATACAGGCATTTTTTTATTTTTCTGCAACACAATCTTTTCTAATATCTGACTGCATTTACTTTTACTTTCTTTCCTAATTCACCACCAGACCTAGTCTCCTCAGTACTCAATCTCGTCTCAGGCCCTTCTGCTTTCAATTTCACTTACTCTTTTACATCCAAGTCCAATTAACCACATCATTCAGACTACTCAGAGCATTTTACATAAACCAGACAAACATACAAAAATGGCAAGAGAAAAAGCAGTTTGACAAATCTGGAGAAGCAGCGCTGTGAAGAAAAGGAAGGGAGGAAAATTGTGCTGGGGACCTAAAGAAAAAGAGAAGGAGTCACTCCTGGAAGTCTTCTGTTTGCCACATTCTGAGTTCAGGCCCAATGCCTAGGAGGAATTTCTCCCGCCAGTGTGGAGGAGGTTAGACAACACTTACACACAGACCACATACAAAACCCTTGACATAAACCCAAATTGCAGCACAGTAGCAAATTGTTCGAAACGCAAGTAAAAGGATATGCACGGAGCAGACTACACATGAATTTCTCCAAGAAATGTCTGTCTCCAAAAATGCCTGTACCGAGGAACAATTTACTGAAGTCACAGTGCATGGTAAATTGTTCGAGACACAGGTAACAGACTACGCAGGGAGTACCAAAGAACAATTTACTTATATGGGGGTCTGGGACGTCTCTCACGGATCCCGTTGGCAGCCCTATAGCGCATCTGCCAAGGCGCTTTGCCAAACTCTCACACACACATCCTGCAGGGGTATACACATACACATTGGCAATGCCTCACTCCACCTCATTCCACCTCCACTTATTGGCCGGATTTTCACGACCCCTTGGTTGGGTGTCTGGGTGGGATTAGGGGGTTTCCTGGACGAGCCCTGAGTGAAATGTTCGAGTTTGGATCCCCCGAAAGACCACCAGAGACCAAGACCAATGCAAGCAGCAAAAAGGGCGTTTATGTCGAGCTAGCTCGGTCCTCCACACAGCATGCTGCTGACACAAGAGGCCCTGAGCCTCGGGCTCCCAGCTGTTTTATACATCTTGGGGGGAAAGGCAGGGACTTAGCATACATCATAGCATCTTTTCATAAAGCAACACACACCGAGGGAAAATTAAAAAATAATTCTTAAGCATGTTTGGTGCATTTGGTGGCGGGAAGGAAAGGGTCATCTGGAAAGGGTCATTGGTCAGTCTGAGGGACTGATGCACTTAAAATTGATTGGTTAAGCCATAGGGGTGTAGCAAGGGGGGATGTGTGAACAGCTGCAGGGTTTTGATTAGATATTGGAAATTGCACTCACAATTGGATACTGGAAATCCCTCTCACAAATATGGGAAATCACACTCGTGATTAGATACAGAAAATTCCACTCATAACTCACGGCTGGATGTGGTCTTTACCGGGAAGCGAGGGGTGGGGGATAGGACTTAGAGTAAGGTCAGTAAGGTACAGAATGGGATCTGGCTCTACATTGGTAAAACATGTAAAAACAAAAACTGGCATCATGGTTTCAAACTTACTTGCTTTTTGACTACTATTTTAACTTACTTTAAGTCTTGTGTTAAACTGATCTTTGCAGCCTGTGGGTGGAGTCACAGTGAACAGCCTGGAGGCAATCCTGACTCTTATCACCAGACTCCAAGCCCAAAACAAAACCAAACCAAAAAGCAGATTTTAAAGCCAAACTGATCATGTTCGGGTGCAAGCAAATGTGTCTAAGAAAAACTCCAAAAGTTTCTAATTTGCTGCACGTGGTATAAGTACAATGATGTAAAACCAGTGTGTTACTATGTCTGTCTATGCTAAAAGTCAAGTGTACATCTGATCCTGACAATTCTTTGGTATAGACTAAGATTTTACTTGTCTATTTTTCTTTCCTCTGCTCTCATAAACTCTTTAAGATCAAGGGACCAGAATCATTTTGGAACAAGTGTGAAAATGTGGCTGTTAACCTAGATATTCCTGACGCAGGATTAATATTTTGCTTTATAGCATGCAGGTGAACATGAGTGCTAACTGCATGGACTGTGGCAGCCCGAGGCTACAGGAAGCTGCCTCCACAGTCTGCTCCCAAACTGCCTGGTTTCACTACTAGTGATTCCTTATTTTCTCACTCTTGCATGGGAAACTGCTCAAGGAATCTAGGAGTCCTGTAAAGATTTTAACAGGCCCAGAGTGCTACTGCCCTGGCTCTGCCTGCCCCAAGATTAAAACTGAGCTTAAAGCAGGCCTATCATGACAGAGTTGCAACTGAGACTTACCCCAAGGTTAAAAGCATCAGAGTTATATTTGGTGGCCACAGGGTTTCATTGGGGGTAGCATTGGTGTCTTCCCCTCCATGTCTCAGAAACTGTCATGACTGCTGCAAAGAGCAGACTTGGTTGGCCTTTGCTCTGTGTGGATCGTGTGACTAGGAAGATGGTTAAAGGCCCAAGCCTTCTAAAATCTTTTAAAGTTGTCACCCTACTTAAACCAGTAGAGCACCTGCCTACAAAAGTCAGAGTACTCAGAGTAAGCAACCAGGGAATACTGGGAGATTTCAAATGTCTTCATCAGTCTCTGTAGAAATTTGCAGGCAACCCATCAGGAGGTGTGACAATCTATCCAGGGGACTCTGAGAGATGCCACTACAGCCTTGCCCAGATCCAACCCATTTCCCCTGCCTGCCTCCATCACACCTGACTAACAAAGCCTGCTGATTAGGGATGGAAGACACAGCCACTTTGATCCGCTGAAGCTGAGACTTCTACATTTTCCTGACCCTTTGCCCTCTTGATTTTTATTCATTTGTGTTCTCTTGCACCTGCCGGTAAGGTACGGTTAAATGATATGATTTGATTTGATGGCACATGGACCTCATTCAGTCTGCTGTTCTCTAAGTGTCACAGCAGAACTCTGGCAAGTATTTGTTGGTCAATTCTCAACAAGTTATAGGTAAGCTCTACTCCTATTGTTCTCCTGTTGCTTTAATTGGAAATAAAAAGGGCTTTTATGGCTCAGACTCCTTAAATTACAGTTCGAAGCCAGCCCGGGCAGAGAAAATAAAAATCCCTCTAAAACTCCATCTCCCAACTAACCAGCGAAGAGCCAGACTGGAAACTTGGCTCAAGAGAACCAGCCAAATGCTAAAAGCAGCACTGTGGCTCAAGTGGTAGAGCAGAGCAGAAGTGCTCAGGGGTAGTGCCCAGGCCTTTAGTTCAAATCCCATGAATGCCAACTGGGACAAGCTATCCAAGCAATGAGCACCTAGACATTCAGGACGAGTCAATCCTGACAACAAGGAACAATGGAGAGGAGTAAGAGGAGATGAAGTCTCATCTTAAATGGAGTCAATTTAAACTTACCCCAACTGTACTACCTTTCAACCTGTGCCCTCCAATAGCATTAACCCTCGAGGTTTAGTGGCCAACCATGTTTGGCAAATGGACCCACATTCCCGCATTTGGACGGCTTTGCTTTGTCCATGTTACCATAGATACCTACTCTAATTTTATTATGGCTACTCCTCTTGCCGGGGAGGCTAGCAAACACTGTATTTCCCATGCTCTATGCTGCTTTGCCATTATGAGACTTCCTAAACATATTAAAACTGATAATGGTCCGGGATATGTCGGACAAGCTTTTCAAACTTCTTGTAAATCTTCCCAGATTGTTCACTCTACAGGAATTCCCTATAATCCTCAAGGTCAAGGAATTGTTGAACAGGCCAATGGTTTGTTAAAACACCAAATTTCTAAATTAAAAGGGTGGGGGGAATTATACCCCTTCTCTCCTGTTAATATTCTTTCTCACGCTTTATTTGTACTAAATTTTTTTAAATTTGGACTGTAATGGCCTTTCCACAGCACAGAGGTTCTGGGAAAAGAGAGAACTAAGAGCTTTTGCCCAACTTAAGTGAAAAGATCTTTTAACAGCTGCTTGGCATGGGCCCGATCCAATATTGACATGGGGTCAAAGACATGTCTGTATTTTTTCACAGGATGAAAGTGACACCTGCTGGTTACCTGAGCATTGCGTTATGATTGTGGAAGGTCATCAGAATGGCACAAACTCTGACTCACTGGGCTTATGTGCCAGATCCACCGATTGTTCACCCTGCGATTGGAGAAGGAGCTGAGGTGTATGTCCATGTCAACAGATCAGCATATGGTACAGCTCCAGATCCTTTTGTCCAACACGTTAAAACGGGAGATTTTGCAGCTTCTGGCATTGGAACCCCTTTATGGTTTACAACTGACTCCCAACAGTTATATTCCAGGCTGCACTGTAATGCAATCCATAAATCATTGAATTTTGATTCCTGATAACAGTTAAGTGTATAAGAATGACTTCATTGCCTACTGGCTTCCCTGTACATGCTAATTCTACATCATCCTTCATGATACCTTGCTGCGTCAGTCTTTCTCAAATTGTGGAATCCACGGGAGAACTGCAACCCATAAAGTGTAGACATGAACATCCTTTTATAACCAATATTTCAGGAACTAATTCTCAATTGATGGACTGGTCGGGAGCCAATCTCACCAACAAGTACAACCCAGGTCTGTAGTGGATGAATGGACACCCTCAACGTCATATCTGGATGTTAGTGGATGCACTAAATAATAACTCCTGGCCCACTTCTTCCTTTTTAAAAAAATATTACGAGTTGTGTAGCACCTCCTTATGCCATTATGTATGGACATTTTAATATTTCTAAAGGAGTCATGTATTTCAATGTTACTTGTATTGACTGTTCTTTTACAAATTGCTTGTATAGTGGTCTTACTGAATATATAATTGTTATTAAGCAGCCTCCATTTGTCATGCTTCCTATGAACATATCTAAAGCTTGGTATAAAGAAACAGTATTCAAGTTTTAAAACAATTAAAAGAACTGTTTGAACAATTTCAAAACTATATCCCTTCCTTGACTAATGTTAAGGGGCTACTAATGACATTGCTCCACTGGGGATACTTTTGCTGATGGTTTTCCTATGCCTTCCTTGCATTGTATGTATATTGCAAAACTCTTTTATGAGTTTAGCCAGCCAGTTACATAAGATCGAGTTCCAAGTAAATGAATTTCCACCGAGAAGAACTGCAGCCAGAGACAGATAAGAGGGGATGCCAGTCTGACAAACCTAAGACAGGGCCTTCAGCTTCACTCTGAAGAAGTTCCCTATGACGGGTAAGGCAGACAAGGCAACCCATCCAACGGAAGACAGGCGGGTTCGCTTCGTTAAACCTAGACAAGAGAGATGTTGGGAGCCAAGCCAGCAGCTAATCACATTCTGACCTCTGGCAGTGTTGTTATCACAAGGATGTGCTAAGTGCAAAGACAGTTGCTTACTAGAAAGTCAGCACTAAGCCAGAATTGCTTTACTATGTCCATTCCTATGTTAAACAACCACATACTTTCCTTACTGCCAACAGATGCTGTGAACTTCAAAGCCTTTTAGTGCTCTTAAATTTAGCAACCCTATGCTATTCCCTGGTTCCTAAACTACATGTAAGCTGAAAGTTCAGAATAAACATGGCTGCAGTCTTGAGTTACAGTCTTGAGCTGCAAACCTCCCAAACCCCATCTTTTGTCTCTTGTTTTTTTCTCTTGTCTTGTATCTTTCTTTTTCGTTTATCCTCGCCCCTTCAATCAGAATTCCCTTTCTTTGCCAGCTGGCTCCAGCACCCCTGTATCTTTTTGGCATTACCTATTTTTGGATTAGGGTCTTGTGTTTTGGAAGAGACAAGAATTTGATTTTAATTCTCCTAAGGAATGTGCTACCTTTTGAGATTATTTGTTGAAATGGAGTCTCACTAACTTTTTGCATGTTTGGCTGCCCACTGGGATCTTTCTGATCTCTGATCCTCTTGAGAAGTTGGTATTTATAGGTATAAGCCAGTGCTCCTGTCCCAAACAACAATTTTTAAAGAACCTATGTGTATACACTGGTATTAGAACTAGGGAAGTGAAAGGAAATATCAAAATCAAGAGACAAAGGATAAAAAGACGAACAACTCCAAAAGCAACACTTGCAAAACCATTTGGTGTAAAGCAAGTGAACAACTCATGGGGGGAGAGGGAAAGGGGTAAAGGGGTAATGAGGGAGGAGGTAACAAATAGTACAAGAAATATACCCATGACCTTATGTATGAAACTGTAACCTTCTGTGCATCACTTTGACAATAAATAAGTAATTATTGAAGATAAATAACCTATGTTTGTCTTTAAACAATTCATGAATAAACTTTAAGCTAATTATTTTCTGTTTCTGTTGCTTAATTCTGTTTTGTATTTTGGGGAAAACTATTGCTTTTTCACTGGGTTCTGGGCCTCTTGTGAAGGTATTTTGCTTAAAATATTGTTTCTCTTTAAATATAACTTTATTGTTATTTTAAGGCATTGTACAAAGAGGGAGATTACCATTTCATAAGTCAGGTAACAAACATTTCTTTATTTGGACACGGTCACCCTTTCCTTTTCTTTCTCCCAGTTCTCCCCTCCCATCAAGTTACACTGATTCTTAAGCAATGAAGCCTGGGACTTTCTATTTTACCATTTTTGTTGAATAGAATAACTTAGGTTTTTGTTTACTTGTTCTACTGAGATATTTATATGTACCTGTAATGTGGACAAACTATCCATTGTTTGCAAATTTTGTTCTACTAAACTTTTTATATGTCCCTGTAATATGGACAAACTATTATTTGTATATTATTTTTGTAGACAGTTCTACTATCATACTAATTTATAAGCTTATTGAGTTCTCCTAAAGTATCCACCAGAATTTAGGGGAGTATATTATACATTGTGGGTAGAAAGAATTGTCATCTTTACTACATTACCCAGTTTGATAACATTCTGAGTCATTTATTCTAATCTTTTATGTTTTCTATGAACTAAAATTCTCCCTGGGAAGATCCCCTGTGTCTCATGTTAACTGCTTTAGAAATATAGAACTACAACTCTTGTAGATGGCATTTGATTTTTAATGTTCATAGATGGTTATTTTTGGCATAGAATTGTTTCTTTTGATAATTTTCTCCCAAATCAGACAGTATTGTGGAGGCTCTTATTAATTCTAATAGTTTCTCTTTTTCTTACACTTACTTTGCAATGTAAATGAACCCATAGAGTAAAATAATGTTTTCAAGTTTTCCTGTCTTTGATTACACTATTTTTAGATTTCGTTTTTAAGTTAAATTTTTGAAAAGTAATTATCCTTCAGTAGTTGTATACAGGAATTTCAATTCAATGTCAGTGTGTGAGAACAATGCATCTTGATCAATGTCACTCCTTTCGTCATTCTCATCTCACCTAACCCAACCCATTCCCTCAATTTACCTAAGTGATTACATGTTTTATTAAAGATTCTTTGTTTTTTTCTTTTCTGGTCTTTGGGCTTGAACTCAGGGCCTGAGCACTGTCACTGCTTCTTTCAAAACTAGCACATTACCACCTGGGCCACAGCTCCACTTCCAGCTATTTCTGTTTATGGGGTACTGAGGAATCAAACCCAGGGCTTCATTTTGGAGAGGCAAGCACTCTACCACTAAACCACATTCCAAGCCCTTATTACAGATTCTTATAGCAGTGTCTAGAATGTATAAGTTTATATTTATGTCAAAGATGTTGGCTATGTTCATTCTAAACTTTAGAGAAAGCAGCTTAATATATTGATCACATTTTTCTCCATAATTAGTTTAAAACAAATTCTGAAAATGTCATGAAGTATTGGATGTTATGTTTTTTTTTCCAAACATATCAATTTTCCCAGTGTTAGTGCTCTACATTAAAACATTTTTTAATATACTTGTGATAAAATCTACTTCCTAATTATTTTCTTTTCACTTTTTATTATTTTATTTTTGGTGATGATCCTTGGGCTTGAACTTGGCCTGGGTGCTATCCTTGTGCTTTATCTGCTCAGTGCTATCACTCCACCACAAGAGCCACAGTTCAACTTCCTTTTTTACTTTGAAACAATAAAATGCATTATGTATTTAGAATCTTCTATAATACACATGGAGTTCTTAAGAAAGAGCAAAATGGATATCCATTACTCACTGTTCAGATTATAAAACAGAATATTGCCCACAGCTTAGTCTCCCTTATAATTTCTTCCTCAATCACACACCAATAATTTCCCATATTCTTGCTTACAGGTTTACAGTTATTTGCTTGCTTTTCTTTATAATTTAACCACATGTATCTTTTTTAAAAACTGAATAACCCAATATATTTTCTTCATATATTTGCCTTCAAACAATTCAGGTCTGTCTTTTCAACCCATAATATCAATGTTTTATTTATGTCCATCAGTAATAGGCAAGTACTAAACCTTATCTCCACAATTAATGTGTTGTAGATTTAATGACACATCACTATTACTTTGGATATGAAAATTGTTATAAGATCTCAATATATACACACTTAATGTGTTTGCACCACATTAATGGATGTAATATTAGGGTGTGGTTGGACAAGTTTGTTGAAACTAAGTTTGTTTCCATTCCTTTTAGTCCACAGTATGAAAGTATTATGAAATTATTATAATGTAGGTTAATAAAACATATACTATATGTTTATATCTCATTGTGTATGATATAATCCTGAAAACACACTTGATGTTATGTTCAAGCGCCGGATCCCCTCAAGGACCACCAGAGACCCAAACCAATGCAAAAGCAAAAGGATTTATTGCAAGCCGGAGCTTGGTCCTCCGCGCACTGGGCATGTGGTGATGCTAGGAGGCCCCAAGCATCGATTCAACAGGCTTCATAGCATTGAAGAAACAACTTTAAGGAAGTGTTATTGGATTGGTTAACATTTGAATCAAGCTGAATTGGGTGTACATGATTGGCTGGCTATATTTGGCGGGCATAAAAGCAGTAAGCAGTTACTCACCACTTCTGGGGGGGAGGGGTGTTGACACACTATCTCATCAGGTCACTTGTTGGATGGGACATTCCGGGCTTGGGTGGAACATTCCATGGTTTCCAGGAACACTTTGTGGTTTCTTTTTCCTGGAATTGTTTGTGCTGAGGGCTAGTGGACTGTAGAGCCTGTTCTCTGGACTGGGAGCCATCTTAGGTTTTCTACTGCCTTTCAGAGTTTCCTAGGTCCTTAGCAGGAAAGCAGTTTACAAAAGCAAAATTAGCAGTTAGTAACTACAAAATGGTGGTTACAAATTTTGGTTTCTCAGATAATATACACAGCAAAGCAAAACAAAATTGAACATGTGTAGTGGTCTTTGCCTGGATAGATACTTCCCAGTAACAACCCTCTACGAAATAATCACAAGTATTGACAGCAATCCAGGTATCTCTTGACATGATTCTTAATCACTATAGTAAACTGTATCACTACCCAATTATTGGAAAGTTAAGAGGACTAGGGGCTGCCTTCTGGGGGATGTGGCATCTTTGGTCCGGTACTTGAGAAACAAGTGGAATTGTTGTAACTTTTTAAAAAACTGAATAATCCAATGTATTTTCTTCATATATTTGCCTTCAAATAATTCAGGTCTGTCTTTTCAGCCGATAATATTGATGTTTTATTTATGTCCATCAGTTATAGGCAAGTACTAAACCTCATCTCCACAATTAATGAGTTTGCAGATTAATGACACTTATATCACTATTACTTTGGATAATAAAATTGTTATAAGATCTCAAAGTATACACACTTAATGTGTTTGTACCACATTAATGGATGTAATACTAGGGTGTGGTTGAACAAGTTTGCAGATTTTAAGTTTGTTTCCATTCCCTTTAGTCCACAGTATGAAAGTGTTATGAAATTATTATAAGGTAGGTTTATAACACATATACTATGTGTTTATATCTCATTGTGTATGATATAATCCTGAAAACACACTGATAATATAAACAGGAATGTCAAAGAAAATTGAACATGTGTAGTGGTCTTTGCCTCAATAGATACTTCCCAGTAACAACTCTACCAAATAATCACAAGTATTGACAGCAATCCAGGTATCTCTTGACACGATTCTTAAGCACTATAGTAAACTGCATTACTACCCAATTATTGGAAAGTTAAAAGGACTAGAGGATGCCTCCTGGGGAATATGGCATCTTTGGTCAGTTACTTGACAAACAATTGAAAGTGATGTCATCTTTAAACACACAAAAGGTCCTCCTGCTGAGCAAAGTCATATAAAAGACACACTTGACAGGCTGCATTCAAACCATTTTCTGGCTCTGGTATAGCAGCAACTATTTAGCATCATCTGCTAATACATCAGGAAGAAGTTCTCGCTTTAAGTCATTTTGTGGTAAGTGTTCTTTAAATTTTTCTTAAAATCATGGTGCTGGTTGATCACCATACAATTAATTTGTACCAAGATTTATAATATGCCTTTTGTTCTCTATATATATTAAAGAGGCTCTCATTGGGTTTATTATAAAGTAAAATTTATGGAATAAATTTATGCTGAAAACTCATAAAATATTTCTTGATTCAGTATTCTAAGATACCTTTTTAAAAAACACATCTGAAAAAACAGTGAAAGAATGAAAATCTGGCATAAGATGTTTTAGACATTTCTTTCTTATCTTGAAAGCCAAGAGGCTGTGGGAGAGAGGACTTTCTGTTCTAAAGATTAATATAAATTTACTAACTAGAAAAGTGAGTATTTTCTTGCAGAGAATCCTTACCTCAGTGTTTCTTTCCTGGTTGACACTTTACTCGGAATAAAGTCGTTTTTAGGTTTTTGCTTTCATGGCATTTCCCCAAGAACACAAAGCAGGGATGTTTGAGGTCATCATGGAAGAGAACAAAGCTAGAATTCTACACCAATGCTCCTGTGCTCCAACTACAATGTCTATTTGTGACACAGCTCAAGGAAATTTTTGTTTTTTTCTCCATTCACACTCTTACCTGTGCAGTAATGTAGTAATGTAGAGATACAGCAAGTTATAATATTTCTTATTCTATGAAAAGAAAACACATAGTTTGATGATAAAAATACATAACATTGTTTTAAAAAATGTACTTGGTTTTAATGTGTTTTAAGATAATGGTGATCATTTAGAAAATATGTTCCTATAATAATAACCTTTACAAATATCAAAAGGTACAAGAGGCAAAAAATATTCCATACTGGTAGTAAACTTTTCATAAGTAAATGAGAAAAGAGCACTAACTCATACTTAAATATTATTGCTAATAAATAGAGGAAACAAGTTCAGTCACGCATTCTATTAAGCATTATTCCTTGAAAATGCAGACTCAGTTGATATCAAAGAGGAGTTTTCACTAAGTCAGTAAATATCTGAAAAACAGGCCCTCCTAATTTATTACTATTCATAGATATGACAGCAGTGCCTCTAATAAAGCATCCTGATAATAGCACTTGCTACATAATAATGACAGTTTATCTAATTAAGTGACTTATCAGTTTCTAATGTATGATAATTATTCAGTAACAAAACCTAAAATTGGAAAAATTCTTTTAGAAATATCATTCATGTGACATAATCTATGTAAGTCACACAAGAAATCTCAAAAAAATTACCATCCTGTAAATGTCTTCTGTCTACCATTTTGTAGCATGTATACATGATGTTACTAATGTATTATTCCTACAGAAAGGCTCATTATAAAGGCTCTCATGGAAAGTAACCCAGTCAGTTCTTGTCATATCCATTACTGATTAGATGGTTATAAATGGAAACTACAACCAATAGGTTTATATCATTTAGATTACAGAATGTATTTTTAAATACCTTAATTTTGCTTCCCTTTACAGTGGAAATGATGTCTACAAAAGTTATGGCTAAAATAGTGTTTGTCATGCTAGCAATTTGTTTTCTTACAAAAACGGATGGCAAGCTTAATCGGTAAGCATTGAAGACTACTGTACATTGGGAGGTCATGGAATGGATTATGGTTGTTTTTATGATTTGGACATGGGGAAACTTGTGGACTGGTATTCTCTGTTTCTATACTTCTAGGATGAAAACTGTGACTAAAAAAGAGATGCTGGACGTTGTGAATGGTTTTGTGACCAATGAGGACAGGTATTCTTGGTTGTTAAGTTATGTGGAACATCTGAAATTTCCGATTTTAGGTTACTCAGTTCGACATTATCATAGGCTTCGACCAAAGCAAATGAACAACCCAACTGACAGCTTTGAAGAAAACATTGGAGAAACAGACAATGAGGATATAAATGCATTACATAATGTCAAAAACTAGCAAATATAAGATGTATTTAAAGCAATGCTTTGCATATAGGATACCATTTTTGCATACTGCTACATTTTCAAAATCCTATTCATATTTCCAAATGTCAAATATTGAATAATACCATCCAGAGCATGTGATTTGTTAATGAGATATGATGGGTACAAGTTTCAATGGATTATTTTTATTGTCACTTTTATTCATTTTACAACTCTTTGAATAAATAGAATAGTCTTCATTTTACATTATATTGCTTATATAGAAAAACTGCCTTTTCTTTATTATCAAAAATAAAACTATAATGATCATTATAAATATATGGAGTAATGTGTTTATCATTAAAATTATGTTTCCTCAGTTATAATGAGCACACAAATATTAATACAGATCTGCATTACATAGTACATTGATCAACATCAATTGGCCTGGTAACCTGACTTGTGGAGTTGAAACTGCTTTGTATAACTACTTAATATTAAAAAACAATTACACAGATCGTTGAAAGTATTGTTTGTCCCAATCAAGTTTTTCACCAAGATACTATTATCTCAGTTATTTTAGGAAAGAAAATGAAATATTCAGGATAAAATGAAGATTGCCCAGGTGCTGGCGGCTCTCACTTTTAACCCTAGCTACTTAGGAGGTTTTAATCTGGAGACTGTGGTTCAGGGGCATCCTGGGAAGAAAAGTCTCTGACATTCCATCTGCAACTAACCAGCAAAATGTCAGGCTGACAGTGTGGTCAAACTGGTCGCCAACCATGAATAACAAGCTGCAAGCACAAAGCCCTGAGTTCAAGCCTTTGTACCAGTGCACACATGCATATATCCACTCAGGCATGCATGTGTGTGTGTGCACACATATGTGCATGCATACACACACAATGCAGATTGGTCTTAAATCTGATGGGAAAGCCACTTATCCCTGCATAAACCCATTCTGATATTTCTTAAAGGTCTCAGATTGAATGGAATAGAATTTTTATATTTATAAGAAGACAATTTCATGGTTATTTTCACGATCAAATTCTACCAAGTGTGCATAGTTTTCCCATACTCCTCCTTATTTCCGTACTGCCTGAGTAAAAGCCAGGAGGATCAGGAGGCAGATGATCTTGCTCCTGTGGTAGAATGCATGTTCTCTGCCATAGTCAGATGTTCAGTACTCTGCCTCCTGATAAATTTGTAGACAAAAGGGATGTGGTTACTGTCTTCAGGAAGTCTACCTAAGTCTACCTAACAAAGCCTAACTTTGATGACTACTCTGAAGAAAAATGCAAGACACGAGAGGAATATGAAATACAGACCCCTACCCAATTTATGTCAATGTAGTCCAAGGTAATTTTTTGCAAGGAAGTCTGTGATAAACTGCTGCTAATGCAACAAACTATAGATTTAGATTTAATTTCAAATTAAGTGAATTCAAATAGCAACAAGTGGCAGGTGGCCATTTACTAAGCAACATAGATCAATGCCATGATAATCTCTTGAATCAGAAAGATGAGTCAGTGGGGGCTGGGAATGTGACTTAGTGGTAGAGTCCCTGCCTAGCATTGATGAAGCCCTGGGTTCAATTCCTCAGTACCATATAAGCTGAAAAACCCAGAAGTGGTGCTGTGGTTCAAGAGGTAGAGTGCTAGCCTTGAGCAAAAGCTCAGAGACAGTGCCCAGACCCTGAGTTCAAGCAGTGGGACTGGCAAAAAAAGAAAAAGAAAAAGAAAGAAAAAAGAAAAGTGTCAAAGTTAGTTATGTAGAAATAAATTAGGCAATCTCCCAGGGAGGTAGCACAACACCTCAGAGGCCCAGAGCAGGGAGGAACATGGCTGGTGCTGCAAGCTGGAATGACAAATATAAGATCTCAAATTGATTGTGTCAAAAGGTCTTGGCCCTATGAGGAAGACAAGGGAATCCACTGCAAATCGCAACTCCTGGGGATACAAAGAGGAGGGTGGGTTCTGCCTAGTGTATATGAAAGTGAATATGGGAATTTACTGTAAAGTGTGTTTGCCAAACCAGAAGTGTGAACAATGTGTGGCATCATGCTTAGTTCACCTGGCTTCATTTAATGCAGATTCAAATCTACTTGTTTAAGGAGAAATGGGTGGCATTATAAAAATCACTAGAATGCTTAAGAAACAGACTCCAAGTGGTCCTATGAGGAAAGACTTAAAGGCTCACACGGTGTGGTTCTCCTTATCTTAGTACTGCCTGAGTAAAAAGCCAGAGACCACTCTAGAGGTAATTGCTATAGAATGCATGTCCTCTGTCACAGCCAAGTAGTCTGATGTTTAGCACTCTGCCTCCTTACATCTGGTCCTTGCCTAGTTGCTGATATCTTTATTTTATTGCCAGTCCTGGGCTTGGACTCAGGGCTTGAGCACTGTCTCTGGCTTCTTTTTGTTCAAGGCTAGCACTCTGCCACTTGAGCCACAGCGCCACTTCTGGCCATTTCCTATATATGTGGTGCTGGGGAATCGAACCCAAGGCTTCATGTAAAAGAGGCAAGCACTGTTGCCACTAGGCCATATTCCCAGCCCCTGCTGATATATTTATCAACACCATCAAGATGACACCCAACCCTCTACACTCATGCTGCTAGAAGGAATGGGGCAGCAACCTTATTTCTTCTTCTCAGGGTCCCAAGAAATCACAAGATGGACTGAATCTACATTTCTTTCAGATCCTTTGCTGAAGGAGGCTTCCTTTTCTGACTCTCCAGCTTATGTGAGACAAGAGTGTGCATTGGAGGGTAGCAGGGACTTGCTTCCACGCCCTAGCAGCACAAACTTCATAGGGAATATCTAGAATCCTTCTCTATGGAGCTTTTTAGGAATTGTCTTGGTGCTTCTCCATGAGTGTTATTTCAGACATGAGCCAGTTTCACAAGATGCTCTGTGGAGCAGTAGAGGCTACACTCAACCAGCAGAGCTAAGGGATCCTGTCACTGTTTTATCCTGCAATTTAGAATGGAAACTCCTAATAGATATTAGGAGTTTCACTGTATGTCAATTCCTGTGAACTCTCTTTACATGTTGGCCATTTGAGAATCTCTGATTCACAAGCTGGTTATTTCCCCACCCTTTTCACTTTCCTGGCCCTGTAAGTTTTGAGTTCTTTGTGTATTCTAATACTAATTCTTTGTTCTTTTTATATGTTAAAAGTATATTCTCTATTTTTCAGAAAATTCAAGTCTTTCTATACTTCATTTTGATTATCTTAAACAATGACTTTTTACAGAATAGGGTAAAAACCTTTCACAAACAGGATAAATGTCTTTTCCCAATTTGGGGCCACAAAGTTGTCCATTACATTGTTGTGCCTTTACTTTCAGGTATTGACCCTTCTGGAGTATAATCTGGCACACAACAAAAGTTCTGTTCAGTTTTTATCTTTTGTGCTTTACAAGGTCAGCTAGTATTCCAAATATCATATGTTAAATTACATACTAATTTGTCATCATTTTGAAGTCTTTTTAAATTCCTGGTTTATAGAAGTTTATTTTTATTTTATACTGGGAGCTGAACAATTGCTTCACTGTCCCTACTGAGTCTATGCCAAACCAGTCTCAAATAAGGACTCAGTATTCTTTCTACTCTGACATTCCCTCTACCCCCACCCCATCTCCTGAGTTTTTCCTGTGTCTTCTGACAGTTCTCAGCCTCAAGATTCTCCTCTGTTTGGCATATACAAAGGAGTCCTTCTGATCTCTATCCTTAGGAGTTGAGTTCATGAATATTCATCCCAGATGCTCTTTAAATACTAGCTCTTGGTTACATGAAGAATTCATGGAGGTGGTCTCTGGAAAACATGCGAAAGATTGAGAGAAAAACTCATTTAAGCTGTGAGATTCTTGGGTCTGGTTCAATTTCATCAGCATTCAGAATGTCAGGTTTAAAAATCAACCTTATAAACTCATCAATATCACAATAGGGTGGGTGTGTTTTGCCCACTATGCTCTTCATCTGGGGCCCAGATCCCAAGTCTTGTTTAGAGTATGGTATCCAAATTTTTACTTCCTGTAGTTTCCTTGGTACATATCTTCATAAGTTATATGTTGTCACCTCTTGGGTTCCCAGACCATTAGTGGATAGAGTGATTTGATATAAACACATTCTGGAAGTGTGTGCTTAAAACCACCAGAGAAACTGAAAAATGAGTATGTTCTTAGGTCACAGTTTAAAAAAACCTTGTGTAAACAGGGACTGAACTGCAGGCAGTACAGTCCAGGTTTCCATGCTGCCAGAAACTATATATACTTCATTGAAGCTCCCATATCAGACCCATGTGGAAAGCCCCATCTGATGAGCAGATTCTCTACAAATCTACAGAAACCATTCTGCTGCTCCTCCACTTTCAAATTCAATTGTGTCCTCCACAAGTGAAGTGGGTGGTCAATACACACACAGCAGAAGTGAAATCTCAGCATTCCCTGAGTGTTCCATCTGGATATAGCCTCATATAGACACTTTGTGGATCACTGGAAAATGAAGGAGTTATCTATGGTTCTGTGAACACAGAATCTCAGCATGTACCTGGACATGCTTAGCCCAGGCATTCATCAGCTGGAAACATAGGGTGCGGTTGATCTGAAGAATCTTTTGGATCCAAGACATATTAAGACACAGGGGACAGATAAGGCGGCCATTCTTGCTGTTCCTCTCCAAAAGGCTTGAGGCAGATGGAGCAGAATATCTGATTACAGTGATACACCAACATAAGGATTTTTTTGGTCAGTGAAATAATGTATGAATGATTGTAGCTCTAAATGGGTATGAAGTTTCTTTTTATCTCTTAAGAATTAAAAAATATTTTATATTATGTTTTTCCCTCATGTCCTCATCCACAAATTGTATTATTCATTTTCAAAATAGTATCTACTGAGAATTGAAGATTCTTATCACCCAGTATTGAGCTTTACCTTGGTGCTTAGTCATGCATAAACATGCAGCACCTACAATTGACTGCTGAAGGTTTGTAGTCTAGGAAGAAAAGGTCATTCCTTATAGCCTAGATACAGTAGGCAATACTATCTAGGTTTGTGTGTGTTGGTTATAGAATGAGGACTTCACCTAACAACACTTTTTAAAGGTCATATTCTTGTCTTTAAGCAACATATAACTAAAATATAAGCAGATTCTTTTCTTATCTCTTCTGATGTGGCCAACAATTCAATGTGGCAATTCTGTTTTACATTCTTGTGAGGGACTGCTACTCTTTAGGTTTCCCATGAAGATATTACTGTATTATAATTATATTGTTTCTTAAGTCATCAAGACTGAAACTTCCTATTTTAACATCTTGCTGACATATTAGTATAGGTTTGTTATTGAACTCTGTGGATTCCATTTGACCTATTTGTCTACTTATGAACTACAGTGTTACAATGTGCATGAGTCCTATTTTAATGGATATTTCGACTATCACATTAATTTGATTTCTTGAGTTAAAATATCTAGCTGCAATTTTATTGAAAGTAAATTATATATCACTTTTAGGAAGAATTGTCATCTTTACCATATCATCCTATTCATCAGCATTGTGAGGATCTTAATTTATTCAGATATCCTTTTATGGTCTTGACCAGATAACATTTTCTGGAGCAATCTACCATATTTGTGTTTCTATTTTGAAAAGCATGTAAGTTTGTTTTTTTTTTCCATTCTTTGGGCTTGGACTCGGGTCCTGAGCACTGTCCTTGACTTCCTTTTGATCAAGGCTAGCACTCTACCACTCGGGCTTTTTCTGTGTATGTGGCACTGAGGAATCAAACTCAGGGCTTTATGAATGCTAGGCAAGCACTCTATGGCCAAGGCACATTCCCAGCCCTAGCATCTAAGTATTTATTATTATTCTAGTTGGCTATTTTTGGAATGGAGAAAAATTGGCCATTTGGCTAATTTTTCCTATATGTAAGAATCTTACTGACATTTATTAATTCTAATAGTTGCTCTTTGACTGGGTCAGCTTTTCTATGTAAGTGATCATACAAAATATCTTTAATCTTTCAACAAGAGAAAGAATCTTAACATATTGATCATTCCCTTCCATAATTAATTTTCAAAGAATTATTTGGAAGTACAAAAGTATTGAACTGTACAAAATGCTTTTCTTCCACACATATTTTATCTTTTTTTTTCTTGCCAGTCATGGGGCTTGAACTCAGGGCTTGAGCACTGTCCCTGGCTTCTTTTTGCTCAAGGCTATCACTCTACCACTGGAGCCATAGCACCACTTCCGGCTTTTTCTGTACATGTGTGTTGAGGAATTTTCATGCATGCTAGGCAAGCACTCTAACACTAGGCCACATTCCCAGCCCCATATTTTATCATTTTAGTGCCTTAGTGCCATAAGTTAAAAATTCTTTTTTTTTTAGGTTTTTATTATAAAACTGATGTACAGAGAGGTTACAGTTTCATACTTTAGGCATTGGATACATTTCTTGTACTGTTTGTTACCTTGTCCCTCATACCCCCTCCCCCCTCCCCCTTTCCCCCCCTGAGGTGTTCAGTTCACTTACACCAAACAGTTTTGCAAGTATTGCTTTTGTTGTTGTTTCTCATATTTTACCCTTTGCCTCTCAATTTTCGTATTCCCTTTGAATTTCCTAATTCTAATACCAGTACACACTGTTTCCCATACACTCAGATAAGATTACAGAGATAGTGTAGATACAATCACAAGAAGGTGATATACAAACATCATCAATAGTAGAAACTACAGATACACATGGGATGTTGAAAGTAGTTACAACTCTGATATAACAATCATTTTCATAAAATGGAGTTCATTTCACTTAGCATCATCCTATGTGATCATAAGGGTATAGCTATTGGGCTCTTGTTATCCTCTGTTGTGACTTGCCTAAACCTGTGCTAATTATTCCCAATAAGGGAGACCATAGAGTCCATGTTTCTTTGGGTCTGGCTCACTTCACTTAGTATAATTTTTTCCAAGTCCTTCCATTCCCTTACAAATGGGGCAATGTCATTTTTTCTGATAGAGGCATAAAATTCCATTGTGTATATGTTCCACATTTTCCTGATCCATTCGTCTACGGAGGGGCATCTGGGTTGGTTCCAGATTCTTGCTATGACAAATTGCGCTGCAATGAACATTGTTGTGCTGGTGGCTTTACTGTGATTTTGTTTGTAGTTTTTTGGATAAATACCCAAAAGTGGGTTTGCTGGGTCATAGGGGAGTTCTACATTTAGCCTTCTGAGGAATCTCCATACTGCTTGCCAGAGTGGCTGAACCAGTTTACATTCCCACCAACAATGAAGTAGGGTTCCCTTTTGGCCACATCCCCTCCAACAACTGTTGTTGTTAGTTTTCTTGATATATGACATTCTTACTGGGGTGAGATGGAATCTCAATGTTGTTTTGATTTGCATTTCTTTTATGGCCAGTGATGTAGAGCACTTTTTCATATGTCTCTTGGCCATTCTCATTTCCTCATCAGAGAAGTCTCTTTGTAGGTCTTTAGCCCACTTGATGAGTGGGCTATTAGTTCTTTGCGGTTTTGTTTTGGAGGAAGGTAATTTTTTTAGTTCTGCATATATTTTAGATATGAGGCCTTTGTCTGTTGAACGTCCGGTAAAGATCTTCTCCCAGTTTGTGGGCTTTCTGCTTATCTTGCAAGCTATGTCCTTTGCCATGCAGAAGCTCTGCAGTTTGATGCAGTCCCATCTGTCCAACCTTTCTTTCATTTGTAGCCTTTCTGGGTCTTTGTTCAGAAAGTTCCGTCCTGCGCCAAGGAGCCCAAGTGTTTCTCCTACTTCTTCCTTTAGTGTTTTCAGGGTGTCTGTTTTGATTTCGAGGTCTTTAATCCATTTGGAATTGATTTTTGTGCAGGGTGATATATATGGATCTAGTTTTAGTTTGTTGCATGTGTTGAGCCAGTTTTTCCAGCACAATTTGTTAAAGAGGCTATCTTTCTTCCAAACTAATGTCTTAGCCCCTTTATCAAAGATTAAGTAGGCGTAGTTCTGTGGGTTCATTCCCGGTTCTTCAATTCTGTTCCATTGGTCTTCAGGCCTGTTCCGGTGCCAATACCAAGCTGTTTTTATTACTATAGCTTTATAATACAGCTTGAAGTTGGGTATTGTAATTCCTCCAGCACTGTTCTTTCTGCTTAGGAGTGTTTTTGCTATTCTAGGTCTTTTATTATTCCATATGAATTTCTGGATTGCTCCCTCTATTTCATCAAAAAATGGTGTTGGGATATTAATGGGTATTGCATTGAATTTGTAGATAGCCTTTGGCAATATTGCCATTTTGATTATATTAATCCTCCCAATCCAGGAGCATGGGAGGTTTTTCCATTTCCTTAGTTCTGACTTAATTTCGTTTTTCAAGGTTTTAAAGTTCTCCTCAAAGAGGTCTTTCACTTCTTTGGTTAAGGTTATTCCTAGGTATTTTATGTTTTTGGAGGCTATTGCAAAGGGAGTTGCTTTCCTGATATCAGCCTCGGTCTTCAGGTCATTAGCATACAGAAAGGCCATTGATTTTTGAAGGTTTATTTTATATCCTGCAACTTTGCCAAAGTTTTGGATCAGCTCTAGTAGCTTGGGGGTAGAGTCTATGGGATTCTCTAGGTATAGGATCATGTCATCTGCGAAGAGAGAGAGTTTAACTTCATCTTTACCTACTTGGATCCCCTTTATATTTTCTTCTTGCCTGATTGCTCTGGCTAGGAATTCTAGTACTATGTTGAAGAGCAGGGGAGAAAGTGGACATCCCTGCCTTGTTCCTGATTTTAAAGGGAATGGCTTTAGTTTTTCACCATTTAGAGTTATGCTTGCTGCTGGTTTGTCATAAACTGCCTTGATTATATTCAGGAATGTTCCCTGGAATCCCAGTTTTTCCAGGGCTTTTAGCATAAATGGGTGCTGGATTTTATCAAACGCTTTTTCCGCATCCAGAGATAAAACCATGTGGTTCTTTAGCTTGCTCCGGTTGATGTGGTGGATTACATTAATTGACTTGCATATATTAAACCAGCTTTGCATCCCTGGGATGAATCCAGTTTGATCGTGGTGTATGATTTTTTTGATGACCTGTTGAAGTCGATTGGCCAGAATTTTGTTGAGAATTTTTGCGCCTATGTTCATCAGGGAGATCGGTCTATAGTCCTCTTTCCGTGATGAGTCCCTGCCTGGTTTTGGGATGAGGGTTATACTGGCTTCATAGAATGTGTCTGGTAGTGAACGTTCTCTTTCAATTTCATTGAAGAGTTTGAGAAATATTGGTGTGAGTTCTGTTTTGAAGGTCTTGTAGAATTCTGCAGTGAGTCCGTCTGGACCTGGGCTTTTCTTGGATGGGAGATCGTTTATTGCCGTTTCTATTTCTATACTGGATATGGGTCTGTTTAGGAGGTTTAAATCTTCATGGTTCAGTTTGGGGATATGAATTTTTTCTAGGAAATCGTCCATTTCTTCCAAGTTCTCGAATTTGTTGGCATAAAGGTTTGCAAAATAGTCCCTTATTATTTTCTGGATTTCGGTTATTTCTGCGGTGATGTTACCTGTTTTATCTCTTATCTTGTTTATTTGAGCGTGCTGCCTTTGTTTTTTGGTCAGGTTTGCCAGGGGTCTGTCTATCTTGTTGATTTTTTCAAAGAACCAACTCTTTGTTTTGTTGATTCTTTCGATTTTTTTTTGTCTCTAATTGATTTATTTCTGATTTGATTTTAATTATTTGCTTCCGTCTATTGACTTGGGGTTTGGCTTGTTGTTCTCTCTCAAGGAAATTAAGGTGCTTCCTTAAATTATTGAGTTGCTGTTTCTCCAGTTTGTTGATGTATGCACTCAGAGATATAAATTTTCCTCTGAGTACTGCCTTTGCTGTGTCCCAAAGGAGCTGGTACTTTGTGTCCTCAACTTGGTTGAATTCCATAAACATTTGAATTTCCGTTTTAATTTCTTCAATGACCCTCTGATGGTTCAGCAGTGTGTTGTTTAGTCTCCATGAATTGTAGCGATTTCTGTGGTGGCTGGTTGAGTTGAGCTCTAATTTTATTCCGTTGTGGTCTGAGAGAATGCAGGGAATGGTTTTGATACTTCTGAATTTGTACAGATTTTCTTTGTGCCCTAAGATGTGATCTATTTTGGAGAATGTTCCATGTGCTGCTGAAAAGAATGTGTATTCTGTTGTTGCTGGGTGGAATATTCTGTAGATGTCGATTAAGTCTAGTTGGTCTATGCAATTGTTTAGTTCTGTGGTTTCTTTGTTCAGTTTTTGCCGTGTTGATCTGTCCAGAGGTGATAGTGGAGTGTTAAAGTCCCCAACTATCAATGTGTTTGGGTCTATGAGTGATTTTAGAGCCAGTAGTGTTTGTTTGATGAAGTTGGGTGCTCCTGCATTTGGTGTGTAGATATTTAGAATGGTTATTTCTTCCTGTAGGAGAGCTCCTTTTACTAGTATGTAGTAACCTTCTTTGTCTCTTCTTACCTTTTTTAATTTGAAGTCAATTTTGTCTGATACTAGGATTGCAACTCCAGCCTGCTTATGGCGGCCATTTGCTTGATAGATTTGATTCCAGCCTTTCACTTTTAGAAGATGTTTACTTTTGGTGGATAGATGTGTCTCTTGGAGGCAGCAGAAAGATGGATCTTGATTTTTGATCCAATTTATGGGCCTATGTCGTTTGATTGGAGAATTAAGTCCATTAATGTTGACAGTTAGGATTGAGAGATGATCGTTTGTTCCTTTCATTATCGCTATCTTGTTTAAAGCTGTGTCTTCTCATTTCTTGATCTGATGTTTACTAATTAGGGTTCATTTCTCTGTCTGTATTGGAATCTTGATTATTTTCCCTGTATAGTACATCTTTAAGGATTTTGTGTAAAGCTGGTTTGGTGGAGATATATTGTTTCAGTTTTTCCTTATTGTGGAAGACTTTTATTTGACCTTCGGCTATGAAGGAGAGTTTGGCTGGGTACAGAATTCTTGGTTGGTGGTTATTTTTATTTAGAGTTTGGTATACTTCATTCCAGGCTCTCCTTGCTTTCATGGTCTCTGCTGAGAAGTCTGAGGTAATTCTGATTGCTTTTCCTTTATATGTGATTGTTTTCTTTGCCCTAACAGCTTTGAGTATTTTTTCCTTGCACTCTGCTGAAGCTGTTTTGATCACAATGTGTCGGTGGGATGTCCTATTCTGGTCTGGTCGATTTGGGGTTCTAAATGCTTCTTGTATCTGTATAGGCCCTTCCTTCTGGATATTTGGGAAGTTCTCAGCTAATATTCTGTTAAATAGGTTGCCTATCCCATTAACGTCTTTCTCCAAGTTTTCCTCAATACCTATTATCCTTAAATTGGGCTTCCTGATCGTGTCTTGAATCTCCTGTAGCGATCTGTTTTGTTGATTGGACTGGATTTGTATTGATTTTTTATCTTTCTCCATAGAATCTAAGGAATCTTCAGCTCCCGAAATTCGATCCTCTGCTTCAGTTAGTCGGGACTGTAGGCTAGTTACTTGATTTTGAATCTCTTTTGCTTCTGACTGGTCTTTCCTGATAATTTCCATGTCATTTCTTAGGTCTTGTATGGACTTCTTTACTTCATTAACTTCATTACTTTGGTTTTTTTTGAGAGTTGTCTCTCAAATCTTTAAGCTGGTTAGCTATCTTTTCATTTGACTCTTGAAGTTCATTTATCTTTCTATTTGTGGATGCCATGAAATTCTCCATTAATTTTTGCTTTGCCTCCTCATGCTCTAGAATAATTGACTGAAGAGATTCGAACTTTTCATTTATCATGTTTATCAGTAGACTTTGTAGAGCATTTTGAGGGTTCTTTTCTTTCTCTTTGATTGGCTGCTCTGCTTCCTGCTTGTTTTGAGTGGGAGATAAGACTTCATTGTTTGCCATCTTTCTTGTGTTTCTTCTGCCCATTTGAATGGGGGATGCCAGTCTACCAGCACCTGTGAGCGCTGTTTAAGACCCAACGCAGCCCTTACCAAGCACTGTTGTGTAAATCTTACAAGTTCACAATTATGTACAGATACCCTGTATACCTGTCTATGAAATTAGATTTGGTGCTCCTAAAGAATACAATCTAAATATAATAACTGATCCTGCACCCTGTATTCAGTAGTTACTTATTTACTGTTACAATCCTATACACAATACTTGTTTTTTTATTAATATCTTTTAGGACTGGCTTTCTCTGTGAACCCCTTTGATTCACTCGTATTAAGCTGGGATACCCTCTATCCAATAACCAGGAGTCATTGGAGACTGGAGGTCTAGGCAGTAAGTCAGGAGGGTAAGTTGGAGGTAGTAAAGAGAATAAAGTGTATTGGGGAGGGGAGGTGGTGATTTTGGTTTAGTTTCAGTGACGTGGAAGTGTCGAGAAGAGTAGAATCAGTAGAGAGAATAAGGTTGCAATGATAGATAATGGAGAGTTAGCAGAAAAGAGTGGAGGTGTTCTTCATAGGAAAGTAAGTTTTAAAGAAAGAGAATGCAGAGAGAGAAATAAAGTAAAAGTAGTGGGGGACAGACGCACACAACAGAGAATAATTATTTTAAAAAGAAGATAAAATAAAAAGAAAAAAAATTTAAAAAATCAGCAAAGGAACAACCCAAACAAACAGAAAAGAAAAAAAAACTTGATAAAACAAACTGGTAAAAATAGAAAACATGGTGGGAAAAAAAAAAAAAGATGACGTTTCCGAATTGAAAAAAAAAATTTTTTTTTTGTTTTTAAAGTTTAAGAAATGTTGAAAAGATAAAGAAAAAAAAATGGAGTCTTCTTTGTTTGGGTCATCTTTTCCCAGTCTCTGGTTTCCTTATGATGATCTGCAGTCTATATTCCTGATTTTCTGGGTTTGGCAGAATTCAGCTTGCTCCTCTGTTTGCTGCAGGGCCATGGCCTTTACAGCCTGCCTTTGAATAGGCTGTGAACTCAGCAGGGAGGGGCGCCTCTGGTCTGTTTTACCCAGCTGAGAGGTGCTTGCCTGTGCAAGGCTTCTGCCTCCTGCACCGGGCGGCCTCCTTCGCAGAGGTGGCTTTGGAAAGCAGCTCCTTTTCGGGCTGGGAATTGGAGTTCCTCTGTGACGGGACCTTTTAACTGTCTCAGGTTCCTCAGTCTGGTGTTTCCCTGCCGCTGGGAGCTGGTGGCTGTTTTCGCTTAAAATTTAGAAGTTCTGGCGGGTAGGGCGGGCCACCTCTGGCTAAGCCGAGGCCCAGGGCATGCCCCCCACCTGGGCAGGGGGCGTTCTCCTGGGCGGGGTTGGCTCTCGCTGATTGGTCCCTCTTGCCCTTTTCAAAGATGGCTAATTTGACCTCGCTTTTCCCAGGCCCGCTTTAGTTCCAATCTGGTCTGACCCTATGCCAGTGGCAAAGATGGCGCTTTGCTCTGGCGGTGGGGGCAGGGCTGCCTTGCTGGAGTTGCTCTGTGGTCACCAGTGAGAATATCTTTTGTGGGTACTCACGCTTTCTCGGCGATTTCAGGTCGTCCGTGCTCAGGCGCCGGCTGGTCTCCACTGTGTGCTTTACCTCCATGGAGTGCGGGTTGCTGTGATGGGCACGGTGCCGGTGCCGCCGACAGTGGCGGGGCGGTGGGACACCGCCCAGAGCTCGAATCTGTGTTTTCAGACGAGCAAAGTCGATTTTTCCTTCCTGGCCAGAATCCCTGTACTGTTACAACTTAGGCTGGTTGTATTTCTAGTAAGTTAAAAATTCTTAAATGCCTGTAATAAAATCTACTTAAAATAAAATCGCTTAAAAAAACTAAACTTTAAAATATTATATACTTAGAATCCCATATAAAGCATACATGTAGCTTAAGAAAAAAAAGTTAAGAAAAAAATGAGCACCTGCTTTCTTCTCAGATTATGCAACAGGTCTTCTTGAATCACAAACCAATTTTTGCTCACAATTTTATTTTCACATTTATTTTATGCATTTTTGGTAGGACAGGCTGATACTGTTTTTCAAATATTTGTTTTCACAAAACAGCTGTCTTTCTAGCTCATGATATCCATTTATTTACCATCTATCATAGTTAAGCCCAAGTTCCACATTTTTAGGCTTTTGCTAGTCTGCATTCAATTTAAAGATACTCATTTCTAGACTACTCTGGATAGTGAAATCGCTGCAAGAATAGATCCAAATGCATATTCATCTAAAGTACGTAGGATTTTGTATACTATTCACATAATATCACTGGATGTTGAGGTGCCAGACTTTGAAGTCAGGCCCCATTTTATCACGTGAACCCCATTTTAGAGCCAATCAGATTTGCACCTGTGTCCTAATCTTGCTTGCTTGAACACCTGATTGTTGTAACCTTGTTCTTTGCCTTTATAAGCCCTGTGTAATCACAGCTCGGGGCTTCCTCCTAACCTCCGCTGTGTCGGTGGGTAGGACGAGGCCCAAGTTGGCAGCTCGTTAAATAAAGCCTTGCCTTGCTTTTGCATTTCGGAGGGTCTGAATGCCGGTGGTCTTCTTGGGGGTGGTCTTGCGACTTGGCACAACAATGTTACATGATTGGACATAGGGTGGCCAAGAGACTACTCCAGTAGCACGTGTAATTCTGGGTTTGTTTCCATTCCAGTTTGCCAGAAATGTGAAACTGTTACAAGTCATCAGAAAAAAAACACAAACCTGATTATTATGAATTAAAATCTCCTTGACCTTGATGTAGTCTTGTAAACACAATATAAAGAGGAGGTTGTGAGCAATTTTAAGTTGGGGTCTTTCACTGGCTGAATACTTCCTTATGATAACTCTACATAAATAAAGCTTTTTGGTAGTAAGTTAGACATTTTTGTCACAATTTCCAAACTATGTTAGTGTGTCCATAGTATACATGTCATGCACATTATATTCCTGTCTGTTGTCATGTATAGATGCATCCAGATATTTCTATTGTATAGTTCTCACTATATACTTATTTATATTTTGATGGATATATTTGTTTTTGGTTATTATTATCGATGCATATTCCTTCACTTACCTCTTTTACCTATAAGGATTTTTATATGTGCCTAGAAATATATATGGATCTTATGGTATATGCATCTTTGTGAGACATGCCCGAATACCTTGCATCATTGAAGAGGCAATTAGCTGGCCCCGCCTGTTTCCCAGCCCTGGGGCCACACGTGGCTGTTACACGGCAACCCAGAAAGGCGGTTCTAGCTGGCCCCACCTGCCAGCCTTGGGATCATGTGTGGCCAAGATGGCGCCTGGTGAACCCGGAGGCGGTCCTGTGGGCGGTGACATATAATTAGGCCTCTTAGGATTGGTCCCTCTGCCCTCCACCCCTGACGGGCAGCTCAGACCTCCCTTCACAGTCCCTAGATAGGTGCGTGTACACCCTTCCCCTTCCTGCTGCTCTCTGACCTATTTAAGAGTGGAGCTTATTTCAATAAAGCGAGACGTGCGGAGACATTTCTCCCAGGCTGTCTGATTGTCCATTGGTGGGGGGGGGCTTGCTGCGGGCGGTCCATTGACCCTTCTCCTTTCTTGGCCCCCATTGGTCTGGGCGAGCTTCCTGTCTCTCCCTCAGGTTGGGAGAGCACTGGGGGCTGAGACCCTGACACATCTTCACCTTTGGTAGCAGATACCAATCTATTTTCCAAAGTGGTTGTAGCACTTGCTTTTGCCCTTTGCAGTATATAATCTTTTACTTCAAAAACTTAAAAAGAATTTTGCAAGTCTGAAGATTATCTTTAAATTTCAAGTCCTAGGTTACTTATGTGGTTTGAAACAGGGTCTTGTTGTGCAGTCCAGGTTGTTCTCAAACTTAAAATTTTCCTGCCTTAGTTTCCAGAGTTCTGGCATTACAGGTATGTAACCCTATACATAGCTGGTCCAGTTCTCTTTGTTATGTTTTCTTTTACTATTGATTTATAAACATCATCCTTTTTTTTTTCTGGTCCAGGGGCTTGCACTCAGGGTCTGGGTGCTGTTTCTGAGCTTTGGTGCTCAAGTCTAGTACTCTACCCCTTGAGCCACAGCACCTCATACAGCTTTTTTTCCACAGTAGTTTATTGGAGATAAGTCTCAAAGACTTTCCTGCCTGGGCTGGCTTTGAACTGTGACCCCCATGTCTCAGCATCCCACATAGCTAGGATTACAGGCATGATCCACCAACACCCAGCTTATAAACACTTTTTAAATGTATTCTGAATACATTTAACTTCTTTTAATTACTCTGTTTCTGTGGTTTGAATGTAGTTAGTCTTCCAACAATTTGGAAGCTAGAACTCCAAAGTGAGAATGTTGACAGGTTGTAGAAATTTTAAGTAGGGGAGTGTGGGGAGAAGTTAATTAGGGAGTTGATGACATGGTCCTTTGAAGGAACTAATGTGGTTCTCATGAGATCTAGATTCATTCTTACAGGAGAGGTGTTGTGGAAGTGCAATTACGAATATTCCCCTTTACTTTCTAGTTTTTCCATGTGGATTCTGCCTTTCACATGCTCTCTCACCATTTGTCTTGCGGTGCTAAGGATTGAATATATATGTATGCTAGGCATTCTATTTTTTTTGGGGGGGGGCAGTCCTAGGCCATGAACTCAGGGTCTGAGCACTGTCCCTGGCTTCTTTTTGCTTAAGGCTAGCACTCTGCCACTTGAGCCACAGCGCCACTTCTGGCCATTTTCTGTATATGTGGTGCTGAGGAATCGAACCCAGGGCAAGCACTCTTGCCACTAGGCCATATTCCCAGCCCGCTAGGCATTCTATCACTGGACATTTGTAGGACTTTTCAAGCCCTGACCTCTCCATAGTGCATTACTTCTCTGCATAACCAGACCTATTTTCTTTTGTTATTAACATATGTTGTCTATGTATCTCAATTTTATCAGAATATGTACATCAGTAGTATCTGAATATCTCATTATTATTATAGTGACTTAATATCTGTATAGTATTGAACAGGGATAGAATTCCTTGTGTGAGTGTAAGGTTTTCCTGTTCCTGCCATTAGGTGGTGTTATGCCAAGTTGCGAAACAACCACCAAGAAGACCGAGACTCAGACGTTCCGAAATGCAAAAGCAAGGCAAGGCTTTATTCAAGCGGGCCACGGCCCGGGCCTTGTCCTACCCACCAACACAGCGGAAGTTAGGAGGAAGCCCCAAGCTGTGATTGCACAGGGCTTATAAAGGCAAAAACAAAGTTACAGCAATCAGGTGTTCAAGCAAGACAAGAAACAAAGTTACAGCAATCAGGTGTTCAAGCAAGCAAGATTAGGATACAGGTACAAATCTGATTGGCTCAGGACTCAAGGGACTTTGGGGATGGTTAGAGTTAAGCATTCCCAGGCGGTTAGAGTTCTTGACCGGCTGGGCCCTAATAAGCTTGCCCTGGGTTTGCTCATAGTTTAAACAGACAAGAAAACGGGGACTGCCTGAAAATGGGGTTTACTTTAACTCTCCATTCCCCCCTTCAGTGGCAGGATACAAACTTTGTAGTATGAAGAAATCTAGGTACCAAATGTCCTTTAAAAAAAAAAACCTAGCCTTATTGCAAATATCTGATTACTGAAAGTTATTGCCCTGGAAAATTATGGCTAAGGGCCATTGCCTAAAGCTGTCTTGAAATCCAGTGATGTGCCAGTCTACAAAAGCTAGTGTGCTTAAAAAGCAACCAGGAAAATATTAGATTTCACTAAAGTCAGGCTTTAGGTTAACTTAAGTTAAGCTTCTCTACCCAGTCTATGCAAAAAGTTGCAGGCAACCCAGCAGAAGGTGTGACATTCTACTGGAGCCACTGGGAGACACTACTGCCTGACACCACCAAGGCCCCTGCCCATTCCATTTGAGTGAAGATCAAGGACAGCCTGACAGTCATCTGGAAGAATCTACATCTTCACCCTGATCACCCCTACCATGGTAAAAGCAGATGGGACTCTCACATGCAGCTGATTCCTGCTGGAAAGTGCTTTGGATCTGCTGAAACTAAAATTTTGGGGGGGACATTCTTGAGTTGACTGGAATAAACTAGCTCCATTAAGAAAATTGGATATCATAAGAGATTTCCAAATAGACAATTCCATGGAACTGATGGCTTGCTTCTAAATCCAAAGCATGTGTGACAGGCTAGAGAGTCACTCCCAGGCAATACCTGGGGTGGGAGGTGTGTGCAAGTGTATTAGAGGATGTACAGATGGATTAGGGTGTGACCTCAGAGGGAGGGAGGCAACTGCCCCCAGGTGTGCCAGTTACGTAGGTAAATGGACAGAGATTTAAACTGCTGGAGCCATATGCATGGAGCCCTCCTGGGGGTGGATCTTACAGATGCCACTGGCCAACCTTAGGCACTTAGAGGCATAGGAACTCGGAGAAATCCATTCTAAACTAGTAACTCATGATAGTTGGCTCTGGTCTGATAGTAACCTGTTTCTTAGGAGCAGCAGTCCCATCGGACTGACCCTTGCCTCATCTTTGCTTTCCCCAACAGCCTGTGAGTGGAGTCATAGTAAATTGCCTTGATGTAGTTGAGATAAACCTGATTCCACAAGCCAGAGGAAAAAAAATGAAGACAGTTTTAAACTCTAGCAGCAAAGAAGCTCCAGGAAATGTAAAGAGGAAAGTTAGTAAAGAAAGCCTTGGGGAAAGGGATAGAGGAATCAAAATGGTTTCCTCTGGATAAGAAAGGGATTTGAAAAGTAAGGATTGTCAATTGTCACAGAAGGTTCAAGTAAGTGGCTGATGGTCTGAGTAGAAGAGGGCATGAGTGGGGATAAGGAAAGACTTTAGAAAGAGAATTGGGGAAAACAAATGATTCCCTCTAGATTAGATAAAGGAAGGTGAAATAGGGAGGTCAGATCTGGCCAGTGCCATCATTAACTGTGGAGGGGCGTCAGATTGACTCCAGGTCAGATTAGAGCAGAAGCCAACTCCATCTTCACTAAGATCTCCCACACCCTATTCAGGGAAGTTCCCCTTTGCTGTGATGATTGTGTAAACTGCTTGACCACCTGAAGCATGGAAGTTTCAAGGAACAGTCAAGGTTAAACCTATGCCCTCCTATGAGTAGGCGCATCCACCTGCATCATGTGAGCCCTGCCAAATCCATGCGCCAATTCTAACTAGAATGATAGGCTGGTTCAAACAGATACTATGAGACAGACTGTAATTCCATTGGCCACCTGCGTGTGGCAGGCTTGACCATGTGGTGTTTGCCTTTATAACCCGACCCTGAGTGTGGCCGGGGGCATGTGGTCCTAGCACCCGAGTCTGGGCTGTGGCCCTGGTTGGCCAGCCTGCTTTTTACGGTTGCGGTTCCAGCTCCCAAGTCTGGGCCGTGACCCTGGCTGGTCAGTATACTTTTTACTTCCCCAATAAACCCATTTTTTTACTTGAGACTGTCTCTGAGTGGTGGACTCTTGGAGGGATGGGGGATTCCCCCCACCCTTGGACCCCATTACATTGTGGTCCCCTCCTTTGGGGGGGGGCATTACATTTGGTGCATGGGCCGAGAAGAGTCCTTAACCACCTTTTTGGGGGAAGACGCCAGGGTGAAGAAAAGAAACCTCTCTAGGTATTGTTAGCATTTCCCTAGCCTCAGGTCCTCAGCTCCTGCCACTAGCCCCCAGATCCACCCATGATCCACTAATGAGCCACTCCTACTCACTGTAAGCTTATAGATCCACCCCCCCCCCCCATAAGCTCTGCCCTTTGGCAATATGACTCCGCCCTCGGCTAATGATACCTGAGGGGCAAGCGGAGCACCTCCCACCTTAGTTGCTTGAAAGTATAAAGACCCCCAGAGAGAGAAGCTGCCACCTGGATAAGGTGCAGACGCCATGTAGCTCCCTCTCCCGTGGCCCCACTAATAAACCTCCGTATGAACCTTCTTCTCCTGCCTGTGATTATCTCCGCATGGTCCTCTGGGATGGCCGATACCTATGCTTTCAGGTATAGGTGTGTATGTCTGACCTTGGCTGACCAATCTGTTTCTGTGTCTGGAAAGGCCCTCTGTAGGGCCGCCTGAGTGAGCCCATTTGTAAAGGGGTGCTGGGCTGCAGAGTAGACCCCAATCCCCGACCTGTAAAGGTTCTGGAGAATGCACCATCTGGAAAGGCTGTTTGTGGGCGCTGGACTGCCGAGTGGGACCTCGCCTGTAAGGGCATGGTGGAAAGTGCGCTGTCTGGAAAGGCTGTTTGTGGGGCCACCTGAGTGGGCCCGTCTCTAAGAGTGTGCTGGAAAATGCGCTGTCTGGAAAGGCCGTCTGTGGGGCCACCTGAGTGGGCCCGTCTGTAAGAGTGCACTGGAAAGTGCACTGGCTGTAAAGGCCATCTGTAGTTGCTAGGCTGCGGAGTGGGCCCCATCTGTAAGGGTGTGCTGGAAAGTGCGCTGGCCGTAAAGGCCATCTTTGAGGCTGCTGAGTGGGCTTGTCTGAATCTGAAGGTGCACCGTCTGTAGGCCTGAGACAGAGAGAAGCTGGACACAGCAGAGCTCTCTAAGGCTGGGGCGGTCAAGGGATGCCTTGACCCCTTCTGAAGGTCCTCATAGTGGAGGGATGTGTTTGTTGTAATCTAACTTACTTTACAGGAAGACATGGAACACGCGGCCTCTGCCGGTATCAAGTTCCAAACAGCCTCCCCAGGCCCCCTTAGGATCAGGAGGACCGAGGGGAAGAGAGAGCAGCTTTAAATAACAATTTTCTTCCAACTGAAGGTATTTAAAGGTCAATTGATCTGTTAAATGCTCTAGTCAAAATTGGGCTGAGACTAGAGTCAAGTACTGGGTGGGCTAAGTCTTAGCCCAAGGAATCCCCTTCCTGCTCTCTCCAGCAAGAAAAGTATTTGATGTCCTAAAATATCTTGTTAAAACTAGCAAGCCCTGGTAAATGAGACTAAAGAATGCTAAAATCATTTGTTAAAAAAGTTTTGTCTTAAAATTTCGAGGTTGCAGGATTAAGATTGGCAAAAATACCTCTTGCCACTGGAAAATGTATGGCCGATGTTTATTTTGCGCTCTTTAAGATCTTTTGAATATGTATCTGTGTGTGCATGTGTGAGTGTAAACATGTTCATACTATTAGTATGATGTAAACTTGAGTGTGTTTAAGTTTAAATTCAAATGGTCATCAAGTTCGGGCGTTACCAAATGCTTTAACAGATTATTGCATTGTTTTAAAGAGGAACTATAGTTAAAAATTGTTTAATTAAAAGAATCAGGGCTAAGTGTCAGAAATTTGGATGTAAAGGTTTATCACTGTTAAAAAAAATGCTTGGGATTCTCAGTCAGAGACCAATAGAAAAGGACAGGAAAAAACTAGGACGGACCTGTGTGCCTATCCTCAGGAATGAGGGGTGATCTGGCAAAGGTGCAGCTTAGCCAGTCCACAGGCCCTGGAGGGAATCCACGTGGTGGGACAGCCATAAGGGGGTGTCCATTCATGGGGGAAGGGGACAAGCCGGCACCAAGACAGTTCATCAAGCTCTGAGGAGTAGGATGGAGATAGGCCGTTCTGTAGGACAGGCCAATGGAGGCCATTCTTTTGTCTCTTTTGTTTACAAGTGAACATTGGAAACCTGGTGGTAAAAATGAATGATTTGACTGGAATTTCTAAAACTGCCCCTTAGGATTGATTTTTAATATTGGAAAACCTTAGAGGAGGTTAAAAAGTTTATTTGTATTTTGCAATTTGGATGTATTCAAAAACAAAAGAAAAGCTAAGTCTGGATTCTTCTGCTTGTAGTTCTGGTGTACACTGCAGAATGTACTTTTGTCATGATTGTTTTGTGTTGGGCTCATTAGCCTCTCCCGGCTCGGGTACTTCTTTCTTTCCACCCTCCCTTTCTCGCCCTCTCCCCCAGCCGTCTGACCCGCAGATGAGCTAGAGTGAAGCAGGGGAGTCAGCGCCGACCTGTCGTGCACGTGGCCTGGCCGCGGATGTGTGCCCGCCTCCTTACCGCTAGAAATCTGACGTACACATGCCACGGGGTCAGCTTCTTAGAGCGAACTAACTTTATTGAGACAAGGACAAGGGGAGTTGATTCCGAGGGGAGGGGTTTGGCCAGGATGTCGATAGGCTGAAAGGTATCACCTGACCCCCAAGAGCTACTGTCACTCGAGCGCGCCGAGCCAGGGCGGAGCTTGTAGGTGCCGAGCTGGCTAGGATGGGTTGGGGGCTGTTTGCCCAACCGGTTTCTCTGGATTCCGATCCAGAGGGGGAAGCCGGGCCGCATTCCCCAGGGCTGGGGGAGGGGCATCAAGCCCCTTCCATCAAGGCCAAAGATGGATCCCAACAGTTTTGGGTATCAGTTTAATGATGCAGGTACTGAATTTTATGTGTATACTGTGATGTAATAGTAAGACTCCTAACTATGTGAAGTTACATATAATCAGGCAAGTATTTTAAAGTGTGTATATATATATATATGTATATATATATATTAAACTAATGGGGATAGAATAAACTCTCATTAACTCTGAATGTAGGAAGAAATGGCAAAATGGGCTAACGTTTCTCATTAGTTTATTGGAAAGCTGAATGGATAAGTATTTCTAATTTTTTAATTGTAATTCTTGCATTAAGGAAAAATTGTCATTTGAGTTCAAAGGTCTTCATGCAGTAACTGGGACTGAAGGAAATAAAAAGGCATTTTTAAAACAGGCATCCCAGAGGCAAAGGGTAGTGCCAGGTTTCAGAACACCTGTAAGCTTCAGAGTTTTTCCAATGCAGATAAAAAAAAAAAAGCTAAAGAGTTAGTGTTAAAGCAGAGGTTAGTAAAAGGCTTTGAAAATCAAGAATGCATTTCTAGATAAGAAATTTAGAAGTAAAATTGCCCTAAATGATTGTTGTGAAGTGAGAAAAGGAAAATTATGGCTACCAAAATGAGTAATTGCCATTCTAGTTTGCTTGTAGGTTTTTTGTAACAGTTTCCAGCAGGCCCACAGAGAAGGACAGATGATTCCTACAAGTTTGTCAAGATGTAACATTGGCCCTTAATAAGTTCCAGGTAAGAGCATGCTTAAAAACTACTTCTGTATGGACCACCTTGTTGCTTTAATTGGAGTAAAGTGGCCTTTTGTAAGACTCATTGATCAGAAATCTGCGGTTCGAAGCCAGCCTGGGCAGAGAAAGGTCCCTGTGAGAGTCTTCATCTCTAGTTGGCCAGCAGAAGTGCTGGGAACAGAGTTGTGAGTCGCTTTGAGGCTCAAAGTGGTAGGGTGCTAGTCTTGAGCTGGAGAGCTGAGGGACAACACTCAGGCCCTGAGTCCAAGTCCAGTGACAGACCAAGAGAAATGCCAAAGGTGCATTTATACCAGCATGGAAAAGTCACTCCTGGGACAAAAGTGATGGAGCATCCAGAGGCAGTAAGCCACTGCTTGGATGGCAAGGATGGTGTCAGATCCTAGAGTCACTCCTGTTTGGCCTTTCAAAAGTTAATCAAAGCCGGGAGGTCCTAGAAGAATAGTTCGTAAGCATGCCTTTCCAATGCCCATGCCTGTCTACTGGGCAGGAACTTGCCAGTTGTCTGTGGTAGTGGGTAGTAAAGATAAGTTTGTCCAATGGGAGGATAGTTTAAAATCCCAACTCTCTGCATCCATTCAAAGCCCTAACTGCCAGTTAATTTTGAGCTGGTACATCTGTTCAGGAAAGAAAGCTTGTAGATCTGAGATTGTGTCCTTATTGAGATCCGTTAAAGGCCTGCAAAGGTAATGTAGGCATTTTTTTTAGGTCATCAGAGATCAGTTCTCCAGCCAGTCAGGAAAAATCTTTTACAAACTAGAATGTTAAGAGGCTACACTGTTGTAGCCCAGAAAGAAGTCTGTATAGTTGAAAGTTAAATGTTGAATGTAATTTCCAGTTTGGAGTGAAGCTCCTAATGGACGTCTGATCCTGCAGGCCCTTGGTAAAGTAGACTAAGGTTACAGGTTCCTGGCTAGGTAAGGTCAATGCCCCTGAGCCTGAAGAAGTTACAGAAGATGGATGATCTTCGCCCATCGGCCCCCTTTTAGGATCAAGGGACCAGAGTTGTTTTTGGGAAGATAAGGCAGGATAAACTCTTGGCATGGAAAAGAGGTAACAAGTGTACAGAGACTGTACTTATGAGAAATGGTTGCAGGCCAAGCCTTCTATGTTGGCTTAAAAAAAAATCCTAGACTTATTGGAAATATCTGATTTAAACTTATTGCCCTGGCAAAATGATCCAAGGGCCAATGACTGCCTAAAGCTGTCTTAAAATTCAGTAGGGCACCAGCCTGTAAAAGCCAGTGTACTTTAAAGGCAACCAGGAAAATATTAGATTTCACTAACGTAAAGCCTAGGTTGTTTCTTTAACCAGTCTGTGCAGGAGGTTGCAGGTAGCCCGGCAGGAAGTGTGACAATCTATTGGTGCCACTGGGAGACACTGCTGCCTGCTGCCACCACATCCTCTGCCCATCCCATTGGGTTGAGACCAAGGATGGCCTGACAGTCACCTGGAAGAATCTACATCTTCATCCTGAGCACCCCTACTGTGGTAAAAGCAGACGAGACTCCATCACACGCAGCTGATTCCTGCTGGAAAGCCACTTTGGATCTGCTGAAAGTAAGGTTTGGGGGGGGACATTCTTCCTGTGGTAACCTTCCCACTCCTCTTTTGTTGACTAGCTCTATTAAGAAAATTGGAAAGCATGTGTGGCAGGCTAGAGTCACTCCCAGACAATGCTTGGGGTGGGAATATATGCTTGTGTCTAAGTATATATTAATCCAGATGGATTAGGGTGTAACCTCAGAGAAAGGAGGGATGCCAGTTACCTAGGTAAGTGGATGGAGATTTAAACAGGTCAGAATACCTGCAGTCCTCCTGGGGGTAGACCTTAGAGATAATCTGTTTCTTTCTGGGTGCAAGCTTAAGAGGAGCAATCCCATCCGACTGGCTTTGGGCTCATCCTTGCTCTCCCCAGCAGCTTGTGGGTGGAGTCACTTTACAGTCCAGGAAAGATTAAGCTCTCCAACAGAGAAATCAATGATTTTATTTTTATGTACAAGAAGAAAACGGTGGAATGTAATAGGGAGGTCAGATCTGGCCAGTGCCATCATTAACTGTGGAGGGGCGTCAGATTGACTCCAGGTCAGATTAGAGCAGAAGCCAAAGCCATCTTCACTAAGATCTCCCACACCCTACCCAGGGTAGTTCCCCTTCCGCTGTGATAAGATTGTGTAAACCGCTTGACTACCTGAAGCATGGAAGTTTCAAGGAACGCTCAAGGTTAAACCTATGCCCTCCTATGAGTAGGTGTATCCACCTGCATCATGTGAGCCCTGCCAAATCCATGTGCCAATTCTAACTAGAATGATAGGCTGGTTCAAACAGATACTATGAGACAGACTGTAATTCCATTGGCCACCTGCGTGTGGCAGGCTTGACCATGTGGTGTTTGCCTTTATAACCCGACCCTGAGTGTGGCTGGGGGTGCGCGGTTCTAGCTCCCGAGTCTGGGCTATGACCCTGGCCGGTCAGTATACTTTTTACTTCCCCAATAAATCCATCTTTTTACTTGAGACTGTCTCTGAGTGGTGGACTCTTGGAGGGATGGGGGATTCCCCCCACCCTCGGACCCCATTACGTTGTGGTCCCCTCCCTTGGGAGGGTCCCCATTACAGTAGACAATCCCTAGAAAGTTTGAGTATGTAGCAAATGGTGTCAGTATGTCTTACAATTAGAGCTTATGAGTAAAGTTGGTATGTAATCAAATTGGCTATAATATAAATAGGGTCATAATTGGGGCTTCGGTGTGAAACTGCGTCTGCAGGCCTAAGGGACTTGTGTGATGTCATTAAATGTAAACCAGCAAGATTTCATGTGAATATCTAACTGCTTGATTCCACCACTGGATGGTCTTGCAAAGTAGGTGAGGCCTGGATTTGTTCATCATGTGTAGCCTTAGAAAAGGGTGCTGTTTTTAATGCCAATCAATCAGGAATCATTAGGGAAAGCTTGGCATTTGGTAGAAATATAACAGAGAGCAAAAAAGAGAGAACTGGTATCAGCCACTGTTCTCTTGGTCACCGTGGGCAACTCTGATAGCTGTGTTGACAGGTCCTTTGGTTCTAATACTTTTGGCCCTAACTATTGGCCCATGCCTTATCTCAATACCAGCCCCTAGACACGCAAGCCATTGAAATGGACAGAAGGGGACCATGACTGGCCCCCTTAGTCACAAGTAGAAGGGGGCAATGAAGAACCTGAGCAGCCGGTACACCTCTATATTGTAGCTTGGGCCTGAAGCTTCCTGGAATAACTGCAGAACATGTCAATGTGAAGAGCCTGAACAAAATGCAGTCTAAAATAATGAAGGTAGCCAGAGAGACTTCATTTGACCAGAGGTCATTTAAAGTTAGAATGCTTTAGCCATTGTGCTACAACAGAAATGTTCTGAGGTGTGGCCAGTGTGTTTTGTGCTCTTGAAACATGGTGAATGTGTCCCCTCAAGCTAAGGATGACTCGGGTGACACCCTTGCGACCCAATCCAGATCATTTGTCTAAACCAATCATTTTAAACCCCATAAGCTAGGGAATCACCTTCACCAGGCCTGTCCCCACCATTGATTAGGCCAATCATTCTTTTTTTTTTTATTTTTGGCCAGTCCTGGGCCTTGGACTCAGGGCCTGAGCACTGTCACTGGCTTCTTCCCGCTCAAGGCTAGCACTCTGCCACTAGAGCCACAGCGCCGCTTCTGGCCATTTTCTGTATATGTGGTGCTGGGGAATCGAACCTAGGGCCTCGTGTACACTCTTGCCACTAGGCTATATCCCCAGCCCTAGGCAAATCATTCTTAAGAATTATTTTATAACCCCCACGGTGTGACATGATTTGCTGTGTGATGTGATGCATGGGATGTTCCCCCAAACCCTATAAAAACCCTGCTGAATGGAGGGTCGGGGCTCTCGATTCAGACTTGCTGCATTGGTTACGATCGTGAGTCCAGGCTGGAGCATGCAATAAAGACTGTCATGTGATTACAGTGGGGGAAAAAACAAACAAACAAAAAACCAAATACCCAGTGATATAGAGCACTTCTTCATGTGTCTCCTGGCCATTCTCATTTCCTCTTCAGAGAAGTCTCTTTTAAGGTCTTTGGCCAATTTGTTGAGGGGGCTTTGAGGCTTTGTCTTGGAGAAATTTAATTTTTTTGAGTTCTACGTATATTTTGGATATGAGGCCTTTGTCCATTGTATGGCTCGTAAAGATCTCAATCTGTGGGCTTTCTGTTCATCACAGCACAATTTGTCATTGCTAAAATATGGACTCAACCCAGATGCCCCTCAGTAGATGAGTGGATCAAGAAAATGTACATACACACAATGGAATTCTACGCTTCTATCAGAAAGAATGATACTGCCCCATTCATAAGGAAATGGAAGGACCTGGAAAAAAATCATACTAAGTGGTGAGCCAGACCCAAAGAAACATGAACTCTATGGTTTACCTCATAGAAAATAATCAGTATATCTCTAGGATAGTCATAGCACTCCATTTTATAAAGCAGCAGTTGGCTTATTGTATTTATTTAGGTGCTGTTATTGGAGCTTGAACTGAAGAGTCTCCTACTGCTGTTTGGGCTTTTCCACTCAAGGATGGTACTCTACTACTTGAATCATGCAAACGTTCCAGTTTACTCAATTTTGAGTGCAAATATGAGGAAAAATGATGGCATTTTATTTGTGCAAGCAACCAATCACTATTTATCCAGCCTAAATCAAAAGGGAAAGAAAAATGAGGGTGTAAGATATCACAAGAAATGTATTCACGGGGCTGGGGATATGGCCTAGTGGCAAGAGCGCTTGCATCATATACTTGAAGCCCTGGGTTCGATTCCCCAGCACCACATATACAGAAAATGGCCAAAAGTGGCGCTGTGACTCAAGTGGCAGAGTGCTAGCCTTGAGCAAAAAGAAGCCAGGGACAGTGCTCAGGCCCTGAGTCCAAGGCCCAGGACTGGCAAAAAAAAAAAAAAAATGTATTCACTACCTTATTATGTAACTGTACCCCTCTGCACAACACTTTCTCAATAAAATTTAATTTAAAAAAGGTACAAACTGATAACTTACTTTCATAGCTAAAAAAATTTACTATCTATGAATTCATTATTATGAAAATGTAAATGTAGGGGCATATCAAAATCATACCAGAGGAACTAAGTGTGAGCTTGTCAAATACACCTGACCAATAATGCAAAGATCTCACTGAAGTGCCAGACTTTGAAGTCAGACCCCACTTTACCACGCGAAACCCCACTTTATCACGTGAACCTGAGATAAGCTTATTAGGGCCCAGCCAGTCTAGAACTCTAACCGCTGGGAATGCTTAACTCTGACTGCCCCCAGAATGCCTCGAGCCCGGAGCCAATCAGATTTGTACCTGTGTCCTAATCTTGCTTGCTTGAACACCTGATTGTTGTAACTTTGTTTTTTGCCTTTATAAGCCCTGTGTAATCACAGCTCCAGGCTTCCTCCTAACCTCCGCTGTGTCAGTGGGTAGGACAAGGCCCGAGTATAAAAGCAACTACCAATCCCTCTACTGTATGCCTCATAGGGTCAACAAGTGACACACTCCTGTCCCTTGGAGATTCAACTCAGCACAATCTGGTTTGATACTGCCCACTGGAACTGCCATTAGGCTGGACCCAATGTGCCTCATGCCAAGTTTTGAAACTTGGATGAGCTCTGTGCCTTGAGCCAACTCTGTTTTGGTAGCTCTGACTCTGAACAGCTTCGTGATGGGCTCATCATATTGTTTACATACACACTTGCAATGAATGCATTTGGAGCAATTCTTTGGCTCTTTAGTAAGATTCTTTTGAGTTTCATATCTGCTTATATCCTCTTAACTGATCTGTAATCTGTATATTTGTGTGCAGTTTAATGATCTGAGAGTATTAGTAATAGGTTGTGATGGGATAAAAAGAATCTGTTTGTCAATGAGCACAAGAACCAAGCAAAAATCAAGAATTCTTGGTGACTGAAAGTCTACAAAATTGACTCAGCATATAAATTTGTTATTCAATAAATTTAGACACTGGAAAGATAAAAATGTCTATGTTGCTGACAGTTTACAGGAGAAACCACACTAACTTGTTTATTCATTACTTCCATATCAAACTGCTGCTTTATGAAATTTGTAAATTACTGATCAGAACAAATTTGTGGTCTGTATGGATGGTGTTGTATACAAGTATATACTCAGTTACAGTGAAGGAACTTTGATTTTCCTTTCCCATTTCTCTTCTTGTCTCCCTCCTTCCCTTCCTTTTTTGCTTTTCATTTCCCTTGCTTCTTTTTCAATAACCGCACGAAGTCGTTTCATATAACCTCTTTCATTATTATGATTCTTCTGTTTCTTGGAAAATTCTTCGAACTTGAACTAGAAAATGTGAATTATGTTCACCTGAACATAGGACATCTGAAACAGGACACCTGATTGGCCACATTAGGACTATTAGAAGTAGTTTTTTGTTGTCCTATTAAGTGATGGGCTTTTTTTTTTTTTGAAGGGAGTAAAAAGAAACTACAGTACCTATAAATATATGCAATCATATATTTACTTACAGGGATATTGCTAGAAGCTCTGTAGTCAAATATCAAAGACTTTCTGTGAAACAGGCAGGTATACTGAAATGAGGAAATAACTGTTTGACAGACCATACTATGCCTAGCTTGTGCTTTAGGCTTATTTCCTTTGAGCATAGCTTACTGGAGAAAATATTGGCGAGTTTCTTGTTGTTGGAAATTTTTATTTTTTGGCTTGAAAATTTGTATTGCAAAGTTTTCATTGAATATCTTTCAAAGAGTATTGGTAATAACTTGGCATGCGATGACAATAACTTTTTTCTTTGGTCTCTGACAAAGTTTACTTACAATTTGTCCATCTCAACTGCTCCTATGTTTAGCAATAAACATCAGTTTGGAAAAGTGATCGCTCGTGGGAAATTCTGTTCTGAACTAAACAATGATGAAAGGATTGTCAAGGAAGTTCTTTGCATAAACCTGTTTACATACCAAAATTATTAAATCAAGTTCTCTTCCTTTTTATTTTGTCCCTTTCCAAGGAGGCAATTTTTTACTCACCTTGGCAGTTCCAAAGTCATTCTCTGGTCCCGGTTGTCTAGACCTAGCAGGTGGAGCCTGTGGGGTTTACAACTGACACAGCTCCCCTTAGGCTAAGTCTTTAGCACACCATAATGGGATTAGGCATTTCCCAGGGGATCTTCGCCCCAGGACATGAGCTTCTCCTTTTGTAAAGCATATTTGACACAAGGCAGGCTCTGCGTGAGGCTAAAGATCTAAACTCCTCACTGGGACAAGCTCCAGTCAGGTTAAAAGTCCATGTCGGCTGGTGCTTCAGCCGGAACACCGGCTCCCGCCAACTGAGGGTTTAAAACCTAAGCATGGGGAGGTGGAGCTGTGGCTCATAAGTGGTGGGCTAAAGTCAGCCTGGAGCGAAAGAGCTCAGAGACAGCGCCCAGGCCCCGAGGCCAAGCCTCACCACCGACAAAAACAAACCAACTCCAAACAAAACAAAACAAAACAAAATGTCCCTGGGTGGACTCTAGGGGAAGAAGGAGCGCCCTTCGAGACCAGTACCTTCCATCAGGTCCCATCTGTCCCCACGTGCTCGGCGGTCTCGCAGAGGCGACTCGGGGCTAGTCCTGCTGGGAGAGAGGCGGGGCGCGAACCAGCTCGGGGCTGGCTATTCCCCCACCCCTCCCCGCAGCGGAAGTTGAGGTGTCGGGGTGGGATTCCAAGGACTGGGGACGACGTCCTGCGGCCTGTACACAGGCTCGTGGGCGACCCCGAGTGGACGTCGGTGAGGAGGGGGCCGCAGGAAGCCTCCCCCTGGGCACTGCCAAGACAGTTCGTGACAGCGAACCCACCTCTAGCTGCCGCTTCTTCAACTGCCTTCGCTCTGGGCTTCCCACCCACCTGGGGCGGAGAGCCGGTCTTCTCGCGAGAACACGGTGAACCTCGCCTCTTCGAATTGCGGGCTCTCGCGAGAAGAGGCTGAGGAGCCGGCCTGCAACCTGCCAGGGGCAGCTCTGGGTAGGCGCAGCCGCCAAAGTGGCCGCCTGGTAACCAACCACCTCGGGAAGCATTCCGTTGACGGGGCAGGGGGTGGAGGGGCGGCGGAAGGCGTCACTGGACTCGGCTCTTGCTTTCATCCTCGGTGGCCGCCCAAGAGAGACTACAGGTTCGACGGGGCTGGGGCTCCAGCCGGCGAGCGCCGCGGGGGCGGCGCGGGAGGTCTGGCTGGCGGGCGGGGGGGGGGGGGTGCCGGCGGAAAAGAGGGGCGGAGTGCGTGAGAGTCTGAGCCGGGGCCGAGTTGCGGGCGGGAGAGGGGGTGGCGTGCGGGGGCGCTGGCGCCGGGCACCCAGCTCTGAGAGGCGGAGGTGGGACTGAAGTTCCGAGGCGGCTGCCTTTGAGGTTGGGAGTGTGGAGGCCTTTGGCCGGGGGGAGGCAGGCGATTCCCCCTCTCATTCCTCTTTTCCAGGGCAGAAGAACCGCGTGCCCCGCCCCTTTCCTGTCATCCCGGGCCTCGGCGGCGACGGCCTGAGGGGGGCGCATCACAATAGCGCGGTGAGTAGTTCTCCTTTTGGGGAGGGGGACCGGACTAGGTGGCCGACAAGTCTCCCTTTCAATGAAGAAGAGATTCCCCCCACCCCACCCCCCCAGCCCCACATCATAATGTGCTGGCGTGGTTTTGTGTGCTCAGACATTCACGTTAGGGCGAAAGCTTTGTTTCCCCAAAACTTGTAGAGACAAGGTCCCGATTTCTTTCCTCTTCCGATACTTAACCCCACCTCCCTTAGCATTGGGAATAGGGTTGGGGAAACTTAGACCTTACTTAATAATCACATTTAGTAATTGGTTACAAAGTGTGATTAGACTAATCAGTCCTGACCCTAACCAATTCTGTATTTCTCAGTCTTTTAAATCAATGATGAAGAGTCACTAGTCCACACATGCTAAAGATAGTGCCATTTGCTTGTCACAGAGCGCCTTTAGCGTATGAAATTGTTATACAGCTGTTTGATCTTTGAGGAATCTTTATGCTTTTTATCTTAAGAAAAACTCGATGAAGCAGCACAGCATATTGATTTTATTTGGACATTTGATTTCCTGCTGTCCATTCCTACTATCCAAATTTTGTCAGATTTTTTTTCTTTATAAATTTTAGAGAAGTGTTTAGGGATACATTTTGAATGAAAAAAATCTATGGAAAATTTTAACGGAAAGATACACGTGCCAGGCATAAGGGCTAAATGAGTTTCAGTATTGGAGAGACCATCCTAGGATTGAAGTTTGTTCTTAAAACCAAAAATGGAATCGTCATTTGCATATGAAGAGTAGAAAATACTTGAGAAATGATTTCATGGTGGGTTACTGGTAATAACGTGTAACATGTGTGAGGAGAGGTACTTTTGAAGGTGTAACTGTATTTGATCAAGATCCCAAACATTTCTAAGGGTTTAGTGAATTAATTGCAAGTTATATGCAAGAAGGAAAAGTAGGAATAATGGCCTATGATAAGGAACTAGTGTTATTAGGAAAACCTTTGGTGTCATAGCAGTGTTTTTGAGTGCTTAAACCTTTTTTTTCACTCCCAAACAAGCTTTCAGGTGGACTTGTTACTTTGTATATATTATTCTCCCACCATCTGAATTTTTTTCTACCTCATTCTTTCTTCAAGGTCTTGTGAATTGTTTTATTATTAACTATGAAATTATAAACAACTGAGTTCTACTTTCTGACCTTTTACATTAGATAAATTAGTGAAGTGTGAAAGTGATGTTGAAAATATTCACCTTTCATAGAGATAGATTATGAGACTCAAACTCACATGCCTTTCAGGTATTAGACAAGTAATGAAAATAGGATGTTCATTAGTGTTCAGGTTTTATCTAAGAGAATTGTCCAATATTGAGGGCTACCTGATTAGTTCTGTATATGAATATGGTCTTTTAGCCTTTTGAACCTTCTCAGAGAATACAGGAAATCTAGATTCTTTATGTGTAGTTTTATTTAAAAATGACAGGTGGGGCCTACTGGCAAGAGTGCTTGCCTCCTACACATGAAGCTGTTCGATTCCCCAGCACCACATATATGGAAAACGGCCAGAAGGGGCGCTGTGACTCAGGTGGCAGAGTGCTAGCCTTGAGCGGGAAGAAGCCAGGGATGGTGCTCAGGCCCTGAGTCCAAGGCCCAGGACTGGCCAAAAAAAACAACAGGTAATATTTAAAAAAAACAACCTTCATGTGAGCCCAATCAAATACACACCTATTTGTAATTGTGTTCTGAAACTCCAGGCCTGACTGCTGTTCTTTAGCTTTTTTGCTCAAAACTAGCACTCTACCATCTTGAGCTACAGCACCACTTCTGGTTTTCTGGTGGTTAATTTTAATTGGAGATAAGAATCTCACAGACTTTTCTGCCTGGGCTGGCTTTGAACCAAGATCTTCAGATCTCAGCCTCCTGAGTAGCTAGGACTATAGGCATGAGCTACCGGCATCTGGATCCTAATAAGTTTTTTTTTTCTTTGCCAGTCCTGGGCTTTGGACTCAGGGTCAGAGCACTGTCCCTGGCTTCTCTTTGCTCAAGGCTAGCACTCTGCCACTTGAGTCACAGCGCCACTTCTGTATATGTGGTGCTGGAGAATCAAACCCAGGGCTTCAAGTATAAGAGGCAAGCGCTCTTGCCACTAGGCCATATCCCAGCCCCCCCCCCCCAATAAGTTTTTAATTGGAAATAAAAGAGATGTTGATATCTCAATTAGTTTGGAATTTCAAACTATTGAAAGACTTGGAAAACTCTCAAGTCTAGTAGCAACCAGTTGATAGGTTTAATAGTCTTTACATTGGGACAAATTGAACTGGAATTTCAGTGGAAATCTCTCCACAGTTTTAGTTTTTGTAGCTTGTTACTTATAGTTACCAATGCCTAAAAATATATGGAAAGTTCCAGAAATAGTTTTTACATTTTAAAACACATGCTACTCTGAGCAGCATGATGAAATCTTGTGGCTCCCTCTTTGTCCTTCTTGGGATGTGGATCTGCACTGTATATGCTATCCATCCATCAGTTACTGAATAGTTATCTTGGCTATTGGAGGGATTGTCCTGTTAAAGAACCCTTATTTTACTTATCCCTTAAGTGTAAGAAAATGACACTGACAATTCAGATATGACAGGAAGCCAGAGTGTGCTGCCTTTAAATTGGAAAAAAGAAAAAAGACAATTCTTGACTTTATAAAGAAAGAAAAAAATTGTATGGTTGTTAAAATGATAAGGTGGTTAAGATCTAGAATAAAATATTTTGAGGAGCTGAGCACCAGTGGCTCATGCCTGTAATCCTAGTATTCAGGAGGCTGAGATCTGAGGATCATGGTTCAAAGAAAGCCCAGACCGGAAAGTTTGTGAGACTTTTATTTCCAGTTAACTATCAGAAAATGAGAAGTGGCATGATGGATGAAAGTGGTAGAATGCTAGCCTTGAGCAAAAGTGCTCCAGGATAGCGCCCAGGCCCAAAGTTAAAGCCCCACAACCGACCAAAAAATGTTTTGAAAGGCTATCCTTTTTTTTTTTTTGGCCAGTCCTGGGCCTTGAACTCAGGGCCTGAGCACTGTCCCTGGCTTCTTCCCGCTCAAGGCTAGCACTCTGCCACTTGAGCCACAGTGCCACTTCTGGCCGTTTTCTGTATATGTGGTGCTGGGGAATTGAACCCAGGGCCTCATGTATACAAGGCGAGCACTCTTGCAACTAGGCCATATCCCCAGCCATTGAAAGACTATCTTTACATAACTTTTATTACAACCTATTTTCATTATTGTTTTATAACTTCTTGTGTATTATTAGTTATTGTTAACATCTTACTGTACTATCTTAAAAATTAAACTTTATAGGTATTTGTGTATACATATATGTATATACACACATACACACACACTTATGGTTCATTTGATACTATCCAAAGATTCAGGTATCCATCCATTCAGGTATGTCCATTCAAGTCCACCATCCAGGTGAACTTGAAGCATATATCCCAACTGTGGGGAGGATGCTATATTAATATTTGAATTACAGAAATAACTAAAGAAAAGTTTCTGAGTATTTGTAGTTTAATAAGTTAGAATTTGGGGTGAAGTTGATTTATACCTGTCTTAAAAATGAAACTGGTTCATTTTTAAGTTCTTTATTATACTTCCAGCTAGTGTGTAATATTAAAGCCCTTTACAATCCATTTTATTGTTTGAATGTTTATATTGTTTGCTTTATTATTCCACATTTTTTACTTGGGTATTTTTACTGAATGAAATTCGGATCCCTTGGAAGAGGGGAAGAGGAAGTTTTGGAAAGGGATGAGGAAATATGATGTGAAGGAGGCACTCCTGTGCCTCTTGTCTATGTTGTCCATTAAAAGATTGGTTATATTTTTCTTGTTGCAATAGATACTTTGATTAGAGTTTGTGCCTTATATAGAGTTTAAAGACATTGTAATATTGAGCTTTAGATTAAAACTCATTTATCTGTTAGTTGAAAGTACTTCATTCACATAATCTGGCTCTTGCCTGGTTGAATTGTGGGAAACAGGCATATTGGAAGTAAGAGCTAAGAAAGAGATAGTCCTCCTACATATATATATAAATGGCAAAGTGAAGGATCTAACTAGAGGTAAGGATAGGAGAATCTAGATGGGGAAAAGAAGAATTTTGAAAAGGAAGTTAGAACAGTTAAGCACCTTTAGGATACTTTATTGTTTTTTTGTTTGTTTTTTGTTTTTCTTTTCTTTTTTTTTTTTTTTTGCCAGTCATGGGCCTTGGACTCAGGGCCTGAGCATTGTTCCTGGCTTCTTTTTGCTCCAGGCTAGCACTCTGCCACTTGAGCCACAGCGGCACTTCTGGCTGTTTTATCTATATATGTGGTGTTAGGGAATCAAACCCAGGGCTTCATGTATATGAGGTAAGCACTCTTGCCATTAGGCCATATTCCCGGCCCCGTTTTTGTTTTTTTTTAAACAGGACATCTTTGGGAATTTGCAGAATTTCGTGTGTGTCTTTTCAAGTCCAGGTAGACAAGTATCTCTATCTAATCCCTGTCTCTCTAAAATGAGAGGTGAAAGAGGAGGAGTTATGTGTTATTTTTGTTCTGTGTTCCTTTTTGAAAGTTTTAAAAACCTTTTTGAGAGATTTGTTTTAATATTTGTGAAGACTGAGCTTGTTGAGGGAGCACCATCATTTTCTTTTCCCTGTGTTTCTACAGTGACTTAACCAGGAAGTTCTCCTGGAAGTAGCTTTCTGCACTTCCTCTTGTACTCTGAAATATTCTCCCAAATGACAATCTGAAGAATCTAGGAGTTGACTATATTTTTCTTTATGCCTTCCAGTTTTGTTTTTGGAACTCCAAATTCTTAGGATATATTTTCTATTCGTCTGTACAGTAGGTTTATTTGAACAGACTGGACCCTTATACGAGAGAAGGAAATGGAACACCTACAGTTATAACTGGGTAAGTTTAATTTATAGTTGAAGTAATCAGACGCTTTTGCTGTTGGTTCCAGTTATATTTTTGTCTTCATTTGCCATATTTCTTTATTTTCTTCTTTTGTTGATTCCAAACTAAAAGGAAAAGGGGAAGAGGTAGGTAGGATGTTTGTTATTGGAGGAAAAATTATAGGTTGAGCCTTCCTAATCTTAAAATCTGAAATCTGAAAGGCTCTAGAATCCATACCCTATTCAGCATTGACATGGTATCACAAATCTGATGATTCAATGTACACTTTTTTCATGTGCAAATTAAATGAAACGATCATACCTTCAGGCTATAAGTAACAAATGAATTTTGTGTTTAGATTTGAGTCTCATTTCCAATATATTTCATTAAGTATATGAAAATATTCTGAAAATGCAAAAAAGTCTGAAATTTGAAACATTAATGGTGCCAAGCATTTCAGATAAGGGACACACGCAACTTGGGATATATTCAACTTGTATAAGAATATTCTTTTTTTTTTTTTTTTTGCCAGTCCTGGGCCTTGGAGTCAGGACCTGAGCACTGTCCCTGGCTTCCTTTTGCTCAAGGCTAGCACTCTGCCACTTGAGCCACAGCGCCACTTCTGGCCGTTTTCTGTATATGTGGTACTGGGGAATTGAACCCGGGGCTTCATGTATATGAGGCAAGCTCTCTTGCCACCAGGCCATATTCCCAGCCCAAGAATATTCTTTTTCTTTTTAATTTAATTTTATTGTCAAGATAATGTACAGAGGGGTTACTGTTACAATGTAAAGTAGTGAGTACATTTCTTGTCCTACTTGTTACTCCTTCCCTCATTTTTTCTCCCACTAGAATTTTATTTTTCTCTGTAATAGAATATTTATTTGAGGCGGGAGGGCTAGGAATGTGGCTTAGTGGTAGAGTGCCTGTCTAGCATGCATGAAGTCCTGGGTTCGATTCCTCAGCACCACATATACAGAAAAAGCCAGAAGTTGCACTGAGGCTCAAGTGGTAGAGTGCTAGTCTTGAGCAAAAAGAAGCCAGGGACAGTGCTCAGGCCCTGAGTCCAAAGCCCAGGACTGGAAAAACAAAAGAATATTTGGGCTTAGGCTAATGTTGCATTTATACCACCATGTTGGTTTACTCAGGAACCTTGAAACTTAGATCTGCCTTACTAAGAAGGTAGCAAACTAAAACTCATAGGTGGACAGTGGATAATTAGAATTCAATGAGATGCTCACTGGGAGAGGACTAAGCGGTTAATGTTAAATGTTAAATATAAGTAGTGTGAATACAATGAACCAAATAGACTTTCAGTGCATTTTGGATTTTTTTTAATTGGAGTTGCTTAACTGGTAGAGTGTTTTTAAATATTCCAATATCTGAAAAACTTGAACATACAAAACACTTTGAATACCCAACCTATTGTTTGAAATACCAGGATGTAATAAAAAATTTATGTTAACTATGGCATCTTATAGCACAGATTTCTGAAGATTGTAAGATATCTTTGTCAGAGAAGCATCTTAAACTTACCAATAGTTGAGTTGTTCTGTTTAAAAATGTAAGTAATCAGATTACATGGTAAAATTAGCCATTGGTATCTGAGAGGATTAGTGCTCTCCTCTCCAGTCTTCACTTCAGGGATGTAAAGCCTTCAGATGCTCATCTCTTATATATAAAATGTAGTAGTATTTGCATATAACCTACACATAAATCTTTCCATATACTTTAACTCATCTCAGAAATTACTTAAAGTACTTAAAACAATGTAAATGTTATACAAATAGTGGGAATAATGACAAGATAAGTCTATATAATCCTCAGCTAGTTGAATCATGAGCATGAAATTTGAGGATACTGAGTGCTGACTATTAATTTTTATCTTTGTGGTTAAAAATGAGTCATCTATTAGTATTTCTGCTCACAAACTGAAATTAACATTGAGTAGCTGGAATGAGGTGAAATTTTGTCACAATGGATCATTGATTAGAAACTATGTGTAATATTTTTCAAAGGTCATTTTACGTTGTACTACTTTTCTGTTAGGAATGTGTCATTTAGAAACATTTAAATCTGAGTTTAAAGTACACTGTTAGCTCTATGACATTTAAGTTGCTTAACTTCAAGTTGCTCCGGGCCTTTATTTCCTCACATGGAAAAGACATAAAATTTTTTTTCAGGAATTTTTATTAACGTATATAACAATGCTTTATAAACAGAAAAATGATGTATGAATGCAAATTTTGAGAACTTTGTGTTTGTCCAGAAGATAGTATTCTGGCATCATTGCCTCATACTTTTCAGCCCCTCTACTTCTAGTGGCTTTGAAACATCTTCATCAGTTAGTTCACGTTCATATCTACCTGTCTTATTTGGAGAGGACCAGTTCAATAGACTATTTATAGCCTTACCCAGTACGATTCTTCTACTGGAAATTGCAAAGCCTTTCCTTTTTCCTTTTCCTTTTGTTTATTCTAGTAAGTATTAAACAGTAGCGAACTTATGTTTTCTGTGGTGGCTTTCATTGACTGATATTTGGTGTTCTCTGTAATTTAAATGCCAGATAGAAAAATAGCAGATGAGAGAACAAATTAGAGAGAGAGATGGTGTAGGTGTAGCATTTAAAAAAGTCATCTACTGGTTGGACTTCTGTGGCTACATTTTCAAAATAACCAGCAAAAACTAAGCTAGAGGTGTGTTACAAGTGGTAGAGAGCCAGCTAATGAAGTAAGCCAAGTGAATTCAAGACTTTGAATGCCATCTACAATAATGTCCTCCCTCCTGCAAAAACAAAACAAAAGTCATTTATTGGGATACTATTATCTGGTTCTGAAAAATGAGCGTATTTTATTGTTTGGATTATTGCACTTTAATTTTGCTTATAGCTGATGAGTAGAAAATTATCCTGACTTTTCTGTTTTTAGATTACATTAAATGTTATCCTGTAATCTTACTCAGGAGGCTGAGATCTGAGGATCACGGTTCAAAGATAGTCCAGACAGGAAAGTCCCTTTGAGACTTTTATCTACAATTAACCACTTAAAAACTGGAAGTTACACTGTAGCTCAAAGTGGTAGAGCTCTAGCCTTGAGCAAAACATGCTCAGGGACAGTGCCAGTTCAAGCACCATGGCTGACAAAAATAAATAAAATTTAAAACTCAGATACCTAGGAATCTTAAGTATAAAAATCATATATAACTGTTTAAAATAATTTTTATGCCTATTTTCAGATGAGCAAAGTATTTATTTTAAAATTAATTATTGTTGTATATCAGATACTAGAATTTGATTTTTCTCATATTTAGAAAACAAGCATGCAATCTGTTCCTTTCATGCTGTCAGCTCTTCCACTCTTTTTTCTTTTGTGTTACCAGTCCTGGGGCTTGAACTCAGAGCTTGAGCACTGTCTTTGAGCTTTTTTGTTCACTGTATCACTTGAGCCTCAGTTCCACTTTTTTTGGTGGTTAATTAGAGATAAGAGTCTCAAGGACTTTCCTTCCTGAGATGGATATTTGAACCATGATCCTCAGATCTCAGCCTCCTGGGTATCTGTGATTACCGGTGGAAGCCAGCAGTTCATAGCTCTTCAACTCTATTCATTTGGGTTTTGTTTTATTGTTTTGTCATGTGAGGGATTCAAACCCAGCACTTTGAACCTGGCATGCTAGGCAAGTATTCTACTTCTAGGGCCATACTCCCAAGTCCCTTTTAAAGTTTTCTTACATTATTCTATCTATAATGATTTAAACATTTAGGAAAATTAGAGGAAGTTCAAATAATTTAGCATATGCAAGTAGATTTGAATATAATAGGTTAATTTATCATGTAATCTTCATTTAAGACATTATATTCTTTAATACAGAGAGATTATTTTGTGTTGTATTTAATGAACTTCTTTTCGAAATTTAATGTTTCCCATCTTCTCTGTCATAAATGCTCTTTGATAAATGTTTGTTTATTTGTTTTGTTTTTGTTGCCAGTCCTGGGGCATGGACTCAGGGCCTGAGCACTGTCCCTGGCTTCTTCTTGCTCAAGGCTAGCACTCTACCTCTTGAGCCACAGCACCACTTCTGGCTTTTTCTATATATGTGGTACTGAGGAATCGAACCCAGGGCTTCATGTATACAAGGCGAGCACTTTACCACTAGGCCACATTTCCAGCCACTTTGATAAATGTTTGTTTTACCAGTTATGGGGCTTGAACTCCGGGCCTGAGTACAGTCCTTGAGCTCTTTCGCTCAAGGTTAGAGCGCTACTACTTTGAGCCACAGCTCCACTTCCAATTTTCTGGTGGTTAATTGGAGATAAGAGTCGCACACTTTCCTGCTCAGGCTGGCTTTGAATCACTATCCTCAGGTCTCAGCCTCCTGTGTAGCTAGGATTACAGGCTTGAGCCATCAACACCCAGATGATAAATATATTTTTTTAGGATAAAAATTCAAGTGTCTTGTGTCAGAGTATATGCATTTTTCAAAGTTTATCAATTTACACTTCCACAAACTTGGGTACCTATTTTTCCAGTACTTCACCTATCAGTAGTTATTGTAAAAACAAAGTGATATGTTGAACATCTGATTTAACTTGATTTTCCCTTAGTGAATGATGTGCAATATTTATTTCTCCCCTGGTTTTTTGTGGGGCTTGAACACCCAGCTTGGATGCTGTCTCTGTGCTCATTTTTACTTAAGGCTAGTGCTCTACCACTTTGAACCACAGTACCACTTCTGGTTTTCTGATGGTTAATTGGAGGTAAGAGTCTCACAGACTTTCCTGCCCAGGCTGTCTTTGAACTGTGGTCCTTAGATCTCAGCCTCCTGAGTAGTTAGGATTACAGGTGTGAGAAACCAGCACCCAGCTATTTTTTCCCTTTTTTATGGCCATTTGTACTCATTTTGTAATTTGTTAGTTTACAAATTTTTCTACTTTTATAGTATTTAGATTTTAAGTATATACGTAAATCTTTCTCATATTTAAGACTTTGATCTTTTATATTGTAAAAATTCAGCTTGTCACCTATTTTTTGTAATTAAAAATTTTTAATGATCTAACCTAATTCTTCTTGAAAGCTGGTCTTTAGTCTTAATTCTAGTCTCTTTTGATTTCTCTGGTCTTTGCAGAAAATTTTGCAGGTGCCTCGAAGTAAATATTCCTTTTTCTGATATTAGTGTTTAGATTGAAGGTATTTTTCTTTGACTTAGCTGTATCAATTTTTTTTGTCTATCCTGAGAACCAGTTAAATATTTGCCTATACACTTTTTTCTTTAAAAAGTAACTTTATGTTCCACTTTGAACTTTTTAGCGATCTGGAATTTGAGAGAGGTAAGAAAGGAAAGTCCTTTGCTAGAATAGCCAAGTAGTGTTTGTAGAATCTTATCTGTCATCTTCCTATCTTTTAGTGGCTTGAAATGAATCACAAAGACTCAACATTTTCTGGGTAGGTCATTGGATAGGTTGTGTGTTAAAGTTGAAAGACAGTATAGAATGGTGGGAAAAAGCCACTAAGTATTGTGGATCTCATCCTGCTTATTAAGGTAAGTTTTGAAATAAGCCTTAATTCAATGACCGTAGATTATGAGAAAACAGTTTTTTTTTTTAGTTAAAGGAGAATATTGCCTATAATACTAGATCACTAAGATATCTAATGTTGTTCTTTGTGGGCAAGATTTTTGTCTTAGGGAAAGTTTTAAGTTCTGTAAGAAAAAGTGTTTAAAATTTTAAGTTCTGTAAGAAAAAGTGTTTAGAACAAAAATAACTTCTTTTTTGGAGAAGGTTCCGATAATCTTCTAACTCAAGGCAGATACAGTAGGTACTGCTCATATGTGAGACTAAGTTAATTAAAAAGGAAAATGAAAAATACAGTTCTTTAGTTGTAGCAGCTACAGTTCATAAATTAATATGGCTAGTGGCTGTTCTTACACAGTGAAAATATAGAACATTTCCATTATGACATAGAATTCTATTGGGGAGGACCACAGTCTAGAACCTGAATCATATTTATATTCCTTTTCTAGCCTATTGAATTGCTGGAAGATAGACAAGCAAAAAAAAAAAAAATCTCAAAGTAATCTAAAGGTGAGGGGAATACCCCTATAGGTCAAAATGTAGTAGTATAGTAAAGAGTTTATGAAAAAAATAAACTGCACAACATGAAAGTACCATGGAAGAAAAGAAGCAAGTAGTATTTGAGTCTTTTGTTTAAAAGATGTACTTAGAAGTTGGGTATGATCTCCTTTGATTTTAAGTACTTTTTAGCAAGCTTATATGGGCTTTGCCTATATTAAAAAATGTCAGGTGATTTGCTTTAAGATATTTCTAATTTTAAAGGAAAAACTTTGGTAATAATATAGCAACAGTACTATAATAAGCATAGAAAACAAAATATATTACTCTAAACAAAAAAATTGTGTACTTCCTAGTGAGTTTCAAGAACTTAGCATTATAAAGTGTGTCTCCTAACTTAGAAAACTAATCATTTAATGCAAGTACTTTTTAAGTGCTTAATTAAGATTCAGAAATATCATCAAACATTTATTGAGCTGTTTGAGATAAGAAAAGAAAAAAAAATGAAGGAAGCCTCCCCTCTCCCCTGGTCATGGGGCTTGAACTCAGAACCTGGTGGCATCTCTGACTTCTTTTGCTCAAGGCTAGAGTTCTATCACTTTGACCCACAGTACTACTTCTAGTATTCTGGTGGTTGATTGGAAATAAGAGACTCTCACAGCCTTTCCTGCCCTGGGCAACTTTGAACCTCGACCCTCAAATCTTAGTCTCCTGAGTAGCTAGGATTTCAGACATGAGCCACCAGTGCCTGGCCAAGAGAGAAGCATTTTTTAAGTAGTGCTAGCTTGATTAGGAAATGATCATCCTAGACCTGATGGTGTCATCTCGGTCTTCAGAAGGCTTGAGGCCAGGCAAGTGGATGTTCAAGGCCAGTCTGGGTTACAGAATGATACTTAGATTTTAAAACAAACACAACAAAAAGTAAACAAAATTTGAATAGAAATTCAGCAAAATTATTATTTGGGAGGGGTGAGGTTGTGTGTAGTGGTAGAGTGCTTGTATAGTATGCACGTAGCCCTAAGTTCTATCCCTAGTACTGTAAAAATATACTATTCCCACTGTAACAAATTAGAAAAGGACAACAGCTTTTGTGTGAAGTAAACGGTATCTTAGAGGGGATTTTTAGGCTCATTTGATAATATCTTCAAAAATTATTTCTCAGAATGCTATTTCTGCTTTCTTGATATATATTTCCTGAGTACAGAAATTGAATTATTTTATGTTTTACTCATTTTAGGGTAAGATTTACATGATTTAGTGCTGTGTGTGTATATATATAGGATATCTCTCTCTCTCTCTGTCTCGCTCTCGTCTTAAAGAAAAGCAACTGGTTTTGGGTGCCAGTGGCTTACCCATGTAATCTTAACTAGTCAGGCTGAGATTTGAGGATTGCAATTCAGAGCCAGCCCTGATAGGAAAGTCTATGGTACTCTTCTTTCCAGTAAACTACCAAAAAGCCAGAAGTGGAGCCATGGCTCAAGTGGAAAAGTGCTAGCCTTGAGCAGAACAATTCCAGGAACTTGAGTTCAATCCCTAGGAATGGCACACACAAACAAAAATAGTAACCAAAAGCTAAGACTTCATAAATATTCAAACTTTGTATTTCCTGTGCATTAATGTATTATATGAAATGCTCTTCAATTTCTTTCATATTAATTGATATTATTGTTAAAACTTATATACAAATTATACAAAGCTATTGGAACTCATAAATTATACTTTATTCTTGTCTTCAGGGATTTTATAGTATTGGGAATATTTGGCAGAAACATTCTGCCAATGAATATGTACTGACTATATGCAAAAAATAAAAAACAAAACTGTACATACTATATGTACGTACACTATGCATACATTTTTCTTTTAAAATTTTAAGAAAAAAATAAGATTTCTGTAACATCCTCCAATATTTTATTAAAGACCCCCAACATTATTATTATAACAACCATCATATATACAATTTAAATAGTGTGAGGGGACACAATGAAGAAGTTTCTCTTTTATTCTAGCATTCTTTCAGAGACAACTAGTCATTTTTTATGTGATATTGTAGACATTATCTTAAATCTGTCTTCTTTCACTTCTTTAATACTTTTTAAGTGTAAGTCATGGTGTATATCAGTAGTGACTGCAAATAACACATTGTATCACTAGTTTCCACCTGTCTCTGTAGCTCTGTTCATTTTTCTTTTCCATCTGCTATTGTGCCCATTTAAGTTATTATTCTTTTCAGCTAGAGCCAGATTGCCTTTTTTTAGGATAGTTTTTTACATCTGTACCAAAATTCCTTTCTGTTACTCATCAAGATAATTTTCTTTTTTTAGCTCTTTGGATGTGCTTTCCTTTGAGTGCTTTAAAGTCTTTGCTAACTTGAACATCTTGGCTCACGGGGTCAGTTTTTATTACCTAACATTTATAGTCTATCTCTTTTCTTTTTCTTCCTCTTTATTGAGTTTAAGTAACTACATAAATTTCAAGTACACATTTTAACCTGATGGGCATCATCATTCTAATATACAAAGTATATTATAAACTCTGTGAACATTAACAATAAAACAGTTTCTTTCAGATCAAGTGATATGTACATTTCTTTCCTTTTGCTTAGTATCATCTGTTCCCTAATTTTCTCTCATTTCCTCTCTCCCAAAACCACTCTTGAGTTGCTTAGTTCGCTTGCATCAATGTCTGTTGGAGCTGTTGGGCCCCTCTCCTGTATTTTTTACTCCCTTTTTACTCATTCTGAGCCCTTCTCCCAGCTTCCCTCTGATGTTTATGTGTATATACCATATGTGAGGTAAAGAATATAGGGTCCTCTAAAAACTTTGGGGTTCTTTTCACTCTGTATATTATTTTATGTACAAAGGGAGAGGTGCTTGGGTCTTATATAGTCTTATTTTCATATATCATAATTTTTTGTTGAAACCTAATATAGTATTCTTTTTGTTTTTGTTTTTATTTACCAGTTTTGGGATTTGACTTCAGGGCTTCCTATTTTTTTTTTTTTAACCAGTCCTTGGCCTTGGACTCAGGGCCTGAGCACTGTCTCTGGCTTCTTTTTGCGCAAGGCTAGCACTCTACCTTGAGTCACAGCGCCACTTCTGGCTGTTTATGTGGTGCTGGGGAATCGAACCCAGGGCTTAATGTATATGAGATAAGTGCTCTTGCCACTAGGCCATATTCCCAGCCCAGCTTCCTAATTTCTAGGCAGACAGATTTCTAGGTGCAGGAAGTCCCTCTTGCATTTATGTAATTTGGTGGTCAGCCCAAAATTTGGGCAGAGATAATATTCAAATTTTGAAATGTGTCTTCTCTGTGGGTCTTTTCTTTCTGAGAATTCCCTTGTAATTTCTGGTTCATCTGCTTGTAGTGGTCTATGTTCTGTGAGTACATGGCTATCAGTGGCTTGAGCAGTGTATACTAAAGGAATATTCTCAGTTACACAACATCATACTCATAGATCTCCTCCCATGGGACTTTCAAAGATAGATTCTTTTGTAGTTGCTGTTTTTCCCCCCTGCATTTGTTGTCTCCTCCATATGGCTGTGAAATTCATCTGTTATCCAGAAATCTGAGCATAGTTTGTGCTCTAACTTTGGATCTCACTGCCCTGCAGTTCTTTTACTCCTTCTATATCCACCTAATATTTCCATATGCATTTCCAGTCTTCAAGTTTTTCAACTAGTTTGAACTATGTGACTGGTTTCCATCACCACATTTGTGAGACATAGGGAAGACATTCAAACAAAAATCTTGGAACTGAACTTAAAATCTTGTCTCTTCCACTTGTAGTTTTTTAAGAATATACTCTTCTTCCACTACTCTTTACTTTTGGACACTTTCCATTTCAAAATAGGTGTTTTTGTTGTTGTTATTGTTGGTTATGGGACTTGAACTCAGGGTCTGGGTGCAGTTCCTTAGCTTTTTGCTCAAGACTGGCACTCTACTACTTGAGCCACACCTCCACTTCTGGTTTTCTGGTGGTTAACTGGATTTTAGAGTCTTACAGACTTTCCTGCCTGAGCTGCCTTTGCACTCTAGTTCTGAGTAGCTAGGATTATAAACATGAACCACCAGAGGTCAGCTTCAAAATAGGATTAAAAAAATAGCTTATCCTAACTTTTCTGCAGGAAGGCTTGCACAAATATGACACCTGTCTGCATTTGCAAGGGTTTCCTTTTCATCTTTCATTTCCATTTTTAAAAAGTTGTTTCTACTTATTTTTTGTTTGTTGTGAATATCTGTATTGTTTTCAAGGTCTTATAGCTCTTGATGCTGCTAAAAAATGACAGTTATGTTGTTCTTCATGGAAAAATTTAATGTGATTTCACAATCATGAGGGAATTATAAACATTTCTAGAAAAATATCAAGGCTTTCGTGGTGGTTAGGCATTATATATTCTTTGCTTTTCTGGGTGGCATAATCTTTCCTTAAGGATGGAGGTTTCGGGGGGAATGAGGGAGGAGGAAACAAACAGTACAAGAAATGTATCCAATGCCTAACGTATGAAACTGTAACCTCTCTGTACATCAGTTTGACAATAAAAATTTTAAAAAAAAATCTCACAGTTTATGAAAAAAAAAAGGATGGAGGTTCATCAAATTATCCTTAAGTTTCTGTTTTCCATCTAGGTCCCTGTGATGGCTTTCTTTGGTCAATATAGAATTAATTATATGAACATTCAGGTGTTTGTTCTTTTACCTGCTGGGATCAAGCAGTTTATTCCTTGAGATGATTTCTTCTCCTTTCAGTAATTTCCATACAGGAAAGGTTACCTTAGGACATTCAGTGTCCATCACCTATATGCTTGGATAACTGAAGGCTATCTTTGGCTCCCCACCCTCTCCTTTTCATTGCTTCCTTTCTCTTACCTGTCAGGAATTTCTCTTCAGTAATCATAACACTTGAATTGCTTCTCAGTTTAAGAAATATAGTTTCATGTCAGTTGAAAAGCTTTTATGTGAAAACACTGTTTACACCGAGATGTCCATAGGATGACCGAAGCCAGAAGATGGTTGAGGTTAAAAAGTGGTGCTCTTTGAGTAAAAAAAATTTCCTAAATACCAGCTTGGTATATTAGAAAGAACATGGCTTTTGCTTAAACGTATCGTTTTTTCCTTTAGATTGTGTTGGATTATACTGGATGGTAGTGAATTTGCTAACTCTTAATTGAGGCACACTTGCGTCCCTAAACAGAAATTTTAATCTTAGCTCTGTGGATTTTTTTCATAGGATAATATGGAGATAAGTTTTAAATAGAATGGTTTTAAATAAGATGTATCTTAATTTCTTAGTTCATTGATAACCTAGTACGAATAAGAGAAAATGATCTCTTTCACTTTCTTTTTTAGAAGTCCTTGAATGGATCATATTAATACTATCTGAAATAGTGTCCTAGGGAACACTTACTTATTATGATGTCTTGAAGATTCTGTGAAGAATCTGTTTTATATATACTAGTATTCAAAAGAAGAGAAAGTACTGAACCACCCTTTTCTCATTTGGCTTTTGGTAATTTCATGAGAAACAAGACATAATTTACTTAACCAAATAGGTCCCAGCCTATATATAGTTGATTTCTAGGTTATTTGGAATTTAGATTGTTTCTGTTGTCTATAAATGAACAGTGGCATGTTTTCTGGAAACTGTTACCAGTCTTCTAGCATCAATTGTTCTATAAACAACAATACATTTAATTTGGCAATTATGATATAGTCATTGGGGTTTCAGTGCCAAATTTTAAAAGAACTTTTTATGGTAAGATGGTCAGATATAGGAAATGGAGAGACATTAAAAGTTTTTCAGAAAATAATTTTGCTTGTAGTAGGGCAAATGGTCAATTAAGTGGTTGTAAAGAGTTCGGCCAAGAGCTTATTGATAGATGACAAAGGTTGAAATGAAGGCAACAGCTTTATGAATTAGAAGGGAGAAAAGGAGTAAAAAGAAAATTGTGAGGTAGATTTCATGTGGGAAAAAGAAGTCAAGGACCACTTTAAAGGAGAAACTAGGATGAAAAGATTGGCATGTTGGATTTCCTGAGAATTTAGATTGAAACAATGAATAATGGAAATAGCATTTGTATTGTGTCTGGTATTTTGATAGTTTTCAACTGTACATTTCTTTCTTTGAATCAACTGGGAAAATAGATATTTTCCTGCTGCTAGATGTGTACCAGCCACTGTAACAGTGTCAGAAGATTGAATCTCAATTTTCTTATTCATTCCTTGTGGTTAATATTTTTGGCCACTGTCTACCATGGTTTAGGATTTTCTTCTCTGTCCTATTCATAGACCTGTCTCTAGTATTTGAATACAGGGAGGGAAAATGCCCCTGTAAAGAAATATTAATCCCTAAAACAGTTTATTTGAAGACCAACAAAGCCTGGAGGAAATGTTACTAAACTCATTCCACAAAATCTGCTAAACCTACACTCTCTTCTTACTGAATATTTCCCCTCTACTATTCTTTTGGGTTTTCTTGCTGACCACATCTTTCTTTTTTCTTTGTCTCAGATTTTTTCTTCCTCTTCTCTTCAGTACAGATCATAGCAATGACATAAAACTGAAAAGTGTTAATGTTTGCTCTAAAGTGAATATGCTTTTATTTTTATAACTTAAAGTTGAAATCAGATTCTGATTATTTTCAAAATAATTTCTTTCTTTTTTTTTTTTTTCTCATCTGAGATCTGATTTTTTTTTTTTTTTTTTTTTGCTAGTCCTAGGCCGTGAACTCAGGGCCTGAGCACTGTCCCTGGCTTCTTTTTTGCTCAAGGCTAGCACTCTGCCACTTGAGCCACAGCGCCACTTCTGGCCATTTTCTGTATATGTGGTGCTGAGGAATCGAACCCAGGGCCTCATGTATACGAGGCAAGCACTCTTGCCACTAGGCCATATTCCCAGCCCTCTGATTGATTTTTGATGATTCTGTGATCCTTCAGGAAACAGATTTCCTTTTTGAGACCATTCAACAAATTATTTGACATTTAATCAGAAATTTGAATCAGCCATTGTCTAATTCTTTATTTCACTTAGTGTTCTATTTTCATACATATATTACATTAAAGTATGCATTTATTATGAGATTTGCAGTTGTTTGTAGAAACAAAGTACTAAGTAATTATGAAGAGAAAAAGGATGGCAAAAACATTTCTCCAAAATGAAAATATTCTACTTGATAGATATTAATGCCCTGAACATGCTAAGCAAGCATTCTACTACTAAGCTGCATCTCCATTAGTAGTCTTTACAATCTACTGCTATTTTATTTTTTATGGTAGTTTTTTTTGTGGGGGGCACTGAGGGTTGACTCAGTGCCTCACACTTAGGCAAGAATGCTTAATACTTTAGCCATGCTCCTAGTTCTTTTGGCTTTAGTTATTTTTCAGATAGGTTCTTTGTGCCTTTTACTAAGGCTGACGTCAGACTACAATCCTCCTTCCTTATGCTCTCTTTCCCTCAGTGCTGAGATTATGGATACAAGCCATTACTCCTGGCTCAGTTCTTAGATTTTTTTAGATAGTCTCTCCATGTAGCTCAGATGGCCTTTGAACTCTTGATTCCCTATATTAGGCCCAGCTAGATTAAAAAACTTAATAAATATCTCTGGAATTTGTTGTGACATTGTGTTTCATATAAAACAGCATATAAAACTCAAGAAGATAGAGTATTTTTCCTATTTCTGAATTTCTCTTTGACTTTTATGTACAACTTTACCTTATTTCCCTCCACCAGATCCAATATAGAAAAATATAGAGAACACTGGAGCTGATGGCTGGAAACCTTTTCCTACTCACATTTATATAATTGGTAAAACAATTTGAACATTTGTTTAATCCATTTTAATTTTTGCTTTTGTTTCTAATCTCTTAAGAGTCCAATCTGATCTACTTTCAAATGAATAGTCTGTACATTTTTCCATTTTGAAGACTTTTGTGTACTAAATTGTCATTGCCTTTTTTTTTTTGTAATCCTAATATTGACTGGTATTGTGAAGTTTGGCTAAGTCACTAAAATTCTGAGGATGTTTTCTGTTCTGTATGTGGAAATGATGCTTGACTTGCAAAGGTGTTGGGAAGAATAAATGGGATAGTGAGTATACTTATAAAATGCTTTATTTAGGTATGTCATAAAGCTACTGAAATTTCTTATCATTTTATACAACTATGGTAGATTTAACAATCATGAACCTCATATATGAAAAGAAGTTTAAGTATATAAAGCATTGGTAGAATCCTTTTGTGATATTGCACTATAAGGAAATATCAGAGTATGTACATATTTTTATATTTTAGCAAAATTTAACTATGCTTGGCTTCTTTAACTTAAGTGAAGAAATAATATTGTTATTGATTTTACTGAATGCTTTGTTAATCTTAATTTTTTTAGTGTGCACCAAGTGATTTTTTATATTCAAGTATCATTGTATGGAATTGTTTTTGCCTTTTTGGCACTACATTGATGTTGAGAAGGACAAAATACCTAGACAGTATATTTACTAAATAGAAACAGAACATTATTAAACTGTTAAAATCACAAATTTAATGGATGAGTCAGGTGAAAAGTACCAAAAATTGAGTGAGGGGATTTGTTTTAATCTGATTTGCAGCATTTTTTACATTCATATTTTATGATCTATTCATCACTTTAAAATATGTCACAATAATATCAAGTATGTAAAGTTCTGTGGCTATTTCATTCTGCATGGAATAGATTTAAAGGTCAACACTACTCTTTCATGTAGGTTATGGGTGCTACATGTGTGCTTTCAGAGCAGTAGTGTGAGGAAACTTGAAGTGGGATGGCAGGACGGCCTCATCCCTATGACAGTAACTCCAGTGACCCAGAGAATTGGGATCGGAAATTGCATAGTAGACCTCGTAAACTTTATAAGCATTCAAGGTAGGTAGAAAATATGTATTTCGCATATCCAAGTTCTGCTAAACCTAATTGTAAAGACTACTATTGTATTTGATTATGGCAAGCCCTGCCAGAGGGTGGGGCTACTTTACAAAATATTATGAATGTTTATATTTCTCCTTGGATAGTTTTTAGAAAAATATTTATTTTAACTTAAAAAATTTTATATTTGTTTAAATATTTATTTCTACTTCTAAATTAAGCCTAGATCTTAGTTTACTCCATGTCCAAATGTTAAAATTGAGCCAATAGGGAATTGGAAAGACATTAGCTCTTCATATTTGAAACTCTCTAATAAGAATTTATTGTACCCCAAATATAATATGTGTGCAGATTATACCTGATAATTTATATTTCCATCAGTGTTTGCTGCTATATATTTCAAAATTATTTGTATTTTAAATTATCTTTAGTTGTACAAAGGAGGTGCCATATAACAAAGTAGTTTATGAATACAGTGCATCTTGATCAATGTCACCCCTTCAACATTCGCAGCCCCTTTCAACCCACTCTTTCCCTTATCTTAGTTGTTTTAACTATGTGACACATTCATACTGTCACCCTGATCCTAAGGGGAAAAAGAATCTTTCTGGATTAACTACTAGTTCATTTAAAGTTTGATGTATGAAATGAGATTCATTTCAAATGTTTATATTCATCTATTATTTTTTAACTTTTACTTTGTGTTATATGACTAAATGAGAAATACCCCATTTATAACACTTTATGACATATTTTAATATAATTGGCAGCTTGTAAACATCACATATTTCAGGTATGTAAGCATGTTTTTGTAGTGGATTTTGAGTGTGAATATTACTTAGTGGATACTATTGAACATTTAACTTGCTTGAATACACAAAAAAGGTCTCCCAATCACTGTTAACAAATTCTTGAAAAAAATTTCCATGCTACTGAAATCTTTTTCTTAATTTTAAGGAAATAGTTTAATACAGAGAGAAAATATAAGTGGCTGGTACATTTTGATTCTCTTGACAAGATGATCACCTATGTTGTACAGTTTTAATGTGGTGACATCTTAAAAATGCTAATGTGAAGTGGACTTACTTTGAGTACATGCCACATGGTATGAATATGTTTTGATGCATGTGTGTATTTATGTGAGAGAAAGAAATAGAAAAGAGAGACATCTAAGTGGGTATCTGGTTTTTTTTTTCTTTCTGTTTGGTAGATAATTATCTTGCCCTTTAGAATAAAGAGATATTGGTTTATTGTATTAAATGGGACTATATTTGAGTCTAATATTCTGTGTGTATATCATATATATTCAGGTGACTTACATGTTACACTTCCTAATTTTTGATATTTTTCTGCTGGTGTGTAGTACTATATTACATAATGAATAGGCAACAATGTTAGAAATGTCAAAGTGGGCCTTATAAAGCTTTGTATTTAATGAGAAAAAATTACAAAAACTTAGAATGCTTTTTTCCTTGTTACTGTTTCATTTCAATAACAAAGATAGCTCTTCTTGATAGCTGTATGGCAGTAACTATTTATTTATTTATTTGTTTGTTTATTTATTTATTTATTTATTTATTTATTTATTTATGGTTCTGTGGGTCCAGCCCAGGGCCCTGAATATGCTATGTACATTATCAGTTAGTTACACCCCAAGCCCCAAACCCTTCATTGGTAAATTTCTGATGTTTTGGGGTGTGCTGTATCAGTATTTAGAATTTTGAATGAAAACATAAAAATAAATATTAGTAAATTGATTTAAAATTTTTGTAATGAGAAGACCATGAAGTCCTTTTAATGAGTTTATTTTAAGCCCTTGTGGAAAGCTCATGCCAGCAAGAACAGCTTACTTTTAGAGACTTCTTATTCCTATATATTCAGGAGCATATAACTTCAGAATTTTTAAAGGCTTGGCTTTTTAAAAGTCAAAAGAAAAAGATTTTGTGTGTGAATATTACTTAGTGGATATTATTGAACATTTAACTTGCCTAAATACAAAAAGTCTCCCAATCACTGTTAACAAATGCCAGCTTTCTTGAAAAAAATTTCCTTGATACTGAAATCCTTTTCTTAATTTTAAGGAAATAGTTTAACACAGAGAGAAAATAAGAGTGATTGGTTGGAGTTGATGGGAAACTAATGCAGAGAGAAGTTGTAAAACCCATCAATTTGTATAACCTGACCTTAGTTCAGAGAAATTCAACTGTGTCAGGCTACTGTTATGGAATGCTTTTTAATTCCCAAATGGAACAATTAGAGAACCATAGGATACTTGACCTGTGGTACTGAATTTTAAAATAAAGTTCAGAAAAGGAATTCATATCAAGTGAGTAGGTGAAAATAAGACTTAAACTAATCCTAGGTGATGAGAGAAGTAGCACGGTTGTAAGTACATCTCTGCCGAGGACATTTAGGAGATTAACTTGACTCAAGCTCTGGACAGTATGTGGTCTAGATTTGGCAAATGAAAAAAGTGAATGACCTTGTTCAAGGCCTGCTAACTTGTTAATGGCAGAGCTGGAGTTTATAACAAGTTTCTCATTCTTGTTTTGAATTTCAAACAGTTTATATTATAGAGACCAAGTGTAATAAATGCTTATTACTCATCACATAGCTTCAAATCAAATAGCAACTGAAGACTAGTTTTATTGCATTTGACCTACTCCCATGTTTTTAATCTCATGTTTTATTTATTTAGTTTTATTGAGGAAAATTAGTATTGCAAAGGGGTTTCATTAAGCTATTTACAACTTGATTATAATATACTTTGATCAAATTACCCTGTCTATGTTATTCTTTATTAGCCACCCATTCTCTTCATTCTTCCTCAATCTAACATATTTTACTTGGGGATACTTGAGTAAAAGAAAACCAGACTGGCTTAAGTTAGAGATTGATTTTTCTTTTCTCTCTCCTCCCCTACCTGCCCTCCTTCCTTTTTACCTTCCTTCCTTCCTTCCTTCCTTCCTTCCTTCCTTCCTTCCTTCCTTCCTTCCTTCCTTCCTTCCTTCCTTCCTTCCTTCCTTCCTTCTTCCCTCCCTCCCTCCCCCTCCCTCCCTCCCTCCCTCCCTCCCTCCCTCCCTCCCTCCTTCCCTCCCTCCCTCCTTCCCTTTCTTCCTTCCCTCTCTCCTGATCCTTCCTTCCCCCCCACCTCTTTCTTTTCTTTTTTTGGGGGGGGCCAGTACTGGGGCCTGGGTACTGTCCTTTAGCTTTTTTGCTCAAGGTTGACATTTTGCCATTTGAGCTACCACTCCACTTTTGGCTTTTTGCTGAATTGGAGATGATTATCTGATAGATTTTTCTGTCTAGGCTGGGGTCGAACCATGATCCTCAGGTCTCAGCCTTCTCAGTAGCTAGGATTACAGGTATAAGCCCTCAGCACCTAGCTTGATTTATTGTTTGTACACTAGAAGTTTAGAGGTAGTTGATGGTTGGTATATGTTTAATTGCTTAAAAATATCAGGGTCAACAATCTGATTTGCTTGGCTGTTCTGTTGTTAGCACAAGAGATGAATAGTTCCAGCCATCATGTTTGGGAGTTTGGCAAGTCTGGCTTATGACTTGTATGACATAATATATTTTGTATTTTACATAATATAATTTTAAGGTAGTTTCTAAGTTTTTTGGATATAGATTATATATGTATGTTATGTATATATATGTGTGTGTGTATGTGAATATGTGTGCATGTAAACATGTATATATAAGGGCATAAATCATATATGTATCTATCTCCAGGCAGAAGGTGGGGAGAGAGAGAGAGCCAGACAGACAGACAGACATCATTGATATAAAAGCCAAGACATGGAAAAAGGGAAAAAAGGACAGTAGGAAAGTCTTTCATCAGAAAATTAAATTTCTCAGAACTTCTCTGCTTATATCTGTTTATGTCATTAGCTAGAACTATGTTATATGGATCAAGACACTAAGAAATATAGTTTATGAACTGGATTTACTATTAACTCAGAATTTTAAATTTATTTAAAAATAATCAGAAGACTTTATTAGTCAGTTTCTATATATAATCTAAAAATTGTTTTGTTTTTGCTGGTACTGGGGCTTGAACTCTGGTTCTTGAGCTTTCCCTCTACTTTTTGCTCATAGCTGGCCCTCTACCACTTGAGTTAGACCTCCAATTAAACTTACCTTGTTTTTTATTTTTTAAATGTGTTTGCTTCATGTTGCTTGATTTTCAGTTTTTTCTCACCTTGCTGGCTATGATAAAAATACACTTGCTGTATGTGTGTGTGTTGGCGGGGGGCGGTGTTCTGGGACTTGAATTCAGGACCTGGGTGCTGTCCTAGCTAGTGCTAGTGCTCTGCCTCTTGAGCCATGTTTCACTTTGGGCTTTTAGATACTTAATTAGAGATAACAGTCTCATGGACTTTCCTGCCTGGGCTGGCTTTGAACTGAAATTCTTAACTCTCAGTCTTCTGAGTAGCTGGGATTATAGGCATGAACCATTGGTGCCAGCCAAGCTCCCTTTTTGGTTTATGAAGGAAATGCTAGTTGTTGTTATACATGTATTTAATTCTATTGGAGTTTGGGAGTTTGGCAAGTCTGGCTTATGACTTGTATTTTACATAATATATTTTGTATTTTACATAATATAATTTTAAGGTAGTTTCTAAGTTTTTTGGATATAGATTATATATGTATGTTATATGTGTGTGTATGTGCATATGTGTATATGTGTGCATATATGTAAACATGTATATATAAGGGCATAAATCATATATGTATCTCTCTATCTCCAGGCAGAAGGGGGGAGAGAGAGAGAGAGACAGACAGACAGACATCATTGATATAAAAGCCAAGACAGAAGCTGGGCATAGATTGACTTCTGTGTGGTATAGACAAATTAGTTTAAAAATTAATGAAATTTGTGTTTTTGATGTGACCAGTTATATAGTTACTAACAGTATAGAGGAGTTTTCATAGCTTGCTGATGATGTTGAAAGTATATTTGGCCTGACACATGACAACTTTCCTTTAAGGTATGAATTAAAGAACTGTTTTGCTATTTGAAAAAGAAAACACTTCTGTAGAATGTTAAAATGTCAGCACAGAAGATATGCCTAAAGCTCCTGAACATTTGAATTGTGTCGAATGTAACTATATAAAACTTCTGTCTGCAGTCTGCTCAGGTTACTAAAGATAAATGCATCATAGATTCAGACTTTGCCGCAAGGTTCCATTCCCACACAGAAGTACGCATGCTCATTTTTTCCTGAGACTGCATGAAGTCGGAGCATTCCAGTTTTTCTTTTAAGTCACTCTTGTGGTCTCAGCAGCAGTATAGAATGGGGAAGTTTGGTTGCTTCAAAGGCTAGTTCTTGAGTGGTGTCTTAAAGTACAGATAATATTTTCCCTGTGGTTTTAAAAGAGAAACTTTACTGTCTAGAATGGATATCCTGATGTTAAAAATTATCTGCATCCTAGTTTTCTAGAATCTGGCATGCTGTCAGAGATAGAATTAGCCTTACAGATGGCATTTGGCAACATATCTACATATCTCTAAGCTCTCATTCTCCTGCGTTTTCTTCCACCTGTCTGTCAATTACAATATCCAATCACTGTTCAGAGATGAAGAAATGGGATGATCACAGCTCACACGATGCTGTTTGGCTAGAAACGTCAGTGCTGCAACAACCCACGGCTGAGTCAGTGTCTGTGAGAAAATGAACTGAATTAGTATATAGAGGGGGTTGAATCTCTGAACATTGAAAGCCTAAATATCAGCAACAGCATTATTACTCAATACAGGGAGGGAAGCTAAAGCAAGTCTGTGGCCAGGTGAGGTAGGGGGAGGCTAGAGAATTTTCTGGTTGTTCAGAAGAATTTTGAAGATGATGGAAATATCAGATGTCCTAAAGTTTATTAGTAATGCCCAAGGATGCTGACTTGGCCTTCAGTGCTGCATTGTTTGAAAGAGCAGCATCCCTTTATACTCTGATTTCAAATTTTTTTTCTTGTTTTTGTGTGTCTACCTTGGCATGTACTAAAGGAAGGTGTGTATTCATTTATTACGTGATATCTTTGAGTTATAATTGTATGTATACTTTATATGTATGTGGTGGATACAAGAGAGGTTGAAAGAAATGTTGGCCTTTGTTTCATTATGATCATTTATGTTTCTAGATGTAAAAGATATATTTGATTGTCAGTTTAATGGTAAATTAATTAAAATAAATGCAATATGTTTATTGTTTTCATGGGTTTGATGCTTTTTTTTTACAAAATATCTTGAAATGCATTATGTTTGGTATTGTGTTTTATAAACATAAAACTTAAGTGAAGGCTAATTTTTAAATATTTTTAATAAAATTCACAAGAAATTATTAAGATAACATCTTAAAGATGCATTTAAACAGCATTTTTACTGTTGGATGAATTAAGGATTATTTGTAACAGTATTTTTATGAGCTAAAGAAACAAAGTTCAGATTGGTTAAAATGACTTTCTAGTCTGATAGAATAGGAAATGAAAATACTGTTACTGAAACAGAATAAGCCGGATAAGTTTTGGATTAGTGCAAATTAATTTTCAATCAGATAAAAGTTTATAAATAAAGATAATTCTGTGAGATTTAAAGTTTTAACAGGTAATATTGCTTACCTGATTAGGAAATTCTAGTACAAATTTAAAACATATTAACTAATGATTTTTCCTGTTTTCATTACCACATGCTACTGATAATTTTGTAGGGAAGTTTGGAATATTTTGTATTTCAAAGCCTTTATTTTTGATGTTTGTACATGATTTGTAACAGACTTGCTGTGGAATTTTTAACTATACATATATATGTGTATATATATTTAGTATCTTATATTTAATTGTATATGTGAGTAGTTGGGGTGTGCTTAGGGATCCAGAAATACCTAAGTTTGTTGTAGTACTAAGAGTTATAAAAGATTAACCTTAGCTAGATCTTTTTGTCTAAGACTTTTTTATACTATTTTCCTTTTGTTCTTATTCTTTTAAGATAATGCTTTCTTATTATAAAAATGATATATTCATTACATAAATTTGGTAAGCCCAGGACAGCACATGTAAGAAAATAAAAATGTTATTTTTCTATCAAGAGAAAATATTTTATATTTTGATATATAATCTTATATATCTGTGAGAATCACACATGTATACTTAAAATGACTTTCAGATATTGTTGTATGTATTGTTATATAACATACTTTTTCAGAAAGGAAATTATAAACATTCCCTATGTCATAAAATCATTTGTAGCATAATTGAATTGCATACTGTTTTATGTACACATATTTGGTAATTTTTTCATTAATCTGAGTTCTTTAAAAAGGAAGAAAGAATACCTTAAGGAGTTAGGAAAAAGGGTAATTTTGGATACTTTTCTAGTAGAAATAAAATTCTTAGCCTGCTTTCAAAGTAGACTCTTTACAGATATGCACACTATTTTTATAATGAAGCAAATAGCTATAAAGTATAAAAAATAAATTCCTTTAAAAATTCAGAAAATTGTTGTAACACCAATCAAAGGATTATTTCTATTACATTTAATGAGAAGGTAGTCCAAGGGAGTACAACAACAATGTATAACAATGAGAAAGGAACTTCATCTTTTTCTTACAAGCTTCTTTGTCAAAAAGGAAACAAGAGACTACCATAAATATCAATAGTAAAAATAACGATGCAAACACTGTTCAGAAAGACAGAACACAGTATATGCAGGTACAGAGATAAAAATGCTTTTAGTTTGTGTGAGTTGTTCTGGGCCACTTGAAATAGCCCGTTTCAAGGACCTTCATGTCACATCTTGAAATTATTAGTGATATTTGTGATCTTTGAAGTTTTTGTGAGTTAGACAGCTGCTAAACGATGAGAGTTTTGGTCTTATTTTGAAACTGATACAATGTTTTAAACTAATTGAAAAGTATAACTTATGATTACTTTGAAGAAAGCCAGATAAAAAAATGTACAATAGGTTTGTTAAGAAGAGGTTGTCAAACCAACTTTAATTTTCCATTTGTAGTTCGTAGTAGACTAGTACCAATATGAGAAATTGGGATTTATTCTTAGCTTTTAGAGAAGCTTTTTTTAAAGTTTGAAAAAATATCCTTGATATGATGTGAGAAAACTAGTTAGCAGCTAGTTATTATGCTAATTAACTGATTTTGATTTTGAGTGACTCAATCCAAAAGTAGATTGATCTTGAAAAATGTTTTTCCCCCTCATTTATCAAATTTAGACATAACAATGTAGAAAGAAGAATAGTAAATAATACTCTGAATGATCCTATATGGTTTCTGAGGCTGGACTGTTGGGCTAATGTAAGTAAACTTTAAGGAGTATATGTGAGGCCTAAAACAAAATGGCACATTAAAGTAACATGGCTTTACAAAATAACATGAAAGTAAACTTCATATAAAACATCACAATCTGGCTACCATCATCTTCCCCACACTTCCTCCCCTCCCCCCCCCCAAATAAAAACCCAGAAACAAAAACCAGCTGGGTGCCTATGGCTCATACCTGTAATCCTAGCTACGCAGCAAGCTGAGATCTGAGGATAAGTATAAGAAGCAAGCTTGGGAAAGTTTGTGAGACACTTTACCCCCAACTAACCACCAAAAAGCTGAACCAAAAATGTCTCAGTTAATGAAAGAATAGAGTCACTTTGCTGTGTATTAAAATAGTCTTGACTTGTGTACATATATTCATGAGGAAGATGATGAGGATGAATAGATACTAAGAATAGAGTGGGAACTTCAAATATTTGGATTTTCCTTTGGTAAAAAACAAAATGAAACTTTGAATCAACATTGAATTTTTGTTCTTTTTGGGTTACATCTTAGTCCTACACTTTATTAACTATATGATTTCAAGCAAGTAGCTTAACCTCTAAGCTTCCATTTTCTCAACTGCAAAAAGGAAATGGTTTTAAGGGTTAAAGTGCTTGTATTGTGTTTGGCAGGTACCTAAAATGCCTAAATTTTACCATGATTTTTATTTGGTCCCAGCAGGCAGAAAGAACTGGGTCAGTTCTTGGTCTAGAGTGGCATTTACAGTGTTTGGAGACATTTTTGGTGGTTAAAACGGAAGACTCAGGCCATACTTGTATCTTGAATTTAGAGGTCAGAGATGCTACTAAATGTTCTGCGATCTGCAGGACTATTCCCCCCCAACAAGGAATTAGTCCTATGCAAAACCATGAACTCTGGGTGAAATTAAAACATTTACGTCTTAAGTTTAGAAAAAACTGCCAAAATCAGAGCCTTCCAAAGCAAGAATAAATCTCTTAAAGTATTACTTGGTATGGACCTTTGCACTCACTCTTCCTCTAGAGCTTTACATCATTTGCCATTTGTCACTTCTTTAGGATCTTCTCAGACATATCCCTTCAGAGTTATGCTTTGACCTCTCAAAGTGGTGATTCTCTGTTTTCTTTATTTACTCTGCTTATGCTTCATAGTATTTATCTTCATATAATATTTAAAACATGTTGTATGTTTTGTTTTTACCAGTATATATTATTTTTGAGGGCAGAGACATTTTGGTCCAGCCACTATCACTAGAACAGTATATGGCATATGAAGGATGTTTAATGAGTATATTCAAAGTTTCTGAGTTCCTATTCAGAGATACTTCAGTTTGGAAATGTGCTTGCTTATTCATATTCTCCTTAAAAAAATGAAAGGAACAAGGTAGTAAGCTTTTTTTTTTCTTTTGCAATTGCATCTCAATATGTTACCCAGATTGTGTGTGTGTGTGGACACATGTGTGTATATGAGCACACTCCAGTAACTAGAGTTTGAGCTCAGGGCCTGGGTATTGTTCCTTAGCTTTTTCTCTCAAAGAGAGCACCTTATCACTGTGTCACAGCTCTACTTCTCAGGCTTTTTGGTGGTTAATTGGAAATGAGTCTGAATTGGATCCTGAGATCTCAGCCTCCTGAGTAGCTTGAATTACAATCAGGAGCCACCAGCACATGGCTCCAATTGTGTTTTGAATTCAAAGGATATTCCTGCCTCAGCCTCCTGAGAGCTAGTTCTACATGTATGTACCACCACACTCAGATTAAACATTTTAAAATTAAAAAAAACCTTCTAGATGGGTGCTAGGGGCTCATGCCTGTAACCCTAGCTACTCAAGAGGTAGAAATTTGCGGAATTTTTTCAGAGCTAGCCCAAGAAGAAAAGTTGGTGAGCCAGAAGTGGAACTGTGGCACAAGTGGTAACATGCCAGCCTTGAGCACAAAAGCCAAAGCCAAGCAAGAGTGTGAGGCCCTGAGTTCAAGCCCCAGTCATCGCACACATCGCACACATATCATTTGAGAAAACTTTTTGCCTTGTTGTAATGAGTTAAGGTTTTTTTTTTATTTCCTGTCAGATTTTTTTTTTTTTTTTTTTTTTGTCAGTCGTGGGGCTTGAACTCTGGGCCTGGGCGCTCTCCCTGATCTCTTCATCTCAAGGCTTGTACTCTACCACTTGAGCCACAGCATCACTTCCAGTTTTCTGGTAGTTAATTAGAGATAAAAGTCTTACAGACTTTCCCGACTGAGCTGGCTTTGAACTGCAGTCCTCAGATCTCAGCCTGCTGAGTAGCTAGGATTACAGGCACAAGTCACTGGCGCCCAGCTTCCTGTCAGAATTGTTGATATTGTGGTCTTAGGCAGTTTTAGTTGAAATTTGAAAAGATGCAGTCTTACACCAGCATACCCGGAGTGCCTGCTGCCTTCACTGCTTTTTCCTGGAGACTTCTGATGTGTCTGGCAATGAGATTTTAGGAAGAAAGATGCCAAGAATTAGGACTAGTATTACTATGGTTGGATGGTATTTCTTGCTGAAGTTGTCTTTTATGGAGGGGAGTGTGGGATATAACTTATCATTTAAAAAATTCTTTGGAGAATATGTATCAAAAAAGAGTTTTATGGATAATCTTTGAGACCTTAGCCCATTTCTAAGTTGGGAATTTTCCTTTTGCTAATTAGCCTTTGTTCTTCAGAAACTAGCTGTATGCTAAGCAGAAAAGCCAGAAGATTTGTAGGCAGTTTGGTGACTTGCTCTCATAATGAGAATTCTTCATTAAATCTTTTAAAAATAGATTTTGAAGTTTGTAAGTAGTTAGATAGTAGCTGTTTTTTGGTGATGTGGAATACACAACTTCTGTCCCAACCACAGGTTTGCCATTGCAGGGCAGAAGCAGCCAAATGAAACAATACAGGTTGCATATCCCTCTGCTCTGACCAGAATTATTTCACAGTTTGAATTTGGGGAAATGTTTTAGAATGATTGCCTATAAATAATAAGATATCTTGGGGGGGTGGAGCTGAACTCTAAACATGAAATTCACTTCTATCTTCCTTACACATCTTCTGAAGAAAATTTTATATAATACTTTTAGTGTGCTTGTGTTTTGATCATGACTCATCACACAAAAGTCAGGTATAGAATTCACTCCTCAAAAGGTTTATGGTTTGGGTGCAGTTCATATTTCAACTTTTTGGATTAAGGATGCTCACTCAAGTTGTATTGACTATGCCTGGATGTATACAAAAAACCTTTAACAGAATCACACAATGGTGCTGAATTTGGCCTAGGAGCCATATTAGCCTGTTCCCAATTTAACATATAAAAGGGTGCTGATAAGAAAAATAAAAATAAGTTTCTTAAAATATATTTAAAAGTAAAATCCTGTGAGTACCTTAGCTTAAAACAACAACAGGATTCAGGCTAGGCACTGGGCACTGGTGGCTCACGCCTGTAATCCCAGCTACTCAGGAGGCTGAGATCTGAGGACTGCAGTTTGAGCCAACCTGGGCAGAAAAGTCCATGAGACTCCAATAAACTGCTCAGAAAAAGCCAGAAGTAGTGCTGTGGCTCAAGTGTTAGAGCACTAACCTTGAGCACAGAGATGCTCAGGGACATTGCCTAGGCCCTGAGTTCAAGTCCCAGGACCAGCAAAAAGTAAAATAACAACAACAAAAAGATTGAGATGGGGTATTTGTTAGGGGTAATAAAAGAAGCTTATTTTCCCCCCAAATAAAAGTTGATTAAAACAATGTTTCTTTATTGAGGACAGACTAATTCAAATAAAGACATTAGGCAGATATTTCTAGGGCTGCTCACTTTATTTTTAAGGCAAGATACATTTTTAAATTTGTTTTTAAAATATTAGAAGACCTTGTGAAACTTCATCTGTATATTTCTTGTACATACATAGTGTTTGACAAAAAGTGGACAGAGGGTTAAGACACTGCACACTGTGAACCTTCAGTTAGATTCACCAAACATCAGCAAGATGTAGCCAGTGATGATGGTAGTTGCTGGAAGTATTTAAATAAGAAAATTCCTTAAACCAGGAGTTGTGCCTTAAGATCCATTCATATAGTTGTACATACCATGTACCGTTAGTTTTTCATCCCTCCTTCCCCTCCCTCTCTTTATTTCTCTCCATCTTTTCCTCTCTCTCTCTCTTTCCTTCTCTTACTCCCTCTCTTTCTCTTTCTCTCTTTCTCTAGTAGAGGCCAGAAGATCTTATACTTTTGCTCGCTTTTTCTGTTTCTACATTGCCTCATGATTGGAGCTCTCTACCACTTTGCTCACTTCTCCAATCTGGCATTTTGCTGGTTAATTGGTGATAGAGTATCATAGACTTTTCTTCCTGGGCTGGCTTTGATATGTATGTGATTCTCAAATCTTATTTTCTGGAGTAGTTTGACATATGGGAGTCACCAGTGCCTACCTTGTTCTTTATATTGCTGATTCCCATATAAAAAGACTGTATCATGGTCTGTCCATAGACAGAGTAACATGGTTTCAATTATAAACTATTCTGACCTGTTAATCTTATGTCTGTCATGGTGTTGGAGTGTTGCTAACTTTTGGCTTCAGCTGGCTACAAACTTGTATCATCGTCTTTCCATCTCTCAAGTAGCTAGAATTATAGATGTGAACCACTACTGTAAGTAGCCTTTCTAATGGAGGACAATATTTCAGTCTTTATATTTTATTTGTCAGTGACTTCTTAAAATGTTCGATTCAGATAATTCATCCCTAGTATATAGAAATACAACTGATTTTAAAATGATTCCATATTCTGCAACCTTGCTCAACTCATTAGTTCTAGAAACATTTTGTGCTTGAATCTACAATCAATGATTATGTGGTTTGAAATTAGGATAGTTTTAGTTTACCAATCTGAATGCCTTCTACTTGAGATGATCAGTTTATGGAGAGGAAAGGCTTCAGTTCATCGTCCCTTACCTCTGTTGCTTTGCCTCCTGCAGCGGCACAGTGTGCATCACAGCAGAAGCATGTGGTGGAAGTACTATTCGGTTTTCTGGGGCAGTTACATTAGGGTTGGTATTATTTCTGTTTTAAGATTTGGTAGTTTTCATCAGTGAAGGCATCTGGAACTGGAGTTTTTTTTTTTTTAGAATAATTACAAATTCAACTTAATACATATAAAGCTATTAAGCTTATCGATGCCTTCTTGAGTAAGCTTTTATTTAAATTTGCTTATTTGTTTCTTTCATGCTTATTGGCATGAAATTGTTTGCAGTCTCATTCTTTTAAGATCTGTGGACTTTGTAGGATGTCAACTGTATCCTTTTTTTTTTTTTTTAATGATCATTGGGCTTAAACTCAGAGCCTAGGTGCTGTCTCTGAGCCATTTTACTCAAGGCTAGCGCTCTACCACTTTGAGCCACAGCTCCATTTCCAGTGTTCTGGTGGTTAATTGGAGATAAGAGTCTCACAGACTTTTCTGCCTGGGCTGGCTTTGAAATGTATATGCAGATTTCAGCCTCCTCAGTAGCTGGGATTGCAGGCATGAGCCATCAGCGCCCAGCTTTTCCTTTTTTTTTTTTAGTTTTTTTCTTTCTTTATTGTCAAAGTGATATACAGAAGGGTTATAGTTTCATACATAAGACAGTGCATACGTTTCTTATCCAACTTGTTACCTCCTTCCTCATTTTTGCCTAATTGCTTTTTATTATGCTTATCCAAGATGAAGGTTCAAGTCTTTTGTTTTGTTTTGTTTTTTTTTGCCAGTCCTGGGGCTTGGACTGAGGGCCTGAGCACTGTCCTTGACTTCTTTTTGCTCAAGGTTAGCACTCTGCCACCTGAGCCACAGCACCACGTCTAGCTTTTTCATATATGTGGTGCTGAGGAATCGAACCCGGGCTTCATGTATGTAAGGCAAGCGCTCTAGCACTAGGCCATATTCCTAGCCCTACCTTTATTTTTGAAAGAGGGTTTTGTTCACTAACAAACCTAGAGTTTAAAGTATATAGGGTTTGTTGTACATAATATATCTATGGCTCTGTAATTTTCATCAAATTTGGAAAAAGTACAGCCGCTGTTTTTCTTTTATCTCTTCCTCTAAGGATTTCATGTACATCTATGACTCACACATACCGTACTCTGCTTGTTTTTCTGTTTTGTCTTTGTTTTGATTTGACTATTTTCTATTACCTTCTTTTCTGTATTGTGTAATCTACCATTAATTCTATTCAGTATGTTTTTCATCTGTGATATTTTTATCTCTCATAGTTTATGTCTAATTTATCTTCTATTTACTCTGCTTATTTTTCTGTTTTGTCTTTGTTTTGATTTGACTATTTTCTATTACCTTCTTTCTGTATTGTATAATCTACCATTAATTCTATTAAGTATATTTTTCATCTGTGATATTTTTATCTCTGGTAATTTATATTCTATTTTTCTGTGTAACTTTCAGAAGAATGCAGTTGTGATGATGTGTTGGATGTTATTATTTCTAATTGTGGCTTGATTTCAGTTGATTCCCCCTTTTCCCCAATTGTGATATGTGTTCTAGCTTCTTTACATGAATGCCATTTCTTGTTTGTGCATCTGATATTTCTTATGAGTATTCCTGAGCTTTGTTTTAGGATTCATTTTTTTCAGTGTGGTCCTTTCTGGTCTTACTGTTAAAATGTGAAAGATTTGACTAGAACAATGCCCAATCTAATTATTTTCCATATCAGAGATAAGATTCTTGTAATTTTTTTTTTGCCCTCATTGCCCGATATCAGTTTGACCTGTGGGAACAGTTCCTATTCACCTGCATGTATGAGGCTGAGCACTGTGTGTTGAGGTAGTGAGTTTAGTACTCCACGTGGAGTGATATGAGGTTTTCTGTCCGCTCTGTTCGCCCTCTCTAAAACTTCCTTGAGAATGCTAGCCTCCCATTATCCCAACATCTCAGCTCCATTATTTTTAATTTTAGTTCCTTGGGTTCTTTTTGGGCTTCTCTCTCTGTGTTTACTTGGAAATTGTCAAAATAATAAGTTGGGACAATCAGTTTTATTTATTTCATTGCTTTCTATCTTTCAGGGATATTTATTTTTATCTTTTGCCTGATATACTATGTCTTGCAAATAATTGTTTTGTATACTCTGTCTGAATGTTTTTGGAGTTGTTTTGTACAGAAAAGTAAATGCAGTCCTTGTTATTCTTTCTTGATGGAAGTAGATATTGGGGCTAAGCTACTTTTTCTCCCTTACCTGTCCTCAATTCTTTTATATGCAGCCTGAAACAGAGCTATCCTCTTTGAATTTGCTTGTCCTTATTTTTCTTTCTTTTCTTTTCTTTTTGCCAGTCCTGGGCCTTGGACTCAGGGCCTGAGCACTGTCCCTGGCTTCTTATTGCTCAAGGCTAGCACTCTGCCACTTGATTCACAGCACCACTTCTGGCCATTTTCTGTATATGTGGTGCTGGGGAATCGAACCCAGGGCTTCAAGTATACGAGGCAAGCGCTCTTGCCACTAGGCCATATCCCCAGCCCCTGTCCTTATTTTTCTCTTCCTATTCCTTCTGTCCTTTTTCCTCCTCCTCTTCTTCCTCCTCCTCTTTTTTTTCTTCTCTGACCTTTCCCTCTCTTTCTCTTCTCCCTTTCCCCATCTTTCTCTCCTTCTTGCTCTTCTCTCTTTGGTGCTGGAGATTGAACCCATAGCCTTACTTGGCAAATTCTGTACTAGTTAATTTATACTCCCAACCATTTAGAGTATTTTATTTTATTTATTTATTTATTTATTTATTTTGGCCAGTCCTGGGCCTTGGACTCGGGGCCTGAGCACTGTCCCTGGCTTCTTCCCACTCAAGGCTAGCACTCTGCCACCTGAGCCACAGTGCCCCTGCTGGCCGTTTTCCATATATGTGGTGCTGGGGAATCGAACCCAGGGCTTCATGTATACGAGGTGAGCACTCTTGCCACTAGGCCATATTCCCAGCCCCTATATTTTGTTTTTTGAAACAGGGTCTTGTACTATCTTTGCTGGGATGGCCTCACCCTAATATCTTTCCATCTCTTCATTCTGAGTAGTTGGATTACAGGTGTGTGTCACCACACTCAACATTTGTCCTCATTTTCTTTTGCACCTAATGGTTTTGTGGTTTTTTTTTTGCCTTAGACTACTTTTCTGATCTAAAATTATTTAATTAAATAGAGGAGAAAATAATTAGTCTTATAATTTTGGAGGCCTAATTCAGGATACATTTTTGAGTATGCAAAAATAAGATGGAAATGTCTTACATTAATTTAAAATCTAAGCTGTTTAGAAATACAAGGGCAGTATTTCAGCAGAGTGCTTAGCAGTGTATAATCTTTTGGCTACAAATGCTGTTTCAATTAATTAGTCTGCTTGGCTCTTATTCAAACTGAACAGTTAGCTGGCATTTGCCTTAGACATAGTTGTGTTTGTATGTTGTCTGTTAAATGATCAGACTCATATTTAGGAAATGTAATTTCTTGTTGCTGAAATGACTAAAACTTAGCAATCAGAATATTTTAAAGAATTGTTCTATATATGATCCTTGTTTCTATTAGTAAGAATTCCTTTTTCTTTCCTACTTTAGTAAAACAATCAGAAATTTGTGTCCTCTTCTAAGATTCTTAAACATAAATGTAGTAGAAATTTTTGATTTGTTCTACTTAAGAAGGAGATTATATTCTAAGAATAGAATTTCCTTTTTTTCCCCCTTTTTTCTTCCTCTTTTACTAGTAAAGGAGTAACAGTGGAATTTATTTTGTCTTTGAATTTATGAGAGACAAATGATGGAGAAAGATCAGTAGACCACTTTTATTTTCCTAGGAATAACTTTCAGGCTAATGAAAGGTCAGCTCTGTCTTCTGTCCTGGTAATCTATGTTATAACAAGGTGATGATTCATTTTCATAATAAAGCAGATTACTAAAATAATATAAAGTATTAAGGCTAATGAACCAACAGAAGAAATGACCCTGAGTCACTATTGAATTTAAAATCACATTCTCAGTCCCTAAAAAGCTTCAGTTCTAGACTGGTTTTGGTAAAAAGAGCACTGTATTATGGGTGCGGGGAGGACTGAAATGAATAGAAACTTAAAAGTCACACTGTTATCAACATTTCTGTTAAATACTAGGTGATTGAGATAACTATTGTTATCTATCATTACTAAATGACCATGAGGTAGTTATATTATGCTTGATACATTACCGGTGTGTTTACTCAATCCTAATATAAACTTTAGAAAGTAAATAGACTCTATATATTACAGATGAGAATACTGTTTCTAGAATTATTATTAGTACTATTTTTTTTCTTGTCAGTCCTGGGGCTTGTACTCAGGGCCTGGGCACTGTCCCTGAGCTCCTTTTGCTCAAGGCTAGCTCTCTACTACGTTTTGAGCCATAGTGCCACTACTTGCTTTTTCTGCTTATGTGGTACTGAGGAATCAAACTCAGGGTTTTATGCATGCTAGGCAAGCACTCTACCACTAAACCACATTCCCAGCTCTCTGTTTCTAGAATATTGAGTGATACTCAGAAGGTCATGCAACTGTAGTATTAATGGACAATTTGATTCTAAAACTCTGAAGTTCCTTCCATTTCTAAAGCTAAACTATCGTATATGCTAACATAGTAAATTTCCAAATTGCTTTGAATCTGGCTCTCATTATTGTTTTAGTCAGTTTCCTACTTGAATTGCATTTTCACTGTAAAAAACTTTTTTGTTTTTTTACGAGACTTGGTGCACTAATGACTGTCTTCTTCCTTTGACATCTTAAAGCATTTATTATGTATTTTTCATTCACTTAGTAGTTATGCATTTGAGATATATGTTTTAAATTTAGAAGTTGGATTGCTTGTGAATTATTTAATTCTCTGCTTGTTTATGTATTACTGCTACACTCAGATGGTAAGCTACAAAGATAGCTTACTGTCTATTGGCGTTAAGATATTGTTGTATCTGTAGTATAACTTAATGTGTGAGTGAATTATTAGCTAGATTTTTAGCAGTCAACATTCTTAGTTATTCACTTCTCATGGACAAATTTACTTTATTTTTAAAGTTTGTGCAGCTAGTTCTCTTTCCATATTTTTCCCCTGAAAAGAAATCAAAAGAATATCTGATAAGTAATATTTAAAATATCTGTTTGCCCTACTACCACTAACTTAAAAGTCAGTTGACCAATTAGCTCACGCCTATACTCTTAGCTATTCAGGAGGCTGAGAACTGAGGCGTTTGGTTCTAAGCTAGCCTGGCAAACACATCTGAAAGACTTATCTCTGGTTAATCAGCAAAAAGCCAGAAGTAGAGATGGCTTAAATGGTAGATCATTAGGCATGAGCAAAAATGCTCAGAATAGTGTGGACCTGAGTTCAAGTTCCCGTATCAGCACTAAAAAATAAAAAAGGCCATCGACTGCCTGCCATCACAGTGCATGCCTGTCATCCTGTCCTGGGTTGAGCAAGAGGACTGAGGCTGAAGTATCAAAGTTTGAGACCACCATGGGCTGTATACACAGCAAGATGCTATTTCAAAACAAAAAGGTCAAATGAACTTTTCTGGGTTTTAATTTTCTCATCCATCAAAAAGAGTTTAATAACTAGTAGCTTTTATAGGTACATTATTACTAACTCTTTAGGTTTAAGGAAAGTTAGATTTCACAATTGAGAAGTAGCTTTTGAATTTTGTATTAAAACAGTAGTTATGTTAATCTTGTTTTTTTTAAAAGTTCTTTGTGATTTTATTTTTATGCCTTTATGATTAATTTTCTTTTCTGACTTATCAGTACTCCCTCACGTGTTGCTAAAGGAGGAATCGACCCCACCAAAATGAGTCTACATGGTGCTAGTGGGGGGCATGAGAGATCAAGAGATAGACGAAGGTCAAGCGACAGATCACGAGATTCATCTCATGAAAGAACAGAGTCGCAACTCACTCCTTGTATTAGAAATGTTACTTCTCCAACCCGACAGCACCATGTTGGTATGTACAGTTGGTTAACCCGTTCTTGAAAATGTGCATTTGCTGTTACAATGTGACTGAATTGTTCTTAAAGTAAAATTACATTGTTCCTTCCATTCAGTTCTTTGTATTTCAACTGACCTTGGTTTTTGCTGAGGGGGAACAAAAAGCCACACAGTTTATTGGGTACAATGTAAAGGTGATTATTTTTTGTGTGTGTGTGTCTGTGTGTCTGTGTGTGTCTGTGTGTGTCTATGTGTGTCTATGTGTCTGTGTGTCTGTGTGTGTGCCAATCGTTAGGCTTGAAGGTTTTTTGTGTGCATACACACACACACACACACACATATATCTCACAGTGCTTTATTATAAAATAGTTTGAGTAAGTTATTAATAAGTTATTAAGATTCTGGTTAATGTTAATGCTAGCAAATAAAGTGAAAGAATACCCACCATGAAGTAAATAATTTATTCTCATTTTGCCACTGTTTCAAATTTAATAATAAAAATAGAAGAGAGAGAACTGTGTAATGTTTTATTTTCTTAATAAATAGCACAGGTCGTTTCCTTCCTCCCTACTCTGTGCTATAAATGAACATTATTATCCCAGTTGAACGCATTGTATGGCTGTAAAGCATGAGTGAAGCAGATATTCCTAAGCACTATGAGCTTGCTGATTGTCATTTTCCACAGGGAAGGCACAAATTAAATGCTTTGACGTAGGCCCTAGGGATATAGCTTTAGTAGTGGAGTGAGTGCTTAACATATGAAACACTCTCGTGGCACCTGAGAAGTAAACAAGATAAAAATTAATTTGGGCTAGGTATGTAGCTTAGTAGCTGAGCACCAGCTTACCATGTTCAAGTCTCTTTTACTCCCTAGAACACACAAAACTATATGAGATAGTTTCTGATAGTTGATAAACCAAAATATTTTTATTAGGACCTAATTATGTAAAAGTATATAAGTAAATCATTTTAAGAGAGACTAGTATTTAAAAGCCAGAAATCAACAGAAATATAAATAAGAATTGATGTTATTATATACAGTTTAATGTCTTGAGAACAGGATAGGGGAATGTAAGAAATTATTTTATCAGCTTAGCAAATTTTGTTTTGGAGATGTTACCGCCATTGTGGGAGCAGGTGATAGAAAGGAGGTGTCAGAGTAGCTCTGAAGAGATACAGCAAACCTAATTATATAATCAGTAACATTGTACAGAGTGTTCTAAGTAGCCTGAGTCATGAAGGAATTTGGCAAGAGCTGATGAGACAGAGGTACGTTTTTAGGTCACCTTTAAAGTTTATTAATCTAACCTCTAAATGTATCACAAAATCTTGGTTTCCAAATTTAAACAATATTTTTTGCCTACAGAAGTTATATGTGATAATTATAGAGCTAATAAAATTTGCAGAATTGCCTTATTTAACAAGAAAAAAGAATAAGAATAAAGCTTATAAGCAGTTGATAAAGCTGCTTTGGTAGGCTTTAAAACTCATTTTAAAAGTAAATACTTCTTATTGTCCTGAAGTACGTTGTTATTCTTCCTTTGGGATCTCCCTTTTGTGAGATAAATTATTGAATTTAGAGTGTCCATATTAACATAGTGACTACAGAATTTATACTTTTATGTTTCAGAGAAGTATTAGCCTTTTTACTAGTTAGGATAGTTTCAATTGCTACTGTTAAGATTTGTTGTGGTGGTCCATACTTATAATTGAGACCAAGACAGTAAGACAGCGAGTTCAAGGCCAACCTGGCATATGTCTCAAAAATAAAAATAAACAAAATTGGTAGCTTCATTTATCTTTTGTAAACTTTCAATGAATATGTATTGGACTTGTGAGAATATTTGATTCCTTTGGTTTCTATGTATTTTTCAGGAGAATAACAATATAAAAATTCACTTGAAGTTTGATACTAGTAGGAATCAATATTAGCTACTTGTTTCTTTGTTTTGTTTTGTTTTTGCCATTCCTGGGGCTTGAACTCAGGGCCTGAGCACTGTCCCTGGCTTTTTTTTGCTCAAGGCTAGCACTCTACCTCTTTAGCCACAGCACCACTTCCGGCTTTTTCTATATATGTGGTGCTGAGGAATCAAACCCAGGGCTTCATGCATACGAGGCAAGCACTTTATACCACTAGGCCATAATCCTAGCTCTTAGCTATTTATTTCTTTAAATTAGTCTATGAATAATCCTGAACACTGGTGGCTCATTCTTATAGTCTTAGGTACTCTGGAAGTTGGGATCTGAGGATCACAGTTTGAAACCAGCCCAGGCAGAAAAGTTTGAGACCAGTTATGAACCAAAAAAAAAATAAATAAATAAATAAAAAATTCTGAAGTGGAGCTGTGGCTCAAGTGGTGAAATACTGTGAGCACAGAAGCTCAGGGACATGAGGCACTGAGGTCAAGCCCCAGGACTGGCACACACTCAAAAAATGTCTGAAAATTAGACTTTATAAAGACTATTTTGATGTTTTGGTTTTGACTCTTGGAAAATAAATTGCTTATTATGTTCTTTGAAATAATAAAACAGATATGCTGTTTTATTTTAAACAACTTTTCTAAGTTAAACATTTTTTAAACATGAATAGTTCTTGAATTTTTAAAAGAAAATTTGTATAACTTAGTTTACGTTTTTGTTTCAGAGCGAGAAAAAGATCATAGTTCTTCTCGTCCAAGTAGTCCTCGCCCTCAAAAAGCCTCCCCAAATGGTTCCATGAGCAGTGCTGGCAACAGTAGCAGAAACAGTAGTCAATCAAGTTCAGATGGCAGCTGTAAGACGTCTGGGGAAATGGTATTTGTATATGAAAATTCAAAAGAAGGAGCCCGGAGTATAAGAACATCAGAACGAGTGACATTAATAGTGGATAACACTAGATTTGTTGTAGACCCATCCATTTTCACTGCACAGCCGAATACAATGTTGGGCAGGTTGGTATTGCTTCTGTTCTTTTACAAATTAGAAGGTTCTTTCAAAACCACTGCTTTATTTTTACTTAGTTTTTCCATTTATGTTTTGTTGTATGTAATTCTCTGTTGAAATAGTGTGTATGGATGAAAAAATGTTTTGGAGATTAAATTATTAGTTCAAGTTAATACAGCTAGAGTGTGGCAGGGATAAAGTTTGAACATGATTTTGTTTCTAATGTTCTTTGCAGTACCTGTAGGAATAGACAAATATTAGGGTACTAAAAGATCTCTACAGATTGAGATCATAGATTGAATCTAGTATATTTTCCGAACATTACAAAATTTAGCTACTTTACATAGATAGAAGCAGCATTGTTTAAAGAAAAAGAATTGTTCTCCTGTGAAATCAACATGAGTTGCCAAATAAAAAAAAAGAAAACATGAGTTGTCAGTTTGATGTAGATACTCTGAAAGAGGAAAAGAGGAGTGACATTAATAAGTAACATAATGGAATTAATAGCTCTGATTTGTGTTGGTACAGAGTAATAGATTAAGTTTGCAGTTTTAGAAACCACAGTCTAAGAAGGATATAGACAATATAGACTTGATTTTCAACTTGCCCAAATTGAAGACCAGATAGTTCTTAATTGCAAAATTAGTATCTTTCTCTGCAATTAAAGTAGTTACATAAATGTAACAGAAGTTTACATAAGGCAAAAACAGGGCATTTTTTCTAGTTTTCTTACATGATTACTCTGTGTGTGTGTATGTGTGTGTGTACGTGTATGTATGATTTGTCAGAACATAGAATAATGCTGCGATTTTGATTTTATATATACATTTGAGGAGCAAAATATTTTCTCCTAACATAGACACTTGGCTTTACCTCTATGAAAAATTACTTTTTACTATCATGAGGGGGATTATTGATGGAAGCTATTAGGAAGATGACATTACTAATTTATTTTTACATAAAATTAAAGCAATAAAAAGCGATTTTAAATTTGCCTCTGTTTTTAAGACTTTTTTTTAAAGCATTGATACTGTCTGAAAAGAATAGCTTTCCCTTTTTTATAGAAAGTTCAAGTATTTGAGAAAAATTTCAAGGCATTTGATTCTTGAAAGACTATCTTCTTTTTAAAAAAAAACAGTGAAAGCTTTCTTTATGTCTGTTGACTAAAGAATATCTTTGGGGATGAAAATTAATATTCATTGGAGAGCAATGGCATTCTTTTGGAAACTTTGAAATAAAAAAAGCTTTGTCCTTAATGGGTTTCTGTGTTACAACAAAAGAGGAAACCATTGAAATTAGGAAACTATTGAAGAAAATACATATGACAACTGGACTTAGTTTCCATATCATTGAATTCAGACTGAACTTTTTAAACCATTAATTTTTCTTGAGAGTATTGTATCAGGCTTTTCAGTTTCACAGGACCTATTTTGCAAATTATCCCTTTTTAAAATAACACTGTAAAAGGGTCAACAAAGTGATTGAAAAATCATAGATCTACTTATCTTTTTTGTATATAAAAATATTAAGAACATTTTACTCAATTAAACTTTTTTTTTTGCCAGTCCTGGGCCTTGGACTCAGGGCCTGAGCACTGTCCCTGGCTTCTTTTTGCTCAAGGCTAGCACTCTGCCACTTGAGCCACAGCGTCACTTCTGGCAGTTTTCTGTATATGTGGTGCTGGGGAATCAAACCCAGGGTTTCATGTATTAGAGGCAAGCACTCTTGCCACTAGGCCATATCCCCAGCCCTCAATGAAACTTTTCATTCACTTCTCCATCCTTGTTGTATGGAGAATCAAATTCTGACATTTGATTGTAGATTTTTCAATTCCAAGATGCAAATTAGTAATTTTTGAGTATCTTTTTTTCCTGTTAATAGCTTGCTGTTTGTATTATTATAGCAGTAACTTTATGATGAAAACAGCAGTTTAAGGAAAAGGCAAACAACATGGTTTTCCCCCTCATCCTTCCTCTTTTTCTGGAATAGAAATAAACCTTTACTCCAGAATATCTGATTTATTTTTCTCCTGAGAAGAAGGAATTGGAAATTTGTTTAACTTCTAAATGTTTTCATTTAATTTTATTGTTGCTTACAGGAAATCTATACTACTGTTCTTACCTATCAAATTAATTAATGCTCTTTCCTCTTTTTTTTTTTTTTGTTCCCTCATGGAGCTTGAACTCAGGGCTTGGGCACTGTCCCTGAGCTCTTTTGCTCAAGGCTTGTGCTCTTCCACTTTACGTCACAACTTCACTTCCAGTTTTTGAGTAGTTAATTGAAAATAATAGTCTCACAGGGATTTTTCTTTTTCTTTTTTTCTTTCTTTTTTTTTTTTTTTTTGGCCAGTCCTGGGCCTTGGACTCAGGGCCTGAACACTGTCCCTGGCTTTCTTTTGCTCAAGGCTAGCACTCTGCCATTTGAGCCACAGCGCCACTTCTGGCCGTTTTCTGTATATGTGGTGCTGGGGAATCAAACCCAGGGCCTCATGTATACGAGGCAAGCTCTCTTGCCACTAGGCCATATCCCCAGCCCTCACAGGGATTTTTCTGACCCAGCTGGCTTCAGTCCTCAGATCTCAGCCTCTTGAGTAGCAAAGATTACAGGCATGAGCCACTGGTACCCAACTAAATGCTCTTTCATTTGTAATGTTTGTCAGGATAAATTTCTGGTAAAAATTCTGGAATTAAGTTAATGGTATAATTTTATGTTTAAATTATATTTTCTTTTCTCTTTTGTTCATCAAACTGATGTTCCCTATTGAAATATTGTTAATGCTTCTTAATTGTTTGCTACCATAGGATGTTTGGGTCTGGCCGAGAACACAACTTTACACGCCCCAATGAGAAGGGAGAGTATGAAGTGGCTGAGGGAATTGGTTCCACAGTGTTTCGAGCTATCCTAGTGAGTGTGATTTATTTTGTTTTTGTTGTGATTTGTTTGTGTCCATGTGTGTGCATGCACGTGCCTGTGTGCATGCTGAAGCTTGAACTGAGGCCCGGATGCTGTTCCTGAGCTCTTAGGCTCAAGGCTACTCCTTTACCACTTGAGCCACAGCTCTACCTGTAACTTTTTGTGATTAGTTGATGAAAGTCTAACAGACTTTTCTTGCCCAGGCTAGCTTCAAACTCCCATCCTCAGATCTCAGGCTCCTGTGTTGCTAGGATTACAGGCATGAGCCCCACTGAGTGTGTTTTTTAACCTATATTGACTTAATGTAACTCCCTCCTTGTACAGGTATTAAAATGGGAAGCACAGCTCTATTTTGCTTTCTCTTTTAAGATAGGCAAGATATTTTGTTTTAAATATCTTTTAATTCATGTTTATTTGAGTATATATAGATAAGAGGTTGACAGTAAATGATTTGATGACCATGGGAAGATAAGATATGGGAGGATTGATCTCTTAGCTTTCAGTATTTAGTAATAGCATTTTCTGGAATAACTCTTCCTAATTTTTAAAAATAAACTAAGTCACTCATTCTTGCTTCTTGAGAATGAATGTGGCTTCTTGAAAATATGGAAACTTTTGAAAACTTTCAAAACTCACCTCCTTGATGTTTTTTGTCCTTAACATCTTTGTTTTAAACTAATTTGGTGTGGGGTAGAGTTAAACCTTTTGTTTTGAAGGATATTTGAGTAAATATTTTGGAATCCCTGCTTATAATTTCAGTTTAGTGAAATTACACGAATCTCACTGAACCTGAATTACTCTTACAGATACTATAACAAAGATATGCATTGAACTTTAAAATTCCAATTTCAGAAATTGGAAAATTGAGAACTTTTATTATTATTATTATTAAATGCTATTTAACCTAATCTTAACAATAAGTTTTAGCTACCTTGTGCTCCAGGTATTTTATGCCCTTTTGTTACTTTTTTTTTTCAGGATTACTATAAGACAGGAATTATTCGTTGTCCTGATGGCATATCTATTCCTGAACTGAGAGAAGCATGCGATTATCTTTGTATTTCTTTTGAATATAGTACTATTAAATGTAGAGATCTCAGTAAGTATGATGTTTTATGTGTGAGTGGTTTGTAGAGTTATAGTAGATTGTAAAGAAAAGACTGAAAGTTTATTTATCCATACTTCAAATATTGGTTTAATTTAATTGTAAAGCACTTTTGTATTACAAAGATTATTTCTGCAAATATAGAGTTCTACATAATCTTTGCATAATTTTCCAAAATTGTTCACTTTAATTATTTCTATGAAGTTTCCTAGATTGCTAATTCCTTAACTATTTGATATTTCACCTTTTTTTTTTTTGGTTCAGGCCTGGGATTTGAACATGATATCTGATGCTTGCTTTGCTCATTAGCTGGTACTCTATGACCTGAGCCATGCCTCCAAACCCGTCTTTTGCTTCTTATCAGTTCTCTTAGATTAGAAGTCTTGGCTTTGGTTAAATGTGATCCGATTAGTTTCTCAGATCACATTATCTAAAACTGCAGTATTTTTATATTATGATCTGATATAATATCCAGAACACTAGGGAAGATACAAGTAACTATTATATAGTACTTTTCATTAGAGATCATAAACTGGTTCCCTAACATGTTTTATATAGTGTTAAAGTGGCATTATCTGAGAACTTTAAATACCGTCTTAGAGCAGAGCCTGGCACGTTAGAATCCTGATTCTGACTGATATTATCCCATCACCCCTGCAGCACTACTGATTTGCCTCAGAAAAGAAAGCAGTTCTACACAAAACCAGCCAGAATATTATCACATGTCGATTATTAAATGGGTAGAGAAGTTCAGAGAAAGATATCATGTGGGTAGAGGGATTGGAGAAGAGTTTAGAAGAGACAGTAAAGAAAGAACAGGAATGGTTCAGAAAGAATTTGCCAGGTTATTCCAAGAGCTCTGAGCCATTGTAAGACCTTTGCACATATGTTTTATAGCCTTATCCTAGCCCCATCCCTATAGTTGTTATCTTTACTTCATTACCTAAGTTCAACCTTAGATTGGCAATATGGTATCATTCTTTCCCAAAGAAAATTTTAAGTAAGTTTTAAAGGCACCAGGTATAAGCATATAACCAGTCTTTTTCTTTTTTAGGTATGAGCTGAGTCCTTGAAAATCAGTAACATTATCAGTCTGTCCCAAGTGTACTGTGCTATTTTTGTCAAACATTTTTTTCAAGTCTCCATAAAAATACTGATAGGTAGGGCAAAGAAGTAGGTCTACCTCTGAATTCATTTCTCTATATGTTATGTTTAAAAATTTAAATCAAGTCAAATAGGTGACTGGAGAACACAATTATAAATTTGTATAAAGTTACTGGTTTTCACACCTCAAAAAATGATTCTACTTGAAACCTTGAGAACTATAAGCCCTTGTTTTTAAGTTTTTTGTCTTTTTATTCATCACACCATTTAAAAATTTACTTTTTTTTTACTCTGTGTGTGTGTATGTGTGTGGTGCTGGGGTTTGAACACAAGGCCTCAGAGTTGCTTGGCAGGTGTTCTGCCATTTGAGCCACACCGCCAGCCCTTATCAGATGATTTCAGTTAAACTTTATATAACTAGGTGCTGAAGTTTGGTGACTTTCCTATTAGAATTTCTTGCAAATGGACAGAGTTTATTTTCTCTATTAAATTTTATTTTTCATTGAATTAAAAATAAGCATCTTCATGTAAAGTATATGTAATATGATTTTCCTAGACTTTTAGCTTTTGAATTATTGTTATTTGATTACTTTAATGTAGTCACTAAAAGTTTAGAGATTCTCAATGATGTTATTAAGAAAAAACTATATAGAATTACAAGAAACTATAAGTGTTCTTGTACAAATGTAAAAAGAATACTGAATATTTGTTATGCAACTTTGCACTAAAATATCTAGGCTGTCTCTTTAAGATGAAGTTTACTGAAAAAGTGCCATTTCAGTGAGAACACAAAGAAAGAACAATGAGACTTCAAAGACCAAAAAATACTGTTATGACGCTGGAGATTGAAGCCAGAGTCAGGCATGCTAAGCAAGCACTCAGCCATGAAGCTGTACTCCTAGTCCTGTCCATATCTGTGGAGTTCAGAGTCACTGAAATGTAGTGATAGCATTTGCTCATTTGGTCTCTCACCCCTTTCCTCCTGCCCCACCCCTCCTCTTCATTTCTAGCTCTCATTTTCACGGCATTAAACAAATTTGAACTTAAGGACAAAGTCTAGACTCTTTTGACTTTATTTTCACAGTGCTCACCACATAAATAAGGACTTCATAAACTTTTGAATTATTATTTTGTGTTCTTAAGAGCCTGTTACACTTGTCCCTTCGAATAGCATGAATTTCCTCTTCAAAACTGTCTTCATTGCCTATAGTAGATATTCAGAAATTTATCATATAAAAATAGGGTTCTTTGAAAATTTTAGAAGAATTAACACGTTTACTATATTAACTCTTGCTCCAAATATGATGCCTTTCCATTTATTCATACTATAGTAGAGTTTTTGTTGTGTTTTCTATGTAATTTCTTCTCTGACTTCATTTGATGATTTGTACATTTTATTATTGGGTTTAGGAACATTAAGCTTTTCTAACTTTTAACATATACAAAGTTACTAAATTTGTACATTTGCATTTAGTACATTATAGAACTGTTTAATAGTCTGTAGTTGATTATCATATATTTTTAGACGATAATTGACCCTATTGTAAATAACTTTTTTTTCCATGTCACATTGGCTAAAGAATTTTGAACAATGTTAAATTTATTGATAATTTGGAACTTGTGTTTTACTGTCGCTCATATCTCTTTGGTTCTTTCCTCCTCTTGCTCTTAAGCATCCTTTTCAGTCTTCTGCTTATTATTCTCTTCACCTGCTCTCTGATCCTTCATCCATTCAGTGTGATTGGTTTCCTCTTTTAGGGACATTGGCTATGACCTATAAGAACTCCTTTCAGGAAAAGTTATGGCCACTAAAGACAAGTGAAGATTCCAAAGTAGATACAGACCTAGTGTATTCTTGCTTTACTTCTGCCTGCCTGCCTGCCTTCTTTCCTTCCTTCCTTCCTTCCTTCCTTCCTTCCTTCCTTCCTTTCTTTCTTTCTTTTCTTTCTTTCTTTCTTTCTTTCTTTCTTTCTTTTTCTTTCTTTCTTTCTTTCTTTCTTTCTTTCTTTCTTCTTCCTTCCTTCCTTCCTTCCTTCCTTTCTTCCTTCCTTTCTTCCTTTCTTTCTTCCTTTTTCTTTCTTTCTTTCTTTCCCTCCCTCCCTCCTTCCCTCCCTCCCCTCCCTCCCTTCCTTCCTTCTTTCCTTTCTCTCTCTCTCTCCTTTCCTCCTCCTCCTTCTCCTCCTCCTCCTCCTTCTCCTCCTCCTCCTCCTCCTGTTGTTGTTGTTGTTGTTGTTATTGTTCTTCTTCTTCTTCTTCTTCTTCTTTTCTCCTCCTCCTCCCCCTCCTCCTCCCTCTCCCTCTCCTCCTCCTCCTCCCCTCCTCCCTCTCCTCCCACTCTTCCTTCTTCCTTCTTCTTTCTTCTGTCATTCCTGGGGCTTGAACTCAAGGCATGAACACTGTCCCTGAGCTCTTTTGCTCAAGGCTGACACTTTACCACTTTGAGCCACAGCTCCACTTCCAGTTTTCTGGTAGTTAATTTGAGATAAGAATCTCATGAACTTCTGCTTTTCTTTATATATATATATATACACATATATGTATATATATATTACATATATATACATATATATAAATACTTGCCCCCTCCAATCAAGATATTTCTGTGGGTTTTATTTCAGGTGCCCTAATGCATGAGTTATCAAATGATGGTGCTCGTCGACAATTTGAATTTTATCTGGAAGAAATGATCCTCCCACTCATGGTAGCTAGTGCTCAGAGTGGGGAAAGAGAATGCCATATAGTGGTGCTTACAGATGATGATGTGGTTGATTGGGATGAGGAGTACCCACCACAAATGGGAGAAGAATATTCACAAAGTAAGTTATGGCATGTTTTCTTTCTCTTGAATCATAGATTATCTCTTTTATAACATTAAGCAAAGGATAGGCTTTGTAGATGGTCATGATAGGCATCAGACTTACATCAGGGATCAGCAGACTAGCCTGGGAGTCAATTTCAGCTCCTTGCCTGTTTGTATAAAAGTTTTTATGTATTGCCTATGGCTGCTTTTCATGCTATGGTGGCAGAGTTGAATAGCTGCAATGGAGATTGCATGGCTCGCACAGCCCAAAGTATTTACTATCTGGCCAAAGACAAAGGATGCTCACCCCTGCCACATACAGGACTGCTCTTCTTATTTTGACTGTAGGACGGTAACTTTAAGTTCAAAGACTTTCTTATTTTCATAGCTGTGTGATCCTGGAAGATAAAATGGTCTTTCCAAAAGCATTGTGAAATTATAATTCTTCAGCTATTTCTGACCAAAAGAACCTATCTATAGCAGCATTGATTTCTCATTCCACTCCCAAACTTTTGTGGTTAGACTTGTTTGATTTTTTTTGTTAGAAAATCTATCTTATTTTGTTTTTCTTTGTTTTTCTTTTTTTTTTATTTTCTTTTTCTTGATGAATCCAGTGTTAGCATTTTTGAGCAGTTGCACAGATGGAGAAAATTTGAAAAAGAAATTCAGAAAGCTTAGTATTTAGCCCAGTTTTTGTTCTGTACTCTATATAGTGTGTTGATTGGTTATGTATTACAGGAATATAGAAAGTACTAAAACTCAACTAGATGCTGGTGGCTCATACTTGTAAATCCTAGCTACTCAGGAAGTTGAAATCTGGAGTATTGTGCTCAAAGTCAGCCAGGGCAGAAAAGTGTCGCTATACAGTAGTTCCAAAGTAGCCATTAAAAAGCCAGGCTGCACTCGTAGCACAAGTGATGGTGTCAGCTGATAAAAAAGCACGCCTCAAGAGCACAAACCCATTAATCTCTGATATTTCCAGGTTATTCTTTTCTAAAACCAAAATTAAAATGATGACTCTAAATGGTATTCTTGTTTATTATTTTAAAAGATTATTATTATTATTATTTTTGTCAGTCGTGGGGCTTGAAGTCAGGGCCTGGGCACTGTCCTTAAGCTCTTTCATTCAAGGCTAGCAGTCTACCACTTTTAGCCAGAGCACCACTTCCGGTTTTCTGGTGGTTAATTGGAGATAAGTCTCATAGACTTTCCTGCCCAGACAGCCTAGAACTGCAATCAGACGTGAACCACCAGCATCTGGGAAAAAAGATTATTTTAATACAAATTGTGGTAGTACTTTTTCAAGATAATGCTCAGAATTTTCTGTGAATAATGTACCTAAAATAAGTGTTTTGCTCTTCTGTGACTACTTGTACTACTGTGACTACTGTTGTTTTCCTCAGTCCTAGGCTCTTTCCTAATAATGTATTTTTTCTAATATTATGTACAATCAAAAGGTGAACAAAAACATGGGAGGAATGAAAGGGTTCCAAAAGACCAAAGAAATAAATTATTTTCTGTTAGGAAAGTGGAATGAATGAGTGTACCATTTATATTTCAGTTTCCAAAGTTTGACTTCAAGAGAGTGCAGTCAAGGTCAGCCCACAGCAGTGATGTTATTATAGTGATAAAGGGGTTATAGTAAGCTTACTTTTCCTTTTTTCATATTGAACTCTCCATTTCATAACTTTTTTTGGTTTTCTTTTGTTGTTATTGTTGGTCATGGGGCTTGAACTCTTCAGCACAAGGCTAGCGCTCTACCACTTGAACCACAGTGCCACTTCTGGTTTTCTGGTATATAATTGGAGATAAGAGTCTCACAGACTTTCCTACCCAGTCTGGCTTTGAACCGCGATCCTCAGATCTCAGCCTCCTGAGTAGCTAGGATTACAGGCATGAGCAACCAGTGCCCAGCTTGTTTTCTTATTTTTAAGCTTTGAATTGTAAAAGGACTAAAAACATTTTTACTTTGAGAAAAATGTTTCATTTTTGTACCAAAATGTTACATCCTGAAAAAGATACATTTCAGAAGCTATCCTGTTCAGCCTGATTCCCTAAAATGTAACTTTATCATTTGTGAAATGTCACAAGTTCTTTATCAAAATACCAGGAAACTTCTGGGCACTGATAGCTCATGCCAGTACCTTATGCTTGCAATGCTATTTACTCAGGAGGCTGAGAGCTGGGGCTCATGGTTTAAAGCCAGCCTGGGCACAAAAGTCCATGAAACTCTTGTCTTACATTAACCACCAAAAAAGCTAGAATTGGAACTGTAACTCAAGAAACTGTAGCTTCGGTGATAGAGCACTAGCCTTGAGCAAAAATGCGCTCAGACAATGCCCAGGCCCTGCGTTTAAGCCCCAGAAAGAAGTGCACATGCACACGTATACACACACACACACACACACAGAGAACAGTAATCTTATGGATTTAGTAATAACCACAGATGTATCCCATGAGTAGAATTTTGTTGACGTATTTTCCTTTATTGACTCTTAAACCAGCATGTTTGGTTTGTGAGTGTGTTTTTCTGTTTTTGAAAAAACCTTTGCAGTTCACCTTTTAAGGGAGATAACTCCACCTGAAAGAGAGAAGGCGAGGAAGGCCCATCAGTCTAACTCCCTGAAGTTCCCAGCACATTTGGAAGACTCAACATGTTGTCAGTGGAATGTCTGCCCTTTGCAAAGCCAGTTTGCTCTAAACAGACTAACCTAGGCAGAACATGCTTGAATCTGCCATTGTTAACATCATTATTAAATGGGGCTATTTGCCTGGATGGAAAACAGTTTGTGGGGAGGATCTTGACTTTGGGGGAATTATTAATAGTTGCTCAATCCATGAAATTTAAAATGTACCTTTTTGTACTTTTTGACAAGGCAGTTTTTCCTCCACTCCAGACTAGACCTTGAAGGCATCTTAGCAAAGTCCTTTACTTTGCTTGTTCAATAATCATGTTATTGATGTCGCCTTTTGGTTCTGTGACTTGAAACTTGAGCCAGATCCCATTCCAATAAGTGTGGATAAGATGCATCCTTCAGAAGAAAGTCTTCCTATGGATTGGGTTACCTGATTGGTTATCAAAGCTTTTCTTATTTCCACTTAAGTAGACATTTGCTTCTACATTAACTGTACTGAATATTGTCCTGTCATGTTGGCTACTCTTCCTTTAGCATTAGTGCATCCATTATTTGGGCTTTTAGAGCTGTCAGGACCCTTTGATGATCAAGGTAATTTTAAGTTTATCCCTAAGTACTTTGATTTTAATATGAAATCTTTTTGTCTTTTTGTTTTCAGTTATTTATAGCACAAAATTATATAGATTTTTCAAGTACATTGAAAACAGAGATGTGGCCAAATCAGTTTTGAAGGAAAGAGGTCTTAAGAAGATTAGATTGGGAATAGAAGGTAAGATATTATTTTCTATTAGTTTTCTTTTGGAAAAAAAAACAACAACTGGGTTAAAAAAATGGGTTCTGTCTAGGCTTGCCAGGGTGGCTTATGACTATAATCATAGTGATTTCTTAGGGAGAGCTCAAGAAGATTGTGGTTACTGGCCAGCCCAGGCTAAAAGTTAGTGAGACTCCATCTCAACAAAAACTTGGCTGAAGTGATGCATGCTGTAATCCCAGGTACACTGGAGGTATAAGAAGGAGGCTTACATCTACTTTGGCCAGAGCAAAAAAGAAAAAGAGCTGGGGGCATGGCTTTAGCAAGTACAAGGCCTTGAGTTCAAATTCCAGCTCTCTCTTCTCCCCAAAATGGATCCTAATAATTTGAGGAAAACTCGGCAAGTGATTATTAAATACTTACACAGAAAACATGTAAATAAGAAATTAGCTAACTTCCTTTTGAGAAGATAAGCCATTATAAAGTTTTTATTACATAAAATTCTCAAGCCATAGAGAGATGAGATTTTTGTCTTTTCTTCCAGAGCTCATTCATTTTTAGAATTTATTTTTGAATATTTTTAATATCTTTAGCTCTACAAAGAAGTTGTCATCAACAAAGCAGTTTATAAATACAGTGTATCTTCTTGATCAGCGTCACCTCTTTCAACATTTTCTCCTACCCCTTCTACCTTATCCTTTCTCTCATTTAATTTTTTTAGGATATGTATTGAAAATTTTTTTGCTGTTTACCAAAGCAGTTGTGTATATAAAGATGAAGTGCATGTGGATGAGGGGTGAGGGGGCTTACCTGTGTCTACTTTTCTACAAAATTGACAAGGCTTTTTTTCTCAGGTTTCTTGGAAACCTGGTAGTTTTAAACTACTTTTTGTGCTCATTCATGTGACGTGTGTATGTGTGTGTGTGTGTGAGAGAGAGAGAGGGGGGGGTTGGAGAGAGAGAGAATATGTTGGAACTGTGTCTTGAACTCAGAGCCTGTACTTTCACTTGGCTTTTTTGGGTCATGGCTGCCACTCTAGCACTTGAGCCATACATTTGGTCCAGCATTTTGCTAGTTAATTGGAGCTAAGAGTCTTTTGGATTTTTCTGCTCAAGCTGACTTTGAAGATCCCAGATTTCAGTCTCTGGAGTAGCTAGAATTAAGTATTACAGGCCCGAGCCACTTGTGCTCAGCTAAAAGCTACATTTTGAAAATACACATAGAAATAGTACTAGTAGCTGACAGTACAATAATAATTAGCAGTTTCAAATTTTGTACAAATTACAAAATTTTAACTTAAGTTTTAGATAGCTTTTTATTTAGATAACTGATTACAATGACGGTTCTAGGCAAGGAACATAACAAGTCCAAAGGTGTTGAGGTAGGAATGAGCTTAATGCATTGCAAGTACAAAAAACATGGTATGGATAGAATATTAGGTGATGAGGGGATTTGAAGAGGTATACTTGTTATGAATAATGTAGACATAATGTTGTGTCAGAAGATGTATAGTTCTCATAAAGATTCTTGGCCAGAGATCTTAAGGTAAGTCTCTTTTGTTTCTGTAACTATGACATAAGTATATGTCAAAGGATGGTTGTGAAGTTCAAATAAGGTTGACTAGAAATTACTTTTTCCCACCCACTTTTTTTTTCTCTAATGGCTACTACACCTCATCTTTCAGTGACATTGCTCCTCACAGCAACATACTGTGTCATGTATGATATTGTTGGTTTGGTCATGGGCTATGAACTCTATGAGAGTTGTGTGTTATGTACTCGATATGTGGCTTGGCACTTATAGTAAATGAAGAAGTAACATATAAAAGTAGCATTTGAATATTGAAAGTGAGTACTTGTTTCTCTATTGCAAGAATAATACAGTGCTCCAACCATTGAGTGATTTTAGATGTGATTATAAAGATCTAGTTACAAGTACTACTTATTCCATTAAAATCATTTAATAGTACTTAATATGTATATAATAGTTTTCTAAAAAATTTATTTTGCTCAATGAAATGAAGCATAATTTTTTTTTGGCAGTACTGTGGTTTGAACTCAGGGCCTTGTACTTGCTAGACCACTTGAGTCGCACCTTCAGCCATTTTTGCTTTAATTTTTAAACAGGACTCCATGTTTAGGCACAGACTAGCTTGGACTCTAATACTCTTTTTTTTTTAAGTTTTTATTATAAAACTTATGTACATAGAGGTTACAGTTTCATACGTTAGGCATTGGATACATTTCTTGTACTGTTTGTTACCTTGTCCCTCATACCCCCCTTCCTCCCCCTTTCCCTCCTCCCCCCCCCCCCCCCCCGCCCCGGAGGTGTTCAGTTCACTTACACCAAACAGTTTTGCAAGTATTGCTTTTGTAGTTATTTCTCCTTTTTTACCCTGTGTCTCTCAAATTTGGTATTCCCTTTGAATTCCCTACTTCCAATACCAGTAAACACTGTTTCCAATATACTCAGATAAGATTACAGCGATAGTGTAGGTACAACCACAGGAAGGTGATACATTGGAAACAATTGTTATATCACAGTTGTAACTACTTTCAACGTCCTATGTTTATCTGTAGCTTCTAATACTCTTATTTGTACTTCTAATGTAGCCGGGAACACACACATATAGTGCCACACCCAGCTTAGGTTGAGATGGGATCTTGCTAACTTTTTGCCTGAGCTGGCCTCAGTCGTTGATCCTCCCAATATCTGTCCATTGAGTAGCTAGAATTATAGGCATGAGCCACTGTGCCTGGCTAAGAATAATTTCTTAGTATCAACCCACATTAAAATTTCCTAGTGCGCCCGTTCCCAAATGCATTTTGTGACTGTCCTCTCCAAATCATGATCCAGTCCAGGATCATACATTATAACTGACTGCTGGTTATTTCTGATCTCTCAATATTGAGTATTTCCTTATTTATGGCACCATCCTGTTAAATTGTTTCACCATCCTATTAAATTGTTTGGGCCCATTGTCCTGCTTCTAGATTTGTCCTTTGTTTTATTCCAGATATAAGAAATAATTTAAATCTTTTTAAAACTGTTTTTGGATATGATGCTATTTTGATACCATAAGAATGTTCAGCTCATGTATGCTTCAGTAGGACATATGCTAAAATTAGAACAATACAGAGAAGATTAGCTTGTCGCCTGCGCAAAGACGACATGCAAACTTATAAGGCATTCCATATATATGCATATATATATGTGTATATATTAGTGCAGCTCTTCACTAATTATTTCCTAAAGATTATAACTGTTAGTTGACAATTCTTGCCCGCGTCAGTAATTTAATTATCATTTCTTATTCTGTCATTCCTTTTAAATTTTTTAGTTGTCATTCTTGTGAAGTAGAGCTTTCTCATCAGTAGAGATGATCTGGTTACCCAATATTGTTTCTGGTTTTTTTTATATGTATGTGCTAGTATTGGGACTTGAAACAGGGCCTGGGCTCTGTTCCTTAGCTTTTTCATCCAAGGCTGGCAATCTGCCACTTGAACCACTGCTCCATTTCTGGCTGTTGGTGTTGGGTAGTTAACTGGATATAGGAATCTCATTGACTTTTCTTCCTGAGCTGGCGTTATACTACGATTCTCAGATGTCAGCCTCCTGAATAAGATCATAGGCATGAGCCACTGGCACTCAGCCTATCTCTATTTTTAAGACAAAGAAGCTGAAGTTTAAGAGTTAAATAAATTGTTTGGGGATTATAGAATAGGGCTGGAGCTTGAACACAGGTCTCTGTGATTTCCGAGTCTCAGAGTGTTTTTGAAATGCTCTCTTAATAGATAGCATTAATAGATTCTACTTAATAGTGGTGTTTTTTAAAGAGTATATAACATAATTTGTGTATTTACTATTAATGTTATTTGCCTATTTACTATAAGCCTAGATAAATTGGTCTTGACTTTGGCAAGGCACTAATTAAACAGGCTCTTATACTTTTTCCAGGTAATGTTTATACTACATCCATATTTTCCTGTCAAGTCAATAATTTTTCTTTCTTTTGGAAAATTAAGTAGAAGTGTTGGGGCACATAGGGAAAATTTCTTTCCATATTAGCTGTTTTGCTCCCCCTCTCTCATTTTTACCTATTCTTTCTCAACTCATAGTTCTTCAAAAGAAATCTGATTTCAGAATATTGAATGTGTTTACTTTCATGGGAACTCAATTGAGCTGATAGATAAAAGATATGAGGAGGATCCAAGAGAACATAGAGAAGTGAGGAGGAACTGGTGGAACCAGTTGCCAATCAGTATATAAAAATACCAAAGGATATTTAGGAAAAAGTGAAACATTTGATATGGCCAGTATACAGAGAGCTTGGATTGAAGGGAGTTGTATGATAGTTAATGAGATCAAGTAGTTGGATATACAGCCCATGTATATGAGGAATGGGGACCTTTCCCTTTGTGATGAAACCATTGGTCCTTTGTAAGTGAGGATACAATGTAACTACATTGTATAGAGTAGTGATGCTATGTGGAGGACAGCTTGGAATATAATGAGGTTAAGAACTGCTAAGAGTTTCTTTAGTAATTTGGGAGTAATGAAGGACAAGGGAATATAAACAACTTTCTTATCTCTTGTACTGCTGATAGTGATACAGGAAGTTTGAATGAGAAGGTACTCTGCAGATGATTACCAGATGATTTTGGCCCTTCTGACCTTCCTCACTCCATCTCAGACACACTCTATACATAGCAAGATGTGCTAGCTACCAGTGATAACTTACATACATTCCTTTATCTGGTAATCATTAAATGAGTGCCTATTATGTAAGGCTTTTCTATTTTTTCTGATTCTGTAGTCTTGATTTTGGCCCATGAACCTGTTACATAGCCAGTTGCCTATTTTTTTTAATAAATAAAATTTTATTGTGACATTTACATATTTTTGTGACTGATTTTACAGTGCCAGTGTTAATCAGTCTCAGTAGAAGCAATATGACCCACTCTAAAATGTCTATTATTATTATTATTTTTTTTTTTTTTTGGCCAGTCCTGGGCCTTGGACTCAGGGCCTGAGCACTGTCCCTGGCTTCCTTTTGCTCAAGGCTAGCACTCTGCCACATGAGCCACAGCGCCACTTCTGGCCGTTTTCTGCATATGTGGTGCTGGGGAATCGAACCCAGGGCCTCATGTATACGAGGCAAGCTCTCTTGCCACTAGGCCATATCCCCAGCCCTAAAATGTCTATTATTATAACCCTTCATAAAATATGGTCGATAATCCCTGTTTGAAATTAGCAACTCGTGCTAATAGAAAGGAGGAAGGGACCTTCAACTGCTTTGTTGTTGGAACAGACATGTTAAGATGTTGTAAGAGACTAAAATATTGCCCTGATAATTATTATTTAGGAACCAGGTAGGAAGTTAAGTACTTCTTTACTATTAAACAAAAAAGTGGGGTGGGGGAACCTCAGAACAATATAAGGTGGGATTTAGGCTTAAGGAAACTAGAAGCTAATGTAGTAGTAAATTGCAGGCCTTTGGGCTAGATCATTATGTGAGAATGGTTTGGGATATTAAGGATACACAGCTAGAGACTAAGACCTGTTCCAGATGATCCACCATTGTATTGGAGGCCCATCCCCGCCATACTCACACTTTTAAGAATTTTATTTTGGTGGTTAGTTTATTGAGTAAATGGAAAGATGGAGGAGGCTCTGTGAATTGCACCAGTAGAATTTTAGTTTCTGGCTGTTGAATTGATGACTAAGTATGGAATATTGTTTTCCCTTCTTGTTTGAATTTCCATATTTGTTCAGGGTCTGTACCAACTAGAAAAGCCCTTAAATGCTAAATAGGGTGTGAAATGTGTGTGTGTGTGTGTGTGTGTGTGTGTGTGTGTGTGTGCGCATGCGCATGCACATGTTGTGGTGTGGTATATTTGCTCAGTTTTTTTTTAAAACTTTTCTCTCCTCTAGGTTATCCTACCTACAAAGAAAAAGTAAAGAAGAGGCCTGGGGGCCGCCCAGAAGTCATTTACAACTATGTCCAAAGACCCTTTATTCGAATGTCCTGGGAGAAGGAAGAAGGGAAGAGCCGGCATGTAGACTTTCAGTGTGTAAAAAGTAAATCTATTACCAACCTGGCAGCAGCTGCTGCAGACATTCCCCAGGACCAGCTGGTAGTCATGCACCCAACTCCACAAGTGGATGAGCTGGACAGCCTTCCCATTCAGCCCCCTTCTAGCAACAGTGACCTCGATCCTGATGCCCAGAATCCAATGCTGTGATGCTGATGATCCTTGAAACCATAGCATGCTACTCTTCACAATGACGGTGTACTCCTCATTCTGCACTGCAAGGCCACTCTTCTTCATTGTGAGCTGCACATGTTTAGGATATTGCAGTGTAGGCTTTTTTAAAGACCAAAGGTAGCCGAATGGTTTTTTTTTAAACGAGTACAACTTTAGCATCCTGAGGTTCTAGTTACATAAACGTATTTGTTTACCAGTACGTTTGTGAAATTGGTTCTTTGTATGTGGGACAGTCCTTTTTCACACACATCTAGATCTTTTCAGAAATGGTGGAAATTGGCACCTGGGGTACTTCAGTGTAGATTGATATTCATCTCACCTCAGATAAAATGCAGAATATTATGTAGTTGCACTTTATAAATGGTGGTCAAATGGAACTGTTCAAGCCATTTTATAGTTGTGATGCACAATATAACTTAAATAAGTGCTTCTATAAAAGTATTCCTTCAGTAAAATGTGTATAGTTTGCCTGTGATGAGCAAAAAAGTGAGTATTTATCTTGGGCTTATTTGAATGACTAGGGTGAGATTGCTGCTCATATCTTATCAGTTCAAGTGAGTCAAGTGCAGGGAGTGTGAACAACAGAGGTGGCTTATTATCCAGTCTGCCTTACCCTTAATCTGTTCACAGATATTTATTTACTAATGCTTTTTTTCTTAAGAGTTATGGGATAGAAAAATGAAGTGTTTGCTCTTCATTTACTAAATGATTGTAAACTCAAGTTTTTCATCAAAATAAAATTCCATTGTTTTCATGTTTCTGACCAGCTTCATAACCCCCAACTAGATGTTGTCAAATAGTAGCTCAAAGAGCTCTAGTTTGGTATATTTGTGATTGAGGCACTTAAGTTTCCTACTAATTATAAAATATACTCTAAATCCTGAGCAATATCAGAGCTGAAAAGAGTATTTTCTAGTCTAACTTTATAGGAATGATGAAATCACTTTACCACAGTGTGTAAGAGGCAACTTCTCAAACCAGTTCATTGCCTTTTCTATTATGATGTGCTGCTCTGCTTAGCAAATTATTCGTGCAATGCTATTTTAAATATTCTGTAGACTAATTCAAGAAAAAAGAAATATTGAGGTACATCATGTCTGAGGTCACTTAACCCTTGAAGTCCTAGAACAATTAATTAAGATAGTAGGATAAGGAAATTATGTAAAGTTTCAGAATTGTTATGAAGATCAAAAAGGCCTTATAGGGCTGAGTTGTGGCTTGGGTGTAGAGTGCTTAAGGCCCTGAGTTGAATCCCAAGTACTGTAAAAACATTGCAAATGTAACTAGCATAGATAATCCATAAATACCCACTGTCGGAACTGATGATCCAGCCCTGCAGCATATAGACTTTTTTTTAAAAAAAAACTGAAATGAGAACAGTTTTTATAGAACAAGGGAAACATTTATTAAAAATATTTAACTGTCTAATACATTATACTTTAACCCATATTTATAGTAAAGGATTCTTACAAGGAAGAATAAACAGTTTTATGATACAATTAGTATAAGAAATATCCACATGGGGGACTTCTTTGTAGTGTAAAAACACCATACATCTGAAATGACCATTTTGCATATAAAAGCTACCAATGATGCTTCTGTGCACAATGATTAAAAAATTCAACACAAACAGAATCCAAAATATACAAGTAATGCAAGCTATTGACAGCTAGCCCAAAATCAATGATGAGGAAACACTGGAGCAGGCTTAGTTCCACTTTGTCTGAAGTTACACATAGTAAGATTGACTTATATCAATGGCTCTGAGATGGCTTTTATGAAATCAGTACATAAAAGCTGTTCTCTCCCTATCCAGTAAGCTTCACAGACTGTAAAACTCCACCAGTAATGCACTTTGATACTGTAGCTGTTGCCAAAGCAACGTAGTGTTTACAGCGGCCATGGCAAGTCGCTAAAGTCAACAGGACCACCCAGCCCAGCATCTGCTTCCAAGAGACTCATGATGACGGCCATTGCTGCTTCATCATTACTGGGACTACTTGATCCTTGGTCATTGTCTATCATGTCTATGCCTATGTGGGGGTTCTCACCTGCGGAGGAGATAAAGACTGGTCAGGAAAAACAAAAAGAATCAAGCCATGTTTAGATTTACTAAGTACTTTCTAAGCACACTTAGAAAAATAAAACTAACTACCTGACTTTTTTAGGCCTGTATTGCCTTTTTTAAAAACACTTGTTTTTCAGAGAAAATAACTTTTTAGAAATAAGAGCAAAGTGCTTAAAATTCAGTAAATGTTGATATTTGAGTTGACTTCATTTTAATATTCTGATAGTTAAAAAGAGAGTTACAGAAAGAATAGCAAATAGGAAAGAGGAGGACAAAAGATTGAGAAAAGGATAGATGGGTTGGGAGAAAAAAACTGGCATCATTTAATGGCTTTTCCTGCCTGCTGAATTTTACTGATCACTCTTTGAGGCTTTATCCTGAACCTGCTTTGGCTCTCTTTCTAAAGATTAAGTACCATATGGACCTGTCTAGGCTGCTTCAAACACACTTGGATCTCAACTAAACACTGAAATTCTTAAACATATTTCGAACTTCTGCTTTGTTCTTACTCGTATAATAAGTTCTTAAAACCCTCTTTATGCCAGATGTAAGCTCATTATATGGAGATGAATAATAATGTCACTTACCAAGAATAGAAGAACTATCAGAATAGGGATAACCTGGGTTCTCCTGAGCCTGCCCTGGTAATAGACCACTGGAAGGAATGTCTGGCGTCCCTCCATTTAAAATCTACAAACAAAAGGGAGAAAGTGTGAGGTCTTCCACTCAAATAGAATTTCCAATCAGTATAAAAAATGTTGAGAGTTGTGTGTGTACACACACACACACACACACGGCTATTCAGAAAACAAAAAAATCTCTCCCCTAAACAGTTCTTTTCTCTACATATGGTTTAGCTCACACAGGTAACTTAAAGTCAGACTAAAATCCCTATCTACTTTTCAGATCATGCTTAAGGCCAAAGCCTAAACATAAGTGAGCCCATCATGGCAGTTACACTATAAGGAAGTAAAACATAACAGCAGATGTTGTTGAAGGAGTAATTTAGATTGTTACCAGGCTGTGAAGAGATCTAGCTCTAAGGAGTCACAAATAAACAACACACTAGAAGTTTATCTCTTTTATCACCAGTTAAGTATAGGAGCCAATATCAGTAACTTCTGATTTCCATTCTTAATCCTCTGGAGCATTATTATCACTCTAATTCTGTCTTGAAATCCCTCCACCTTCCAAGCTTTGTTCCTTGGGCTGAGTCTCAGAGACCATCCTTTGAGAAGTATTTGAACTGGAGGAATCTGGTTGTTGGATTTCACAAGAAACAGTGATTCTGGTTTTCCAGCAGGTGGCATTACAAGTTACTTTATCTTTACAGTTCAGTTTTCCATTTAGGGATGGATGCCTTTACATACTTTAAAATTATTGAACACTCTAAAATTTTTGTTTTGGTAGGCTATATTTATCAATAGTTACTAGATTTGAAATTAAAACTAGCATATTGTCCAAATATAATAAAACCATCACATGTTAACATGAATAATAATAGCCTTTTAATGGAAAACCAAACTTTCAAAACAAAATTAAAGAACCATTGTTTTTACATTTTTGAAAATCTAATGCCTGGCTTATGAGAGTTCAATAGATCTTCATATTTGTTTATCCAATCTGTTTAGGCATGTTTTTGATTGAAGTATATGAAGGAAATCCAACCTCCCACAAATAAGTAGCTAGAAAAAGGGTGGTAATTTAATAGCCTTTTAATAACTGGTATTCTTTGATATTACATCACATTAACAAATGGATGTTTCTTAATATTTGTTGTAAGGAATCTGAAACTTCATCTATGAATCTTTTGTATCCTGTTAAAGTCCATTGACATGTCTTGGCGTTTAGAATGGATTATCAATCAATGGTTTTGGAATGTCTTGTAGCAGTCATTTATAGGATATTAGTTTACTGATTTATTTGGCTCTTCCATATGTGGCATTTCATTATACAAGATCAAAACATCACCACTATCTATACCATCTTGTAAGTTTTGAGAAGGAGTTGGGCTCAAAGTAACAGATACAACATGTCTAAAGGTTCCAATTCTAGTGACCACTATCAGTTGTTTTCCTTGAAGTGACAAATACGTGCTAAATAACTCAAGTTGGAATAACCGTAGTTTGTTAGAGTCAAATGATGCCCTCTGAAACAAGCAGCTAGTTTACTTTAGCTTACAACGTAATCACACAAAGATCTTTTCTTTAGACAACAGCCATCCCAGTAAGTGATACAAATACTTAAAAGTAATGGTTTTTACTGCTTCACCCAGGGCCCTGCTGAAATTGAAATACCAGCTGTCTCATCCAGGACTGCATTTAACACAGTGAAAATAAAGGGCAATGCCTTAGCATTGTTATGAAAACAGCACTGACCTTGAGATCCTTGAAAGATTTTTTTGGGGAGAGGGGCAAAAGATCACAGGTGATATTAGTGGAATTGTTGCTTTATCTGAACTTGTTTTAGTGCCCCTAAATGTCTCTATTCTTCTGAGATATGTGGAAGACCACTTAGCCCTCTGCTTTGTTAGCTTGATCCTGTTTGAAACAGCTTGCAGGCCAAATGACAAAACTGGAAGTGATTGGGAAGGGCCACCTCTACTCTGGTCTGCTGTGCCATTAATGCTGTCATCTTGCTTTTCTGGAAAGTTCTGCTAAGGACTCATCTCTTGTAAGGATAGATTCAGAATTCCTCTCCAAGACCCACTTTTTTAGGCCCTAAGAAAAGGAAAATGTTCTCATAACTGTCTTTAAAATATTTGGGACTTTGTGGTGAAGAGTACAGTCAGATTTCTGGCAGCTGATGTCACAAGCCTTGGATTATAGTTTAGGGACCTACTTATTAAGCAGTGCTGGGCAGCTTAAATGTCAACTGTAAAATTATGAGGCTAAGATGATAGGATAATACATGAATAATATTTAAGATTGTACTGGAGGGATAACTTTTCAAACCCAAGTAGTAGAAAACCTTAGTTGTATCAAGAAAGCTGATACCTAAAAGTTATATTTTGATACAGGGACAGGAAGGGACCAGGGGCACAATAGGAGAACCTACCTAAGCGCACAGCTGGCAAGCCATGTGTGGGCAACACCTAGAGACAGGCACATTCACATACTCTCCCGTAATCAAACCATGTACAGAGCTGCTGCTTGTTCTAACCAATATGTGCCCCAGTATAGATGTAAAAGTTACACAAGCCCACATGGCAAAGCTAGGCTTCAAAGCCAAGTCTGCCTTACTTTGACCATCCATTTATCCATTAATTTGCTGACTTTTCAACTTCTTAGGGAAGTAAAAACCCTTTCCAAATGGAAGTTTTTGCTGAGGATTCCTATATAAGATAGAAGAAGAAAAGCTTCTCTTTGTAGAAGCGGGTATCCTGTCCTTGCCCTCTCTCCTGACCAGCTAGCTACCTCTGGGCCTATTCCCCCTGGGAGCACTGCTTATCTTGCTAATTTAACCTCTGAGGAGGCAACCATTGAAAACCCCAGTCTTGTTTCTGTCAGAGTTTGTGCCCTAGAAGGTCTCATCTGTGTAAATTTCTAATGTTTTGTGTTTTAGGAAATAAGACTTCATGTCCAAATATGTTGGCCCTTGTGCTGCCCTAAACTGACACTATTTATAGATGTATGCTTTCCAATTAGTATGAACTATGTTGGAAGCTTTGTGGTGAAGATGAAAACAGATAAGTAGTTTCCAAACCTCTTGTAGGGATCTTTTCAAGAGGATTGGTGTCTGATAAACTATCTGTGCCCAATATGGTGCCATCACAGGAAAGGCAGGTGGCAGATCCCCAGTAATGAACTGTAAAGCTTGGCTTGGTTTCCACAGTGCTGCTGGTGCCATTACTGTTTCCAGTGATGTCTTAGAGACTAATGATTCTCTGTCCCTGAAAACTGATGGGGAAACGTACTTTATTTTTCTCTTTTTGGTCAGTCGTGGAGCTTGAACTCAGAGTCTAAGTGCTGTCCCTGAGCTTTCTCACTCTAAGGCTAGCACTCTGCTACTTTGAGCCACAACGCCACTTCCAGTTTTCTGGTGGTTAATTGGAGATAAGAGTCTCACCGACTTTCTTGCCCGGACTAGCTTTAAACTGCAGTGCTCAGATCTCAGCCTCCTGAGTAGCTAGGATTACAAGTTTGAGCCAGTGCCTGGCGTAGAGGTACTTTTCTATGTGAGGTACTTACTAATCCATTGCTCATGGAAACTGTGAATTGCTCTGTCATTGGAGCAGACTGACAACTCCCCTTTCCTGATGTTCTTTCTTGCCTTCCCACAGTCTTATGGGATAAATCCTCTTGAGGACAGCAGCAAGCCTCCCCAGTTCCACCAGTATGCTTGTCCCCAGCCACGCACAGATGCATATGCTTGAAGGAGAAGCAAGTCCAACTTCACAACTGTAGACTTCTAGCATTTCAGGACTTAGGTCCGAGGCTCTCTCACCTAATGCATAAGCCTTACCTTCTTGCCTCCTGGGGAGGAGGCATCAGGGGGAGGCGTGCTTGTGATGTTCAGTGGGCTGGAGCCACAGCTAGAAGGTGATGACCCCCTTATCCTGTCAGAGAAGATAAGGGTTAGTTACACTGCATTCTCTTTTTCAGGGGATAGTAGGTGTTTTGCTAAAGGGTAAGGGTGAGAAGGAGGATGACAATCAACGCATAAGGGCTAGATAGTAAAAGATTCTGTGGGTCATGTGGTCTCTATCACACTACTACATGGACAGTGCAGAAAAATGAATGAGTATAGATATGTTCCAATAAAATTATTTATATAAACAGGTGACAGAGTTGGTTGGCTTAGCAAGAGCAAGACCCTTAGTTCAAACCCCAGTATGATCAAAACAAAACCATAACAAAACAAGAACAACAAAAAAGTGATGTGAGATTTTTTTTTTTCTTTAGGCACCTGTTCTGGAATACAGACCCTGATATGGACATTGCTCCAACAAACCCCTTGGGTTAGGTTTGGATTCAGGCTGAGTTTTCAGTGGCCAGTTCATTTCCTCATATAATCCAGATGAGTTGGTTAGCCCTAGGAGTTTATAGCAAATGATTTATCCTCTCTCTCTGACATTGTGAAGGTAGGGTCTAGGAAATGGGCGGTGCCAGGGGAGCTTGCCTGCACCTAAAAAGTAGCCTAGGAGAAGTAGCAACCTTCTAGAGAAAGCAGGTGGTAAAAAGCGGACCTGGGCCTTTCTTATTGAGTGTCTTATTGGAGGTTTATAGAAATAAAGGCTTGGGACTGCGAATCTCCATGAACTTGCTAGGCTGGAGGTCTCAGGGAATGAAGCGGAGCTAGAGTTTAGAGGTAGGGTAGCAACTATGTTACCAGGATCATCTCCATGATCAATGCAGTTTTGGGGTCACTCAGGGACCACTTTCTAATACCCAAGAAAATTGTGACTCTGGGCCTATATTGCTTCTAGATTCTCCTCTAGATTCTTGAGTGAACATGCTTTTTTGTTTTCTCTCCTGGACATACTAGGATATACTCTTCATATTCAGAGATGGCTACTCACTGACAGTTGTTGAAAAGTTGCTGTCATTCCACTTTTCCTACTAAAGACTATGAAACCACTATTTTCCCTAGGTTCCAGAACAATCTTGGAATTTCAATTTCAACATCTAGTAGAGCATCATCACTGGGTTGTCAAACATCCCTCCCTTTACCTCTCCCTATTCCAGTGCAACTTCCACAATATCTCCGCATCCCACGGTGAAATGAAATCTTACAAGTTTCTTCCAATCCAAACTCCTCAGCATTATTCCTCAGGATTCTTCACTCCCCATCAGCTTGATCTGTGGTTCTCTTCTGCTACCCATTTAGGTTGTCTGCTTCCTGACTTAAATGCCCACTCAGAATGCCTGGTTTTTATGGAGGGAGCATCCACTCACCCTCATTGCAAATCTTGGCTAAGACTAAGTTCGAACCCTTGTTGGTTGTAAGCATGAATTCTCTGCTTTTCTATTACCATAAATGAAAAACTATCATAAGTTACCATAGAAATAAAAGACTTCTCAAAGATCTTAATGCTGAGGTCCTTTTAAAAGATCTTGAGGTGTTTTTTGTTTGGTTTTGTTTTAAAGCTGATCCTGGGTTTTGAACTCTAGGTTTGGGCTAAACTCATTTTGCTGTGTCCCCAAGCTCCTTTTGCTCAAGGTTATTAACACTTTACCACTTGAACCCACAGTGCTGCTTCTGGATTTTTTTCTATGATTAATTGGAGATAAGACACTCACAGACTTTCCTGCCTGGGCTGACTTTGAACTGTGATCTTCTGACCTGAGCCTCCTGAGTAGCTAGGATTACAGGCATGAGCCACCAGTGAGTCCTTGGCTAGATTTGAGATCCTTGAGATGGCTTCACAAAAAGCCCAGGGATGTGGCAACTTGTCTGAACCTGATTCTAGTGCATTCTATCCCCTCATCTTCTTGAGGCAGAGGCAAGTAGTGAGACCCATCACAGTTGAGACAGAACGGTGCTACCTGCAGGGATAAGAGCCCCTCTGTGGCCAATTGGAAAACAGGCCAGCCTCCAGTTCTGAATCAGTCCCATGTAAACTGAAAGTGTTAGCTTCTGTTTCTATGATTATAAACCACTGTTTTTCTCATCAGTATCTGGTTACCACTCTTCCTGATTCCCCAAATTCAGATGTACTTCCTTCTTTGATAGCTTCTAAAGACTTGCATTTAACTTAACAATTGTAGGGAACTTACTATATATAAAGCTGTGTTCCAGGGACTTTGCTGCGTTCTCTCACAACCCTAATGTGGTCAGTAGGAGGTAGACAGTGTCTCCCTTTTATGGTTTAAGTCAACAAAGACCAAGAAATTAAGGAAGGCCAGGTACAGAGCATGGTAAGTATAGACCTCAACCTCAGATGGACTGCTTCCAAGCTCCTCTCTCATACAGAAGGGGAGGCTCCCCCAAGAGAGCTGTCTCTTTTACTATCTGTTCTTCTAGATATTTATTACGAACCCTGAGTAGCTTCAAGAAGATATGAATGTTAAGGCCCAAAGTAACCTTGGCCTCCTGTAATGAATTGTACATCCACCCTTACTAAGAAGGTCCTTAGAGCCATACAAAATATTAGGAATTGAGCTTCCCCAAGAGTCATCTTAGCTCTAGCCTATTTTGGTTTAGTTTCTTTAAGGCACAATTTCTAAATCTCAGCCCTACTGATATGTTATACTGGCTAATTCATTCATTGTCACTCAGCTAGAGGACTGTCCTATGAGCTATAAGATGTTTAGAAGTTCTCGAGTCCCTAGGTGATTAGCAGCAGCCTCCTACCCTCCTGTAACAAGAAAAATGTCTCCTGACATTACCAAACATTCTCCAGGGTAAAGTGAGGAGGGGGAACTACCTTGGTGGAGCAACCAGAAGGTGTTACTTGCCTGTGGATTTCCATGATTTCCTCAGCAATCATTCGACCTATTTTTCCTGCCCCAGCTCTGGTTCCCCCTGGAATCCCTGGAACAGTGGGATGAGTTCTTTTCGGGCCACCTACAACAGAGGAACCTGAGCGTGAGAAAGGGGAAAACTGAGGAAGAAATGCTAGGATGTGTTAGATGAAAATACCATAATCCACTTGAAGTTTAATGTCAAGATTATGCCTTGTGAGGAAAAGGCATTCTAGTATGGAAGGCTGAAACTTCAGGGACCAGAGGTCAAAGTGTTGGCTGGGAGGGAGCACCTAATGTCCTTTATGCATTCAGAAATTATTTTACTAAATGGCACTTGCTGTGTGCAAGGTTGCAGAGATAAGACAGTGTCCTTGCCCTCAGAAGAGCTTACAGCCTAATGGGGCTAGAACTAAGTTGGATAAGTTTGGCAGGTTAAGTGACACATTTAGCTCCAGCCATGGCTTTGGGGAGTGTTTCGCTCTGAGCTGAATCTTGGCAGAAAAGAAAGGAGGGGAATGTATTCCGGGCATAGAAACCAACATGCAAGAGCACCGAGGCACAGGACAGAACTTCAGACTTCCTCCAAGTGTTTGTGAAGGATGATAAGGACATGAGACATGGAAGTGGTAGGGCAAATACCAGACCTCACAAGGGGTTCTGGATATCCTACTAATGGATCTGGACAGCATCCACAGGGGGTCCACAGGATTTTATACAGAAGCATTGATTGAGATACTAGTTCTGTATTGCTTAGTGACAGGATACATTCTCACAAATGTATCATTAAACAATTTTATTCACTGTATAACATTCAAACACAGTATAGCCTATTACATAGGTAGGCTGTAGGGTTATATAGTCTATTGTTCCTAGGCTAGTGAGTATGTTATTGTGCTGAATATTGTAGGCAACAGTAACCTAGTGGTGGTGGTGAAACATATAAACATAATGTGTTACTCTAGGTATTAGAATGGCTACCACACCACTAGGTAATAAAACTTTTTCTGACAACATTATAGTGTTATGGAATCATTCATATATATGTGGTCTTATATTGACTAGAATGTGCAACATTGGTGTGGCTGTATAGCGGAGGATGAGATAGGAATCCAGCAAGTAGAATCAGGAAGTGATTTGCGGTAATGCAGGCACCAGATAAGGAAGACCATGTGGTGATGGTAGAGATGGGTGAGTTTAAGAGACAGGAGGGATAGAACTTTGTATTTAGGCATCATGGAGGAAGGAAAGGAGGAAACATTTCTTGCTTAGATAACCAGATGGAAGGGTGCAGAGAATCAGTTGCAGATGTTCCAAATTTCAGATTCCTCTGTGACTCCAGGTGGTTCTGTCCAGGAGGTCTTTGGAGAGACGACTGGCACTCAGCAGAAGCTGGTGCTAGTACTGTTTGTGTGTGAGGCACTAGTGGGGAGCAGGGACTGAAGCCATGCAAGTAGACATGGTCCCAGGTAGCACAAGTGTTGTGTGGAAAGCAGGGGCCAAAGTTGAGCCCTGGGGGAGGCTCCCACCGGGCATAGCATACTCCCCAGACCACAGAAGCCAGGGATGATCACCAAAGAGCACTTCCCACCACAGCCACTGGATAGCCAAGGGTGGAAACAGAAGAGCATGGAGTTTGCTTTTTCACAGCTCCAGAAAATACAGTGATGAGTCCCCCGTATCCTAGGCTCCACCGAGAAAATGACCACAGCATCCTTCAGACTCAGAGAAGTCAGCATATCAGCCCTGTTCCACAGAATGTGACGGCAGGGGTTCCTGAGAACTTGGAGGTAGGGTGTCTGGCCATAAGCAGTTTTGCGTGGGCAAGCCCCGATGCCCCAGCAGGACATAGTTACCTTCTCCAGAGGGCAGCATGCTGTCCATGCTGTGGGGGGACGCTGTGAGCTGCGGGAAGGTTGGGTCCCTGCCTTCCAGGACGTTGGCTCTGTGAACATCCCAGCAATAAGGAAATGTGAGTCAGGCCTGCTCAGAACAGAACCTTTCACCTTGGCCAAGGTGTCCAGTGTCTGCTCTGGATCTGGACAGGCCAGAAAATGAAGTTTCTGCTTGAGCAGTTTGAGCAGGTCTTGCTGTATGAGGATGGACAATTGCTTGACCCTTGACCTCACTGCCTGCCACGAGCTTCCTGATTGGTGTGGGACACAGTCCAGTGGAAGTGGTGGCTATGACAGCCCACTGCCACTGCTACAGCACCCCTCTCCTGCCAGCCGGCAGCAACCCAGCCCCAGTTCCTCCCTCAGCTTTCACCACTGGGGGAGGAGGTGTGGGAAGCACAAAGAGGCCCTTTTTCTTTGTTCAGCTAACAGCTGGCAGCAGCATTTGAAGGGAACATTCTAGCTGCTAGTAGACATGGAGACCTGTCCATCTTTTGCCAAGGACGGGATGAGCTAGAACCTATGTGAGCTTTTCATGGATTTGTCAACCCCTTCTCCCATAACAGCACAAATGGATAACCAGCATGCAGAGCCTCTGGCATCCCAAGGCTGGCTGCTTAATGTGGGAACCCCCCCCCTCCCCGTTTCCAGGAGCAATTTTCCTCAAGCCAGGTTTACATGGTCTAAGTGTGAAGCTTGTCTTTTGTTAACAACTCCCTGGCTTTGGCCCACTCTGAGGCTTCACAAGACATTAGCCAGGTGGCATTAAAAGGTGGGATACTAGCTACTACCTAGACTCCTTTACCCAGTAAAGATCCCAAGGCATCTCCCTCTAAAGGAAGGGAGTTTCTGATATAAAATACTTACAAAACGACAGTGTTGGTTGAGACAATATATTCTACTTCCTTGGTCCAAGGGTTCATGAAACTGAACCATCGACTCCGTAGTGTGATAAAAGAACCATCTTTGATTTTAAACTTGTAGCAATTAGTTGTAATTTTTTCTCTTGTCTGTAAAACTGAGAATGCAAAGAAACCATGAACACTGTCATTTCCTGAAATCAGAATATTAAATGATATTCAAAACTAAATACTAGAGGTGCCCAGGCTTCAATACCATCATTCTTTAATAAAACCAAGGGAGCCAACAGTCAAAACTCAGAGAACAGATTGTTTCTGAGGGTCTAACACAGGGCCTTTTAGTTTGTGTGTCATGTCACTCTTTTCTAGTGTCTATGAAAAATTAAGGCTTTGGGGAATGCTAGGATCAGCTCTGACATGAACCCTGACAAGAGGACATTTTCAAAGGGTCATGCTCTTTCCCAATCACAAAGCCTGAAGGTGGTACAGTACTTAGGGAATGTGAACCACTGACCTATTCAAAGCTCATTATGTAATAAACATAGCTTGAGCACCTTTCATGTACCAGGCCATGACTTCTGCCCTCAGGAAAGGAATAAGCTAAGGCTACATGGAGTTCAGAAAGGGACACACACTAGCCAAGAGGAGGAAAAAGGGCAAAAGCCAGCATTGCCTGAGGAATGGCAGAGCTTCGTGGGTCAGGCCTGGACAAGAGGGTTAGTATAGCTGGAGCACACTGGAGAGCTAGATAGGAAGTCTTAATTTGATGCTGACCACAGGTAGTTGGGCTGCAGTCTAAGAGAAGGAGAGTTTTAAGTGGGAATGTGACAGCAGGTTTGGTTTGAGGAGAAATGGGATAACCATGGAAGATAGTTAGGGGAGAATGAGCAGGGACACTCATTAGGGCTGTAGGTCTCCGGGTGGGCACAAGGCTTGAACTATGGTTGCAGAAGTAGGTTGTGATGGAAGGTGGACTTTATCTGAGATGAGTGAACAGGATCTGGTAAAGACAGTGGAAGAAGGGATTTGGGGAGGGCTGTAAACTAGTCAGGAAGGAAAATACAGGAGACAGTGCAGGAAAAGAGAAGATTAGACCAGGCCATACAAAATCTATGTAAACCTTGAGCAAGAGAAGCCCCCTGGAAACAGTCATGGCCTGAGTGGAGGAAACTGTTGTGCATGCATCTATGGAGGTAGATGGTGCCCGGCCACTGGTGGTCCCTCCCCTAGCACGTTCCCGGCATGCTGCAGGGGCAGGTTTCTCTGGGGTGTCATGTAGATGAATCTACAACCAGGGGAACACTTGGAACTGAGACTTTTCATGTAGCCTGACTCACCTTGCCTATGACATTCTGCAAGATGTCCTATGTCATCTTGATGAAAATATTCATAACATGATGTGCCTAGAAGTTCTTGTGGTAGGTACGCCAAAATAGCTGTTGCCCTGAAAGAGAATAAGGGATTTTTAAAAAAGCCATTCAAGGGCTGGGGATATAGCCTAGTGGCAAGAGTGCCTGCCTCGGATACACGAGGCCCTAGGTTCGATTCCCCAGCACCACATATACAGAAAACGGCCAGAAGTGGCGCTGTGGCTCAAGTGGCAGAGTGCTAGCCTTGAGCGGGAGGAGGCCAGGGACAGTGCTCAGGCCCTGAGTCCAAGGCCCACGACTGGCCAAAAAAAAAAAAAAAAAAAAAAAAAAAAAAAAAAAAAAAAGCCATTCAAACAATTAACAGCAACTTGGCAGTGGCTAAATACTGCTCCAGCCTATGAGAGCAAGGTGTATTTTCAAAGGGCTTACATGTGGCTATGGCTGTTTTTTTAAAAAATTGAATTATAGTTATAAAACCAAGAAAATGAAGCAAAGTCGCCTTTCAGAGCCTATGACCATTAGAAATGCAATTTTGGGAGATTTCTCAACCCTATTGGGTAAAAATGTAGTAGAGAGGTAAACTCCAGAGCAAAATTTCTTATTACTGCTCCTTTCTATCATACATGAATTCCAGATACTCTGGGGCCAAAAGGCCTTGAAAAGAGGCCATCTCCTAGCATGTTGTGGCTGTTTCTATTGCCAGAAGTGTTATTCACTGGCTATCTCCAGAAACCTGTGAATATTGAGGTGGCAGAAGCAGCAGCAAATTCAAGACACCTGGATTTTCAGCCAGCTATCAATCCAGCAGGCCTATTTATTAGGCCTCTGTTTCTTATCCATAAAGTGAGGAGACTGGACCAGATCACTGTCCATTGTCCTCTCGAACTTTCTGCAATGATAGGTAAGACATAGCCAGTGTACCCACCAGTGAGCCCAAGGAACTGAACCTTTCATTTTAATTTATTAAATTCAAATTTAAATACTCATGTGAGACTACCATGGCTAACAACTACTTTGTCGGACAACTCATGACGAAAAGTTGTTTCCCATTCAAAACAATGGTTCTAGAACATTTCACAGATTTAAATAGTATGTTTAGTATTTCAGCCATGGACATCAAGCCACGCCCAATATAACTGTCTCTATATACCAAGGCCTGACAGAGGAAAATTGTATTTGTGATGGCATGCTATGGAATATCATTTTTAGCATCAATTCTCATCCCTTTCCCCTTTATGCAGAAGCTGCTGCTGTGTAGTAGGGATGAAGTGTCCTCAAGAGGGTAAATGAGGCCAGGGGCCATCAAGTCTTTTATTAGAGAAAATTATTATTCTTTTTTCTTAGAGAAGCCAGCTGATAACTTTTCAACCCAGAGTTGGAAATTCTCCCCCACACTGCTCAAGGACGAGATGTACACTCCTACCTTTGGTCTACAAAAACAAACTTCCCATCTATTGCGTGCCGAGATACATATTCCATAGACTTCACCCTGATTTCCCCGTTCACAGGCTGTGGAACCACATGAGAATGCAGTCTTCCGATTGCTACGAGACAGCTGAGGTTACACCCCTCATTGTCTGGCTCATTGTCCTCATCAAGTCCCATCTTTGTGGGTGGCCAGCTTTTCAAATAGCCTGTGCTATGAATGGTGCAGAAGCTTTTTCGATCCGCTGGAAAGCAAAATTCATGGTTAGGGTCAGTGTTGGGTTTGGATCCTGGAGGCAAAGCCATATGATGAAGGGGTGAGGTGTGGGTAGTGAGTCAAAAGATTTTTAAAACAAAGCCTCAGTGTCCAGAAGGGGACCATCAAAACCCTGTTAACCAGTGCCACATATGCTTGTGAGAGCCACTGACACAACATACAATATGCCAGTGAAGGAATAAGTCTACCTGGAGAGAAGAAGTCCCCACCCCTGAAAAACCTCTACAGGAGGTTAGCCAAGAAGGACAGGCACTGGCTAAGTTTCTGGGGTGGGTAAGGGATGAGAATGTTCCAAGGCTCAAATACAGCTTATGCAAGAAACAGTGAAGCTCTTTGAGTTGAAGTGAAATGGAAAGTTCTGGTCACTAGAAATCTTGTGGGTAAAACTGGAAACGCAGGTGGAGAGAAGGTTATACAGGCCTTTCCTAGCAAATTTGCCAGGTTCTTTTCGGACAAGAAATGGTTTCAGATGGCATTCAAGCAGGGAAGCAGCAAAATCATGTCGTGGGATGAATGCTCCATAATCGGTATTGGGGGACTGGAAGAAACCAGAACTGGTTCAGAGACCAGTGGCAAGAATACAGCAAGAGATAATGCCTGGATGCTGACAGGCCCGTGGGGAAAGCAGGAGAAATGCCTGAGACAGAACTATTGGGATATGACATCAGATATGAAGCTTAAGGGAAAGAAACAAAGTAAGTGTGGCTCTCCTTTTTCTGGACTGAGAGGGTGCTGGTGTCATTCATGCTGAAGATGAGAACAACCAATCAGGAGAAAGAAGAGACTGATTGGTACTAGCACATGTGGGCTCCCATCATAGAATATTTACCAAACACAGAGTTGGTTACTGGAATGTAGTGTATCACAAATCAGACATGAACAAACACATGAATAATGATGGAACTGCAACCATAAGAAAGCAATAGAAAGAAAGATGAGAAGAAATGAATAAGGAGAGGAAGGGAGCAGCAGGGGGAAGTTCCACTCAGAGGTGACAGCATGTGCAGAAGACTTGCCTGAAAGGGGGCATGAGGCACTGGAAAGAAGCCAGCATTGTGCAAATGCAGGGATATGACCATGTTAAGCATTCTGAACTTCTCTTCAAGAACAATGAAGAACTTTAAGCAGGGAATTGATGAAAAGTCCCTTTTAAACGATGATTGGGCCAAGTACTAGTAACTCATCCTTGTAATCCTAGCTACTCAGGGGATTGTAGTTCAAAGCCAGCCTAGGTAGGAAAGTCCATGAAACTCTTCTCTCCGATTAAACACCAAAAGGTCATAAGTGGAGCTGTGGCTGAAGTAGTAGAGAGCTAGCCTTGAGTGGAAAAGCTCAGAGACCGTGCCCAGACCTTGAGTTCAAGCCTCAGGATAGCACACATACATACACACACACTCTCTCTCTCTCTCTCTCAAAGATCATTGGGGAATGTATGTTGAGGGCAACAAGCAGATGAGAGCTGCAGATAGCCTGGCTCTGAATGTTAGTGGGAGCAGAGTCACAGCTATACATACGTCCAGTATGGTCCACCAATGGGCTATGACATGACTTTGTAATGAATGAGAGTGGGTGCTAGGAGTCACATACCTCCCAGACCCCTGGCAAAAGCAAAGGAAAGGCTCAGGTAGCCACTTGAGCAGGTATCAGGTTAGATAAGAAGCCCTTGAGATATCTAAGCAGGTGGATTTCCTAGGCAGCTAATTTATGAAGCTCAAGTTCTAAAGAGAAACCAGGACTGGACATGTAAATTTGGAAGTTATTGGCAGGTACATGACATTTAACATGATGTGAATGTGTGCTGTTACCTGTAGATTAGTGCAGAGCAGAGGAGGCCAGAACAGAGAGAAGGAGACAGCTAAAGGCTGAATGGCAGAGGACACAGAAATGAGATAGGAAGCATGTGGCTTTGTGGGATGTCGGGGAAGGGAACACGGTGAGAACAGTGAATCTCGTCCATTGTGCTTAGCAAGATGAGGTCACGTGAAGTGGACGGAGTGGTGGGTGCACCAGTGGCAGGCAGAATCATGGCTTAGGGTGTTCTTTCCCAGCCACATTAGGATAATAAGCACACTTTAAACAGAGAAAGACTAGCCACAAGACCCTGTCCCCTGTTCTTCACAGCCCTTGTCCATTGGGAGATGGCAGGGCCCTGGCTTGCCGCTCCCAGCAGCCGGAAGCGCCGGTTGAGAGCCCCACTGCAGAAGGCAAGCCTCCCCTTCATGGGATGTGAAAGAAATGTTAAATTGTACCTTTTTTCTTTGAGCAGGTGGAGGGGAAGTCCTTGTCTTCGACCTTTACTGAAGGCCTGTTACACTTCATCCTACAGAAGAAAGAACGGCGAGCTCCAGAGCATAATCGAGATGGCCCGGGGGTTATATCTGTTTTAACTGGAAGTCCAGCTGCAAATCAACACACAAAACGTGGTGAACTGAGAGCAGTGTCTTCTGTCAGAGGGGCTCTGACCATGAACAAAGCCTCTTCTTTGTGGTCTCCCTGTTTTATACCCATGATGCTAGTCCCTAGTTTAGATCTCAAAAGATCCCCTTGATTGGTGCTTTATTAATCTGGAGATATTTGTAGATGATGAAGAAAATACTATTGGACCACTAATTTAGGTGCTCTGGGGATCAAAGAAAATAACACCACAGAATTCCTGTCCAACAGGAACTTACAAGTGAGAAAGGGAGATGGAAGGGCACTGAGGTAAGACAAGTAACACCAGAGTGATGTTATGATTAGGGCCAAGCAGATGGCAAAGACAGCCTGTGCTTCCTAGGGAAGAATTTCACTTAGTACCTGAAGGATAGGCAAAATTTGGATGTTGGAGTGAAAGGCAGGGATGAGATTGCCTTGAATTCTCAACCTTGCTGGCAGCCAGAATCCCTATGGTGTTTGGACCACATTCTAGATTTGTGCTGTCCAATATGGAAGCCACTAGATGCAGCTATTGAGCACATGGATGTGGGTTTTCTGAAATGAGATGGTTGTAAGTGTGATATACACACAGGCTCTGCTGGCTCACGCCTATTGCTAGCTACTCAGGAGTCAGACTTCGAAGCCAGCCCAGGCAGAAAAGTCCATGAGACTCCATCTTCAATTAACCAGTAAAAAGCTGGGCTGGAAATATAGCTCAAGTGGTAGAATGCCAGCCATGAGCAAGAAAGCCATGCAAACATGTGAAGTCTAAGTTCAAACCTTGGTACTAAGTAGGGGAAAAAGGAAAAACAGGAATGAAGGAAGTTGCACAGGATTTCCAAGATAGTACTAACATAAAGACCCTTTAATTTTTTCAGTAGATGTCAATATTTTAGCTTTGAGTCAGATGAAAAAATATTATTGTTACATTTATCATTACTTTTTCAAAACATGGCAACCAGAAATGTAAATTTATACATGTGGCTCATGTTTGTGGTTTACATTTTGTGTCATTCTGGGACTCAAACTACACAGAGGTCTCATGTATGCTAGGTAGAGCTCTACCATTGAGTTTCACTGCCAGTCTCATTTGCGTTTTATTTCTATTGAGCTGAGCTGCTTTAGCTCAAATGAACTCACTCCAGAGGTAGAGAACAATAAAATCTCTCCCCAGTTATCATCCTGGCCTACAGTCCTCACTGTCAATAGGCTACTCCTCAGTGAGAAGCTGCGGGCTGTAACCCCCTGGGACCAGGACCATACGGATGGATCGTAACAGGTGTACTCATGCTGACAACGGCTGCATCCTCTGGTTCCTCTTGGCACATCCCACACAGCTGCTTCTCATTTCACCACCTCTGTGAATAACTTCCCAAGAATGCCAATTGGAACCTGCCCACCTAGCTCAAAGCTCTTCACTGGGTGCCCTACGCTGTGTGACTTGCTCCAAATGTATCATGTAGGCCACAAGGCTCCACAAGTCATTTCCGCTGCTCTTTTCCTCCCTTCACTACCTGACAAACATTAATACATCATTTCAAACCCACCTCTGCTGTCACTGACAGTGAAGCCTGTCCCTGCACCCACGTGAAAATTACTCATCCCTTCTCCATGCCTGGTGCTATGTTCATGGCTGCACCTCAGAAGCAGGATGCTATCTGGGTCTTTGTCTCCTAAGGGCACTAACAGCCTCAGAGGCAAGGACCAAACACCATCCATCCCTTTCTATTTAGGCCACTAGAAAGATGCTACCACCAGACAAGAATGGCAATAGGTACCAGGACCTACATCTGATTTTAGGAAGAAGCAGAGCTCATTAGTAAATGAAATGATTTCAAGCCCAGTTCTTGGATGGCATTCCCTCAGGGACTAACAGAGAACTTAGAAGCAAGAAACCAGTAGGCCATGACTGGCCTAGCCCAAGGTTAGTACTGCTGCTAGGTGCAGAGAACTTTATGTAGTGTACTAGAATATTTAATCCTTGCAACAAGTTAAAAAAATGGGTGCCATTCTGCCTATGAAAACTCTGAGGCACAGAAAGGTTAAGTAGCTTGCTCAAAGCCCTTCAAAAGTGAGTGATGGAGTCAGGGTATACGTGCCTGACAGTTTGGGGCATCAAAGACAGCTCCGAGGTGGCCTGGCATATGAGGCACAGGACCAGCTGTAGGAGAAGGGGTGAGGAGATGAGGATGTTTGTGGTGATTCAACTGCTATGGAAAGGAAGCCCAGCCAGGGAGCCAAGCTAAACTAGGAGGAGCTAAACAGCCTACTTGACCACGTTGAGGACAAAGAGATACTTTGGCCAATCCTATATATGTTCAAAATGTTCTTTCCTGGGCTGGGGATATGGCCTAGTGGCAAGAGTGCTTGCCTCGTATACTTGAAGCCCTGGGTTCGATTCCCCAGCACCACATATACAGAAAATGGCCAGAAGTGGCGCTGTGACTCAAGTGGCACAGTGCTAGCCTTGAGCAAAAAAGAAGCCAGGGACAGTGCTCAGGCACTGAGTCCAGGGCCCAGGACTGGCCAAAAAAAAAAAAAATGTTCTTTCCTTTTTCTTCTGAGCTGCGTGGTTGCAACTCAAATAGATATGATGCCTGTACAGTCAGGAAGGTACAACTTGGGAAGTTCTTGCTTCTGGAAAATATTAAAATGAATGACTAGAAATAAAAAAGAATCGAGTCCAAGAATCTCTTCCATTAAACTTGAACATTTGAGTATTCTTCTTTTTTATGTAGACTACAATGAACACAAGCCCAAAAGGACACAGATAATTCCATTTAGCCACAAACAGCAGCTATGGGAAGAGGGAGGTTGAGGCCAGCACGCACACCCTCTCTGTGCTTGCTGGACTCCCCGTGGGGAGATGGGGGTGGACTGCTGAGGAAACTCCCAGCCTTCCCCGCCACTCACTTTTTGCATCGATGAGCCTCTCCCTTGGTGCAGTGTCAGAGGAGGAAAGCTGCTCCTTCACTTTGGCAATATCTTTAGGATGCAGGTAGTCAAACAAACTCTGGCCAATCAGATCGTTCTGTGGAGATGAAATGTTAAAAATGACAAGTTACCTAGAGGTGGGATACAAATTAGGCAACAAGTGCTCAGTCTATACATCTTTTGGGATTATTTTGTATTTTTAGGTATGAGTATTTCAAATCCTTCGTATGTCAACCAGCACACATGTCCCAGCTAGACAGATACAGTGAAGGAGGCTTCAGGAAGATTTTGATAACCAGTGAGAAAGAAACAATTCATGTCCTTCTAGGGCAAGAATTTTTTGTCGGTTGTGGGGCTTGAACTCTGGGCCTAGGCGCTGTCCCTGAACTCTTCAGCTCAAGGCTAGAGCTCTACCACTTTGAGCCACAGCACCACTTCCAGTGTTCTGGTGGTTAATTGGAGATAAGAGTCTCACAAACTTTCCTGCCTGGGCTGACTCTGAACTGTGATCCTCAGATCTCAGCCTCCTGAGGAGCTAGGATTACAGGCCTGAGCCACCAGTGCCCAGCTGGATGTATTCTTTTTAACTTACTTCTGCTACCACAAGTTCCCTTATAAGGCCTCAGAAGGGGAAATGTTGGATGTGGGATGCTTCCAGCTCTGCTATTAAGCCTTTCTCTTCTTGGGAGGTATGTTTGTGTGTTTATCCATTGTTTCAAGACAGTGTCATCTGATAGTCTAATCTTACCTTAAACTTCTGAACTTGTTATCCTCAACCTCCACAGTTCTGGGAGTATAGGCATGCATCATCATGCCCTTCTAAGCCTCCCTGATCTTGACTTATGGTGTCTTTATTGCTTTATCTGTACATGAAGGTAAAACTTGCTCCATAGCCAAGCACTTCAGGAAAACTAAATTTACATTCTAACTCATATAAGTGTAATTTTAATTTAATCCTTCTGCTTACCAGGCTTCCATGCAAATACTAGTATGTAAAAGAGCAAATGAAGGAACAAAAATTCTGGGGGCATATTGGTAAAAAACCTAGTTCTAGAAACTTTAATTTGTTACTCTTATTTGACCCTACCAATAGTCATAAAAAGTATGGCTTATAAATCAGCATTTAAAGGAAGCTGAGACTCAGTGGAGCTTCTTATCATTGTTTTTCCAGGCCTGGGCTTAAACTCAGGTCCTAGGCACTGTTTCTGAGCTTCTTTGTTTTGCTCAAGGCTAGCACTCTACCACTTGAGCCACAACACCACTTCAGGCTTATTCTGTTTATGTGGTGCTGAGGAATCAAACCCAGGGCTTCATGCATGTTAGGCAAGCACTCTACCACTAAGCCACATTCCCTCAGCCCCATATCATTGTTTTTCATCCTCTAATGTTAAGTTACCTTTCTCCTTCATTAGGTTGCCTCATTCTCCACCCCTAGTCCATAGTAACAGGATATTTATTTTACATCAGTAAGAAAACTATAAAACTTTTGGTAAGATTAGAGTTAGGGATGGACACATCCTAGCTACTCAAGAAGTTGAGGTCTGAGGATTGCAGCCAGCCTGGTCAGGAAAGTTCATGATACTTATCTTCAATTAACCACGAAAAATCTGAAAGTAGAAGTATGGCTCGAGCGGTAGAATGTTACCCTCGAGTGAAAAAGCAAACACTGGTTCTGGCACACATGTGCACCCATGAATAACACACATCACACAAAAGATTAAAGTCAGATATTCCAGTGAGGAAATAGGCATTAAAAGGTATTTTTTCTACATTTAAAAGTTCTCTGTTAAGAAATTAAAGACTTTCTAGAAGGATTTCATGTGTGCATTATAAAATTATCCTGAAACATGGAGCTCTGACTGCCATTAGCTTCCCCCCAACCAACAGGAATGTGAACAATACCTGGCTATAGTTGAGGATCTTGAAGACAGACTCTGAGACAAAGAGTATCTTCCCTCGATCACATCCTACGACAAACAAAAATCCATCTGCTGCCTAATCAGGAGAAATGGACAATCAATTTATCATACTTCAGGATACATGATTTGTACTTATTCTCACAGCAAATCAAAGATTTGTTTTTGTAAGTCTCCAAAGCACAGGCACGTTCCTGAGAGTTTCATATTGATATCCTAAGATAGAATGCTTTTTAAAAAATGCTTTAGGAGAATAAGATTCTCCCCACATAAATCTATATATCAAAGTCCAATTAAACTAAGTTTCAGTTTGAATTTGGCTTCAGGACTTTCTTTTGATTGTGTGATGGTGCCCAGAAACCAACTCACTGCTCTAGTTCTGAGAATTCTGTGAAGAACAATAGAACCCAAGATTGGCAGTATCCTGTAAGATCAGAAGCTCACTGCTCTCCACTTTCTCAGCCACTATCTGCCTCAAACTTGAACAGCTTTAATTGTGTTTGATTTTGTGGGCTGGGGTTTGAACTCAGGGCTTTGTACTTGCTAGGCAAGGGACTCTACTATTTGAGCTATGCCACCAGCCCTTGATCAGTTTTGAAGAGAGCTTGGCAGAATGTTTTCTGGAGTGGTGAGTAATGTTTTATGTTCACTGTGTTGCTGGTAATTAGGGATGAAGATGATCAGTGTGGTGGCTTTAACCCTGATCTCAACATGATCAGTGACGTAGATCAGGACCTACTGCTATCAACTGTATTACTCCGGCCAGGGCTAGCCTTTTCGTATTCAAGACAGTCAAGAAGAGAAAAGAAGGGCTGGGGATATGGCCTAGTGGCAAGAGAGCTTGCCTCGTATACATGAGGCCCTGGGTTCGATTCCCCAGCACCACATATACAGAAAACGGCCAGAAGTGGCGCTGTGGCTCAAGTGGCAGAGTGCTAGCCTTGAGCAAAAGGAAGCCAGGGACAGTACTCAGGCCCTGAGTCCAAGGCCCAGGACTGGCCAAAAAAGAAAAGAAAAGAAAAGAAAAATTTTCCCATGAAATTCTTTTTACCCTTTCACAAGTGAAAAATCTGAAGTGCCAATGAATAGAGGCATAGAAATAAGACATTTATTAGAAAGAATGAAAGAGGCAGATGCCTGTTACAGTGCGTGAGAGAGAGCTCAGGCTGTTTTGACTACTCAGCTCCTGGTGAGAGTGTGGGTGGAATCTTCTGCTGATGGGGACAGCATAGCCCATTCTGGCATGCACTTGCTCTAATGGCCCCACTCCCCTGGTTCTAATGCACAGCAAGTCCATCATTGTCTTGTTCATGAGTTTTCAAGCTATTCTTTGGGGGGAAAAAATAAAGGTAAATTTTGTTTCCTTTTCCACAAAAGGGCCTTAGGAATGAAATTTAATTCAAATAATTAAGAAATGTATTCATGCACCAGAAGGTTAAAAAAATAATATGTGTATTGGGGCTAGGATAGAAGTGAGTGAGGGCAGACAGAATCACTAACTAGCGCCATAAGAACCTAGCAGGCCAACCCAGCCAGAGAAGGCTGAGGGATCCAGTCCTAAGTCAAGTCCTTAAGCTGTCCCAGGGCAAGAGACGATGGGGGTGGGGTGGACAATTTTCTAAGCACCATCTGCTGAAATCCTCATTCTGTCAAACGAAAAAGTAGGATATTAATAACTCCCTCATTTGCCTTGCAGAAAATCTTATCTAAGAGAAATGTTTTCAGGCTGTTCACTAATGTGGCCATGTAATACCAAGGATGCCTGGGAAGGTGACTCTGACATCGTAGAGAAAATGCAGGGCAGACGTAGGTCTGGACCAGGACAAAGGCAGGGTGATTTCATCTCACCGCAAAGGTGGGGGGATGGATTCAGTCTCTGCATTGCCACTCTGCTGCACTCTGGCAAACAAGCCACCAGGTGAGGAGCTGGGGCTACAGGGACAGCTGAGGAGCAAGAACACTACTAGCATAAGGCCCACAGGATAGCCTGGGAAGATGTTCTGGTAGGATTGAGCCAGTATTAACTGGCCCCTGACACCCCCACTAGATATCTGGAAAGCATTTAGAGTGTAGGTGAGCAGTGGAGGCCAGGGCCTGTACCTGTCTAAAAGCTATGAGTGCAGCCTGCCTTCTGTTCATGCAAATTGCTGGCCATTGAACACTTGGAAGTAGTAAGGAGATGGACAGTATTTTCCAGTCCCTGACATGTGTCTGGGAAGTGAGACAAGCTTTACCAAGGAAAACAAAGCAGTAGGAGCACTATCTGAAACAGAGGAGCATAAAAGCCCAAGATGAAGTGTATAGCAAAAGTATTAAAATCCTTGTCCCAGGGGCTGGGGATATAGCCTAGTGGCAAGAGTGCCTGCCTCGGATACATGAGGCCCTAGGTTCGATTCCCCAGCACCACATATACAGAAAACGGCCAGAAGCGGCGCTGTGGCTCAAGTGGCAGAGTGCTAGCCTTGAGCAAAAAGAAGCCAGGGACAGTGCTCAGGCCCTGAGTCCAAGGCCCAGGACTGGCCAAAAAAAAAAAAAAAAAAAAATCCTTGTCCCAGGACCAAATGTATGTAGGTATATGATAGGAAATCATTTTTAAAAGAACCCACAAGAAAAATATTAAATGTGATATTGCAAAAGGAGTATGCGTGTATGTATATACGTGTATGTACTTATATAGAGACATACGTGTATACATATATACATATGGCTAGTGTGTGTATTCCTAACTTCTCAGGAGGCTAAGATCTGAGGATTGTGGTTTGAAGTCACAGGAAAGTCCCTAAAAATCTTATCTCCAATAAACTACCCCCCAAAAAGCTGGAAGTAGAGCTGTGGCTCAAGTGGTAGATCACTAGCCTTCAGTGAAAAGTAGCACAGAAGCAATGCCCAGGCCCTGAGTTCAAGCCCCAGGACCAGCACCAGAAAAAAAAAAAAAGATAATCAAGATCAGCAACATGATTTGTGGGTGTGGCATAAAATGGCCCCTTGTTCAAAAACTAAGGTTTTCAAGGGACAGGCTTGTGGAATATGCTTGTAATGTCAGCTACTCAAGAGGTAGTGATCGGGATAAACACCCTTTGAGGCCAGCCTAAACAAAAAGTTATCAAGACCCCCATCACTATAAAAAGAAAAGAAAAGAAAAAAGATGGGCGTGGTGGGTCATATCAGTAATATCAGCTATATAAGCAGTGTAAATTAGGTTAACCATGCCCCCCATCAAAAAAAAACTTTGCAAGACCCCATCTAAAAGTATTACCTGCCTAGCACGTGCAAACCCTAGTACTACTACTACTACTAGTACTACTACTAAATGTTTTTTCTGGATAGGGTAGCAAAACCTTAAGCCATGCAGGGGCTCCGGGTGACTGCACCGTGGTATGCTCATTATGGCAGCCCTGGAAGCAGATGCTCATATTAATTCCAGTGAGTCCTCCTTGACAATAAGGATGGATGTAAGGAAAGGATAAAGTGGTGGGGCAGAGTTGAAAGTGTGGATAACCATCTCTGTGAGTCGAAACAGTGCCATGCATCCACTAAGTATGTAATAATGCTTGTTGCGCTCGTAACTAAATAAGAACTGAGGGCACACAAGATGCCCACCAGACATATCAAAGCACATAGAGATTCAAAGGATCATTTGTAGCAAGCTGACGATGGAACCATCCCACAAGGTGATTTTTCACAGAGTTCAAAAAGAAGTCCTACCTCAAGTTCAGAAACACAGCTGCATCTGACCTACCAATGTTTTATGTATCACAAAGCTGAGGAGGAGCAATACTGCAGCTGCTCCAAATGCACACTAATAAAGTAGCTTCTAAGGCTCCATTCAACTTCAGGACATCAGACCACAGGTGAAGTGCTGAACTGGGTTGTGCAACTCACTCATGGAGGGAAACCTAGCAAATGGATGTGGTTCGGGAAAATGGCAAATACTTCTGAGGGGCCAATTCCCACCCTCATTTCCCATCTTCTTTCTTGTCACCTCTATAGTGGAAGCTGGAAAATCTGTATATTTGCTTCTATATCCTGCTCCGTAGATAAAGTGAGAACAAGTGACATATTTCCCAACCAGCTAAAAAGTGTTGGGCTTCCAGAAAGGAATCTCTTTTCCTGATAAAAAGGACAGACCCTGTGGGGTAAAACCCCTAGTCTGTCTGACTACTCACACCTGGCCTCGTCATCTTGCCATGTGAAGGAAACCAGCAATCATTCAAGCTTGGCAAGGCTGTTTGAAAAGGCAGAAAGAGCCTGCTCTTGTGATGTCCATAGCCATCCCAGCAACCCCACCCAATCTACCCTGAACCAGTTGTCCTTGAGAAGGAGAAGCCTATGGAGTCATCAGGTTTTCAGTTTCCTGCAGCTAAAGACTTTCTACAGCACATGGTGAGCTGATGGAGAGAATATTGGAGCAGGCAGGGAAGCCAGACTTACAGAGCGCCTAAAGCTAGGCTGAGCAGATGGACTACCTCTATCTTTGCAAACTTCTACTGAAAGACAGGACCACCATGCTGTAGGAGCCGGGCATGGAGGGTCAGCCCTAGCTGTATGAGAGGAAGGTATGAGTACTTTTTCTTCATGTTAGGTTTTTCTGTTTGTAAAATGCAAGATGTTCATGATATCATAGGTCTATAAAACTTCGTGAACTGTTCAATCCAGTTTGTTTCCCTTCAATTTCCAAGTTAATTTTGCTCTGTCTAGTAGCACACCTCAGGACCTTGTGCAGAGCTAATTCTGCTTGAGAATCCTATGGAAGCTCTTAGGCTGAAAGGTAATTCTCCATCATCTCTGCAGAAACTTAGCACTGAAGTCAAGTCAGCAAAGGCATAACATCTGCTATGTATTTTCCTCTTTGGTAAGTCTGTGGTTTGGATGGATTGGGGTATAAAAATTTAGGTGCTTTTTTTTTATGGTGCCAATGATTAAGTCAAGAGAAGTAGGGAAGGCAGGACAAAAATGAAGAAGGTAAGAAGTTGACAAGAAATGTACTCATTACCTTACATATGTAATTGTAACCCCTCTGTACATCACCTTGACAATAAAATTAAATTTAAAAAACTGAAAAAAAGAGAAGTGAAAGGCTCAAACATTGTCATATTAGATCTTTCCAAAATCTTCACGTAGAAATGTGATTCCTGGGGCTGGGAATATGGCCTAGTGGCAAGAGAGCTTGCCTCATATACATGAAGTCCTGGGTTCAATTCCTCAGCACGATATATATATAGAAAACGGCCAGAAGTGGCACTGTGGCTCAAGGGGCAGAGTTCTAGCCTTGAGCAAAAAGAAGCCAGGGACAGTGCTCAGGCCCTGAGTTGAAGGCCCAGGACTGGCAAAAAAAAAAAAAAAAAAAGAAAGAAAAGAAAAGAAATGTGATTCCTAACAAAGTCTTGCCTCTAGTGGACTAAGATCAAGCAGCTTAGACCTTCCATTTTTGCCTAAACGGAATTAGAAGAGAGAACTGGGCACCAGTAGCTCATCATGTAATTCTAGCTCTCAGGAAGCTGAGATCTGAGGATTGCAGTTCAAAGCCAGCCTGGGCAGGAAAGTCCAGGAGACTCTTATCTCCAACAAACTACTCAGAAAAAGCTAGAGGTGACACTGTAGCTTAAGTGGTAGAGCACTAGCCTTGAGCACAAAGAGGGTCAAAGATAATGCGAGGAGGAGGGGGAGGGGGAAGGGGAGGGGGAGGAGGGGGAGGAGGAGGGACAGGAGGGACAGGTTTTGGTGGAAGGAATTTAAGTACCTGTTGATTCTTACTCTGAGGTTGTGGCTCAAGTAGAAGTCCTGCTTAGCAAGAGCATTTATTTTTTTATTTATTTTTTTTGTTTGTTTGTTTGTTTTTTGTTGTTTTTTTTTTTTTTTTATTATCAATTGAACATAAATTTTTTTTTTTTTTTACAAGGTGCTGTGCAAAGAGGGTGCAGTTACATAGTAGGGCATTGTGTACATTTCTTGTGATATCTTACAACCTGTTTTCCCATCCCTTGTCTAGGTCAGGTAGACCCATATGCAGTATACAATGTATCAAGCACATATACAGTGTTCACAGACTTGGTCTCTACTGTCTCTCCATCTCCCTTTGTTAACAGTCATATATCAGGGAGATCATGCCCCTTTGTTTTCTGTGTTCTAGGCTTGTCTCACTCAACATTATTTGTTCGAGTTCTGACCATTTCCCTGCAAATAACAATATTTCACCATTCCTAATCGCTATGTAGTATTCCATTGTGTATAAGTACCATATTTTTTGGATCCATTCATCTGTGGAGGGGCATCTGGGTTGTTTCCAAATTTTGGCTATTGTGAATTGTGCTGCGATAAACATGGAAGTACAAATGTCCTTTTGATATCTTGGGTTTTGCTGTTTAGGATAGATGCCTAGGAGTGGTATGGCTGGGTCATAGGGTAGGTCTATATTGAGCTTTTTGAGAAACCTCCATACTGTTCTCCAAAGTGGCTGTACTAATTTGCACTCCCACCAACAATGGAGAAGGGTTCCTCTTTCCCCACAGCCCCTCCAGCATTTGTTGTTTCCTGAGTTCAGAGTATAGGCCATTCTAACTGGGGTGAGGTGGTATCTCAGGGTTGTTTTTATTTGCATTTCCTTTACTAGCAGGGATGTTGAGCATTTCCTCATTTTTGGCCAGTCCTGGGGCTTGCACTCAGGGCCTGAGCACTGTCCCTGGCTTCTCTTTGCTCAAGGCTAGCACTCTGCCGCTTGAGCCACAGCGCCCCTTCTGGCCCTTTTCTGTATATGTGGTGCTGGGGAATCGAACCCAGGGCTTCATGTATAAGAGGCAAGCACTCTAGCCACTAGGCCATATCCCCGGCCCTAGCAAGAGCATTTAAAACCCTGATTTCAAACACTAGCACTAGTGGGAAACTATTTTTACTGGGTAAAATAATGCCATAATTTCAACATACCCTGAGAATGAGGTGTTTCAGTTCATCATCTGACAGAAAAGTTGGCTTGTAGTTTGCTTCTGTATATGGATTGGTGGCACCTTGGGGGGCAAAAAGAGAAAGAGTTGAAAGACTTTATATTCAGATATTGCCTCATTCTACTTAGCTGTCTCTCATTCTCTAGATAAAGCCTAGACCCCACCACCCAGGGTTTACATTTTATCCTCTTTTCATTCACTAGGGCAGAACTCACTCTGGCTTGAGAATCCTGCCACTCCAAAGAGAATGCCACTGAAAAGACAACATGGTTCCCCACAGGGGACTTAACAAGTTTGTTTTTCTTATGATAGAGAAACCCAGGAGAGAATAGAAGGAAGTTAAAATTCTGCTTCTAAGAGAAAAGGCAGATCTAGAGGCAAACTGGTGCAAGTTCCCAAACAGGTTCCTCCCTCCCAAGGTCTACATTAAATGGACTGTCAAGCAGCCCATCCCAGCATCACTCTAAAAGTTCTTGAGAAACTATCCAGTTACCAGGCAATAGAGTGCAGAGGCACTGCGCATGTGCTCTCCTTCAGCAGGATGAGCTAATGAGCTTGGCAGCCTGGAGAAATGCAGTACTCCAGGCCCCAAAGCTCTCACTCCCAGGATTGGAGGGATCAAGACTTGTGTTTAAAAGGATTGCAGGGGCTGGGAATGTGGCTGAGTGGCTGAGTGCTTGCCTAGCACGCATGAAGTCCTGGGTTCGATTCCTCAGCACCACATATACAGAAAAAGCAAGAAGTGACTGCTGTGGCTCAAGTGGTAGAGTGCTAGCCTTGAGCAAAAGGAAGCCAGAGATAGTGCTCAGGCCCTGAGTTCAAGCCCCGGGACTAGCAAGAAAAAAAAAAAAAGAAAAAAAGGATTGCAACCCAGTGCTGGTGGTTTATTCCTATAATCCTAACTACTCAGGAGCTAAGATGTGAGGATTGAGGTTCAAAACCAGGTCAGGCTCTTATCTCCAATTAACCAGTAAAACGTTTTAACCTGGAGGTATGGTTCAAGTGGTAAAGCACAGCTGTGAGGGGGGAAAAAAAAGCCAAGTGACAGTGTGAGGCCCTGAGTTCAAGCCCCAGTTCTGGCACATACACAGGCACACACATACACATACACAGGGCTGCATTACAAACTGACATTTTTTCAGAACAATATTGAGCAAAATGTCAGCAGTGAATTCCTTGGGAGCCGCAGAACAGTAAACAGAGTGGTGAAGGAATAAGATGACTCACGTCTGCAACAATTCAGAACACTTAGGAAGGAGGTAAACAGAATGTTTGTGACTTTTCTTTATCCATAGCCCTGCTTTATTCTACTTTGAAATTTCCCAGTTTTTTGTTTCCAAGGGTGAGTTTGATGGGGATACCTTATCTGCAATGTCCCTTTGTAAAATTAATGCATGCTAATAAAAAGAAATTCTTTTATTATAATCCATATTATCTTCACTAAAATGAATTTTTTTCAGTGTCATTCTTCAAGCATAGGCTGCAAAACTTATATTTTTGAATAATGAACAAAATCAGAACAAGACCAACTACTTCTTATTTCTGATGGCCTTACACAGATACCAAGAAATGACCTTGACCACACAGGACAGATGAGACCGAGTGCTCATTTTTGTCTACGTCCGATAATCCAAGACTAACTCTGGAAAATTCCAGCAACAGGATTCACCAAAATGCCAGATATATTTCAGATTTCTCCCAAGGTTTGATGAAGTCACCTCCAGTTTTCTCCCTCTTTTTCTCACTCTCCCCACACTCTGCAAAGAAGGAAAATACTGCCTCCCTCACAGAGTCAATCTAGCTCGGGAAAATTCCAGCAAGATGAAAACATCGTCAGTGTTCATTCCTGACAATAAAACACTGCAAGAACTATCTTATCAACCAGTGACTCACTCGTCAAAGGAAGGAGGAATTTTCCTCTTAAGAACGGAGCTGCTTTTCTGCGTCATGCTGTGAACCTCCATTTCTGGTTTTTCTCACTGTAAGGTGGGATTTCCCCCCCCCCCCCCCACATACACACACACATGCAAGACGGGACTTAGGTAGTGTCCTCTCTGATCTGCAAGGCAGTTTGATGCCTGCACATCTAGTATATGCAAAGTATGCAAAGCTCTCCACTCCTGTGCTCTGGTATGCAGGAGTGCACATCTGCACTCCTCGTAGCAGCTCAGTTATCATCGTATCAGTTGCTGAAAAGTACTAGCCTGTTCCATAGGACTACATACTTGCAAGTAATCATCATTTGCCTCAGGACTCAAAACTAGTGTACGCAAAGCTGGTAACATTTGTAGATCAGAGAGGATCACTGGGCACTGGTGGCTCACACCTGTCATCCTAGCCTCTCTGGAGGCTGAGATCTGAGAATCACGCTTCAATACCAGCTCAGGCAAAAAAAGTCCATGAAACGCATATCTCCAGTTAATTACTAAAAAGCTGGAGGTGGAGCTGTGACTCAAGCAGTAGAGTGCTAGCTCTGAGTGTGCAAAAAAAAAAAAAAAAAGCTCAGGAAAACAATGCGCAAGCTCTCAGGTCAAGCCTAGCACCATTACAAAAATTAATTAATTAATTAACATAAGGGACCAGAACGCCCAAGGTCTCACCTCTTAACGTTTTCATGTGTTGAACAGCCATCCTCAACACCGTCAGTTTATCTAATTTCCTGGACATTGCATTGCACGTTGGTACCAAAGAAGCCAACTCATCAATAAAGCTGTTCATTTTATCCCGACGCCGCTTCTCAATCTGACTGTGAGCTTCTCTGAACAACAATATGAAAATGACTTTTATAAAGTGTGAGCAAATATCAAGTCAAAAAATGACAAAAAAAACACACACACACAATGAGTTGTAACTGTCCAATATTCATCTGACAGGGCAAAGATAGAATTTGTAGATTTTTCCATGAAAGCCACTCCCCCAAATGGTCACAATACCAGGTCAGAATTAGTTGTTTATGCTTATCATTCTTAGAGTTAAAAAAGAATTTTATGAAAATTGCCTTTCAAACTGGGTGCTGATGGCTCACACTTGTACTCCTAGCTACTCAGGAAGCTGAGATCTGAGGATCATGGTTCAAAACCAGCCTGGGCAGGAAAGTCTAGAAGACCCTTATCTCCACTAAACTACCAAAAAAAGCCAGAAGTGGAGCTGTGGTAGAGTGCTAGCCTTGAGCCAAATAAGCTCAGAAACTGTGACCAGGCCCTGAGTTTAAGGTAGATAGGTAGATAATGCCTTTCCACCGTAAACTGAATTGTTCATTTTTCCTCATTGCTTTTTTTTTCTCAGCCTCTACAAAATTGGATCTTGAGATGAAGGTGAAAGAAGAGAGAAAAGCAAGCATCCAGTGCAGCCACAGTGAACACCCCAGGTCCACTGCGGGAGCCTCTGAGGTCTATGAGAAGCCCACTGTGCATCCCGAGGAAGGCAACACTTCTTTCTGGCTGGAAATGCACTATCAGAAGTGTTGGGTACTAACACCACTGTGACCATCCTCCTAGGAAGGACTATCAATAATGGGAAGGTAGCTACAGAGCCCTGGGATCTCTTCCATAGGCTCAGCTGCAGAGTTTCAGGTCAGCCAGTTCTGAAGCCCACCTGTTCTCTCTGCCATGACACAGCCTCAGATGTCCCTCGTACTAATGGCAGGGAGGCTGAGGACCCAATGGGCAGGGCCAGCAAGTGTGGTGGAGGCAGGATGGACCAGGTAAGATAAGCTTCTCAAAGGAGCAGGTATGCCCAGGTCTGGCCTTCAGATGCCATTTGCTATATACTAAGAGCCCCTGTTGGGCAAGGCACAGCACAGGAATGGAATCACTAAGCTGTGTCTTCTGTGAGGGACCTCTGTTAAAGACTCAGGAAAACTGGTAGCCCTGACTGATTTTCTACTTCCTCCAAAGTCCCTTTGGGATTAAATGTGCTCAATAATAGCGACGAGTGAAAGCCAGCTCAGCCTGAAGGGAGCAAAAGGCTACACCAGGCCAAAGCCCATTCTCTCCTTCCCTATTTCCTGAGGAAAAGGTTTGACATACAGGGACCAAATACACAGAGATTTCTCCACTGCCTCCAAAAGAAAACCATCATGAGTTTTAGAGGGGCCACGCTTACCTTGCATTTTTTATCCTTCCTTGGTGTTCTGTGTATTCTAACCTAGGGAGGAAAAAAGCAAAAGATAAAAATGTAATCCCTTGGAGATGACTGGCAGAGTTACATATTTCTGGTTTTTGTCCTTCCTAATCCCTGTCACCTTTCCACAGACATAAGGATCCTTGCTAGTTAGAACACTAGGAATGGAAGAAGGAAGGAAAGTCTTGAGTTCATAGGCTCAAGGACTCCTTGCTCATCTCAAATCGAGACATGGGGAGAACACACTCTAAGTGACAGAATGTATAATCGTGCAAAGAAAATGGCTATAAGGACACTGAAGTTCAAATGACTAGGTTCATGGTACCTGCCATGAGGGTCATCTTTGTCTGTGTCCATGCTTTCTCTGCAAAAACAAGAGAACGTGACTGCATGTTAATAAAGACATACAGCAGAGCTTCTTATTCTAACACAGAAGACTCCCATTTATCCAGAAACCAAACAACTAGAAAGCTCAAAGAACCATACTACAGACTAATGATGGAGAATAGTAAAATAAACAAAAACAATTAGGTTAAGCCTACTACAAAAACCTGGACTGGCTTTGCATATTTGATGAAACTTATAAGCAGTTTCAATACAGTTTGCATCGCAAGTATGTTATGTCATATTCTGATTGTTTGAACACTGGTAGTACACAGTTTTTATAGAAACTCTTAGTTAACCACAGTATCCAAGCATCAATCCTTATTCTGGATAAATGGAGCTTATTCCATTTGCAAAAAAAACATTACAAGCATGGAAGCTATGAGTGCATTTAGTGGGTGGGGTTGAGGAGGGGCTAATTATAGCACCAACAAAGAAGGACAGAGAAGAGCCCCAGGCAGCATTTCCAAGGCACTGCCACTAAATGCTCTGCTTCTCAGAGAGGTGGGAGATGTGCACATGGAATCAGGATAGAGGGGAATGGGAGGCTGAGGGCCACAGAAAGTCCTATGGTCACAGTAGAGATCTACTTCCCTTTCAGACTCTAGAAATTCAAGTTTCATGACACCTAGCGGTTCAACACAAAGAGACTGCAATCCCCACAGTAAAATGTTTCAAACTCCCCTTGGGGTCAGTGCACACCCTTCTCCCACCCATATTTATCAGGAGGGCACTGAATGCTCCTGGGCTTCCCTTTGTTCTCCTTTATCCTAAGAATAAGGAGGACTTGGCCCTCAGACAATATACACAGTTCCCAGGGGTACAGGATCACATCAAGGGTCCTCCAAGAACAGTGGCCCCCACCCAGGTACCCTGGGTTCTCAGAGGCAGGTTTCTCCAGCTGATCCCATGGCTCAGAGGAGATCACACAGCCTCCTGGGCAAATGCCCTGCCCCGCCCTGCCCCGCCCCGCACTTCATCTGGAACTGTGTCTGCTCCTGAGGTCAAGCTGATCTCCTCAGGTGAGGAGAAACTTATGGCTAATCAAATCTCTGCAAATTATAGAAGGTTTGCAAACTGGGGTCCACAGGGAAAGTTGAAGGGCATTATGTGATGACAAGGTTGGAAACCACAGGCATAGATGACAGAGGTCTTAGAACATGTCCATGGCGCTGTCAGCACTTGCCCAAGAAAAAGGACTCATGAGGAAAAAAAAAGTTCTGGTCTCTGTTGAGGAGTTTATGCTACAGAAGAAATCCCTTGGTCTTCATACCCACTCTCCATCCCCTGGGCATTGGCTCTCTCAATTATCTGGGATAACTTACATATTAATCATAGCATCTCCTACTGGGCATCTGACCTCCAGCCATTGTGCTCCCCAAATTCGACCTGTGAACTTCAGCAGAAAGGACATCTGCTGTAGGGGGGATACCTCCTTGGAGAGTTTCCCTCATTAAACAAAAGAAAACCTCTTCAGTGGACATTTGGGTAAGATCCCACACAGTTGCCTCAGCAAAATAAAGTGTGCCTTGGAATGTTCTATACTGCCTTCCTCCCTAGGAGATATGCAGAGGCTGAAGAGCAGAGGGTGAGTGGGAAAATTTACTTACTCAAAAGAAAAGTCATCAAGTCTAAAAAGAAACAGAAATACTATTTAATATAACAGGTACATCCTAATTTACATAATGATTAAGGACAATGTCAGGGTCCCTACACTGTTTGCTGAGAGCCCCTCCACTCATCCATTCCACACATATTAATAAGCACCTGACCCTTGCTGTTCTCCTCAGAGAGGCCTGGAGTGAGCTCTTGCAACAACCCCTCAGATTACATCCACAAACTCAGTCCTCCTGCTCAGAGGAGCAAAGAGAAGAGGAGGAAGGGGGCAGAAGGAAGAACGTGGCTTTAAGACTGTTCTTTCTTCCCTGCAATGGAATCATCTGGGTTCAGCAAGGGACTTAAAGGCTTCAGCAGTACTGCAGGCTCCTTTCTTGCTTGCAATCCAGGGCCAGATAGCAGCACCTAGAATGGGACCTGTGCCTCCCAGCCCTTCCTCTGGAAGACAGTGGCTGCCCCTGGGTGCTCCATGCCCATCCACTGAGTTCAAGGCCGGGCAGACAAGCTGGAAAGTCTTACTGGTAGTCGGTGGCACTGCCTTTCCTCTTGCGGTTGCAATCCACACTGCTGGTGCCCAGAGAGCCGGAGAGCAGATCGGCGGAGCCCGGGGACATAAAGTCACTGATTGTTGAAGAAATGTCCATTCTCTGGTCCGCCATTGGAAGCTCTGAAAGGTCACAAGGGGGAATTTATTTCAGTGTGCTCTTCTGTAGTGATGAAGAGGCTGAGTGATGATAAGGGACTGAGGGGCTGGGGTCCAGCACTGACGCCTTTCACATGGCCATCCCAGAAAAGGCACATGGCAGCATGGGGAGAGCGTCGTTCTAAACACTTAAGTTTTTAGAGGGAATTGGTGCAGCATGGTAAATTAGAGGCATTCATCATTTCGACACGGTGAATGAGAAAAGTCACATTCACACAGGAGAGACTACATTCTGAAGAGAGAGAGGAATACCAGGAATCACAAGAGAGGTGCAGGACAGAAGAAAAGCACAAAGACAAAGGCAACAGAGAAGCCAAATGGTCCTTGTGATAGACTGGCAATTCTAGCTGCTTGTATATCTTTCATAAACCTTAATCCCAGCACAAGAATGTGGTGAGACCATGAGCTCATATGGAAGGTTAGCTAGCCCCAGTGAAAAACAACAACATTCTGTCCCACTCCTTGTCTCTGAGAGCTCTAGCAAGATGCCATTTGAGAGGGGAACCTACTGAGACTGAGATACTCTGGAAGATCAAAAGCAAGGGACAGCAAGGCTCAGAGGGTGTTGGGACACCTGTAACAGGGACCAAGTGGGAAAGGGCTACAAGAGATGTTTGTGGAGAAGAAGAAGGTCTGACGTGGTCCTGCCGAGGAATTCAAGCAGTGGAGAAGTCTACTAGCATGTCCATCAGAATAACACCAGATTTCTCCACAAACCTTAAAAGCAAACAGAATATGGAATAAAGAATTTCAAGTTGTGAAAAGAATATCTGCCAACCTAGATGGTTGTACTCAGCAAAGCTATTCTTCAGAATTGAAGAAATAAAAAGCTTCCATGAAAAGAAAAACTAAAGCAATTTACAATCACTAAGCCAATGCTGTAAAAGATCCTTAAATCCTACAAGCAACACAAGTCAATACAAAGGATCACTGTGAAATATACAATGCATACACAAAAAAAAGAATCAAAAATCTGATTCTTCACAAAGCTAAATAAATTGACAAATTTTTAGATAAATTAATCTAAAGGAAGAGAGAGAAAAAAGGAAATAAAGTTAGGGATGAGAAAGGGGAATTACACACACACACACACACACACACACACACACACACACACACACGAAATCCAGAGGATCATTAAGACATTTAAAAACTCATATTCTAATGAAGTGATAAATCTAAAAGAAATAGGTAAGTTTCTAGATGCATATTAAATATCAAGATTGACCCAAGAGGATATAAAACACATGAACATATACAGCAAGCAATGAAACTGGGCAGTAATGAAGTCTTGCAACAAAGAAAAGTCTAGAAGTCAGATTCAATGCTGTATTCCACAGAACCTTTAAAGAATAAACAACAATGTTCCTCAAACTATTCCATATAATAAAAAGGGAAGGAATACTGCAAAACTCATTCTAAGAAGCCAACACTACCCTGATACCAAAACCAGTTAAGGACAAGACCAAAAAAAAAAAAAATGATAGACCAATTTCCTTCATGAACACAGATGCAAAAATTCTCAATAAAATACTTGCAAACCTAATTAAACATATAAAAAGATCATATACCAAGATTAAGTTGGTTTTACCCCAGGGACACAAGGAAGGTTCGACATACACAAATCAGTAAGTGCAGTATGTCACATAAACAGACTAAAAGAGGAAAATCACATTATCAGTAGATGCAGAAGATGTCTTTGACAAAATTCCAAATACTTTGTGGTAAAAGCCATGAGCAAACTAGGAATGGAAGGAATGAGCCTCAATGAAATAAAACCAATACATGATAAACACATAATAAGCATCATACTAAATGAGGAAGGGAGGAAAGGGGGAAGAGTGAAGCCATTTACTCTAAAGTCAAGCACAAAACAAAGTGTCTACTTTTCTTAGCCAAGCAATAAGGGAAGGAAAAGAAGTAAAATGGATAAAAAATAGGAAAGGAAGAGGTCAAACTATCCCTATTTGTAGATGATATGATCTTACATTTAAGTGACTCTACAAACTATACCCAAAGACTCTGAGATATAATAGACACTTTTAGTAAAGCAACACACAAACACACACACACACACACACACACACACACACACACACACCAGTAGCTTTTCTATATATTATCAAGAAAACAATTTTATTCACAATAGCCACCAAAAATTAAATAACCAGGAATAAATCCAGCAAAGGAAGTAAAAGACCTCTACAATGAAAACTAGAAAGCTTTAAAGAAAGAAATTAAAACAAAAAATGCTACAAAATGGAAAGACTATCCATATTGATGGATGGCAGGATTAATATTGTAAAAATGGCTGTACTTCGGATGGCATTCTATAGATTCATTGCAATACTCATAAAAATTCAAACACTATTTTTCACAGAAATGTAAGAATCAATCCTAAAATTCATATGGCAACACCTTGATCAGCCAAGCAATCCTGAGCAAAAAGAGAATATTGGGTATATCATATTATCTGACTTCAAATTATACTACAAAGCCATGGTAACAAAAAAAGCATGGAGCTGGTATAAAAACAGATACCTAAACTAATGGAATGGGACAGAAGATCCAGCATTAAGGCCACGCAGTCTCAGCTACAGATATAGCCAATTTTCAACAAAGGAGCCAAAAATACATGTTGGGGAAAAGAAAGTCTGTTCAACAAATGGTGCTTCGAAAACTGGGTATCCACAAGTAAAAAACTGAAACTAGAGACCATTATCGCTCACTCTGTACAAAAAGTAATTAAAAATGGATCAAAGATCTAAATAGAAGACATGAAACTTTGAAAGTACTAGAGGAAAACAGGAAAAATGCTGGAAGATACAGGCACATGTGTATCGCCTTTCTACAGTGCATAAGAAATCCCTATACACAGTCAGTGGGAATGTAAATTAGTGCAACCACTATAGAAAGCAGTATGGAGGTTCCTCAAAAAAGTAGAAACAGATCTATTACTTGATCCTGCTATACCACTCTGAGGTATATATTCAAAATAATGTAAGAGACACCTCCATACCATGTTTTATAGCAGGACTATTTACAATAGCCAAACTATGGACTCAGAATGATGAATGTATAAAGAAAATGTGTATGTATTTGTTTACATTTATATATATTTGGTTATATATACACATATATTTATATATTATATGTATGTTTATACACACAATGGAGTAGTATTCAAATAAAAAGAATGGAATTATGTTGCTTGAGAAAAACTGCATGGAATTGGAAATCATGTTTAATTAAATAATATTTCATGTTCTCTATGTCACATGTGGAATCTAGACTTACAAATGAATAAGAATGATACAGTGTAAAACAGAGGAACACTTCAGTGGTAGAAATTAGTTGGAACAGAGAGTGGAAAGAGAGGGTGAGTGCTGGGGTGAATATTATTAATGTATGTCATCATATGCATGTATAAAAACAGAGTAATGAAACTCTTTAAAAATTGTTTAAAATGGGCTGGAGATATGGCTCAAATGATAGAGCTCTTCTCCAGCAAGTGTAAAATGTTGAGTTCAAAGCCCAGTATCACCAAAAAACTAAATTGTTTAAGAAACAGGGAATGGAAAAAATAAATTAATTAATTAAAAAAAAAAGAAACAGGGAATGGGGGGGTATGTGCTAACAAAGAGTAATAAATGGAGTGAATCTAATCAAAGTACATTATAGGCACATATGGAAATACTATAATAAAACACTTTGTATAGTAATTGATATATGCTAAATTTTGAAAAGATTATAAGGTAACTTTATAGGTGATGTCACAAAAGCCCAGAGAAGCTCAGTGGCTTCTAGGTTCCATCGTGGTGTGATGAAGAATTAAATTAATGCCAGGCACCAGTGGTTCACACCTGTAATGCTAGGAACTCAGGATGCTGAGACCTGGAGGACCATGGTTTGAAGCCAGCCCTGAGCAGAAAAGTCTGAGAGTCTATCTCCAATTAACCTGCAAAATACTGGACTAGAGGCATGGCTCAAGTGGTAAAGCACCAGCTATATGAATAATCAAGCTGAACAAGAGTGGGAGGCCCTGTATTCAAACCCCAGGGCTGGCAAACTAAACCAGAACCAAGCAACCCAGCATTTCATAGATTCTCAGGTATGCCTCATTTTCTTTCTAACCAATAAACATTGATCACTGAAATGAATAAACACAATTTCTTTTTTTACAGCCACTATCCCCTAGCATGATGATTAAACAAATTTCTAAACATTTGAAGAATTCATACTTTACAAGCACAAAGTAAGTTGGCTCAAAAAAAGAGGGCAACAAATACCTTGCAAGGGACTCCAACTCCAAACTCAGTTGAAGAGGATGTGCCCTGTGGGCAGCCAAGGGCTGTGAGCTCCAGGGGGGATGCCTGGAGCTGTCACTCCCTCCCTCTGGGCCCAAATTCCCTCATCTGCAAAACAAGAGAGCAAGCATGAGTATTGTTTCCATGTCACAATTATGCCCAGTACCTTGCTCAGGTGGGTACTAATGCCTTACCTTTACAAGCACTATAGGAAGGCACATCTTTGTACACAGATATCTGTGCGCTTCAACTATGACCCCTTAGAATACACATCTAAAAGTGGATCTGATGGTTGGACCAAAAGGGGACCATGTTTTAGAGCATCCTGAAACACCTGGGGCTGAAGAGCTCCAATAATGCCTATGTCCTAAGAGCTTCTAGATTGTGTTTGCCTGAACTTTTAAATTATTATGGGTGGCAATTCCACATGGATAGGCATTTCTCCAAAGCTGAGGAGGCTAGCATGTGCAAGGCCCTGGGCTCAATCCCTAACGACACATATACATGCATGAGCCCCCTTCTACCCCTCTCCCCCCACCCCCTGCCCCCTGCTCCCCAGCCCATGGCACACAGCATACTGTCTATCACACATCCTCCTACCAATGTGTTATCGTTGCCCCTAGACATGGCAGGAAAAAATGCAGGGCTGCCAGCTGCCCTTCACTCCCCTGGCCATTTCCAGCATCTCACTCTTAGCCAATTGCTGTTTACTTGGGGGGGGGGGGGTGAGTGATTGAACCCAGGCACATACATGTTAGAGAAATGGGCTATCTACGCTAGGCTATCCCCACCACCCTAATACCCTTGCTTCTGATTTAACTGAAAATTGAGGCCATCAACCATATCCATCGGTCCATCTGGACCCCAACTCCTACTTGGAATCAACTTCTCTTGCCGACTCAAGATGTCATTCCAGAGCCCCCTGTTCCTGCCCAATTCTGCCTCAACCACTCTCCTGAAACTACTGGATGGAGCCCACTGGATAAAAATTTAAGTCATAAACTCCCATCTTAGGAAAAATGAACTTTTTGGAATCCTATCTTTCTCCAGCTACTGCCCCATTTTCAATGTCTTCAGTCCTTTTTCTCATAAGAAAACCTAACTCAGATTTTTGTCCCCATCATTAGTAGATTACTCAGGCTCTACTCTAGGCCTCTTCTTCCCCCCCCCCCCCAATAGACTTTATCCAAGTCGTACTTACAATCTCTTTCTCTGTTTATGGGCTGTTCTCTCCATTATGGAGTAAACAGCAGGGCAGCGGGGGTAGAGAGATGGTAGGAACAGTGGGGCCACTTGGTGGCAGTAGGGTAGTGGGACTTCGTGGTAGCAGGATGGTGTGGACATTGGGGATAGTGGGGGTGATGGGGGGGAGTGACAAGTGGAGACAGTGGGACAGTAGAGGCAGCAGTACAGTGGGAGCAGTAGAGGCAGCAGGATCTGTGAGGTAGTGGGGACAGGACAATGCAGACCGTGGGCAGCAGACAGTGGACAGTGGGAACAGCAGGGATTCCACCTCAGTTGTTGCTTGGTCTCTTACTGCTCGAGTACTTCATGTACAGAGTATGTGTTCACTCCATAAACACACGATAAATAAAGTTTCATGCTGGAAATATTCTTTGTGCATTATAGGTGTTGCAAAGGCTTTTTCCTTGAACTTTATGGTGTTTTTAGGAAGCGTTAAAAGTGACGAGGTTTAAAAAAAATATTTTCTTCCCAAACAGTACAAATGTTTTCCCTTTATGCCAATATTTATTTAGCCAATACTGGGGCTTTAAACGCAGAGCTATATACTCTGTCACCGCTTTTAGTGATTAAAGCTGGTACTCTACAAGTTGAACCAAACCTCCCACCTAGCATTTTGCTAATTGGAGATGGAATCTCATGGACTTTTCTGCCTGAGCTACTGTGATTCTCAGATCTCAATCTCCTGAGTAGGTAGGGTTACAGGTATATGCCACTGGCACTATATATATATATATATATATATATATATATATATATATATATATATTTATCTTTTGCTGGTCTTGGGGCTTGAAATCTGGGTCTGGGTGCTACCCTTGAGCTCAACTACTTGAGCCACAACTCCACTTCTAGCTTTTTGGTAGTTTGCTGAAGATATGAGTCTCATGGATTTTTCCTGCCCTGGATAGCTTTGAACCATGATTCTAAATCTCAGCCCCCTGAGTAGCTAGGATTGCAGACATGAGCACCCAGTTATAATTTTGTTTTCTTATCTACCAGTTTATTGCATTTGGAAATTGGTATATTACCTAAGATTAGAAATCTCTTATTTCCCTTCAATAGATACACTGTTGTCTCAACACCATATACTACACGATATAATCTGCTACCAATAATTTCAAATAAAATTTCTATTGATCTCTTGCCTATATCTTGTCTTTCTATTCTGTTACTTTTTTGTTGCTCGTCTCTTTTGTGTATGTGTGTGTGTGTGTTTTGTTTTTTGGGTTTTGTTTTTGGTTGGAGGGCTTGAACTTAGGACCTGGTTGCTATCCCTGAGCTCTTTTTGCTCAAGGTTAGTGCTCTACCACTTTGAGCCACAGTTTTTCAGTGGTTAATTAGTAATAAGAGTCTCACAGGGACTTTTCTGCCCAGGCTGGCTTTGAACCATGATACTCAGATCTCAGCCTCCTGAGTAGCTAGGATTACAGGTATGAGTTACTGTCAGTCGTCCCTTTTGTTCCTCTTAATTGATTATTTCTATTTTAGTACTACACTGATTTTATGCATGTGGTTTTAGAATTCATTTTAATATCTAGTAAAACAAATTATTTTCCTCTTATTAGTTTTCATTTTTATTTCAGAAAATTCCTGGTTATTCTCTCTGATTTATGTCCTTCAGGAAACATTTTATAATAACTCCATGGCTGACTGCTATTGTTGTTTTCCCAGTCTTTGGAGAAGCAAGACAAGGTCTAAGCAGAGACCACTACTCTCCAGGTCTTATAAGCTTACACAGCCTTGTTCCATTGGGTCCATGGGGGCCAGATGAGGGGGGGGCATTAAAATCATCCATTGTTGAACAGCTGAAACCTACCAATACACATCAAGAGCTAGAGGTAGAGGGACTTATTTATTACCTGAAGTTATAGCTCTGAAACCTCAGCTCCTTGCTTGAGAGGAGCAAGGGACTGGTGGATTTGCTGGTCACCTCAAGGCAATTTTCATGTTTTGTAACTTGCTTCCAGGCAGTCAACTTCTTCTGAAAACCTACAGTTGGGACCACAGGGGGGTAGGGGTGGGGAGGAACCACAAAGATCACTTTGGGAACAAATGAATCTGAAAAGCTCTTGTGAGCTAAGGGGGAATGAGAAGCTTCATCCTAACACCCTGCGTCAGGGAGTCCCTCTGGAAAGCCATCAACACACCCACTGGTCGGAGCTACTCTTGGCCATCCTTCGGCCGCCCAGTAACACTTAAGCTGCAAACACATGGACAAATTGTGCAGGAGGCATTTCTTTGAAAAACAATGTTTTCTAAGTATGAAAATGCATGAATTCTTGGCCATGTTCTTAAAAGAAGAAAGGTAAGAGGCTGAGGCAGGAAGATCACAAGTTAGAGGGTAGCCTGGACAACTTTGTGAGACCCTAGCTCACACACACACACACACACACACACACACACACACACACACACACACTTTTTAAGTATGTGTGGGGGATGGGGAGAGGCTAGGGTACTTGTTTAGCATGCAAGAGGCCCTCAGCTCAACCCCAGAACTACAGAAAAAAAGAAAAAAAAACCAAGGGGGAGTGGGGGGGTCAAGGAAAAAGGCAATTATGCTTCATTGTTTCTCTTCCTGGGTTAAGTAATAGCAGGGAGCACTTGAGCCTTATTTTGTATCAAGTATCATCTTTATTGTCTTCTGTGGTAAACTCACTTCAACCTGAAAATCCATCTAGGAAGGAGATGTCATTTTTTAAACCATTTTACAAAGGGAAGATTGAGGCACATAGTGGTGAAGAAACTAGTCAAAGTCATACAGCTAGAGAATGGTGAGTCACCAAAGCTACACTCCATTCACTGCAAAGCTACACTCCATTCACTGCTGAAGATACTGCTCAGCTCTCATGCAAGCCAAGGCCCTGAACCCAGGACCAAGCACAACAGAATATGACAGAGACATTAAGACAAAACAAAAGTTGGCTGTGCTAATGGCTGGAAGTCCCCCTTACACACATGCACATCCAGAGTGAAGACCTTAGAGGGACGAGTGCAGCCATTTCCCTGGACCCCATCACTGTCTCTGTCTCTCCAACTGCCCCGTATTCTCCAACTATGGTCAGAGACAGGAAGCGCCCTTGCTTAGATCATCCCCAAAGGCTGGATTGCTCCTCAGGACTTCCAGACAAGATCCAAAACTCCCCATCAGGATCCTCCAGGCCTTCCTCTTGCCTAGACTAAGCTCTCCAAGTGCTGTTCAAAGCCCTGGCCACACGAGAGGGAAGGGACTATGAGGTTCTGAGGAATGCCTGCTGTGCTGGGCCCTCCCCTGTGTGCAGAACCCACCCTCCGTCACTGGACAGACACTTCCTTTTTTCTTCTGCTGTCCTGCCCCAGCTCCTTCCCACTCTGTGGCCTCCCCAGCTGCCATGTCTGTCTTCCTGCTCAACCTCAAGCCCAACATAGCCAGGATCCCAGTTCCAGATGCCTCCAGCACCAGTCCATGCTTTGCTCACTCCCATGATGATACCCAGGGAACACACGACCCAGGTCCCTTCTCCTTCCCCTACGTCCCAGAAACTTAAAGGAAGGTTCTATTACATTTCCACTACCAGACTCCCTGTGAATTGTCTTTACTTGGATCAATTTTTTCCCAGAGTCAATTTTACTTTACAAAAATGATACCATGAAATGCTATTAGAGTTTGTGGCGCTGTCGGTGGACCAAAAAACAACAGCGAGGCCTTTCTTATTTGCTTAGTAGACAAGGAAGCTGAGCTGCTGTGACATTTGACATTATTATTGAACAAGTCTTTTCTCTCTAAGATGTTCTTAGACATAAAAACAATAATTAAAACAAGCAAGCACACTAGCTCTTTCCCTGCTATTCCAAAAGGGATTTGTGCCCCCAAGAAGCTGTAGCCCTGGCTGTCACAGCCATTCAAGTAACACCACAGTGCACCTCTGAGCAGGGCAGGCAGAAACTGAACACCAGATCTTTTTTTTTTCAAATTTTTATTATCAAACTTATGTACAGAGAGGTTACAGTTGTTACAGTTTCATACGTTAGGCATTGGATACATTTCTTGTACTGTTTGTTACCTTGTCCCTCATACCCCCCACCCTCCTCCCCCTTTCCCTTTCCCCCCATGAGGTGTTCAGTTCACTTACACCAAACAGTTTTGCAAGTATTGCTTTTGTAGTTGTTTGTCTTTTTTTACCCTGTGTCTCTCGATTTTGGTATTCCCTTTCAATTTCCTAGTTCTAATACCAGCAGTATACATGGTAAGAAACCCACCATCTACAGGAAGACAGCCACACCCAAGACCTCAGCCCAGATGGGGCATTCCTCTTCCCAGCTCCTGCAGAGTGGAAGGCCATGAGAAGAGAAAAGGAGGAGGGGCAAGACAAGTTGTCTTCATGTTCCAAGGACTAGCTACCCCTCCTGGTGGGAAGACTATACTGCACCCTGCCCTGCCCAGCCAATGTGAGTGTGTGTCTAGGAAGGGGTGTGTGTGTGTGTGTGACAGCTACAACCTTCTCACAGAAAACTGCACTGGTTCTCTGTCTGCATCTGAGATCAGCCATTTCCTGGGGCAGAAGCTCCTCCCTTAGCCAACATCCTGGACAGACCGCAACACCAGGAAGAAGCAAACCTTTTGATACTGTTGGCCACCAAGAGCTGAGGTTGCTTACTCTGAGGGTGATGGGTATGGATTGAATGTGTGCCCCAAAGCTCATGAGTTGGGAACTTAATCTCTTGTGAAATAGTGTGGGGAGGTGGGGCCTAATGGACAATAATGAAGACATAAGGGCTTCTTCCTCATAAGTGGATTAATGTCATTATTGCAGGAGTGGGTTAGTTATCACAGAGTGCTTTGCAGCCAGGGGGCTATTGGCTCACACCTATAATCCTAGCTACTAGGGAGGCTAAGATTTAAAGATCATGGTTCAAAGCTAGCTCAGGCAAGAAAGTCTGCGAGACACCTATCTTCAATTAATCACCAAAAAGTTGGAAATGGAGTGTGGTTCAAGGGGGTAGTATGCCAGCCTTGAGCAAAACCCGCTGAGGGACAATGTTCAGGCTCTAAGTTCAAGTCCCAGTGCCAGCACACAAAAACACAAGTGATTTTGTCTCCTCTTATAATTTTCTGCCCTCTGATTTCCATTATGAGATGAACAACACAGTACAAAGTTCCTCACCACCAAATGCCAGCACCTTGATATTAAACTCTCCAGCCTCTAATTAGCAATAAATACATTATCCAATGTGCAGTGTTCTGTTATACACAAATGGAAAAAGGTGATTTGTTTGTGCCAGACCTTCCCATTCCAGCAATGAAAGTCCTGTACCCAGGAAACCCTTTCTGTCTCAGAAAACCTGGATGAGTCATCTACCCAGTTATTCCTGCTGTAAGACTCATCATGAGGAAGCTGGCACAGGTAGGAAGAAGGAAATAAATCCTGGAACCACAGATTGAGCCAGATCAGAGAGGCCAGGACAAGTTCAGTCCTCACCAGAAGCCAATTCTTTCACTGTAGTCATTACCTCAATTCTCTAGGTAAGGAACTAAGACTTGAGAGGCAAACTTACCTTGCTTAAAATAGCCCAGCCAGGAAGTGGAGATGGAAATGCAGGAATGTGTGGCCTCTCTGCTGATGCTTCCAACTAGCACACTGGTGCCTATCCTGCCTGGAAAAACCATGCCCAAGAGTAAAATTCGAAGACCATAGCAAGCATTGCAAGGGAAGAGGAAGAGGAAATGATAAGAAATCCTCATTCAAGGAAGCTGTGAAAACTGAGCAAGCAAGGTCTCTCTGAGCTTGCTGGCATCCAGGGCAAAGGGGGAAAGAGCAACCCTCCTTATATGAGACCAGGGGGTTTGAGGAGGCTCATGGGGCAGACAGAGCAAGGAGAGGCATCTATGGAGAGGTCCTCTCTATGGGACTTGAGTAAAGCTTTGCTGAATGGTTCTGGGAAAACAAGCTTTGGAAAAGAATAAAAGGTTCTCTTATTTTTAAAATAAGATCTTAGTGTTAGGAAGAGGGGAAGAAGTGAGAATAATGGGGAGGGGGGAGGGCAGAGATTGACTGGGATATGTCACAATGAAATTCTCCCTTGTGCATGGCATTCATAAGCTGCTTTGTTGAATGGTAACTCCTTTGTCGAACTACTTAAAGATAATTGTAAAAAAAAGAAAAAGTCTTCCTGACATAGCTAGTGTATGCAATTTAAAAAACAAACAAACTGGGACTCCAGTGACAGCTCAGCTTTCCTCTTACCCTCGAGTGTCAACCAAGTGTGACAGCTGGACAGGGTTCTGCTAAGACACAGGATGTCATTCAGGCAGCAGATTTTGATGAAGCAGCTTAATAATAGGGTATGCTTAGGAAAACGGGGACAACAGTCAACCATCTTGACTGCCGAGTCTAGTGGCTGCATGTTCATGGAATGACAGCTCCATAAACCCCAAACTCCCCGGGGAGGACACCTGTGTTACCCACAACCTCCACATGTCCACAACCCAGGAGTAGTGGGCCGTGGGTCCAGCGTGTGTTCCGGAAGAGTTGCTTTCCCTCCTCTGCCCAGGAAGACAGCAGGTAGCTCCTTGCCCCATTCTCCAGTGTTGGGTTGCTCTGATCTGTTCTGATGGTGGTAGCTTGTAAACAGAAGCAGGATGCCGATGGGGCCCTTGACCCTCCCTATATCCCTGTTGGATACTCCAACAGTCTATGGAGAGTTTAGCTGCTTTGTTGCACAACAAATGGATTTAGAGAAACTTCTCCAAGTGGAGCCAGATTATCGGTATTCATAGCAGGATTGGTCAATGAGCCTTTCTGTAGTCTCTAGTAGAAGACAGGATAGTGGAGACACAGGGAAAAATCTGAAGTCTTTACATATAATACGTCATTGACGTAGTTGGGGAAGTGAGTACTTGAATAAATGTATGATGCATTGCCAAGGCAACAGGCAAGGTCAGACTGACAGCTGTGTGAACCAGCAGCAGCAGGCTGCCACACTCCTGGAGGTGCTGGTGCCTTTGGGTGTCATTATGGATCATGTCCAGCAGGTGGCAGTCAAGTGCCTTCAGAAAGAAGTGCTCTTTTTATAGCATGGATAAAACACGAGGGAGAAATAACAAGCATAGGGCCTGTTGGGGCGGTGGGGAGGAGCAAGTAATGGAAGGGAAAGGACCAGGAGGAGGTGAGCTCCTAATCAGGAGTTGCATTTACTTGGTGGATGCATGGGCATGAATTTGTTCTGAGCAGGAAGGCATCCTGAAAACACTAGGTTGTCAGGGCTGAGAGATAGCTACATTTGTGGCACTTGCATTCAGTCCTATGGCATCTCGCCATGCTTGACCTAAAATGGGCATTTGGAGCTATGGGGCTGGATGGATGGTGGAGCATTATGGGAATCTGAACAGTCTTCCAATGTGGTGGATGGAAGACAGTCACCAGAATTCCAATCTCGGGCAGCACTGAGGCTTAGGAGGGTGAATCAGAGGTCTAATGAAGAATCACAAAATAGTTCCCCAAGGCCAAGCAGCAAAGGCACTCAGGAAACATTTGTGAAGAGAGTCATAAAGGGATGTCAGCTTGTCTTTGCCACATGCTCTATGAGCTATAGCATAAGGACAATTTACAATTTCACTGGTCCTGGGGGGTGGATTTATAGACTACTGATGGTATGGTGTAGGGATGTAGCCAGAACACAACTGACAGTGAAGCAGCTGCCCAAACTGAAGTGGAATGGAAGGGAGATGATCAAATCCTGACTCCATCAGGTATTCAAACCTTAGGTCCAACAAATAGGAGGGCTGTGACATTGGCCACAGTACCCAGTCTCTGTGTGTCTTAGCCTCCAAACCATATGGGAAGAATGCTAACATTTCCAGCCCTGAGTGATCATAGACTTAAAGGAGATATATTATGTGCTTAGAATGAGGTCTGGCATATATCAACTATGGTAACTATTATTATTTTCTCAGTAACCACAACAGAAGCCTTATTAGTCAGTGGCTAATGTTATCTTGCCCATTTTACAGATGAGGAAATTCAAGTCTGCCAGGGTAAATAACTTGAGCATGGCCGATAAATTTAGATTTAAAATCAGGTCAGTCTTAACTAAAACGTGTAATCTTTTCATGGCTTCCAGCCTGGACCATTGCATAGCCTCTATACAAAATAAGAAAGAGGCACAGGGATATAAAGATGCTTCAAACCGACCCAAAAGTCTGCCATGAAGCACTAATTCCATGGGAATTTATCATGTTATAGGGGAGAGAGAGGAGTGGGGGAGGGCAGGCCCATGTAAGTATGTGGTATAAGGGCTAAGTAATTCGGCTAATTTCTTCTCTCCTAGGCTTCCTGCCTATCTTTCAAGATGCCCCTCTGGAGTGCCATGTCCAGAGACAGTAAAGACTCTAGTCCTCCCAGTGTGTGTACTCACACATCATTTTTTTTTTTAATCTGGCACCTACTGGCCAAGGGTTCCATGGAACACATGAAAGAGAACCCTGCTCCACAAAACCACTCAAGACCAATGGGCCCCTCCCATGGGATCCTGCCTTTTCTCCCCACTAATTTCCCACCCAAAAGTGCTACCTTTGAAAACAGCCCCAGCTCTGAGTCTCCTACCTCAGGCCTTTTCCCATGAAAAGTAGCCAAGGACCTTTGCCTTCCCCTGGCCACTTGCCCTGCCCAGTGCCTGCTCTCTGGCCTGGCACTGCCCTCAGCCTCTTGGCACCCAGTGCATTCAACCCAATCCTCAGCCATCTGGAGTTTGAATCTCTCCGAAGGTGTTCCCTCCTGCCTGGGCCTGGGGTTTGTCTCCATTACCTAGAGGAAAACAAAGGAATCTAAAGCAACATGGAAAGCTCCCAAGTGCCCGGCACCAGTGGCTCACGCCTATAATCCTAGCTACTCAGGAGGCTGAGATCTGAGAATCACAGTTCCAAGCCAGCCAGGGCTAAAAAGTCCCTGTGAGACTCTCATCTCCAATTAACCACCAGAAAACTAGAAGTGGTGCTGTGGCTCAAAGTGGTAGAGCGCTAGCTTTGAGCAAAAGAGCTCAGGGACAGCACGCAGGCCCTGAGTTCAAACCCCATGACTGACAAAGAAAAAAGAAAGCTCCCAGGTGTCACCAATCCTGGGGCAGGGTTCAAGGTCTTGTTCTCCTCTGCACCCCAATTCCAAGTACAAAGAGGCACTCCATGTCCAGGGGTGGAGTGTGCTCTATTATCTGCCCCATCCCTCCTGCACTGTGGCTTCAGCTCTCTGAAGCACCCCTACTAGGCACAGTTTTCCCTCTGACCTCAGCCTCACTCTGCCCCTGCATCCCCAGAGACACAGGCTTATGCTTAGTAGCATAAAGAATGGATAAGTCATGCACAAGGGCCTGGCCTTCCTTTTTCTAGCTGTCTGTCTGTCTGTCTGAATATGCCACAGAGTAAGACAGTCTGGGCCCAAAGACATCAGGAAGAAAACTCTGCACCCACAAACTTAGTGCCTGAAGGTAAAGGACATTCTGGAAGACATCTGCATCTCGTTCTAAGGAAACAAAAGCATGCGCTGCTGTCATATGGTGGCAAAGGGGAGTCTCTGGCACGAGAGAGAGCACGGCGAATGGCCTTGGAAGGGACTCTGCTTTTCTGGTGGGAGCTGCTAGCAGACAGGCTAGATGGGTCCAGGGTAGGCTGAGGAGAGAAATGGTAAGGATATTCCACAGGAGGGAAAAGGGACACTGAGGGATCCTGCCTGGTGTGTGTGGCCTTCACTTTTACTTCACGGTGAAGTTCAAGGCTGCCTACATAGTGGGGGTGGCCCTGAGGACAGGCCAGGAAAGTGTTTTGGGGAGGAGTGGGGCCTGCAGAGTAGCACAGCCTGCCAGTGAGGCCAGGCACAAGCAAGGATCCAGGATTGGCCACTCAGCAAGTGAGCCCAGAAGGAGGTTACAGGTCCCCCCTAAGAACTGGGCTAGCCAGCACAGGCAGAATGAGACGGTGCTAGACACAGGAGAAGAGGTGAGACAGGCTGGCAGGCAGAGCAGTGCTTCCCGGAACCAAATCTCCGCACACATAGCTGTGTGTCCTGGGCCAGTCAGATGACTTCTAGAAGACACGGTTTCCTCCTATGTAAAAGGGGAAGGACTTCCGTCCCAGGATTGCTGGTAGATTGGGATATGCTGAATGTTTATGACTATGCCACTGAAAGAGAGGAGCTTGTGCTGGGTGAACAGGAAGGTGGAGACGCAAGCTCGGATTTGAAACTTGAGGAAGATGCTAAGGGATGGTGAGGCAGGGGTCAGGTGATGTGGGGCACACTGACTAGCCCCGCCTGTCCGCGCCCTGGAGGTGTATGGTTGTTGCGCCTTGGGAGTGAGGCCCTGAAGAGCCCCGCCTGCCTCAGTCCCTAGGGGCGTGCTTGCTTGCACTGCCTCCAGGAAGAGGGATCCTGGTTAGCCCCGCCTGCCTTCTGGGTCCGGAACTGGAAAGGTGGCTCTAGCTGGCCACGCCTCCCAGCCTTAAGACCATGTGCAACAAGATGGCTGCGGACAGTAACCTGGGGGCGGTCCTGCTAGTACTTAGGCCACCCCTTAGGGAGGTCCCATGGCCTTCCGCCCTTGACTGACAGCTTGGACCGCCAATCATCGCCCCTGGCTAGGTATGTTACACCCTCCTCTTCCTGCTGCCATTGCCCATACTTAAGATCGGGTCTGCCCCACTAAAACTGAGAGCAGTCTTGAACCTCTCCCGAGTCATCTGATTGTCCAACTGCCGGTGAAAGGTTAGGTTGGGCTGGGTGCGGGTGACTCGCGGCTTGTTACCTATTCTGGGTTCACCCTCGGCGGGGTGCGCTTCCTGGCCTTTCCCGCTGGTTGGGAGAGCACCCGGGGTGCAGGGACCCCTTGCAAGGTGAGACAGGAGGAACTGATGGTGAGTGATCTTGGGGCACCAGGAGGCTTTTGGTGAGGGGGACCAGGCGGTATCGTGGGTTAGCTCTGCAGCAGGAAGCATGAGGACTCCTCAGAATGTGGAAGGTGGGTGGAATGTGCAGAGCCCAGCCCTTCATTTCACCAAAACACAGACCGAGAAGCCTCCAGGAAAGCTGGGACTAGGATAATGAAGAAGCTAAGTCAGTGGGTGGCAGGTGACAGAATTTTGGAGTTGCTCAAGGAGATGAGAGGGAGAGAGCAAAGTACAATGGTTTTGCTCCCAAGGCGGCCACCCTCAGAAGCAAAGGAAAAGCCAGTGGGCTGATGGCTGCTGATGACCAGTGACACTGCAACACCTAGCGAAGGGACACAGGGCACCTCAAGTTCCATCAACACCCCCGAGCCTTCAAGCAACGCATCAAACACACATGTGGCACACAGAGGTGCCAGGTGACTCCCGCGTGAAGGAACTGGTAAAGTGGGTAAATTTCCACTCCAAACGACATGTGGTCACAAGCTTTCGATTTGGGCTGACTTGGTAATAATGAAGACACTGTGGATGTGCTGGCCGCACTCGCTCATTCACCTCGCAGTAAATATTTGCTGAGGGCACCCGAGTGCCAGGCACTGTCCTCCCCAGCGAGGCTGGGATGGGGCAGGGAGACCAACCCTTGTCCTTGCTTGGTACACAGCCTGGTGAGGATGGGAAGCAAAGGAAACGCGAAGTAAATCGTGTCAGATGAATGCTTGGGAGGGGTGGGGAGGAGGGCTGGAGATGAGGGCAGGCAACATGTCATCCCAGGGGCTGTGTTGAGGCAGGATGTGGGAGGTGAGACAGGCCAATGCTGAGTGGCCATGGCCGGCTGATGACAGCTATTCCTTGAATGTTCTGCAGGAAAGAGTGACAGGATTTCCTGACTGTAGATTCCCAGTCTGTGGGCTTCACAAGGCCTCCTGCCACCACCACCTTTGAGGGTCTGAGTCCCCTCTGCATTCCACGTGTCAGGCACCTGTGTGAGTGATGGCTGGAGAGAGAGGCGCCTTTTTGTCCCCATCCTCCAGGGCACGAGTGGCTGGTTTGGGATGTGTGAGGTGGGGACGGGGAGAGATGACCTCAAAGAACACACAGCTGCACGTGGAGGTGGCAGACACGAGGAAGACCCCTGCCTCTCTGCCCTTCGGGACCAGTGCCCATCCCAGGAGACCAGCACACAGATGCCCAGGGCAGTGCCTGCCCTGACAGCCCAGTCTGTCCTTAAATGGCCTCTGGGGAAGGCACTGATATCAACATGGCAGAGATGACGTGAGTCACAGACATGAAGCAACTTGTATGAGATCTGCTCAGCTCGAAGGGACAGAAGAAAGACTGGAATCCAGAGATGCTCAATTCCAGGGCCTGGACTCTTGGCACATACTTTTGTTGCTTCAGTGACTCAGCACATAAAAAGTGAAAGCTGTGTCCCAAGTGGGGGAAGCAGGGCAGGACAGGACAGGACAGGCACACACCCACGGCCCCTGTCCCCAGTGCCAGGCTGCCCGAACCAGTAACAAGTGCAGTTACCCAGAGTGCACGCGTAGGCGGTGGGGGAACAAGCAGATCTGTTTAGAGGGTCGACTAAAGGTTAACAAGATGATGCTTCTGCTTCAACTCTGCACGACCGACAACTTTCCTAAGACACACTTGGCCTTGTGCCTGCCTGCAAGCACAGTGTGAGCAAGAAGCCTTCATCTTGTGATGGATCTCTGGGGTTTGATGCCCTGTGTAGAAGATATTGGTCTGCATGCACCCTGACCTCGGGAACGACCTACAAGTTCCTCTTAACTAAAACAGACTTGGCTTGCTTTCTTTCATTTCTCTTTCCTGTATGAGGAGTTAAAAAATCAGTTTTATTTTTTTCTGAGCTTAGGTTGGGAGAGGTCAGTTCTGGAGTCTAAGGGTCTAAACAGATCTGAGGTGTGCATCTTGAGAAAACTTTCTGAGAAAAATACTCAGCACAGGATCAGAACAAAAATAATAAAACAAGATGTGGAACAGCAGAAGCCACATACTGAGCTTTTCTTTCTTTCCTTTTTTTTCTTTTTTGACAGTCCTGGGGCTTGAACTCAGGGCCTGAGCACTGTCCCTGAGCCTCTTTGGCTCAAAGCTAGCACTCTACCACTTGAGCCACAGGGACACTTCCCCCATTTTCAGTTTATGTGGTACTGAGGAATTGAACCAGGGCTTCATGCATGTGAGGCAAGCACTCTACCATTAGGCCTAGGTCTTTTATTTGGAGAGAAGCTTCATTTAGTTCTCAAAGAGCTAGCTAACTGAGGAAGTCAGGTAACTGTTTGCCCCACAACTCATTCTGAGGCCACCAGGACTGAATCAGGAATGATGGGTCGGAGAGCCCTGTGACAGGAAAAGGAGGACTTTCTGTTCTGGATTAAAACAAATCCAAACCCAAACCTTCCAGAAAGGAAAATATGTCAGATGAAAATAAGTAAAGAATAGAAATAGGAAGTCACAAAAGGATGAGATACAAAGACCAATAAATTCATGAAGACACATGATCAAGATATAATAAATAATGAGATGTCACGGCCACCGCCCACAACAGCAGTGATCATGCCCCTACAGACAATATCAAATATCAATGAAGGTGTCATGAATGGGCATTTGCATCTTATACATCAGGATGTAAACTTGTACCAATTTTCTAAAAGAAATCTAGCATTAGGTATCAAAAGCTTTGAAAAGATTTATTCCTTTGGAAAGGGCAATTGCATGTGTAATTCAATTAAATGTATGTCTAAGGATATTGCCTGTTACGTAGTATTCATTTCATAACACTTGTCTATATGAATATAGATGCAATATATGTATATCAATGAATACCTGCAGATTTCTTACAGTGTTATAATAAAGAATAATCAAAACCATCTAACTGTTCTTCTGCAGAGGACTAGTGAAATAAATTATAGGTATATTTAAGACGAAGACATCTTGTTTCTCTGAAAGCAGATTCAGTTTAAAAAAATCTCTGGCTTCTACTATAAATCCTTAGGTTAAAAAGTTATTTCTAAGATAAATGAAACCATGTCTTTTTATTTCTGGTGTGACCTAAGGTTTCTTTAGTGAAATTCTAAGCTAGCACACACATGCATGTGCACTCTGTCTCACTTTCAAACATACAACACAAAACAAGGCAGGTAAGCATCTTCTATGTAGTTTAGGATAGTCTCAAACCTGTGACGTTCCTACTTTATCACCCAAGTGCTGGGTTTACAAGCATTTGCCACCATGACCACATCTAAACAAATGACTCGTGAAATAAAATTTATTAGTAATATAACCTACCAATGTTTATAATTTCAAAAACATTCAATATAAAACTCTGACTCTAATTAAAGGAGAAATTAATTAAGATTGGTTAAAATAAGATGATAAATAAACCAGTATGTAGGCACCAAAGCATGGTGACACCAGACAACAAGAGAAATAACCTAATGAAATGCTCGACCTTTTCATAGTAAATGGATACTCTTATACTTGGCATTTATATTCCTAGAAGATATATTGTATATCAACATTATTTATGTGTAAAGTGAAGTCAGACTCAAGGCTCAGATCACAATAATCAAAGGCTTGCTTACATAAATGTCCACTGAAAACATACACTGGTGTACACAGACATTCCTTTATTCCCCAAGCATTATATGTAGCATCTTTAACCCCTTCCCCTACATAAAAACCCTGTTGGGGTCACTTTGACAGCCAAATCACCACACATTTCCAAGATGTCCTACAGGGGGCGCCATGAACCCATTCAGAGGCATTAGCATGATTCAACCTACTCTTCTATAGGCAAAAAGAAAGTTACCCTAAGCCATATAGAAAATCAATGGTCTATAGGACTAGAAAAGGAGGAGAAAGAGGCAGTGAAGGAAGAAGGAAATTGCTCTGCTGATATTTCTACTTATCCCTGTAAACATTGTGCCAGGCACTTTCTGTTATACCCATACAGGCTCTCTCTCACCTAATCCGGCAACCTTGCAGGGTATTACTATCATCATTCTTTTTTTTTTTTTTTTTCAGATAAAGATGCAGTAGTTTATGGAGGTTAAGGCACTGCTCAGAGCTCCATTTTTGGAAGTGATACAGGGAGATGTTACCCAGTGCTTTTTCTATTGCTTCAAGCTGCTTCTCCTCCAGGTCTCTGACCGCCCCCCCCCCCCACCTTTGGGACCAGAACCTTCACTTTGCTGTTTATGTCTGTTGAAAATGTGACTGAGAGGCATACTATCTGAAAAGCAGCTCCCCAAGATATCGATGGTTCAACCTAGGCATTCTAGCAAAAACCCAACCTGAACCATCAGTTGCTATTGAGAGAAATAGGTATTTGGCTCCTGCAGCCCCAATTTTGGAAGGCTGGTTGGTCATCCCATTGTCACAGTTAGAGACTCACTCAACACTGCATTGAGATTAGAAGGAGTGATCTAGTGTTACATTTCATGGGCATCCAACTTCTACTTTCAGGCCCTAGAGCCATGGCTACGTACTTTAAATAAGCCTCTTGTGGTAGACATGGTGTTCAGAAAACAAAATCTTAATAGCCTGTGTTTGTCACCTTCACCTAATCCTATCACGTTAGGAGTCCGGTGCAGCCTGGCAAGGCTCAGAGGAACCCATTTGCTGGTGACAGGGCCGAGGCCTCTGCCCTGCAGTCCGTCCTGTCAAAAAACAAACTCTGAAGAGGTTTCATGGGAAATGGTTCCACTCAGACTCCTGTCAAATGATTTCTTGCAAAGTAAGTTAAATCAGGGCCAGCTCAAGCCTGGTGCACCATGGGCCTATTTTTAGCACTATGCAGGGAAGGTTGTGAGATATTCAAGCACCAGAGCTCAGTGCACATACTGCCTGCGCTCAGATCTTCTCTGCCTTCACTGGTATGTCTCCGGATGAGCGTGGGCCTCCTTGTTTCTTCACTGGTGAGATGAGGATCATGAGAGCAAGCACCTCACCGGGAGGCTGAGAATAGCACATAAGACAATTCATGAAAGGCGCTTATGACACCTGGCACATGGCAAGAGGCTCACTGAGCAGATGTCTCCCCTACTAAGCATTACTATCCTGCTGTTTGCCCTGTCCTATGAAGAATGGCTGGAGGCACTGGGGAACACTGGAAGGACATAAAGGAAGTGGGAAAGGGATGGAGCATGAGCCCAGTAGCACCACTTTCAAACTTCTGAAGTAGAACCATGACAGGCCTGCAGACCTTTGTTCTGTGTGGCTACCAAGGCAGAACTAGGTTAATGAGGAAAGTGCCAAGAGGCAGACTGGAAGTCAGAATAAAGAAGACTTTTCTGCACACCCAAGATATCCATAAAGGAAACAAGCAGGATGCTTGGTGTGTAGATGCCCGAGTGGGGCATATACCTGGGCTTTCCTGTGCCACTGGCCAGGAGAGGTGGGCTCTGATGTCACTTCCCCCTGGATCATTCTATCACTGATAATGAACAAGAAAGTGCTGACAGCCCAGGTGTGGCTGCTCAGCCTGAAGAATGGACTTTGGACCGGCGTTTAGGACTTTCACTTATTGCTCTGAGTACCATTTATTATTGGTGATCAACAACAGCTCAAGGAACCAAAAACTTCTTTTTTTGACCATACTACTTAAGCTACATTCCTAGCCTCTTTTGCTTTAGTGCACATTTCAGACAAGGTCTCGAACTTTCTCTCCAGACTGTGATCCTGATCCTCTTACTTCTGCTTCTCAGATAACTTGGATTAGAAGAGTGTTCCTACCATACCAGACCATATATATATATATATATATATATATATTTTTTTTTTTTTTAGATAAATTTTTGCTGGTCCTGGTGCTTGAACTCAGGGACTGGGCATTGTTCCTGAGCCTCTTTGTGCTCAAACGCCACTTGTAGCTTTTTCTGAGCACTGTAGTTTATTGGAGTTTCTTTTTTATGTTTTTGATTCAGTCTCACAGTTTTCTGTCCTGGCTGACTTTGAACTGCAATCCTCAGATCTCAGCCTCCTAAGTAGCTAGGATTACAGGCATGAGCCACCAGCTCCCAGCTCCCGAAATATTCTTAAATAGCAATCCTCCTATTTCTACTTCTTCTGTAGCTGAGATTACCGATGTGTGTCAGTATGTTTGGCCCCTCCAAAAGCATTTGTGGAATACCTGCTTGGTGCTGAGGCAGTAATCAGATAGTATGAAATGACCAGGAGGGCAGCAAGTAACATCTTACTTTATAGACAATATCAGTTATATGTGTCATTCTGATCTGGATGCACTCAATGAGGAACTGATCAGGCCTGCTAGCTCCACAGGCTGTGACTGGCCCAGTAAATCTGGAGGTCATTTCTTTATCACTCAACCACAGACACAAACAAGCCCCTGACCTGGAGCTTGCCAGCATGCCTCCTGGCCCAGAGTTGCAGATGCACACCAAGAAAGATGCTGAGACAAGAAAGAGGCAGAGGCAAGGTGGGATGGGGGGGCGGGGGCCTGCTACCGGGAATATGGTTCAGAGATAAAGCATCGAGGAGGTGGCTGCTGTCCATCATGGGATACTGTTATCTTTACAAACTATAAAAACTAAAATTAGACCTAAAAGTAGAAACTATGAATTATAAACATTTGTATCCATGCAAAACAAGTACAAGTCCAGGGTGGTGGGGGGTGGGGAAAGCATAATTCCCAAACTACAGCTCATCAGCTATTTTCGTAATATTTTCCTGTGTACTTGTTACTACCAATTCATTTCTCTCAACTCTGAGAACTTAGGGGGTAAAAACATGCAGGGAGATGGCCATGGGGATTATGCTGTGTACTCATTAAATTACGTGCCATCTGGCAACACCTAACAACATGTTTGAGATCTGTTATCCAGGCTGGCTAGGATCTCACCAAGGAAGAAGACAGAGCAGCTCTTCTCGGGGAGAGGGCACTCAGTGATTGATATCAAGGCTCTAGTTTGGGATCTAAGCTGCAGGATTTGTCCCCACCTCCCACCTCCTCTGCAGTGGCAGTGTGTCACTGTCCTTCACTCTCTGTTTGGCTGTCTTATCTGTAGCCAAATCCTACTGTTTCTTTCTCCTCCACAGTTGCTCCTCCCTGATTTTTCTTTTCCCTGCTGACTGCTTCAGCCTTAACGTAGGCTCAGACCACATCTCTCCTGGCCTACTCACATCCTCTAACCCTCTGGCCTCCAGCACTATCCAGAAGTGACTGCACAGGTCATCCTTTCTTGAGAGGTTCCCTAAGGTCCCTCTATAGCTTCCAGAGCCCACTCTGGTCCAGACACTATGCCCAGTCTATACACAATGACAAAAAAGGCCACAGGTGCCATCTCGCATGCCAGCTCTATTCCATCAACACTGGCTAGCAGGATTGATTATTCTTATTCTGTCTAGGGTAGCATCAGAGGGATGGGAGTGTGGCATTCATGCCACCCACATCCTACCTGAATAAAGGGCAGGGTATTCCACAGATTCCAGGGGTGCCTGGCTTCAGTCTGCACCCCACTCCTTCATGTATTCCTAGGAAATCTTCCAGTGACCTCCCAAACCTGTCCAAGCTCATATTCACTGCCACCCATGTCCCACTGCCCCCTGCTTGCTCTCATCCCAACACCCAGCCAGTGTGGGGAACCTTTTTCATTAGAAAACTCTAGAGCATTAACAAAGCTCTCCCAGTGGGTCAGAGAGCAATGGAATTCACCTTGGCCTTGGCATCCAAATACACTGATTCCAGAATGCCCCACTCATACCACTCCTCTCACTCAATGAATCTGTGGTATACATATAACTTGCTCTACTTATATGGCAATGTTTCGACCATCTCAGCCTCTGTGTCTTTTGAGACTGTGAACCCCTGTGGGAGGGGGGTTGAAGTCACATCTGTTTAATTCACGGGCTCCTGAACATAGCATAACACAGTGGGACACAGTTGCAGAAGAGCAGAGACCCTTGTCTGCCTCCATCATGACTCATTATGCGTCCCCTGGCAACATTTCCTTCTAGATCTCGACTTCCCACTTACAGCAAGACGTAGTTGAACTATAGGGTTTCCAAGGTTCTTTCCAGTTTGAACACATAGAAGAACACGAGCCAAAATACACAGGACTTTTCATGGCTGTGTGGGTAATAATAACCCAGCCCTGCACTCAGTGAGATTGCACACCACTGCTCCTTCAAGTGGCACAGATCTGCCATTGCGATGACTGCAGATCCTTAAGGGGCACTTAGTGCTCTGGGATGATGTTTGTGCAGTGAAGTATGATGGACAATGAAGAGTGAATTTATCTCCCTTTGAGAACGTAAGTACACCATTCTATATTTATACCTTCCACCTCCTAATTTAGATGGGAAGAACTTTTTTCTGATCAGCCTTCACTTGCCAATAATTCTGTTCTACATGTAAATGAAGAATGGAAGTCATATAAGTTCACAGATTGAATGGATGGCTGATTTACAAAGCCCTTAAGAATATGGCTGCAGGCCGATGCTGGCAACCCCATAATTAGATATGGCATGCTCTGCGATGATGTATTTTTTACTGTTTTTTTAATAACTCAGTCCTCCTTCTGGGATGAGGGGAAAAATGGAATGTGTTAAAAATAAATTGAGATTTAGTGGCTTTTCAGCCTTCTGCTGCTTGTTGCTCAAAATATTCTATAAATAAAAGAAGCCCTGCCCTATAGTGCACTGTAAACACCCACAGACACTCAGAGCCAAATTCTTCCAATTATGACCCTGTGCCTGTTGCCAAGCTACTGCAAGGACCTACTTGAAAGGCAGCCATCTAGGCCATTTCCTGATTAAGCTGCCCTGTAGCAAGGAACCGGGGCCTGCTGCTTTGCCATCCTATCTGGCCTCAAATAATCATTCCATGTTCTTGAAATTAAGCCTTTTCCTTGTGATAGAATTACAATTCAGAGGTTAGTGCAAAACTAAGCATCTGCCCATCTATCCATCTGCCTGTGTGTGTGTGTGTGTGTGTGTGTGTGTGTGTGTGTGTGTGTGTGTGTGTGTATGTATGTGTGTTGAAGATCTAAAATCAGGTAGCAGATGTGAATGCACCGCAGTAGTTCATTGTGTTGAGCAAATCAAGGTCAAACAAAAGTAGGTCAGCTATCCACAGGATAGGTGAGTCAGAAGCAGCCTATCCTTCTGCAGAGTACTTTCCTCTCTCAACAGCTGGGGTCACCCATTGTTCACTGAAGAGGCCAAAATGGTCATTTATTGTACCCTAAGAGGGGCAGAGTGGCTGGTATTCAGTGCTGGGCTAACTGTTTTGCCTTTCATGTGCCCATGCAAGAGTCAGGACTGCTCTGCTACCAGGTGCTCCTGCAGCTTCCTCAAGCCCTAAAAGAATTGTGTGGAGAGAATCAGGAGATTGCCATGTGCCACATTCTCACTGAGAGAGAGAGAAAAAAATTACCTTCAGCTCCTTAGAAACCAGAATGCTCAATGCAGCACTGAGCAAAATGGGCTCTGGCTGGAAATGAAGCAGCCTCCTTTCCCACATGAGGAGCTTCATTCACTATAGGCTCAACTAATTCAGACTTTGAGAGCAGCACTTGAGACCTTCAAAAGGCCCTGGAACATGGGTCCCAGGACAGGAACTTCTACTCTTAATGGAGCGAGCACCTCCCAAAAGAGAACTGAAGGGTACTGTGTAGTCATGCTTTTTAAATGAAAAATTAGGACCTGTATTCCTAGTGAGGCAGAATTTTGAAAATCAGGACCCCTGAAGTACTTGGAATATAAGGGTCACAAAGCATTGAGTCTTCTTGGAGAGGTCTACCCTACATATCCAGTCCATAGGTGTTTCCTATGACTCGTCCACTACCCTCAATTATTACCATCAGCCTGTGTGTTTGTGTCTGCTTTGATTAAATATGATCATCAAGAGAGCAATGGGGGGCTGGGGATATGGCCTAGTGGCAAGAGTGCCTGCCTCATATACATGAGGCCCTGGGTTCGATTCCCCAGCACCACGTATACAGAAAATGGCCAGAACTGGCGCTGTGGCTCAAGTGGCAGAGTGCTAGCCTTGAGCAAAAAGAAGCCAGGGACAGTGCTCAGGCCCAGAGTCCAAGCCCCAGGACTGGCAAAAAAAAAAAAAGAGAGAGAGAGAGAGAGCAATGGGCTGGGGGCATGGCTCAAGTGGTAGAGTGCCAACCAAGCAGGTGTGAAATCCTGAGCTCAAATCCTACTACAGATGCATACATACACACATATATATGTACATTTAATTTTTTACTTAATTTTTATTGTTATTATAAAGGTGCTTATATATAAGTCAGGTGAAGAGTACATTTCTTTTTGGACAATGTCACCCCTTCCCTCATTCTCTTCCAGCTTTTCCCTTCTACACCCCACCCATAAGTCCTACAGTGTTCATTTTCAACATAATGACTAGTGAGTACCACTGCTCTATTTGTTCATCCTTTTCCCCTCCACTTCTGTGCCTCTCCTTACACTCTCAAGGACAGATAAATGAAAAAGACAAAAAGAAAACAAAAACAGCATCAAAGGGGGGAAAAAAACACCTCTTATCCTCATTCCCTGGAGTTCATTTTGATAAATAACATTTTATATGATCAGATGCATTGCATCTTTGTGATTATCTCCTAAAAGTATCCTTCAAAAAGTCTTTGTTCCCTGTGGTTTTACCCCTGATGTCACTGTAACTGATTTTGGTATCCTGGATATTGTATATACATTTATCAGAAGTAGGGAAGGGAAGGGGAACATCAAAATAGAGAGGCAAAGGGTAAAAGGTGAACCAATGCAACAGCAATATTTATAAAACTATATGCTGTAAACCAAATGTACAACTCGGGGTTGGGGGGAGGGAACTGGGGAAGGGGGAAGGTGAGAGAAAAATGAGTGAGGAGGTAATAAGTCTGTTAAGAAAGGTACTCACTGCCTTACATATGAAACCCTCTGTACATCACTTTGGCAATAAATAAATCAACTTAAAACAAAAAACAAAAAAATATAGTTGTGTGCAGTACCCCACACCTTTTACCCCAGTGAAAAGGGAAGCAAAATAGGAAGCCCAGGAATAAAGCAGACCTTATCCTAAAAACAACCGGTGCAACAAGGGACTGAGAAAATGTCTCAAGTGGAAGAGTGTCTACTTAGCCAGCACAAAATCATGAGTTTGAATCCCAGTCCTGACCCAAAACAAAAACAAAAACAAAAAACGAGAGAGAGCAAGAGACTCTTCCTTGTTCTTCGTTTGTTTTCAGAGCCACTGGAACCATCACTGGTGTTTAGGATGTGCTCAATAAATACTCACTGGAGAAGTGCATGCTTGCCAGACCTTTGCCAGGGCATCATGCAGACCATGTTCCCACAGCCCCACAACAGTGCCACCACGCAGAGCCACTGGGCCTCCAGCGCGTTGAGAAACATCAAGGCTCAAAGAAGATCCATGCTTTGCCCAGGGTTGCATGTTTTAAAAAGTGATTGAATTGAAATCCAAAGCAAAGCATGGAAAGTTGGAATTCTAACTTTGGAATAAGCATCCATTGCCTTTCTAATTTAGAGAAGGCAAGGAGAGAGAGAGAGAGAGAGAGAGAGAGAGAGAGAGAGAGAGAGAGAGATAGAGAGAGAGAGAGAGAGGAGAGACTGTTTTAGAGGAAAACTTGCTTGTGGGAAAGAGCTTTGGAGCAGGGTGGAGCACTACCTCCGCATTAGCTGTGTGGCCCTGGGCTGGGTGGAGTGGAACGGGGCGGGCAGGGGCCAGGACAGTGATGACTACGGCAGCAGGGTGCTACTATTTACTTACAGCACAATGTCTGACACATAGTGAGCAAGTACTTTCATGCTTATGAAATAACATATGTTTTTCGTTTAAAGTTTACAACGCTATGAACTCTCTCTGTATGATCTCCATTTTCCAGATTTGTAAAAAAAAGTGGAAGAGACAAAGTGGCATTTCCAAGGGCCATAGACAGTTGTGATTCCATCCAGATCTGTGCAGCTCTAAGTCTGGAAAGGACAACTGAATGCGTGTGAAATGTCTAACGCCATGCCTGGCACAGAGAGGCTCTCCAGTGTGACTGCTCATGTCACCCCTGTGGCATGGAAACCTTTGAAGGGAGAGGAGAGGTGGGAGGTGAGCATGTGGCTCTGCAGATGGTAGCATTTCACTTTACAGGACTCAACAAGCCTGACTGGGGACTCTGCACCCAGGCTCAGGAGATGGGAAGACACACCCTCCAGGAAGGACACCGAGGGACAGCCAGCGAGATGAGCAAGAATGTGTTCACTCCGAGAATGAAAAGATTTTCATCAAAACTTGAAGAGGAATGCATTTTTGGAAGAGTGTGTTTTGCAGCATGAAACATCATGGTGAAACCTAGGTCAGAATGCAAGCCTGTAGGCAGGCTGGCTCCCTGGTACTGAGGAAGGGCAAAGGCTCCTGGGCGTATGTAAAGTGAGGGAGACGCTAAACCTCTGCCCATCAGAAAACTCTGCCAGGGCCTCAACCTATGCATTCTAAAGACATAAGGAGAGAGAGAAAAAGACAAAGACACAGAGAGAGAGAGAGGCAGGAGGGAGAGAGGGGAAGGAAAGAAGGCAGGAAGGCAGGAAGGCAGGAAAGAAGGATGGAAGGAAGGAAGGAAGGAAGGAAGGAAGGAAGGAAGGAAGGAAGGAAGGAAGATATTTTTGAGTCTGCTCTGGAGTAAAATATGGCAAAATGTAGCCATTACAAAAAACAAAGAATGATGTAGTGTGGTTTGTGGTATAAAGCTCAATGGGTCCATCCCAGAAAGAAGGCGCATAGCCATTGGCGCCACCATCTTGACCACCCCCTCTACAAGCTGCAGGAGTCTGTAGAGCTGCCCCAGAGGGCTCCTCACAACACCCACAATATTGCACACAGCTTGCCTCCCTCCCCAGGCTTATGTTTACTTAGTGAGAAAGCCATCAGGGTGGCCAGCCTCTCCCCAGAGAGCTTGTCCCCTCCAGCTGTTCTTAGAAAGGAATCCCAATGCAAACACACTATCCCAATGTAATCAAAGAGCCCCCAAGGTCTTCGGGTCCTACCATCTACCCCCTCATCTCCCTTCAGCCCAGGCTCAGCACCAATTTTCTGGACCATTTTAACAGGCTCTGAAGTAGTTCTGCTGCCTCCCGCCCACAGCTCAGCCCCCACACTGCCACCAGCTGGCTTTCTAAAATAAAAGTGCTGACCACGTCACTCACCTCCTGAAAGATGTCTGCTAGAACTGCACTACGGGTGGAATAAAGGCCAAAGTCTCAGTTTGCAAGCAGGCATGTGCTAACTCGGTCATTTGTTCATTCACTTAACTAATGTTTCAAGTCATAGCTTGTGTCCCAGGCTCTGAGTTAGGCCCTGGAGGGGTGAGTGCAATAAGCAAGATAAAGACTCTACTGAATGATTTATATCGGAATAGACTAAGATACAGAGAGCACAAGTAGACAAAAACAGAAAATACAAAGTCAAGTTGTGATGAATGCTAATGAAGATACTTGAGGCCGGGTGAAAGGACAGGAGGACAGGAGGACAGCAGGGGGAACAAGGACAGAATGGTGTTGTCAGAGAGGTGAGAGAATACTTACTTGAACAGAAACCAAAATAGGAGGATAAGGCAAAGGTGAGGGGGAAGAACAAATGATCCAGGCTTGAGATAGCAAGTGCAAAGGCCCGGCAGTAAGAAAGAGAAATAGCAAGAAAGGGGTACTATCTGGAACAGTAAGCAAAGAAGAAAGAGCTGAGAAGCTGAAATCATAGCTGAGAAGCTGAAATCATAGACGCAAGACCTCTCTCCTGTACCCACAGCAAGTTGACATAGTGCCTATTGCAAGTATGCACAGAGCCATGTGAGAGAGTCCAGCAGGAAGCCGACATGAACGTTCCTACTTTGGAAAAGATTGTGTTGCCTGATGGTATGGGAAATGGAGAGCGGTGGGGCCAGAGTGGAAGAAAGGAGAGCGGCTGAGGAAGAGGGAGGTGGAGACGAGGGTGGAGAGGAACGGTGGCTTCCAGGAGATACTCTGAAGAAAGAACTGTGAAGCTGTAATCAGTGTGAAGAACCGGGGTCCCCAGGAGACTAGGGAGGAGCAAGACTATTTATTTGGTATGTTTTGTTTTTCATTCCAGAATGCCCGCTACTTCCCAGGGTAGCTTTCAGGAGGGCACTGGCTATGAGACTCAGGCTGGTAAACAGATTGGGGAGAGGGGGTTGTCAGCATGTGGAGACTACCATGAGGTGGCAACGTGGGTGCCACAACACAGGTATCACTTGGCCCAGACATGTCCCAAAATGTCACCTTTTATCAGGGCTCCTGCCTCTGGAGGCTCTTCCTGGATTTCTACAGCTGGCCAAATCTATACCTCTTCTAAACCTTTCTCAAAAGCCACCTGTGCTCTGTGAGGCCCTGTTGGAACCAGCCCCTCCCCCGCCAAGACAGAGTCACCATCTTCTCTCTTGTGCCACAGCCACGTTGACGAGGATCTGGCCACATGCCACAGTATTCTTTCACCTCTTTCCTGCCCACGAGCTCCTCGGCTCCAGGGATGGAAAGCTTGCTCCCTTCTGCATCCCTAGCACCCAACCCGCAGCCTGTGCATGGCAAACTCTCACTAAGTGAATGGAGGCGCAAAGAAGCGACATCCCTGCACACTGACTCACGCCACAGCTGCTGTCTGAAAGCAGAGAGAGGTGAAAAGAAAAAAAAATAACGTGCTGCTGCTGAAGCACTAATAAAGCTCAATGGGGCAGAATGGTAGCTTCCTTTGAGGAGTTATTTCACGACAAAGAGCTTCAAGAAATCTAAGAGCTGAACATCTCAGGTGGTTCAGAGGTGTAATGAGCACCACATCTAATGAACATGTTGGGGTTTCAAATGCAGAAACACCCCCCCACACACACACAGAGTCCAGAACCAAGACACATTTCTTTGCATTCAATCTTGAAAGTGATCCAGAGAGGTGGGAGTCTATCAGTCTTCCTTCATCACTGGAGAAAGGAGCACCAGAGTCTAGGAAGAGGGGATTTGCCTAAGGTCACAGAGCTGAGAAGGACAGGATTCATGTCCAGGACTGCCAGACACCAAACCTGATTCCTTCTCACAGTGTCAGTCTCACTCCACGACGAAGCATTCTACAGCAAGCAGGATCCTTAGGACCACTGAACCCCAGACTGTCCAGAGCAGGTGTGGCTGTAAGATTGGGGATGTGATTTACATTTACTGAGGCTTTACTAGCAGAATGGAAGCTGGAATTGAATAGAATCTAATCTCTATCTCAGGGCCAGCTCCTGGAGTGCTGTCAGTATCTCAAGCATATGCTTTAGTGGACAGAAACAAAGCTAAAACCATGACTTCCAGTCTGTTCTATCTGCCTACAAGTTCCTACAAGGGAAATTGTGCTCTTATCAGATATGACTGCTATATGTCCAGAGCCCCAACATAGACAAGAAGGGCATTCATTCATCATCCTCATTTGTAAAAACAGCAACACAGAGCACACTGACTACCTATGCATGGCAGCTCTTGTGTGTAGATGCCCACTGCCCTTTTCCTGCAAGCAAGGCCCTAGACAAGGCAGCAAAGGCTGGGAAAGCCTGGCAGTGGACTGAGACCCCTCACATCCATTCGGATACTAGTTTATTAGGCTCTCTAAGCCTCAGTGTCCTCATCTGTATGAAAGAATGCACAGCCCATTTCCTGGAGCCACTCTGAGGTGCTGGGAACTGAGTAGGATGGCCCATGTACCTGGCATGAGGCACACATCCCATGCTTGGTGGGTCGTTGATTGCTGAGCAAGCGAAAGGATTTACACATACCATAGAAAAAGAAATGGAAAAAAAAAATCCCAGCTATACCAAAGCTCTTGTAAAATCTGAGTAGGGTAAAATAGCACTCTCTGAGGACTACGAAAATATAAAGAAATTACTTGCAATTTTTAGTGGCTGAGTCTTTTAAGGCAGAGTGGGGGAAGAGAAAGGCAGAGTGTGAGGGAAAGGAATAGGAAAAGACATGAGCTGAGTTTGAATACATCAATGTATTGCAGGAGTGGAAAAAAGCTAACATGTAGACATAAAAATGTCTCTTTATCTCTAATGGATAGTGTTGCCTACTAATTATTTATGTCCTTAACCCTGTCTTTGTCAAACTTCTGTTTTGACCTTCAATATTCCACTTGCTTGATGACATTTTTCTTTCCACCCCACCTGGAGGTTTATTAATCTTTCTTCTATAAATCAATTCCTACTACTGCACACATTTCCCTATTTATTTGCTGAGCTCCCTACTGGATATTGAGCCCCTGAGAGTACACATTGTGTGGGAGTCACCTCTGGGCTCACACATATGTTCACCTTCCTCTCACTCCAGGATCCCCAACTTCTCTAAGAAGATTCATTTCTTGAGTAGAAAAATGAGAGAGGGCTCGTACTTATTATGTGTTTATTCTATGGTGAACATCTGAAGCACACCTTTCAAATATTAATTCAGGTCTTCCTCCCAATGTCCCTGGGAGAGAAATCTCAACCCTATTTTGTAGGAGCCACTGGCGCTCCCAGAGTCTCAATAGCCCAAGAGCTACAGTACTTAGTAAAAATGAAGCCAGGCTTTGAAACAGGGTCTAACTCCAAATCTCTTCCCATGAAGCCAGATGACCCAGCTTGGATCTGAAGAGGCTAAGGGCACCAGACTAAGTGAGATCAGTGCTGAGGAGCTGTGGCCAGACAAAGGGAAAAAAATGTCAGTTTAGAGAGCCAGACAGGAGGCTTCTGGAGAAGATGGAAGTCAAAATCTCACACTCTCTATCTCGGTACTGAGACTCAGGCCTTTCTGGGAAAGACAGGCCAGACCTGGTACAGCTGTAAAAAAGGAAACTGTGACTTGCTGTTATTCGCTCTAAGACCACCTGGCCCAGCCGATACTCTGAGATGGTTGTAACTGGTTACAATATGTAGAGAACATTTTGTCACCTTGTAGTATTGCAACCATACCAATGTCAAGATATAAAGTCATTTTGTTAAATCCCATGGACTCACATATTTTGAATGTTTCTGTAAGACAAACTTGTCACTTTGATGGCTTATTTGTGAGCTCTTATTTTTTGTATAGAAGTTAGAGAAAGAGAGAGAAAGATAGGGAGACAGAGAGAGAAAGAGAGAGTGAGAGAAGGAGGGAGAGAGAGAACACCACAAAAGAGTGCTCCTAGGAGAAACATGAATTGGTATGGCCTTTTTAGAGGAAAATTTGACAATATTGATTCAATTTTAAATGGGAAATGACTTAAGCCCAAAGTCCCAACTTCTAAATATCTATACCACAAAAAAATCTTGCATAAACATTCCCCCTGTAGCAATGGCTATGATGGTAAAGACCAAAAACATTCTGCCAAGACCAGAATGATTCAATAAACTTAAAATACATTAAAAATAGTATGACACATGAAGCTATATGTACTGATTTGGAAAGTTAACTATAATAATTGACAAAAAAAGTTGTAAAGAAAGAATGAAAAAAAAGAAAGGAAGGAAGGAAGGAAAAGAGTTGTATAATACTACATAGAGAGATCTCATTTTCATTAAACAAAAGGAAAATTGTATATGTTGGGAGTGAGAGCAGGGGGTACACCGACACATAAGCAGGTGGTGTGGCTCTGTGGTAGAGCTCCTGCCTGGTAAGCACTAAGCTCTGAGTTCAAATCCCAGTTCTATCAGAAAATAAAATCTAAAAGTATAAGCAACAAACTCTCAAAAGTGGTTATATTTGGAGGAATAGCTGCAAGTATCCCCCTCCACCCTAATTGGAGGAAAGTTGCGGGGCTGGTGGAGGGGAAGCCAGACATTTTATTGCTAAGTTACTGTGCTTCAGTGTTAAGAGTTTTTGACGAGTATATGATACTTACATGATGAAAACAAAAGTCAGCTTTCAAAATCTCACAGAATAATGACAAGTTTTAAGAACTTCAGTGTCTGTGAGGCTGCACTCCTTCCCCATCATCTGCTCCCAGCCGGCTGGGGCTCACTGGCCAGGAGGGGTACAGGCCTCTTGTAGGGACCACCACAGAATCTAATGGTCCTCAAGCCCACAAGAACCTCATCTATGTTGATACTGAGTCTGCCAAATTACAATTCTTTTAGTGAAAGGGCAAATAAAAAGGACTAAGTGCCTTTAATCTTTCAAATTTATATCCTAAATTGTTCTATTAAAGCAATTCACTTGTTTGAAACTGCTCTTAAATGGTAGCTATCGAAATTCACATGCTGTATTACCCAACATTTTATGCTGACGTATGAGCTTTGATACAGTTTCAAACATTCTTAATGAGGGCCTCCCACAGGGAGAAAAGAAGGTGACCGCACTAAATCTAAATCAGCCAGAAATACTGAGACCACTGGGGTTGTCGTAAGAATGACAACTTTGCAGGTAAAATGCCTTTTACCTGTGGCCAAAGTTGCTAATGAAGAAAACTATGGCCTCAATAATCTACCCACTAAGCAAACCCCAGGGCACCAAGGCCAGGAGATACTGGAGAGGGAGCTACTGGGCAAAGTGACCAGAGGAGTGCCAAATCTGGCAGGATATTCAGATTTTTAAAATATAAAATCTACATGTTTTTAAATATTATCCACAAATTTAATGGTTATAAAACACTGAAAACTAAATAAAATGCCTTGGCAAGCCAAATTCAGTTGATGAACAGGGAGGCTCACTCTGTATCTGCAAGTATCGACCTCTTTTTTAAATGGCTAATTTTGCTCAATTTTATTCCCAGCAAAACAGAAGAAAGTAAGAAAATGGCACTGAATGGAGAGAAAAACAAGGAAGCAAAGCACTAGTTATTAAGAAATTATTCTAACATATTTGTAAAGATAATGGTATCTCTCTATACCAGATTCTGAAGAATGCACTTACGTTTCTCTAGCTACAAAACTGGGTTTCTTTCTTGGTGCTTCCTCAAGACTAAAATCACCTGAGCTGTCCTGCAGCAGGTGAGAGTATAAGCAAATGGCAGCAGTTCTCAGGCTCACAATAAAGAGCACCTCAGAGCTCTGCCCGAGATTCACTGGCAAGGAAATCAGAGCAACTTACTTTCCTGCATTAATGCCCATCATAAAAATTTCAAATAGCAGCAGCGACCACAGAAATGCTCCTCTATGCCAGGTGCTGTCCAGGCACTTGGCATTCCAGCTTGCCAATGTAGGTCACACAGCCACTGGCACCATGCCAGCCCAGGCCTGCCTGACGAAGCTTTCTCAGAAACGCAAAAGGAAAACAATAATGAACTTAGACTCAACATTAAAATTGGGCATGGGTGGTTTTCCTAAAGCCAAAACAACAACAGATACATTTATGCCAATCATAATATCTGGACATAAGCTGCAATCCAAAGTGCTTTCTTTCTAGGCTACCTTATGCCCTCATCACTGCCATTCAACTGCATCTAAGACTTTCTATCTTGTTCAAAGTCCTTTACAGTTCTGAATAACAGGCAGACTTTTAGAAACCATCAGAATGGTAGCAGATATTTTCTACATGCCAGGCACAGGGCTAAGCACATTGCACTCCACTCTCACTGGACTTGGTAAGGAATACTCCTCTTATCACAGTCATACTCACAGATAGGAGCCAGGATGCTTGGTCCTAAGTCCTGCCACTAGGCCGTGCCCAGCTGACTCTCAGAGCAGGTCCTCCTCCAGCGCCTGCAGCCTGCATGCCAAGTGCCCTCTGCAGGCATGCTGGAGGCTCTCTGTTCTCAGCCCACTTCAGTTTGTGTTTGGCAAAAGAGCCTAGGGCCTGGCTAGCTAGCTTCCCCCTCCCTTTCCCCTTACCATCTACTTCCCCCACTTGGCCAAAAGCCATTTAAAAGTTTTTATTTTTCTTACTAAATAACAGTGTGAGTCACTTGGAGTTCTGCCAAACTGGCCTTAGAAGGCCCTGGCAGCCATGTGCCCTGGAGACTGGGCTTTCCCTGCTGCCCAGCCCCTGTGCAGCCAATTAGAGCCTAGAAAGGGCTTGTACATCATTGTCATCTGAATGAGGTCCAGGAACAGGGTCCTGGGAGTCCCGAGCTGGTGGTGTGGTCACAGAGGTAGCAGAGTAGGTGTGAATGGAGAGGACTTCAGATTGAGAGAGGAGAAAATGTTTATTTAGCCAAGAGCTGTGATATATCTATTATTCTAAGTGGTACATCAGACTCTTGAGAGAAGGAGATTTGGCAGGGTGATAAATTATGCAAGTAAAAACATCATGTGTGAGAACCACATATTTGCACACGTGCATGTGCGTGCACACACATACACACACACACAAACACACACAAAAACAGCGCCTGCATCACAGAGTAGCTGCTTTCAAAGTAATAATGTCAGGTTCTTCCTTACCCTTTCTGCAGAGCCCTGAACCCTGACTGTCAAAGGTGTTTTCCTGCCACAGAGACCAGAGGCAGGGCTGCTTTCCTGATGGGCTTGAGAAGGTTAAGGTGAGCCGGCACACAGGTCATTATGACCTGCCCGAGTCAGTCATCCTGAGTGGAGCAGGAAGGGCAGTTGACTCTGTCCCCCAGAGGCCAGGGGGTTCCTTTCCATACAGCCGGACAAGAGGTGGGTGCAGAGTAGAGAAAAGAACAAAGGGAGAGGCAGAAGAATCAGACTCCACAGAAGCATGGGTGCCTCCTTAGCACAGTTGGCACTGGCACAGAAAGTGGGGGTGAAGCTTAGCCCTGAACCCCAGGCACCGAGCCAGGTACCTCCCAGAAGTGGAGGCCTGCAGTGGATCTTTCATGGTCAGAGTCCAGTCTCTTGTGATGCAAGAGACAGGAAGATGCCTGTGTGGGTGAGTAGGATGGTCTCCCTGGCTGTTGGCCACCTCAGTGGGGAACACCTATCTACATTTAGGTACTCCTGCTAGCCTGGGGCCCACAGGGACCACTCAGAGCAGGAATGGACATTCACTAATCTAACAACCACACAAGTAAATGCAAGCTGGCCTCTGTGGTAAGTGCTAGGAATGAACAAGGGCTGCTGGGACATGTGGCAGAGGGCCTGAATGGATAAGAACACATATCCACAGGCCTTCGCTAGAGACCAGTGCTGCTCTGCCAGAGACTCAGTCCACTGGGGCCTCGGTTTTCTCATATGATGTCTTTGGGGTCCACTATAGCACTTTGATTGTGCTTGACACAAGGTAAGCTGACCATCAGCAGTGGTAAAGACATGGGAGAGGTGATAACAAGACCCAGCCTTTTATCAGGAGCCATGGAAGACTTGCAACCTGAGGTGGGGCAGATGAGAACTAGGCAAACCAAGAGGAAAATGCATTCCACATAGAAGTGGCTGTGGCTAGTCCCTGCATGGGGTGGCAAAGCTTTAGCACTTCCACACAAGGAAAGCAGCTTCACCGGCCTCCCGGGAAACTCTGGTCAGCAGAATAGCTGTGCCACAACTGGCTCTCCTCTGAGAGGCCTTCTGCGCTTACTGCAAGCCCCAAATAAAAGCTGCATACTTAGCCTAACTTCCACTTCCGTGCCAGAAGTAGGAAGTGAAGAAGATGAGCATGGAGCTGAGGCCCCCGTGAAAATAGGAATGCATTTGCTACCGACTCACTGTTGTGCCCACTCCTGTGGGGAACATGGGCACTGCCCCCCCCACTGGGTCGAAGCTTCTTCCTGTCTAGGGTACTCCTTAGTACACAGTCACTGAGGACTTCACAGGTAGGGATAAAGATGCCCTTGGTGTCTACCGGGCCACTCAAGATTCTCATCCTTAGCCCAAAACATTCTCAGCTGGACTCAGGATGGGGAGAGGGAGAAGGAGAGAAAGTTATCACTTAGTGATGAGCAAGAATCAATGTTTTGGCTACATTAGGAAATCTGAGATTCATTCAAGACCAAGCTAAGTGGACCTCACCACTGAGAATTCCTTGATGGATTATTTTTAATTTTGAATTGTGCTTACTCCATAGACAACAGGAGCACAAAGAAAAGGAAAAAAAAAAGAAGGGAGGGAGGGAGGGAGGGAGGGAGGGAGGGAGGGAGGGAGGGAGGGAGGGGAGGAAGGAGGGAAGGAAGGAAGGAAGGAAGGAAGGAAGGAAGGAAGGAAGGAAGGAAGGAAGGAGTCAGATGCAAAGAATAGAGAAAAGTAACATTTCTGAGGTTTCAATATGCGGGAGACCCAAGAGGCAGGCAGCTACAAACCCGGATCTAGAACGATCTGCTCTCTACTTGAAGCTAAGAAGAGAATGGGCCCCACCAAACCCAAAGGACAATGAACCTTCACTTTAAATACGTTTGATCATGTTACAAAGCTGCTGTTCAGCTGTGCAAACAGGCTTTGCTATGCTCACTTTTGCAACGAACACTTCCTCAGCCAGGTACACTTCTCATGCTTGGAATTGGGAACACAGAGATCGTGGGTGAATGTATTCACCTCCTCCCTTTAGGAGCTCAGATAAGTAAGTCAACAGCTACTCAGATAAGTGCTTTGCAATAGAAAGCAGTATGTTCTGGAAGGCAGGAGGAAGGTCAGTTCCAGGTCAGGGGAGAAAGGGGAGTAGGTGACAAGCTGAGTCACCTGGACAAGGAGCAGAGGTCAGGTCATTCCCAGGACAGGACCCCAGCACTGGCAGAGGCACCAGAGGTAATGGCAGTTAGTGTTTGTACTGGGGCTTGAACTGTGGATTTGAGGAAAAGCACCAGGAGAAAAGTGACCAGAGGCCAGGTGATGGGAAGACTGCAGTCTTGCTGAGGGGCCCGTGGTTTTTATCTGAGAGTACCGAGGAGCCCGTGGGAAGTTTTAAGCAAAAGAAAGTCTTGATGGAGGTGTGAATTAGAAACAACATGTTCACAAGACTGTGGAGGTGGGATGAGGGAGGAGAAAGATGGACAGGATGACCAATTAAGAGGCTTTTGCTTAAAAAAAAATCCAAATGCTGAATCCTAAATAAAGGAATGAGGAGAGGGAAGGGCAACAACATAAATTAGAAGAAAGGCTCTTTGAGATCTGGGAGCCAGTGCAATAGGACAGCTGGGGAAAGGATGGTCCAAGGATATATTAGGAAGTGGCACCAACTGAGTAGCCAGGACCAAGGGCGGGAGAGTCTGGCAGCTGGTGGGTGGGCTGGGTCCTAAGGACAGAAGATATATGAATGAGCTCACCAGGGAGAACACCAGGGATGATGTAGAAGGGACTAAGAAAAACCTGAAGCTGAGGACAAAGAAAAGAAAATGGGCAATGCAGGTCTAAGAGGCTTCAATCTGAGGCTGGAGGAGAACTCTGGGGGGTAGCAAGGCTGGATGACCCAGTATAGCAATAGTCAGAAAGAGACCTCAGTAGGGATTTCTGACTAGAGAAGGAGACGGTAATGCAAGAGCATTCAAAGCAAGTGATGTGGGCTCAGCGGAGGGCCCTATAGTCATGGCTAAGGACATGGCTGGGATGTGCCCTCCCACAGGGTCACAGTGTAGTGACTGTTGGAGAGGCCATTCCTGTCCACCCTAACTGCTTCATCTGCCTCATCACTTTCTCATTTGACTTCCCGGCATGCTTGTGCCTGATGACACATTAGATATCTCATATCTAGAAAAAAAAAACCTGTGTCATGGTGATAGACCCTTGTCCTGGGTCACCTCTGGGACTGTGATGCCAACAGCAGTGCCTGACACACAGATACTAAGTATTATGATCTAAATCACATGATTCATTGAAAGCTATAGATAATTAGTGAGCATGTTAACACCCCCACAGGTCGGTTCTGTGCTGGATTCTAGAGATCCAGCGACTCCATTATTGTGTTTTAATCTATCCAAATGCAACTATTTCCCATAACACATCTTTTGTCTCATAGTAAACAGGTCCAAACATGGGCTGGAGCCCTGTGCTGCCAGTTGAGGCAGAGTTATAAATACCACACCTCAAGAGAGGCAAAGAATACAATCACAAGCCCAGTGTACACAAACTCCTAGCACAGCTGGGTTCCAAAGGAGAAATGAGAACTGCTCACAGAGTGACTTGCCTGCAAAGCTAAAGATAAGATTATTCTGACATGAAAATATCTAAATGTTATACGTCTCTCTCTTTGACTCCCCAGACTTTCCACAGGGAGTCTGCATTGATATCACCTCTCACTGATGTAACCTGCCTTCCTCCCTCTTTCCCTGCCATGACATTACAGTCCTCAAGACCTTCTACAAAGAGCCTGTGACAGATTCAGCAGCCTTCCTTCTCTCGGTCTCCATTGCCCCATTATTCTATAGCTTTTTACCTACCTTCCTTCTCCCACACAAAATTAATGTACATTCACAAATGCTCAGCCTTCTAACTCCTCTTGGGAAGAACTTAGAAAAAAACTATGGTGTCCACTCTCATTCCCATACTTAACCCTTTCAGTCTGGTCTCCAGCCTTACATTTCCAATTTTCTACTGGACATTTCCTTTGAAGGACCCCTGTCATATTGAATGTGACATATCAAAAACAAGGCCAGACACAGTGGCTTATGTCTATGATGCCAGCTACTTGGAAGATAAAGATGAGGAGGATCGTGGTTCAAGACCAGCATGGGGGAAATGTTAGTGAGATTCCTGTCTCAACAAATAAATGGGGCTTGATGGTTCACATTTGAAATCCCAGCCATGCAAGAGACACTGGAAAGAGGATAGCACTCTGAGACTGGCCCAGCAAACTACATGAGGCTCTAACTGAAAAAATAAAACAAAACGGGTTGGGTATGTGACTTAAGTGAGAAAACCCTTTCATAGCATGCGTGAGGCCCTGCATCAGTTCCCCAGCACCATAAAGATAAAATGTAAACTTTCATTTTCTATGACTCCTGTCTACATCCAAAAAGGTTGAAAATCTAGGTTATCCCTTTGCCATCTCTCTTCTACTGGTCATTCAATATGTTACTGTTAGCCACACAATCTCATGCCTGGAGTGCCTTTTTAACTAGGTTCTGTGCCTCTTGCTATCACATTGACAAAACAACTTCAATATATTCCCACTGCCTTCAGGTTAAAGTGATGTGCTTTAGCCCAGCACTTAAGTCTAGAAAGGGGACTGGTCAGATGCAGCCCACCACTTGTTTCTAGAAATAAGGTTTTACTGGAGCACAGCCATACCTTTTTATTTACACAGCATCAATGGCTTCCTTCATGTTGCCAAAGCAGAGTTGAGTGGCTGAGACAAGAAGTCATAGCTACATGGAGGTCCTTTTTGGAGCAAGTTTGCTGATACTGTGCTAGCATTACCAGATACCAGCAGTGTCCCCCAACATTCTTGCCCAGAACTCCTTATGATAAGTCTTTTGCTTCTGTGAATCTGTGGCTGAGCCCGGTGAACACCTTACACCACGTTCTCAAGCACTGAAACATCCCATCTCCTTCCTGCCAAGACTTTTTCAAGTCTTCCTTTTCCTTCAAATTGCAGCCAAAGCTCCACTTGTTTAGGAGGCCATATACATCCATCACCTGTGTGTCCATGCTGACCTCTAGCCTCCATCTCTGCAGCTACCTAGAAACATTAGACAGATTGCATGTCTGTGTAACCCTCCAGCCTATGCTAAAGGCTTCCTAGGGCCCAGACGTGGTGATCTCCACAGAGCCCCTGCCAATGATAAAAACAACTTTGCCCTTCATTCCACATAATATGGTAAGAAGGCATCAAACAAACTTACCAATGAAGGCTTGGGGTTCCACATTTGAAAAGTTACAGCTGAGTCCAAAAACATGTACTCGTGCCAGCAACACCTGAAATCAATAAAATCGTTTAGCTTTAAAAGGGAAAATTAATAATATATATTAGGTTTTGATGTGCCATCAAAAAAAACAATGCCCATCTCTGCTTATTTGACTAGGAAATCCTTTCCCTGGAAACCTCATCCAATGTCCCATTCGGGCCAGGTACCCCTCCTCTCAGATCCCTAGAACTCAGGTCATATATTTATGGTGACATACGGCACACAGCAGCATAATTCCTTATTTAGTGATGGGAATTTCTAGACTGTAGGCTTTTCAAGAGAACAGATCTGTCAAATTTACCCCATCCCTCAGCCCCTCTATCTAGAGCACCTCATGTAGATGGCCTGCAATAAAAATTTGTAGAATGGATGAGAAAGCAGCCTGCTCAAGTCATTACTATATGTCTTCATGTCTAAACTTCTTTAGGCCATGACTTTCACCACAGAAATGCATGCCTTGGTTCTACTGCTTTCAATAATGGTTTACCAAGGAGAGATTAAATGCATACCTTTACAACCAACACTGCCCATGGGCAGAAACATTCAGAAGTTTCCAAAGTGTAATAAGGTAAGACCAACTCTGTAGCTAAGATGCCAGGCCTGCACCCACCAACACCAGATTGAAAGTGGCAACCTCAGCTTGTCTGGGCTCCCCAGTGGGCTAGACCACCCAGATATGAAGGCATGATCATCCTCAAACACATCCCCTCTAATCAGATGCCTTTGCCCACCTTCCTCCACGCTGTCTCCATGCACTGATAACACCCATTCCAAACATCATACCCCAGACCAAGTACACACTGAAGACCCCAACAGTTTATTTTGGTGTTTTTTTTTAATTGGGGCAAAACACATATAAAGTTTATACTCTCAAACATTTCTAAGTAGACAGCTTGGCAGAATGGAGTACATCCTTGTATTTTTGCACAAGCAGTACAAATGACCATCTCCCTACCTCTCTCCATCTGCAAAATGGAAATTCCACATCTGCTAAACAATGACTCCTTCTCTCCTTCTCCCCAAGCCTTTGAACCCAACAAATTTTAGTGAAATAAGCTAATGAATGAGTGAGCAAGTGCAAACACAAATGACTCAATCTTCCCCACAAAAGCATCTTCCCCTTTTGCTGGGCTCCCATGAAATACCATTTTCAGATTCTCTCTCTTTTGGCACAACTATAAAGCAAGAGTTAGTGCAGCAGATAACACTTATCGTCAGTGTTAACCATAAGTCTAAATGTATACTTGTAGCCTGGCTTGTCCTTCATGTTGCTAGATCCACTGCTCATGTCTTATTCCTTCTCTTGCAGTATTTTTTTTCCAAGTGGTACTGGGATTTGAATTCCTGGACTCATACTTACTAGACAAACATTCTACCACTTAGCCCCCTCTGCCAGCCACTTTTCTGGGTTGATTAGTTTTTAGGTAGGGTCTCACTTTATGTTCAGACTGGCCTAGACTATGAGCTTCTCCATGTCACTGGGATGGCAGGCACACTCTTACCCATGTTTTACCTATCTCACTGTGCTCAGACATTGGTTGAGATGGAGTCTCAAAATGTTAACACCATCACTCCCACCACTAACACCACCCTGCCGGCCTTAAACAATGATCCCTCAATCTCAAGCCTTGAATCACAGCATCCACCTCTCCTTGCAGTGTTTAACTACAATTACAGTTAATCATTTCCCCCTTGTTTGACTCCTATTCACTTGGTTTCCAAGAGAGGACTTTCTCTGGGTTTCCCACCCATTTCATTTCCTCATGTCAGAGACCCAGAGACCCCGTTCTCTTCTCAATTGCTTCACTGCCACTCCCTTGGGGATCTCATCTATAAATCTCAAGAAATTTAAATATCACCTCTAGGCAGATGATGATCACTGAGATTTCTCTCCAAATCTCTCTCTCTCCTTTGAACTTGCCAATAACCAACTCCCGGTATTAATTCACAAATCAAGTTCCAAGTAGGCCGTATTGAGCATCTCAAACTCAACATATCCAACACAGACTCCTGACATCCCCCATACCTGGTCCTCTCAATGTTTCACTCACCATGATATAGATAGCATTCTTCTGGTTGCCACGTCAAAAGAATGGAATTCGTTTTCATCCCTCTTCTCTGTCACTCCATATCCAGTGCTCAGCAAAACTGATTTTCATCCTCTAAATATATTGGCAATATGACCATTTCTTTTAAACTCTGCAGATACCACCCTAGTCTCATAATTACAATAGTCTCATACTTGTGTCTCTGCTTCCACACTTGGTGCCACTCCTACCTCCACCCATAGTCTACTCCCAGTACAGGAAGAAATCTGTTATAACATGAATCACAACATGCCATTCCTTTCTTAAATCTCTTACCTTAAAAATCTTCCTGCAAAAATGATGCCAAAGGGACTGGTATTTCTAAACTATACCTCATAGTCCCTGGATCAAGCTTCTACTCAGTATGGTTTCCAGGCCAGTACTAGAACTCTCCTGTCATTCATCCATTTCTGTATGGCAATCCTGATATTATCTACCATCAGAAGATATGATCTTTTCTGACTTGCCAAAGAAAAGAAAAGAAAAGAAGCGCAATCAATCAGCTTCCCTTTTCAATTAAGAGTACCATAAAAATCCAATAACTTATTTCTCAAGAAGAACTAAGATAGGTAGAATCTGCCACCATTTAATAACTAGATTCCAGAGCATAGTTATATACTTGTGTGGTGGTGTGTGACGGTAGTGGTGAGGAATCTTGCTTAAGTCTCTTTCTTCCAGTTTCCAAGTGGTTGCCATGTCTTATTTGCTTACTGTCTTTAGTTCCATCTTTCTCCTCTCCCTCATTGATGTTGTACCTGGAGTCTGTATGCAAATTCGGTCACTCAGGACTATTTAAGCTCAGATCCCAGCAGTTCTCCTCAGAGCTCCAGCAGCAGCCTCCTAACCAGCCAGTCCATCTCTAGTCACTTATTTCTACCACTACCTCATCCAATGCCTGAACTAATCGTTATAAAACGTAAGTTTGATCAAGTTCCCTACTTAAAACTACCAAGAGTTGCAGCATTACTAAGACATAAATTCTTCAAAATCTCTGATAGTGGAACAGTCTGCTTTATCTCTCCTAGGTGCATTGCTTCTGCTTTCTATTAAGGCAGAGCAGAGATGGGAACACACTCCAGCCCGAATGCTGACTGGCCCAAAGGAAAAGCCTATCACCCATACCAGGTCAATCAGAGCCTTTCTCCAGAGCTGATGGCCAGAGACAAAGAAAAGGAGCTCCTCCTTCACTGGAGTTGCAAACTGTGGTGTAGAAGGTAGCCCCCGCCACAAAGAAGGTTACCTATGTATACTGAGGCCAACACATAAAGAACAGAAGGCAGGAAGACAGAGGGACACTGGCAGGATCAAGGCCCATTCTGACATTTCAACTTCTTGTATGGACTCCTTCAGCATCCTTGAACAGTAACTCCCCACTTATGCCTCAACTAGAAAGGTGAGAACTTTTGCATTCTTTCTTTTTCTCTCTCCTTTGCTGTTTACCTTAAGTCTAGAACAGTTCCAAGAATGATGTTGTTGAATGAATGAGTGAATAAACAAGTAAATGGAGCACATGGACTGCTGGTCAAGACTCAGCTCTGCTATTTACTAGCCTTTGAGACCTGGAACAAAATTTTCTTTCCTTCCCTATGGACTCAATTTCTTTATCAGTAAAATGGAGAACTCAGTAGTACTTAGCTTATAGGGATTAGGAATAATTCAGATCACTAACATAAATCCCTTCTCACAGTGCCTGGAAATGGCTCCGGCTCCCTGGATATTCATTGCCATTGTTATCAGTTCCAGGTCACAGGACCAGACTGGGGGTCGGATGGATCCTCACAGGGTCATCAGTAAGGTGACATTTCAGACAGGAAAGAGCTGCCTGGTATTTATGTGCGTAAACTCTTCCCGAAGCAATTGGGCCAATCGTTAGGTAGTGAGATTCAAGAGCTGACTCAAAGTTCCCAGAAAATTGCCGATGATCAGAGAATGCCGACAAGTGGTGGCAGGGGCGAAGAGAAGTGTGCAGTCTACAGAAAGCACTGCGTACCACCCAAATGATGAGAGACACTTTGTGCCTTTTAAGAAACAATTTTCACAGCAAAGCTCAAGAAGACGGAGAGGCTTCTTACATCATGGGGACAAGGTAATAGGGCTATAAAAATGGAACTCAAACAAACCACACACAGGGCCCACATGGGCCCAATTTTCCAGGAAAAGCAGCGATTGCCACTGACTGCCACTGCGTTCAGAGGGAGGAAGTCACGCTTGTATCACAGCACACCAAACAGCTTTCGAAAGTCATTAGGCTGCAGAAAACTCACTGGATCTACCAAATTAGCAGGGCAGGCCTCCCTCTGCACCACCTCCCACCCTTCTCACGTTCCCTCTCTCTACAGATAAGAGGAAGGGACAATGAAGCCTGGTGGTTGTGTTCTTCAAGGAAGACACAGCATCCACAGTCAGGAGAAACCCTGCTGCCCCTCCTGGGGGGCCTCCTAGATTTCTCCTCCCACAGCCTAGACCCACACCCAGGCCTCTCCTGCAATTGTGATACCCTAGGCACGATGCATGAATTTCTCCTGTGGCTCCCCATAGCATCACCAAGCTCATCCATCCCTCCCTCTCTATCTCCTGTGACTGCCATCTCTGCCCTCTTCCACTTCTGCATCCCTGAATTTTGACACCCTAAGACTCTGAGCACACCAGGCTAGGAATGTGGCTTAGTGGCAAAGTGCTTGCCTAGCATGCATGAAGCCCTGGGTTCAATTCCTCAGTACCACATACACAGAGAAAGCTGGAAGTGGCGCTGTGGTTCAAGAGGTAGAGCACTAGCCTTAAGCAAAAAGAAGGCAGGGACAGTGCTCCAGCCTTGAGTTCAAGCCCCAGGACTGGCAAAAAAAAAAAAAAAAAAAAGGAAGGAAGGAAGAGAAAAAAGACTCTGAGCACAGGGCATGTGCCCACCTTCTTTTGGTTCTACTGTCTATTTTTCCCCTATAGGTCAGCTTTGTGGTCAGCGGTATAGTCTGGGAGTGACTGAACTGGGTCTCCCCTGGCTCTATCAATGTGAGCTCAACAGTTATTAATTGCAAGTCTTAGACTCCTCCTCTAAAAGAATGAGGTGGTAATAATGCCTCCTTTGGGTCCCTGTGTAGATTAAATGAATTAACACACATATAGCTTTTAGAACCATGCCTGACACCTGTTGCATCCCATAAACTGCTAGCCACAACCATTATTATACATGCCTAATACTTCAGGCAAGCCTTGAACACAGCCCCATGTCCTTCCACTATCTTTTCTGGTCTGACCTTTTAGCTCTGCCTTGAATGTCCAGCTCCATTTCCACCTGTCCTGTTAGGGCTGACAAAGCTAACTATCTCCACAAAACCTTTTGCAATTTCCCACAGAGACAGAATTTCTCCCTCTTCTGTCAGGGTGGAAACTGACTTCTCCCAGGGAATTCTCCCTTAAATAAACATCAGCTTTAAACCTGTTCTGTTCTTCCCATAGGTCATAAACTTCTCAGAAATAAGGGGTTCTTTCTCCCCTCATTTTTATTCCCTGAAATCTTATATGGTCTAAAGACTCAGTAAACACTTGCTGGATTAAACAAATGCAAAGCCTAGAGCCACAGTCCACATAAACAATCAGAAATGGAAACAATAAAAACCACAGCGGGTCAGAGGAATTCTTCCCTGGCACCCTGCAGTTAACACAGCCTGCAGGCTGTACACAGTATTGGGCACCTGTTGGAGATGTCTGTTTGTCAGTTCCTAATGAACAACAAGAAGCTAATGCCTTTCAGCAAGTTTGTGGCAGCTTTTACTTCTAATGGCACCTGCTAAACTCACACTTGCCTCAGAAGAGATGTTTGTTTTCCTCAGAAATCCTATTTGCTACCAGGCCTGGTTGCACACACATGTAATCCCAGCACTCATGAAGCTGTGGTAGGAGAATTAAAAGTTTGGGACCAGCCTGGGCTACTTGCATTGTGAGATCCTGTCTTAAAAAAATAAATCCTATTTCTCTTTCCTTGTTTTAGGGAATTTCTTAATATACCTTCAAGAGATCATTTAACATGCCATATTCAAAGCATCAGATGGAAGGAGATTGTTCCTTAAAATGATTTATTGACCCATGTTTCCACTTAGCAACAATTACATTATGAATTGCTTATATATACACCATCTTTCACTTATACTGTTACCTTACTTCTATATTCAACACTTTGCTGAAAAATATAACAACCAGGCATTGGAGCCTGATGCCTGTATTCCCAGCTACTCGGTAGGCTGAGGTTTGACCACTGATGCTTGAATTTGTGAGATTTTTAATTCCAATTAAACAACAAAAAGACAGAAGTGGAGCTGTGGCTCAAGTGGTAGAGTGCTATCCTTGAGAACAAACAGGCTCAGGTACAGTGCCCTGGTCTTTAGTTCAAGGCCCAGGATAAGCATGAGGAAAAATACAATGAAGATGGCTCCTAGCATTTGAAGTACATATTTTAATACATCTGTATAGCCTTCTTCTTGGAAAAGAAAAAGAAAATCTGATTCTCCATCCAATCTTGGGCCATTGCCATTAGCTAGATAAATGCCAACTTAATGAAATGATTCTGTAATATACAAAGATGGCTTAATGTAGCATTAGCTGAAAGAGCAAAAATTAGAAGCAATCTAAGTGCTCCGTAACAAGCTCATGGCTTACTGAAGATATTCCCTGGATAAAACATTATGTAGCCATCTTAAACTAGCATGGGGAAAACTAGAGACCACTCGGAAAAAGGTTAAAATAGATTGTAAAGAATGAAGAGAAGAGCAAGGTGCCTGTGGCTCATGCCTATAATCTTAGCTACTCAGGAGGCTGAGATCTGAGGATCAAGGTTCAAAGCCAGCCTGAGCAGGGAAGTCTGTGTGACTCTTATCTCCAATTAACCACCAAAAAAGTCGGAAGTGATGCTGTGGCTCAAGTGGTAGAGTACTAGCCTTCAGCACAAAAGCAAAGCACAGGGATAGTACCCAGACCCTGAGTTTAAGCTTCAGAACCAGCACACACAGAGGAGAGAGATCGGAAACTATAGGGATCACCTGAGTTCATTCCACCGAAGGTGGGGCAGGTCTAGGGTTTGAGGTCAAACCCAAGGAAACTTAGGGAAAAGCTAGAGGGAATCTCAGCACATAAGGGCAAAAAAGAATGATGGCAGCCACAAAAAAAAGAGAGAGAGAGAGAGAGAGAGAGAGAGAGAGAGAGAGAAATCTGGGCCCAGTGCCAGTGCCCTGCTTAGGAACACAGGGTGGGAAATAGAAAGACTCCACAAGGCCAAGCTCATTCCTAGAATCCCACCCTACAACATGCAAGGGAAAAGGCCAAGGGCTTTCTCCATGTACTTTGAATGAGAAAATAACTTTTAAATGCTCAGACAGTGTCAAGCCCTGTCTCCTTTACAGTGTGGCCACTGGGTTCCATGGGACAGCGTAACCCTTCCCAAGTCTCAGAGGCTAATTCTGACCCCAAATAGGAGGGATGTGGCTTGGTCAGTGCTCACTTGACAAGAGTGTCTCAGCACCAATCAGCTTTGCTGTGATGGTTCAATACTCTCTGCCGCCCATAAGGGAGCCACGGCTGACCTCTGAGTTCATGATCTCTCCATACCTTGTGCAGGAGCCACAGCTCCTCAAAAGCTCCTCTATACATCCTGTCTCCCTCAGTTCCCACTCCCTCTCCATCGAAGTCCCCAGTATGTATCCCTCCTGCCAAATGTGGAAGCCAAAGTGATTCCCTAGCATTTAAGATCCTCCTTCCTACATCATGTCTCTAGGGTCTGCCTAGGTTAAGCAAAGGCCTCTCTCCTATTCCTGACTCACTGAACAAGCCAAATTCTTTACAGGCCAGGCTCAAATCTTTCCTCCTCTCTTGTCTTCTCCCTCTATACAGGCCAGTTTTACTCATGCTGTCTTCCTTTGAATGACCCCAACTGCTCAGAGCTGGAATAGCCACAGGGCCAGAGAGTTATGTGGAACAATCTGGCCACACAGATACTGTCATCCAAGGTATTCTCCCCTCTACAATTTGCTCTAAATATACCAATAAAACACAGATACTGTCATCCAAGGTATTCCCTCTACAATTTGCTCTAAATATACCAATAAAGCAAATAAGTTACTTAAGCAGCCACCATTTAAGTGGTAAAAGGGGCTAAGCTTCTTAAGTTTCACATCAGACAGTGATGCTACAGCCAGGTATAGGTCCTGACAGAGGAGAGAACTTACCCCACCTGCCAGAGCTGCCAGCAACAAGCATGTCCTAAGTACCTACTGTGTGCTGACTGGCGGCAGCAGGGTGCCTAAGATGCCTGTTTGAATAGGCCAGTCCTTATCTAGAACAAATTCAGGCAGAAATGTAGACAGGCTCCACAACAGAAAAAGCCAGAGAGAAGGCAGAAGAAAGAGGAACAAGGAATGGAGGTGGGGGTAGTTTAACTCCACCTGAGAAGCCACATTTGTGTGTGTGTCTTGGAAAGATACTTAATAAGATAAACACTGCAGCCAATGCTTACTTGGAGTTTGCTAGGTACACATAACACTTCTCTGATTTAGTAAAGTTAATTCATACTTGAATTAACTACTGCCAGGCACTGCTCTAAGTTCTTGGGATAGTGAACATGTCAACCTAATGCCTACCCTCATAATGCTTATGTTCTCTGAGGAAACAAGACAACAAGTCAGATAAATTGGCAAAACATCAATGTATCCTACATGATCAAAAGTGCTAACAGGAAAAAACAAAGCGAGAGAGAGAGAACTGAGCACCTGTGGCTCACACCTGTACTCCTAGCTATTTAAGAGGACTGGGGTTTGAAGGTAGCAGGGGCAGGAAAGTCCATGAGACTCCATCTCCAAATAACCAGCAAAATTCTGAGCTGGAAGCATGGCTCAAGTAATAGAATGCCAACTGAACAAATAAGCTGAACAAGCAGAGGCCCCAGATTCAAATGCTAGTACCAACAAAAAGAGAGGGACAGCTCAGGGACAGTGGACTGGGTAAATGGTTTTAAATAGAGTGACATTTGAAAAGAGACCTAAAGGTCAGCAAACAACCCATAAAAACTCATTGGAGAAGCAGCCAGTGGGAGGACTGGAACAGGAAACATAGCTGGCATGTTTGAAGAATGGCAAGGATTCCATTGTGGCTGGATTAGAGGAGGGCAGGAGGACGGACATCATACAGCCACGCAAGTTGTGCACTGCCTAAGTCAGAGGACACACTCACATTCACCACAGTGAGCTGTACAGAACCCAGCCTGGGTAGAGATGAAGTCAGAGAAATACCAGGAAGCTTTGTGATCCATAGGAAGGTTTGGCTTTTCCTCTCAGTGAGACAGGAAGCTACTGTTGTGAGAGTTCTGAGCAGAGTCGAGGCCTGACCTGGCTCTCGCATCACAGGATCACTGTGCAGAGAGGACTCCACAGCAGGACAAGGCTGGAAGCAGGAGACTGCTTGGGAGGCTGAACTACAAGAACCACAGTCAACACTCCCACTTTCCAGATGAAGAAACTTGAGGCTCAGAAGGGTCCTGGTCACTTCTCAAAGCCACTGGGTGAGGCAATGACACAGAAGTCAGATTGGGAAATTGAATCCTCTTGCATTCCTGAAGGAATGAATAGCAGTAGTGGTAGAAGAAGTTGGCAGGGCCTGACATACTTGGGGAAGGCTGGGCTCATGATCCAGGGAAACTAGGGTCTCAATCATTAAAAAGCACTTATTCTCCACTGCTTTTGTACATTGCCACATTGTGGCCCCATACAGAAGGTCTGGAACTTTATCTGAGATGTAAAGACTGTGACAGTGTGTTCTAAATGGGGGCCAGGGTACCCCAAAGCCAGGTAACACCTGGGTTAGCTCGAAAGCTCTTTTTATCACTTCTGCGATGATGAAGATGGGAGCAAGGCTGCTGAGGGTTGCACATTTACTGGCAGGAGGCAGGAAAGGAAAGGTTTCCTTGCTGAGGCTGAGTTTAAGGGGCAGACTCAATGCCCATATCCGTCCTTCCATGCTGAATATAGTGAACCCCAAAGCCATCTAGGGTACTAGTGAAAGAAAAAAAATCATGCAACTAAGGCTGGAACAAAAATTTACAGATTTGAGCCAATAAATACTTGAAGAAAATAAAATATTTTTCAAGAGATGGTTCCAATTCCTAGACCCTCGGAGGGTCCACTTTCTACATAGGCATGCATCCACATAGATACACTGTCAAAGGATAGGAATAATGATCAAAGCTCCCTCTCCACCAAGAAAGCTGCTGTTAGCAACATCCTTCCTACCACCCCCATTAGGAGTACTACATGGCACCTGCATGACTTAATTCTCTGGTTAACAGTCCCAATTGATGGGTAGGAGAAGTTGAGGAAGCTTAAAAATCAAGTGATTCCTCAGACCTCATCAGGAGATAGATAACTTGAATTTTTTTTCCTTGCCACATCAAATAGGAACCAAGGAAGAACTAGAAAAGCACCATCATTAACATCTGCTGGAAAAATGGTACTGAGTCTCCATGGAGTTAAGTGAAGGTACTGAGGGTTTCCATATACAGAGGACCCAAAGAGTAGAACAAGATCTGACCAGGAAGGCTAAAAGAAAAAGGAAGCACAGGGAAACTTGTCAGCCACCAGGTTTTTCTCAGTGGTCTACAGCCCTGCAGTCATGAACAAAGAGCATGTATGTACTGATCAGAGTTTCAGAAGGTCAAATAGAGGCAATATATGCTCAGTACGTTCCCAGGCCAAAGTCTGAACCACCAGGAAAGGGAGTGGGGATGGGTGAGGGGAAGCTAGGAGTTCATTAAAAATAGTTCCCTGAAGGTACCAGCCAGTATCTTAGCTGACCTCATTAAAAGTTGAAAATAATAGAGGAAAAGAACAAATTTGGATTCCTACGTGCAAGTTGATTCATTAATCTTCAGAAAAGATGGCTACTGACCCAGGACAGTCCAGAGAGGTGCAACAGATACGACCTAAATCAGACAGTCCCTGAGGCTTCTGATTCTTTGCCTGAGGCCGTAGCTTGACCCAGGCTGCTGAATGGGAGAAGCAACTCAGCCCTCCTATGAGCTATCCTCAATCTCATTCCTCTCCACCAACAAGCACAGGGGAGAGAGAGGAGCCAGGCCTTGGAATAAGAGACCTGGTTGGATAAGAATCTATCCCTGGCACTCCTGCTCCACTATACAGAGGCACTTGTCTCTTCTTCGAGGATTATTCAGTAGTTAATTTCTGGGGCTGGTAATGAATTTCATCATTGATTTCCTTTTTAAGTGCCTCTCTCCCACTAGAGGGAAAGCTCCATGTGGACCAAGTTTACATCTGCCTGGCTGATCCCACCACTTCCAGCTAGCATCTACAACGGTGGCCTACACACTACTGGACCACAACAGATAAATGCATTGCTTGAAAACTGTCTGGCTTCAAACATCAAGTGATGTGAAGAGCCATACCTGAGCTTAACTTGCCAAGTATAAGCCAAGGGCAAGATGGGCAGTCCAGTTTGCTCCACTAAGTTCTGCCACTGGTTTGGTGCCTCCCACCTTTTCCTCCAATAATGATCCCCTCCTCTTGGCTCCATCCCAGAAACAATGCTCAGGCCTTTCATCTGAGCATTGACAAAGGAGAGCTGTGCAAGGAAAGAGGTGACAATGTGCTTTCATCAGTCCATAGCCATGCTGGAAGGAAGATGCTACCATTAAACCAACAGTTGTGGGTGTGACATAACAGAGACCATTACAAATGGGAGGGACCTCAGAAAACCTGGGTCAGCCAGTCACAGGATAACAAAGCCAAGGCACCAGTGGGACACACAAGTGCAGAAGAAAGGAAGATAGGGCCATTCAGTGAATAGGAGCCGGGCTGGGAATATGGCCTAGTGGTAAAGTGCTCACCTCGTATACATGAAGCCCTGGGTTTGATTCCTCAGCACCACATATACAGAAAAAGCCAGAAGTGGCACTGTGGCTCAAGTTGTAGAATGCTAGCCTTGAGCAAAAAAAGAAGCCAGGGACAGTGCTCAGGCCCTGAGTTCAAACCCCAGAACTGGCAAAAAAAAAAAAAAAAGTGAATAGGAGCCTGCAAAATTCCTTTCCTTAACTAATTGATAAATACTAGAAGGAGTCTGGGTAGGTCTATGATCTCCTAAGAATGTATAGCCCAGGCTAATCACCCGAACCAAAAGTTTCTTGATTTTTCTTGAGAGTATTAATTTGTAGGAATAACTCTTCCTGCCCCTTTAAAGTAATAAAAGTGACACATGCTCGTTGTTGAAAAGAAGAAGCCACAGAGTAAGAGATAGGAATAAAAATCACCTCTAATTCCATGAGGTGAGAAACACAGAAAATATTTCAGTACCCCTTCTTCTTATACAAATGAGATTTTTTTTTTTGGGGGGGGGGGCAGTCCTGGGCCTTGGACTCAGGGCCTGAGCACTGTCCCTGGCTTCTTCCCGCTCAAGGCTAGCACTCTGCCACCTGAGCCACAGCGCCCCTTCTGGCCGTTTTCCATATATGTGGTGCTGGGGAATGGAACCGAGAGCTTCATGTATAGGAGGCAAGCACTCTTGCCACTAGGCCATATTCCCAGCCCCAAATGAGATTTTTTAAAAGCTGAGAGCATAGTGAGAATATACTTTCCACAAGTGTTTTTAGCCAGTAAAGCCCATCTAAAAGTACTCCATAAAGTTCCAACAAAGAAATTCACCCCTAGTGGGCAAATTAAACAACAAAATGATGAATAAAAATCCTTCATAAAGGCAAAAAAAAAGGAGCAAAAAAACTGATTACTTTAGAGCCCCTCACCTTGCCCCATCAAAACACCTCACTGTTATTAGTACAGAAATAGCCCATAAAAGCATGAACCCACTTTATGTCAGTCAATACACATTGTTTTAAAGCACATTTTTCTTCAACAAAAAGAATTTTTATAACTGAATCTTATTTTTTGAAGTAGAAAACAAAGTTTTGGTGGCCTTGGAAAGGCTTCATCACCAATTTGCAAGTGGAACAAGTAGTTTTAAAATAGATGGTTCACATTATAGACTGTATCTTCAGTTTTGCTATATCCTGTAGATAGATAGGTAGGTAGATAGATAGATAGATGAAGAGATGAATAGATAGATAGACCTGTAGGTATACCATATATATCATCTCTCTCTATATATATACATACATATATATGTTCCTACACAGTAAGTAAGCAAATACCCTTGCCAAGAACATCTGCTTCCAATACCACCCAGCTAGGAGCTGTCCTGATGTTGGCCTTCATCTTGGTTGTACATATGGCTTCCAGGGGTTGGCCCACAGAGAACACAAGAAGACACTGCTTGATCAAAATCCCCTAAGGACATACATTTTCCACTTTATATAGTATTCACACTTCATTCAGCAATGGGGTATGCCTATGCCAGGTGCTAGGCTGGGTGCTGGGATACGCAGGTGAATAATGGAATGTGCTGCCCATTCCCATGGAGCTGCAGTGAGCAGAGTGGTCCCCATCCTCAAGCCTTATGCGAAGCCTCACAGGAAATGCTATTGCAGTGATTCCTCTTTACTAGATGATATTTGTTGTGGTGTTTTACCTCTGACTATCAGGCTAAAGGGCTGGCTTCAAACCAAGGGCTCTGACTGTACAATGCTCTTTCTACCCTACCATTCACATTGGTGAATTTCCTGCAAGTGATCATCTAAGCCTTTTGGATTATTTAGAGTTCCTTCAACACTTGGGTGTGACTGGGCTGGCTGTACCGGTCTCTGTGGCTACCTAGATTCTGACTCCTGACTCAGGCCCCTTCCCAGCTCTCTGGGCTTCAAACTGCATACACTGTGTGACAGCCACACAGTGGTAGACTATTAGCTTTCCACAGTGCGCATTTTCCACTGTCTCCTTGACCTTGATGGATTAATGGCCCCCTAACTAAAGATACTTTCCAGTCTCCTTTGCAGCTATATATGGTGACTAAGTTCTATGACTTTTGTGACTAATTTCTAGCCAATGGAGAAAAAAAATGTACTTTCAGGACTTCCTCTTAAAATGATGGTGTCTGTGTGCCCTGACTTTTTCCAAGGAGGAGGGGTAAATTGATGTTTTAACCTTAAGCTATTGAGTGGAAGTCCTATGTTGAAGATACCAAGCCTAGACCAGCTCCCCACTGGACTAGCATATGAGAAGAAACCAACTTCTTCCGGGATGCTCCCATTGTAGGCCTGTGGGTCTCTTTAGTAGAGAAACTTGCCCAAGAAACTTAGATGAGACAAGTTGTACATTTACCCAGCCAAGCCCCTTTCTATTCATTAAGTACTTAAAAGGAGTGTTCAAATCTATGTAAGCAAGTATTCCATTTGAGCTAGGAATGTAGGTTGGACGTAGAGTGCATGCCTAGCATGTATGAAGCCATGGATTCGATTCTTCAGTATCACATAAACAGAAAAGGCCAGAAGTAGTACTGTGGCCCAAATGGTAGAGTGCTAGCCTTGAGCCCCAGGACTGGAACAAAAAGAAAAGAGAAGAGAAGAAAAGAAAAAAAGGAAAGGTGTTTCATTCAGTTTCATCTTGTGGAAAACAATAAAATGATCAGGACCTCAAAGATCATTTATGCTCAGGTTACAGGAAAAATGGGAGGACCCAGAAAAGCAAATCAGCTTCCTACAGAAACAGTAGGAAAGACTGAACAGGGTGATGGTCCTATCTTTTTCAGCAATTCACTCTACTCCTAGAAAAGCCATTGAAAGTTGAAAGATGAGAACCAACACTAATGTCTCCATGGAAACCAGTATAATAGGAGCTTATGTTACTGACCAAGAATTCAGTGGTCAACTTTTTAAATAAATTATATAAACCCCATGTTTTAGGACCTTCAAAAGTAGAAGGCCTCTTGGTTTCATAATGTACCACAAAAGATACACATGTGTTTTGTACCATACAGCGTTAGTGCAAATCAATTAAACACAAGAAGCAGTCATATGTGATGTTTTATTTACTCTCAGTCAGTAAAATGCAGTAGATCACTTTAACAATTCCCCTGACTTCTAAATGCAGGCAATCAAAACATTTAAGAACATCTTCAGCTGAGAAGGCAAACAGGAAAGTTGGGTACAAAGTAGAAGTCAAAGTTTGAAAAGCAACATTGAAGTCCCATTGAAGCTCTGTCACTGGCCAGTTGTGAACTCTGGATGGTAGACCTCTCTAAATAATTTCCTGGTCCACAGAGGAATATTGTCATTGACTCCTGTCTCCCTGGGTTGTGATGGGAGACTGAAAAAGACATTGTTTCGTAGTTTCAAAAATGACTCTGGAAATCACACAAGAATGTTAAAGCACTGTTTGGAAAGGCTTTTGCACAGATTCTGACAAGCACCATCCTGAGGTCCTAGAGCACTCTACAAGCTTCTCGGCCCTTCAGAAAAAAAATCAGACCTAGAGCAATCTCTCTTGCTGTCTTTCAAACTCCTCCACATGCACTAGCTGGCAAACATCAGTTTTCTGCTGCATTCATCATGGGCGTCCATTTGCTCACCAGCCATAGAGAGCGGCAGGACGTCAGTCATGGGCTGTGAAGAAAAGAAAGCTGCAGTGAGCTGGGGCCCCTGCATGGTGACACTCCTACCCACTGCACTGTCAGGAGCCTCAACATGGAGCCAGGAAGTATGTTAAAGGAAGGGGAATGACTGACACTGTTGAGAACACAAGCTCTGGTTTAAGATGTCTTGGGTTTGAGTTGTGGCTTTTCCTCCAGTATATACCATCTGAGGCACCTCTGAGTTTCTGTCTCCCTAATGAGAAAATGGGACCTATGCCACCACCCAATAAGGTATTTTGAGGAGCAAATAAGAAAAGGAATATAAGCACTTAGCACAATTTCTTGGCATTCATAAATAGCCAAAGGTTAGTTACCAGATTAATAAGCAATACGTACTGCTGACAAAAGTTAGTTTGGCAAATCTCCAGTCGAGGCTCTGCTATAGGCCTTGTAACCAGCTATTACCTGGACAGCATGCTGGCTTATTTATTAATCTCCCAGGGATAATCAAGGTTCTTCTGGATTGCTGCCTAGTGCCCCAGGATAGGTGAAATATTCAAGCCAGCTGGCTAGGCATAGACACTTATTTTTCTGGTTCACAGTTGTCCATCATTATCCTGAGAGCAATCTCCAGAGGAGAAAAGATTTACATCTTTTCTACCCATTCTCCATGGCGGGGGAGGTGGGGGAGGGAAGTAAATGCTGAGCTGACTTTAAAACATGGCTCTACCCTGCAAAGTGGTTTGTGTCAGCACCCATCTGGTGGACAGCGCCATATCCTCAACAGGCCCTGAAGGCAGGGGAACTTCCTCTGCCTTCCCCATGCCTGGCAAGTCCAGCATACATACCTTCACTCATAAAACTACACTGAGATTCACTGGAGCCAAAAAGCAACTTTACTACTTCAAAAACCCTATTCTTTCCTTGTCTCTCACAAGCATCAACCCCATGCCGTAATGAGGGGTGGAGTCTCACTGCAAGAAATGCTGTACCTATCCTACACCTAAGGAATCAGGCTCAGTTGGATGTACTAAGTGATCTGACTCAGATTAAGTAGTGGAAGAAGTCTAAAACATAGGTTCTCGGGTTCCTAATTCCAGGGCTCTTTCCAGAAAATGAGGCTATTTGTTTTGAAATTTGTCTTCCTTTATGGTGCTTTGCCTTTTTGAAGAACTCATTAACTAAGGTCACAGTACAGTGCAGATTCATTCACACACTTGAAAGCCATTCACAGGGGCAGATGCTTACCACACTCCAGAAATCTACAGGGTGACTGATAACAGCCATGCCAATTAACATAATTGTTCATTAGTGCCAAGTTCTGGCTTCCTCTCCCCTCCACCTGGATTCATCCAATAGCCTGCTCTCAGACTTCTGCTGCATTTATTTAATCTCTCTGCTCCAATCCAAATGGAACATTAACACTGGATACATGCTTTAGTGAACACTACTTTATGTCATACTGAAATAATGCCAGTGGTCAGGTGCCAATGGCTCATGCCTATAATCCTTGCTACTCAGAAGGCTGAGATCTGAGGACTGCAGTCCAAAGCCAGCCCAGGCAGGAAAATCCGTGAAACTTTTATCTTCAACTAACCACCAGAAAGCTGGAAGTAGAGCTGTGATTTAAGTGTAGAGCTCCAACCTTGAACAAACAAAGCTCAGGGACAGTGCCCAGGCCCTGAGTTCAAGTCCCAGTATCAGCACAAAAATTAAATAACCCCAGTGGCTTTCTTCTGTCTACAGGTTTCTACCTCATGAGCTAAACCATGACTTCACATTAATCTCCTCATTTCTTCATCTAGAAAATGATAGGGGCGGGGCCAAATACAAGGTGCCCACTTTTGGTTCACAGTTCCCCTTAAGTCACAATACTGTGTCTAAAGGCTGCCGAGAGACAGCAGAGTCCATCATCAAAAACCTCTAAGGTCTTGTGAGTTGCTCAGTGTCTCAATTTCCTTATCTCTACAGCAACAATAACAACACAATCTACTTCATGAAGGTTCTATAGGAACGAAATGAGATAATACCTATGAAATTCTTAGTAAGAGAATGCTACAGAGATTAGTGATTATCATAATCTGAAATGCAGGATTCAGGCTTGAGCCTTGAATCATCTCCTAAACTTCAGTTCCCACTATTACTTAAGAATATTCCATGCCAGGCAAGTCTGTGTCCTCAATGTAAATTGGCCATTCCTATCTCGGTGACTTTGTCTATGTTCTCACCCATCCACTCCCAGAAAGGCCTGCCCTACCCTCATCTGTATGTCTACATCCTAGCTAAGTTAAAGGTCTAGATGAAACCTGACCGTTTCCATGGAGCTTCCTTCCTTCAGTGACTCCCACAAAGATTGGTCTGTCTCCAGATCTAAAGCACAAGTGGCCATGAGACTCACATCGCATGTGACCTAGAATGATTTTTAAGATCACAGCAACTATTCCCTTCCCCTAGATCTAGAATGGTGCCTAGCATATAGCCCTTAAGATATATGTTGACTGAATAAATAAATCTGTTGTACTATGCCCAAATAAATATGCAATAGGTTTCCTTTTCGCTCATGTGGCCAGGTACTGATTTGCTGCACTTTGGAGCCAATTAAAGGTAACATAAAGATGAACATCAGCAGGGCAAGAACAACCATGGCCTGTTAACTCCTCGCCAATATAAGGCACTGATATGTGGGCAACATGGAGAATAAGAAAAACATGGATGTCCAAAGAAATGGTAACCTAGACTTCAAAGTAGCATGGGAGAGTAAGTCCATGAGCCTATATTGTTAACAAGTGAAGGACATTTGAGGTTTTCCCTAAAGCTGAATTCACTTACTGAATGAATAAACATTTACTGGGTGACTGTTCTGTATTGACATTGATTGTTTTAGTTGCTGGGGATATAGTGGGGAACAAAGCACATGGCAGTCTTGCTTGTATTCCAGCTTCTAAAGAGGAAAAGCTAGGTGTAACACTAACCTCTAGCTCCAAAGTGATGTCCACAAAGCCACACTTCTTGCACCAAATTCTTCTATGTCAAGTTTTTTTTTTAAATGACATACCACCTGCAACTGACCAAACAGAGGCAGTGCCAAGAGTGCTCTGTCACTCCAATGAGGAACCCTTGTTTTACAATCCCTTTGGGACGTCAACAGCCATAGCACTCTGCATCCAAGTCATTTCAACACTGCCAGTTGAACTCCACCACTACCTGTCATTTAAACATCAAACCTCTCAAGTGGTCCATGATGTCAAAAAACAGAACTTAGAGGTGGGAAGGGAGGGCTGGTAGTTGGTTAAAGGAGCAGCTAGTTTTCACCACTGTAAAACCTTAGACTCCTTCCTTTGAAGCAGAAATCTCTTCTATCATCTTAAGACTTGGGTTTTTTTTTTCTTCCAGCAGGATACTGAAAATAGCTTTGCATTTAACATTTAAAGTTGTTTTTGATCCCACACTCTTCAGCTCTGTTCTCCTTGCAAATTCATCCCATTCCCTAAGGGCACTTATAAGTGTATTTCACAAGCAAACAAGCCAGTCACCGTGGCTTTATCCCTAAGAGTAAAAAGAAAAAGCGATTTACATAATTATATGAGAGATGAGTTGTCCAAGAACATAGGAATCTTATCTGAACCAAAAGTTCTAGGGCAAAATTTCTTTCAACTTGAGACAGATAACAGATCAAAAGCAAGGTTGATACTGAAAACATAACTGCGGATTCTCCTGGGAACTCCTGAAGTTCCTCTGTATTTGTGTGCCATCTACTTCTAGAAGAAACTGGAGGTGGCCATTTGAGGGTGGATTTGAATGAAGTACATGTATGCTTTCTTGTAACAGTAAGAAAACATAGGATTTTATAGCCAAGCAGGACCTGAGAAACCAAAGGTGCCCCAAAACAACTTCCTCAAAAGTTCCTTGGTAAATCAGAGGCTGGTTCTTCCCCCGCCCCTACCACTTCCCCACCACACTTTTGTCTCATTTTTAAATGGAGAACAAATCAATGTTAAGAGTACCAAGGTAAAAAAATTCTTTTATAAATCTTTCTGACAATAGGAAAAGTGACTGAAGCAAGTGGTTAATGCTAACAGTAAGTAACTATGATGCTGTACAGCTGAAGAAGACTAGCAAAAAAAATGGCTTAATGCTAATACTGTTAAGTACTAAACAGTATGGATTCAGCTCCAGTTGCCACTAAACAGCTTTTGTGGATTTGTGTGGGAAGAAAACCACCATTAAGTTCATTTTTTAAAATATACCAAGCTTCCATCAACTGCCTTACAAAATACACTTTTAGAGAAAATTTTGTTTTTAAGATGGCTGTGCATGTAAAACAGAAATCTGAGGTCTAAACATCATTAAAACAGTAATAATTGGTGGTATATGCTAGGAGAGAATTTGTGAGGAAACCCTTCAAACTCTTAATTGGTTTATATGCAACAATGCATATAAATAATGTATATACATTCTGAGAAGGATACTACAAACCACTAGTTATCTAACAACCAAAAACAAACACCCTGGTTCTATAGGCAAAGTACTTACGGAGTCTCTAATTCTGGGTGTAGAGTTATGGGAAGGAGAAGGCAGGAAGAAGGGAACTTGTAATCCAGTCACAGTGACCTTTTCTTAGAAACATCAACTACCTCAAAGGCCTTGGCCTTTGTACTTGTTGTTCTTCTTCCTGGGATACTTTCCCTAGATTGTTCCAAGGCTGAGCTCAGATTTCACCTCCTCAGTGAAGTTTTTCCTGGTGACACAGCTAATGAAACCTCCTTGCTACCATTCAGCATCACTACTGCTTTACTTGGTTTCTTTCCTAGGATTCGTTACCACTAGCATATTCCATTATTTATTGTGTGTATCCTACAGGGCCTTGGTTTTATTCATGGCTGTAATCCTCAGTGCCCGGAGTGGTGCTGTGTACATATATCACCAAATGAGTGAACGAGTAAAGCCTGAGACTGAACTTGAAGACAAGATAATGCCTCACAGAATAGTTTAAAAATAGGAGAACTGGTCCTCCTGAAAAGATATGAGATAGTAATTTGCTAATTGTGAAGTAGCAGTGATTCTGAATGAATAGCTGGTGATGAGAGGGGCCTTCTGATTGAGGGAACATCTGAGCTAGGACCGACAGTAGGAGAGAGAATGATGCAGGTGACTCAGGGAGGACAGGGGAGCAGATCAGAACTGCAGGCACAGAGCTAGGGCTAGCAGTGGAGCTTGTGGGGAGGGGCAGGACTGCCAAGGAGGAACAGAATAGCCTTGGGAGGCCTGAAAGACTGGACACAGGGTGTTCTTACAAAGCCAAGCTGACCACAGCATGTAAAGGAAATTGAAAGAAATAGAAAGTAGAAAAGGGAAATGGTCAGAAGTTGACCTTGGTGGTCTGAGGAGACAAAAGAAAAGCTTCTTTTCTGTTGCCCAGGAGAGAGATCTAAATAAGCACGGTGTCTGGGCATTTCTCTTCCCCAACAGGCAACTTCAGAGTATTTTGATATAGCACCCCACAACAGATTCAGAGCCACTCACATGCAACCCACTCTTGGAGCACTCAGGAAAGATAGCTGGGTTCAAGCTTCCTAGCCTGAGGTTAATTATATTCAGTGTAGCCTGTGATTATTATCCTTTCATTCTTTGGGGGGGGGGGAGAAGTAGTATCTAACTTCAATGTGCAGTATATATATGAACATTATATAACACATTTTTATGTAACAGGTTCTTCATAAAACAATGTTTCCCTTGCTATCTAAATGTATTAGGGAACAACTAGTATTAAAAAAAAAAAACCAACATCAAAATTGTGTGTATATGTGTATGTGTGTGTGTGTTTTGTCTGTGAGAGAGACAGAGAACGACAGTGAGAAATGAGAGAGAGAGAGAGAGAAACATCAAGACTATAGCTACACAAAGGCTAAGGAGAGTCTTTGGTGGTAAGGAAAATGAAGGTCACAGACTTCTGAAAAGGTCTCCTTCAAAGGAGTTCTGTGGATGGCATGGATGGGACCAGAGTCAGGGAGTTCCACCTGGAGACTCATCTTACACAAATTGCTGCCGGATGGTGGTACTGGATGGGGGGGTGGGCAGGGGAGAGAGGAACAAGCCACCACAGAAAAGGAAGCAAGAGGCTGGGATGTTCACAATAGAATGTACGAAGATGCTCACAAACCCTTGTAGCTGCCACTAGGGTAATGACTTCTTTGTGTGCTCTTTATGTCCTATGGCAGAGGCCTTCAACCCTGCTATCAAGGAGGCACATTCCACTCTGTCAACACTAAGACTGGCTCCTGATCTCTCCAAGCTTTTGGCTTAGTACTGGGAGCATTGCATATGGTATCAGTGGTCCCTTCCAGAAGGCATCTGTACACTGGCCCAGAGCAGGATTTGGAGTCCACCAAACACAAATCCCACCCCAATCCTATATCAATTGAGTGACCTTGAATAGTTTACAAAATCTTTTCACTTGTAAAAACAAGGGTTATATGGTACTGCCCTCAAAGGGTCATTATGAAGATTACACAAGCTAATAAGTCTAATATGATCAATGTATTTGCTGGCACATAGAACATGTTCAATACTGTTAGCTGTTATTACTATAAGAATTAATGTTTCTATTTTGCAGCTGAATTATATCAAACTCAAAGACTTTAACTAGGTCACACATTTTAGATAGTAGTTTAAGGATGTCATTGTTTTACTTAGCAATGTATAAAACCCAGAGGATACAGTGTTAGCCAAAGACTACATTAGGCAGATACCCCATTCTCTTCTTCACTCATGCTGGACAAATGAATTTATGCTATATAACATGTACTTAAGTAAAAACCATTGTTTTCCATTACATGCCAGTACTCTGCATTCTCCAGAAGCAAAGATGACTAAAGCTTATCCAATTTCATCCACCCATGAAGTTAAGTCCTCAACTAAGCCTCACCTTCTGTGAGAACTAATTACTCAGGGTCATGTCCTTGTATGCCTGAGCTGCATCCTTCACCTCCAGCCTCCACCTCTCCACAGTAGGCATCCCCATCTCTTCTTCCTAATGCCCAAGTGCCCATCCTGCCCCAGCTCCTGTCTCTCCTCCAGATCTTTAACTGGGATGTGCACTGAACAAGCATATCCTAAAGGCTCTCTGTGACTGTCATTTAAGGAAAGCAAAAACTTCCTGAAGTGCTCAGCTTGGGTAAGCAACTGAGATTCCCAGAGCCATCCCAACATGCTGTAAAATATAACCAAGGGGAACCAGAGAATTAGAGATGGCCAAGGGCTGAGGACACTGCTGTGAGGAGAAAAGTAAGGAACAGTTCTTAAAAGTCTAAGCACCTAGGTCTTAAAAGCAGAGGAGGATTTGAACACGTGAGACCAGGGGAACTGGGAAGTGGCCAGGAGCTGTTGCACGGGAAAGATTCTAGGCACACAGCAAGATCTAGCTGACAGGTAGGCTGGGTATGGAGGATCATACAGGGCACCTTCTAGGTATCCTGAATATCTTAACATATATTTTCAATCCTTTCATTCATTCAGTTCACCCCATAAACTGATCCTAGTTTCACAGAGGAAGGCACCATCAGATAGAGAGCAAAACCAAGTTGACCACAAGTTATAAAGCTAGTGAGGTAGAGGGCTGGGGATATGGCCTAGTGGCGAGAGAGCTTGCCTCGTATACATGAGGCCCTGGGTTCGATTCCCCAGTACCACATATACAGAAAACAGCCAGAAGTGGTGCTGTGGCTCAAGTGGCAGAGTGCTAGCCTTGAGCAAAAAGGAAGCCAGGGACAGTGCTCAGGCCCTGAGTCCAAAGTCCAGGACTGGCCAAAACAAAAACAAAAACAAACAAACAAAAAAGCTAGTGAGGTAGAGTTGGGTAAAATCTGGCTCCAGATCAACCCAGCAGCCTTATAGGACAGCTTGAGGATAAAGAGATATACATTAGGAGGATTCAGTGGGTCAGTGGCTGCAAGCACTTTGTGAGCCTGCAAATCCCAAGGCCACAAATGCTAGCAATAGGCCACTGATGTCTACAATGGACTTGCTCTTGGTTAAAGCAGGAGGGGCAGAACAAGACTAGAGATAGGCTGAAAGGAACAGTGTGAATAGCAAAGGTTAGGACAGATGACTATCTGCAGCAGGCACAGGAAGAAAATCAAGAGAGCAACATGATCCAAAGGCAAGAGGGAGGAGGGAACTTCCAGAAAGGGGAAAGACAGGTGAGATAAGAGCTGAAAAGGAGCCAAGAACAATCATTTAGGAGGAAGAACAGGCCCTTGAAAGTTAAGATGTAGGGTTTGGGGAGAAAACTTTGAGAAGAAATGTAGAAGGATAATAAGGAAAGAAGCCAGAGGACAGGTGCTAAGGATGGAGAAGATGTGAGTGGAGGAGGCAAATGTTCACAGCTCTCTGAGAGGTTAGCTGCAAGGCAGAAGTGCAGACAGGGTAGTAAGTAACTGCCTGACACATGACATGCTCACAGCAGGTCTGTCCTTTCTCTTCCAAATCAAGACAAATGTTTTTTGGGTTTTTTTCCTGGGGTTTGGGAGGCTGAATACAAATAGCAGAAGGATATTCTAGGGACAGGATTCTGGCAGAGGTAAGAGGGACTGGAAATTCAGTGTTGAGGCAAGGCTTACTGTGTGCTGGGCATTTACACAGCATCTCCCTTCATCCCCACAGACTCCAAGAGGCAGCTACTGTCACTGCAGCACACAGGAGGAGCCTGAGGTCAGAGGAGTCAAGCAAGCATTGGTCCAAAGCCACACAGTCCTAATCCCAAACCTAGGTTCTCCCACCTCCAGATTGTTGATTGTGAAAGCTCAATAAGAAGAAACAAGAGGGATGTACTTGCTTTTTCTGAACTGAGAGGAGAGAGGACAACTTTGACAGGAAAGAAGACATGCCGCAACAGCATTAAGTCAGAGCAGGTCTTCTTTCATAAGAAAGAGAATCAGTGATGGGGTCGATATTTGAGGTAAGTCTGAGCCTTGTGATGAAAGAGCAATAAAGAGAAAAAACCAAGACCATGGAGAAGGATGACATGCCTGCATCTCTGTGCTCCTAACTAAACCACAAGGTCTAGAAAGGACTTTTTTTTTACTTATCTGCAAGTGTCCAATTGTAGACAATATAGTACTAATTAAAATCAAGGCCAGCAGTTATAATAGCATATGGGACACAAACTCTCCTACCACAGTGAGAGTTGATAGAATCATAAATACAAGACAGCTCATAGATGGATGGCAACTTTTACACCAAAGTCAGAGATTTATTTAGTTTTTTTTTTATATACACATAGAAGACTTGCTATATAGCCAAGTCTTTCTGCAGTGCTTGTCCATCTTCTAGTACATAAATTCCATTGAGACCATGGGCGTGAAGAGATAAATCTGAAAACACGGCCACTTCCCTTTCCTGCCCAGTGGCATGCAAACCTCTTCTGCAAATAGCAGACAAGCTCGTTAGTAGTCATCATTTTATAAATCATTTGAAATGGATCCTTTAAAACACCATCTGTTGATCTGCTTAACTTCCCTATGAAAATAGGACTTTAGCTCATATTCTAGTGCCTCCGGGAGGTAAATACCGATCTAAATTCAACTGTATTAAGTATTTAGAAATTTAGAGAACCTCAGAAAAGCAGAAACTTTTGACATTGGTAAATACCATTCTAAATTCAACTGCCTGAAGTATTTAGAAACTTAGAGAACCTCAGAAAAGCCGGGGGGAAACCTTTGATATATCACCAAGTTCAACTGTTTATTTTTCCATCGGAGGCAAAAACAACCCAGAAATGTTCTGTACAGCCATGAGAGCCCCAGTCTGGTCTACATCCAGATTGTCTGCCTGCCTCCCAACTCCTAGGTTAGTGCGCTTCCACCACACCTGCTTTCGCTCGCTTTCCAAACATTATTTCGCTCCCTTTCTAAACATTATTATTATTATCATTATTATTCTTCACTGGCTACATCTACAGTCAAAACCAAATGCCTCTACCTGTCTAACTTCAAATGATAAAGGCAATTTCAAATCTTCCCTAAAAAATTTCCAGGCCTTCAAATTACATTCAACAGACTTTTAAAGATTTAACAATCAAGTGAACTCAGATACAAAGCGTGAGCTGAAAGACTGAAATTTGTATTTAAAAAAAATATTTTGGAATGTCATTGATATGGAAATCAAATTGAAAGCAGTATTTTTTTAAGTCTTTCAAGCACAGAGAGCATGAGATTATTCAAAACTGTTCAGAAGCAGCAATGATTATTTTAAGCTCATGATTCAACGGGTACATTAATTAAAAACTCTACCAACCCAAATTGACAGATCCTAATATCAATGGGACCAGGAGAACAAAAATAATAGCTATATAAAAATAGATTAAAGGGGGCATGGCAGCAGATCTTGGACAAATGACAAGTGTTGTAGAAAATGAAATGCATCTAAATGGGCATGTTTTATGGATTAAAATAAACAAACCAAGATCCTGGAAATATGTGTACTGTCAAGTAATGGTTCCCAAACACCAAATGAGATTTCTGGAAGGTGAGAGAGAAAACTTGGCTCATTTGCTGAAGAGTAGGTATCTAAGACAGAATGTAACCGCCCAACAGAATGCCAAAACAAGGCTAGGTGACCGCCAAGGGGCCCAAAGGCCAGAGGCGGAGACAGGTATGGGAACAGAGGTGGGGGGAAGGATGTCCCCCACAGGCTCGCAAAACTTGTCGCCAATATGCCTAAAGCAGCGCTCCCCCCCCCGCCCCGCCCAGCCCCCTGCACCTCGGTCCCGCACCTGAGAGTGCGGGGCTTTCGCAACCCCTCGGGGCGGCGGACAAGAGCATTGATTTCCACCTTCCACTTCTGGCAGCGACCCCCCGGCCCTTTCAGCTGTCAACTCCCGACAATTGCAAGCGGAAACCTTTTCCTTCCCGGATCGGAATCTGTCAACCCCAGCGCTGAAGAGACAGCCTCGCGGTGCCCTCCGCGGGGCTCCGGGACCCCAACCAAGGCCGGTGGCGGGACCGCACCTGCACCCCGGGCGACGTCCCCGCGACGTCGGGCACCTGCTCACGGATCCACAGGGGATCCTCCCCGACAGCCCGGGACCGGGACGACGCAGGCCCGACGGAAGTTCACAGGCTAGGTTCGGCCCCATGCTGGGCTCCAGCCACTCGGCCGAAGGGGCGGGCGAGCTCGGACTCCCCAACCCGACGGAGACGCCCTCCCCACCCCCACCCAGCTTCGCGGGCTCCCGAAAGGGAAGTGGAGGTGGGGGGGGGGGGAGAGGAAGGGCACTCTCGGCATCGTTCTCCCAACGCCTTTGGAAGGACAATCTCCAAAAGTGGTGCCCTCAAGGGTCGCTGCAGCTCCCGGGGGAGAGGGGAGGGGCATCCTAGGACTCGCCCTCAGCCGGCCATTGCCCCCCCCCCCACCCCCGAAGGGCAGAGCTATCCCTTTAAGAGGCGGCAGGCTGCGCCCTCGCCCGCCAGGTAAAGATGCCCGCGAAGCGAAGGTGGGTACTCCGGGGCACACTTTCCTTATGGCTCTCAGGATGCCTGCGGCACCTCTGCCTGCCCTGGTCCGCAGCGCCAGTCCCTGAGTGAGGGATGGAGGCGGACGGGCGCGGCGCCTTTAAGGGACGCAGCCTCCCCACGGCCCGGGTGGGGGCAGGGAGCGGGCACGGGCCCTTTAAGGCCGGCAGCGGGCACGTCGGGCAGGGTTCCCCGGCGGCCGGGCTGCGCCCCGGGCGGCGGCGGGGGCGCCGAGCCTGCCAGGGTGTTTGCGGTCCCCCGACGGGGTGACCGGGGCCGCGACGCTGGCCGCGGCCGGGCCGACACTCACCAAGGCTCGCCGGGAGCGCCCGCGCCCGCGCCCGCACTCGGATCCCGCGGCGGCGGTGGCGGTGAGTCCGGCGCGGGTAAACAGGCACCTCCGTCCCTGACCTACTTTCTGCCTTCCCTAAATGTCGCACCACTAACCTACTTTCCGACCAATCCGCTCCCCGCCGGCCCAGGCCCGGCCCCCCGCCCACCAATCGCTGTGCCCAACCCCCCTTCCCCGCCCACCAATGGAGGAGCCGCGGAGCCCGGATACCTGCCTCTTCCTCCTAGCCAATCCGAGCGCGAGAACCGAGCAGGCCTGGGCGGCCGGCCTCGGCCAATCCGCGCGCGGCTGGGATGCTCGATAGCCAATGGTGTGACGGCTGGAGAGGCCGCTGACCAATGGCGAGGCGGCGGGGGCTGGTTTACCTGCTACTTTCCCGCCACCAATCATTTGGTTCTCAAGAGCGCACGCCCGGAGGAGAGGGCCAATCCAGGCGTGCTCTCTGGATTTCCTCGCCCCAAAGCTCTCCCTCTCGGCAGAGGTCTCCACTCTCCCGGCCACTGCGGGTAGGAACGCCACACTCTCCCGGTCCCCGTCCCCGTCGCCGGGGAAGTCCCTCTTCTCTAGGTTCACGGCTGGCGCCCGGCTCCGGGCTCTCACCTCTCCTACTTCCCCTTTCTCGCTGACTTAAGCACAGGCTTTTCCTCTCTCTCTCCTCCCATCAATTCCATCTAGGAAACCAAATTTTGGCAACACACAGTGCCGGACCCTTTCCTACAGCATCTGGCTTGCCAAAGCCGGAATGAGGGACCGAATACTTCCATATTTCTAGAAGATTTTTCCACCCGAAGACTGCCAAGTGTTCTCGTGTTCTTTGCGTTCGTCTTGACCTCCAAGCGTCCCATGGTCCTGTGATTCTTGCCCCAAAGAGAAAACTCAGAGCGGAGTGGTTTCTTCGTATTTCCTTCCAGTGGCCAAATTCTGACCTCTTACTGTGTGCCCACGCCGTTTTGGTTTTGCCAGGGAGATGGAGGAAAAAGTTACTGAAAATAAAAAGTGCTGTAAAGAATGTTCCTTGGGTGCTGGGAGCGCTGAGCATCATGTCATTTTTACAACTGAAGCATTTAGCTGCTAGAATTTCCTTTAGCACGAGAACTTGCAGTTCTTTTAAATGTTAAAGCCCCTTTTTAAAAAGAACCGGCTTCCTTTTTAAAATCGAGGCCTCTAGAATTCTAGACTTGTAAGTTGCTAGGATGCTGATACTGTTTCAGTCCTTGTAAAGAGAGATTGCCCATCATCAACTACATTGCCAAGGCACACAGTGCTTGTGGACTGAACGAGAGCTTTTTGCAAAACCAACTAAATTCACTGGTAGCTTTCTACTTTTCCTAAGTTTACATGCAGTTGGAATCATATTGCTGCTTGCCTCGTGTCTGCACCCATTTTCTGAGATGACCACTTTATGTAAGTGGGACTCTACATTTGAAAAAATAACGGACAAGATAAAAAAAAAATATATGGGCTAGATGCCAACATAATTAACTGTCTGGTACATAACTAGTTGAGTAACTATAACTTAAAGACGCTGATTAATGAATCCTTATTGACTGAAACAAAGAGTGGAAGAAACCAAACTTCCAGCAACTTTTGCCCTGTGTCAGGATTGCACTCAAATTTTCTCCTGCATTTTCTCCTTCAGTCCTCAAGCCCACCCTGTGAAGAAGCCATTATTATCCCATTGTATAGAAAAGGAAACTGAAACTCAGAATTTCATTGGCTGACCCAAGGTCTCACATAGTAAGGGTCAGAGTAATGACTCAAGTCAAATTTGTTTTTAGTATTCCAAAGGCTGTATACCATACCACTTTGCATAAACATGACAGAGGGCTCCCTGCCAGGCCTAAACCAGTGTCCTGAATAAAAATTCAGAAGATTTGTGCCATATTTTCAAATGGCATGAAGCCAGAGAAGAAGATGAACATAACCATTATATGAGCATAACCAAATCCAGTATAGATTAATGCTGCTAATAGGGATAAATGTGGCAACTAGAAAAACAAGTGCTCATAGGCAGCTAGGGACAGAGGTGTCTGACACATGAACACAACATAGGGATTCAAGTGGCATCTGAATCTGAGCCCACTCTGAGTGATGGCCACTAAAATAAAGAATGCTGTCTCTGAGGTAGTCTGATATACAAGGCCAATGTTATACTACCTGGACTGTCAGTACCTACATGCAGTATCATCTACAATTAAGACTTGGCAAAGAGACATTATCTACATTCACAAGGAGAGAAACCAGGATGTAAAGAGACTAGAAAGTATGTCATGTAGGCAAAGATGAAAGGAAACAGAAGATTTTGCCCCAGGGAATACAAGGTAACTGTTTTCATATATTTGAAGAGCTGTCAAATAGAAATTAAACATAATCTTTAGAGCCCTAAGGGATAGAAATGGAACCTATGACTAAAAACACTGGAATAACTCAAAGGGAAAATTTTATAGCAGCTGGAACCTTCTCTGCCATGGTAAATTGAGTTTCTTCTCACAGAAAGTGTATGTGTAAGAAGCGAATGACCATGTAGGAGAGACAGGGCTAAGGAAGTATTTTTTAAGACTCTGCTTATACTCAGGAAATGGACAAACCTCCCATGCTCCTGGATTGGGAGGATTAATATAATCAAAATGGCAATATTGCCAAAGGCTATCTACAAATTCAATGCAATACCCATTAATATCCCAACACCATTTTTTAATGAAATAGAGGAAGCAATCCAGAAATTTATATGGAACAATAAAAGACCCAGAATAGCAAAAACAATCCTAAGCAGAAAGAACAGTGCTGGAGGAATTACAATACTTCAAGCTGTATTATAAAGCTATAGTAATAAAAACAGCTTGGTATTGGCACCGGAACAGGCCTGAAGACCAATGGAACAGAATTGAAGATCCAGAAATGAACCCACAGAACTATGCCTACTTAATCTTTGATAAAGGAGCTTAAAAAAATAGGATGGAAGAAAGACAGCCTCTTTAACAAATGGTGCTGGCAAAACTGGTTCAACACATGCAACAAACTAAAACTAGATCCAAAAATCAACTCCAAGTGGATCAAAGACCTCGAAATTAAAACAAATACCCTAAAGACACTAAAGGAAGGAGTAGGAGAAACACTTGGGGCTCCTTGGCACAGGACAGAACTTCCTTAACAAAGACCCAGAAATGCGACAAATCAAAGAAAGGATGGACAAATGGGACTACATCAAACTGCAGAGCTTCTGCAGGGCAAAGGACATAGCTCCCAAGATAAACAGAAAGCCCACAGATTGGGAAAAGATCTTTACCGGCCATACAACGGACAAAGGCCTCATATCTAAAATATATGCAGAACTAAAAAAATTACATTCTTCCAAAACAAAACCGCAAAGAACCAATAGCCCCCTCAAAAAGTGGGCTAAAGACTTAAAAAGAGACTTCTCTGATGAGGAAATGAGAATGGTCAAGAGACATATGAAAAAGTGCTCTACATCACTGGCCATAAAAGAAATGCAAATCAAAACAACATTGAGATTCCATCTCACCCCAGTAAGAATGTCCTGTATCAAGAAAACTAATAATGACAAATGTTGGAGGGGATGTGGCCAAAAGGGAACCCTACTTCATTGTTGGTGGGAATGTAAACTGGTTCAGCCACTCTGGAAAGTGGTATGGAGATTCCTCAGAAGGCTAAGCATAGAGCTCCCCGATGACTCAGCAGCCCCACTTTTGGGCATCTACCCAAAAGACCACAAACAAGAACACACTAAAGCCACTAGCACAACAATGTTCATCGCAGTGCAATTTGTCATAGCTAGAATTTGGAACCAACCCAGATGCCCCTCAGTAGATGAATGGATCAGGAAAATGTGGTACATATACACAATGGAATTTTATGCCTCTATCAGAAAGAATGACATTGCCCCATTTGTAAGGAAATGGAAGGACTTGGAAAAAATTATACTAAGTGAAGTGAGCCAGACCCAAAGAAACATGGACTCTATGGTCTCCCGCATAGGCAATAATTAGCACAGGTTTAGGCTAGTCACAGCAGAGGATCACAAGAGCCCAATAGCTATACCCTTATGAACACAAAAGATGATGCTAAGTGGAATGAACTCCATGTTAAGGAAATGACTGTTATACCACTGTTGTAATTACTTTCAACATGCGATGTGAAACCGTAGCCTCTATTGTTGATGATCCTCTTGTATCCCCTTTCTGTGGTTGTACCTGCACTATCTCTGTATCTTATCTGAGTACATTGGAAACTGTGTATACAGGTATTAGAACTAGGAAACTGAAAGGGAATGCCAAAATCGAGAGACACAGGGTACAAAACACAAAAGATTACAAAAGCAATACTTGCAAAACTGTTTAGTGTAAATCTACTGAACACCTCATGGGGGGAAAGGGAAAGGCGAAGGGGGGAGGGGGAATGAGGGACAGGGTAACAAACAGTACAAGAAATGTATCCAATGCCTAACGTATGAAACTGTAACCGCTCTGTATATCAGTTTGACAATAAAAAAAAATTGTGCTGAGAAAAAAAAGGACTGCTTATCTGAAAGATGGCTACTGTTAAACCTCAGTTTTCTTCTGTTAAGGGCTATCTTCTCACCTTTCCTACCTTCAACGGCCAGAAACTGACTCTCCTCACATATGCCTGTTCTTCCATATGCACTGATATTTTCTTTAGTGTTTCTCTCTGTTGGAAAACCCAGACTCTTTCCCTGGTACCTTTCATTTTCTACTATCCAGAATACTGAACTGCCAATCCACTGGGCACTGCTAAAATCCAAGTCGTGTTCTCAGTCTCAAATTCTCTGGGCATGAATGCAATCCTATGAACATAATGAGCAAGAGAATATTTAGTGAGCACTTATGTGTATCAGGTGCCTTAAATATATCTAAAACAATCTTCACATTAATCCTAGCAGTTTATATGCCTGCTCTCCACTCTTCACAGCTAGATCACATTCATCAAACTGTTTAGCATCTTTGTGCCTTATTTCCCTCGTCTGTAGAGTGAGAAGAATCTGATGCCTACTTCAGACGGTGATTGTGAGTTAAATGAGATAATTTATAGAATATGCTTAATAGCGTGCCTGCTGTATAGTAAAGGTTCAACACATATTAGGTGTCACTGTCAACAGTTCGAAGGACTACATTCTGGTCCTACTGATGAAGTAGCTTAGGATGCAGTGGTCCAACCATTGAAATTATTAAGAAATGCAAAATGATGAGCTCCCATCATGGAGATTCTGATTCAATATCTTTGGGATCTAAGATGAAATTGACTTTGAGAAACTGATGGTCTAATACAAGAAACCTAGGCTCTGGAGCCAAGCGCTCAAGGTCAAATTCTAGGTCTGTTGGATTGAATAGAGAAGCCAGTGGCAGGACCTGGAAATTACCAAATGGTAGGACCTGGAAATTCCCATGAGATGGGCATGTTAACGTTTTTTTGTGTAAAAACAAATAGGACTGTGATGTTATAAATAATGACAACAGCAATGTTTACTGCAGCTTTACAATGTGCCAAGTACTATTCTTAGAGCTTTGTATACATTCCTTCAGTCAATTCTCACAACCCACCCCCTCACATGGTGGGTTCCTCTATTGTTCCCACTTTCCATGTGTACAGAGAGATCCAGAAATCCCAGGCTGCTTAAACAATTTAATCTCAAAGTTCACACTCTTAACTAAAGGCTAAAGCTAAATTGCCTTTTCATAATTCCTTTGGCAAAAACAAAGAAACTTGATACTTTTGAAACACTGCATAGATTAAGGAACTCTCAATTTACAGGTGGTATTATTATTATTATTATTTGTTTTGGTTTGGTTTTTTGCCAGTCCCAGGCCTTGGACTCAGGGCCTGAGCACTGTCCCTGGCTTCTCTTTGCTCAAGGCTAGCACTCTGCCACTTGAGCCACAGCGCCACTTCTGGCCATTTTCTATATATGTGGTTCTGGGGAATCAAACCCAGGGCTTCGTGTATATGAGGCGAGCACTCTTGCCACTAGGCCATATTCCCAACCCCTACAGGTGGTATTATTTAAAAATGTAAATCTAATCTGGGTGACAGTGGCTCATGCTTGTAATCCTAGCTACTCAGGAGGCAGAGATCTGAGGATCATGGTTTATAGACAGAGCAGGAAAGTAAATGAGATGTTTATCTCCAACGAACCACCAAAAAGCTGGAATTAGAGCTATGGCTCAAGTGGTGTGGTGCTAGCCTTGAGCAAAAAAGCTCAGGGACAGTGCCCAGGCCCTGAATTCAAACTCCAGGACTGGCACATACACACATAAAATTAAATTCAATTGTCTGACATTTTATACAGACCTGGGGTATAGAATGTCATCTCACACTTAGGGAATGCGAGAAAGAGAAGCTTCTGTGAGGGGAAAAAAGAGGGGGAGCTGTTAGGTAGACAGGGATAAAAAGTGGTAGACAGAAACATGTGGCAGATAACATATGGGCCATCATGGCACTTCCTTTTCCCATAGTGCCTTGGGCTCCTGCTTAAATGCTTCTTCTTCATTGCTAAACCATTGACGAGAGCCAGGGAAGCACATGTACAAGCCATGAAGCAATCAGCACAAATCCCAAGGGAGGAAATATAGGAGGAGCCTTGTACTATAAAATCCACCCTCTGAGAGGGCAGCATTGCACTACTCTTTACACTGCACTGGACTTTCCTTTTGTAGCTCTCCATTCACTTTCAAATAAACTTGTTCTGTCTGCTTTAAACACTTTCCTGCCTTTTGGTTCCTTAGTGAATGGAGAAAACAAATCCATTTCCTAAGACAGCATCATCTTCAACTAACTTAAGTCTAAAAGGAAGAGCCTGTAGGCAGGAGAGTCTGATTCCTCGTGGTAGGTAACTATAAAGAGTTCAGCAAAAGGAAAGCCTCCTCTCTATCTCTGTCTCTGTCTCTGTCTCTCTGTGTCTCTGTCTCTCTCTGTCTCTGTCGGTCTCTGTCTCTCTCTCTGTCTCTGTCTGTCTCTGTCTCTGTCTCTGTCTCTGTCTGTCTGTCTCTCTCTCTCTCTCTCTCTCTCTCTCTCTCTCTGCTTCTTTGCCTATCTGCCTTATGCTTCTTTGTAGCTCATCATTCTCTACCTCAAGGTCCCCAAAGTGCCAAAGGATGTAAAGGGAGAATCAGACAGGAAAAAGCACAAGGGTCAGAGTCAAAGAAGGAGAAGCAAGAAAGTGAAAGGCCAAGTTTGGAGAATTTCAGAAGAAAGTCTCAATAGGTGTAGAAGCAACAGAGAGAAAGGAAGACTATAAGAGCAAAAAAGTTTTGGTGAGAGAAGCAAAAACTGTAAGAAGCCTTTTCTTAAAACCACAGGATATTGGGGAAATCAGAGGCAGAAAGGATTGAAGCAATATGCTGCCCAGGAGCAGAGGTCACTTTTTGAATTTGTTACTTAAGGGGAAACTAGAGAAAGAATAGTTTTCTCTTAGCAGCTGACCCAGGCTAAACATGTGTATGAATGGTTTGCTCTTTTAAACCTACATTTATATCTGGGTATACAAAAGGAGAATTTAAAAATAAAATCAATATTTAATGGGTTATCCAACATTAATAGCTCTTTTAGGGTGCTACTTAAAAGGACTTCTTTGACTGTTGTTTTTTTTTTTAATGGAATGGCCCTAACAACTAAGAATGGGAGAACAGTAATACCTCATTTGGACTGTGTCCTAGACTTGTAATTAGACTATAGGCTAGCTATTGCCAAAATTCTGGAGATCTTGGTTCTCTGAGGTGAAAGGGGCTTTTCCATCTGGCTGGCAGGAGCCAAAGCTTCCATGGCCTCATCCATTACTTCTCAATGGAAGCCCTGAACAACAGACACTGTCTTCAAAATACCAGCAGTGTTTTGTCCTGTTTCTTTAGAAAGAACAGCATTAAAATTCTTTTCCTAGAGAGTATAAAATAAGAGAAGAATCCATTCTAGTTAGTGCAGCAAAGGGAAGTGTTACACCACTTGAAAATTGCAGTCCCTTTTGGGATAGGTTGGGGTCTTCCTTCGTTTCAGCATTTTTAAAATAAAAGTTCATTAATCCTAGGTACAATCCCAAGGAACAAAGGCTGTTCCGATCCCCTGAGCCAGCTCTAGGTCCTTTACTTCATATGTGATCAACTGTTTTAAAACCTCCCCAAGGGCTGAGGTTGTAGCTCAGTACTAGTGGGCTTGCCTATTGAGCTTGAGGCCTTGGATTTGATTCCAGCACTACAGAAACAAAACATTGCTACTTAAATCTCTGTTTTTGTTAGAGTAAAAAAACAAACAAACAAAAAACATAGTAGCCTTTCCCTTTTTAGATCATAAGAAAAGGTAGATATTTGTGGCAAAAAAAATAGAAAACACAAGCAAGAGAATAAAAATAATCTACAATTCCATTAAGCACGGATAGCCTCTGTTAAAATATCAATATATGTTCATTGCCAAGTTTCCTTTGGAATTATATTTTGACTTGATGTTCATCACACTGAGATTTCCTTTGGCATCCTGCTTTGGAAAAATTAGTGGGCTGTGAATGTTCTCCCATGCCTATTAGCCTTCATGCAACATTCTATTGAGTGGAACAATATTCTATTGCATTATCAATATCTTTGGTTAAAAAACGTTCACATAAGTAGAGTGCTGGTAGCTCACACCTGTAATCCTAGCTACTCAGGAGGCTGAGAGGTGAGAATAACAGTTGGAAGCCAGCATGAGTAGGAAAATCTAAAAAGCCAGACATGGAGGTGATATTCAAGTGGCAGAATGTTAGCCTTGAGTGAAAAAGGGATAGTTCCCAGGCCCTGCATTCAAACTCTAGTACCAGTCCCACCCCAACAAGAAAAAAAAAATCACATAGTTTCTGCTTTGTGTTTGGGATTCTGAAATTCAGAGCTCTGTGTAGGGTCCACGATTGTGGGACTGGTCCTTAGCCTTCTCACTCTATATCCCTTACCACATTGGGTCTCAAGGACTCAATTGCATAGCCAGGAAATGGAACTTACATATTTCTTCTCAAAAGGTTTTCATATTTTCTTCTCTTGATGTTATTTCTCTCTCTGCCATAAATCATATTTTTTCAAACAGAACATGTATATGCATTTGAATTAAATACAAAACTGAAAGAGTATAGTTTGGTACTGAGAAAATGTATAACCCCAATTCTGTGTTTCAAAGGATACTCCAGCTATCAAAAAGATTGATTGAGAATAAAATTGACCACAAATACAGATGTCTACATCTTAAACATAAATAGAATCAGTTTGCTTTATTTGTATTATTGTTATAATTAACCCCAGTGCTCACTTTTTCTTTCCTTCCTGTGCTGCTGAATTTTGCATTTCTGTATCTATCAGAGAGCCAAGAAAATGTAACTAAATGATGCTGCTTCTTAATCCTTGGTAGACTGACTAGGATTGTTGGAAGTCAGCAGAATCAAGGTTGCACACTGCCTACTCTGCCTATAAACATCCCCAGGCATCTCCTATTGCTTTTCTCCACATGGATCTGCCTCATGCCTACCAGGCTGCCACAAAGTCACTTCTTTATGGAATCCTTCTTTCTCTGACCTGAAGCTATAAAACTGTCCTGATGCAAGAAGCACCTTGCATTCCTCTTTCAAAGTATCTTCACACAAAACTGATACTGTGTGGACAAATGAATTTAAAAAAACAAACAGAACGCTGAGCACTCATGGCTCACACCTGTAATACTGGCTACTCAGGAGGCTGAGATCTGAGGATCGCAGTTCCAAGCCAGCAGAGACAGGGAGTCCATGAGACTCTTTCATCCAATTAAGCACCAGAAACCTGGAAGTGGCTCTGTGGCTCAAGTGTAGAGCACTAGCCTGGAGCTGAACTGATAAGGGACAGAGCCCAGGCCCAGAGTTCAAGCCCCACAACCAACAACAACAACAACAACAAAAGTGAAAATGCTGTGCTTTTTGTATGAACACAGTCATAGGATTTCAAGCACTCACTTCTATACCTCCTTCTTAGGGAAAAGTTCCCAGCTCTCTCATTCGGTAATAGCGCTCCCACCATTTCACCTCAGCCATAATCCTCTTCTCTTGCAGTCTTTATAACAGCACAACTTGACATATGTTTTTTAATGTATTGTGTGCTCTCCCAGAAAAGCCTATAAGGAGAAGGATATTTTTACTCATGGAACTTTCATACTTAGAGTAGTCACCAGTGCATACATAGTATGAGAATAATAAATACTAGTTGAATTTAAGGAGGGAATAAGTGAGTGAATGAATGAATCAGATTCTTGTGTAGCATAATTGGGCCATTTTGGTTTTCTGAATAGTCATGTTGGCTTTCAGCAAAGTCCAATACATTCTCTAATACAGAGACATAAAAGAATAAAAAATTCTTAGTATTTTCTTCATTAATTGTACTATTTCTATCATTTGTTAGTTTTAGAGTTGCCACTACCTAATGATTAACTTCCAATAGTGAGTTGACAATGTGATCAAATAAAGAATTTTATTGAGTATAACAAGCAGCAAACTTTTCCATGTTTTCTAATGTGTTGATTCTGAAGATATGACAAGGTAGTGCTGAAAAACATCAAGCTAAATATTCTCCTTTCAGACTATAAACCATGATATCAACTGGATAAAATGATATGCAACTACATAGAAAGCAAATAATGTAATAAAGATGTTACATAAAGGTAAGATACTCCCATTACAAATGTGCACACACGCACAAACTTAAATTCAGAGCTATCTCAATAATTTCTTTTGTCAAAGAGGCAATGGAATAAACTTTCTACAAAGTGGCTTATAATAATGAAAATAATTTTTAAAAGGAAACTATGAGGGCCAAGTGTCTCTGAACACATTGAGTGCTTTCTGGCACTGCTTCATGTTATTCTGGTTTTCTCTCCGTAAAGTCCCAGTGATCCACCCTCAAGTTGGCCAGCCTTGAGATGACTTGCCCTGGTGTGGCTGTAATCCCTGGAAAATTCCAAGCTGATCTGCTTTAAGACATCAGAGCCCTTTAAAAAAATTTTATTCCAATGGAGTAATTGAAAACTATCAAGAGTTGTATTACACATTTCCAGTTCCCAGATGAAGTTCAAAATAACCTAGAGTTAAGTGGTGCTTAGCCTTCTTGTTACTTTCAGGAGTTGTCTGGCAGGAAGCTCTGTTTCTGGGGAAGACAGAAGCTTACAGGAGTGTGCAGAGCTAAGCACCCTGCCTGGTAGCACAGCCCCCCCCCCCTCCCCTCACCAGGACCATTGCTTTAACCAGGGGTCCCACTGTGGGACCCAAATGAGCAAAAGTGTTTGTTTTCCCGCCCACCCCACCCCCCTCTGAGGCTATAGATTTAGTGACTTCCTACTTCCCAGAGAAGGCAGGTTTTAGAAAATGTAGATGCTAGCTCTTCTCATGAAATCCTCACTTTGCTCAGTCCTCTGCTCTTTTCCTCCGACACAAGGCCATATTGGCATCTTGGAGACTTAGTCATGACTCTGGTTCATTATAATATTTAAGAGTTAACCTTTCCGAGTAGGTGAAGCTGAAATAGTTGGCAACCACCCTATTAAAATAACATTTCCTCTCCCACTCCTGCCTAGCCCTAGGAGTTAGACATCTAGCTGACACACAACCATTTTACTGTTGCAGAGGGAAAGAATACATTAAGGCTCTCGTTCTGTTTAATACTTCAGACTGGATTGTAAGCATCCAGCTGTCTTCATTTGCAAGGCAGCAAATATTTTCATCCTCCAAGAATGGGGCTATTGAACAATGGTAAATGAATGAAGTTCAATGCACCTATTTTTAGTACGGCAATTGTAAGTTAAAACAGTGAAATAACAATCCTGCCCAAGCTTGTCTGAGAGCTCCTTTCCATTTCCTCAAAGCAAGCCTTTCTTTGTTTGGTTGTAGAGACTTGTTGCTTGTTTTCCTCCTGGTGAAAAATAGGTAAAACCTAACATTCTTTCTAAACCAAGTGAATGGTGTGTCTGAAACTGTGGTTTGGGCTAGACCCAATCCTTCCCCTGCCCCTCCTTGTCTTTATTTACACAGTACAGGGACAGGATTCCTTTTCCATAGGCTTGGTAAATCACCAAGCACCAATTTATTTGTCTGTCTATCAACTATCTGTCTCTCTATGTATCTATCTATCTATCTACCTAAGTTTTAATTTCAGGATGCCTTATAAATTCGTTGTTTAGGAAGAAGCAGGAGGGCTGGGGATATGGCCTAGTGGCAAGAGCGCTTGCCTCTTATACATGAGGCCCTGGGTTCGATTCCCCAGCACCACATATACAGAAAACGGCCAGAAGTGGTGCTGTGGCTCAAGTGGCAGAGTGCTAGCCTTGAGCGGGAAGAAGCCAGGGACAGTGCTCAGGCCCTGAGTCCAAGGCCCAGGACTGGCAAAAAAAAAAAAAAAAAAGAAGCAGGAGAACTGGAAATATAGCTCAGAAGTAGGGTGCTTGTCTGGCACGCATGAGGCCTTGAGTTCCATCAACATAACTGCAAACAAAGGAAAAGAAAATAAAGAAAAGTTAGCTTACATATGTAATCTGAGCAACTCGGGAGCCTGAGATCTGAGGATCACAGTTCAAAGCCATCCTGAGTAGGAAAGTCCATGTGATTCTTATCTCCAATGAACTACCAAATGGTGGGGCTGTGGTTCAAGTGGTAGAGTTCTACCTTTGAGCAAAACAGCTAATGAATGGGGCTCAGGCCCTGAGTTCAAGCCCCAGTATGGACACAAAAATGAAAATAAACAAATAAAAACAATAAAGAGGAAAAAGCCCAACCTATACCTCACTCTTTCACTCCTCATTTTCTTTCCTTGATTACTTACTGATCATTCTTCAAATGTTGCTCATGGACCTTCTGCAAAGCAAGCATGCAATGCAGAGGCTTTCCCCTCCTCCAGTTGCAATACTTTCCTCTCCAGGTCTCTGCACACAGTCAGTTCTCAGTGCATGTGCCAACACACTGGGGAGAGTGGGCTCAGGGCACTTCACTAGGGAATGACTGGGAAGATCTAGGTAAAAGCTTCTTGAGAAACAAGCCTGATTATCATCGAGATCCATAGATTACACATCAGTCATGTTTTTCTGTACAGATGAGGACCCAAAGGGCCTTGTGTTTGTTTTTTTCTTATTTCTGTTTCAGCAAATTTTAAGCTGAAGTGTGACTTTTCATGTACAGTAATGGTGAGGATTTTGCTGTGCTTTGAGATTTGCTGTCATCCAGTTTCCTGTTCATTTCTGATATTTAAAACCAATTCAGCAATGGCAGAGTCTGTTGCTCTGGCCTGCCCAGGTCATTAGGACTTGATTCATTAACAGAGTTCTTCCTCTCATCTGAGTGTTGCCCTCACCTTTTTTTTTTTTTTTTTAACAATTTTTCCTTTTTAACAGCTTCCATTTTGAAATAGAAACATTTTAAGTGCTCTTTAAAGACATACACTTGGGAATCCATTGATAAAGGAACCACTCATGCGATGAAACATTTAAAGGAGCTGAATGTGTATTTGAATATAGCCTCCACAGAATGCAGAGAACAAAAAAAAAAATTAAACTTCAGATTTAAAAATACCTAGTACTTTGCACTAAAGTCATTTCAAATTCAGTGTGTGTTACTAACATCCATGGAAACTTATTTTTTTTTTATAGATGTATTATACAACAAAGTTATCTTTCTCTCTTACACATTATTCTCTGTGCTTGTGATTGTGTGTTACTCTGAATTCCATCCTTATCCGTACCCATCTTCTTGAATAGGTGTTTCAAAAGGCAACAGTGAGGCTGGGGATATAGCCTAGTGGCAAGAGTGCCTGCCTCGGATACACGAGGCCCTAGGTTCGATTCCCCAGCACCACATATACAGAAAACGGCCAGAAGCGGCGCTGTGGCTCAAGTGGCGGAGTGCTAGCCTTGAGCGGGAAGAAGCCAGGGACAGTGCTCAGGCCCTGAGTCCAAGGCCCAGGACTGGCCAAAAAAAAAAAAAAAAAAAAAAAAAAGGCAACAGTGATACCCTAAGCTCCAATTCAAAAGGATATTTTTTCTCTTGGTCTTTGGTTTTTTGAACTTGGGAACATCACAAAGAGTTTAATATTGGAGAAAAAATCATGACTAAACTTAAATTTGACATATATTAAGTGATCTACAACAGCATTTAGCTGTTTAGACATTGGATGTCAATATAAAAGCAAGCATTGTAAATAGTTTTAATTGACAGTGCTACTTTTACTTTACTCAACCCAATCTTTTTGCTTTATTGCATGTCATATTTTCCATCTGTCAAGTATGATGTTAAACATTTATTTGGTTGGTCATGGGGCTTGAACTCTGGGCCCGGAGCTGTCCCTTAGCTCTTCAGCTCAAAGCTAGTACTCTACTACTTGAGCCACATAGCCACTTGGAGTTTTCTGGTGGTTAATTGGAGATAAGAGTCTCACAGACTTTCCTGCCTGGGCAGACTTTGCACTGAGATCCTCAGATCTCAGCCTCTTGGGTAGCTAGGATGACAAGTGTGAGCCACTGGCACTTGGCTAATGCTAAACATTTTATACTCACCATTTCATCTAATCCTCATATACTTGCAAATATTTTTGTTTGTTGGTACTGGTGCTGGTGCTTGGACTAAGGGACATTCTCTCACTTGGAATTTTCACTCAAGGCAGGCTCTCCAGCTCTTGAGCAAAGCCTCCACTCCCAGCATTTTTGCTGGTTAATTGGAGATAAGATCTTACAGACCTTTCTGTCTGTGCTGGGTTTGAACTGAGATTCTCAGACCTGAGCTTCCTGAGTAGCTGGGATTTACAGGTATTAGCAACCATGCTCATCTGTTGCAGAAATTATCTTTGGACTTGGGATATACTTCAGTGTTAGAGAGCCTTGTGTGCTTGAGTAATGATACCTCGCATTGAAGAAAAGAAAACAAAATTTTACCAGTGATGAAGGGGGAAACTCAGAATGTTGGAGTAATTTATCCAAGATCACATGTCTAATGAAGAAGGAAGAGACGAGCTCATCTTTGTCAAAGAAAAAGCACCTGTTCTCAATTCTCATCATCTATACACAAGATCAATTTAGATAGGTTTTCCTGGTACCGTGTATTTTATCTATTTATTTGTTTGTTTAACCAAGTAGTTGAAAATTTTGTTAAAACTCTATTTTTGTGGAATGAGTCTTTATAAAAAAAAAAAGGCTAGGGGGCAGTCGGATGCTGGTGGCTCAGGCATGTAATCCTAGCTACTCAGGAGGCTGAGATCTACGGACTGTGGTTCAAAACCAGCTGGGGTAAGACAATCTTTGAGACTCTTATCTCCAATAAACTACTCAGAAGAAGCTAAAAGTGGCACTGTGGCTCAAGTGGTAGAGCACTAGCCTTGAGCAAAAAGAGGCTCAGAGGCAACACCCAGATTCTGAGTTCAAGCACCAGGACCAGCAAAAAAAGAAAAAAGAAAAAAAAGTAAAATAAAAAGGCATCTTCATATTTTCCAAACTCAAGCATTATAAAAACCAATCCCGGGGCTGGGAATATGGCTTAGTGGCAAGAGTGCTTGCCTCATATACATGAGGCCCTTGGGTTCAATTCCTCAGCACCACATATACAGAAAATGGCCAGAAGTGGCGCTGTGGCTCAAGTGGCAGAGTGCTAGCCTTAAGCAAAAAAGAAGCCAGGGACAATGCTCAGGCCCTGAGTTCACGGCCTAGGACTGGCCAAAAAAAAAAAAAAAACAAAAATAAACAACAAAAAAAACCCAATCCCTACTAGATAAAGCTACCACACCACATATTTTAATACTCACCAAACACATCCATTGATTCCATCAGTTACTTTGGCAGTCAATAAGCGTTTAAGTTTTAGAGATCCTGAAAGATAGGATGTAGTCTCACTGGTCAAAGCATTCATGGTTCAGGAGGAATATAGGTCAACAAGCACATTTATATTCCAGTGAGATAGTTACCATAAGGAAGAGATGGACTGTGTAGTATGAGAGTGGAGAATGGCCAAGATCTGCTTGGGGAAGCCATGAAAATCTTCAAAAAATGGCTTTGATCTGAACGGACACTTGAAGGACTGAGAAAAGGGTGAAAGGCACCTGTGCCCCATTATGTGAGATCACTAAGCTTTTAGATCTCTTCATTCCTCCAAAGTTTGTGCACAGCTGGAATAACCAGAGCCCCTCCTTATCAAGAAAAACTGTAAATTTAGAAAGAAGAGGTCTGAATTTCCTGACCTAATGTTCTATTAATACTCAATTCCAAGCTGTGTCTCATGGTGTACACCTGTGATCTCAACACTTGGGAAGTTTATGCAGAAAGATTGTGAGTCTCAGTCCAACCTGGGCTACATAGTAAAACTCTGTCTCAAAAGAGGCCAGGGAGAATGGCTCAAGTGTTAAAGCATGGCCTAGCAAGCACAAGGTCCTGAGTTCAACTCCCAGTACCATTAAACAAACAAACTGTCCTATTTCCTTTGTTTCTAATGTGCAGTTTTAGCAGTTCTTTGTCCACAGCAATAGCAGCATCTGAGAACTTGGAGATGTTCAGTCCTCGGCTGCATCCCAGATTTACAGAGTCAGAACATGAGAGGGGCCCCGTCATTCATTTTAAATGAGCCCTCTGAGTGATTCCAATGCCACTGGAGTTTAAGAGTGATGGCTGCACCCTCCTCCTTCTGCTTTAGAATAGTAACGTTAATTTCTCTGACAATCTTCAGAGGGAGGCTGCATCTGCTTTGTGCACCTGGTGACTATCCCAACATCTGACTCATAGTAGGTGCTCAATAAATATTTATGGAAATGCTGAGTGAATAATCAAGACTGCATCTCACAAGCATTTAGGAAGCTTTTCATACTAACCCCCCCCCCCCCCCCCACCAAGAGCTAATGTTCCACTGCATTTCTGACAGGAATGGGAGAGAGTAACTGACTAGCTGTCAGGGACTTTTCTGTGCTCTCCCAACATCCTCACAATGACTTTAGAAGTTGCATTGTCACCACAGGCTCAGAGAGGGATGTCATGTTCTCAGGATCACAAGGCTGGTAGGGATGCACACCAGGGGCCCGATAAAACTCTTGCTCTATTCTACTCACTATGGTATACCAGTCAGGGACACCACTAACAGCCAGAAAGGGGACACACAGAAGCTGAGCTCCCTAGAGGAAAAAGAGAATTCCATTAACTTCACAGTTTTACCTGTCATCATCACCATCACCTCTACACGTTGGTTCATTAATTTTAATTGGTGGGACACTGCTAAGCAGCTTCCAGACCTGCCAGCATTATATCACAAGCATTTGATACTGTGGCTGTCTCTTCTCTGGAATAGTCTCCTCTTTTCTCACCAGTGGCCATGACCCTACACTACCATCTCTCTTCTGCCCATCTGATATGCTTCTTATTCACCAATTTACCCTTCCTTCTTCCCTCCCCCACTTCTTTCCTCCTCTCCACTCCCCCTCCCTTTTCCTTTCCTTCTTCACACCTTCTTTTCTCCTTTCCTTTTCTCCCTTTCCTCTTTCCACACATCTGCCCCTGGCCACATTAAGCACTTGTTAGGCTTATCTAGGCATACTCTACTTTCCTGGAGCCTACAGTAGGGGAAAGAGTCACAAACAAGCAAATAAACTGGTTAGAGCTTCTGTCCAGTACAGTGAAATAATCACATGGGGGGGGGGGTGCTGCTCTATAGAGAATGGTAGAATGGTGAAAGGAACTGCCAGGAAAGCAGTGGATATTGAAGTCTGTGGAGTGGGAGGCCACAGCTGGGGCCAGCATAGAAGTGGGTGGGAATGGGGAGAACAAGGAACCAGGAGGGCAAAGAAGGGGTCTGACTTCATCGACAGTGCTTTGGAAGCCTTCAGAGGGATCCAAGTGGACAGTGACACAGTCTGACTTGCACTTAGACAGCATAGGGGGAGGCAGTGTCTTTCCAGCTATTTCTGGAGAAAGAGAAAGGTAAGTGCTTTGCCTTCATATCCCAACGTCTTTCTCATAAAATATCCTAATTAGGACTCATATTCTTCCTTCTGGTTAAAAGAGTGAGGATTCCATTCTACAGCAGCCATGTTTCAGAGGGGGCAGGAGAGGGAGGGAGGCGTGAGCATTGGTCATATAAACAATATCAACAATCCTATGGTAATACTGAGGCTGAGTGTCACAGTGACTGTATACATGCACTATAAATACTTATACATTTCAAAGTTCAACAACCTTATCAGAGTGTGTGTCATTATCTGTATTTCTAGAATAGGGCCAGAGAGATTAATGATTGTGCCCAAAGGCATATAGGTAATGGAAGAAAGAAAGAAAGGGAGGGAAGGAAGGAAGGAAAGAAGGAAAGAAGGAAGGAAGGAAGGAAGGAGGAAAGGAAGGAAGGAAACAGCAAATAAACACAATTTCTATTATTTCTTTTCATTTTCTCCTTATAATGTTCATTGTGGGAACTTCAAACTGTACAAATACATAAGGTAGAAGGCTAATTCTTCCCCTAAGGTGTGACTGGATTGCACAATGGTTTTTCCTCTCATAATGCCAGAAAGCTGTCACGTGTCCAAGTCCTAGGCTGGGAATGCCTGGTCCTCTCTAAAGCTGGTTGCAAACAAAGCGAGATGAAACTACTTTCTTACCATCTCTGCTACAGGAAGTGGATGCCAAATTGTTCTGGCTACAAAGAGAGCCACACCCTTCAGGGGCATTTTAGTGACTACTGAAGGAAGGCCAGAAATAGCAGGGAGTGACAAGGACAGGTTCCCTTCACCTACCCAACAAGTAAGAATGAGAAAAGAGAAATCTGGTTGTTGTTTCTGTTTTCATGGCTCATTAAGAGATGTCATTTGGGTGGGTTTTTTTTTGTCGTTGTTTTGTTTTGCTTTTGTTTTGTTTTTGGTCACAAAAAAGATGGCTTTCGGCAAGTATCAGCAGAATCATCTTCTGGTATGGAATATAAACTTGAAATGCTCACATTTCTACAATCCTACAGCCCCCCAAACAGTTTTCCAAACAGAGCCAGGCCACCCTAACTGTTGAATAGGAAAAGTAATTAGCCTGCTTGTGTGAACTATCTAGTCTTTTTTTAGGACCGGAAATCAAATGGGAAGGGTTCCCTCCTGTTCCAAGTGAGTTCCAGAAGAATTACTCACGCTCCTTAACCTATGAGTCACACAGGAGTCTAGGAGAGTGTTTCCAAAACAGGCTGACAATTAGATAAACAAAGCAACTGATATGGGACCTTAGAGTGGCTGAGCTGCAGCTAGCCAGGGCCGGGGGCTGGATGGAAAGGGGAGAGAGGGTGAAGCTGGATGGAGCCGATTTCTCTGAGGAATCCCTGGACAACCAGAGTTCCACACAACTTGGAACATTGCCTCCCAGACAACACTCATTAGAAGGCTTCTTTTCAAAGCCTTCATTGACTTTGTGTGTGTAGAAGTACAGCATCTTTTCTCCAATAGACTTGACTGCCATCTCGTTGTACTGCTCGGCTTTGCCTATCCGTGTGATTTGGCATCTCACAACGCAGGATATTAATCATGTCAGGACTCTGGGCTGAGTCCCAGGGTCCCATGTAAAGCCAGAAAAATAGTTCCTAAATGCAGAGGCTTTCCTAACCTGAAATATAGAGTTGTCAAGAAAGTGCTGTTTGGGAAATAACCCATGACCTAGCAGATTCTCTCCTGAGCAGGTAAAGGTTCAGCTCCCCATTTCTCTTAAGGAAGAAGTGTGCACTCAGAGCTCAGAGCCTGCTAAGAGCTACAGGTATCTCCCAGGGAAGGTTTAGAGGCTTCATGGGGCCACACCATTATCCCTCCATCTCATCACCAGAGAAACATCAAGGTGATGTGCCAGGCTCTACACTGCCACAGGGAAAGGGCAAAGACTTGACTGATCCTTTCATCCATCCCTTTCTAAACCTATTAAGATCAGAGGCCAGCTGCAAGATGGCTGGCCAAGAGTGAGGTGGAGGGTGTGTGTGTGTGTGTGTGTGTGTGTGTGTGTGTGTGTCCCAAATAGAGATCCAGGCTGTCCTGCTCGCCTATGGGAGCAGAGTGAGAGGTCTTCCCAAACACAGTCCCAGCCATCTTCCTCTTCCCAGAAGTCTTTGAGGGGAGCCTTCCCTGTGTACACACCTACAAAAATTCCAAAGTTTTCCAAGGGCCATACAAGGCCCTTCATTCCTTGACTCTCAGACTCCCTTCCAGCCTCATCAACAGCCACTCCCTGATCCACTAACCACACACGCTTGCTAATCATGTCCTGACAACATTGTGTACTTTCAGCTCTGCCTCTTTGATTCCTGGGGCTTCTGCTTGGAATGGCATTCCCATCCACCTGTGGGGTGACTGCTTGGGGCCCAGGCCCTGTCTCACTTCTCCTGTGGGAGCTTCTTGCTTCCTTCCTCTCACAGGGTTGGTGCCCCCTTGGTCCACCCTCCATCACAGGGGATGCTGCTTCTCTGAAGTCCTTACCTTGTCGGGATTGGTCCATGTGATAGATCTCCCAGAACCAGGGCTACCCAGGAGTGGCGCTGTGTTGTTCCATCTTGGACTTTTGGAATCTACAGTGCTTAATTGAATCAAGGAGAGTTTCCACTTGAACTGTTACACTTTTGCTATTCAGATAATGGTTAAACATTTTTTTAAAAGCTGCTAGGCATTGGTGACATACAACTGTACCCCAACAACTCAGGAGGCTGAGATCTGAGGATTATAGTTCTAAACAAACTTGGGTAGGAAAGTCTATGAGACTCTTATCTCCAAATAACAAGCAAAAAGCCAGAAGTGGAGCTGTGGCTCAAGTGGTAGAGCACTAGCCTTGAGTAAAAAAAAGCCCAGCAGCAGCACCCAGGCCCTGAGTTCCTGCACTGTGTTGATGCCAGTCTGGGTGTTCTTCTTAAAGTTTTTCTTCTTTCTGCCTTTTTTTTAAATGTCAAAGTAACTTTCAGTAGTACTCAGCGTGCACCACAAGACATGGTGTTTAGTTTCAAAAGGGTAATGATTTCAGGGTGCACTGGTTTCTATGTTTAATTTTTTTTTTATGAGAGGGACAGATAGCAGCAGATCTGTATTACATGCCAAATCTCTATCTGTCAATTGTCAACCCCCACATACACTCATGCACAAACTCACACTCACAGAATCTTTTACTGACACATAAGTGAGGCATTCAGTCCTCGACTTAGTGTGTGATCATTTTAAGTGCTACATGATACAATAAACCCATTATTGAGCAGGAGGGCACCTGGATCTCCAGCAGGGCTCTAGGTGAGATAACAAGAGACCTTCAAGGCAATTCATTGTGTTGTTTTGGAAAACAGCCACACTAACTTCCTTTCCAGCTTCAAACAGGCCTTTTCTTTTCTCAATGTTTAGCCATGGTCTTTCTGCTTTAAAAGACTTCTCCCTTCACCTCAACCCTTCTTTAGGTTTTAGCTCAGACAGAGCTGCCATAAAGGGGGAGCTGCTTAGATACAGCTGCTCACTGTCCCTGTGACAAAGCTGTCCCAAGTTCTTCACAGTCCTTGACAATGATTTCATATCACTGAAATTTAAATGAAAAGCTTTGCCTGTTTCTCCCATTGGCCTGAATGCAATTTAAAAGGAAGATTTGTTTTGAGTTTTACTTTATATTGTGTAATAGATACTCAATAAATACCTTTGAGTGAATGAAGGTGCTTTTTTAAAAAATCAACATTCTACTTGGAACCTGGAGGAGTAAATATTTTGAACCCAATGCCTTTTCCTCCCAATCCCACTCCCCATTCTCCTTTACAATGATCACACATGGAAGTGGCACTGTGACTCGAAGTGGTAGAGCACTACCCTTGAGCAAATAAGAGCTGGGAATGTGGCTTAGCGGTAGAGTGCTTGCCTAGCATGCATGAAGCCCTGTATTTGATTCCTCAGTACTATATAAACAGAAAAAAACGGAAGTGGTGCTATGGCTACAGTGGTATAGCGCTAGCTTTGAGCAAGAAGCAGCCAGGGGTCTGGGAATATGGCCTAGTGGTAAAGTGCTCACCTCGTATACATGAAGCCCTAGGTTCGATTCCTCAGCACCACATACACAGAGAAAGCCGGAAGTGGCGCTGTGGCTCAAGTGGTAGAGTGCTATCCTTGAGTAAAAGGAAGCTAGGGACAGTGCTCAGGCCCTGAGTTCAAGCCCCAGGACTGGCCAAAAAAAAAAAAAAAAGAGCTCAGGGACCTCTGAGTTCAAGTCCCACAACCGACAAAAGAGAGCGAGAGCGAGAGAGAGAGAGAGAGAGAGAGAGAGAGAGAGAGAGAGAGAGAGAGAGAGAGAGAGAGGAGAAAAGAAGAGAAAGAAAGAAAGGAAAAAAGAAAAGAATGTGGAGTACTACATACCTATAATTCTAGCTACTTAGGAGGCAGAGATCTGAGGATTGTGGTTCAAAGCCATCCTGGGCTAGAAAATGCATGAGACTCTTATCTCCAATTAATCACCAGAAAACCAGAAATGGCACTGTGCCTCAAAGTGGTAGAGCGCTAGCTTTGGTCAAAAAGAGCTCAGGGACGTAGCACACAGGCCCTGAGTTCAAGCTCCATGACTGACAACAAACAAGCAAGAAAGCAAATACCAAAGCCCCTCTATGAGTCAATAGGAGCCTTGTACCTCTCACAGGCACCGCATCCCTCAGCTAGGATGCGGTTCCCCCTCATCTCCACTTACCACATTTATTTCTGTCTACCTAGCATCCACGTTTCATTTCATTTAGCTCTTCCATCATGACATCTCCCTCAGATGATTGGTTTCCAGACTCCTGAGGCACTTCACTTTTCTTCCATATTTTCCTGTGCTTTTTCTTACATTAGAAAAATTAGGAAATGCAAATATTCCAGGTGTGTTTAAGAAAAAAAAGGTGAAATACTGCCTTCTATTCTCACGGCTCCAGACCATGATAGCACGGAGTTCTTGTCTCTGCATTTACAAACACATCAAATCTTTGATATTTTTCCTTTCCTTCCTTTGTCTCCCTCACTCCTTCCTTTCCTCTTTTCTTTCTTTTTTATCCCTCTCTGCATCCTCCCCCCTTCTCTCTCTGTTTCTCTCTCCTCCTCTCTTTCTTGGTACTAGAGTTTGGACTGAGGGCTATCCACTCTCTTTTTTAAAAAATTTATTTATCAATTAAACAAATTTTTTTGACAAGGTGTTGTGTAAAAAGGGTACAGTTACATAGTAGGGCAGTGTGTACATTTCTTGTGATATCTTACACCCTGTTTTTCTTTCCCTTCCCTAGGTCAGGTAGACATATATACAATACACAATATACCAAGAACATATACAGTAGCCATGTGGCCTGCGCCCAAGAAAATCCGCCTAGGGCTTTAAATGTAATGTCTACAATAGACAGTATGTCTACAATAGTCTTATATGAACGTACATACATAGCTTTTGAGCTATTGTATTCCCCTGAGAGGTCAATTTTTGACCTTTATATGTTGAGTAGTTGTTTGGTTTTAGTTACATAATGTTGGGTCACTGATCCAATCCTGTGGGAAATGCCATTTGACAAGCAGTTTTTGGTTTCACAGACCTGGTCTCTACTGTCTCTCTGTCACCCCATCTTAACAGTCATATATCAGGGAGATCATGCCGCTTTGTTTTCTGTGTTCTAGGCTTGTCTCGCTCAACATTATTTGTTCAAGTTCTGACCATTTCCCTGTGAATAACAATATTTCACCATTCCTAATCACTATGTAGTATTCCATTGTGTATAGGTACCATATTTTTTGGATCCATTCATCTGTGGAGGGGCATCTGGGTTGTTTCCATATTTTGGCTATTGTGAATTGTGCCGTGATAAACATGGAAGTACAAATGTCTTTTTGATATCTTGGGACCTGCTGTTCCGGATAGATGCCTAGGAGTGGCATGGCTGGGTCATAGGATAGGTCTATATTGAGCTTTTTGAGAAACCTCCATACTGTTCTCCAAAGTGGTTGTACTAATTTGCACTCCCACCAACAATGGAGAAGGGTTCCTCTTTCCCTGCACCCCCTCCAGCATTTGTTGTTGCCTGAGTTCAGAGTATAGGCCATTCTAACTGGAGTGAGGTTATCCACTCTTGTTTGTTCATCTGGCACCCTACCACTTGAGGCCTGCCCCCAGCTCTGCTTTTTACTGGTTATTTTGATGATAGCATCTTCAGACTTTTCTGTGCTGCTGGCTTCAAACTCCAGTCTCTATATCTCAGCCTCCTGCATAGCTAGGATTACAGAAGTGAGCCACTGGTACATGGCTCAACTCTTTGCTTTTGAATTAAAGAAGGAACTGCTATATGCTTTGAGAAAGCAAAACAGAAAAATGAAACAAAAACTCCCAAAGCACCAGATCATTTGGCAATGTTTTTCCATCACTATCTAGTTTTATTAGAATAGAGAGTAACTCTGATTTCAGAATGACTGATTATTGGCCCAGTGTGAGCTTAAACCATCATTTAAAAAATCATTTTCTTGGTGGCTATTGGGTAGATTCTATTTTTTAAAATTTTCACATAATGCTGATACATTCAAGTGGTTACTTCTCTGGGAGATATTCCTAAAAGTGGAATTGTTGGAGCAAGTAGCATGGCATTTTATATTTTGACAGCTCAAGCCCAATGTCTTCTAAAAAATAAAAGGCAGTACTTATTTATACTTCCCACCCATTCTCTTGCTACTGTTTCAGTTCAGTCATTCAACAAAATTTTATTGAGCACTTGCTGTGTTTTATAAAGGAGCAAGTAAGATACAGTAGTGAGTAACATAAGCATTGTTGCCAGCCCACTAGCCCTTTAAGCTTAGTCTAATAGAACAGACATACATAGTCATATGACATACATAGTCATATATATGTTCTATCATCTACCTGCTATGTGTGTTTGTATATTTTGTAAAAGTACAGAATGAGGAGGAGGACAAGGGAAAGGGAAGTCAAGGAAGGACAGTTTGAGGAAGTGATATTTAGGCTGAGATCTGCAAGATCAATATGTTTTAGCTGGTGAGGAGTAGCAGAATCTAGAAAGAACAAGGAGAAGGAAGGAGAAGTGGCAAAGGCTCTAAAGTTGGAGTGAGTATGGCTATTTCAAGAATTTGAAAGAGGCCAGTGCAGCTGTCATGCGGGGAACGCAGTGGAGTGAGCAGGTCTGAGCCATGGACAAAAGGCCAGATCATGCAGGAGCTTAGGAAGAACATGGGAAAGGTTCAGAATTTACTCCAACACTCTCCAGAAACAATGGCAGCTGTAGTGAACCTCTCTTCCCTTTCTCTTTCCTTATTCTGTATGAGGATGCATCTCATAGAGGATTCTCTGGTCGTTGGGCCTTCTGGCTACTCAGAGTCATGGGTGAGTGTCCCTGGATGGTGGATTTCTGAATCCTGATATCTCGCAGGTCCTTTCTTCCAGCTATCTACCAGGAACATCCCCTTGAGAATCAAGCTGTTTCCTATGTGTAAATGTTAGAAATGAATCTTATCTTCCTTTTCAAAAACTTCTTCCCCAACTGGATATGGTAGCACCTTCACTCAGAGAGTAAAAGTGGCAGAATTTTGAGTTCAAGACCAGCCCAAGCTACAAAGCAATTTCCAGGCCAGCCTGAGCTAGACTCTGTTTCAGAAAAAAAAAATCCTTCCTTCTGTGTTTCCCATCCTGACTCATAACATCCCCATTTGCTTCCCCTTTATCCAGAGTGGAACTACTGGGGTCTCTTGAAAACCCCCTCCCATCTATCCATCCATCCATCCATCCATCCATCCATCCATCCATCCTGAGGACATAGCAAGAGGCAAACCCTTAGAACTTGTGTTCTAGCAAGGGTGACCAAGAGTCCACATCAATCTATATTATAATGTCAGCTAGAAATAGATAAATACTATGTATAAAGATAGAGCCGGTGAAAGGTGGTGGGATGGGGTAGAGCTTGTTTTAATCTGCTCTCTTTGAGGAGTTGTATTTGAGCAGAGGCCAGAGGAGATGGGGGCTCATGCTATGTGGACATTTGGGGAAAGAGTGCCACAGGAAGGGGAACAGCAGCCGTGAAGGCCCCAAGGCAGAAAGATACTAAAGAACTACAGAAAGGTTAACAGCTCCAATGCGTCTACTCCCATCTATAAGGTAAGGAGATGAAGCCAGAGAAACAGTGCCTGATATTGTGCTGTTATAAGTTGCAGGAGTGGGATGGAGTTTGTAATTTAATTCTAAGTGTGATAAGAAACCATCAGAGGATTTCAGTGACAGATGTGATAGGATCTGCCATACCATTCCAAGGAGTTCCCCACCCTGGGTTGCTGTGTAAAGAACAGACAATAAAGTGAAGGTCACATAGTAATCCGTGCCCTCCCCACACTCACACCTCCACCTGCCCTTCCCATCCTCACAGCCGCTGCTTGCAGTCTACGTCGACCATCTCATGCTTGAATTTTTACAATGGTCTCACAAATGATCCTGTGGGATAGAGCTTTCATCTACACAAATCTGAAGAAATTTGTCCAAGCTTTCAATTGCTCCCTACCACACAGAACTTGAGCACCATTTATTTAGTCTTATACTGAAGTCTCCTGCTTGCTTTTTAACCCCCTTTCCCAGTATTGCCCTATTCAAGTATTGCAGGTTTCTCGTATACACGTCTGGCCTTCCCACTGCCACAGTTCTGCCCAAGGCAATCATCATTCCAGAAAGCCATCTCTTGTCATTTCTCATCCCTGTAACACTTTGATTTCCTGATCACTGTAGGCAAAAGGGATTCTTCTTGCCTTTGGACTCTTATAACTATTCAGTGTCACTAATCGTTCTCTACCCAAAGTTATAACTCTTTATTGTAAATATGTTATCTTTTCTCTAAATTGTAAATTTCTAAATTATAAATTTCAAGCTCTGTATATCTATTGTGCATTTGCCACCCATACTGCCTAGCCTGTTGCTCACAGTAAGTACATAACACATATTTGTTGAATTAATTAATTCTAAATCCTAAAACCACGCAAGTGAATAATACTTATAAGGCAGGGTATATTGGAAGGATTTATTACATGGCATATACTCAAAGGACAACAGGAGCTCCGGGAGATCCTACTAGATGGTAGATTGGTCCAGGAAGGACTAACAGAGCTGATGTTTCTGGAACAACATTTCAAGTTCTAGGCCAAAACCTTTTTCACAAATTATCTTGTTCTTTTCAGCTGCCCTGTGCTATTGACACTGTGATGATACTCATTTACAGATGTTGAAACTGAGATAGAAGTTAGTTCTAAAAAACATACAGTGATGGGTTTTGGACCTATACCTACCTGGTTGCTTGGCCTACACCAATTACTTTTCAACTTTTAAGAACCTTCAGAACAAAGAATTTGCTGTGGAAATTCTGTCTCATTCCCAAATGTATTTGAAACTACCAAACATGAACTAGGCTACACTGAATATAGAATCAGGACTTGAAGGGGAGGCAGGTATTTCTGGGTCAGAAGGTAGCAGTCTGTGGGCATCCCTGCTCATGAGGGGAGGGTTGACCGCATGAAATGGCTGTGTTGGGGATTCATTGGCAGGGTAAGTGGAGACTATGGAAGGCACTGAATGCCATGCACACTGGCTGAGTGTTGATTTTCTAGAAGTTTGGGGTTTATAAGCAGGATCAGGGCAAGATTCTATTCAAAGAATCCTTATTTGGAAAGACATTTTACTAAGCAGATGAATGGAGTTATAGGATTCCTCAAATCAGCTCTTCCTAGCTAAGAGCTAACAATCTTCTTGGAGAAATACCTGATAGAATACAAAAAAAGAACAATAGTGGCTGTAATTCTAGCTGCCCAGGAGGCTGAGATATGAGGATCATGGTTCAAAGCCCAGGAAAATCCACCTTCAATTAGCCAACAGAAAACTGGAAATGGAACTGTGGTTCAAAGTGATAAAGCACTAGCCTTGAGCATAAAAGCTCAGGAATAGTGCCCGGGCTCTGACTTCAAGCCCCACAACTTGGGGGGGGGGGGGGGGAGAGCGAGAAAGAGAGAGAGAGAGAGAGAGAGAGAGAGAGCAAACAGAGCTGAGGAACTAGAGTTTTAATGGAGCATTGCAGAGAATTTCCTAAAGTTTGTCCCATTGGACCAGGTCTTCAATAGGAGTGGAATGGAAGAACAGATGTGGCTCTCTTTCTGGGTCTATAGGAAATGTTTAGAGGGGACTCCCCCAACCAATCAGATATGGGCTGAATCACTGAGCATTCTCTCACACACAGGTTTCTGGAGAAGAGATGCATTTAAGGTCACCAATCCATCTGCACAGGCAGGAGTCCATGTGAAAAATATGCAGGACTCTTAGCACTCAGCAAGTTTAATGAGAGAACAGGAGCCAAAGTGATCTTAGGCTGGAGAACAACCTTCAGCACCGCACATCCCGCTCCCAGATCGTCTCCTGAGAATTTGGTTGGTATAAGGCAGAGCTAGTAGTTCATAACTGGGGATAATTTTGACCACCAGAGAGCATTTGATAATGTTTAAAGACATTCCTGGTGGTCACAGTGAGGAAGATGCGTTAGTAGCTTCTAGTGGGTAGAATCCAAGGATTATAAACATTTGTGCATGTATGAAACTTGCTTTCACCCCCACTTCATAATAATTATCAGGACCCAATGTCAAGCATTTTGAGATCCCTGCTTTAGTGGTTGAATCATCCTGAGCACAATTACAAGAAGGAACAGCTTCTCAAACTGGGTCATGCTGAGCAATTGAAAAAGCTGGGAGTGTTGTCCAGGAGAAAGCTGTAGGGGCCTGAGAAATGTCTTTGAAAAGGTAGGAGAAATCTCAACTGTACAGTGCAATTGCCCAACTTTCCTCATCATGCACCAGGACTGTTAAGATAGGACTAACTGAACCCACTCTTTGGAAAACTAAGAAAGTCAGTTTTGTGTTGTTGTTTTTTAAATAGCAAACACTTACCAAGCATTTACTATATTTCAGACACAATTTTAAGAGCTGTACCTGTGTCAACAAACCTGTCACAATAAACCTACCTTGCTCATTTTTCCAATGAGAAGATTGAGTCACAGAGAAATGAGTAACTTGACTATGTTCATAAACTCAGCGAGTCACAGAACCAGAATTTGAACCTGGGGAAGCTGTACTCAAAACGAGTGAGCAGTACTGCTGTGCTTCATTGAAAAGAGACAGACCTGGGATCCAGTCCCAGCTTTGCCACTGTATAGTTATTGGCCTGTTACTTAAAAGTCGTGTGCATGTGTGTGCATGCATGTGTGCGTGCATGTGCGTGCACCAGTGCTGGGGCTTGTACTGAGGCCCTTGGTGCTGTCTCTTAGCTTTTTTGCTCCAAGTTGACACTCTATCACCTGAGCCACATCTTCACTTCTGGCTTTTTTTTAACTTTTAAAATTTTTAAATTTTTATTATAAAGATGATGTACACAGGGGGTACAGTTACATAAGCAAGGTAATGAGTACATTTCTTTTTGAATAGTGTTACCCCTCCCTCATTTTCTCCCATCCCCCACCCTGCAACAAGTTGTAAAGTTCATTTCCAACATAGTGTCCAGTGAGTATCCCTGTTGCATTGGTTCACACTTGGTCCCACCAATTCTGTAATTCCCTTTTCCTTCCCCAAATCAGATAAACTTATATGCAAGACAAAGGGGACGGAAATCAGAAACAGTGACCATGGGGAATAAACCAGAGGTGGGGGGGGTGATGAAACACAAAAGAAATAAATGCAAATAGTACACTAAAAAAAGAAAAGAATAAGAAAAAACAACCACACACACACACACACACACACACACACACACACACACACAACCTCTTGTTTCCATATCATGGAGATTGTTTTGATCAGCCTCATTTTATGTGGTCACATGTACATAGCTATTGGGCTATTGTGAATCTCTGCTAGGACTATCCTAGGCATATACTAGGCCTCCTGAGTAGCTAGGATTACAGTGCCTGGCTCCTTAACCTCTTTGAGCCACAATTTCCTCATTCTGCATAACAGGGACTGTGAGGATAAGATGATAAACATTTACAAAGTTCTGCCATTTGATGAATGCAGTTCTCACAACTCAAGGAGAGATGTCTTTATGGCTCTCATTTGATACACAGGAAGCGTATGTGGCTTAGAGAGGTTGAATGACTTGCCCAGGATCACAGAGATAGGAAGTGGAAAGTCAAGATTTAAACCCACATCAGTCTGATGACAGAACTAGTTTAAACCACAAAGCCATTACCTTTACAAGTTCATAGTGAGAATATCACGGCAAAGCATTATATAAATCGCCTGGAACATGGCAAGCAATTAATGATAACTGCTTATGATTGGAATAGTAATCATGGTTATTACCTTCATGACCAGCTTGATCAGGTGTGCATAGAATGATACAATATTGCAGCCAAAAGAACAAGTTCAGCAGAAAATGAATGATGCAGCAGCTTGTGTGTGGATCATAACCCTTCAGCCAGCTGTTCCATAATCCAGAGCTTCAGCCTCCTGGGAAAGCGTTGTCATTTTTGATTCATCTGTCCTGCTGTCTTGCACAGCCTACTATTCATAGACCAGGAGTGGGAGGAGAAGGGATAGTGTGAGGCTAATTTAATGTCAAGCTTCCACAGCCCATACATTTCATAGATTCCACTTAGTCATAATTTAAAAAAAATGAATGTAGTACTTTGTGCTAAACCAGAAAAGTGTCTGCATACTCACATTCTGCATTGCCCATTGAGCCAGAACTTACCTGATGGTGTATTCTGCATAGGAAGAATGTCAGCTGAAAACAATAGCCTGATTCCATTGTGTGTGTGTGTGTGTGTGTGTGTGTGTGTGTGTGTGTGTGTGTGTGTGTTGGGCAGGGGTAGTGGGGTGGGGAGGACTGTGTACGTGTTTTTGCAGAAAGGATGAGCATTTGCCTAGCAGTTACAAAAGCTGCAAGACTGGCAGCACATAGAATCCAGTGATTCTTAAGCATGAAATCATAGCCAAAGGAATATTAGACAGGAAAAGACCAGCAATGTGGTGCTGGGATTGTTCATGATGAAGGAAGGGACTGAAGGCATTGGGAGCCCTAGGCCGGGGCCATAAACTGCTTTGGTGGTGGTGGTGATCAGAGAAACTTTCATAGTGAGGGGGTAATTGAGCTGGATATTTCCTTCCTTCCTTCCTTCCTTCCTTCCATCCTTCCTTCCTTCCTTTCTTTCTTTTTTGAGGGAACATATCAAATTTGAACTCAAAGCACGGAGCCATACCTCCTGCTTGTTTGTTTGTTTTTGTGAGTTATTTTTAAGATATTATTCCTTCTCTCTGAGGTATGTGCCTGGACTAAAAGCTGATTATTTTCAGCTTCCTGCTATTGCCAGGATTACAGATACATGCCACCACATCCAGTTTCTCTCTATTGAGTTGGAGTCTTGTGGACTTTTCTTCCCTAGTCTGGACTTGAATTGTAATCCTCCTAATTTCAGCCTAGTAAATGATCCAGGATCATCATCTTCCCCCCCCCCCCCGCCTCTCCTCTTCTCTTCTTCTTCCCCTTCCTCCTCCTTTCTCCTCCTCCTCCTCCTCCTCCTCTTCCTCCTCCTCCTCCTCTTTCTTTTTCTTCTTCCTTCTTCTCTTTCTCTTCCTCCTCTTCTTTTTCTTCTTCTCCATTTTTAGAACAGTTGCATATAAAAGTTTAATTTCAGAACTGGAGTTATCATTTATAAATACTCCAAAGTATAGTCCACACACATTTAGGTTGAACATATAGGCACAGTATTAAAAAAAAAAAGATTTGTTTCAACCAACCAGAATCTTTAATTAATTTGAAATGAGAAAATAAACCCTGTTTTAGATGTCCAAGCAAAAACCTTGAAGACGTATTGTTAAAAGAACTGAGAATGAATATTTCATTCTGGTTTCCTTGGGATTCTACAGTATTCCAGTGGTGGCTGAATCTTCTCTAGCATAGGAAAAACATTTAAATGTCCAGGGCTAGTTTCACAACTGTAGTGTAATAAACTCCTTCCTTGTTAAGAAGATATCTCCTCTGTAATTTGGTCAAACTTGGGGCCAGCACACATGCTTAAGAAGATATCAGCTAGATCTTGAAGCATGGAAAAGAGTTTGCGAGATGGAGGAAAAGTGAAGATATATCGACAAGAGACAAGAATAGTACTACAAAATTTCTGTGCCTGGTAGGGAGAATATGACATATTTGAAATGATTGTGGTGGGTTGTGGCCAGTGCCAGGTAGAGGGGAGAATGGAGTAAGGAGAAAGTGGTGGTTTAGAGTCCCCACTCAAAGCCCCACAAAGGTGCTGGACAGTCCAGGGTGCTGGGAAGCTTTCTGTCGGTGCAGTGTGGGGAGAAACAACCTGGGTATTGGAATGACTCAGACTTAATTTCAAAGCTGAGTTCCATTACTTATTAGCCACATGACTGAGGACAACTTATTGTACACAAGTCTTCAGCACACATGCCTGTGAAATGGGGACATAACACCCTCCTCAGGGGGCCCTGTTAGGATGAGAGAAAGAAAACAATAAACTCTGCCATGGTCCTGCCCTACAGCAGGCTCTCAGAAAGTGAATTCTCTCTTCCTTGGCTAGATGAGGGGGTTGTTTCCAGCTAGGCAAAGTATCAATTAGATTTTTATCATGTATTTGTAAAGAACTAGAGAGAGAGGTTCAAACAACCTCAGCATAATTTAATGGCAAATGTTTAAGGAAATAAAAATACTAGTTACCCTGACTTGGTCATTACACATTGTACATGTATTGAATTATCACTGTGTACTCCATAAATGCATACAATTATTATGGGTCAATTAAAAAACATTTAAAAGCAAATCTCTATTTTGGAACAATAACTCCAGAGCATTATCATCAGGGAGACACTGGAGGCAGAGCAAGATTCACTTCTGAGGGTGAGTTGCTTTGCTGGGCAACTGTGAATGTTGAAATTTAACAACATTTCAGGGGTTTACAACCTCATCACAGGACAAGATTCTGAGGCTATCATCTGGGTTCTTAATATTTAACCCTTTACAAGAAGACTGGACAAGGAGCTGGCCTAGATACTTCAGTTTCATCAGTGTGAATAGATCAGTCTGAAGAGATACTATTCAAGCAAGTTCAAGGTTTTTTGTATTTTGTTTTTGCCATGTAACAGCTCACTCATTCTTCTTTCCCATTCCATCTATTTATTCATCCACTTAGCTAGGGAACATTTACTGAGTGCCAGCCAGTAAGTTGATAGGGTAGGTGTTGATAAAATTTCCCACCCTCCAGCACTTGAAGAATCATTGAGACTCCCCTCCCAGTTCTTGAACTTTGCTGAGGCTCCCAGTGGTCAGTTATCTGCATGCCCAAAATTTACAGAAGATAATGGGACACCAAACATGCCTCAGGGAAGAGCCCTCCTGGAAAATTAATGCACTATGTCACTCTTGATCAAGCTCTATTTCCAAAAATTTCAGAGTACTGTTTTGAATCAGGGATCAGAGATTTTGAGCTCATATGGGGTTTTCTTTTTCCTTTATTTAAGTTCTTTTTATCATGGGGCTTGAACTCAGGGCCTGGGTGCTGTCCCTGAGTTCTTTTTTCTCAAGGCTAGCATTCTACCACATTGAGCCACAGCCCTACTTCCTGTTTTCTGATGGTTAACTGGAGATACGAATCTTCATGGGCTTTCCTTCCCAGGCTAGCTTTGAACCTGGATCCTCAGATCTTAGTCTCCTGCATAGCTAAGCTAGGATTACAGGCATGAGTCACCAGAACCTGGCTTAAAACATTAAAATAATGTTTTTTGAATGCCAGTGCTGCAGTTGAGCTCAGGAATCTGCACTTTTGCCCAGATTTTCCCCCCAAGGCTAGTAATCTACCACTTGAGCCACGCTTCTTCCTGCCTTTTGCTGGTCCATTCCTGGAGATAAGGAATTTTAGATATGTTTGTCTTGACTGGCTTTGAACCAGGATTCTTAGATCTTAGACTCCTGAATAGCTGTGCCCAGGATTTTGTTTTGTTTCCTTTTTTTCTCCCAGAGAAACAATTCAGGAAAAGATAAGAAAAAAGAAAAAAAAATAGTAAAGAATCATTCCTGAGAAGAAAGCAGCTCTGGCTTCTTACTATGTTTGCTAAGTTCTTTGGCACTGTGGTGAATGAAATTCTCACAATAACCTCATTTTATACACACGGACTAGGTTTTAGGAAATATACCCTGAGAATAAAGAATAGTCCACTATTTCAAGTCAAAGGAATTTAGAGAACTAAACAAGGAAACGGTATTAATACTTAACACCACTACCACCATTGCCAAAACAAAGAGTAGAATGTGTGCTGTTAAAACTTCCACCTCTCATTAAGATACCCCAAATGCTCACTTCTCCTCCAGAATCTAGGCCATTGGTCTCTCCTGCTTACCACTCTAAGAGCCTCCTAGCACACTGATCTCTTTGGCATCAACACCTTCCTGTCCCCTCCTCACTGTATCCAAGGAGGTGGGGACAACCATGATCTCTATCTGCTCAGGGCCTTCCCCAATGCACAGCCTCCCTCTGGGAATGTCTTCTGCATGCTAGGATCAGGCTGGATAATCTCTCCTGGACTCCATCTGGTGACAGGTCCCTTCATTTCTTTCAATCCTTATTACTCAGCAAAACAGAACTGAGAAACAGTGCTGGGGCTTTCTGAAAGAGTAATTTTCTTTTCTCTCCCATTTTTATGCAAGGGTAGCCTAGTTATCCCTTCTCCACTATTCCTTGACACTGTCTCCTCCTCCTCTTCGGGATGACTAACCAATCCCTTATTCGTACCCTCAGGGCTATCTCTGTATTGGAATACCTCTACTGTGCACTCTCTATGTCGTACAGGACATTATTGATTATAGTGTCGGGGCACATGATAGGAGATCGTATATGGGATTCATTTGAGTTAAATTGAATGATGCAATGGAAGGGAATAGAACATGTATTCTGGGGCTGGGGATATGGCCTAGTGGCAAGAGTGCTTGCCTTGTATACATGAGGCCCTGGGTTCGATTCCCCAGCACCACATATACAGAAAACGGCCAGAAGTGGTGCTGTGGCTCAAGTGGCAGAGTGCTAGCCTTGAGCAAAAAGAAGCCAGGGACAGTGCTCAGGCACTGAGTCCAAGGCCCAGGACTGGCCACTAAAAAAATAAATAAATAAAAAAGAACATGTTTTCTAAAACAGTCCACAAACAAGAAGACCAAAAATTCTGGTGTGTCAGCATTCAACATTCCTGTACTCTGAGGGGCTGCCTTGTGCCAGGGATTGGAGGTTTGGCCTTGAGAACCATTCAGACTTTGCTCTCATGTTGCTTAAGCGTATGGGTTTTGCAGCCCTGAGTTTGAGCCCTAGGTCTGTCTCTCTCTCCTTCTGGATGAACATTGACAAACTATTTCCTTATGGCTTGAGATTTCATCTGTAAACCAGTGTAGTGATGGTCCCTTGATCACAAAGTTCTGTCTTATGAACTAATGATATGATCTATGTTGAGCTGTTAGAGCAGTACTTGGCATGGTGAGCAGTAGATAAATGTCACCTATTATTTAAGAGCTTAGAGTCAAGGGAGCTGGAAATGACATGAAACTCAAGAGAGCCCTTATGGAGAAAGGCCATTTTCTTAATAAAATCTCTCTCTCTCTCTCTCTCTCTCTCTCTCTCTCTCTCTCTCTCTCTCTCTGTGTGTGTGTGTGTGTGTGTGTGTGTGTGTGTGTGTGTGTACACACACCCCTTCAGAAAGGCTCTAGCTCCTTTGATAACATGTTCAAGGATAAGGTTTTGAAGCCAGAGGCAAAACTGGAAGAAAATGGAAGCAGCAGCTGAAATGCCTTTTTAAAGGGCTAGTTTTGTGGGATATTCAAGGCAGTAAGTACCCAGAGTCAAATAGTTGATATTAGCACTCATCTGGCTCAGGTTGGCAGTTCTGGGCTGTGAGTGTCAAAGACTTATGGACTAGACTGAAAGTCTCAGAGGTTCATAGCTCCAAGTCATGAGAACTAGAGGCTTATGACTGTAAGCTCTAGAGGCCAGAGTAGATGCTCATGGCTATAGGTGCTCAGGTTGAAGATTTTTTACTCTGCACTTGATTACCAGTGGACTAATACTCAGTAGCAAGGGTAATCTTAGGTCTTTCCCAATAGCTAGCAGTAAGCAGCAATCAGCACCAACTAGTATCAAGCTCTAGATCATCAGGCATTGAGACCCTGGGTCCTTATGGCTTGGAAACTCCCTGAAACAATTCCAACAATTGGAGCCCATAGACCCTCTTTGGCTTTTCATAAGCTTTTTGTCTCTCTCTCTCTCTCTCTCTCTCTCTCTCTCTCTCTCTCTCTCTCTCCGTCCCTCCCTCCCTCTCTCTCTCACCTTGAACTCAGGGTCTTTTGTTTTTGCTCAATGCTAATGCTTTACCACTTGAGTCACATTTCCACTGACATTTTGCTGGTTAGTTGATTAATTGGGGTGCCTTCAAACCATGATCCTTATATCTTAGCTTCCTGAGTCACTAGGATTAAAGTCAAGAGCTACCAGTGCCTAGCAACCTTCTTGCCATCTCTATGCTTGTACCATCCTTCCTCATCTATACTATCTTAGCTTTCTGTCCCCAGTTCCTCTGTGGAACTCTTCAGCTGCCTTTTTGCTGCCATTGCTGCTTCTTATTTTTCTGCTGCTGAAGCTGCTGCCATCTCTACTTCATGTTGCCAGCTCAACCAACTCTATCCAGGGGAGAGGTCAAAAGTAGGCAAGTAAAGACCCTTCAGGAGATACTGCCCATTTGATCTAATACTGCAACACTGTGAGACAGCACAAAAGAGTTTTCTCTGGCCTGAGTATATTGCCAGAAAAGAGGCATGGCATTCATGTGGCATGCAAATACAGCACTGTAATTTGTACCAATCAGAGCATAGCTTCCAGATCTACCACTCACATTGGCTTCACAGAAGGACCAATCACAGGTATTACATAACCCCAGTCACATTTCTGCAGAGCCACCAGGGCCAGTGCTCCTCCACTGTCCCAAATGAAAACAATTATAGAACAAGGAAAACAATTATAGAAGAAGGATCATCTAGAGCTCATGGAAGCTGTCTTGTTCAGAATGAAGTCTTGGAATGCCTGTGCCATTTGTCTGGAGTAATAGAGACTACAGCAAGGCTGCTGGAAACAGAAATGTGGCCTGTATGTGAGGCTGTTTCTTTAAGATGTCTGTGACGTGTTCAAAGTAGCCAGGTTGCCATAGAATAGGGACTGGTCACCAAAAGAGGGGCTGCTTGTGAGTAATGATACCTCCGAGTGATACCACATCTGGGCACCATATAATTACAGCTCAGTGGAGAGATTCTACCAGAAAAGCACATGGATACACTGTGATAAAAACATTATGTACCATGGAAGCTGCTGGAAACCATCTGTATGTTGTAGTTGCTCTCTGTGGAGTTGAACAGTACAACAGTCAAGTTCTAGCTTCTTGGAGCTGCCCATCTGGGGTGCTCAAACTCAATAGTCCTGAGATTCATCATTCATCACATTGTAGATTTCCAGCTAGGACATGGAAGACATGTAGCACCCAAAAACAGTGTTGGGATGAATGACCCTTTGTGCCTGAAACAAGACAGAGGGCAAAAGGACATAGAAATCTCCTTAGGAACCTCCTTGATCCTAAGCACTCCTTAGGCCCTGGATCAAGCACTTGGTTGTCCTAGCTCAAACTCAACTCTTTCTAGATATTGCTCAGTTTGTTCATTTTTTAATCTAACTTTGCACCTGTTATTTGCCAGCTGCTGGGCTGGGCTTTACCCGAACCATTTTCCTTCCAATTTCCCAAAAGGAAATAAATTCAGTAAAATTGTTAGCAGTACGCTACAGATGAGGAAACCAAGGCTGAAAGAAGTTATTCGACTGGTATAAGGTTACACCACTTGCTATTCGTTGAATTAGTAGATGAACCAGGTCTTTTGGACAAGAGAGTCTGAGATCTTAACTATGTTAAAGAACCAGAAATTATCCAATCCAACCAATTTTGTACTTAGGAAAAGTAACTTGCAACTAAAAAGTATATGGAACTAGCAGTCTATTCTTCTTCAGTTTGATGCTCTTCTTTGTGATCCTGGACAAGTGATGAAACCTTGCTGTGTTCCATCCACCCACTTTTGTTGATTTTTTTTCCCCGGGGGGGGGGGGGGAGGGGTTGTTGGGTTTGAACTCTGGGCCTAGGCGCTGTCCCTGAGCTCTTCAGCTAAAAGCTAGTGGTCTACCACTTTGAACGACAGCACCACTTCTGGTTTTCTTGTGGTGAATTGGAGGTAAGAGTCTCATGGACTTTCCTGCCTGGGATGGCTTTGAACTGTGATCCTCAGATCTCAGCCTCCTGAGTAGCTAGGATTACAGGCATGAGCCACTGGCACCGGGCTTGATCTTGGTTTTTTTGTTTGTTTGTTTGTTTTGTTGTTTTTTTTTTAGACAGTATCTTACTAAGTAGGTTACTCTTGAATTTATAATCATCCTTGCTTCAGCCACTCGAGTGCTGGGATTATAGGCATACACCATCAAGCTTGACTCCTAGTTTTTAATAAGAGAAGGAAAGGGTAAATTTCTCTGTCTTCCCTACAGGGTTGTTTTAAGGGATAACTAAATATGAAAGCCCAGTATAAGGAGTGGATGAGGACAAAAATCTTGTCTTCTTATACAGACTACCGGACTATTCTAGTTCTCTTTGGTTGGTGGACTACTTAATTTCTAGTACCTCTCACCGAATATGATTAACAAGGAGGAGTTTAATATAGAACCATTCCCTTTCCTGACTCACTGAGAAAATGAGATAATCTTGAATATTGTACTAAAATAAAGAAGTTAAAAGTTGAGTTTGATATTTGGCTGCTCTATGCTAAGCATTTTCACATGCATTTAATAGGAACAAAATGTGGCTCCAGATGGCTAAGTGATCTGTCTCCAGTCACACAGCAAGCAAACCTCAGAGTAAAGACCCACCTGGCTTTGTGTGCAGTTGTTTTCCAAGCAGCAAGGGCTTAAGCTGGATCCAGGCAATGACGACAGAGGTCCTGTCTTCCTAGGCCCTCATTGTTTCACCTCATTTCTGCTCCTAACAGCGCCATACCCCAAATAGGAGAGTTTCTGTGATAAACTCTGCATGTCAGAGTGGAAAACTTTAGCATCATCCAGTCCCAGTTAAACAAATTAGCCAACCTCAAATTATGGATGAGTGAAGAGAAATAGAATATAATGGTATCATTTGCTAGGAGTAAATTTTATAGGTGTGAAATAAAGGATTGGTTATTTTAATGTTTTAAATTATAGGCTACATTGAGTGTGACACTTGTTTATAATGTAAAACAGAAATGTGAAGATGAAAAGGTAAAGGACAATGTGAGAAAATATTTGTACCAAAGTTGGTGAAGTATTTAAGGATATGAAATATGAAGAAGTAATTCAAATTTTAAAAGGGAAAAATTCAGATTTTAGTAGACCAATGACAAAAGGACACAAGGAAAACATTTACATACAACAAAATACAAATATTAAACACTTATCTTAGAAAACATTTTCCTGTGAGGTTATCAATGAGTTCAGCTTAAAAATGATCTCTAGTATCATAATATTATGTACTAGTCACAGTTCTTAATATTAGACAGTGTACTAACATATATGGATGATCTCATTCATAGCTGCTTTAGGAGCTAGTATTAATTATTTCCTTGTTTTTTCTATTAGTCATGGGGTTTGAACTCAGGGCCTGGGCACTGTCCCTGAGCTTTTTTGCTGAAGGCTAGCGCTCTACCACTTTGAGACACAGTTCTGTTTCTGGTTTTGGGGTAGTTAATTAGAGGTAAGATTCTAGAACATGGGGACTTTTCTGCCCAGGCTGGCTTCAAACCACGAGCCTCAGATCTCACCCTCCTCAGAATCTAGGATTACAGGCATGAGCCACAGATGCCCTACTTATTTCCATTTTGTAGACAAGTAAATTGAGGCTAGTCCAGGTTTTATAATTTACTAACTTTATACAATCAGTTAAGAGATAGATGAGATTTCCATCCTGAGAGTCTGTATCTTATATTTATATCCACATAGGAAATTAACAAAAAATAAAAATAATTAAAAGCTGAATATTCATTGCTAGGAGAGTTCTTGATCATGACAGTGTTTATGTCTTATAAACAAGTAAAACTTATGAAAAGCAATAAGGAAAGAGTCATAAAAATATATTTTAGCCAGGTGTTGGTGACTCATGCTTATAATCCTAGCTACTCAGGAGGCTGAGATCTGAGGATTGCAGTTCAAAGCCAGCCCAGGCAGGAAAGTCCGTGAGACTCTTATCTCCAGATAACCACTAGAAAACTGGAAGTGGTGCTGTGGGTCTAAGTGGTAGAGCACTAGCCTTGAGCTGAAGAGTGCAGGGACAGTGCCCAGGCCCAGAGTTCAAGCCTAATGACTGACTGTATATATGATATATACTATCTATCTATCTATCTATCTATCTATCTATCTATCTATCTATCTATCTGTTTTAGGAAGTTCACTCATTTGGTCCAAGATAGAAAAAAAGGACATCAACAAAAGGAAAAAAAAGGAAAGAAAAAAAGCAGAAATGTATCTTCAGGCAGCTATTCACTGAAATTTCACCTTGATAAACAATGTCTGATATAAATGTTAATAACAAACTGTACATGCAATATGCAGCTTCCTAGGAGACATATACAAAAGAGAAAGAAACATGAGATTAGTTAAATAATGTATTTAATCCAATATATCCAAATATTACTATTTCAAGCCAAGAGGGGTGGTGCATGCTATAATTCCAACACTGAGGATGGTAAATTTCAGTCCAGCCTGGGTTATATAGTGAGACTCTGTCTCAGAAATAAACAAACAATTATCTTCTTCTTCATATATCAAGTGTTAGATATCCAGCACATACTTTACGTTTAAATTACTTCTCCATCTAGACTAGATTCAACTCAATTGCTTGCCAACTACTGTGGCTGGTGGTTGCCATATTGGAGATGAGAAATAAACCATAATATGCAAAGGTATACAGGATGTTTTAGAAAATTGTGGTATAACAGATTCTATAAATTGTAAGTCATTAGCAATAGCAATAATAAAATAAATATGAAATATGTTTATGATACATTAAGTAAAACAAACCCCCAAAACATAAAATGTTGGGTTAATAGATATTTAAAATGTGCCTGTGCCAGCCATGACTGAAAGATAATGTACAAACACTAAGAGATATGTTAGTATGATGGGATCAAAGAATTAGTTCTTTGTCAGATTTTCCTTTTATTTAAATAAATGGTCAACATTTATTTTTATGAAGAGAATTTTTTAAGATAAGGGAAGTATCTACCCTATAACACAAATACTTATTTACTTATTTTTACTTGTTTATGATTTGCAGCATATACTGTATTCTAACACAGCCACATATTATTTACTATGTGGATTTACCTATATTTTGACAGTCTATTGGTTAATAACTTGAAAATCAATATTACTATTTTTTAATGTTTGTGCTTATGTTGTGTTTATATTTGTTATGTTAATAGTCTCAAAAGACAGATCATCTGTGCCTAGATCCTGGTCTACAGAAACTGAGATAAATGATGTTGTAAGCTACAGGACTGGGATAAGGCTCTCACCTGGCAATTGAATTGAGTACTTAAAATCCTTCACAAACCATTGAAAAACACACTATGGAGACAATGTAACACTAGGACCACCACCCTCCACTCTTTGTAACATAGTTAATATGTACTTTTACATAGTATTATGTTACTTTAACCTCTGAGCTCTCCTGAAAAAGCAGATCCAAAGATAGCCAATTGTTTGGTAGATTTCTAGATATACAGAACCCACTGAATAAAAGCTCTGGCTGTTTCAGTGAAAGTACAAAGTTTTTTGAGTTCCATTAACATATCTAATTGAGAAGCAGAGAAACAGATGGGATGGATTCCGTGTCTGGAGTCACCCATAGCTGTGGTCCTGAACTTGAAATGCCAGCTTCTCCAGAGGACAGAGCATGGGTTTTGGAGCAGAGAAAACAGTTCTGACTCTGCCTTCCAGTAGAGAACTGGTTCATATCTGTAAAAACATACCTGTTGATACCTGTTCTACCAACCTTATAAGTAGTATGGATTAGTCTTCTCTACAGAAAAGATTCTCAGAGATCATTAAAAAGAACCCATCACTTTACAGATGAGGAACACAGGCCTAGAGGGAGAAAGAAAGGCTTAGAGCCCAATGTCTTGATCAAATCAGGGTTCTTTGATCACAAAGACCTGGAGCTCAGGCTCTGCAGGGAGAGTAAGAGGTACTGTGACAGTCCAGGCAGCTTTCAACATGACTTTGTCTCACTTTTCACATCCTTGATGGAGAGAAAATACTTGTGTCTAATTCTAGATTGGTTGTGGTGTTTAAAAAGTCAAACTAAATTACATGTCTGGCACATTGCAATCTGCCAGTACTCATCAGCCATCAGTAGTAGCCATCCGTAAAATGTCCTTCAAATGTTTTCAGTGTTTCCAAACCAATTCCTAAGGGTCAGCTTTGTTGTCCAAGTCATAGAGGCTTTATTCGTCCTTTGGTGGAGTCGTGGAGCTTATATTCGAAGGCAATAGATTTTGGTTCTTAAGAGAAAAAGAAAACAGGAGGGTGGAGAAGAGGACTTGTCACCACTAGAGGGAGTGTTAGTGAAAATGTCTGAGACCTGGGGACAAGCAGATTCTGCCGAGGGAGAGGGCATGGTGGCAAGAAGGGGAGGAGGTGGGCATTCAGGAGAAAGCTGGGCAGCACTCAGGAAGACAAGGAGATATCATGGTCCTGCCTGAGCACTGGCAAAGAGACACTTAAGAAGGCAGCATGGGGGGCTGGGGATATAGCCTAGTGGCAAGAGTGCTTGCCTCGTATACATGAAGCCCTGGGTTCAATTCCCCAGCACCACATATACAGAAAATGGCCAGAAGTGGTGCTGTGACTCAAGTGGCAGAGTGCTAGCCTTAAGCAAAAAGAAGCCAGGGACAGTGCTCAGGCCCTGAGTCCAAGGCCCAGGACTGGCAAAAAAAAAAAAAAAAAAAAAAAAAGAAGGCAGCGTGGCACATTAGTGGTTACCATCATTCATTCACCACTTTCTGTACCTTGTCACTGTTAGTTTGTCCTTGGAAATGGGAATAACAATACCTCCTTTACAGGAGGTTTTGTGAGCACTTCAGGAGATACTGTGTATGAAGTTTACAGCAGGGAGTGGTCACTCTGATTCTTATTAAAACTCTCATGTTCCAGATGAGGGAAGTAAGGTAACGTGGTCAAAATCAGGGAGCAAGCTGGCACCAATGGCTCCTGTCTGTAATCCTCAGGAGGTTGAGATCTAAGGATCTTGGTTTGAAGCTAGCCTGAGCAGAAAATCCATGAGACGCTTATCTCTAATTAACCACTAAAAGCTGGAAGTGGAGGTATAACTCAAGTAGTATAGCATTAGCCTTGAGTGAAAAAACTAAGAGACAGTGCACAGGCCCTGACTTAAAGACCCAGGAATAGTAATAAATAAATAGATAGCTAGAAACACAAAACAATAGGGAGCTACTATTAAGTAACAAATGTCCCTGTTGCCTGATGAGTCAAGCACCATGTCTCCACCTTCCTTCTCCTGTCCACTCCCCAATCCACCTTTCAACCTCCCAGTATCTGAATGGATACAGATTGTATTAGAGCCCAAACTCAGTGGTGGGGGCAGCCACTTTGCCTCTAGCAACTCCCTTTGCTACTAGAGAAATAGCAGTAGTACTCCTCAGACCTTTGGGAGAACTTAGTAAGATTTCCCAAGTAGTGTGCCTAGTTCACCACTAAGCCCATAGAACTCAGTGGATATTAATCTATCATAAAAAAGTAATCTATAGATTCCCTTGTGGCTAAAGCCCCTGACATTTCCATACATAACTTTTTCCCTGTAGAACAGTCTGTGACAAAAGAAATAGAGCAGAAACCTAGGCTTTGACAGCCTTCTCTCCTTCTTTCTGTAATATGCCCTTTGCTTAATTTAACACCAGATAAGCAATGCAGCTTCTAAATTCATTGATGGTGTCTGTTGGCGATGAAATGTCAGAGCACTGGGATCCAACTGTCCCATTGCTGTTCTTCGGTTTTCCCTGGGTGAATGGTAACATTTTCAAATGGATAAAAATCTCCTGGCAACGCTGCTCTCCTCCCCCAGAGCAGATTTATAGCGGAGAGGTTGGCATTTCCACAGGCTCTGCCTTTGTCAGTGTCAGATTCATATATGTTCCTGGGTCTTGGTGCATATATAGGCACAATTTAAATATCTGGTGAACAAAGGCTATTTTTCTAACTTGGAGATAGTCCAAAAGATCTCTGCAATTCATCTATTTTTAAGTGTCTGTGTGATTTTAAAGTGTGATAATATCAAATGGTACAGGGGAGGACTGAATACTCAGCTTCTAGAACCATGTATCAGGTACTTTATATACATTATGTTACTTAACTGCAGAATAGGTATGTATTAGGCTCAGAAGGGTGGGTGACTTTCTCAAGGTGACACACCGTACATATGTACATATCAGCTAAAAGTGGTAGGATGGGACAATATCCATTCTAATTCCTGTGTGTATGTGTGTGTGTGTGTGTGTCTACCAACACTTGGGGCTTGAATTCAGGGCCTAGGCACAGTCCTGTAGCTCTTTCTCTCAGGGCTAGTACTCTACTATTGAACCATATCTCCACTCTGGCTTTTTGGTGGCTAATTAGAGAAAAGAACCTCACAGACTTTTCTTCCTGGACTGGCTTGGAACCTTGATCGTCAGATCTTAGCCTCCTGAGTAGCTGGGATTACAGGCATGAGCCACTGCATTGGGCTCTAATTCCACATTCAATGTTTCTGCTATTTCATCACATCCATCTCTCTGGAATAGCACACATTATTATTTTTAAAGTAATTATTTAGCTGGGTACCAGTGGCTCGCGCCTATAATCCCAGTTACTCAGGAGGCTGAGATCTAAGGGCCAAGGTTTGAAGCCAGCTCAAGGCAGGAAAGTCTGTGAGACTCTTCTTGCCAAAGAACTCTCCTAAAACGCTGGAAGTGACGCTATGCCTCAAGTGGTAGAGCATGAGCCTTGAGCAAAATAAGCTCAGGGACAGACCCAGGCCCAGAGTTCAAGCCCCAGGACTGGCAAAAAAGAAAATCACTGCACATCTATGATGCGACAGAACTATGCTAGGCTTCTGTGATCTAGCAGAGGAAAAAGATATTTTTCTTTTAAATAACTTACATTCTCCTGGACAAAGAACAGATCAGTTCTGAGATTTGGCAGAAAGCTGACCTTTATTGGGCAAGATGGAGTTGGAAGAAGGGGACAAAATGCAAAGATGGTTCGAGAGTATAGTTTCTCTTCCTCCCTAGACCATACCAGTGTGAGCCGTCTCCAGGGCAGGCATTTGGAAACAGCTTGGGAAGAATGATGTTACAGTAAGTTGTGAAAATGCCTGCCTGGATTCTTTTCTGAGTTACTCTCTTCTAAGGTTCAAGGATTGAACAGCCAACACTGCTACTCTAGATAAGGTGGAGATAAAGTGAGCTACTGAGCAGCAAGGCATGGGCCAGGCTTTTTCAAAGGAATTGGTGGTGGAGAAAGCAGTGGAACTACCAGGATGCCTGCAGCAGGTACTTCATAAATGATAGCAGCTGGACTATGTCCACCAATGCTGCCTTGGAGTCCACAGGGAAATCAAAACATCTTCTTGTTGTTATTATTTCCAGAAGTAACGTGGATAGCTGCTGCTGCTGGAGCCATTTCTCTGCCTCAGTCTCTGTGCCACATTCCTTGTGTGCATTGCCTAATTTAATTCCAAAGAATGAAGTTAGGGCTCAGAGAAACCAGTGAATGAGGAAACTGGGATTTAAAATCAAATCTGTCCAACTCTGAAGCTCTGGGTCTCCCTTTACCTCCTCCCATACCAAGCTGCCTCTGTGGCACGTAGGGTTGCTACGGAATAATGTTGGATTTATTCGTGATTTTTCTCTGCGTCTTCTGTGTTCTCACAACTCAAAGTACGATCAGAGGACCAACAACACTGCCACCACCTGGGCACTGGTTAGAAATGAAGATTGTTGGGTACCATTCAAGATCTGAATCAGAACCAACTCTGTGTGTGTGTGTGTGTGTGTGTGTGTGTACCAGTACTGGGCCTTGAACTCCAGGCCCGGGTGCTACCGCTGAGCTTTTCTACTCAAGGCTGGCATTCTACCACTTGAGCCATAGCTCTGCTTCCAGCTTTTTGCTAGGTAAATGGAGATAAGAGTCTCACAAACTTTTCTGCCTGTGCTGGCTTTGAACTGTGATCCTGAGATCTCAGCCTCCTGAATACCTCGGACTATATGCATGAGCCATGGGCACTCAGCAACATTTCCTTTTGAACAAGATCCCCTAGGCATGGAAATTTCAGAAGCACTGTCCCCCACTGGCTGAGAGACATGACATAGGTATCTCTCTCTCATCCTGAACACAATCACCTTAGGAATTTAATTTATGGCTGTTGTTTGAACTAGTCAAAAAATGAAAGGTTTTAAAACTTATTGAAAGGGGCTGGGAATATGGCCTAGTGGTAGACTGCTTGCCTCGCATACATGAAGCCCTAGGTTCTATTCCTTAACCCCACATATATAGAACAAGCCAGAAGTGGTGCAGTCGCTCCAGTGTTAGAGTGCTAGCCTTGAGCAAAATGAAGCCAAAGACAGTGCTCAGGCCCTGAGTTCAAGCCCTAGGACTGGCAAAAAAAAAAAAACTTACTGAAAAAAACTGGAATAAAAAAAAAAACCACTGAGTACCCTAAGAAATTAGCTGAAGGGTGTAGCAGGTGGGTTTTCTGTTTCAAGGATGTATTTCATAGGCTTGTGAAGAAGTTTGTTAATTCAGTGTGTTTTTTCTAGAGGGAAACACACAACTTAGAGACAGTCAGGTGCCTCTTTCTTTCTGCTATCAGCATGTGGAGTGCAGCCCATTAGCCTGTATACAGTGTGTGGAGAACTGGAACTTTTATCTCAGATTTTTTCCATCAATGCTCTTTACAGTCTTAGATACATTGTTAAAATCTCCTTGTTAGTCTAGCACAGTGGCTCACACTTACAATCTCTGCTACTCAGGGAGTGAAAATTGGAAGGCCTGTGGTACAAACAAGGACAGTCCAGAAAAAAGTTATTAATACCTCATCTCAATTAAGAAGCTGAACATAGTGCTGTATATCTGTTTTCCCAGCTACTGAGGAAGCATAGGTGGAAAGATAACTATCCCAGACTTCTCAGATAAAAAGTGAGAGCCTATCAAAAAAAAAAAAATCTGGGGCTGGGAGTATGGCCTAGTGGCAAGAGTGCTTGCCTCGTATACATGAGGCCCTGGGTTCGATTCCCCAGCACCACATATACAGAAAATGGCCAGAAGTGGCGCTGTGGCTCAAGTGGCAGAGTGCTAGCCTTGAGCAAAAAAGAAGCCAGGGACAGTGCTCAGGCCCTGAGTTCACGGCCTAGGACTGGCCAAAAAAACAAACAAACAAACAAACAAAAAAATCTAAAAGCAAAAGGAGCTTGAGAAGTAGCTCAAGTAGCAGAGTGCATATGATCATTCTTGTGCCATTTCAATAATGATAAGGGATACTTTTCCTTTTAAGGTAGGATGTTAGTAATACAATCCTAATAATTCATAATTTACTAAATTGCCAGTCCTTCAATTAGCCAACTGGCCAATCAATCAAACTATTCAAAAGTATTTGGGGGGGGGGGCTGGGCACCAGTGGCTTATGCCTGTAATCCTAGCTAACTCAGGAGGCTGAGATATGAGAATCACGGTTTAAAGCCAGCCCGGGCAGTAAAGTCTGTGAGACTCTTATCTCTAAGTAACACCAGAAAACCAGAAGTGGTGCATTGGCTCCAGTGGTAGAGCTCTAGCCTTGAGCTGAAAAGCTCAAGACAGCGCCCAGGCCCAGAGTTCAAGCCCCACAACTAACCAAAAAAAATATTATTTAGAGAGTTGCCATGTGTCTTGGAGCACAGAGGGAGTGATATGCCTGGGGCAGAAAATAGTAGTTGCAAATCACTTTCTACCTGCTCTCTATTCCACAAAAACTAAGCACAGCCATGTTTGACAAGGAGCAAGGAGACAATAGGACCTAGGCGCTGGGACGTAGGTGCCCAGTACTGTGGCTCTTTTCCTATTTCTGCTCACTCTGGGCCTGGCCCTCTTGTCTGGCATCAGAGTAGAGTGTCCACACAGCCTGCTAAGCATCCATCCATCCCTGGAACACAAGTAATGCTCCAGAGGCAGAGAAGGTAGACTCAGTTAATGAGCCAGAGGACAGTGAGTGTGTGTGTGTGTGTGTGTGTGTGTGTGTGTGTGTGTGTGTGTGTGTGTGTTAGAGCTACTGAGGCAAAGAAGGGAGACTCAGGGCTTCCTTAGCCTGGTGGGGGGAAAGGGGTGGTACTAGGGTTTGAACTCAGGGCCTCAAACTCTGCTTAGCTTTTTTTTTTCCAAGGCTAATGCGCGACCACTTAAATCATACCCATACTAGCTTTTTGCTGGTTAATTGGAGATAAGAGTTTTGTGGACTTTTCAGTGAGTGATGGCTTTAAACTGAAATCCTCAAACCGTAGCCTCCCAGTAGATACAATTACAAGAATGAACCACCAGGGCCTGACTCATTAGCTCTTTCTCGAGACCACAGCCAGTCCCCAAGTTCTAACCATAGCACCTCAGCAAAATCTTCTCCACATTCCATCTATGTTCAAGCCTTCCTAACATACAGAATAAACCAAGACCTCTGTTTCCTCAACTGTCTTTTCTTTTGCTGCTGGGTCCTGGGTCAAACTCAAGGTCTCACACATGCTGGGCAAGTATTTTCCATTTTCAGCCCTCAAAAATCATCAATGATTCCCAAATGGCTTTAGAAGAAAGTCCTATCTGCTCAGCATGGCACCCCTGATCCTTCATACTTGGCCCTCCATTGTATTTCTTAGGCTCTGGCACCTGAACTCTGCTCATCACTTCTGAGTCCTGTGGTAGCCATGCACTCCTCATATATTTTCCTATTCATTCCTTCTGCAAACACTCAGCAACCTGAAGTATCTTCCTTCTGTCTCAGGTGGGTTTCTACTTGAGGAAGCCTGGAAATCCATGAGTAATTTCCTAATTTCTACTTCATTACTTGTCAGAATCTGTCTGGCAATATGGCTTATCAATTTCCTTTTCTTGACAGGCTACAGGCTTCCCGAGGATAATAGCCAGATCTTAATCATCTTCGTGTCCTCTGAGAAGAGCTCTCCAAGCTTGTTAGAGAGGTTTGCTTACATTGCTGAGCAACGGCTACCACCTCCAGGATGCCACAGCAAACTCCTGGAGTTAAAGGAGGTGCTGAAGGGCCTCTTCGTACCAAGGCAGTGTGGTACTGTTACTTACAAATTGTATGGCATTGGACAAATGAACTTGACTTCTGCTTTGTCCTTAACAAAATAGAGATGCTAATAGCAAGGATGGAGCAAGGTAGTGTTGGTGCAAGGATGTAAGCAAATTTGACTTTGTGAACACATACTTCCTTCTGAGTGGACATCCAGACTTTTGTATCTCCCCTGCTCCTCTCCATGTTCATTCCCTTCCTATGACTTTTCATACTACATCTTCAGTTCCCAATCTGATGCCATGCTTTCCTGATGTCTCCATGCCTGTGGGAGGAGCTTTCATGTGTCTTCCTATCAGGGTCTTCTTACCAGTCCAAGAACTTCCTCTGCTGTAACACATGTCTCAACCTACTTGCCTGTCACTGGCAAATTGGTAACTACAGCAAGTACAGCAATTGTATTGACAGAGCTAGAAGTGTGTGCCAGGGGCTCTGCCAGCTGCTTTTTGGGTACTATCTTATCCAATCTTCACAATGATCCCAGGAGAGAGGTTTCATTATGGCCATTCCCAGTGGACAGACAAGGAAACAGCACAGCAAAGATTCAGTGAACTTTACAACATTACCAAGCTGGTGGGCTTCAGAAATTCATATCCAGCTCTGTTTATCCTTGGCTGCTGCTGCTGCTCTTGTTGTTGTTGTTGCTGCTGTTGTTCTCCTTCTACTTCTTTTCTTCTCCTTCTCCTTCTCTTCCTCCCTCTTCTCTTCCTTCCTCCTTCTTCTTTTTTGTACCAGTACTGGGGATTGAACACAGGGCCTTGTTCTCGTGTTTGGATATTTTCCCCCTCAAGATCGGTGCTCTACCACTTGAGCCACACCTCCCTTTCTGGCTTTTTGCTGGTTAATTGGAGGTAAGAGCCTCACTGTGTTTTTAACCTGGGCTGGCTTCAAACCATGATCCTGAGATCTCAGCCCTACAAGTAGCTATGATTTCAGATATGTGCCTATAATAACATAGTGCTAAAGGTTCCTAAATCAGCAACCACCTGTCATTATTTATAGTGGACTAATACACACACACACACACACACACACACACACACACACACACACGACCCAACAAAAACTCTGTTTAAAATTGTTTAGTTGATGGTAAGTACTTCATTTTTTCCTCCTTCTTTGCTATGGCTGCCCAGGGAAAAGAAGGTTCTTTCCTCATTCTAGGTCTGCCGTCTGCATCATGGTTTGGCCTGGAACGCTCCCTCTGTTGTTAACTGAGCTCATTAGAAACCCACGGAAGTGAATTATAGCAACATGGCCTGTGCCAGCCTCCCTAGCCACATTTTCGGTTCCTGGGGCATATGGGCACCAGCTCATTTAAGAAGCATTTTTAACAAAAGCATACAAAAGAAATGTTCAGCATATGTTAGAGTAGGTAGAAATGCATGGAATCCTAAATCATTTTGCTTTTTATAGCCATTTGCAGAGGGAAGAGCTTGTGTGGGCCCTTTTCTCCTCAGCATACATTGAGGAGAGGCCGGGCTGAGGAGCAGGTGGAGTGGCTCGTATGTATCAGGGCTGAGGACAGAGGGTCCCTGGCAAGCCCCCAGCCCCCCACCCGCTCCCACCCACCTGCCACATTGTTGGAAACACACACTTTCACTCTCATTCTTTCCAATTCTCCACACCCAAGTTTTTTAAAAAGATGACATAAGTAATATATGCAAATTAGAAAATAGGTTTGAGGGGAAAATATCATCCTTACTCCTGTGTTCCTAAGGAAACACTTGGGTGTCTATCCTTCCAGCTTGTTTTGGTTGTTGATTCTCTCATCTCATTCTCTCTCTCTTGCTCTCTCTCTTGCTCTTTCTCTCTCTCTCCCTCTCTCTCTCTCATATGTCCAAACTGTGATTATATTAAATGTTCTGTAATTTTCTTCTCCCATTTATCAATAAGTACACATTTATGTAATCATTGTATACTTCTATGGTTTTCAGTCTATGGTTCATTGTAGTTTACTTGCAACCCAGCATTTCTGGATGTTTAGGTTGTGTAATCACTTCTGTGGTCAATACCACCCCTAAGAGCATCCTTGTACATAGCACTCCGAACACCTGCCCCACCTTATCCACTGCTCCTTAGGTCAAATTCCCCAGAAACTCTGGCTTAAGAGTTTGGTATAGGGGCTGGGAATATGGCCTAGTGGTAGAGTACTTGCCTTGCATACATGAAGCCCTGGGTTCAATTCCTCAGAAAAAGCTGGAAGTGGCACTGTGGCTCAAGTGGCAGAGTGCTAGCCTTGAGCAAAAACAAGCCAGGGACAGTGCTCGGGCCCTGAGCTCAAGCCCCAGGACTGGCCAAAAAAAAAAAAAAAAAAAAAAGAACTTGGTATAAGAATTCCCTTCTTCTTCCTTTTCTTTATGCCCTAGGCATAGCTGGTGTGAGGGTGAGTGGGTGTTTGGGAGAGAAGTGGGTTGGGGATTGAACTAAGAACCTTACCAGAGAAATGTAGGAGTTAGGCCTACAAGACAGATTGGGTCTACTTAGGTTAGACCAAGGGGGTTAGACTGAAACTAAACCAACCAACTCATACAACATAGAGAGATAAGATGTCTTAAATATTCGCTCCCCTGATTTATAATTTCACCAACCATGGATCCTTGGCATGAAACTATGGAATGACTATCCCTCTTGGCCTTTTTGGAAAACATTTTATCAATCAAGAGCCACAAAATATGTTTATAGTGTTTGATTTAGTAAGAACACCCTGGAACTATCACCTAAGGAACTAACACCAAAGAAAGATAAAGCTATGTATATGAAAGTATTTCTTCCTGAGTTGAACAAGACCTTTTACTCAACAGTTAAGCAAATTATTATTGTACATCTATATGACAGAATATTATTTTACCATCTGTTGCTACAAGTTATATGATGGGGGGAATTCATTTGCTTCTCTAATCTATTAAGGGACTAATAATATTTATAGGTACAGGATAATTTTCAGAATTAAATGAAATAATACAGTCAGTCCTCTGACTGTAGAATTTGCAATTCAACCAACCACAGAGAAAAAAACAACCAACTGCATTTCTAAAGATTTTTATGTTACTATTCCCTAAACAACATAGTATGTAACAATTATTTAATAGCACTTACATTGTGTTAGATGTAGATAATATAGAGAGTCTCTTAAGTAAATGGAAAGATGTGTATGTTAAATGTAAATACTCTGGCTTTTATTTTACGTTGGGGTGAGGACTGAATGCAGGGACTCACATATGGCAGGCACTTTACCACTGAGCCTACCCACTTGCCTATCTTGGTCATTTTAAACAAGAGATTTGAGCATCTAAGGATTTGAGTAGCATGAGAAGTCCTGGAAGAAATCCCTCAAGGATACTAAGAAAGGACTGTATTTGAAAAGTGCTAAGCATGGCTCTCAACATATGGTAAATGCTTATTAGCGGCTAAGTATACAAAGAATACGCTGCACTCATGGAAATATAAATGGTACAGAAAAGCAACTCACAGAAGCATGCATGAACCTGTCAGTCATGGGGAAGGCTGCATCCAGAACTGTATAGACTAACCAGATGGGGCCCCTCAATTTCAAGACCTAAAGACTCAGTTTTGTCAATGCTTAGAGATGTAGAATTGAGAGAGGTTGTTCTCTCTTCCTCCTCTTCTCCCACCCCCCCCCCCCACCTCTTTAGTACTAGTGTTTGAACTCAGACCTTCCCACTTGCTAGGCAGGTACTATACATTTGGGCCATGCCCACTTCCCTTATCCTTTTTTGCTGTGTGTGTGTGTGTGTGTGTGTGTGTGTGTGTGTGTGTGTGTGTGTGAATATTAACTGAGGCATGAACTCAGAACCTCATGGTCTTGCTTAGTTTTTTCACTCATAACTGGTGCTCTACTATTTTGAGCCACATTTTTAGATTGGCTTTTTACTGGTTAATTGGAGAGAAAATTCTCATGGATTTGTCTGCCCTGGCTGGCTTCAAACCTCTATCCTTAGGTCTCAGCCTCCCAAGTAGCTAGGATTATAGGTGTAAACCCCCAGACCTCAGATTATTTGCCAATTTTTATATAGAACTTACAGGGCTGGGAATATGGCCTAGTGGCAAGAGTGCTTGCCTCGTATACATGAAGCCCTGGGTTCGATTCCTCAGCACCACATATATAGAAAACGGCCAGAAGTGGCGCTGTGGCTCAAGCGGCAGAGTGCTAGCCTTGAGCAAAAAGAAGCCAGGGACAGTGCTCAGGCCCTGAGTTCAAGCCCCAGGACTGGCAAAAAAAAAAAGAACTTATATTTTTGTCTTGACCAGCCTGAATTGTGATTCTCCTATTTATGTTTATCTCCACAACTGGGATGACCATTATGTGATAATGACATCACACCCAAGTTTGTATCAGTTGAGATGGGTTCTCTTGAACTTAGTTTGCCTGGCCTGGCCTGAAATTGCATGCTTTCCAACCCCAGCTTCCCATGTCGCTAGGATGACAGTGCATAACACCTTGAGATGGGGTTCTCATGAATTTTTTGCCTGAATGGGTCTCAAACTGCAGTCTTCCCAATCAAAACCTTCCAATTAGCCAGGATTATACATATGGGAAGCTGCGGTTGATTGAACCTGTCCTTACAATAACCAATTAATTATAGAGGGACTGAAGTAAATAGGAGAGTCCCTGTGTATTGCCTTACTAAGAGAAATACGAATGTGTGAAACAGGGATGCCTGCCCCACCCTTCTGAGGATGCTTCCTCTCCTCAGAAGCAAGGTGCAGAGGAAGGAATGAAAACGCAGAAGCCATGATCTATAATAAAATGATGAGAGCCATCCAACCCTCAAGTGGATCAAATGGATAAACAAAGTGTGGTATGCTCCTGCAATAGAGCCCAATTCAGTCTTACAAAGGACTGTGGTTCTGACACTTGCTTCGGTATGGATGGGCTTTGGGAATATGATGCTCTGTGTGACAATCCAGACATAAAAGGGTGGGCATCATAGTACTTCATTTATGTGAGATGCCTAGAAGGCAAATTCTCAGAGGCAGAAACTGTAAGAATTACCAGGGACAGAGGGGAGGGGTGATGCCACTTAGGTCAGATGATGGTAAAGTTCTGAAGAGAGATGGATGTGGGTGATTGTTGCACTATAGTGCAAAAACACTTATTTCTACTGACTCAAGGGGGGAAAAGACAGGGAAAGGTGATAGATTTTATAGCATGTCCACTTTATCACCAAAGAAACAACACAAAACCAAAGCCATAAGGAGAAAGGCTGTGTATCTTGGGGGTAGCTCCGGCTTTCAGCCTGGCTGTAGGATCACATCCTACCTCTGCCTTTCTGCTATCTATGTGTGGGCAAATTACTTACCTTTGTCATTCTGCACAAGTGAACAAGTGCACTCATCTGCACAAGTGAAGTCAGGCTAATATCTATTCCCACGCTTCATCATGAGGATTAAAATGAGTAGATCTATGTAACAGCCTTGGGTTCATAATGAATCCTACGTAACTGTGGCAATAACAGTGACTCGATTTCTCTTGAGAGATTATGACAATGAGGATTCAAGCTTTTAGTCAGCGAGACTGGCACAGTCTCTGTGCTAGCAGATCTTCTGGAGTCATAAGGATCCTTGGAAAACATGGAAGCAGGATAAACCAGCTAGAGGAATTGTGTGTCTAAACAGAAGCCAGCTAAGATGGCCTGGTTTGACACAGGGCTGATCTCGCCAGCAGAAGCCATTGAGTACAGCTCCATCTCCCTGAATTGGTCCTGGGAAGGCCAGCTCAACTTTCTTTTTGCAATCGTCTTTTACCAATAGGTCCAACGTGGACCAGTTTCTCTCCAAATATTCAAATACTTCAACTCTCTTTTTTGGGGAGGGGCGGGAGGGCACTTACCTTGTTCTGTCCCAGTAAAGACACAAATGTTATCTTTATGGTTTAGTTCTGGGAGAGACATTTCCCCTTCTGGAAAGAAACATGGGGAAATGACAGTAGCCTGATTTATTGGTGGTTGCAGAATTGTGGGTTTAACAGTTTCAGTTCTGCTACTGAAGGTGCAATGGCTGTAAAATTTGATAAACAGATTTTAAATAATTCTTCCTGCCCAGTATTTTCCCATTTGTAAACTATTTTCTCTTGGATGCATCCGATTGTTCACAGCTGTGCAGACTGCATGAATAATGAGTGAGTGGTAAAAGAGATGGGGGATCATACCACTTGGGCCCCATCCTCACAGAAGCCTGCTACCCACTGCTGGATTGCCTTCAAACCCTAAGTGAAAGTAATGAGGGGTATGATGCAGTGTCTGAATGTATGATGAATCCCATTCATGGGCTTTTACATGCCAGTTAACAGCTGTTGAACTTCTTCCTCCTCTTTACCCTTAGACTTTTAGGGCTCATAGTAACTTCAAGAACAGCAATACCACATACACATCTGCCTAGTGTTTCTGCCAGGCAGGGCAGGATCTGCTGCTGTTTGGAGGCTATGATCACAGACGTGGCTTTACGTGGATAGAGTGTATACCTCATACAAGAGCTGTGCTGTCTTCCCTCACCCTAGACAGGGCCCAGATCTCCCTTGGCAGTGTGAGGCTCTGAGGTGATCACTACTTCTTGTGCTTCACTGGTAAGAGGAGAAGAAAAACAATCAAGGTGGGTTCCCCTAGAGCAGGGAGTAGTGACATTGTTAGTGTGCTAGTCACATTCTTTGGCCTTGTAAGGTGGGGATGGCACATCATTCCATCTGTGACTCTATATCTGAGGACCTTGTTTTCAGAACTGTAGCAATGGGGAAGTATTTGGGAATTCACACTCCTGACAGCAGGCCAAACTCCCATTCTGCCTGTTTTCAAATGTTCCATTTGTGCCAAGAATAGTTTTTTATTTCATTTAATTATTGTTACAGTAAGGTGATATACAGAGGGGTTATGGTTACCTAAGTCAGATAAAGAATGGCAATCCGGCTGTGACATCTGTCACCCCATTGATCGCCAGGGTTGATTTGGCTGATCTGGCTGGCAGGGCGGGTGTCCCCTTCCTCCCTCACCATTCCATGTCCTTCCCTCCTGAAGCTGCATGTTCAGTCAAAGGGGATGACCATCCCTGATAAAGGAGGACAGGCCTTCAGTCAAGGGTACAAGCAGCTGTCCCTGCTGCCAGAACCTCCAAACAAGCTCTCAAGAATGGTTTTAGTTGCTTATTCACCATACTTTATTTGTATTTTGTGTGGTACTGGGGTTTGAACTTAGAGCCTTGGGATCACTCAGTTTGCTTATTCAGATGGTTCTCTACCACTTGAACCACACCTCCAGCCCGGCTTTTTGTTGGTTATTTTGGAGATGAGGTCTCATGTACTTTTCAGTGTGGGGTGGCCTTCAGCCATGATCTTTTGTAAAGCCTGAGTAGCTAGGATTACAGGAGGAAGACACAGCTGCTTCTTAGCCAGAATTTACTCTAGGTTTATTGCAGGACAGTTTTGCTTAGAAACAGCCATTCTGACTCTGTGTGTGTACACATATATATGCCTGAAATATGAGTTATGCTGTCACCTAACACACCCATTGTGTGACAATGGGACAGACCTGAGCCTTGTCTGGACCTGTGAGCCTAGCTGGGCTGGTGGCCTCTGTCTTCAGCTAGGATTCCAAACAAGTGGCACTGACCAGGTCAGCTGGCAGTGCAGGTCAAGTCTACGCTAACCACCTCTGTGGCTGGTCACTTGCCAGATATTCACACAGGAAGGCCACCAGTGGTGGGTGTCAGCTGTCTGTTGAGGAAGAAAGCATCCTGCCCACTGATTTAATGAGAGATCAATTTTTCTCCTGTGGGGGAAAAATAAAACTATTTGGCAGGTAGAATGGCTGTTTATTCAAGTCAGTAAATGCTGTTATTCTAAATTAGCGAGTGTTCTGTTCCTTTCTCTTGTCACAGAAATATTGAAAAATTGGAGACAAAAGATGGTTGGGAATGTTTAGAGAGCACGGAAGAACATGGGCTGGAGTAATAGTAATAAACAGTGTCTGGGGCTGGGGAGATAGCCTAGTGGCAAGAGTGCCTGCCTCGGATACACAAGGCCCTAGGTTCGAGTCCCCAGCACCACATATACAGAAAACGGCCAGAAGCGGCGCTGTGGCTCAAGTGGCAGAGTGCTATCCTTGAGCGGGAAGAAGCCAGGGACAGTGCTCAGGCCCTGAGTCCAAGGCCCAGGACTGGCCAAAAAAAAAAAAAAAAATGCTTACTAATTGCCCCCGGCCCGGCCCGCTCGCCCGCTCGCCCGAGCGCCGCGGCTCGGCTCGCTCGGGCCCAGAAGCCGCCCCGCCGGCCTGGGGTCAGGATGGGCAGCAAGATGGCGTCCGCCAGCAGGGTCGTCCAGGTAGTCAAGCCACATGCTCCATTGATAAGATTCCCTAGCAGAAGAGACAATCTTAAACTCAGTGCATCGGAAGCTATGAGTTCGGCAGGGCTCCCCCCTCACGCTTCCTTGATCTCCCCGCATGCTAAGGGAAGTAAATCACCAGACACAATACACCCCGGTCCACCGGACACGGCAGCAATATTAAAAACATTACCTCAGAAGTACAGAAGGAAACTTATCTCTCAGGAAGAAATGGAATTTATCCAGCGTGGAGGGCCAGAATAATCATTGAGGCTGCTGCTTATCATCAAAGAATTATCTTTACAATAAAGGACTTCCAAATGACAACTACAAATTGTATTTAAACAACCTTAATATCCTGAGAAAATGAAATATAGAAAATACAGATGGATACTTCTATCTCCTAATTTATGTAACTTGGTCAGCTTCTCCACAAGCTTACCAACTTGTTTATGTATTTCATACTTATTAAAGTACACATTTAAAAAAAAAATAAATAAACAGTGTCTGCAGTACATACATATTGACTGAGTGCGTAAGCTAATAACAAAAGCAGTGCGTAAGCTAATAACAAAAGCAGTCATGTAGAGGACCTGCTATCTTGTTTATTCTATTCATCACAGTGACATTTTGAGGCATTAGCATATTTATGTTATAAATTAGACCTTGGGATTACTAACTGGCTCTAGTTTACACAGTGAGTAAGTGTCTGAGCCAGGATTTGAACTCTCATCTGTTTAGTTTTTTGTTTTTTGGCTTTTTTTTGCCAGTCCTGGGGCTTGGACTCAGGGCCTGAGCACTGTCCCTGGCTTCTTTTTGCTCAAGGCTAGCACTCTGCCACTTGAGCCACAGCGCCCCTTCTGGCCATTTTCTGTATATGTGGTGCTGGGGAATTGAACCCAGAGCCTCATGTATAGGAGGCAAGCACTCTTGCCACTAGGCCATATCCCCAGCCCTCATCTGTTTAGTTTTAATATCTGTCTTCTTTAACCAGTGCCCTAAGCTATAAACACCATGCTCAGTCTGAGCCTTGAGCATCTCCAAGCAGACATGCCGCCTCTGGTGCCTGTCAGTCAGCACCAATCAGTGACTCACATCATGGTTGTTCAGGTGATGTGTATTGAGTGAACGCAAGCTAGACATACAAAAGGAGACTGTTGGATTCTCCGAACCCACATTCGTTTCAGAGATTTATAATCCTCTCTCCTCCATATCTCTCTTCTTACCTACATGTCATTTCCTATAGATATCCTCCCCTTCCCATCCCAAATACCCTTCCCAGCCTGAAGCATCTTCCTCTGCTGTTGTTTTCTGCAGAACTATAACCTGTTCCCAGACGCACCCGGTGCTTACATCCCCAGAGCTCCACGGTCTCTTTCCAGTAAGCACTTCTTAAAAAAAAAAAAAAAATGCTTCCTTGCAGAAACCAGAGGGAGATGTTTTCTGCAGTTTCTAGAAACTGTGCTCCCTGGCCATCCAGTCTCCCAGTAGGCAGCCTTGTGGAATACAAAAACGCAAAGTGCTGTCCTTTCAAATCTGAAAAGAGCCCGGAAGAAACAAATTATCTCCCAGGGAACCAATCAGAATGCGAACTAAGATTCACACTTTACGCCCTATGAATCTGCCCAACTAATGAGTGAAGGATCAGCCAAGTTATGGACATATAATCCCAACAGCCCCCAGCACTCATTTCTTTATGGTGGAGAGGCAGCTCTGTGTGTGTCATCCCTTTAGGTCTGTTGAGCTGGAAGCTTGTTTGTGACCTCTGAATTCCTCATTTCCCATCCCTACCTCCTTCCACCTCAATTCAGGCTAAGATTCAAGGGACAAAAGGGTGCCTAGTGAAGAGGAGGCTGATGAACATAGGCCTAGGGTTGTATGTGGAGTCTATATTTGAGGGGGCTGAGCTAGCCCAGGGATATGAAGGAGGGAATGACAGAAAGAGAGGGGGAACGAGGGGAGGGGAAGAGGGAACCGGGAGGAGGATGGGGAGGTAGAGAGGGGGAGAAGAAAGGAGAGGAGAGGGAGAGAGAAGAGAGAGTTGAAAGAAGTGAAGAAGTGTCTCAAATATAGATGTCAAGGCATTAAGGTGCAGAAGATAAAGCTATAAGCTAGAGAGTACAAGAAGATCCTTTCTTATTCCAGTTTTCTTGTTGCTTTTAAGTATACCACCACAGACAGTGCAAGTTATAAAGAAAAGATGTTTGTTTGGCTTCCTGTTCTGGTCCATAGATGAGGGGCTGCCTCCAGCGACCACCTTCCTGTGTGCTGGGTCTCAAGCACTGCAGGGCATCTCAGAGAACTCTCCAACCCCTCCCTCACTCTCCATCTTTCTTCTTCTTCTCTCATAAAGCTACCAAGATTCTGCCTTGGTGGCTCAATCCTGATAACCTTATCGAACTCTAATCACCTCCCCAACCATCACCTCTAAACACCACAGTCAGATCCATGTGGCCGCCCTCTTAATATCTCCCTATATGGATTCAACTCTAGCCTGAGTTTCAAAAGAGACCAACTACCTTGAATCTTGTACCATAGTGAGGGGGGGCGGGGAGTGAAGAGCCTGGCATGCAATCAGGGGCATCCTCACCATGGTCTTGAGCAGTCCTGTATGTAGGCCCCTAGCCATCGTATCACCATAGCCTTGAGTGGTCTCTAATGCAGGTTCCTAGGCATTACAACATGGCTCATTGTCACTGGAAGACTTGCGTGTGGACAGCATGGCCCTCAGGGGTGTGTACCAAAATGGGCATCCAATCAGAGAGGCTAAATGATGCATGGAGAGATCATGCAGGCTGCAGGGAGCATCTGATGAGGATGGGGAACTGGTATGCCCCGCAGGCTCTCCTTGTCAGGAGAAAGTCTTATAGCTCTCTCCTAAAGACACATATTAGTCCCTGCACAACACACCCGGGCAGGATTCCCCACTTGCTTCTTGTTTAGCAGGAGCTCTGTTTATCTTCTTCTCTTCTCTTTTTTTTTTTTTTTTTTTTTTGCCTGTCCTGGGGCTTGGATTCAGGGCCTGAGCACTGTCCCTGACTTCTTTTTGCTCAAGGCTAGCACTCTACCACTTGAGCCACAGCGCCACGGCTGGCTTTTTCTATATATGTGGCGCTGAGGAATAGAACCCAGAGCTTCATGTATATGAGGCAACCCTACCTCTAGGCCATATTCCTGGCCCCTTATCTTTTTTTTCCTGCTTATCTTTTTCTGAAAATCTTTTCTGGCTTGTTTCTTCCTCTGTGTCCATTGACCTTAGAAACAAAACACCTGATCAAGATGTTGCAGTTTTTCAGTATCAAGCCTAGTTCCCAGAGATGAATGACTCTGTGGGCCTGAGACTGGAAATTCATTAGCTGATAGTTTGTGTTCTCAGGTCATACATGGGAGGACAGAAAAGAAGAGGGATGCTGGATGGCCAAGTCAGAGCTTGTGCTGCTGTTTGGTCATCTCCATTTGAACTCACTCATCCATTAATTTCTCCTAAATTTGCCCTACCAAAACCTTCTCTTTCATGGCAGGTTTACACTTGGCTGTCAAAAATAATTCATTAGGCTAGGGACATTGCTTGATCATAAAGTGCTCATCTAGTATGTGTGAGATCCCCAGTGTTTGATCCCCAGTGTGTAAAAAGGAAACAAGCATCATGTAATGGTTGCCCAGGACTGTGTAGAGGATTATGAGCCAAGTCATGTCGCAGAGGGAAGGAGTTGATGGTCAGAACACTGGGCTGGGAACACTTGGGACATAGATGCTAGCTGAGCCTTAGAGCTCTCTGAACTCTTTGTTCTTACCTTTCATATGCATTGGGTTCCATTCCTTTCCCTCCATCTCAATCATTCATCCCTTCTTAGAGGTCAGCCTCTATATCTCTCATCTGAGTTGCACCCCAGGGCTACTGATTGAGCTCCCCATCTGGGGTCTTCTCCCATCTCATCCATTTTACTTATGTCCATAAAGCAGTTTTTCTAAGCATAATCCCAGATTGCTGAAAATCTTTTCTTGGTTGCCTATCATTTACCAGGTAGAGTAAACCTTGATCTCTGGTCCTGCCTCTCCATCTCATTTCCTGTCATTTTCCAACTTCCTCTTTAAGCAAATATTCTACTGGCAATTCCCTTCAGCCCAGGCTTTCTCATGCTGCCCAGGTTTGCAGTGTACACAGTTTCACTGGGCTCTCTCTACAGCCCTGGCTTCTCAGTTCTTCCTTTAGTAAGCTGATACGATATTGTCTCTTATGAGCTTTTCCCACTGGAAAGCTCATCCCCTTTACTTCCCCGAGCTAAGCTGGTGGCTGCCTCCATGGGCCTCTGGAGCATTTTTTTTTTTTTGGTAGGTGAAGCTTCCTTAAACATTTGTATGCCTACACAGTTCATTCATTGGTTCACTCGTTCAACAAGTGTTGGTGAGCAGCTGCTGTGGGTCGGACACTATTCTAGAGGCTGTAGATGCAGTAATAAACCAAAGTCTTTTCTTACATTCTTCTATATGAATAGCTAACGTGCAAATAAACAAATGCAGAATTTCATGTCCGTTGGTTAAGAAATTTTTTAAAAAGGTGGAGAGGAAATGGGGTGTGTTTTAACCAAGGTGGACAAGAAAGATTTTTTAGTCAAGTAACATTTGAGTAGAGATTTGGATGAAGTAAGAAAGTGAGCCAAGCTGACATCTGGGAAAAGAGGACTAAGGGCAGAGGCAAAGGTGTGTGTATCCTGGGGCGTGTTTGAGGGATGTGAGGAATAGGAAGTAGTGAAGGTGGCTGGAAGGGAGTGGGAAGGAAGGAATATGCCAGAGTCACCGGTAGAGAAAGAACAGAGGTGGAGGCTAGCGTATTGGGCTTTCTGGAACATAAGACGTCCTTGGGGTTTATACCAGATGAGCAGAGAAGCACTTGCTGTGATTGTGTGTAGAGGAGTGGAATAATCTGAACGTTAAAAGCCTCCAACAGGCTTCTGCCATTGAGGATGGAGTAGAGAGAAAGGGCTGGTAGGGTAACAGGAAGCTCAGTCCATTGAACCCCAGCAGAGGTGGTGGCAAGAGCCTAGGTGGAAGCAAGGAGGATGAGGAGGAGATAATGAATCTGTGACAGACTTTTCAAAGTAGAGCCGATAGGATTTCCTGATGCATTGCATGTGGAGGAAAGAGAAAAACCCAGCAAACTGCAAGAAACATCTCACTGATTCACCCCAATGTCCTTGTCTCTGTCGAGACTACTCTTGCTCCCTGACTTCATTTTTCTTAAATTCTGGGTTACTTAGGAATCTGATCAAAGTTGGCCTTTTTTTTTTTTTCCTTTATGAGGAATTCACTGTTCATCTAGGGTTTTTGTTTTTTTTAATTTCGGGGGTGGAGGGAGGTCACAGTTGCTCTGAATGCCATCATTAAGCTGGAGAGCAGCATCCCTCCCCTAACCCAGGGCCCTAGGAAAGGCACTGTGCCATATTTGTTGTGAGCTTAACAGTGTTGCCTGAGACTCTAGCTGCTCAGTAAAGGCGCCAGGATGTGAGAGTGAAAAACAGCTGTTCCTTTAACTCTTGATGGGTGCAGGCAATAAGGAAGCATGTTTCATTCAGAACATCCCACTGGCCGAGAGAATGGCAGAAGTTTCATGTAGTAGGAACCAAACCAAACTGATAAGCCAAAATGCTGGGAAACAAGACAAAGCATTTATAATAGAAAGCACTAAAAAAAAAAATGTTCCCTTAGGAGTGCGTTGGTGGAAATATACAAGGGAGGAAAACATTTGGGTAAAAATGTTATCGTTCTGCTGATAACCTTTTCCATCTTGCTGTGGGTAGGGGGTGGGCTGGGTGCTTCTCTCAGAAGTTCTGTATCCAAGTTGCGGGGCAGGACTCAGGAAAAGTGAATGATGGTCCCTTCAAGGTTCTTATACTCAGAATTTATATGGGAGGGTGGGGGAAGGCTCAGCAGGATTGAGGACCAAAAGGTAAATGTGTCACCTAAATCCTGAAATGATCACCCTGGTTCTCAGGATTCAGCAAAGTAACCTCACTGTGAGGACAAACTGATCCTATGAAACAAGCATTTCCCAAGGGAGAAAAGAGGATATTGTCTAGACAATGGGCCCTCTCCTGGTTTGGATAACAAGAGCCTTATTTAGATGATGATGAAATCTCTATCTCCATTTAACTCCTTCTAAGAAAGGACTTAGATATCATAAAAATAAAATGAAGCAAAAGCAACTCTGACCTGGATAAATCACCAACTCAACCCTCTAACGTGGCTGATGATTCACACTTCACAGGCATGTACTCCTGGGCCTGGCCCTTCCCTGCACAATGTTTGCCTTCACCTTGACAATGACCTATGAATTTGGCATCCTGCCTCCTCCTTTTAGCAGGGAAAGGATGCAAAGCTTAGAGAAGCGGCCGCTGCTGCAGTGTGGGAGAGCAAGGATGCGAGGATTGGGATCCAAAGGTGGTTGTCTGTAGTCCCTGCCCTCATTCACCAGACATCCAAGTGAAAAACAATTAGCCTTCTTTTGTCTGTGAGTCAGAGGGGAGGTTGGAAAAGGCTGTCTACTCACCCTCCCTTCCAGGGTACCATGTTTCACTGAAGAATGCCACGGGAGTCCCAGCCTGGTGGAGAAAAGCCAGCCCTGGGTTGAGGCTGCCAGGGAACTGGGCTCTGTCTGCTGGGTCTGCCCTGGTGTCTGTCTGGCACCTAACTGGACAGCTCCTGTCTGAAAACCTCAGCCTGGAGCACAGCTGAAGTTTGAGGAGAGAGAATGTTCTCTTTCTCATCCCCTTTTCTGGATGAGGTGGTTGGCCCAGTATAGACACAGCAACTGGGACTGATTAAACTCAGACCTTGTTCATTTTACCACCTGTGCCAAAGAGCCTGAGGGTTGGTTATAATTGTGCTCTTCATTTTACAGATATTTTTGTTTTGCCTCAAAGTATAAAAAAGCAACATGGATTTTTTTTTTAATGATGTTCAGCAAATAACAAGGCAAGGCAAGAGAACACTCTAGAGAGAAGCTGCCTGAGTCTCTAATGTGTCTTTTCTGAGCATCTTACAGCAAAGAGAGAACTCCCAGGCAGCGGAAAAAAAAACCTTAAGAGGCTCCTGATAGGAAATATGCTTCCACTTGTCATCTACCCAATGGCTCCTAATCCTCTTTCATGAGCTGAAATCCCCTTGAATTGGATTATAACATTCTTCCTGGAGGAAGGCACTCGGATTGGAAACGCAAAGCCCTTGATTGCAAAAGTAAACAAATACGAATTTGAAATTTCTTGCCTTAGGAACAAAAAGGGGCTCTGCTTCTGCCTTTCAGACCCCAGTTCTGAGATGCAGTGTGCACCGAGGTTTCAGGAGAAGCCTGTTCCCTGCACTAGTCTAAATGGATGCACTAGCATTTCCATTTCTTTCTTGTGTGTGTGTATAGGTATGCATGCGCATGTGCATATACGCACATTCTAGTATGGAGGCTTGGATTCAGGACCTAGGCACTGTCCCTCAGCTTTTTTGCTCAATGCTGGTGCTCTATCACCTAAGACACACCTCCTCTTCCAGCTTTTTGGTGGCTAACTGGAGGTAAGAGTCTCCTGGACTTTTCTGCTTTGGCTGGTTTTGAACCTCCATCTGCAGATCTCAGCCTCTTGAGTAGTTAGGATTAGAGATGCGAGCCACTGGTACCCAGCATGTTTCCACTTCCACTTGTTAAGAAAAAGTTATTTTGAGCAATGGGCCAAGACAATCTTGTTTAGAAGCCAAAGAGCCATTCCAATGACCCATTTGTTAGGTAACCTTCCCTCCCTGCAAGGAGAATTGTTTGTTACTGGCTGATTGGATTGACAAATGTCCAATGGCAACTCAGTGAAAAGAGAGGAGAGAAACTGACAGCTGCAAAAAATAAAAAGCAAATTGGCAGATCCGAAGTCCATTTTTCTCTTTCTGATTGCAGCTTGGATTCCCTCTCTTCTGATCTTTAGGATCTTTTGGCTAGACCCACATCCCACATCTGGCCTGTTTCTGTCCCCAGATCCCAAGTCTTCTCTGGCCTCGTGACTTGTAGTTTGACAGTAGCTGACTCAGTTTTCTGATCACTGCTTAGGGTTAGCATGGTCCTGGGGATCTGCCTTGGCAGTGGCTGGGGAAGTGGGGTCCGGGAAGAGCTAGGCATTGTCTGGGAGCAGGAAGGGATCCTTGACTTTCACACCAGCACTAGGGCAGGGCTATGGAGTGCCTGCAAACATCTTAGCACTCAGCTTTGTATTGTGCTTTACAATTGTGCTTTGTATTTTGCTTCTGTGATCAGCTAAGGTCTGAGGTCCATGACTGCCTCGGTGACCCAGAAGTCTTTTGATCACCGAGATAGGAATCTTGAATACTTAGGGGTACACAGGTCAAAAGGGCTCACTTCCACTTACTTCCTGTCAAAGGTGGTCAAATGCCAATGATCACCCAACCATACCGATGCTGCTTCCTGCCTTGTCTTGGACCCTAGTCTTGGCAAGGTTTCCAGGGTTAAAGGCAGAAATCATGAGCTCATGGTCACACAAATTCTTTTTGTGTTTTCTAGGTAAGGATGGATGTTTCTTCCTAGTTCTCAAGACTTTAAAAGCCAAGCAAACGGGCTGGGGATATGGCCTAGTGGCAAGAGTGCTTGCCTTGTATATATGAGGCCCTGGGTTCAATTCCCCAGCACCACATATACAGAAAACGGCCAGAAGTGGTGCTGTGGCTCAAGTGGCAGAGTGCTGGCCTTGAGCAAAAAAGAAGCCAGGGACAGTGCTCAGGCCCTGAGTCCAAGATCCAGGACTGGCCAAAAAGAAAAAAAAAAAAAAAAAAAGCCAAGCAAACGGGATTTCCAAACAAAGGGAGAATTCAGTGGAAGGCCTGTTGTGATTACTGGCCCTCTCTGTCAAAGTGTGTCTGCAATTGCTCTCTGGGAAGAACACATAGACCTGGGCCAGATGGCCAAGGAGCCTTTCTCTTCCCCCTACAAAGTGAGGTAGAGCCAGGAAGTCCCAGGCAGAGCCAGAAGAGCCTGGGCCCCGGGTGGGGGAAATCTCCAAAAGTAACTAACTCAGATGGGACAAAATAGCTTAGTGACATAGGATTTGTTTTAGTGTTTCACTTATTTTTAAATTTCTTTCATTTTTATGAATGGAAAACCCATATGCGTGATACAAAATTGGAAAAATTCCAGAGTGCACAGTATAAAAGTAAATCTCTCCTACCCACTTAGAGTCCTGTGTAGGCAAGCAGTGTGGGAGGAGGTTGGGAAGAGGACACTGGTACAGGGCACTCAGTACATGGGCTGATGGAGAGCCTAGGAGGGCAGCTTGGTGAAGCAAGCAGAAGCTGGCTGTGTCATTGTGGAAGAAGGGCAAGATGTGGAGAGTAATGATCAGGGATCAGGATTTATAAAAGGTCATAAATGGGAGCCCCATGAATGGAGAACCTGTTAAAGGAGGGAAATGTTGAGACTAGAGGAAGTACAAAAGGGAGGGGGGAGGCTACAAGGTCAATTGTAGGGTTCCAGTGGGTACAAAAGGAGGCCAAGAAGGCTATAGTAATGTGGAATTTCGTTTTCAAAGAGTGGATGGAATTCTTTTTTTTTTTTTTTTTTTTTTTGTCATGGGGCTTGAACTCAGGGCCTGGGCACCATCCCTGAGCTCTTTTGCTCAAGGCTAGTTAGTGCTCTTCCACTTTGAGCTACAGAGCCACTTCTGGTTTTCTGGTGGTTAATTGGAGATAAGAGTCTCCTGGACTTTCCTTCCTGATCTAGCATGGAACCATAATCCTCAGATCTCATCCTCCTAAGTAGCTAGGATTATAGGTGTGAGCCACCAGCACCCCGCTTTCTTTTCAGTTTTGAAGGTCAAGCAGGATCCATATGTGGGTGCACGTGAAAAAGTAGGCATTCTAGTACATGGAAATTGTAGAATCAAAGATAAGAAAGTCAGCCAGTCACTGGTTGGCTTACACTTGTATAATCCTAATTACCTCCGAGGTTGAGAATAGGATCATAGTTTGAGGTCAGCCAGGATGGAAAAATTCCTAAGTCCCCATAGCTGGTGTAGTGGTGTGCATCTGTCATTGTAAGTTACATGGCAGACTGAGATTGGGAGAAATCTGAGACTGGGTTGCTGCCAACACAGCCAAGGCAGAAAAATCTGTGAGGCCCCATTTCTTTGAAAAGGAAGCTGGACAAAATGTCATGTTCTTGACATCTCAAGTATGACCAAAGCCTAAAAGTAGACATCGTGGCTCAGACATGTTACCCAACGCAATACCTTAGTTGAAAAATAACATCTGAAAAACAGGGCTGGTGGCATGGCTCAGTGATATCATGCTACCTTAGCAAGCTCAAGACCCTGAGTTCAAACTAAGTAGGAGAGGGGGCCAGAAAGTCAGACTGAAGGACCTCAAAGAGGATATTTGACTGACTGTAGGGAGGTTAAACTATGAGCATACTAGAAAGCAGAACTGGATAGTTAGGGTTGGAGTAGATTATGGAAGCTTTGAGAACAGGCCAGGGATGTTTGGATTTGAGATGAGACTAGACAGAAGAGGAAAATGAAGTGGTTCCTTACGAAGCTTGACCTAAGTACCTCAGGGGAACCACTAACTTCCTGTGAGTGGCTTCACACAGAAGGTAGCCTTCCCTCTGAGTTTGGGGCAGTTCTGTTCTCTACTTAGCCCCATTATGTGGTCATTCTTTATTTTCAGTCCTGGATGTCCCATAACACTCGTTCTATTTTCATGTTTCTGGAATCACCAATAATAATTGCAGTAATAGTTACAGCTGTTATTTATTAAATGCTGACTATTATATGTATACTTTATAAAATCATGAAATCTGTTCAGTGATCTTATTATTTAAAAAAAACACAACCTAAGGCAAAAGAATTGACTTGCCTAGGGTCATACTGCTGCTACCAGCAGGGACCAGGATTGGAACAGGAGCAGTCTAACTCTATAGCCACATGCCAAGC